>NC_030389.2:160929-2560929 GCF_001625215.2 Daucus carota subsp. sativus
ACTATATAAATCTTTGTATTTAGAACATAAATAATTATAAACACTTAACCTGATTATGCGTATTATAATTCTTCCATCCATACTTCATTATAAAATTAAGGTGAATATGCAAATGATAGAGTATTCTCCCTTCCTTAATAAAAATTGATAAATAAGTTAAGAAATAATTAACCTTAAGGTAATACATCAATAAAGAAATACATATGTAGTCATAATTCAGTTACATTACTAAAATTATATGCTACGATTATTGCCTGTAATGAAAATTGATAATAAGAAGAGATATACGCGATAAACATCTATAATGGAATAGATTCTGTATTGATTTTATACCGGAATAGATTTTTAATTAGTGTCATTAATATAAATAAATATTTAATATAATAATAATAATTCATGTTTGGAATAAAAATTTATAATTTTATGGATCTATCATCGAATCATTATTTGTATAGTTAAATAATCAAAAATATTAGGTAATATGTTCCAAAATATTTATAAAAGATATGAAAATAGTAATGATTGTATAATTAAAATTTCTTGGCGTCGTCTAAAGGCGACGCCTCGAATGTTAAATAAAATAACAAAAAATATAATAAACTATATGTAAAATTTTTATTATGAAGTTATTTAAATGAAAATATGCTCATTTATGAAATTTTTATTTAAATAAAAATATACTCGTAGCATTTTGGCCCGTGCTACGCACACGGATATAATTTTTTGTTTTTTAATCTAGTTAAACTATACAATTTTTATTAATAAACAGTATGATATAAGATATAAGTTATGAAAGACAACGTATGTAAGAGTCAAAATACTCGAGTTATGTTATTGACGATCAGTGCGTTGTAGATGTTAAGCATAATATATACGAATGTCGATTGAAAAAAAATAAAATCACGCAACAAAAATTATAATGACGCGGACGATATAAATCTTTGTGTTTAGAAACATAAATGATTATAAACTTAACCTGATTAGAGCATCTCCAACGGTGTTGGCTATAATCGTTGGCTAAATTGGACCTGTAAGATATTATGTAAAATTTGCTGAACCTGTAACACATATTGCTTCAATGGTATTGGCTATACTGATTGGCTATAATTTAAAAATAGTATGTTATTAATATTTTAAATTGTTAAAATAGAATATATCAGTTTAATACGGTAATAAATTATGTGTAATCTTCCTACAGATTTCTTACAGACCTGTAGAGGCAAATATAGCCATCCATAGGAGGTTGGCTAAAATTATAGACAACAGATTAGTGTGGTTGGAGTGCTATTTTTTCAAAACGTTGGCTATATTCTTTAATTTTGGAATGCCAACTCATTTTTTAGCCAAGGGTTTTGTATGGTTGGAGATGCTCTTATGCGTATCATAAAGCTTCCATCCATACCTTAATTATAAAATTAAGGTGAATATGCAAATGATAGAGTTTCCTCCCTCCCTTAATAAAAATTGATAAATAGGTTAAGAAATCAATAACCTTAAGGTAATACATCAATAAAGATATACATATGTAGTCATCATTCAGTTAGATTACTACAATTATATGCTACGATTATTGCTTATATTGAAAATTGATAATAAAAAGATATACGTGATGAACATTTATAATGGAATAGATTCTGTATTGATTTTATAACGGAATAGATTTTTAATTAGTATCATTAATATAATCAAATATTTAATATAATAATAATATTTCATGTTTGGAATAAAAATTTATAACTTTATGGATCTATTATCAAATCATTATATGTATTGTTAAATAATCAAAAATATCAGGTATTATTTTCTAAAATATTTATAAAAGACACCAAAATAATAACGACTATAGAATTAAAATTTCTCGGCGTCGCCTAACGGCGACTCCTCGAATCTTAAATAAAATAACAAAAAATTATAGTACACCGTATGTAAATTTTTTTATTGTCAAGTTATTTAAATAAAAATATGCTCCTTTATCAAATTTTTATTTCAATAAAAATATGCTCATAGCATTTTGGCCCGTGCTATGCACACGGGTATGATTTTTTGATTTTTTTATGTAGTTAAACTATACATTTTTTTATTGACAAACGGTATGATATGAGATATAAGTTCAGAAAGGCAGCGTAGGTAACAGTCAAAATACCCGAGTTATGTTATTGGCGATCAATACGCTGTAGATGTTAAAGGTAATATATACGAATGTCGAATGAAAAAAATAAAGTCACACAACAGAAATTATAACGACGCGTACTATATAAATTTTTGTATTTTGAAACATAAATAACAATAAACTTAACCCAGTTATGCAAGTTATAAAGCTTCCTTCCATTCCCTAATTATAAAATTATGGTGAATATGCTGCTGATAGAGTTTCCTCCCGTCCTAAATAAAAATTGATAAATATTTATAACATGATATATTTTTCATTAATATCATCAATATAATCAAATATTTGATATAATAATAGTATTTCATGTTTGGAATAAAAATCTATAAGTTTATGGATATATTATTAAATCATTATTTGTATAGTTAAAATAATAAAAAAATATTAAGTAATTTTTATCTAAAATATTTATAAAAAAACATGAAAATAGTAATGATTATATAATTAAAATTTCTCGGCGTCGCCTAACGGAGATGCCTCATGCCTTAAATAAAATAGCAAAAAATAATAATAAACTGTATGCAAAGAATTTTATTGTTAAGTTATTTGAATAAAACGATGCTCGTCTATCAAATTTTAATTCAAATAAAAAATGCTCATAGCATTTTAGCCCGTTCTACGTACACAGATAGGATTTTTTTGTTTTTTCTTCCAGTTAAGCTATACATTTTTTTATTAACAAACAGTATGATATGAGATATAAGTTATGAAAGACAACGTAATAGATTTTTCATTAGTATCATTAATTAAAGTGAATATATGCTGATGATAGAGTTTCCTCCCGTCCTTAGTAAAAATTGATAAACATGTTAAAAAATAATTAACCTTGAAGGAATAATCAATAAAGAAATACATGTGTGATTTAAAAAGAAAAAAGAAATACATATGTAGTCATAATTGAGTTACATTACCAAAATTATATGCTACAATTATTGTCTATATTAGAAATTGACAATAAGAATATATATGTCATAAATATCAATAATGGAATAGATTCTGTACCGATTTTATAACGGAACAGATTTTTCATTAGTATCATTAATATAACCAAATTTTAATATAATAATAATAATTTATGTTTGAAATAAGTTTATGGATCTATTATTAAATCATTAATTGTATAGTTAAAATAATTAAAAACTAAATTTTTTTCAAAAATATTTATAAAAGACATGAAAATAGTAATGACTATATAATTAAAATTTATCGTTGTCGCCTAATGGCAACACCTCGTATCTTGAATAGAATAACAAAAAATTATTATAAACCGCATGTAAAAAATTTTATTGTTAATTTATTTAAATAAAAATATGCTCATTTATTACCACATGAAAATTATTTAAGCATTTTGGCCCGTGCTACACACACAGGTATGATACAGGTATTGAAAAAAAATGATCTATTAGTAATGAAATTATAACAAAAATTCTTGATCTGGAAATTGAATGTAATGAACATTAAAACTGTATAAATTAAACGAAAAAGTATTGTTGTTGTAATAAATGTCAAAAAAGTATTGTTGTAGTAATAAATGTCAAAAAGTATTCGCATATAAGCTATTACAGTCCAGATTCATGTATCAAAAATTTGTAAAACCGAGTGTATGAATACTTCCTTATATATCAAGAGCTGAAATTATGGAATGAGAAAAGACTCCATTAATTTGAATTTATAACAAAAAGTTTTGATTTGAAAATTAAATATAGTGTATATGTAAACCACCACATTTTATACAAAAATGGATTGTAATAATAAATCCCAAAATTATTGAAAATCAAATAAAATTTGACTATTTTTCCTTATTTACATATAAGTTATAGCAGGCTAGATTTATGTATCTGAAAATTTTAAAAGTCTAATATATAGAAACTTCTTTATCAAGAGTTAAAATTGTGAAGTGAAAAAAAATACTCCATTAATCGGAAATTAAAACAAAAAGTCCATCTGAAAATTGAATATAGTAAATATGAAAACTGCACAAATTATACGAAAAAGTTTTGTAATATTAAATGCTAAAAAAAGTGGAAATCAAATTATGTTTGAATACGTTTCCTTTTTTGCTATGAATTATAGCAGTCTATAATGAAGCTACAAGTTTTTTTCAACTTGAAACGAGTCTGCAATGAAGCTACATGTTGTTTCCAACTTCAATCCAGCCAATAATGAAGCAACAAGTTGTTTCCGGGCTCAAACGAGTCAAGAATGAAACTACAAGTTAATTCTAATTTTAAACAACCGAAAATGAAGCTACAAATTGTTTTCCACTTCAAACGAGTCTAGAATGAAGCTAGAAATTGTTTCCAACTTCAATCTAGCCAATAATGAAGCAACAAGTTGTTTACAGGTTGTAACAAGTCAAGAATGAAACTACAAGTTGATTCTAATTTTAAACAACTGAAAATGAAGCTACAAGTTGTTTTCAACTTCAAACGAGTCTGGAATGAAGCTACATGTTGTTTCCAACGTCAATCCAGCCAATAATGAAGCAACAAGTTGTTTCCGGGCTCAAACGAGTCAAGAATGAAACTACAAGTTAATTCTAATTTTAAACAACCGAAAATGAAGCTACAAATTGTTTTCCACTTCAAACGAGTCTAGAATGAAGCTACAAGTTGTTTCCAACTTCAATCTAGCCAATAATGAAGCAACAAGTTGTTTACAGGCTCAAACGAGTCAAGAATGAAACTACAAGTTGATTCTAATTTTAAACAACTGAAAATGAAGCAACAAGTTGTTTTCAACTTCAAACGAGTCTGGAATGAAGCTACATGTTGTTTCCAACTTCAATCCAGCCAATAATGAAGCAACAAGTTGTTTCCGGGCTCAAACGAGTCAAGAATGAAACTACAAGTTGATTCTAATTTTAAACAACTGAAAATGAAGCTACAAATTGTTTTCCACTTCAAACGAGTCTAGAATGAAGCTACAAGTTGTTTCCAACTTCAATCTAGCCAATAATGAAGCAACAAGTTGTTTACAGGCTCAAACGAGTCAAGAATGAAACTACAAGTTGATTCTAATTTTAAACAACTGAAAAGGAAGCAACAAGTTGTTTTCAACTTCAAACGAGTCTGGAATGAAGCTACATGTTGTTTCCAACTTCAATCCAGCCAATAATGAAGCAACAAGTTGTTTCCGGGCTCAAACGAGTCAAGAATGAAACTACAAGTTGATTCTAATTTTAAACAACTGAAAATGAAGCTACAAGTTTTTTCAACTTCAAACGAGTCTGCAACGAAGCTACATGTTGTTTCCAACTTCAATCCAGCCAATAATGAAGCAACAAGTTGTTTCCTGGCTCAAACGAGTCAAAAATGAAACTACAAGTTAATTCTAATTTTAAATAACCGAAAATGAAGCTACAACTTGTTTTCCACTTCAAACGAGTCTAGAATGAAGCTACAAGTTGTTTCCAACTTCAATCTAGCCAATAATGAAGCAACAAGTTGTTTACAGGTTGAAACAAGTCAAGAATGAAACTACAAGTTGATTCTAATTTTAAACAACTGAAAATGAAGCTACAAGTTGTTTTCAACTTCAAACGAGTCTGGAATGAAGCTACATGTTATTTCCAACGTCAATCCAGCCAATAATGAAGCAACAAGTTGTTTCCGGGCTCAAACGAGTCAAGAATGAAACTACAAGTTAATTCTAATTTTAAACAACCGAAAATGAAGCTACAAATTGTTTTCCACTTCAAACGAGTCTAGAATGAAGCTACAAGTTGTTTCCAACTTCAATCTAGCCAATAATGAAGCAACAAGTTGTTTCCGGGCTCAAACGACTCAAGAATGAAACTACAAGTTGATTCTAATTTTAAACAACCGAAAATGAAGCTACAAGTTGTTTTCAACTTCGAACGAGTCTGGAATGAAGCTAGATGTTGTTTCCAACGTCAATCCAGCCAATAATGAAGCAACAAGTTGTTTCCGGGCTCAAACGACTCAAGAATGAAACTACAAGTTGATTCTAATTTTAAACAACTGAAAATGAAGCTGCAAGTTTTTTTCAACTTAAAACGAGTCTGCAATGAAGCTACATGTTGTTTCCAACTTCAATCCATCCAATAATGAAGCAACAAGTTGTTTCCGGGCTCAAACGAGTCAAGAATGAAACTACAAGTTAATTCTAATTTTAAACAACCGAAATTGAAGCTACAAATTGTTTTCCACTTCAAACGAGTCTAGAATGAAGCTAGAAGTTGTTTCCAACTTCAATCTAGCCAATAATGAAGCAACAAGTTGTTTACAGGTTGAAACAAGTCAAAAATGAAACTACAAGTTGATTCTAATTTTAAACAACCGAAAATGAAGCTACAAGTTGTTTTCAACTTCGAACGAGTCTGGAATGAAGCTAGATGTTGTTTCCAACGTCAATCCAGCCAATAATGAAGCAACAAGTTGTTTCCGGGCTCAAACGAGTCAAGAATGAAACTACAAGTTAATTCTAATTTTAAACAACCGAAAATGAAGCTACAAATTGTTTTCCACTTCAAACGAGTCTAGAATGAAGCTACAAGTTGTTTCCAACTTCAATCCAGCCAATAATGAAGCAACAAGTTGTTTCCGGGCTCAAACGAGTCAAGAATGAAACTACAAGTTCATTCTAATTTTAAACAACCGAAAATGAAGCTACAAATTGTATTCCACTTCAAACGAGTCTAGAATGAAGCTACAAGTTGTTTCCAACTTCAATCTAGCCAATAATGAAGCAACAAGTTGTTTACAGGTTGAAACAAGTCAAGAATGAAACTACAAGTTGATTGTAATTTTAAACAACCGAAAATGAAGCTACAAATTGTTTTCCACTTCAAACGAGTCTAGAATGAAGCTACAAGTTGTTTCCAACTTCAATCTAGCCAATAATGAAGCAACAAGTTGTTTACCGGCTCAAACGAGTCAAGAATGAAACTACAAGTTGATTCTAATTTTAAACAACTGAAAATGAAGCAACAAGTTGTTTTCAACTTCAAACGAGTCTGGAATGAAGCTACATGTTGTTTCCAACTTCAATCCAGCCAATAATGAAGCAACAAGTTGTTTCCGGGCTCAAACGAGTCAAGAATGAAACTACAAGTTGATTCTAATTTTAAACAACTGAAAATGAAGCTACAAATTGTTTTCCACTTCAAACGAGTCTAGAATGAAGCTACAAGTTGTTTCCAACTTCAATCTAGCCAATAATGAAGCAACAAGTTGTTTACAGGCTCAAACGAGTCAAGAATGAAACTACAAGTTGATTCTAATTTTAAACAACTGAAAATGAAGCAACAAGTTGTTTTCAACTTCAAACGAGTCTGGAATGAAGCTACATGTTGTTTCCAACTTCAATCCAGCCAATAATGAAGCAACAAGTTGTTTCCGGGCTCAAACGAGTCAAGAATGAAACTACAAGTTGATTCTAATTTTAAACAACTGAAAATGAAGCTACAAGTTTTTTCAACTTCAAACGAGTCTGCAACGAAGCTACATGTTGTTTCCAACTTCAATCCAGCCAATAATGAAGCAACAAGTTGTTTCCTGGCTCAAACGAGTCAAAAATGAAACTACAAGTTAATTCTAATTTTAAATAACCGAAAATGAAGCTACAACTTGTTTTCCACTTCAAACGAGTCTAGAATGAAGCTACAAGTTGTTTCCAACTTCAATCTAGCCAATAATGAAGCAACAAGTTGTTTACAGGTTGAAACAAGTCAAGAATGAAACTACAAGTTGATTCTAATTTTAAACAACTGAAAATGAAGCTACAAGTTGTTTTCAACTTCAAACGAGTCTGGAATGAAGCTACATGTTATTTCCAACGTCAATCCAGCCAATAATGAAGCAACAAGTTGTTTCCGGGCTCAAACGAGTCAAGAATGAAACTACAAGTTAATTCTAATTTTAAACAACCGAAAATGAAGCTACAAATTGTTTTCCACTTCAAACGAGTCTAGAATGAAGCTACAAGTTGTTTCCAACTTCAATCTAGCCAATAATGAAGCAACAAGTTGTTTCCGGGCTCAAACGACTCAAGAATGAAACTACAAGTTGATTCTAATTTTAAACAACTGAAAATGAAGCTGCAAGTTTTTTTCAACTTAAAACGAGTCTGCAATGAAGCTACATGTTGTTTCCAACTTCAATCCATCCAATAATGAAGCAACAAGTTGTTTCCGGGCTCAAACGAGTCAAGAATGAAACTACAAGTTAATTCTAATTTTAAACAACCGAAATTGAAGCTACAAATTGTTTTCCACTTCAAACGAGTCTAGAATAAAGCTAGAAGTTGTTTCCAACTTCAATCTAGCCAATAATGAAGCAACAAGTTGTTTACAGGTTGAAACAAGTCAAAAATGAAACTACAAGTTGATTCTAATTTTAAACAACCGAAAATGAAGCTACAAGTTGTTTTCAACTTCGAACGAGTCTGGAATGAAGCTAGATGTTGTTTCCAACGTCAATCCAGCCAATAATGAAGCAACAAGTTGTTTCCGGGCTCAAACGACTCAAGAATGAAACTACAAGTTGATTCTAATTTTAAACAACTGAAAATGAAGCTGCAAGTTTTTTTCAACTTAAAACGAGTCTGCAATGAAGCTACATGTTGTTTCCAACTTCAATCCATCCAATAATGAAGCAACAAGTTGTTTCCGGGCTAAAACGAGTCAAGAATGAAACTACAAGTTAATTCTAATTTTAAACAACCGAAATTGAAGCTACAAATTGTTTTCCACTTCAAACGAGTCTAGAATGAAGCTAGAAGTTGTTTCCAACTTCAATCTAGCCAATAATGAAGCAACAAGTTGTTTACAGGTTGAAACAAGTCAAAAATGAAACTACAAGTTGATTCTAATTTTAAACAACCGAAAATGAAGCTACAAGTTGTTTTCAACTTCGAACGAGTCTGGAATGAAGCTAGATGTTGTTTCCAACGTCAATCCAGCCAATAATGAAGCAACAAGTTGTTTCCGGGCTCAAACAAGTCAAGAATGAAACTACAAGTTAATTCTAATTTTAAACAACCGAAAATGAAGCTACAAATTGTTTTCCACTTCAAACGAGTCTAGAATGAAGCTACAAGTTGTTTCCAACTTCAATCCAGCCAATAATGAAGCAACAAGTTGTTTCCGGGCTCAAACGAGTCAAGAATGAAACTACAAGTTCATTCTAATTTTAAACAACCGAAAATGAAGCTACAAATTGTATTCCACTTCAAACGAGTCTAGAATGAAGCTACAAGTTGTTTCCAACTTCAATCTAGCCAATAATGAAGCAACAAGTTGTTTACAGGTTGAAACAAGTCAAGAATGAAACTACAAGTTGATTGTAATTTTAAACAACTGAAAATGAAGCTACAAGTTGTTTTCAACTTCAAACGAGTCTAGAATGAAGCTACATGTTGTTTCCAACGTCAATCCAGCCAATAATGAAGCAACAAGTTGTTTCCGGGCTCAAACGAGTCAAGAATGAAACTACAAGTTAATTCTAATTTTAAACAACCGAAAATGAAGCTACAAATTGTTTTCCACTTCAAACGAGTCTAGAATGAAGCTACAAGTTGTTTCCAACTGCAATCTAGTCAATAATGAAGCAACAAGTTGTTTACAGGCTCAAACGAGTCAAGAAAGAAACTACAAGTTGATTCTAATTTTAAATAACTGAAAATGAAGCTGCAAGTTGTTTTCAACTTCAAACGAGTCTGGAATGAAGCTACATGTTGTTTCCAACTTCAATCCAGCCAATAATGAAGCAACAAGTTGTTTCCGGGCTCAAACGAGTCAAGAATGAAACTACAAGTTGAATCTAATTTTAAACAAATGAAAATGAAGCTACAAGTTTTTTTCAACTTCAAACGAGTCTGCAATGAAGCTACATGTTGTGACAAGTTGTTTCCAACTTCAATCCACCAAGAATGAAGCAACAAGTTGTTTCCGGCTAAAACGAGTCAAGAATGAAACTACAAAGTTCATTCTAATTTTAAACACCGAAAATGAAGCTTACAAATTGTATTCCACTTCAAACGAGTCGAGAAGAAGCTACAAGTTGGTTTCCAAACTTCAATCTAGCCAATAATGAAGCAAACAAGTGTGTTACAGGGTGAACAAGCAAAAAGGAAACTCAAGTTGATTGTAATTTTAAACACCGAAATGAGCTACAAATTGTTTTCCACTTCAAAACGAGGCTAGAATGAAGCTACAAGTTGTTTCCAACTTCAATCGAGCCAATAATGAAAGCAACAAGTTTGTTTACCGGCTCAACGAGTCAAGAATGAAACGACAAGTTGATGCTAATTTTAAAACAACTGAAAATGAACACAAGTTGTTTTCAACTCAAACGAGTCTGGAGAAGCTACATGTTGTGTTCCCAACTTCAATCCAGTCAATATGAAGCAACAATTGTTTCCGGGCCTCAAACGAGGTCAAGAATGAAAACTACAAGTGATTCGAATTTGAAACAACTGAAAATGAAGCGACAAATTGTTTTTCACTTCAAACGAGTCTGAATGAAGCTACAAGTTTGTTTTCCAACTTCAATCGAGCCAATAATGAAGCAACAAGTTGTTTACATGCGCAAACGAGTCAAGAATGAAACTACAAGTTGATTCTAATTTAAAACAACTGAAAATGAGCAACAAGTTGTTTTCAACTCAACGAGTCTGGAATGAACTACATGTTGTTGCAACTTCAATCCAGCCAATAATGAAGCAACAAGTTGTTGTCGGCTCAAACGAGTCAAGATGAAACTACAAGTTTTGATTCTAATTATTAAACAACTTAAACATGAATCTACAAGTTTGTTTCAACGTCCAACGAGTCCTGCAACGATGCCTAAAGGTTGTTTTCCAACTTCATCCAGCCATAATGAGCAACAAGTTTTGTTTCCTGGCTCAAACGAGTCAAAAATGAAACTACAAGTTAATTCTAATTTTAAATAACCGAAAATGAAGCTACACTTGTTTCCACGTCAACGAGTCTAGAATGAAGCTACAAGTTGTGGTCCAACTTTCAATCTAGCATAATGAAGCACAAGGGTTTAACAGGTTTGAAACAAGTCCAAGAGGAAACTACAAGTTGATTCTAATTTTTAAACAACTGAAAATGAAGCTACATTTGTTTTCAACTTCACAACGATTCTGTAATGAAGCTACGATGTTATTTCCAACGTCAATCCAGCCAATAATGAAAGCAGACAAGTTGTTGCCGGGCTCAAGATCAAGAATAAACTAAAAAGTAATTTAATTTTAACAACCGAAATGAAGCACAAATGGTTTTCCACTTCAAACGATCTAGAAGGAAGCTACAAGTTGTTTCCACGTCAATCTAGCCAATTAAAATGAACCAACAAGTGGTTTCCGGGCTCAACGACTCAAGAATGAAACTACAAGTTGTTCTAATTTTAAAACTGAAAATGAAGCTGGCAAGTTTTTTTCACTTAAAACGAGTCGCCAATGAAGCTACATGTTGTTTCCAACGTCAGCCAATCCAATATGAAGCACAAGTTGTTTCGGGCTCAAACGGTCCAAGAAATGAAACTACAGTTAATTTCTAAGTTTAAACAACCGAAATGGAAGCTCCAATTTTGTGCCACTTCAAACGAGTATAGAATAAGCTAGAAGTTCTTTCCAAATTCAATTCTAGCAATAATGAGCAACAAGTTTGTTTACAGGTTAAACAAGTCAAAAATGAAACTACAAGTTGATTCAATTTTAAACAACGAAAATGAAGATAACAAGTTTGGTTTTCCAACTTCGAACGAGTTCTGGAATGAAGCTAGATGTTGTTTCCCAACGTCAATCCAGCAACAAGGAAGCAACAAGTTGTTTCCGGGCTCAAACGACTCAAGAATGAACTACAAGTTGATTCTAATGTGGAAACAACGGAAAATGAAGCTGCAAGTTTTTTTCAACTTAAAACGAGCTGGCATTGAAGCTACATGTTGTTTCCAACTTCAATCCATCCAAGAATGAAGGGCAACAAGGTGTTTCCGGGCTAAAACGAGTCAAGAATGGGGAAACTACAAGTATTCTAATTAAACAATCCGAAATTGAAGCTACAAATTGTTTCCACTCAACGAGTCTAGAATGAGCTAGAAGTTGGTCCAACGTCAATCTAGCCAAGATGAAGCAAAGTTGTTTAAAGTGGAACAAGTCAAAAATTGAAACTACAAGTTGATTCTAATTTTAAACAACCGAAAAGGAAGCACAATGTTTTTCAACTTCGAACGAGTATGGAAGGAAGATAGAATGTTGTGTTCCAACGTCAATCCAGGCCAATAAGTAATGCAACAAGTTTTGTTTCCGGGCTCAAACAAGGCAAAATGAACTAAAAGTTAATTCTAATTTTAAACAACCGACAATGAAGCTCTACAAATTGTTTTTCCACGTCAAACGAGTCTAGAATGAAGCTACAAGTTGTTTCCAACTTCAATCCAGCCAATAATGAAGCAACATGTGTTTTCCGGGCTCAAACGCGTTCAAGAATGAAACTACAAGGGCAGGCGAATGTAAACACCGAAAGAAAGCGACAAATGGTAGTCCACTGCAAACGAGGCGAAAGGAAGCGACAAGTGGTGTGCCAACGGCAATCGAGCCAAGAAGGAAGCACAAGTGTTGAAGGTTGAAACAAGTTCAAGATGAAACTACAAGTTGATTGTAAGTGTAAACAACTGAAAATGAAGCGACAAGGGGTTTGCCAAGTCAAACGAGTCTAAATGAACTACATGTTGTGTTCCAACGGCAATCCAGCAATTAATGAAGCAACAAGTTGTTTTCCGGGCTCAAACGAGTCAGAATGAAACTACAAGTTAATTCTACTTTAAACAACCGAAAATGAAGCTACAAAATTGTTTTCCACTTCAAACATCTAGAATGAAGCGACAGGTGTTCCAACTGCAATCTAGTCAGAATGAGCAACAAGTTGTTACAGGCTCAAACGAGTCAAGAAAGAAACACAAGTTGATTCTAATTTTAATAACTAAATGAACGGCAAGTGTTTTCAACTTCAAACGAGGCTGGAATGAAGCTACAGGTTGTTGCCAACTTCATCCAGCAAGAAATGAAGCAACAAGTGGTTTCCGGCTCAACGAGTCAAGAATGAAACTACAAGTGGAATTAATTTTAAACAAAGGAAAGGAAGCTACAATTGTTTTCAACTTCAACGAGTCCGGCAATGAGCACATGTTTTCCAACTTCAATCCAACCAATTATGAAGCAACAAGTTGTTGTCCTGGCTCAAACGAGTCAAGAAGGAAACACAAGTTTAAGTCGATTTTTAAACCACCGAAAATGAAAGCTACAAATTGTTTTCCCTTCAACAGTCTAGAATGAAGCTAGAAGTTGTTGCCAACTTCATCAGCCAATAATGAAGCAACAAGTTGTTTACAGGGTGAAACAAGTCAAGAATGAACTACAAGTTGATTCTAATGGTAAACAACTGAAAATGAAGCGACAATCGTTTTCAACTTCAAACGAGTCCGGGAAGGAAGCCACCAATGTTGTTTCCAATGTCAAATCCAGCCAAATATGAAGCAACAAGTTTTGTGTCAGGGCGCAAACGAGTCAAGAAATGAAACTACAAGTTTAATTCGTAATTTTAAACAACAGAAAATGAAGCTACAAATTGTTTTCCACTTCAAACGAGTCTAGAATGAGCTACAAGTTGTTTCCAACTTCAATCTAGCCATAATGATCAACAAATTGTTTTACAGGCTTAAAGCAGTCAAGAATGAAACTATAATTGATTCTAATTTTAAACAACTGAATAAGAAACAAGTTGTTTTCAACTTCAAACGAGTCTGGAATGAAGCTACATGTTTGTTTACAACTTCATCCACAATAAGGAAGCAACAGTTGTTTCCGGCTCAACGAGTCAAGAAGGAAACTACAAGTTAGTCTTATTTTACCACTGAAAATGAAGCGACAAGTTGTTTGCAACTTCAACGAGTCTGCAATGAAGCTACATGTTGTTTCAAACGTCAATCCAGCCAATATGAAGCAACAGTTGTTTCCGGGCTCAAACGAGTCAAGAATGAAACTCAAGTTATTCTATTTTAAACAACCGAAATGAAGCTACAATTGTTTTCGCACTTCAAACGAGTCTAGAATGAAGCGAGAAATTGTTTTTCCCACTTCAATCTAGCCAATAATGAAGCACAAGTTGTTTACAGGTTGTAAGCAAGTCAAGAATGAAACTACAAGTTGATCTAATTTTAAACAACGGAAAGGAAGCTACAAGTGGTTTTCAACTTCCAAACGAGTCTGGAATGCCTACTGTTTGTTTACAACGTCAATCCAGCCAGAATGAAGCAACAAGTTTGTGTTCCGGGCTCAACGAGTCAAGATGAACTACAAGTTAAGTCTATTTTAAACACCGAAAAATGAAGCGACAAATTGTTTTCCACTTCAAACGAGTCTATAATGAAGCTACAAGTTGTTGCCAACTTCAATCGAGCCAATAATGAAGCAACAATTGTTTACAGGCGCAACAGTCAAGAAGGAAACTACAAGTTTTATTCTAAGTTGAAACAACTGAAAAGGAAGCAACAAGTTTGTTTGAAACTTCAAAAGCGAGTCGGGAATGAAGCTTACATGTTGTTTCCACTTCCAATCCAGTCAATAATGGAGCAAACAGTTGTTTCGGGCTCAACAGTCAAGAATGAAACGACAAGTTGATTCTAATTTTAAACAACTGAAAATGAAGCTACAAGTTTTTTAACTTCAAACGGGTCGGCACGAAGCTACATGTTTGTTTCCAACTTCAATCCAGCCACAATGAAGCAAACAGTTGTTTCCTGGCCAAACAGTCAAAAATGAACTACAAGTTAATTCTAATGTTAAATCACCGAAAATGAAGCTAAAACTGTTTTCCACTTCAAACGAGTCTAAATGAAGCGTACAATTGTTTCCAACTTCAATCTATCCATAATGAACAACAGTTGTTACAGGTTGAACAAGTCAAGAATGAAACGACAATTTGATTCTAATTTAAACCAAACGGAAAATGAAGCCGACAAGTGTTTTCAACTTCAAGAAGGGGCTAGTCCTGATGGAAGCTCATGGGATTTTCCCAACGTCAATCCACCAATAATGAAGCAACAAGTTGTTTCCGGGCAAAACAGTCAAGAATGAAAAGACAAGTTAATTCTAATTTTAAAGCACCGAAATGAAGCTACAAATTGTTTTCCACTTCAAACGAGTCTAGAATGAAGCTACAATTTGTTTCCCACGTCATCTAGCCATAATGAAGAACAAGTTTTCCGGCTCAAACGACTCAAAATGAAACTACAAGTTGAATTCTAATTTTAAACAACTGAAATGAAGCTGCAAGTTTTTTTCAACTTAAAACGAGTCGCAATGAAGCTACATGTTGTTTCCAATTCAATCCATCCAATTAATGAAGAAACAAGTGGTTCCGGGCTCAACGAGTCAAAGAATAAACTACAAGTTATTTCTAATTTTTAAACAACCGAAATTGAAGCTACAAATTGTTTTCAATTCACGAGTCCTAGAATAAAGCTAGAAGTTGTTTCCAATTCAATCTAGCCAAGAATGAATCAACAGTTGTTTTACAGGTGAAACAAGTCAAGAATGAAACTACAAGTTTAATTCGATTTTAAACAACCGAAAATGAAGCTACAAGTTGTTTTCATAACTTCCGAACGAGTCTGGATGAAGCTAGATGTGTTTCCAACGTCAATCCAGCCAATAATGAAGCAACAGTTGTTTCCGGGCTCAAACGAGTCCAATAATGAAACTACAAGTTAATTCTAATTTTTAACAACCGAAAATTGAAGCTACAAAGTGTTTTCCACTGCAAACGAGTCTAGAATGAAGCTACAAGTTGTTTCACTCATCCAGCAAATAATGACACAAGTTTGTTTCGGGTCTATAGCTCAAACCTAGTCAAGAAATGAAACTACAAGTTCATTCTATTTTAAAAACCGAAAATGAAGCTACAATTGGTATGCCACTTAACGAGTCAAATGAGCTACAATGTTTCCAACGTCAATCGGCCAATAATGAAGCAACAAGGTGTTTACAGTTGAAACAAGTCAAGAATGAAAACTACAAAGTGGATTGTAATTTTAAACACTGAAAATGAGCTACAAGTTGTGTTCACTTCCAAACGAGTCTAGAAGAAGCTACATGTGTGGTTCAACGTCAATCCAGCCAATAATGACGCCACCCCCCCCCCACGCAACAATTTTTTTTCCGGGCTCAAACGAGTCAAGATGAAACTACAAGTTAAGTCTAATTTTTAAACAACAGAAAATGAAGCTACAAATTGTTTTCCACTTCAAACGAGTCTAGAATGAAGCGAGAATTGTGTTCCAACTTCATATAGCCAAGAATGAAGGCAACAGGTTGTTTACAGGTTGGAACAAGTCAAGAATGAAACTACAAGTTGAATTCTATTTGTAACAACTGAAAATGAAGCTACAAGTTGTGTTCAACTTCAAACGAGTCTGGAATGAACCACATGTGGTTTCCAACGTCAATCCAGCAATAATGAAGCACAAGGGTTTCCGGGCTCAAACGAGGCAAGAATGAAAATACAAGTTAATTCTAATTTTAAACAACCGAAATGAAGCTACAAATTGGTTTTCCACTTCAAACGAGTCGAGATGAAGCTACAATTGTTTCACTTCAATCTAGCCAATAAGGAAGGCAACAAGTTGTTACAGGCTCAAACAGTCAAGAATGAAACTACGGCGTTGATGCGAATTTTAAACAACTGAAAATGAAGGCACACGTTGTTTTTCAACGTCAAACGAGTCTGTAATGAAGCTGACAGGGTTGTTTTCCAACGTCAATCCAGCCATAAGGAAGCAACAAGTTGTTTCCGGATCAAACG
Organism: Daucus carota subsp. sativus; assembly: GCF_001625215.2. Lineage (NCBI taxonomy): Eukaryota > Viridiplantae > Streptophyta > Magnoliopsida > Apiales > Apiaceae > Daucus > Daucus carota. Next base: position 177,930 of record NC_030389.2, read on the forward strand.
AGTCAAGAATGAAACGACAAGTTTTTTGATTCGAAATTTGAAACAACTGAAAATAGAGCTAAAAGTGTTTCAACTTCAAACGAGTTCTGCAACGAAGCTTACATTTTTTTCCTCCAACGTCAATCAGCCACAATGAACAACAGTTGTTTTACTGGCTAACGAGTCAAAAATGAAACTACAAGTTATTCTAATTTTAAAATACCCGAATGAAGCTACAACTTGGTTCCACTTCAACGAGTCTAGAATGAAGCTACAAGGTGGTTTTCAACTTCATCTAGCCAATAATGAAAGCAACAAGTTGTTTACAGGTTGAAACAAGTCAGATAAACTACAGTTGATTTCTAATGTTAAAACAACTGAAAAGGAAGCGACAAGTTGTTTCACTCAAACGAGCTGGAATGAAGCTACATGTTATGTCCACGGCAATCAGCAATAATGAAGCCACAAGTTGTTTCCGGGCTCAAACGAGTCCAAGAATGAACTAAAAGTTAATTCTAATTTTAAACAACCGAAAATGAAGCGTACAAATTGTTTGCCAATTCAACGAGTCGAGAGAAGCCTACAATTGTTTTCCCAACTTCAAGCGAGCAAATAATAAGCAACAAGGTGTTTCCGGGCTCAAACGACTCAAAATGGAAAACTACAGTTTTGATTATAATTTAAACAAAGGAAAATGAAGCTGTGGCAAGTTTTTTTCAACTTAAAACAAAGTCTCAATGAAGCTACATGTTGGTTCCAACGTCAATCCATCAATAATGAAAACAAGTTGTTTCCGGGCTTCAAACGAGTCAGGATGAAACTACAAGTTAATTCTAATGTTGTAAACAACCAAATGAAGCTACAATTTTTTCCATTGAACGAGTTCTGAATGAAGCTAATGAGTTGTTTCCAACTTCAATCCTAGCCAATAATGAAGCAAACAAAGTTTGTTTTTTTTTTCCGGGCTCTAAAACAGTCAAGAATGAACTACAAGGTTGTTCATAATTTAAACAACCCCGAAAATGAAGGCTCAAATTGTTTTTTCAACTTCGAACGAGTCTGGAATGAGCTAGATTTTGTTTCCAACGTCAATCAGCCCATAATGACACGCCAACAAGTTGTTTCGGGTACAACAAGTCAAGAATGAAACTACAAGTTATAGTCTAATTTTAAACAACCGAAAATAAGTCTACAAGTTGTTTTCACTTCAAACGAGGTCTGAATGGAGCTACTGTTGTTTCCCAACGTCAATCCATCCAATCTAAATGATAGGCAACAAGTTGTTTCTACGGGCTCAAAACGATCAAGAATGAAATTTGTTTTTTGTTTACAAGTGGTTGTTAATTCTTACAGTTCTTCAAATTACAACCGAAAATGAAGCTCCAAATTGTATTCCACTTCAAACGAGTTCTCGAATGAAGCTACAAGTTGTTTCAAACTTCACATCTAGCCAATAATGAAGCAACAAGTTGTTACAGGTCTGAACGAGTCAAGAATTGAAACTACACAGTTGATTGTAAATTTTAAACAATGAAAATGAAGCATACAGTTGTTTCACTTCAAACGAGTTCTAGAATGAAGCTACATTGTTGTTGTCCAACTCATCCAGACATTATGAAGCAACAGTTTGTTTCCGGGCTCAAACGAGTCAAGCAATGAAACTACAAGTTAATTCTAAGTTTAAACAAATCGAAAAATGAAGACTACAAAGTGTTTTCCACTTCATAACGAGTCTGAGAATGGAAGTACAAGGTTGTTTCGAATTGCAACTCGCAATAATGAGGCAACAAGTGTTTACGCTAAACGCGGTCAAGGAATACAAACTACAAGTTGATTTCTAATTTTTAAAACAACTGACAACGCAACTACAAGTTTGTTTTCAACTTTCAAACGAGTCCTGAATTCGAGCTACATGTTGTTTCCACTTCAATCCGCCTAATGAAGGCAACAAGTTGTTTCCGGGCTCAAACGATCAAGATGAAAACTACCAAGTGAATCTACATTTTAAACAAACTGAAAATGAAGCTACAATGTTTTTTTTCAACTTCAAACGAGTCCAAGAAGCTCATTTGTTTTCACTTCAATCCAGCCAATAGGAAGCAACAAGTTGTTTCCGGCTCAGAGTCCAAAGAATAGAACTACCAAGTTAATTCTATTTTAACTAACCAAAATGAAGCTACAATTGTTTTGCCACTTCAAACGGAGGTCTAGAATTAAGCTACGAAGTTGTTTCCAACTTCCAATCTCAGCCATAATGAAGCACAAGTTGTTTTACAGGTTGAGAAACAAGTCAGAATGAAACTAAAGTTGATTCTAATTTTAAACAACTGAAAATGAAGTACAAGTTGTTTTCACTTCAACGAGTCTGGAATGAACTGACTGTTGGTTTCAACTGTCATCCAGCCAATAATGAAGGCAACATGTTTTTCCGGGCTCAAACGAGTTAAGAATGAAACTAAAGTTAATTCTATTGTTGAACCAACCGAAAATGAGAAGCTACAAATTGTTTTCCACTTCAAACGAGTCTAGAATGAACTACAGTTGTTTCCAACTTCAATCTAGCCAATAATAAGAAAGCAACAAGTTGTTTAAGGCTCTAAACGAGTCAAGAAGCGAATAAATTGATTCTAATTTTAAACAACCGAAACATGAAGCTAACAAGTTGTTTTCAACTCTCGAAGAGTCTGGAATGAAGCTATCATGTTGTTCCAACTTCAATCCAGCCACATACTGAAGCAACAGTTTTTCCGGGCTCAAACGACGTCCAAGAATGAAACTACAGTTCTTCTACTTTAACAATCGAAAAGAAGCTCAATTTTTCCACTTAACCGATCTCAGATGAAGCTCCAAGTTGTTTCCAACTCAATCCTAGTCATAATGAAGCACAACGTTGTTTCCAGGCTTCAACGATGTCAGAATAGACACTACAATGGTAATTCTAATTTGTAAAAACCGAATAAGCGACACAATGGTTTTCCACTTCAACGAGTCTAGGATGAAGCTAGATGTTGTTCCAACTCATCACCGCAATAGAAGCAACAAGTTGTTTCGGGCTTACACGTCAAAGAATTGAAACTACAAGTTGATTCTATTATAAACCGAACGAAAATAAGAGTCAGCTACAATTGTTTTCAACTTGAAACTAGTCTGGCAATGAAGGCTAGATGTTGTTTCCAAACGTTCAATCCAAGCAATAATGAGCACAAGTTGTTTCCGGGCTCAAACGATCAGATGAAACTTACAAGTTATTCTAATTTTTAAACAAAGAAATGACAGCTAGCAATTGTTTTCAACTAAACGAGTCTGCAATGAAGCTTACAATGTTGTTTCCATTCAAAACCATGCCCACTTAAGCAACAAGTTGTTTCCGGGGCTCAACAGTCACGAGAATGAAACTAAAACAAGTCTCTATTCCTATTTTTAAAACAACCGAACGATGAAGCTCTACAATTAGTGGTTGCCACTTCAAACGAGTCTGAATGACAGCTACGAACGTTGTTTCCCAACTCCACTCTGCCACATAATGAAGCAACAAGTTGTTTACAGGTTGCAACAATCAAGAATGAATTTATCACAAGTTGATTGTAAATTTAAACAACCGAAACACTGACGAAATACAATTGTTTTCAAACTTCGAACCGAGCTTTCTGGACTAGCAGCTCCATGCTGTTCCCTTTCAACGTCTCGCCGCCATACATGAAGCCCCAACAGGTGTTTCCGGCTCCAACGCGTCCCGAAGGATAACTACAGTTTCCTTAATTGTTAACATACGCAATGAAGAGCTACCAATGTGTTTCCACGTCAAACGAGTCCTAGAATGCAGCAAAGTTGTTTCCAACTTTCATCGCACAATAATGAAGCAAACAAGTTGTGTCCGGCTAAACGTCAGAATGAAACTACAAGTTCCGTCTAACGTTTAACTGCTCAAATGAAGCTACAAATTGTATTCACTTCAAACGAGTCCGAAGAATGACTCAAGTGTTTGCCAACTTCATCTAGCCATAGAAGGCAACAAGTTGGTTTACAGGTTAAACGAGTCCAAAATGAAACTAAAGTTGATTCTGTAATTTAAACAATTGCAAAATGACAGCTACAAGTGTTTTCAACTTCAACGAGTACTAGAATGAAGCTACATGTTGTTTCCAACGTCAATCACCAATAAATGAGAAAAAAAAAAAAAAAAAAAAAAACTAAAAAACAACAAGTTGTTTCGCTGGTCACAACGAGTCAAAGGATGGAAACTACAAGGTGATGTCTAATTTTAAACAACGACAAATGAGCTACAATTTCAAACACCGGTTGCCCTCTGGTTTCCACTCCATCAACAGTCATAAATGTGAAGCTAAAAGTTGTTTCCGACTCAACGTAGTACAATAAGGAACAACGTGTGACAGTGCTAAAGATCAAGAAATTAAGGTGATTAATAAATAACCGAAAATGAAGCGTACAAACTGGTTTTCCCACTTCAAACGAGTCTGGAATGAGCTACGTGTTTTCCACTTCAATCCAGACAATAAGTAAGACAACAAGTTGTGTTACGCGTTGTTAAACAGTCCAAGAAATGAACTACAATTGCTAATCTGAATTTTAAACAAATGAATGAAGCTACAAGTTTTTTCTCACTTCAACGAGTCCTGCAATGAAGCTACTATGTTATTTCCAACGTTCAATCCATGCCAAAAGAAACGCAACAAGTGTTCTCTGGGCTCCACAGAGTCAAAGAATGAAACTACAAGGTAATTCTATTTTAAAACAATCGAAAATGAAGCTAACAATTGTTGTCCACTTCAAACGATCTAGAATGAAGCAGCCTACGAAGTGTTTCCAACTTCAATCATCCAATAATGAAGCAACAAGTTGTTTCCAGGTTGAAACACTCAAGAATGAACTACAGTGATTCTAATTTAAACAACTGAAAATGAAAGCTGACAATTGTTTTCACCTTACAACGTATTCATGAATGAAGCTACATGTTGTTTCCAACTGTCCAATCCAATAATGAAGCAAAACGTTGGTTTTCCGGGCTCATCAAACGAGTCAAGAATGAAAGTCAACTAAAAGTTAATTCTATTTAAACAACCGAAATGAAGCTACAAATGTTTTCCACTTCAAACGAGTCTAAGAATGAAGCTAAAGTTGTTTCCAACTTCAATCCTAGCCAATAAGGAAGCAACAAGTTTTTTACAGGCTGAAACGAAGTCAAGAATGGAAACTATAAATTGATTCTAGTTTTAAACAACTGAAAATGAAGTCACAAGTTGTTTTCAAACTTCAAACGAGTCTGGAATGAAGCTACATGTTGTTTCCAACTGTCAATCCACCAAAATGAAGCAACAAGTTGTTTTCGGGCTCAACGAGTCCAGAATGAAACTACATGTATTCTAATTTTAAACAACCGAAATGAAGCTACAAATGTGTTTCCACTTCAAACGAGTCAGAATGAAGCTAAAGTTGTTTCCAACTTCAATCTAGCCAATAATGAAGCAACAAGTTTGTTAAGGCTCAAACGAGTCAAAATGAAACTAAAGTTGATTCAATTTATAAACAACTAAAATGAAGCAACAAGTTGTTTTACTTCAACGAGTCTGGAATGAAGCTCAGGTTGTTTCCAACGTCAATCCAGCCATAATGAAGCAACAAGTTGTTTCCGGGCTCAAACGGTCAAGAAGGAAACTACAAGGTGATTCTATTTTAAACAACTAAATGAAGCTACAAGTTTTTTTCCAACTTGAACGAGTCTGCAAGAAGCTACATGTGTTTCCAACTTCAAATCAGCCAAAAGAAGCAAAAGTTGTTTTCGGCTCAAAAGAGTCAAAATGAAACTACAAGTGGTTCTAATTTAAACAACCAAAATGACAGCTCAAGTTGTTTTCCACTTCAAACGAGTCTGAATGAAGCTTAAATTTTTCCACTTCATCCTAGCCAATAATGAAGCAACAAGTTGTTTACGGTGCTCAACAAGTCAAATGAAACGACAAGTTGATTCTAATTTAAACAACTGAAAATGAAGCTACATTTGTTTTCAACTTCAAAGAGTCTAGGAATGAAGCTACATGTTGTTTCCAACTTCATCCAGCCAATAATGAAGCAACAAGTTGTTTCCGGGCTCAAACGAGTCAAGAATGAAACTCACAAGTATCACAATTTTAAACAACCGAAAATGAAGCACAATTGTTTTCCACTTCAAACGAGTCAGAATGAAGCTACAAGTTTGTTTCCAACTTCAATCTAGCAATAATGAAGCAACAAGTTGTTTACAGGCTCCAACGAGTCAAGAAGAAATACAAGTTGTCTAATTTTAAACAACTGAAAAGAAGCACAAGTGTTTTCACTTCAAACGAGTCTGGATGAAGCTACAGTGTTTTGTCCAACTTCAACCAGCCAATATGAAGCAACAAGTTGTTTCGGGCTCAAACGAGTCAAGAATGGAACTACAAGTTGATAATTTTAAAACAACTGAAAGAGAAGCTACAAGTTGTTTTCACTTAAACGAGTCTGCAATGAAGCTACATGTTGTTTCAACTTCAATCAGCAAAATGAAGCAACAAGTTTTCCGGGCTCAAACGAGTCAAGAATGAACTACAAGTTATTCTAATTTTAAACACGAAATAAGCTACAAATTGTTTTCACTTCAACAGTCTGAAGAAAGCTAGAATGGTTTCCAACTTCAATCAGCCAATAAGGAGCAACAAGTTGTTCTAGGGCTCAACAATCAAGAAATGAAACTACAAGTTGAATTCTAATTTAAACAACTGAAAATGAAGCTACAAGTTGTTTTCAACTTCAAACGGTCTGAAATGAAGCTACATGTTGTTTCCAACAATCCAGCCAATAATGAAGCAACAAGTTGTTTCCGGGCCAAACGAGTCAAGAATGAAACTACAAGGTAATTCTAATTTTAAACACCGAAAATGAAACTACAAATTGTTTTCCACTTCAAACGAGTCGAGAATGAAGCTACAAGTTGTTTCCAACTTCAATCTACCAATAATGAAGCAACAATTGTTTAAGGGCTCAAACGAAGTCAAGAAAGAAACTACAAGTTGATTCTTGTTTAAAACACGAAATTAAGCACAAGTTGTTTTCAACTTCAAACGAGTCGGGAATGAAGCTACATGTTGTTCCAACGCAATCCAGCCAATAATGACAACAAGTTGGTTCCGGGCCAAACGATCAAGAATAAACTACAAGTTAATCTTAATTTTAAAACAACCGAAAATGAAGCTAAAAATTTTTTCCCTTCAAACAGTCTAGAATAAGTAGATAATTGTTTCCAACTCCAATCTAGCCAAAATGAAAGCACAAGTTGTTTCGGCTGAACAAGTCAAGAATGAAACTACAGTTCATCTAATTAAACAACTGAAAATGAAGCTGACAAGTTGTTTTCAACTTCAACGAGTCGGAAATGAAGCTACATGTTGTTTCCAATAATCCAGCCATAATGAAGCAACAAGTTGTTTCCGGGCTCAAACGAGTCAAGAAATGAAAACGACAAGTTAGATTCCGTAATTTTAAACAACCGAAACTGAAGCTACAAATGGTTTTCATTCAAACGAGTCTAGAATGAAGCTACAAGTTGTTTCCAACGTCAATCAGCCAATAATGAAGCAACAAGTTGTTTACAGGCTCAACGAGTCAAGAAAAGAAACTACAAGTTTGATTCTAATTTTAAACAACTGAAAATGAAGCAACATGTTTTTCAACTTCAAACAGTCTGGAATGAAATACATGTGGTTTCCAACTCAATCCAGCCAATATGAAGCAACAAGTTGTTTCCGGGCTCAAACGATTCAAGAATGAAACTACAAGTTAATGTAATTTAAACAACGAAAATGAAGCTACAAAATTTTTTTCCACTTCAAACGAGTCTAAATGAAGCTGACAGGTTGTTTCCAACTTCAATCTAGCCCAATAATGAAGCAACAAGTTGTTTACAGGCTCAAAAGTCAAGAAGGAAACTACAAGTTTTGAGTATAATTATTAACAACTGAAAATGAAGCAACAATTTGTTTTCAACTTCAAACGTCTGGAATGAAGCTACATGTTGTTTCCAACTTCAATCCAGCCAATAATGAAGCACAAGTTGTTTTCCGGGCTCAAACGAGTCAAGAATGAAACTACAAGTTATTCTAATTTAAACAACTGAAAATGAAGCTACAAGTTTTTTCAACTTCAAACGAGTCTGCAATGAAGTACACATGTTGTTTCCCAACTTCAATCAAGCAATATGAAGCAACAAGTTGTTTCCTGCTCAAACGAGTCAAGAATGAGACTAACAAGTTAGTCTAATTTTAAATAACCGAAAATGAAGCTACAACTTGTTTTCCACTTCAAACGAGCTAGAAGGTACACAGGTTTTTTCCAACTCAATCTAGCCAATTGAAGCAACAAGTGTTTACAGGTTGAAACAAGTCAGAATGAAACTACAAGTTGATTCTAATTTTAAACCAACTGAAAATGAGCACAAGTTGTTTTCATCACTTCAAAGAGTCTGGAATGAAGCACATGTTGTTGTTCAACGTCAATCCAGCCAATATGAAGCAACAAGTTGTTCCGGGCTCAAACGAGTCAAGATGAAACTACAAGTTATTCTATTTTTAACAACCGAAATGAAGCATACAATTGGTTCCACTTCAAACGAGTCTAGAAGAAGCTACAATTGTTTCCAACTTCAATCCAGCCATAAGTGAGCCACAAGTGTTGCCGGGCTCAAACGACTCAAGAATGAACTACAAGTTGATTCTAATTTTAACAACTGAAAATGAAGCGGCAGTTTTTCAACAAAACGAGTCTGCAATGAAGCTACATGTGTGTTCCCAACTTTCAATCCATCCAATAAGGAAGCAACAAGTGTTTTTCCGGGTCAAACGAGTCAAGAATGAAACTACAAGTGTAATTCTAATTTTAAACAACCGAAATGAAGTACAATTGTTTTCCACTTCAAACGAGTCGAGAATGAAAGCAGAAGTTTGTTCCAACTTCAATCTAGCCAATAATGCAGCAACAAGTTGTTTGACAGTGTGAACAGTCAAGAATGAAACTACAAGTTGACTTCTAATTTTAAAAACCGAAAATGAAGCACAAGTTGTTTTCACTTCCGAACGAGTCTGGAATGAAGCTAGATGTTGTTTCCAACGCAATCCAGCCAATAAGGAAGCAACAAGTTGTTTCCGGGCTCAACGTCAAGAATGAAACTACAAGTTGATTCTAATGTTAAACAACGAAATGAAGCGCATTGTTTCCAACTTAAACGAGCTGCAATGAAGCTAACAAGTTGTTTCCAATTTCAATCCACCAAAATGAAGCAACAAGGGGTTCCGGGCTCAAACGAGTCAGAAGGAAACACAAGTTATCTAATTTACAACCAAAATGAAGTCCTACAAATTGTTCACTTCAAACGGTCTAGAATGAGGCTAAAGTTGTTTCCAACTCAATCTAGCAATAATGAAGGCAACAAGTTGTTGTCACAGGTCTCAAAGACCCAAGAAAAGAACACAATGTTTCTAATTTTAACAACCGAAATAGAAGCAACAAGTTGTTTTCCAATTCAAACGAGTCGGAGGAAGCTAATGTTGTTTCAACTTCAATTCCAGCCAAGAAGGAAGCAAAAGTTGTTTCCGGGCTAAAACATCAAGAATGAAACACAAGTTGATTCTAAATTTTAAACAACTAGAAAATAAGTCGTACAAGATTTTTTGTCAGACTGAAACAAAAAAAAAATGGTGAAAAAAAGCCACAAAGTAAGGAAAGGCGATCTGCAATGAAGCGACAGTTGTTTCAACTTCATCACAATAATGAACAACAGTTGTTTCGGGCTGCAACGAGTCAAGATGAAACTACAAGTTCATTCTATTTAAACAACCGAAAATGAAGCACAAGGTTTTCCACTTCAAACGAGTCTAGAATGAAGCTACAAGTTGTTCCAAGCAATCTAGCCAATAATGAAGCAACAGTTGTTTACAGGCTCAAAACAGTCAAGAATGAAACTACAAGTGTATTCGTAATTTTAAACAACGAAAATGAAGCTCAAGTCTGTTTTCAACTTCAAACGAGTCGGAATGAAGCTACATGTTTGTTTCAACTTCAATCCAAGCCAATAATGAAGCAACAGTTGTTTCCCGGGCTCAAAAGTCAAGAATTAAACTACAAGTTTATCTAATTTTAAAAACAACCGAAAATGAGCTACAAGTTGTTTCCCACTTCAAATCGAGTCTAGAATGAAGCTACAATTTTGTTTCAAACTCAATCAGCAATATGAAGCAAACAAGTTGTTTAGGAGGCCAAACGAGTCAAGAATGAAACTACAATTGATTCTAATTTTAAACAACTGAAAGGAAGGCAAAGTTTTTGCTCAACTTCAAACGAGTCTGGAATGAAGCTACATGTTGTTTCCAACTTCCATCCAGCCAATATGAAGCAACAAGTTGTTTCCGGCTCAAACGGTCAAGAATGAAACAACAAGTGGATTCTAATTTTAAACACATGAAAATGAAGCTCAAGTTGTTTTCAACTTCAAACGAGTCTGCAATGAAGCTACAGGTTGTTTCCAACTTCAATCCAGCCAAAATGAAGCAACAAGTTTTTTTCCGCTCACAAGTCAAGAATGAAACTACAAGTTAATTCTAATTTTAAATAACCGAAAATGAAGCTACAAAGGGTTTTCCACTCAACGAGTCTAGAATGAAGCTAAAGTTGTTTCCAACTTCAATCAGCCAATAATGAAGCAACAAGTTGTTTTACAGGTCTGAAACAAGTCACAGAAGAACTACAGTTGATTCTAATTTTAAAAAAACAACTGAAAATGAAGCACAAGTTGGTTGTTCAACTCAAACGAGTCTGGAATGAAGCTACATGTTTGTTTTCCAACGTCAATCCAGCCAACTAATGAAGCAACAAGTTGTTTCCGGGCTAAACAGTCAAAATGAAACTACAAGTTATTCTAATTTTAAACAACCAAAATGAAGCTACAAATTGTTTCCACTTCAAACGAGTCTAGAATGAAGCTAACAAGTTGTTTACCTTCAATATCCAGCCATAATGAACAACAAGTTGTTTAGAGCTCAAACGAGTCAAAGATGAAACTAACAAGGGATTCTAATTTAAACAACTGAAAATGAAGCAAAAGTGTTTTCAACTCAAACGAGTCGGAATGAAGCACATGTTGTTGTCCAACGTCAATCCAGCCAATAATGAAGCAACAAGTTTGTTTCCGGGCTTCAAACTGTCAAGAATGAAACACAAGTTGATTCTAATTTTAAACAACTGAAAATGAAGCTACAATTTTTTTCAACTTCAAACGAGTCTGCAATGAAGCTACAGGTTGTTCCCAACTTCAATCCAGCCAATAATGAAGCACAAGTGGTGTTCCCGGCTCAAACGAGTCAAAATGAACTACAAGTTAAGTCAATTTTAAAAACCGAAATGAAGCTACAAAGTGTTTTTCCACTTCAAACGAGTCTGAAGGAACGAAAGTTGTTTCCAACTTCAATCAGCCAATAATGAAGCAACAAGTTGTTTACAGTTGAACAAGGTCAAGAATAAACTACAAGTTTATTCTAATTTTAAACAACTGAAAATGAAGCTACAAGTTTTTTTTCAACTTCAACGAGTCGCGGAATGAAGCTACATGTGGTTTCAACGTCAATCCAGCCAATAAGGAAGCACAAGTTGTTTCCGGGTCAAACGAGTCAAGAATGAACTACAAGTTAATTCTAATAGTTAAACACCAAAATGAAGCTACAAATTGTTTTCCACTTCAAACGAGTCTAAATGAAGCTACAGTTGTTTCCAACTTCAATCAGCCCAATAATGAAGCACAATTTGTTCACGTGCTCAAACGATCAAGAATGAAACTACAAGTTGATCAATTTAAACAACTGAAAATGAACTAACAAGTTTGTTTCAACTTCAAAACGAGTCCTGAATGAAGCTACATGTGTGTTTCCAACGTCAATCCAGCCAATAATGAAGCAACAGTTGTTTCCGGCTCAACGAGTCAATGAAACTACAAGTTGATTTCAATTTAAAACAACTGAAAAGGAAGCTACAAGTTGTTTTTCAACTTCAACGAGTCTGGAATGAAGCTAATGTTGTGCCAACGTCAATCCGCCATAATGAAGCACAAGTTGTTTTCGCTCGCGTCGTCAAAAGAGTCGAATGAAACACAGTTAATTCTAATTTTTTAAACAACCCGAAATGGAAGCTACAAGTTGTTTTCCAACTTCAAACGAGTCTAAATAAGCGATAATAGTGTTTTCCAACTTCAATCCAGCCAATATGAAGCAACAAGTTGTTTCCGGCTCAAACGATGTCAGAATGAAACTAAAAGTTAGTCTAATTTTAAACAACCTGAAAATGAAGCTACAATGGTTTCTCACTTCAAACGAGTCTGCAATGAAGCTACAAGTGTTTTCCAACGTCAATCAGCCAATAATGAAGCAACAAGTTGTTTACGGCTCAAACGAGTCAAGAATGAAACTACAAGTAATCTAATTTTAAAACCAACGAAAATGAAGCTAACAATTGTTTTCAACTCAAACGAGTCTGAGAATGAAGCACATGTTGTTTCCAACTCAAACAGCCAATATGAGCCAAGTTGTATTCCGGTCTGCAAAACGAAGTCACGAAGTGAAACTAACAAGTGATTCTAATTTAAACAACTGAAATGAAAGCTACAAGTTTTTTTCAACTTCAAAACGCAGTCTGGCAATGAAGCTACAGGTTGTTGTTCCCGTCAATCAGCCAATAATGAAGCAACACAAGTTTTGTGCCGGGCTCAACGAGTCAAGAATGAGACTACAGTAATTCTAGTTTACATAACCGAAAATGAAGCTACAATGTTTTCCACTTCAACGAGTCTAGATGAAGCTACAAGTTGTTTCCAACTTCAACTAGACATAATGAAAGCAACAACGTTTGATTTACAGGTTGAAACAATAAAGAAGAAACTACAAGTGATTATAATTTTAAACAACTGAATAATGAAGCTTCACAGTGTTTTTCAACTTCAAACGAGGTCGGCAGAGAAGCGTAAGGTGGTTCCAACGTGACTAGTCTAGGCCAATTATGAAGCAACAAGTTTTTCCGGGCTCAAACGAAGTCAAGAATGAAACTACAAGTAATCTAAGAATTTGGTCACGACCATATGGGGCAGTCGGGACTGAATCGGAGCAGATATAATGAAGTTCGAGTTTGAAATTCTCAACGTGGTTGTACACGGGAATTCATGAAAATATCACCGGGAAAATATTTTGATATTTTCACATAAATGAGTTCCTATGGATATGTGAATTTTGTCACGACCATATTTGGGGCAATCGGGACTGAATCGGAGCAGATATAATGAAGTTCGAGTTTTTGACGAATTCTCAAAAGGGTTAGTACACGGGAATTTCATGAAAATTTCACCGAGCAGTTTCTTTTGATATTTTCACAAAAATGGGTACCTATGGATATATGAATTAGGTCACGACCATATTTGGGGCAGCCAGGACTGAATCGGACCAGATATAATGAAGTTCGAGTTTTGACGAATTCTCAAAGGGATTTGTACAGAAGAATTTCTTGAAAATATCACAGGGCAGATATTTTTGACATTTTCACATAAATGAGTTCCTATGGATATATGAATTTTATCACGACCATATTTGGGGCAATCGGGACTGAATCGGAGCAGATATAATATAGTTCGAGTTTTTGACGAATTCTCAAAGGGGTTAGTACACGGGATTTTCATGAAAGTTTCACCGGGAAGTTTTATTTTGATAGTTTGACATAAATGGGTCCCTATGGATATATGAATTTGGTCACGATCATATTTGGGGCAGTCGGGACTGAATCGTAGCAGATATAATGAAGTTTGAGTTTTTGACGATTTCTCAAAGGGGTTTGTACACGGGAATTTCTTGAAATTATCCCTGGGCAGTTTCTTTTGATATCTTCACATAAATGGGTCCCTATGGATATATGAAATTGGTCACGACCATATTTGGGGAAGTCAGGACTGAATCGGAGTAGATATACTGAAGTTCGAGTTTTGACGAATTTTCAAAGTGGTTAGTACAAGGGAATTTCTTGAAAATATCAGCGGGCAGATATTTTTGATATTTTCACATAAATGAGTTCCTATGGATATATGAATTTTGTCACGACCATATTTGAGGCAATCGGGACTGAATCAGAGCAGATATAATAAAGTTCGAGTTTTTGACGAATTCTCAAAGGAACGTACACGGGAATTTCATGAAAATTTCACCGGGCAGTTTCTTTTGATATTTTCACATAAATGGGTCCCTATGGATATATGAATTTGGTCACGACCATATTTGGGGCAGTTGGAGCTGAATCGGAGCAGATATAATAAAGTTCCATTTTTTGACGAATTCTCAAAGGGGTTAGTACATGGGAATTTCTTTAAAATATCCTCGGGCAGATTCTTTTGATATTTTCACATAAATGGGTTCCTATGGATATATGAATTTTGTCACGACCATATTTGTGGCAATCGGGACTGAAATGGAGCATATATAATGAAGTTCAAGTTTTTGACGAATTCTCAAAGGGGTTAGTACACGGGAATTTTATGAAGATTTCACCGGGAAGTTTCTTTTGATATTTTAACATAAATGGGTCCCTATGGATATATGAATTTGGTCACGTCCATATTTGGGGAATTCGGGACTGAATCGTAGCAAATATAATGAAGTTCGAGTTTTTTGACTAATTCTCAAAGGGGTTAGTACACGGGAATTTCATGAAAATTTCACCGAGCAGTTTCTTTCGATATTTTCACACAAATGGGTACCTATGGATATATGAATTAGGTCACGACCATATTTGGGGCAGCCAGGACTGAATCGGACCAGATATAATGAAGTTCGAGTTTTGACGAATTCTCAAAGGGGTTTGTACACAAGAATTTTTTGAAAATATCACAGGGCAGATATTTTTGATATTTTCACATAAATGAGTTCCTATGGATATATGAATTTTATCACGACCATATTTGGGGCAATCGGGACTGAATCGGATCAGATATAATGAAGTTCGAGCACGGGAATTTCATGAAAATTTCACAGGGCAGTTTCTTTTGATATTTTGACATAAATGGGTCCCTATGGATATATGAATTTGGTCACGATCATATTTGGGGCAGTCGGGACTGAATCGTAGTAGATATAATGAAGTTCGAGTTTTTGACGAATTCTCAAAGGGGTTTGTACACGGGAATTTCTTGAAATTATCCCTGGGCAGTTTCTTTTGATATCTTCACATAAATGGGTCCCTATGGATATATGAAATTGGTCACGACCATATTTGGGGCAGTCAGGATTGAATCGGAGTAGATATACTGAAGTTCGAGTTTTGACGAATTTTCAAAGTGGTTAGTACAAGGGAATTTCTTGAAAATATCAGCGGGCGGATATTTTTGATATTTTCACATAAATGAGTTCCCATGGATATATGAATTTTATCAAGACCATATTTGGGGCAATCAAGACTGAATCGGATCAGATATAATGAAGTTCGAGCACGAGAATTTCATGAAAATTTCACAGGGCAGTTTCCTTTGATATTTTCACATAAATGGGTCCCTATGGATATATGAATTTGGTCACGACCATATTTGGAGCAGTCGGGACTGAATCGTAGCAGATATAATGAAGTTCGAGTTTTTGACGAATTCTTAAATGGGTTAGTACACGGGAATTTCTTTAAAATATCCCCGGGCAGTTTCTTTTGATATTTTCACATAAATGGGTACCTATGGATATATGAATTAGGTCACGCCCATATTTGGGGCAGTCAGGACTGAATCGGAGCAAATATAATGAAGTTCGACTTTTGACGAATTCTCAAAGGGTTACTACACGGAAATTTCATGAAAATATCAACGGGCATATATTTTGAATATTTTCACATAAATGGGTCCCTATGGATATATGAATTTGGTCACGACCATATTTGGGGCATTCGGGACTGAATCGTAGCAAATATAATGAAGTTCGAGTTTTTGACGAATTCTCAAATGGGTTAGTACACGGGAATTCCTTGAAAATATCCCCGGGCAGTTTCTTTTGATATTTTCACAAAAATTGGAACCTATGGATATATGAATAAGGTCACGACCATATTTGGGGCAGTCAGGACTGAATCGGAGCAGATATAATGAAGTTCGAGTTTTGACGAATTCTCAACGTGGTTTGTACACGGGAATTTCTTGAAAATATCACTGGGCAGATATTTTTGATATTTTCACATAAATGAGTTCCTATGGATATGTGAATTTTGTCACGACCATATTTGGGGCAATCGGGACTGAATCGGAGCAGATATAATGAAGTTCGAGTTTTTGACGAATTCTCAAAAGGGTTAGTACACGGGAATTTCATGAAAATTTCACCGGGCAGTTTCTTTTGATATTTTCACATAAAGGGGTCCCTATGGATATATGAATTTGGTCACGACCATATTTGGGGCAGTCGGGACTGAATCGTAGCTGATATAATGATGTTCGAGTTTTTAACGAATTCTCAAAGTGGTTAGTATCACTTTGAAAATATCCCTGGGAAGTTTCTTTTGATATTTCCACATAAATAGTTCCCTATGGATATAAGAATTTGGTCACGACCATATTTGGGGCAGTGGGGACTGAATCGGAGCAGATATAATGAAGTTCGATTTTTTGACGAATTCTCAAAGGGGTTAGTACATGGGAATTTCTTCAAAATATCCCCGGGCAGTTTCTTTTGATATTTTCACACAAATGGGAACCTATGGATATATGAATTAGGTCACGACCATATTTGGGGCAGTCAGGACTGAATCGGAGCAGATATAATGAAGTTCGAGTTTTGACGAATTCTCAAAGGGGTTTGTACACGGGAATTTCTTGAAAATATCACCGGGCAGATATTTTTGATATTTTCACATAAATGAGTTCCTTTGGATATATGAATTTCATCACGACCATATTTGGGGCAATCGGGACTGAATCGGAGCGGATATAATGAAGTTCGAGTTTTTGACGAATTCTCAAAAGGGTTAGTACGCTGGAATTTCATGAAAATTTCACCGGGCAGTTTCTTTTGATATTTTCACATAAATAGGTTCCTATGGATATATGAATTTGGTCACGACCATATTTGGGGCAGTTGGGACTGAATCGTAGCTGATATAATAATGTTCGAGTTTTTAACGAATACACGGGAATTTCTTGAAAATATCCCTGGGGAGTTTCTTTTGATATTTCCACATAAATAGTTCCCTATGGATATAAGAATTTGGTCACGGCCATATTTGGGGCAGTCGGGACTGAATTGGAGCAGATATAATGAAGCTCGATTTTTTGACGAATTCTCAAAGGGGTTAGTACACGGGAATTTCTTGAAAATATCCCCGGGCAGTTTCTTTTGATATTTTCACACAAATGGGAACCTATGGATATATGAATTAGGTCACGACCATATTTGGGGCCGTCAGAACTAAATCGGAGCAGATATAATGAAGTTCGAGTTTTGACGAATTCTCAAAGTGGTTTGTACACGGGAATTTCTTGAAAATATCACCGGGCAGATATTTTTGATATTTTCACATAAATGAGTTCCTATGGATATATGAATTTTGTCACGACCATATTTGGGGCGATCGGGACTGAATCGGAGTAGATATAATGAAGTTCGAGTTTTTGACGAATTCTCAAAGACGTAAACGGGAATTTCATAAAAATTTCACCGGGCAGTTTCTTTTCATATTTTCACATAAATGGGTCCCTATGGATATATGAATTTGGTCACGACCATATTTGGGGCAGTCGGGACTGAATCGTAGCTGATATAATGAATTTCGAGTTTTTAACGAATTCTCAAAGGGGTTAGTACACAGAAATTTCTTGAAAGTATCCCTGGGAAGTTTCTTTTGATATTTCCACATAAATAGGTCCCTATGGATATAAGAATTTCGTCACGACCATATTTGGGGCAGTCAGGACTGAATCGGAGCAGATATAATGAAGTTCGATTTTTTGACGAATTCTCAAAGAGGTTAGTACACGGGAATTTCATGAAAATTTCACCGTGTTACATATTTGATGATGTCACAGGTATCTAACTTGTTTAGTGTGCAGAAGCAAATATCAGAGTTTAGCTGGAAATCAGAGTTTAGCGACTGCCAGCTGGATCAGAGTTTAAGCGATGATCAGAGTTTGCAGGCGGCTGATTTTCAGGAGCATATCTGACTAAATAAGGAAGATAGATATCAAGAGAGATTGTGCAAATCAAGACAGCAGAAGGATAGCTACTGATTAGATTATTTTAGGAAGCAGATAATTATAAATCAATCAGTAGATATCATGTAACTGTGTATATAAACACAGCTTAGGGTTTACTCTAGAAGAGTTAATATTTGAATATCATTCGTGTAACCTAGCAGCTCTTAGTGATAAGATATAAATCACTAAGAGATTATTTGTAAGCTACTGTGATTTGTGAATAAGAGATTATTGATTTATTCTCTTATACTTGTGTTTGTCTTGGATTGTGTTCACTATATTATAACATATATTGTGAGTTTATTCGGCCTAACAAGTGGTATCAGAGCCAGCTCTGTTGATATACCTACAGTGAGATCTTAATCACACAATCATGTCTGAGAAATCACAAAACAGTAGATATGAGTCTCTTAGGGTTCCGGTCCTCAGGGCATCTGAATATTCTGTCTGGAAAGTAAGAATGATCATGTTTCTGGAATCCACAGATCCAGAATATCTGGATAGAATTTATGATGGTCCACACATGCCAACAAAGCTCTCTGTTGCAGTGGGAGATGAACCCCAGAAGATGATTCCTAAAGAGAAGAAGGACTATACTCCAGAAGACATCTCATCTATCAGTAAAGATGCAAAGGTGAAGCATCTGTTGCATAGTGCTCTGGACAATGCAATGTCAAATAGAGTAATTGGGTGCAAAACTGCAAAGGAGATATGGGATGCTTTGGAAGTCAGATGTCAAGGTACCAAAGCCATCAAAAAGAACAGAAGAACCATACTTACTCAAGAGTATGAACACTTTGATTCAAAGTCTGGTGAATCACTGACTGATCTTTATGATAGGTTTGTCAAGCTGCTGAATGACTTGTCTCTTGTGGACAAAGAATATGATTTGGAAGATTCAAATCTCAAATTTCTGCTTGCTCTTCCTGAAAAGTGGGATTTGAAAGTAACCACTATAAGAGACAATCTTGATCTTGAAGAGATGTCTCTGGATGAAATCTTTGGAAGGTTGAAAACTCATGAACTTGAGATGGAGCAAAGGAGCAAACGACATGGTGGGAAACCCAAACCAGTTGCCCTAAAAGTTCAAGAAGATTCAACTGTGAAAAGCAAAGGAAAAGCTATTGTCAAAAAGTCTGATACTGAGTCATCAAACTCTGATGTTGACTCAGACTCTGATATCCCTTCAGACTCTGATGACAGTGATACTGAGATGATGCAGCTGGCAGCATTAATGGTAAAAAGCTTCAAGAAGATGGCTTACAAGAACTTCAACAAAGGGAAGAAGTTCTCAAGGAAAGACAGAAACTCTGATAAGAAGGTCTTCAAAAGGAATGAAGGCAAAGAAGAAAAATCTGGAAAGTCTGATAAGTCTAAATACACCTGCTTCAATTGTGGAGAAAAAGGCCACTTTGCAACTGAGTGCAAGAAAGCTAAGAAAGAAAAGGAACAGGCCTTTATCACAAAGAAAGGAAGCTGGGCAGACACATCAGAATCAGAAGATGAAGTCAACTATGCCTTGATGGCAAACATGGACAACAGCACTGAGACTGTTGAAACTAAGGTACCTCATTCCACTCTTGCTTTTGATACTGAAGATATAACTGAGTTAAGATTGTTTCTTAAAACTCTGCATGTTAGTTATAGAGATCAGACTTTAGAAAATGAAAGACTAAAATCTGAGAACTTAAATGTCAAGAAAAGGAATGATTATCTTGAAAAGGAATTAGTTCTGATGCTAGAAGTTCAGAAGGAAAGGGATGATGCTATCTTTGTTAAAAATGAACTCTTAAAGAAAAATGCTTCTCTTGAATCAGAACTTGTTAAGGAAAAAGAGATAATCAGAACTTGGACTAACTCAGGTAAGACTACTCAGAATATCTTAGAAAGTGGAAACTGGAAGAAAGGGTTAGGTTACTCTGATAAAAATGAAGCTGAGTCATATAAACAAGAAACCATTAAAATTGAAAAACCTAAGGTAGTTCCAGTAAGATTTGTTTCAGAATCAAAGACTAAGGACAAATCAAAGACTGATACTCCTAAACAGGTTAATATTGGTTTAATGACTCAGAAACAGCTTAAGCATAAACTCAAGGAGGTTAAGAAAGAAAACAGGATTAAGGAACCTAGGAAAAACAGGAATGGAAAGGTTGGAATAAACAAAAGCAACAATTACATGCCTGTTCCAAATGCTCCTAGGAAAACTTGTCATAATTGTGGTAATCCTAACCATCTTGCTTCTTTTTGCAGGAAAAATAAGGACATAAATGCTATGTCTCCAAAATCAGAAGTTAAGACTAGGAATACTAGATTTAGACCAGAGAATCCTTGTTTTCATTGTGGTAGTTTATGGCATTCCATTTACACTTGTAAGGAATACCATAGATTATATTATGATTATTATGAATTAAAACCTTCTTTGAGGAAAAAGATTGATTCTCCTAGTTCAGCATCTGTTAAAAAGTCTGTTAGCACAAACTCTGATATAAACTCTGATAAATCTTCCGCTGCTAGTGTTAACAAACTTAACAAGAACAAAGGATCCAAGCAAGTCTGGGTCCTTAAAACTAATCATTAATTGTGTATGTGATTGCAGGGCAACAGGAAAAACATCCTAGTTCTGGACAGTGGATGCTCAGGACATATGACAGGAAATAAAGCCCTGCTATCAGACTTTGTGGAGAAGGCTGGCCCAAATGTTTCTTATGGAGATGGCAACATAGGGAAAACTCTGGGATATGGCAACATCAATCTTGGAAATGTCATCATTCAATCTGTAGCTCTTGTCTCAGGACTTAAGCACAATCTGCTGAGCATAAGTCAAATCTGTGATAGAGGATATCATGTCAATTTCTTGGAAGAACACTGTGAGGTCATTAGTAAAGGAACTGGGAAAGTTGTTCTAAAAGGATACAGACATGGCAACATCTATGAAGCTAAGCTATCTTTAAACTCTGAAAGCTCTGCAATCTGTCTACTTGGCAGAGCCAGTATTGAAGAAAGCTGGAATTGGCACAAGAAATTATCTCACCTGAACTTCAATAATATAAATGAGCTTGTGAAGAAAGATCTTGTGAAAGGACTTCCAAAATCAGTTTTTACTCCAGATGGACTCTGTGATTCCTGTCAGAAAGCAAAACAGAGGAAGTCTTCCTTCAAAAGTAAAACTGAGTCCTCAATTCTTGAGCCATATCATCTGCTGCATGTTGATCTTTTTGGACCAGTAAATATAATGTCCATTGCAAAGAAGAGATATACTCTGGTCATTGTTGATGAATTTACCAGATATACATGGGTATATTTTCTTCACAGCAAGGATGAGACACCATCTTTATTGATTGAGCATGTCAAACAGTTGAACAAAATCTCTAAAGATGCAGTAAAGATCATCAGAAGTGATAATGGCACTGAGTTCAAGAATTTCAAAATGGAGGAGTTCTGTAAAGAAAATGGCATTAAACAGGAATTTTCAGCACCTGGAACACCTCAACAAAATGGTGTTGTAGAAAGGAAAAACAGAACACTGATTGAAGCTGCAAGAACCATGTTGGAGGAAGCAAAGTTACCAACCTACTTCTGGGCTGAAGCTGTGCAGTCTGCCTGTTTCACACAGAATGCAACTCTGATCAACAAACATGGGAAAACTCCATTTGAAATGGTTAAAGGCAGAAAACCAAATCTCAAATACTTCCATATTTTTGGATGTAAATGTTTTGTTCTGAAAAATCATCCTGAACAGCTAACTAAATTTGATTTAAAAGCTGATGAAGGAATTTTTGTTGGTTATCCTTTATCAACAAAAGCCTTCAGAGTTTACAATCTGAGAACAAGGGTAATCATGGAATCCATTCATGTGTCCTTTGATGATAAGAAAATTACTGGAATGGAAGATTTTGAAGATCATGAGCAACTGAGATTTGAAGATGAAGATGCATTCTCTGATTCCATAAACTCTGACTCTGAGACAATATCAGAACATGTCTCTTCTGATCATCAACCTCAAGCACATGTTGAGGGGGAGCACTTTCAAAATGAAAATCTGAATGAAAATATTGCAGATTCGGCAGAAACCACAAACTCTGATTCTGACTCCTCAAACTCTGATCACTCTACATCAGAGAATCAAGAGAACACATCTTCAGGGGGAGCATCAGAAACTCAGAATGCTCATGGAGATAGCATGAATAATGGGGGAGAGGCATCAGAAAATCAAAATGATACTGGCATGGATCATGGGGGAGGATCTAGTTCCAGGAATCAACTGCCACATGAAAGAAAATGGACTAAGTCTCATACACCAGATCTGATTATTGGGGATCCAGATGCTGGAGTTCAAACCAGAACTGCAACAGCAAATGAGTGTTTATTTCATTCATTCTTATCTCAAACAGAACCAAAGAAAGTGGAAGAAGCCTTAAAGGATGCAGACTGGGTAACAGCAATGCAGGAGGAGTTAAATGAATTTGAGAGAAATAAAGTCTGGACACTTGTACCAAGACCAAAGAACAGATCAATAGTTGGTACTAAATGGGTTTTCAGGAACAAAACAGACAGTGATGGTGTAATTACAAGAAATAAAGCCAGACTGGTAGCTAAGGGATACTCTCAACAAGAAGGAATTGACTATGATGAGACCTTTGCCCCAGTTGCCAGATTGGAAGCAATCAGAATTTTCTTGGCTTATGCAGCACACAAGAAATTCAAAGTGTTTCAGATGGATGTAAAGAGTGCTTTTCTCAATGGGGAGCTGGAGGAAGAAGTATATGTTGAACAACCTCCAGGATTTGTGGACACAAAATTTCCAGATCATGTCTACAGATTGGATAAAGCACTGTATGGACTAAAGCAAGCACCTAGAGCATGGTATGAAACTCTGGCTCAATTTCTTTTGGACAGTGGTTTCAACAGAGGTACAATTGATAAAACTCTTTTTTATCTCAACCATGGTAATGATCTGCTATTAGTTCAAGTCTATGTAGATGATATTATTTTTGGGTCTACTAATTCTAAACTCTGTGAGAGATTCTCAAAGCTTATGCAGTCCAGATATCAGATGAGCATGATGGGAGAAATGAGCTATTTTTTGGGACTTCAAGTTAAACAGACTGAGGAAGGAATTTTCATTAATCAGTCTAAATATACCAGGAACCTGCTAAAGAAATTTGGCATGCAGGATAGCTCAGCTGCTACCACTCCAATGGCAACTGCCACTAAGTTAGATAAAGATACTGGTTCACCAGTAGAAATTACTAACTACAGAGGTATGATAGGCTCACTCCTATATCTGACTGCTAGTAGACCTGATATCATGTTTGCAACCTGTCTCTGTGCAAGATTTCAAGCAGATCCAAGAGAACCACACCTTGTAGCAGTCAAAAGGATTTTCAAATATCTCAAAGGAACAATTGAGATGGGACTCTGGTATCCCAGAGAATCAGACTTTACACTGATTGGTTACTCTGATGCAGATTTTGCAGGATGCAAAATAGACAGAAAAAGTACAAGTGGGAGCTGTCAATTTCTAGGAGGAAGATTAGTTTCTTGGTTCAGTAAGAAACAAAAATCTATCTCCACATCCACTGCAGAAGCAGAGTATATTGCTGCAGGAAGCTGCTGTGCTCAGATTTTATGGATGAAGAATCAGCTACTGGACTATGGGTTAACTCTGACTCAAATTCCTATATATTGTGATAACCAAAGTGCTATTGCCATGACAGGAAATCCAGTACAGCATTCTATGACCAAGCATATCAGCATAAGGTATCATTTTATCAGAGAACATGTGATGGAAGGAACAGTAGAGCTTCACTTTGTTCCAACAGATCAGCAGTTGGCAGATATATTCACCAAACCATTGGCTGAAGCAACATTTACAAAGCTTGTAAACGAATTAGGGATGATCTCTGGTCCTCTCTAAACTCTGACACATTGCACAAACACCTTATCTGTTAGTATTTGTTGTTATAAATCTTATCTGCAACTGCATCTGTTCTTCTCCATTCAGACTCTGATGATCACACTCTGATTTGATAAACTCTGATATTTAAACTCTGACCCGACAAACTCTGATGACTTGAATTTTTCATGATGAAAGAGATTCCTGTGAAGAATATGTTGCACTTAACTGAATTTAGTCTTAAGCCTCTCTAAAGTCTGAATTTTGTGATATTACAGCTGCGGAAATCTTTAACACATAACACATGAGATAATTTTGTCACCTAGATTGTCTTACTTCTTAAATATTAGACATGTACGCAGAAAAGAATCTGATTTATTCCTCTTCTAAGCTAAGAGTTAAGACAACTCAGTTATGGGTCCTCAAGAAATTTCTTCTCAGTAAAGAAAATCAAAAGAAAAGAAAAGCAAAAGAAATAATCTCAGGTACTCCTTTGAGATCTTAGAAAACTTGTGAAAGGAAAGAACCAAGTGCACTGCTGGTATCAAGCAAATGCATCAAAAATTGAAACAATTTTTTGGTGACTTTTCACATTCTCTGATTACTGGAGAAATACTCTGAGAAAACAAAAAGTCAAATAAAGGTTATGACTCACTTACCATGAGGAGTTCCCTTTCAAAAGACATTTGTGATTTCAAAGAGAAGAAATAAGTTACTCTGATCCACAACCTGAGAAACTCGGCTTATGAGATGGTTAAACAATTTTCTAATAATCTGAGTCTTTCTAATATTAGTTAAGAAATTTGACAATCTCTGTGACATTAGAATATTCATGTTATCACACACCCCACTCCACTTCTGTGATTAACGATTTTTCTTGGCTTCGAGTAATTTTTGACTAGAGTTCAATAAATATTTGCAAATTCTGAGGAGCAAGTGTCGTTTTAGATCTTGAATATTTATCTTTCATCATTACAAGATTCAATGATCACTCTTTGATTTGTCATTTTATAAGTCAATTATTTAAACTCTGGTCAATGGTCAGTCTCTGATCAAAGTCCGAGTTAAAATAATTATATTGGTCAGATAATATTAGTTTTAATTATCAAACGGTAGAAAATCCATTGGTATTCCTGAGTGGAGAAAAACACGGTAATTATTTGTGTTTTATTGGTAAATGGTGCAAAAATGTTCAGATTCACACGCAAGTCATTATTACTGCTCCACTACCATTTTTCTTACCGTTAAGCGCTTGCCACGTGCCCCACTACAGCGCTTATATCTCACCCGCATGCGTACATACACATATATTGTCAGAAATTGAAATTTTTCATTATTTCACACAATTAATCACTCTCTCTCTCTCTGATAATCGTTTCAAAAACTCTTGTGCGCATTTCATCAAACACCTTATCTTCACCTCACTATTCTCTTGATTTTCTCAGAAAATGTCGACCAAAGCTTTTGAATATGCTGGTGCAAAGTTCGTCACCAACAACTATGCTGCAATCTTGTCAAATGCTGAAGCTCCAACCGAGTTTCATCTCATTCAGGACTATCTTGCTCACAGTGAGTTCATGTATGCACTCACACAACCAGATGTTATTTCTCCAGCACAAATTTTGACTCTCTGGCGCTCAGCAAGATATAATGATGGTGGTGAACACGGATCACCATCTTTGACATGCTCCTATGAGGGTCAGGAGTATATTGTAACTCCTGAAACGGTTCGAAAGGCCCTTCACCTTCCGAAGCATTCCAAGTATCACAGCTCTGTCTCTACACAAACTCTGAAAGATATGATGCAATTCTTTGGATATTCTGGTAACACTGATAAGATGGGGGAACTCAAGCGCCCTTGTCTCTGCAAAGAATGGAGTTTCTACTATGACTGTATAACAAGAGCTTTTGGGAATAAATGCAGCAATTTCGATGCTATTCCTCTCTTCAGTCAGCAGATTGGGTATGCTCTTATCCATAATCTCAATTTTGATATAGCACCATCTATTTTGAGATTTATTGGTGATAGGAAATTAGAAGATGAGAATACTGTCTACTTTGCTAGATTTTGTCAGCTTATTTTCTCCTACTGTTTTCCTCTGGTCCCTATTCCTGATACTGACACTGAACTACCCTTTAAGATCACAAAACGAGCTTTCACTGATTTAATGAATAAGGACAGTAAGAAACCCCAAATGCCTGTTTTTGCTATACCAGTAACTGTACAGGATAAGCTGAAGCTGGCAATGCCAGATAAATATGGTGCATTATTCTCTGATGAGAATTTACCATCCTCCACCCACCAGACACAAGATATACCAACCTCTGGTCCTTCCCAAAAAGGGCCAGTTGTAAAATCTGATCCCAACAAAACCTCTGGTTCTTCCCAAAAAGAGCCAGTTGTAACATCTTCACCAACAAGGGTACTAAGGTCTTCTAAGTCTCCATCCAAACAGCCATCTCCTCCACCTAGGAAGAGAAGATTTCTGCAGAGATTATCAGACTCTGATTCTGACCCTGAGCCAGAACAGGTTCCTCTAATCTCAAGGCCCAGGAAGAAGATTAAGCCCACCTCCTCAATTACTGATCTTACTGTGGACCCTTCTCAGGAATCCATAGTCAATCCACTTGATATGGTCACAGCTTCTGATCCTCTGATGGTGGAACCTATATCTGCAGTACCTCTTTCTACTTCATCAGAAGCTGAAGTTCTAGTATCAGATCATATTCCTCAGTCAGAGAATCTCATGCCACACTCAACAGAAGATGCTATACATCTCTCAGAACATACACCAGAAGCACATGTCTCCACTCCAGAAACGATTGTAACTACTCCAGACATTGCTCAGGAAATTCAGACCATTATTGAAGACTTGGTTGCAGCTCCTGATCAGGAGATATTAGATGCTGTTAATTCTGAGGAAGCTACAGCACCTCTGTGTTCTCATACACTCAGTATTACAGTTGATCATGATGATGATGATGCAGATACTACAGAGGTCACTTCTGTTCCTCCTAGTGACTCAGCTATTTATGTAGCTGAAATTTCTGCTCAAATCAGAGACAGCATTTCAGTCAGAGAAGTGTCTCCAATCAGAGATCCCTCACCTGTTAAACCTGCATCACCAGCTCCTGTCGGTGACATTCCTCCTTCCAAGCCTACAGGAAACAGAGTTTGTACTCTAAGTTACTCAAAGAGAATGCACAGAGCTCCAAATTCCTCTGTGGAAGCCAGACTATCTTCAATAGAATCCACTCAGCAATCTATGCAGCAAACTCTAGCTGAGTTGAGCTCCTCTGTTGCTCAACTGGTACAATTTCTCAATCCCAATGATGTCAAAAAGGGGGAGAAAGTCCTGAAAGACAAATGCAAGGCTGGTCAGCAACAGAGAAAACCAGATGATGAGGAAAAGGATGAAGATAAGAAGGAGTCTGAAAATTTAAATTCTGAAATAATTCTGCAATCTCAGAGTCAATCTAAGGAGAAGAGGAGTGATAAGGCTGGAAGTAGTTCTCATCAATCTGAGAAAACAAAATCTCAACCTCTGATACCAGCTGACAGTAAATCAAGAGCTCTCTCAGAGCAACTAATTGAGCTTGGTAATCCTGAATCTAAGGTTCTGAGTCACACAGTGAAGATTCAGGGAGAGGAAACAACCTTATTCTACAAAGCTCCTACACAACTGGATTTTGATGAAGCAGTTGCAAAGAATATATTTGAACAAGAAAATCCAGGGGTGTCAATTGAAGATATTAGAAGGGAAGAAGAAAGGTTGGCTGCTGAGAAGAAGAAGATCAGCAAATCTGAGTCTGGTGAAAAGATTGATGAAAAGAAAGCAAAGTCTGATGACAAGAAACTGGTCACTGATTCTTCATCAAAGAAATCAACTTCTTCAAGAAGAAAAGGAATTGTGATTAGTGAAGTTAATTATGCTGATATCAATAGGCCCAGAATTTATCAGAAGAAGTCTGACTCTGATTCCAGTGGAAAAGGGAAGAATGTTATAGATGGTGTTCCATCTAAAAGGAAGGCTGAATCAGAAGTTAAACAAACTCCTGCAATCATTTCTGAGTCTAATGATCAGAATTTAGCCTCTGACACTGCTCAAGCTAAAAATATGAAGGAAGATCAGCTGAAGACAGCTGAAGAAAAAGTTACCTGGATCAAGTCAACCTCTGACAAGGCTCAAGTTGACACAGCTGAACCTAAGAAAAAGAGTTTATTTGGAAGCCTTGGTACAGGTCAGTACAAGGAAAGTTCTTTATTCTCTCAGATCAGAGAAAAAGGAACAAGGGGGAAAGAGGCAAGAGACACTACAGGTCTAGGTCACAAAAAGGAGAAAATACAGACAAGTGCAGCAACTACCTTCAAGGATCCATATCCTTTTACTGAAAAAGCTGGAGAAGTTGTTACACAGAAAGATCTTGATAGAATAGAATCAGTACAGATTCTGATGGACACTCATGATGGGCCAGAAGATAAAGAGAAGATTGCTATATTTCTGGAATCTGGCAGAGTGTACAGAATGTCTGAAGCTGATTTATTGATAAAATCTTTGAGGGAACTTGAGCATATTCACTATATGCTTGAGATAAAGAATGAAGCATCCAGAAGATGGTCTGACAGAATGAAGAGAACTATCCAAGAGAAAAGAAGATTCTATGGGATAAGTTCTGATGCTGAATATGTACCTAAGATAATCTTGGAAAATGGTTCAGAGATTGATATGGAGAAAAATAGCTCTGTTATGGAGACTATTGCTGGAACCAGAATTCTGGGTTATAATAATGAAGCTGAAAGACCAGGAGCAATTCAGTTGGGAGAAGCCATGAAGAGAAGCAAAGCAAATGCTTTGAGATCAGCCATATATCAGACAGGAGATGAAGATGAAGAACTCAAGACTGTCAAAGCTCAAATGATACAGACTCTGAAGCAAATTGAAGAAGATCTGATTACCAAGTTTGTTAAGGAGAGCTATGGGTATAGACTGATTGGCTGACTAAGTTCTGATATGTACTGTAAGTTGTAATTAGTTCTGCTCAATCTGTAAGTTATAATTCATTTATGCAGATTAATTATTTCTTGCATTTGTCCTTGATTGTTTTTGACATCATCAGTAAATATATAACTTGTTCATTCTGTCTAATGTACAAGTTGGGGGAGATTGTTACATATTTGATGATGTCACAGGTATCTAACTTGTTTAGTGTGCAGAAGCAAATATCAGAGTTTAGCTGGAAATCAGAGTTTAGCGACTGCCAGCTGGATCAGAGTTTAAGCGATGATCAGAGTTTGCAGGCGGCTGATTTTCAGGAGCATATCTGACTAAATAAGGAAGATAGATATCAAGAGAGATTGTGCAAATCAAGACAGCAGAAGGATAGCTACTGATTAGATTATTTTAGGAAGCAGATAATTATAAATCAATCAGTAGATATCATGTAACTGTGTATATAAACACAGCTTAGGGTTTACTCTAGAAGAGTTAATATTTGAATATCATTCGTGTAACCTAGCAGCTCTTAGTGATAAGATATAAATCACTAAGAGATTATTTGTAAGCTACTGTGATTTGTGAATAAGAGATTATTGATTTATTCTCTTATACTTGTGTTTGTCTTGGATTGTGTTCACTATATTATAACATATATAGTGAGTTTATTCGGCCTAACACACCGGTAAATTTCTATTGATATGTTCACATAAATGGGTCCCTATCGATATATGAATTTGGTCACGACCATATTTGGGGCAGCCGGGACTGAATCGGACCTGATATAATGAAGTTCGAGTTTTGACGAATTCTCAAAGGGGTTTGTACACGGGAATTTTTTGAAAATATCACAGGGCAGATATTTTTGATATTTTCACATAAATGAGTTCCTATGGATATATGAATTTTATCACGACCTTATTTGGGGCAATCGGGACTGAATCGGATCAGATATAATGAAGTTCGAGCACGGGAATTTCATGAAAATTTCACAGGGCAGTTTCTTTTGATATTTTGACATAAATGGGTCCCTATGGATATATGAATTTGGTCACGATCATATTTGGGGCAGTCGGGACTGAATCGTAGCAGATATAATGAAGTTCGAGTTTTTGACGAATTCTCAAAGGGGTTTGTACACGGGAATTTCTTGAAATTATCCCTGGGCAGTTTCTTTTGATATCTTCACATAAATGGGTCCCTATGGATATATGAAATTGGTCACGACCATATTTGGGGCAGTCAGGATTGAATCGGAGTAGATATACTGAAGTTCGAGTTTTGACGAATTTTCAAAGTGGTTAGTACAAGGGAATTTCTTGAAAATATCAGCGGGCGGATATTTTTGATATTTTCACATAAATGAGTTCCCATGGATATATGAATTTTATCAAGACCATATTTGGGGCAATCAAGACTGAATCGGATCAGATATAATGAAGTTCGAGCACGGGAATTTCATGAAAATTTCACAGGGCAGTTTCTTTTGATATTTTCACATAAATGGGTCCCTATGGATATATGAATTTGGTCACGACCATATTTGGAGCAGTCGGGACTGAATCGTAGCAGATATAATGAAGTTCGAGTTTTTGACGAATTCTTAAATGGGTTAGTCCACGGGAATTTCTTTAAAATATCCCCGGGCAGTTTCTTTTGATATTTTCACATAAATGGGTACCTATGGATATATGAATTAGGTCACGCCCATATTTGGGGCAGTCAGGACTGAATCGGAGCAAATATAATGAAGTTCGACTTTTGACGAATTCTCAAAGGGTTACTACACGGAAATTTCATGAAAATATCAACGGGCATATATTTTGAATATTTTCACATAAATGGGTCCCTATGGATATATGAATTTGATCACGACCATATTTGGGGCATTCGGGACTGAATCGTAGCAAATATAATGAAGTTCGAGTTTTTGACGAATTCTCAAATGGGTTAGTACACGGGAATTCCTTGAAAATATCCCCGGGCAGTTTCTTTTGATATTTTCACAAAAATGGGAACCTATGGATATATGAATAAGGTCACGACCATATTTGGGGCAGTCAGGACTGAATCGGAGCAGATATAATGAAGTTCGAGTTTTGACGAATTCTCAACGTGGTTTGTACACGGGAATTTCTTGAAAATATCACTGGGCAGATATTTTTGATATTTTCACATAAATGAGTTCCTATGGATATGTGAATTTTGTCACGACCATATTTGGGGCAATCGGGACTGAATCGGAGCAGATATAATGAAGTTCGAGTTTTTGACGAATTCTCAAAAGGGTTAGTACACGGGAATTTCATGAAAATTTCACCGGGCAGTTTCTTTTGATATTTTCACATAAAGGGGTCCCTATGGATATATGAATTTGGTCACGACCATATTTGGGGCAGTCGGGACTGAATCGTAGCTGATATAATGATGTTCGAGTTTTTAACGAATTCTCAAAGTGGTTAGTATCACTTTGAAAATATCCCTGGGAAGTTTCTTTTGATATTTCCACATAAATAGTTCCCTATGGATATAAGAATTTGGTCACGACCATATTTGGGGCAGTGGGGACTGAATCGGAGCAGATATAATGAAGTTCGATTTTTTGACGAATTCTCAAAGGGATTAGTACATGGGAATTTCTTCAAAATATCCCCTGGCAGTTTCTTTTGATATTTTCACACAAATGGGAACCTATGGATATATGAATTAGGTCACGACCATATTTGGGGCAGTCAGGACTGAATCGGAGCAGATATAATGAAGTTCGAGTTTTGACGAATTCTCAAAGGGGTTTGTACACGGGAATTTCTTGAAAATATCACCGGGCAGATATTTTTGATATTTTCACATAAATGAGTTCCTGTGGATATATGAATTTCATCACGACCATATTTGGGGCAATCGGGACTGAATCGGAGCGGATATAATGAAGTTCGAGTTTTTGACGAATTCTCAAAAGGGTTAGTACGCTGGAATTTCATGAAAATTTCACCGGGCAGTTTCTTTTGATATTTTCACATAAATAGGTTCCTATGGATATATGAATTTGGTCACGACCATATTTGGGGCAGTTGGGACTGAATCGTAGCTGATATAATAATGTTCGAGTTTTAAACGAATTCTCAAAGGGGTTAGTACACGGGAATTTCTTGAAAATATCCCTGGGGAGTTTCTTTTGATATTTCCACATAAATAGTTCCCTATGGATATAAGAATTTGGTCGCGGCCATATTTGGGGCAGTCGGGACTGAATTGGAGCAGATATAATGAAGCTCGATTTTTTGACGAATTCTCAAAGGGGTTAGTACACGGGAATTTCTTGAAAATATCCCCGGGCAGTTTCTTTTGATATTTTCACACAAATGGGAACCTATGGATATATGAATTAGGTCACGACCATATTTGGGGCCGTCAGAACTGAATCGGAGCAGATATAATGAAGTTCGAGTTTTGACGAATTCTCAAAGTGGTTTGTACACGGGAATTTCTTGAAAATATCACTGGGCAGATATTTTTGATATTTTCACATAAATGAGTTCCTATGGATATATGAATTTTGTCACGACCATATTTGGGGCGATCAGGACTGAATCGGAGTAGATATAATGAAGTTCGAGTTTTTGACGAATTCTCAAAGACGTAAACGGGAATTTCATGAAAATTTCACCGGGCAGTTTCTTTTCATATTTTCACATAAATGGGTCCCTATTGATATATGAATTTGGTCACGACCATATTTGGGGCAGTCGGGACTGAATCGTAGCTGATATAATGAATTTCGAGTTTTTAACGAATTCTCAAAGGGGTTAGTACACGGAAATTTCTTGAAAGTATCCCTGGGAAGTTTCTTTTGATATTTCCACATAAATAGGTCCCTATGGATATAAGAATTTCGTCACGACCATATTTGGGGCAGTCGGGACTGAATCGGAGCAGATATAATGAAGTTCGATTTTTTGACGAATTCTCAAAGAGGTTAGTACACGGGAATTTCATGAAAATTTCACCGGTAAATTTCTATTGATATGTTCACATAAATGGGTCCCTATCGATATATGAATTTGGTCACGACCATATTTGGGGCAGCCGGGACTGAATCGGACCTGATATAATGAAGTTCGAGTTTTGACGAATTCTCAAAGGGGTTTGTACACGGGAATTTTTTGAAAATATCACAGGGCAGATATTTTTGATATTTTCACATAAATGAGTTCCTATGGATATATGAATTTTATCACGACCATATTTGGGGCAATCGGGACTGAATCGGATCAGATATAATGAAGTTCGAGCACGGGAATTTCATGAAAATTTCACAGGGCAGTTTCTTTTGATATTTTGACATAAATGGGTCCCTATTGATTAGTCCATATTTTTGCAAATTTAAGTGCCTATTTTTTTTGTTTATTTTCATAGTATTAATCGCTTATTTATTTTATTTCAGGAAATTGTAGATAAATAAAGAAAGAAGAGAAAATGCAAGAAAAAGGGAGAAAAAGAAAAGAAAAGAAGAAAATCAAAGAGAGTTGGCAAGCAAGGGGGCACATGGAGGGCTATGATCTACCCAACACACATCACACATGGATGGATTAGATTTAGCCACCCTACCCCTAAACCCTAAATCTTTAGCTATAAATTCCCCCATCCCTTCACTTGTAATCATCTTCTTTTTAACCTAGTCTTTTCCTAGTTAGTAGGTAGTATAGTGCTAGATCTTCTTTTGTTCTCTCATTTTCATACTACATTTGTAAACACTTTTATTTTTAATGCAAATCTTTCTTTAGCTTGATCTTGTATTGTTTTTTTGATTTATTTATTTTCTCCAAAATTGTATGATCCTTCTAAAGTACCACCACATGCTTTTAAGCTTTTGGGAAATGAAGAATCATTGAACTTGTGATTAGTGTAGATCTCTTACTTTTTAGTTTTAAATTTTTGAAAAGTAATTGAAACTCTAGCACAAAAGATGATTTGTGTGGGGGTTGAAAATCTAGATTTAAAGACTAACGAGTAGTAATATAAATTCGGCAGTTTATTAATCCATCAAACAGTTTAGCAGCCCAGTGATTCATATGCTTTTGTTTACTTGTTTTTTTTAAAAACCCTTTTCGTTGCTTTTGTTGCGTAAACAAAACCCCTCCCCTGTTTCTTTCTATTATGCTCTGTTCCTTTATTTTACTGAGTCATACTTGCCGAGTCAGCCGAGTCTAGTACCGAGTCGTTGCTTGGCTGGGTTGAATTCTAGTCCCCTGTTTCCGAGTCAATTTGCTGAGTTTTGTTCTTTGTTTCTGATGATGAGTCTTGCTTCGTTTTTAATTGTCGAGTTTGTTTTGTTTCTTAATGTCGAGTCTGGTTTTATACTGAGTTGCTGGGTTTGTTTTTGGTGTTCGTCGTTTTTGTTAAGTTGTGTTTTCTTGAGTCAAATTCTTGTTTAAGTTTTGAACTGAGTAGCTTAGTTTGTGATCTGTTTTGTTGCTCTGTTCTGTCCGAGTTGCGTTTCTGATGTACTGAGTCGCGATTGAGTCAGTCCCGAGTCGCCTTCGAGTCCTGCAGTTTTGCTTGTTTCCGAGTCCACTGTAGTCGCGAGTTGGGTCCGTTGTTGCTACTGAGTTTATATAATCGTTGCTTAATTTTAATCTGAGTTTTGCCCGAGTCAGTTGCTGCGTTTCTGAGTCCAGTAAATCGAGTCTTGTTGTTTCGTTTTAGAAGTTTGAGTTTGTTTTATTCAGCTGAGTTTTGTTCGAGTCCTGGCTTGAGTCCTAATTGCTGCGAGATTTTATTTTCTGTTTGTGTTTCAGCTCCTGTTTGAACTGGCACTATGTTTCCGGTTTCGAGTCACGCTCGTAGTCACAATCTAGTCTTGTTGTTTAGTTTTGATTTGAATTTGGTGTTATTTGGCTGCTCTGTTTTCTTCGAATCGATAGTGTAGTGCCGAGTTTAGTCCTGTCACCGCTGGTGTTTGTTTTCCGAGTTCTGCTTTAAAACTGAGTCTGAGTCGTTTGTTTTAGTTAGAGTCTGGGTTCACCGAGTCTGTTTTGTGTTGTTTTGGCCGAGTAGTCATCCTTTATTTTTTTGTATTTTTTTGTGGCTGCATTTGTTGATTTCATGTTTTGGTTCTCACGTGAGTTTCGTTAATGATTGATAAAGGTTGTGGATTTTATATTGGATAAAGTTGCAAAATGACGTCATGCCAAATTTATATTAACTCATTTTGTCTTCTAGTCCTTGAAGTTGTAAGTTTAAGTTTAGTTTATCAATTTCTAGTTTAATTTGTTTTTTTTTAAATTAGTACTCAAGATATCCTACTTGTTAATTAGTTAAATCGTAATTTCCCCAAACTTTCAAAATTAGTTCTAATTCGCCTAGATTTTAAGTAAGGTAATGCGAAAATAATTTTAATCTCTGTGGACGAATCTTAAATATTAAAACGGTGATCGTGCGCTTGCGATTATTTTTCTCTTTTCGAGCACATCAAGTTTTTGGCGCCGCTGCCGGGGATTAAAATTAATTTTTCGCACCTTTATTTTTAATCTTTCGGATTAGCTTGTTTTCTCACTATTTTTTGTTCTTTATTTCGAGGAGGAATATTCGGGAATTATGGAGTAAAGTGGACAAATTTTGCTCGGATTTGGAAGCTTGCTTTGGTATCCCGTATCTCTCCACTCTTATTTTTCGTTTTTATTTAGAAAATCACAAACAAATCTAAAAATTGAAAATCACAAAAAAATTAAAAATTTTAAAATCCAAAAATATTAGTTAGAAATACATATTTGTGCATCATGCATTTACTCACTTAGGAGCACATCATTTAGATTTTAATTTTTGTTTTTAAATTTTCGTACCTTTAATTGTGGTGATCGCTGGAGGACCCCAAGGTACGTTAATTTCTTTCTTTTCTCTAGATTAGGACACGTAGTCTAAGCATCCATAGTTGTTTATCGTTTTAATTATCTAGTTGTGTGGTGCATCATTTTAAATAAATCTTAAGGGCAAAACCCAATCACAAAATAAGGGAAGGGATTTCATCACTCTTTCCTTGGCCCACAACAACTAATTTCTTCATTTGCATTTACCTAGCCTTTTAATAAAATGAATTAGACGTTAGCCCCTAGGATTTCGCGCTCAACTAGGAAGGTACCTAAAAGACGAGGTAATCTTTAATTATTCCGACTTTTCGGTGTCTAAGGACAAGCGAAAGCTTACCTGGCCGATTAAGGTTTGGTGTCTAAGCGCGGAGATTGGCCTCTTGGCAATGCCTGCTCCAAACTGGCCAGACCGGTCCGAATAACTTTGGATTTATCAAGTTTTTGGTGGTCCTTAACGTTAGGAGCAAGGTCTAGTTCATTTTTTTTAGGGAA
The DNA here is from genome assembly GCF_001625215.2 of Daucus carota subsp. sativus. Taxonomy (NCBI): domain Eukaryota; kingdom Viridiplantae; phylum Streptophyta; class Magnoliopsida; order Apiales; family Apiaceae; genus Daucus; species Daucus carota. The sequence goes on from NC_030389.2 coordinate 214,425, forward strand.
CCCTAGATTTAGGTTTTTCTTTCTCTTTTACACCCTTTCTTTTGTGTGTTTTAATTTTTCGCACTTACTTGCTACGTGTTTACTATCTAGTTTATGCGAACTACTTGGGTTAGGAACGAATCGTCTAGATTAGTAAGACCTATAATCGAGATTCCCTCGTCCTCTTCGGATTCCGAAACCCTAGAAGTTCTAGAACCGATAGTAAACATGGCCCTTTCACTCAAGGATCGTTGTTATCCATCTCGTTCAAGTCAACCTTCGTGCATCACCCTTCCTCCCGTTAATGGGAATAATTTCGAAATTAAGGCACATCACATTAGCATGTTGCCTAAGTTTTTAGGGAGTGAGGGTGAGGATCCTTATCTTTTCATTCAAGAATTCGAGGAAGTTTGTTCCCTCCAAAAGCTCCACCAATTAACGGAAGATTCAATTAGACTTAGGCTCATTAATTTTGCGCTTAAGGAGAATGCTAAAAAATGGCTATATAGTCTTCTCGTTAATTCTATCTCCACGTGGGAGGGGTTCGTTGTGGTATTTCTTAAAAAGTATTTTCCAAATCATAAGACTACTCGAATTACAAATGAAATAAATCAATTTCATCAAAGTGAAAATAAGTCTTTTTGGAAATTCTTTGATCGTTTTAAAAATCTCTTATCACAATGCCCCCACCACGGAATAGAAAAATGGAGACTTTGCAAGATAGTTTACGAGGCCTTAGATAGTCAAACCACCGCGTTATTAGAGTCTATGTGCCAAGGTAAATTCATGGAAAAAGATGAGGACCAAGGGTGGGAATTTTTCGAGGATTTAGCGGAAAAGACTATGATGTGGGAGTCAACTAGGGAGCCCAAAAAGTCAATTCAGGCATCTAGCGCTAGGGGCTTGCATTCGATAGGAAATAATGTGGCAACCGATGCCAAACTAGCCACCCTAACTAGGAGACTTGAAGCCTTAGAAACTAGTAAATCTCCCCCACAAATGTCGATGCTCCCTAATTACAATTTTCAAAATCCCGGAACCCAACCCGCGCACGAGTTTGAACAAGTAAACGCAATGTTTCAAAATCCTAGGAATGATGCGTTTGCACCCATTTATAATCCCGGGTGGAGGAATCACCCAAATTTCTCATGGACCCAAGGTCAAATTTTTCAAAATCAAGGCCCAACTTCTTTTCAAACTCCTCAAACAACTTTTCAAAGGCCCAACCCAAACTCTTGCCCAATCCAAAGTCCGAACTCATTTCCTAACCCAATTCAAACTCCTTTGAATCCTCCCGGTTTCAATGATTCGGATAAACGTCTTAATTCTTTAGAAAAGAGTTTGGAAGCCTTAGTTAAATCGCAAACTAATTTGACTCAATCTCAACATACTTTCATGACAACCCTAACCCAAGATAGGCAAATTTTGCATTCTAACGTGCAAGCCGTGTCTAAGTTAGAGGCGCAATTGAGTCAATTAGCTAGCGCGTTGTGTGAGCGAGAGAAGAACAAGTTGCCAAGTCAACCCGAGGTCAATCCTAAGTTTCCTCTCAATCAAAGACCTCACGAGAATGTTAATGCAATTATCTCTCTAAGGTCGGGAAACCAAGTGGATAACAAAGTTGGTGAGAACGTTAATGAAAATGAAGAGTCGATTCCTAAATCAAACCCTTCTTTGTCTAGCACTATTTATGACCAACCCGAATGTTCTCGAATCCGTGAGTCTATGAGTGAACTTAGTCCTGGGCCCATTTCTCAAAAGCCCAACGAAGAAGTTTACAAGCCAAGGGTTCCTTACCCACAAAGACTCATTCCTCCTAAACAATCGGCCCAAATGGAACAAATCCTAGAGGTTTTCAAACAAGTCAAGATAAACATTCCTCTTTTAGATGCCATTCAACAAGTTCCTTCTTATGCCAAATGTCTAAAAGATTTGTGTACCCATAAGAGAACCACTCATGTTCCAAAGAAAGCCTTTTTGACCTCTCAAGTTAGCTCGATTCTCTCGAATCAAATCCCCGTGAAATATAAGGACCCCGGTTGTCCTACAATTTCTTGTGTCATAGGCGATAAATTTGTGGATAAAGCTTTACTTGATTTAGGAGCGAGTGTGAATCTTCTTCCTTTCTCGGTCTATCAAGCCCTAGGATTAGGGGATCTCAAGACCACCAATATGACCCTCCAACTTGCCGATCGTTCCATTAAAATGCCAAAGGGAATTATTGAGGACGTGTTGATAAAAATCGGTGATTTTATCTTTCCCGTTGACTTTGTTGTTCTCGAGACTCAACCCGTCTCGAATCCTAAGAACCAAATTCCTATCATTTTAGGACGACCTTTTCTCGCTACATCCAATGCCTTAATCAATTGTAGGAATGGTTCTATGAAGCTCACTTTTGGAAACATGACCATAAACTTAAACATTTTCAATGTAGGAAAAGAACCCAATGAACTTTATGAGCAACCTATAGGGGTTAATGTGGTCAACTAGTTTGTCACATGGTCTAGCTTTGAGGATAGTGAGATTGAGTCTCTTCTTAATGAGGACTTCAAAGTCAACAACGAGAACAATAGGGAATATCATGAGTCTTTGAGAGAGTTGACCTCGGAGGAGTTGTTAGGAGAATTGAACGACATTTGTGATAAGTGGTATTTATACACACTTATAGGCCTTCATTTCCACTTAAATTGGTTGGTTGTACTTAAGTGTTTAGTGTCTTTTGATGTGTTTTTATTGTTTTTCTGTGCAGGTCACGAGTTGAGGTGATGAAGTGATTTTCTATCATTTTAGGTTGTTTTTGGTGCATTATTTGCAAGAATAGAGAATTGTGGATTCCTCACGACTTGGGATTTTGTGGGTACATCTTCTACAAACCCTCACGAGAACACACTCGTCCACTAGAGCTATCTAGGGGTTTAAAGGGCTTGTTGCATATGCTAAATGCAACCGTGATCACCTACGGAAGTGGTACTAGAAGCGAGGAAGGACACGCACACGAGAACGAGCAAAAAACGAAGAAACAGGGCTGCCATCACAGACAGTAGCGCGCCCGCGCTACTTGTTAGCGCGCCCGCGCTACTAACTGCTGTGACTAGCGCGCCTGCGCTAGTTTAGCGCGGCCGCGCCCAGCAGAAGTGTTCCGGGCCGATTTTTACAACTATTTTGATGGATTTTCGCAGCGGTCGAGGCCCGTTTGACTTGGTCAATGTATTTTAATTTCTCGTGTGTAAAACCCTAGTCTCATAGAAGTAGTTGGTAGTAGAGAACAATATCATAGTTTTCAGATTATTCATTCAAGCACATTATCGGTTTTGTATTGGATCGTTCTTCGCGAGGAAGTGACAGTTTCGAGCGAGATCGTGAACATCAAATCTGTAACGTGTGATCCTTATTATTATTAATTCAAGCATTTTTATTCCATTCAATTCTTGTCTTTTATTTATAATGTTTTCACTAGAACCCATGATGTCGATTAGTTCGATTATGAACTAACCGCCTTCATGGGATTCTAATGGATTTATCGATGTAATCTAGTATCGAATATTAATTACTTGATTTTGTGACGTACGTTGATTTCTTTGCATGAGCCGTGCTTATTCTTCTTAGAAGCGTAGCTAACTTCTAAGTTGTTTGTTAATTCTTTCTGAAGCGAGAGTGGATGATTGAATTTAGAACTTTGCCATGTAAACATAGGATTATGTGAATGAAACATAATTTGTGGTAGACTTGAACTATTTTTATCACCCTGTGTAATCACGATAGACGACTTGCTTTTAAACCTTTCTGCTTACACTACCGCTATAGAGATATAGGGTCTGAGCTTTGTTGGTGTCCATGAGATTTCTGTCTTAATTGCGGATTTTGATTGGTATGATATGTGTGCAACGAGAGTTGGCATGTATTACTTTCGTGTTGTCTGATTAGGATCAACAGTCGCAGGTTAATCAGTAATTTCAATTCTAGATGAATTCGATAATGAAGTTAGAATCCCATGTGTTATCCTATTCTGAATTTGATTAGTAATTTTAGTTATTAGTATAAAAGAAACCATCCTTGTTAATTGTCTTGGCAGTGAAAATTGATCATACATTGTTGCATAGGTGCGTATTCTTAATTCACCAGTCTCTGTGGGAACGAACAAATATATTACTTGTGATCACGTGCGCTTGCGTGTAGATTTCACCGAACAAGTTTTTGGCACCGCTGCCGGGGACTCGGTGTTAATTAATTAGTTTACGTACTTGTCATCAGTGTGCATTAAAATTCACTGACTCGGATTCTTTTCTCACTTTTCTTAGTTGTTGTTGTATCTATTGTTTTTGTTTAGTTATTTATAATGTTTCCTTTGCCTCCTTGGGACTTCAGTTCCAAGTGAGCTTTTACTGCGTTCTTGGCTGTGTTTGTGTTGTTACAGGGTTACAATGGAAGAAGTCGATACCTTTGCACTTCTATCTTCCATAGTTGAGGCATATTCGTCGAAAGCTACAGAGCCGACCTTGTATCCGATGAGTGTCGATGAGATGTCACAAGTTGCCCCTACAACATACAGCTTCTGTCAAGTTTGTGGTGTTCAGGGTCACTATAGTTATGAATGCTCTTATAACCACTTCAACTCTCAGAATACTCAGTCGGGACATGGATATAATTATCAAGAAGGATATGAGTACAATCAGTATTCTAATTCTTGTGATCAAGAATGGATGGATCAACCAGATTTCTCTTACATGGACAACAATTTTGGTGATCTCCCATATCATGGTCAACATCAATTTCAAGAACAACAATTTCAGCAACAATGTTATGAAGAACCTCCAATGCAACAATATGATCAGTTTGAGCAACAGTATTATCAGCCTCAATATGAGCAACCACAATCTCAACAGTATCAATATCCTCAAGTACAAGAGCTACAGGTTCCTCAACCCACTGTAGAAGTGCTTTCTGATCAAACAAATGAGGTATATGATATGTTGGTAAACATAAACAAGACGCTTAAGGAACTCAAAGCTACACAACTGATGATGGAGGCTCGACTTGAGCGGTTAGCTAGTTCTTTTACTGTCGAACAACCCGATTCTTCTCCACTTATAGCCACCCAAGTTGAAGATGACATAAATGCTACCATTCTTACAAATGATGGAGATTGTGATAGTTTTTCGACCTGGGATGATGATGTGCCTATTAATAAAGAGGAAGATCGTGTCGCTGACGGCAAAATCGATGAAGTTGTTGTTATGGACCGTGTGGGCGATGATGAGGTGCGTGAAAAAAGCAATATCGAGTTGATCGTAGTTTCTCCTACACCAGGTGTGCTTGAATTACATTTCCTGAAGGGGATTAGCTCAATCAAGGTTGCTCCATGTTCTGATATTGAAAATTTGGCTTTCAATCCAACCTCTACCCCTATACTTGAGAGTACATGTTTTAAAGCTGACATGATGATTGTCCAAGATGATCTTACACAAAATCTGGTGGGTTATCCAGTCCAAAAGGCTCTTACACTTCAACTCTTGGAAAAAGAGGATAGCAATTTCATCTCTTTATTCAGTGACATGAAAGGCCAAGAAGTTCTTATGACTCCTGTGAAAGTGAAGAGTTCTGAAAAACCACCACCCGAGCCTCCACCTTGTGTGAAAGTCGAAGGAGTTCGGTCCTTTAATGGATGTGAATTTTTTCGTTGTTTTATCACAAAGTTCTCTGAAAGTATAAATGTCGATCAATGGTTACTTCTTGAAGTGACAATTAAGTTTACTAACGTTTGTTTGGAGACTTTCTACAGGACAAAGACAATATTTGATGCTCTTGATTTTATTTGTGGTGGCGAGATTTTGTTTGAGAAAGTGGATACCCCATTTCTTAAACCTAAGCAATATCCTCCACCGGATTCACCTCCGGCAGAGGAGGGGGAGGACTCCGATTAGGTACGTGTTCGCTCTAGCCTTTTTATCACTTTCAATGGGGACATTGAAAAAATTAAGTTTGGGGGTGGTAATCTAAGGAATAGCATATTATAATGTAGTTTATTATTGCATGTGTTAGTTAGTTCATGTAGTTCACGTTTATTTTATTTTGCTTTGATTATTTCTCACGTTTTTTTTATTTTCTCACGTTTTCTTTCTAGTTTTTTCTTTTTTTTATTTTACATGTTTAGTGGTAATTGTCGTAGTTAGTATCACGAGCATTTGCATGAATTATGAAGTTAAGCCAAGTTAATTGCCTATGATGAGTTATGTGCGTAGTTCTTGATTAGTAGTTTCAATTGCAATGCTAGGTTAGTACTTGAAAATTGCTTGTGTTGGAAATTGTAATTCACATATATTCTTGAGATAGGATTTAGACGAAATTCCATGAATTCTAGGATTGAATTGAGCACCCTTCAGCTTAGGTCTGTAAATCTTAAGTTTGGGGGAACTGAGGGGTAGATATGCCTTTCTAAAAAAAAAAAAACAAATAGTAGTAAATAAATTCATTAGAAAAATAAGTGGTATAATTAACTAGGATGAGCTCATTAGTACTCGAGTAATTAAGTCTGAGGGGACTTTGTGCCTAACAACCTAAAGCCCTTCGTGGTTTGGGATTGTTGACCCAACGCTCGCTACATGGGTACTAGTGCAAAAATCTTTAGGGATCTCAACCATTGCACGGTTAAATAAACCACTAGAATAAAGTGAATAATTGGTGTGTGAAGTCTTGTGGTGTTCGTAACGCATTTACACTGCGAAGCGCTCTGACCTTAGACCAAGCAATTAATCACCAATATAAAAAAAATATATAGGTAATAAAATAGAAGGGTGTGGATATTCTTTGGGACCTTGGCTTTAGTTGGACTTGAGTGACGGGGTGTTAGTTTTAAACTTTTACGATTCTTGATGGGGATTCTGTGGGAGTAGTAGTTTTGTCTTGTCTCAATAAAAGAGCATGCTTGCACACACTGGCACTCCACACTTGTAAATAGAAGAGTAATTGACTTGGTAGCGAGAGAGATGAAACTCGAGAACATTAGCACAATCTGAGGTATTATGATTGGCAAGGCAATTACTTCATAGTTCACTCATTCATCACGTAGTTGCATTCATGCATTGCATTGTATTATTGTATAGTGTCGTTGACGCTTGAGGACAAGCATCAGTTTAAGTTTGGGGGTGTGATAAGTGGTATTTATACACACTTATAGGCCTTCATTTCCACTTAAATTGGTTGGTTGTACTTAAGTGTTTAGTGTCTTTTGATGTGTTTTTATTGTTTTTCTGTGCAGGTCACGAGTTGAGGTGATGAAGTGATTTTCTATCATTTTAGGTTGTTTTTGGTGCATTATTTGCAAGAATAGAGAATTGTGGATTCCTCACGACTTGGGATTTTGTGGGTACATCTTCTACAAACCCTCACGAGAACACACTCGTCCACTAGAGCTATCTAGGGGTTTAAAGGGCTTGTTGCATATGCTAAATGCAACCGTGATCACCTACGGAAGTGGTACTAGAAGCGAGGAAGGACACGCACACGAGAACGAGCAAAAAACGAAGAAACAGGGCTGCCATCACAGACAGTAGCGCGCCCGCGCTACTAACTGCTGTGACTAGCGCGCCTGCGCTAGTTTAGCGCGGCCGCGCCCAGCAGAAGTGTTCCGGGCCGATTTTTACAGCTATTTTGATGGATTTTCGCAGCGGTCGAGGCCCGTTTGACTTGGTCAATGTATTTTAATTTCTCGTGTGTAAAACCCTAGTCTCATAGAAGTAGTTGGTAGTAGAGAACAATATCATAGTTTTCAGATTATTCATTCAAGCACATTATCGGTTTTGTATTGGATCGTTCTTCGCGAGGAAGTGACAGTTTCGAGCGAGATCGTGAACATCAAATCTGTAACGTGTGATCCTTATTATTATTAATTCAAGCATTTTTATTCCATTCAATTCTTGTCTTTTATTTATAATGTTTTCACTAGAACCCATGATGTCGATTAGTTCGATTATGAACTAACCGCCTTCATGGGATTCTAATGGATTTATCGATGTAATCTAGTATCGAATATTAATTACTTGATTTTGTGACGTACGTTGATTTCTTTGCATGAGCCGTGCTTATTCTTCTTAGAAGCGTAGCTAACTTCTAAGTTGTTTGTTAATTCTTTCTGAAGCGAGAGTGGATGATTGAATTTAGAACTTTGCCATGTAAACATAGGATTATGTGAATGAAACATAATTTGTGGTAGACTTGAACTATTTTTATCACCCTGTGTAATCACGATAGACGACTTGCTTTTAAACCTCTCTGCTTACACTACCGCTATAGAGATATAGGGTCTGAGCTTTGTTGGTGTCCATGAGATTTCTGTCTTAATTGCGGATTTTGATTGGTATGATATGTGTGCAACGAAAGTTGGCATGTATTACTTTCGTGTTGTCTGATTAGGATCAACAGTCGCAGGTTAATCAGTAATTTCAATTCTAGATGAATTCGATAATGAAGTTAGAATCCCATGTGTTATCCTATTCTGAATTTGATTAGTAATTTTAGTTATTAGTATAAAAGAAACCATCCTTGTTAATTGTCTTGGCAGTGAAAATTGATCATACATTGTTGCATAGGTGCGTATTCTTAATTCACCAGTCTCTGTGGGAACGAACAAATATATTACTTGTGATCACGTGCGCTTGCGTGTAGATTTCACCGAACAATTTGTTCAAAATGGGAAACTCCACCCGAGATTGTTCGTATTGACCCTAGGCCCGATTTAGAGAGTCATGTAGGTGAATCACCGACATTTGACTCATTGTTCCATCATTCATATAGCGCCTTAGGAAAAGATGACACTGTTTCTTGCATTATTCCTAGTGATTTATCCCATGACCAAAATTGCATAATCTCTAATTTGCTTGATAATAAAGAAGCATTAAGTTGGTTTAGGAAGAACATTAGTGACACTTGTCCTATAGGGATGAACGATTGTCACATGCTAGAGAAAGTTTTTGTGCCTAAAAATTTTCGTACACATTTTGACTCTGTCTCGAAGCTTCCTCCCATTTTCCCTTCCGGAATTGGTTGATTTGGTTCCTTCTTCCAACCTTCCTTCATGAAGTTCAGGTATGGGGAAGGAAATGTGTGAGTGTGTGGGTCGTGTTAGTGTTTCATTCGTTAATAAAAATCCCCTTCATATCCATTTCAGGTATTTTTCTCTTTACTCTCTCATTTTAATTCTCTCTTTTGCATACATTGAGGACAATGCATGATTTAGGTATGGGGAGGGCTTTAGTGTAATTCTTAAAAAAAAATGAAAAAATCCCTAAAAAATGAAAAATTAGAAAATTCCAAAAATAGAGATACTTTTAGCTAATTTGTCTTTCCCTCACTCGAACTTTAGGAGTAGTTGGTGTTTAGCATATTTTCGAAAAGTATATATATGTAGTGTCTTTTAGATAATTTGAACGTAGTTGAGTAAGGTTGTCTTTTTGAAACTTGTATCGACCGATTTGTACTTTAAATTCCAAGATGGCACACACTTTTGCACGAGACCTTTGATGGAGAGATTGTCTAGTGATATTATTCGATACCTGAGAGAGAACCCACATGTTGAAACAATGTCGAATCGAACCTTTGCGAATAAAAAAAAATAGAAAAAAAGAAAAGAAAAGAAAGATAGAAAAAAAAAGGAATAACTACTTCAATACCCATTGTTCTTTATAGATAAAATCTTTAGATAAATGGGCAAAAGTAGATTGGCTAGTCTCGTTTTGTGGCCTTTGTTACTCGAGCAATTAAGTCCGTCGGGGGATTTCAAAACCTAGTGCCCTAAGACCGTTTGGTTTGGGAGTCACTGACCTAAAGCTCGCTACATGGGTAACATTGTTTGCCTAAGAAAACGGACAAAATAAAGTCAATTCAAAAAAAAAGGAAAAAAAAAAAGGAATAAGAATTTGTGAAGTTTGGCTAGATATTTGTTTCGATAGAGATTGGGTCAGTTCAAAATTGGTTGAAAAAGAGAAAATGTTCTTAGACGATTAGGATCCATCAAAGGCCTTAAATTCATTACACACCTTGGATTTCTAGTAAATTTTTTGTGTCGATTCAAGTAGATTAGAGGCAATTGTATCTTGATTATTAGTAAAAGAGTCTTTGAGTCGTATTTTCCTCAAAAATGCTTTTTGTTAACACCGACGAAATTAGAGTAGAGTCGAGTAGACACTTGCTAGAATGTCTCGAAGATTTTATGGGTATATCTTCTGTAAACCCTTAGGAGACAACACTCCTCTTGTAGAGATCGTCTACGAGTTTAACGGGTTGGTGAACCTAAAATCACCCGTCACGCCTACGAAAAGGAGCCTAGGAATCGCATCTAGTTTTCTTAGTTTATTTTCTTTTCTTTTGATTTTTACTCGAGGACGAGCAAAAGATAGGTATGGGGAAGTTTGATTAGTCCATATTTTTGCAAATTTAAGTGCCTATTTTTTTGTTTATTTTCATAGTATTAATCGCTTATTTATTTTATTTCAGGAAATTGTAGATAAATAAAGAAAGAAGAGAAAATGCAAGAAAAAGGGAGAAACAGAAAAGAAAAGAAGAAAATCAAAGAGAGTTGGCAAGCAAGGGGGCACATGGAGGGCTATGATCTACCCAACACACATCACACATGGATGGATTAGATTTAGCCACCCTACCCCTAAACCCTAAATCTTTAGCTATAAATTCCCCCATCCCTTCACTTGTAATCATCTTCTTTTTAACCTAGTCTTTTCCTAGTTAGTAGGTAGTATAGTGCTAGATCTTCTTTTGTTCTCTCATTTTCATACTACATTTGTAAACACTTTTATTTTTAATGCAAATCTTTCTTTAGCTTGATCTTGTATTGTTTTTTTGATTTATTTATTTTCTCCAAAATTGTATGATCCTTCTAAAGTACCACCACATGCTTTTAAGCTTTTGGGAAATGAAGAATCATTAAACTTGTGATTAGTGTAGATCTCTTACTTTTTAGTTTTAAATTTTTGAAAAGTAATTGAAATTCTAGCACAAAAGATGATTTGTGTGGGGGTTGAAAATCTAGATTTAAAGACTAACGAGTAGTAATATAAATTCGGCAGTTTATTAATCCATCAAACAGTTTAGCAGCCCAGTGATTCATATGCTTTTGTTTACTTGTTTTTTTTAAAAACCCTTTTCGTTGCTTTTGTTGCGTAAACAAAACCCCTCCCCTGTTTCTTTCTATTATGCTCTGTTCCTTTATTTTACTGAGTCATACTTGCCGAGTCAGCCGAGTCTAGTACCGAGTCGTTGCTTGGCTGGGTTGAATTCTAGTCCCCTGTTTCCGAGTCAATTTGCTGAGTTTTGTTCTTTGTTTCTGATGATGAGTCTTGCTTCGTTTTTAATTGTCGAGTTTGTTTTGTTTCTTAATGTCGAGTCTGGTTTTATACTGAGTTGCTGGGTTTGTTTTTGGTGTTCGTCGTTTTTGTTAAGTTGTGTTTTCTTGAGTCAAATTCTTGTTTAAGTTTTGAACTGAGTAGCTTAGTTTGTGATCTATTTTGTTGCTCTGTTCTGTCCGAGTTGCGTTTCTGATGTACTGAGTCGCGATTGAGTCAGTCCCGAGTCGCCTTCGAGTCCTGCAGTTTTGCTTGTTTCCGAGTCCACTGTAGTCGCGAGTTGGGTCCGTTGTTGCTACTGAGTTTATATAATCGTTGCTTAATTTTAATCTGAGTTTTGCCCGAGTCAGTTGCTGCGTTTCTGAGTCCAGTAAATCGAGTCTTGTTGTTTCGTTTTAGAAGTTTGAGTTTGTTTTATTCAGCTGAGTTTTGTTCGAGTCCTGGCTTGAGTCCTAATTGCTGCGAGATTTTATTTTCTGTTTGTGTTTCAGCTCCTGTTTGAACTGGCACTATGTTTCCGGTTTCGAGTCACGCTCGTAGTCACAATCTAGTCTTGTTGTTTAGTTTTGATTTGAATTTGGTGTTATTTGGCTGCTCTGTTTTCTTTGAATCGATAGTGTAGTGCCGAGTTTAGTCCTGTCGCCGCTGGTGTTTGTTTTCCGAGTTCTGCTTTAAAACTGAGTCTGAGTCGTTTGTTTTAGTTAGAGTCTGGGTTCACCGAGTCTGTTTTGTGTTGTTTTGGCCGAGTAGTCATCCTTTATTTTTTTGTATTTTTTTGTGGCTGCATTTGTTGATTTCATGTTTTGGTTCTCACGTGAGTTTCGTTAATGATTGATAAAGGTTGTGGATTTTATATTGGATAAAGTTGCAAAATGACGTCATGCCAAATTTATATTAACTCATTTTGTCTTCTAGTCCTTGAAGTTGTAAGTTTAAGTTTAGTTTATCAATTTCTAGTTTAATTTGTTTTTTTTTAAATTAGTACTCAAGATATCCTACTTGTTAATTAGTTAAATCGTAATTTCCCCAAACTTTCAAAATTAGTTCTAATTCGCGTAGATTTTAAGTAAGGTAATGCGAAAATAATTTTAATCTCTGTGGACGAATCTTAAATATTAAAACGGTGATCGTGCGCTTGCGATTATTTTTCTCTTTTCGAGCACATCACCTATGGATATATGAATTTGGTCACGATCATATTTGGGGCAGTCGGGACTGAATCGTAGCAGATATAATGAAGTTCGAGTTTTTGACGAATTCTCAAAGGGGTTTGTACACGGGAATTTCTTGAAATTATCCCTGGGCAGTTTCTTTTGATATCTTCACATAAATGGGTCCCTATGGATATATGAAATTGGTCACGACCATATTTGGGGCAGTCAGGATTGAATCGGAGTAGATATACTGAAGTTCGAGTTTTGACGAATTTTCAAAGTGGTTAGTACAAGGGAATTTCTTGAAAATATCAGCGGGCGGATATTTTTGATATTTTCACATAAATGAGTTCCCATGGATATATGAATTTTATCAAGACCATATTTGGGGCAATCAAGACTGAATCGGATCAGATATAATGAAGTTCGAGCACGGGAATTTCATGAAAATTTCACAGGGCAGTTTCTTTTGATATTTTCACATAAATGGGTCCCTATGGATATATGAATTTGGTCACGACTATATTTGGAGCAGTCGGGACTGAATCGTAGCAGATATAATGAAGTTCGAGTTTTTGACGAATTCTTAAATGGGTTAGTACACGGGAATTTCTTTAAAATATCCCCGAGCAGTTTCTTTTGATATTTTCACATAAATGGGTACCTATGGATATATGAATTAGGTCACGCCCATATTTGCGGCAGTCAGGACTGAATCGGAGCAACTATAATGAAGTTCGACTTTTGACGAATTCTCAAAGGGTTACTACACGGAAATTTCATGAAAATATCAACGGGCATATATTTTGAATATTTTCACATAAATGGGTCCCTATGGATATATGAATTTGGTCACGACCATATTTGGGGCATTCGGGACTGAATCGTAGCAAATATAATGAAGTTCGAGTTTTTGACGAATTCTCAAATGGGTTAGTACACGGGAATTCCTTGAAAATATCCCCGGGCAGTTTCTTTTGATATTTTCACAAAAATGGGAACCTATGGATATATGAATAAGGTCACGACCATATTTGGGGCAGTCAGGACTGAATCGGAGCAGATATAATTAAGTTCGAGTTTTGACGAATTCTCAACGTGGTTTGTACACGGGAATTTCTTGAAAATATCACTGGGCAGATATTTTTGATATTTTCACATAAATGAGTTCCTATGGATATGTGAATTTTGTCACGACCATATTTGGGGCAATCGGGACTGAATCGGGGCAGATATAATGAAGTTCGAGTTTTTGACGAATTCTCAAAAGGGTTAGTACACGGGAATTTCATGAAAATTTCACCGGGCAGTTTCTTTTGATATTTTCACATAAAGAGGTCCCTATGGATATATGAATTTGGTCACGACCATATTTGGGGCAGTCGGGACTGAATCGTAGCTGATATAATGATGTTCGAGTTTTTAACGAATTCTCAAAGTGGTTAGTATCACTTTGAAAATATCCCTGGGAAGTTTCTTTTGATATTTCCACATAAATAGTTCCCTATGGATATAAGAATTTGGTCACGACCATATTTGGGGCAGTGGGGACTGAATCGGAGCAGATATAATGAAGTTCGATTTTTTGACGAATTCTCAAAGGGGTTAGTACATGGGAATTTCTTGAAAATATCCCCGGGCAGTTTCTTTTGATATTTTCACACAAATGGGAACCTATGGATATATGAATTAGGTCACGACCATATTTGGGGCAGTCAGGATTGAATCGGAGCAGATATAATGAAGTTCGAGTTTTGACGAATTCTCAAAGGGGTTTGTACACGGGAATTTCTTGAAAATACCACCGGGCAGATATTTTTGATATTTTCACATAAATGAGTTCCTGTGGATATATGAATTTCATCACGACCATATTTGGGGCAATCGGGACTGAATCGGAGCGGATATAATGAAGTTCGAGTTTTTGACGAATTCTCAAAAGGGTTAGTACGCTGGAATTTCATGAAAATTTCACCGGGCAGTTTCTTTTGATATTTTCACATAAATAGGTTCCTATGGATATATAAATTTGGTCACGACCATATTTGGGGCAGTTGGGACTGAATCGTAGCTGATATAATAATGTTCGAGTTTTTAACGAATTCTCAAAGGGGTTAGTACACGGGAATTTCTTGAAAATATCCCTGGGGAGTTTCTTTTGATATTTCCACATAAATAGTTCCCTATGGATATAAGAATTTGGTCACGGCCATATTTAGGGAAGTCGGGACTGAATTGGAGCAGATATAATGAAGCTCGATTTTTTGACGAATTCTCAAAGGGGTTAGTACACGGGAATTTCTTGAAAATATCCCCGGGCAGTTTCTTTTGATATTTTCACACAAATGGGAACCTATGGATATATGAATTAGGTCACGACCATATTTGGGGCCGTCAGAACTGAATCGGAGCAGATATAATGAAGTTCGAGTTTTGACGAATCTCAAAGTGGTTTGTACACGGGAATTTCTTGAAAATATCACCGGGCAGATATTTTTGATGTTTTCACATAAATGAGTTCCTATGGATATATGAATTTTGTCACGACCATATTTGGAGCGATCGGGACTGAATCGGAGTAGATATAATGAAGTTCGAGTTTTTGACGAATTCTCAAAGACGTAAACGGGAATTTCATGAAAATTTCCCCGGGCAGTTTCTTTTCATATTTTCACATAAATGGGTCCCTATGGATATATGAATTTGGTCACGACCATATTTGGGCAGTCGGGACTGAATCGTAGCTGATATAATGAATTTCGAGTTTTTAACGAATTCTCAAAGGGGTTAGTACACGGAAATTTCTTGAAAGTATCCCTGGGAAGTTTCTTTTGATATTTCCACATAAATAGGTCCCTATGGATATAAGAATTTCGTCACGACCATATTTGGGGCAGTCGGGACTGAATCGGAGCAGATATAATGAAGTTCGATTTTTTGACGAATTCTCAAAGAGGTTAGTACACGGGAATTTCATGAAAATTTCACCGGTAAATTTCTATTGATATGTTCACATAAATGGGTCCCTATCGATATATGAATTTGGTCACGACCATATTTGGGGCAGCCGGGACTGAATCGGACCTGATATAATGAAGTTCGAGTTTTGACGAATTCTCAAAGGGGTTTGTACACGGGAATTTTTTGAAAATATCACAGGACAGATATTTTTGATATTTTCACATAAATGAGTTCCTATGGATATATGAATTTTATCACGACCATATTTGGGGCAATCGGGACTGAATCGGATCAGATATAATGAAGTTCGAGCACGGGAATTTCATGAAAATTTCACAGGGCAGTTTCTTTTGATATTTTGACATAAATGGGTCCCTATGGATATATGAATTTGGTCACGATCATATTTGGGGCAGTCGGGACTGAATCGTAACAGATATAATGAAGTTCGAGTTTTTGACGAATTCTCAAAGGGGTTTGTACACGGGAATTTCTTGAAATTATCCCTGGGCAGTTTCTTTTGATATCTTCACATAAATGGGTCCCTATGGATATATGAAATTGGTCACGACCATATTTGGGGCAGTCAGGATTGAATCGGAGTAGATATACTGAAGTTCGAGTTTTGACGAATTTTCAAAGTGGTTAGTACAAGGGAATTTCTTGAAAATATCAGCGGGCGGATATTTTTGATATTTTCACATAAATGAGTTCCCATGGATATATGAATTTTATCAAGACCATATTTGGGGCAATCAAGACTGAATCGGATCAGATATAATGAAGTTCGAGCACGGGAATTTCATGAAAATTTCACAGGGCAGTTTCTTTTGATATTTTCACATAAATGGGTCCCTATGGATATATGAATTTGGTCACGACCATATTTGGAGCAGTCGGGACTGAATCGTAGCAGATATAATGAAGTTCGAGTTTTTGACGAATTCTTAAATGGGTTAGTACACGGGAATTTCTTTAAAATATCCCCGGGCAGTTTCTTTTGATATTTTCACATAAATGGGTACCTATGGATATATGAATTAGGTCACGCCCATATTTGGGGCAGTCAGGACTGAATCGGAGCAACTATAATGAAGTTCGACTTTTGACGAATTCTCAAAGGGTTACTACACGGAAATTTCATGAAAATATCAACGGGCATATATTTTGAATATTTTCACATAAATGGGTCCCTATGGATATATGAATTTGGTCACGACCATATTTGGGGCATTCGGGACTGAATCGTAGCAAATATAATGAAGTTCGAGTTTTTGACGAATTCTCAAATGGGTTAGTACACAGGAATTCCTTGAAAATATCCCCGGGCAGTTTCTTTTGATATTTTCACAAAAATGGGAACCTATGGATATATGAATAAGGTCACGACCATATTTGGGGCAGTCAGGACTGAATCGGAGCAGATATAATTAAGTTCGAGTTTTGACGAATTCTCAACGTGGTTTGTACACGGGAATTTCTTGAAAATATCACTGGGCAGATATTTTTGATATTTTCACATAAATGAGTTCCTATGGATATGTGAATTTTGTCACGACCATATTTGGGGCAATCGGGACTGAATCGGGGCAGATATAATGAAGTTCGAGTTTTTGACGAATTCTCAAAAGGGTTAGTACACGGGAATTTCATGAAAATTTCACCGGGCAGTTTCTTTTGATATTTTCACATAAAGGGGTCCCTATGGATATATGAATTTGGTCACGACCATATTTGGGGCAGTCGGGACTGAATCGTAGCTGATATAATGATGTTCGAGTTTTTAACGAATTCTCAAAGTGGTTAGTATCACTTTGAAAATATTCCTGGAAAGTTTCTTTTGATATTTCCACATAAATAGTTCCCTATGGATATAAGAATTTGGTCACGACCATATTTGGGGCAGTGGGGACTGAATCGGAGCAGATATAATGAAGTTCGATTTTTTGACGAATTCTCAAAGGGGTTAGTACATGGGAATTTCTTCAAAATATCCCCGGGCAGTTTCTTTTGATATTTTCACACAAATGGGAACCTATGGATATATGAATTAGGTCACGACCATATTTGGGGCAGTCAGGACTGAATCGGAGCAGATATAATGAAGTTCGAGTTTTGACGAATTCTCAAAGGGGTTTGTACACGGGAATTTCTTGAAAATATCATCGGGCAGATATTTTTGATATTTTCACATAAATGAGTTCCTGTGGATATATGAATTTCATCACGACCATATTTGGGGCAATCGGGACTGAATCGGAGCGGATATAATGAAGTTCGAGTTTTTGACGAATTCTCAAAAGGGTTAGTACGCTGGAATTTCATGAAAATTTCACCGGGCAGTTTCTTTTGATATTTTCACATAAATAGGTTCCTATGGATATATAAATTTGGTCACGACCATATTTGGGGCAGTTGGGACTGAATCGTAGCTGATATAATAATGTTCGAGTTTTTAACGAATTCTCAAAGGGGTTAGTACACGGGAATTTCTTGAAAATATCCCTGGGGAGTTTCTTTTGATATTTCCACATAAATAGTTCCCTATGGATATAAGAATTTGGTCACGGCCATATTTAGGGAAGTCGGGACTGAATTGGAGCAGATATAATGAAGCTCGATTTTTTGACGAATTCTCAAAGGGGTTAGTACACGGAAATTTCTTGAAAATATCCCCGGGCAGTTTCTTTTGATATTTTCACACAAATGGGAACCTATGGATATATGAATTAGGTCACGACCATATTTGGGGCCGTCAGAACTGAATCGGAGCAGATATAATGAAGTTCGAGTTTTGACGAATTCTCAAAGTGGTTTGTACACGGGAATTTCTTGAAAATATCACCGGGCAGATATTTTTGATATTTTCACATAAATGAGTTCCTATGGATATATGAATTTTGTCACGACCATATTTGGAGCGATCGGGACTGAATCGGAGTAGATATAATGAAGTTCGAGTTTTTGACGAATTCTCAAAGACGTAAACGGGAATTTCATGAAAATTTCACCGGGCAGTTTCTTTTCATATTTTCACATAAATGGGTCCCTATGGATATATGAATTTGGTCACGACCATATTTGGGGCAGTCGGGACTGAATCGTAGCTGATATAATGAATTTCGAGTTTTTAACGAATTCTCAAAGGGGTTAGTACACGGAAATTTCTTGAAAGTATCCCTGGGAAGTTTCTTTTGATATTTCCACATAAATAGGTCCCTATGGATATAAGAATTTCGTCACGACCATATTTGGGGCAGTCGGGACTGAATCGGAGCAGATATAATGAAGCTCGATTTTTTGACGAATTCTCAAAGAGGTTAGTACACGGGAATTTCATGAAAATTTCACCGGTAAATTTCTATTGATATGTTCACATAAATGGGTCCCTATCGATATATGAATTTGGTCACGACCATATTTGGGGCAGCCGGGACTAAATCGGACCTGATATAATGAAGTTCGAGTTATGACGAATTCTCAAAGGGGTTTGTACACGGGAATTTTTTAAAAATATCACAGGGCAGATATTTTTGATATTTTCACATAAATGAGTTCCTATGGATATATGAATTTTGTCACGACCATATTTGGAGCGATCGGGACTGAATCGGAGTAGATATAATGAAGTTCGAGTTTTTGACGAATTCTCAAAGACGTAAACGGGAATTTCATGAAAATTTCACCGGGCAGTTTCTTTTCATATTTTCACATAAATGGGTCCCTATGGATATATGAATTTGGTCACGACCATATTTGGGGCAGTCGGGACTGAATCGTAGCTGATATAATGAATTTCGAGTTTTTAACGAATTCTCAAAGGGGTTAGTACACGGAAATTTCTTGAAAGTATCCCCGGGCAGTTTCTTTTGATATTTTCACACAAATGGGAACCTATGGATATATGAATTAGGTCACGACCATATTTGGGGCCGTCAGGACTGAATCGGAGTAGATATAATGAAGTTCGATTTTTTGACGAATTCTCAAAGAGGTTAGTACACGGGAATTTCATGAAAATTTCACCGGTAAATTTCTATTGATATGTTCACATAAATGGGTCCCTATCGATATATGAATTTGGTCACGACCATATTTGGGGCAGCCGGGACTGAATCGGACCTGATATAATGAAGTTCGAGTTTTGACGAATTCTCAAAGGGGTTTGTACACGGGAATTTTTTGAAAATATCACAGGGCAGATATTTTTGATATTTTCACATAAATGAGTTCCTATGGATATATGAATTTTATCACGACCATATTTGGGGCAATCGGGACTGAATCGGATCAGATATAATGAAGTTCGAGCACGGGAATTTCATGAAAATTTCACAGGGCAGTTTCTTTTGATATTTTGACATAAATGGGTCCCTATGGATATATGAATTTGGTCACGATCATATTTGGGGCAGTCGGGACTGAATCGTAGCAGATATAATGAAGTTCGAGTTTTTGACGAATTCTCAAAGGGGTTTGTACACGGGAATTTCTTGAAATTATCCCTGGGCAGTTTCTTTTCATATCTTCACATAAATGGGTCCCTATGGATATATGAAATTGGTCACGACCATATTTGGGGCAGTCAGGATTGAATCGGAGTAGATATACTGAAGTTCGATTTTTGACGAATTTTCAAAGTGGTTAGTACAAGGGAATTTCTTGAAAATATCAGCGGGCGGATATTTTTGATATTTTCACATAAATGAGTTCCCATGGATATATGAATTTTATCAAGACCATATTTGGGGCAATCAAGACTGAATCGGATCAGATATAATGAAGTTCGAGCACGGGAATTTCATGAAAATTTCACAGGGCAGTTTCTTTTGATATTTTCACATAAATGGGTCCCTATGGATATATGAATTTGGTCACGACCATATTTGGAGCAGTCAGGACTGAATAGTAGCAGATATAATGAAGTTCGAGTTTTTGACGAATTCTTAAATGGGTTAGTACACGGGAATTTCTTTAAAATATCCCCGGGCAGTTTCTTTTGATATTTTCACATAAATGGGTACCTATGGATATATGAATTAGGTCACGCCCATATTTGGGGCAGTCAGGACTGAATCGGAGCAAATATAATGAAGTTCGACTTTTGACGAATTCTCAAAGGGTTACTCCACGGAAATTTCATGAAAATATCAACGGGCATATATTTTGAATATTTTCACATAAATGGGTCCCTATGGATATATGAATTTGGTCACGACCATATTTGGGGCATTCGGGACTGAATCGTAGCAAATATAATGAAGTTCGAGTTTTTGACGAATTCTCAAATGGGTTAGTACACGGGAATTCCTTGAAAATATCCCCGGGCAGTTTCTTTTGATATTTTCACAAAAATGGGAACCTATGGATATATGAATAAGGTCACGACCATATTTGGGGCAGTCAGGACTGAATCGGAGCAGATATAATGAAGTTCGAGTTTTGACGAATTCTCAACGTGGTTTGTACACGGGAATTTCTTGAAAATATCACCGGGCAGATATTTTTGATATTTTCACATAAATGAGTTCCTATGGATATGTGAATTTTGTCACGACCATATTTGGGGCAATCGGGACTGAATCGGGGCAGATATAATGAAGTTCGAGTTTTTGACGAATTCTCAAAAGGGTTAGTACACGGGAATTTCATGAAAATTTCACCGGGCAGTTTCTTTTGATATTTTCACATAAAGGGGTCCCTATGGATATATGAATTTGGTCACGACCATATTTGGGGCAGTCGGGACTGAATCGTAGCTGATATAATGATGTTCGAGTTTTTAACGAATTCTCAAAGTGGTTAGTACACGGGAATTTCTTGAAAATATCCCTGGGAAGTTTCTTTTGATATTTCCACATAAATAGTTCCCTATGGATATAAGAATTTGGTCACGACCATATTTGGGGCAGTGGGGAATGAATCGGAGCAGATATAATGAAGTTCGATTTTTTGACGAATTCTCAAAGGGGTTAGTACATGGGAATTTCTTCAAAATATCCCCGGGCAGTTTCTTTTTATATTTTCACACAAATGGGAACCTATGGATATATGAATTAGGTCACGACCATATATGGGGCAGTCAGGACTGAATCGGAGCAGATATAATGAAGTTCGAGTTTTGACGAATTCTCAAAGGGGTTTGTACACGGGAATTTCTTGAAAATATCACCGGGCAGATATTTTTGATATTTTCACATAAATGAGTTCCTGTGGATATATGAATTTCATCACGACCATATTTGGGGCAATCGGGACTGAATCGGAGCGGATATAATGAAGTTCGAGTTTTTGACGAATTCTCAAAAGGGTTAGTACGCTGGAATTTCATGAAAATTTCACCGGGCAGTTTCTTTTGATATTTTCACATAAATAGGTTACTATGGATATATGAATTTGGTCACGACCATATTTGGGGCAGTTGGGACTGAATCGTAGCTGATATAATAATGTTCGAGTTTTAAACGAATTCTCAAAGGGGTTAGTACACGGGAATTTCTTGAAAATATCCCTGGGGAGTTTCTTTTGATATTTCCACATAAATAGTTCCCTATGGATATAAGAATTTGGTCACGGCCATATTTGGGGCAGTCGGGACTGAATTGGAGCAGATATAATTGATAAGTGGTATTTATACACACTTATAGGCCTTCATTTCCACTTAAATTGGTTGGTTGTACTTAAGTGTTTAGTGTCTTTTGATGTGTTTTTATTGTTTTTCTGTGCAGGTCACGAGTTGAGGTGATGAAGTGATTTTCTATCATTTTAGGTTGGTTTTGGTGCATTATCTGCAAGAATAGAGAATTGTGGATTCATCACGACTTGGGATTTTGTGGGTATATCTTCTACAAACCCTCACGAGAGCACACTCGTCCACTAGAGCTATCTAGGGGTTTAAAGGGCTTGTTGCATGTGCTAAATGCAACCGTGATCACCTACGGAAGTGGTACTAGAGCGAGGAAGGACATGCACGCGAGAACGAGCTGAACACGAAGAATCAGGGCTGCCATGACAGACAGTAGCGCGCCCGCGCTACTTGTTAGCGCGCCCGCGCTACCTTCTGCTGCCACTAGCGCGCCTGCGCTAGTTTAGCGCGGCCGCGCCCAGCAGAAGTGCCCCGGGCCGATTTTTGAAGCTTTTCTGACGGATTTTCGCAGCGGTCGAGGCCCGGTTGACTTGGTCAATGTAATTTAATTTCTCGTGTGTAAAACCCTAGCCTCGTAGAAGTAGTTTGTAGTAGAGAACAATATCGTAATTTAGTTTAATCATTTAAGCACATTATCGGTTTTGTATTGGATCGTTCTTCGCGAGGAAGTGACAGTTTCGAGCGAGATCGTGAACATCAATTCTGTAACGTGTGATCTTTATTATTAATTCAAGCATTTTTATTCCGTTTAATTCTCGTAGTTTATTTATCATGTTTTCATTAGAACCCATGATGTCGATTAGTTCGATTATGAACTAACCGCCTTCATGGGATTCTAATGGACTTATCGATGTAGTCTAGCGGAGAATATTACTTGTGTGATTTTGCGACGTACGTTGATATCTTTGCATGAGCCGTGCTTATTCTTCTTAGAAGCGTAGCTAACTTCTGAGTTGTTTGTTAATTCTTTCTGAAGCGAGAGTGGATGATTGAATTTGGAACTATGCCATGTAAACATAGGATTATGTGAATGAAACATAATTTGTGGTAGACTTGAACTATTTTTATCACCCTGTGTAATCACGATAGATTACCTGCTATTAAACCTCGCTGCTTACACTACCGCTATAGAGATATAGGGTCTGAGCTTTGTTGGTGTCCATGAGATTTCTATCTTAATTGTGGATTTCGATTGGTATGATATGTGTGCAACGAGAGTTGGCATGTATTACTTTCGTGTTGTCTGATTAGGATCAACAGTTGCATGTTAATCAGTAATTTCAATTCTAGATGAATTCGATAATGAAGTTAGAATCCCATGTGTTTTCCTATTCTGAATTTGATTAGTAATTTTAGTTATTAGTATAAAAGAAACCATCCTTGTTAATTGTCTTGGCAGTGAAAATTGATCATACATTGTTGCATAGGTGCGTATTCTTAATTCACCAGTCTCTGTGGGATCGAACTTAATATATTACTTGTGATCACGTGCGCTTGCGTGTAGATTTTTGCGAACAATAATGAAGCTCGATTTTTTGACGAATTCTCAAAGGGGTTAGTACACGGGAATTTCTTGAAAATATCCCCGGGCAGTTTCTTTTGATATTTTCACACAAATGGGAACCTATGGATATATGAATTAGGTCACGACCATATTTGGGGCCGTCAGAACTGAATCGGAGCAGATATAATGAAGTTCGATTTTTTGACGAATTCTCAAAGAGGTTAGTACACGGGAATTTCATGAAAATTTCACCGGTAAATTTCTATTGATATGTTCACATAAATGGGTCCCTATCGATATATGAATTTGGTCACGACCATATTTGGGGCAGCCGGGACTGAATCGGACCTGATATAATGAAGTTCGAGTTTTGACGAATTCTCAAAGGGGTTTGTACACGGGAATTTTTTGAAAATATCACAGGGCAGATATTTTTGATATTTTCACATAAATGAGTTCCTATGGATATATGAATTTTATCACGACCATATTTGGGGCAATCGGGACTGAATCGGATCAGATATAATGAAGTTTGAGCACGGGAATTTCATGAAAATTTCACAGGGCAGTTTCGTTTGATATTTTCACATAAATGGGTCCCTATGGATATATGAATTTGGTCACGACCATATTTGGAGCAGTCGGGACTGAATCGTAGCAGATATAATGAAGTTCGAGTTTTTGACGGATTCTTAAATGGGTTAGTACACGGGAATTTCTTTAAAATATCCCCGGGCAGTTTCTTTTGATATTTTCACATAAATGGGTACCTATGGTTATATGAATTAGGTCACGCCCATATTTGGGGCAGTCAGGACTGAATCGGAGCAAATATAATGAAGTTCGACTTTTGACGAATTCTCAAAGGGTTACTACACGGAAATTTCATGAAAATATCAACGGGCATATATTTTGAATATTTTCACATAAATGGGTCCCTATGGATATATGAAATTGGTCACGACCATATTTGGGGCATTCGGGACTGAATCGTAGCAAATATAATGAAGTTCGAGTTTTTGACGAATTCTCAAATGGGTTAGTACACGGGAATTCCTTGAAAATATCCCCGGGCAGTTTCTTTTGATATTTTCACAAAAATGGGAACCTATGGATATATGAATAAGGTCACGACCATATTTGGGGCAGTCAGGACTGAATCGGAGCAGATATAATGAAGTTCGAGTTTTGACGAATTCTCAACGTGGTTTGTACACGGGAATTTCTTGAAAATATCACTGGGCAGATATTTTTGATATTTTCACATAAATGAGTTCCTATGGATATGTGAATTTTGTCACGACCATATTTGGGGCAATCGGGACTGAATCGGAGCAGATATAATGAAGTTCGAGTTTTTGACGAATTCTCAAAAGGGTTAGTACACGGGAATTTCATGAAAATTTCACCGGGCAGTTTCTTTTGATATTTTCACATAAAGGGGTCCCTATGGATATATGAATTTGGTCACGACCATATTTGGGGCAGTCGGGACTGAATCGTAGCTGATATAATGATGTTCGAGTTTTTAACGAATTCTCAAAGTGGTTAGTACACGAGAATTTCTTAAAAATATCCCTGGGAAGTTTCTTTTGATATTTCCACATAAATAGTTCCCTATGGATATAAGAATTCGGTCACGACCATATTTGGGGCAGTGGGGACTGAATCGGAGCAAATATAATGAAGTTCGATTTTTTGACGAATTCTCAAAGGGGTTAGTACATGGGAATTTCTTCAAAATATCCCCGGGCAGTTTCTTTTGATATTTTCACACAAATGGGAACCTATGGATATATGAATTAGGTCACGACCATATTTGGGGCAGTCTGGACTGAATCGGAGCAGATATAATGAAGTTCGAGTTTTGACGAATTCTCAAAGGGGTTTGTACACGGGAATTTCTTGAAAATATCACCGGGCAGATATTTTTGATATTTTCACATAAATGAGTTCCTGTGGATATATGAATTTCATCACGACCATATTTGGGGCAATCGGGACTGAATCGGAGCGGATATAATGAAGTTCGAGTTTTTGACGAATTCTCAAAAGGGTTAGTACGCTGGAATTTCATGAAAATTTCACCGGGCAGTTTCTTTTGATATTTTCACATAAATAGGTTCCTATGGATATATGAATTTGGTCACGACCATATTTGGGGCAGTTGGGACTGAATCGTAGCTGATATAATAATGTTCGAGTTTTTAACGAATTCTCAAAGGGGTTAGTACACGGGAATTTCTTGAAAATATACCTGGGGAGTTTCTTTTGATATTTCCACATAAATAGTTCCCTATGGATATAAGAATTTGGTCACGGCCATGTTTGGGGCAGTCGGGACTGAATTGGAGCAGATATAATGAAGCTCGATTTTTTGACGAATTCTCAAAGGCGTACACGGGAATTTCTTGAAAATATCCCCGGGCAGTTTCTTTTGATATTTTCACACAAATGGGAACCTATGGATATATGAATTAGGTCACGACCATATTTGGGGCCGTCAGGACTGAATCGGGGCAGATATAATGAAGTTCGAGTTTTGACGAATTCTCAAAGTGGTTTGTACACGGGAATTTCTTGAAAATATCACCGGGCAGATATTTTTGATATTTTCACATAAATGAGTTCCTATGGATATATGAATTTTGTCACGACCATATTTGGGGCGATCGGGACTGAATCGGAGTAGATATAATGAAGTTTGAGTTTTTGACGAATTCTCAAAGACGTAAACGGGAATTTCATGAAAATTTCACCGGGCAGTTTCTTTTCATATTTTCACATAAATGGGTCCCTATGGATATATGAATTTGGTCACGACCATATTTGGGGCAGTCGGGACTGAATCGTAGCTGATATAATGAATTTCGAGTTTTTAACGAATTCTCAAAGGGGTTAGTACACGGAAATTTCTTGAAAGTATCCCTCTGAAGTTTCTTTTGATATTTCCACATAAATAGGTCCCTATGGATATAAGAATTTCGTCACGACCATATTTGGGGCAGTCGGGACTGAATCGGAGCAGATATAATGAAGTTCGATTTTTTGACGAATTCTCAAAGAGGTAAGTACACGGGAATTTCATGAAAATTTCACCGGTAAATTTCTATTGATATGTTCACATAAATGGGTCCCTATCGATATATGAATTTGGTCACAACCATATTTGGGACAGTCGGGACTGAATCGTAGCTGATATAATGAAGTTCGAGTTTTTAACGAATTCTCAAAGGGGTTAGTACACGGGAATTTCTTGAAAATATCCCTGGGCAGTTTATTTTGATATTTCCACATAAATAGGTCTCTATGGATATAGGAATTTGATCACGACCATATTTGGGGCAGTCGGGACTGAATCGGAGCAGATATAATGAAGTTCGAGTTTTTACGAATTCTCAAAGGGGTTAGTACACGGGAATTTCTTGAAAATATCACCGGGCAGATATATTTAATATTTTCACATAAATGAGTTCCTATAGATATATGAATTTTATCACGACCATATTTGGGGCAATCGGGACTGAATCGGATCAGATATAATGAAGTTCGAGTTTTTAAAGAAAAAGTGTTCTGTGTGGAGTGCAACCTTATATATATATATATGTGTGTGTGTGTGTGTGTGTGTGTGTGTGTGTGTGTGTGTGTGTGTGTGTGTGTGTGTGTGTGTGTGTGTGTGTGTGTGTGTGTGTGTGTGTGTGTGTGTGTGTGTGTGTGTGTGTGTGTGTGTATAGGCCATTGCTCAAAACAGAACACTCTTAAAAAAAGAACAACACAGAACACTTTAGAATCAAATGTAGAATCTCATCAAAAACTTGAATTAAATTCAAATTTTAAGGTGATTAACGTTTTGTTATGAATAAAAACAGTATCCACCATGTTTAACAATAAATATAAATTAAAAATAACATGATTCTATGTAATATAATCGTGCAAAAGATATATCTATATGATTCTATTCTGGATTCTGTTCTTGATTCTATTCTGGATTCTATAATATTTCATAGTAATAATTTGGATGAGTTTGGGGTGTTAGATTTCATATAGTGAGTTTAATTGGTGTTTAACCATGTAATTATAATCCTAACAAATCATTTTTTATGAAAAATGAAGTGTTATGATAGTGTTTTTTGTTGTTCTTTTTTTAAAGTGTTCTTTCTGGAGTGCAACCCTGTATATATATATATATATATATATATATATATATATATATATATATATATATATATATATATATATATATATACACATATATATATATATATATATATATATATATATATATATATATATATATATATATATACACATATATATATATAGGGTAGCACTTCATAGCAAACCCTCTTATATGGAGTTACATAGCACACCATTATAAATATATACATATTATATATTCTATTATATTTTTTATGGAATATAATTACAAATTTTGATTATTAAACAAAAAATGAAGTTATACAATTCTTTTTATTCCAAAAATCATCTAAAATTATGCAATATCTCAACATGATTCTATAATAGAATAATAATCATCCAAAATTATTCTGTTGTAGAATCAGTTTCAAAAATATACTTTTTTCATCAAATTTTAAGTGTTAAATTACTTAAAAGATATATATGTTATAGTATTCTATATTAGAATCACGTTTTATATGTATTTTATAATAGAATTTATTATAAAATTGATGATTTATAATGATGTACTATGTAACTCCATATAAGGAGTCTCTCACTGGAATGTTGGTATATATATATATATACATATATATATACACATATAGGGATAGGATCAAATAAAAACTTTTTTAAGTTACAAACTTACAAACTTTTTTTTATTCTCCCATCGTGTTAATCCTTAGTTATATAAAGTATCCATGTTGAAAATTCTTCAAAAAACATCACAATTTTTAAAAATAACGCATAAATAAATCGCGTTTTCAACACATTTATAACTGGGGTTCAAAATCGGGTGTTGAACACTAATTATCATTGTGTTGAACATATCTAAAAAGATGTTTAAACTATACCTCTGGGGTTTGGGTAGGGTCTAGAAACATAAATATTAGTTATATAACATGTTTACCTTAGTTCTTACATTTAAAAATTGGATTACGTACTTCTCCACCACTATTTTAATCGATGTTCAACAAAATATGTTAAAAAAATGTTGAACTCAAGTTATATATGTGTTGAACAAAAAAAGTTTGTAAGTTTGTAAGTTTGTACCAGAACCCTCCCCTATACATATATATATACATATATATATATATATATATATATATATATATATATATATATATATATATATATATATATATTAAAATGGTTAAAGTTTCGTTTCACTGTCAATTCATATTCCATTTGTTTCAATCTTGACGGGTTTCGGTGTCTCTCTTCATAAAATCACAAAAATTGTTTTTTGTTCACAACAGGATTGTTCTTGGTGTGGTTTTGTTTATCCCATAAACATTGGGGAAGTTTCATCTACGAGGATGTCATACTTTATGCCTAATCTACCAAGATTTTGAGTGGATATTTATTTTGTACCTCCGTAGCCTCAGCCACGCTTGAGGGGTCACTTGAACCCATAAAATTTTTAACTTTATCTATATAATTATTATTAAAATAAATTTTGAACCCATATTAAAAAATGGTTTGACCTCGGTTCTCACTATGAACAAAAAAAAACAACAAAGTAGTAAAACCCAGTCGCAAATCTTAGCCTTTACCTTTCACCTGACACTTTATAATATACACCCTAGTCCCCTCTAAAGCACTAGTCACTAACCCATTTTATTAAAATATAACTCTCTCTATTTATTTTGTACTCACAGCGCTCCAAGCCTCCACCTCCATTACTTTACTCATTTACTCTTGCTGGTTGTCGTCACTCATGTGTTACTCAGTCCCATGAGGTTTTTTACATTAATTTTTGACACACATTTTAAGGTTTTTTTAAAGTATATTTACATAAAAGAATTTAAAAACAAAAAAAATTCACGTTTAAATTTTTATTCAAAAAAAAAAAAAAATTAAAAATACGTTATGCTTTACAAGAGGCTCACAATGCATGCAAATGGTGTACGTAAACAATTTGACGGGACGAAAAGAATATAATATTTTGACCCCAGTTTATGAATTTTCCAGCTACGCCCCTTCTCTTCATCAAGTCTTATCCCAAAAGGCCAAAACGCAAGCAACAAAAACACTATACTGTACATGTATTTGGAGTTGCAAGACAGCTGCGCACGAAGGTACCAAATTAAGGATAATCTCGACCTTCACCACTTGAAAGCGAAACGCTAGTTACAAGAAGAAGCCTGCTAAGGTATGTCTGTAGCTTGTATACAAGAAGAGGCTTGCTTGTTCATGAAATGGTCTTATATCATCTTCAATAATAGCATGCATAAATTTATTTTATGAGTAAAATTCACCACCAAGAAGCAGGGGCGTAGCTACAGCCACGCTTGAGGGGTCACTTGAACCCATAAAATATTTTACTTTATCTATATAATTATTATTAAAATAAATTTTGAACTCATATTAAAAATTAGTTTGACCCTGGTTCTCACAATGAACAAAAAAAACAGCAAAGTAGTAAAACCCAGTTGCAAATCTTAACCTTTACCTTTCACCTACACTTTATAATATACAACCTAGTTCCCTCTAAAGCACTAGTCACTAACCCTGTAACCCATTTTATTAAAATATAACTCTCTCTATCAATTTTGTACTCACAGCCGCTCCAAGCCTCCACCACTTTACTCATTTACTCTTTTCTGGTTGCCGTCGCTCATATGTTACTCAGTCCCATGAGGTTCTTTACATTTATTTTTAGCACACATTTTAAGGTTTTTATAAAGTATACTTACATAATACATTTTTTTTAAAAAAAAATTCACGTTTAAATTTTTATTCAAAAAAAAAAACTAAAAATACGTTATGCTTTACAAGAGACTCAAAATGCATGCAAACGGTGTACGTAAACACTCTGGCGGAACGAAGGGAATATAATATTTTGACCCCAGTTTATGAATTTTCTGGCTACGCCCCTGCCAAGAAGACAAGACATCTGAAAATTTTGAAAACTTAGAACAAACAAGACCAGATAATATATAGCACCCTCGAAAAAAAAACCGAGACCATACAAAAATATTTGTAGCTGAATGAAATTGGTCAGACCCAAGTTCACAGCAGGTGGAACTGTATGCTGAACCAAAAGCACAAACTCGTATGAAGGATCTGGCTGCAACTAATTAAAACACAATAAACTATTAACAATGATAATGCCTGTTACACAATATAACAAGCAGCCATCATGCCAAAACCACAGATTTCTTAATACTGATGCCTGTAGTTCTGAACTTACAGAAGCATCTGAAACTTTTTCCTGTAAGAAGAGTAAATTTCAGCTTCAGGAAAGGGCACTCAAATTGTGTTTGGAATACCTCTAGCACTCTGATATCTGATTTACTGCATTTTTAGAACCTAATGCTTGATCAGCTGAAATAGAGCACTCCAACGTTACTTTTGTTTCTCCCTAACCTTAATGCTTTAATTACACAGCAGATTATATAATGTATAAAATTATTAGAACTTGTCGAATCTGTGTAGTCCAACAATGACGTAGCAAATTATCATAAAAAACAAACAATGATGTAGTAAATAGAAAATGTAATTCTTTATTTATACTAAAGGTGGGAAAAAGTAGTTGGCTGCTTATTTATATCTAAGTATATTATAGGTTCATAAGATCCTGTAGATTCTTTACAGTTTACAGTAATATAATAGTCAGCATGATTTTTCAAAAACATAAACAAGTCAAAGAAAAAAAAACCACAACAAAATTAAGGTGAAAAACTAAATGGCTTTACAGAACAGTAAACTATATCTTACACTGCTACTGACACCAGTTGAGCCTTTATTGCTCCTTGCTTCAAATGCAGCCTCTCCAGTCCATATCATATGATCTTACAATGTCATGCAACACTCGAGACTTAAAGAACAGCACTACTTGAGAATAATGATATCAATTCAGTCCTTGCCACAAAATTACTCTCAACTCTGTTTTCTCCAACCAAAGCTTGAAAATTATTAGCATGAGCCTAATACTACTTTGAAGCATAGCATATTCCTCCTCAGGCCACAATATTATGATCAGCTTTATCCTTTCTCTTCTTTAATTGTAACTTTTTTTCAGTTTATCAATTTCCACAACAATTATTGGCCTTGGTCCGAGAAACGGTGTATGTATAGTTGTAACGGACTACACTGCCCCATATCCTAGATTTTCCCACTTGAATGGGGCAACTAGACCTATATCTGGAGCTCCTCTTAAGAATAGGCATACACAAACACAAACAGCAGCAATGGCAAGCATTGAATGTATATAGGGCCGGTGAAGCAAGCCTTGTGAGGCTGAAGTCTTCCTATTGTACCTAGCAGCCCCGACGGCGCACTTTGAACAAGATTTTTGCCCTTGTCTGATTTGAAAGCTAGCTTGGTGGATCTGACCCGCAATTAGTGATTGTTCTTGTATCTCATCACCTACCGGAACAGAGACTTGACCATTTTTTCTGTCAACAAGCTTTCGAGCTACTAACGCATTGTAAGAGTGATTGTTTCTCATCTGAGCATAAGCACAAGGAGAGAGGCCATTTGCATCAAGAAGGGAATCCCATCCATGCAAACCAATCTACAGTTGGACAAAAACAGAGGCACATATAAAGGATTTTTTAAAAAAAAAAAAGAAATTATCAACAGTTTTTGGGAAACTAAAATCTATCTTTTGAGTATTATGAGGTGCCAAGGAATAAGGATCATGACTAATGAGATTTTAAATCTGGATAACTAGAAACCAAAAAATAATGATAAAATTACACACCTCCAGCGGGTCGGTTGTCAAAGTGTCAACCATAGAATTTGCATCTGACATGCATGCAGCCAAATGTAGAGGTGTAATACCGCCAGGCCCAGCAAGATTTGGTAGGAAGATGTATGTCTTTCCGGAATCAGTA
Source organism: Daucus carota subsp. sativus (assembly GCF_001625215.2). Lineage (NCBI taxonomy): Eukaryota > Viridiplantae > Streptophyta > Magnoliopsida > Apiales > Apiaceae > Daucus > Daucus carota. The sequence continues at coordinate 247,040 of NC_030389.2, forward strand.
GGTACAAAATAATTAATCAGCAAGTCTACCATTTTTCTAGACCTCATTTTAACTGCCCTATTTAAAAGGTGGATCTCTAACAGCATCTGTAGCGACTCTCTCGACAATTCATCCCTACCCAAACATATTTCAAGAAGAACGTCTAGGAGGGTTTTAACCAAAGCACAAAAGTCATGTTCAACTGAGAAGATAAACAGAAATTTGAAACGGTGGAGCTTATATTCGGGGACCTCAAACATGGACATGTATCTTTTTCTTTGGAGTACCCATCCAAGCTCATTCAAGAAATGTAGAACATCTTCCCTTGATATGGGTCGTCCAGAATCAAGGAACGATTCCTCTGAGATAGCATCACGTGGTGCTGCAACTTTATCAAATGCAGACTCCAGAAGGTTTAACTCTTTACAGATGGTAGCATTGGCAATAATTATAGGGAAGCTGGTGCCCCTAAAACCATTTTCAACCTGTTCATGAAAGCAGTATTATAATCTTGTTTGAAGATACATGCATGGTGATGTAATTTATTACTTGCTTATTAATTAATCAATACCTCAATGAAGCACCTCCCAAGTACACCAGGTGCTTCATCAGCAACCGTAAAATTGTGTAAAGTTATACTATCATATGTAGTATCATCGGAAGCTGATCCAGAAGTTTCCTCAAGCTTGTATCCAACAGCGTGCGTGCAGAAAACTCTAGAATAGCATTAAATCAATTTTAATATAGTAAAACTAGCAAACTTAACATTTGCAATGGTAAGAATAAGCTACTCACTTGGTGTATTGATCACTCAAATTTCTCCCCTTCAGTAATATAGTGGTCTCCTGCCCACCAACAACTGCCAAAGGGGACACAGAGACTACTTCAGGAAAACTCCATGCCCTCGTAGCTTTACGGAGGTGAGCCTTTCCTGTAGATGGATAACATCAACTTAGGCCAAAGATAGCTAGTGACTGAATATAAATACATATGTAGAGTAAAGTGCATTTTGTGTACCTCAACTTAAGGCCTAACACCACTTTCAATATCAAATTAAAAAAACTTCACTTGCAATACTATAGTATCAAAGTCAATGCAAATTATGTACTGCCGTCTATGAGGGGTTAACGCCGTTAAGTAAATAAGGTATTTCAGTAATTTACTTACTGCAACAGCTCATTTTACTTTTTGCACCAGCTCTTTTGCGTATGTGTTCTAGCAAAGAATCCCAGAAGTATTATTAAACTGATATGTAAATATTGTAAATAGCTCAATATTCCAGCTGTGTTCCAGCTGTCTAGTTAGTTAGCTTAGCTGTCAATTCTATTAGCTTTCATTCTGTTTTGTATATAAACTCCAGCTCCATGAGCTAATCAGTACAGTTTTACATTTTATTTCTTCCAAATATGCATATTCTTATCAAGTATATCTTCTAGCCAGTGAACCAGAACTCCGTCATTATTTACCCTTAATCACAAGTATAATCTGGTACCTTAAAGAATCTGAGGTTATACTTGATCTAACTTGGGATTGTGTGTGAATGAGTGTTGAAAAAAGTCGATTGTTTGGTGAAAATGGAGGTCGACGATTTAGAAAATATGCTGAGATGTTTGTGGGTTTCATAGGTGGATACACCCACTATTGAACTTCATTTACTCGTCGGCCGAACGGAAAGATTGTGAGACACCGAAGTGAGATTGATGTTTTCGAAAATGAAGGTGCTGGTAATGACCTCTCTTTGTGGTTGTTTTGTTATCTTTGTTGTTGGTCGTTTGGTGAATTTTATGTAATGCAATGCATGGTAAAATTTTATCTACTGTAAGCTAATGTTTTATCATTTATGAAGGTCAAGTTCTAGACTCCATTTTCTTTAATACCATTTATAAATTGCTAGTCATCACTGTTTTTGCTGACTCCTCCAGATTGTAAAAGGTAGAGGCTGTATAACCTTGCATATTCATCTCGTGTTTCCATAAAACACAAGTCATGTAATCTACTGTGCTGTAGAGTTGCCAGCCATCAACTGGGGAAAGATAAGAGAGTTTAGTTTACAGAAAAAGGGAGATGACTTATTAAAATCCCGCTTAATTACTTCACGGCATTAACCCCTGATAGACGGCAGTACATAATTTGCATTTACTTTGATACAATAGTATTGCAAGTGAGGGTTTTGTAAGTTTGGTCTTAAAAGTGGTGTGAGGTACACAAAATGCACTTTACTCTACATATGTACTCAATTCGTTTAGGGAACTATATAAGCTACCAGCACATGTCTAAAACCAACAAGAAGTATGATTATTGGAATTGTGATCATAAGAACACTCACCATCTTGATACGATGCCAACTGTCTTCCAGCATTAATTAAGAATCTTCCCTTTCTCCAAAATGGATCTTCCGAATCTTTAACCAAAGAAGTGATGTTTTGAAGTAGATTGTCTTCAAGCTGCAAACATAAGAAATATTCAGCAGCGAATAGACTACCCAAAACAACAAAAAGAATAATCTTTACATAAAACAACAGAGCTGATTTTATCCTCTAAAATATTTAAATTACCTGCTCCCAGGCAGAAGACGGCATAGAAATATAGATTGATAGTACTACACAACCAGGTCTTATGTAACTTTCCATTTCTGATGGACTTTGACCAAGCCAATTAAAGATCTGAAATCAAAAAGGTAATCAATTATCCTATGTTTGGATAAATCAAATATAAGATAACAGTTGGAGGTTACAAAGATTGTGGCTTACCTGTGTTCTCAGTTTTCCAGGTAACTGACTAGGATCCCTATCGATTAACTTGAAATATATCCGTCCAGAACGATTCTGAGAGGTAGTCAGCGTCTCATTAAATTTGAATAATAAGATAAAGCGATATCAAATTAGATGTCAAAAACAGGACAAGTCTTCTATATTACCTGAGCATCCGAATTTAAACTTGAAGGTGAATGATCCGATCCAGAAGAGGATGTGTACCCTGCCTGGTATGGAAAACTTTGAACAGAACTATCGTCAACACATTTATTCATCCCTCCAAAAAGATCAAGAGACGTGGAGCAGCCTTTATCCTTACCAGCTTTAGAACTCCCATTAAACTCAAGTCTATTTAACAATCTCTTGGGATTTACTGCTTCTCTTGAGAAAACTGTGGGAAACAACTTTTGCACAAAAGGCGGAGAAGATGAAGGTGACCTTTCTTCCATAGGGTTACTGCTACCTGATGAGAAGTATTTCGTGCTTGATGCCAATTTCGGTGCGCTGTCACTTTCAGGAGAGGAACTGAAAAGCTGCAACGGTAAATTAGTACGAATTTCCTGCACTTGGCCATCTGAACATTCTGTAGGAGACTGATAACTAGTACTACTTCTTTCTCCAACTGAAGCAAACTCATTCTGGTGTCTGGTTTGCATATTGGTACATGGAGACCTAGTCTTTTCACTGTCGCTCCCATGACTGCTTCTTCGGGAAGGAACTGCAGTGGCATCAGGAGAGGATCCTGCTTGATTTCCTGAAAGAACAGCGAGCAAGTCCAGAGTTGACGAGTGAGAATTATTTCCATTCAGTTTATTTTCGCTCTCTGACTGAAACGGAGCAATGTTACTAGTGACTCCTGAAGGAGGAAACTTTGCAGAAAAATCCGCTGGCAAAGGTAACGCGTTAATCTTTTGAAGGATTTGAATAAGCTGATCTTTATTGGGAATCGATGAGCCATTAATGCTGCCATCTTCAGTATTCCCTAGTAATTTGCATATATTAGTATTAGGCTTTTATGCTCGGTACAGATGTGCAAACAACAAACTGGGGATTCAAACAAAGCAACACAGAAAAATGTACCTTGTGCACGAGCTAGAATTGCTAAAATATTGACAAGATCCACATCTCCGTTACTAACATTCTCACGGTTAGTGGGAGGTAACAACTTGGAGGTAACATCATCTGGTTGAGTTTTCCTCCTTCGCCGATTATGCCCTGCTAGCCTCCGCCTACAACTTCGCTTTCCCTCGTCAAACTCTGAAAGAGGGTGAAACCTGCAAAAAAAATGCATAAACAAAATTTGCTTAGTAACAACAAAGAACGGTAAGCCCCTCTCAATTCACACCATGAGAAAAAGATTCCATTACACACGAAGTGGAACATGTCCTAATAGCACAAACTAATTTAACATGAAATGTTTAAGTCGAGAAACAAAGCCACAAACCTGCTACACTGCTGACAAAACCGCTGCATCTGCTTTCCCACAATAGCCTTGGTAGCTTTACTGTGGACTTCACACACCTTATGCCGCCTGTGATAGTCTTTAGCAGTTGAAAGATCCTCCTTACAGTCATCAACTTGACATTTAGGATAGTTCCCACCAGCAGGAGATCCAGATCTGACTTTCTTGTTAGGCCTCAAAACATTCTCCTCCGCAGAATTAACACGGCTTCCCCCGAGCTTTAAAAGTAGATTCTCATCATCTTCCACTACATGATTTCCCCTCAAATCCACAGAATTCGCTGCAATTATCTCATCACCGTGACCTCTCTGCATTACAGATTGCACAGACATTGTCGAAGGTCCCCCGCGGATAACATCCGATTCCACTGGCTTTGCAAGAAATTTTGCACTGTCCCAATCCCAACCATTAGGGTCCCACTGACCCCTGCTTTGTTGAAATCCAGAACCAAACATAGGCTGCTGCTGTTGCGACTGTGGTAGGTGAAAACCGAGGGGATGGAAAGGCATACTACGCTTCTTAGCCGCAGCCATGGGGTGGTGTTGTGAGTCAAGAAAATGCTTGGAAAGTGATTGGTGAATATAATGAGAAGAAGCAACTTGAGTACCCACCTCTTCCATAATCTTGATACACCCCCCTTATATTTCTGACCACACAAACCTATCAATACAGCACATACATATCAAAAAGACACAAACTTTAATAACAAACAATACCAAACTCACAACCCATCATCTCATATATAAAAAACAAAACAAAAATTAATCAAGATTCAAACTTTTAACAAGATCTAGCGTAATAAAAACCAAAAATCCTTTAGAACATGAAATTATCAACAAAATTTCAAAGCAAAGATCTATCAGTTACACAAATCATATTTAAAGCTAAAATAATAAAATTCAACTTATGCAAACAATAGAAACATAAAGATTAAAGCTAAACTAATAAAATTCAACTTATACAAACAATAGAAACATAAAGATCATACCTTTGTTTGTTTACTTGGAACTCATCTTCAGCAACTGATCATTTACATAATAAAACCAAGTAAAGACATGAAAAGTGCAGCTCTTCTTTTAGTTTGACAAAGGTTAGACTTGTTCAATAAACAACCTAAGCAGAACACAAGTAGATTTTCAGACAAGAACCATGGATTCAAACCTACCAGGAGATTTGTAAAAATTAATGATAAAAATAAGAATATGGATCTGAGAAGATTAAAAGGGGTTGAACTTGAAGAAAAAAGAGAAAACTTGATGATAATATGATATATATTTGTGTGTGTGTGTACTTTGTCTGTTTTACTTTTTCATTTTAATATTTTAGATGTGTACTCGTTTGTTCAGGGTGAGGTTGGCTAAAAGTGTAAATTAGGAAGAGTTTGAGGGGCAAAAATTAATTTATCCATGTGAGTGAATGAATGTAGACTTCAAAGTTGAATACCTATATAATTACTTATCAATAATATAAAATAATGAATCTTGACGAGTATTTAGATAAATTTATTTTTAGTGTCAACTCCAAAAGCAATCTCTATATTTGTTCTCTTAAAATTATTTTAATAACAAATTTGACAGAGAGAATGAGAGAGAGAAAAAAAAGACAAAGAAAAAAGGAGAGAGATGATTACTTTATTCATAAATATTAAATAGGTAATGGCCACGGGATACTTATAAATAGGTAATGGCTAGGAGATTTGAGGTTATACTAGTGATTTATGTAACCATTAAGAGAGTGTTGGAGTACTTTTTTTTAGTACATTATCTAAATGTGAGTTTAGGAGAAAGTTTAGGTAACCTATACGACTTGCTCTCAGCACACTTGTGTCTGCCTGAGTTGGTTCCCATTAAATTAAATGAAAATTTGTACTCCCTCCGTCCTTTTTTAGTTGTCACATTTTTATTTTTGTTTGTCAAATTGAATTACTCTTTCATTATTTTAAAAAAAACTGAAAATTACATCTTAAAGTCGATTAAAGATTATTTCTGATGGCAAATTTTTTTTTATTTTTTAAATTGATAAATTATTAATAAATTGCAGTCAAACTTTGATCAATTCGATCGGCATAAAATCAAATGGACAACTAAAATGCGACCGAGGAATACACAACTATGAGAAGAACTCCAGATGCGAGAGGTGTACGATGGCCTTACAATTAGGAAAATAGTAGTAAGCCTCATTTGTTTGGGCAATATGTTGGCAATATGTTGAGATGGTTGTGTAACGAATTGTGGAGTCTGTTCAATGTTATTTTATTTTTAGAATGTTTGCTATTTACAACACTATCATAATCTGCATTATATATTCTATCTTATATTACTATTTAAAAAAGAGAAGTCTATAAAATAAATTTATTTAATTTTTTTTTAAATTTTTGTATCTTTTTTGAAGATAGATTACGTATTTTTTTTTCAGTGATTAATTTTTGGAAGAGATGTACATCTTATAAAATATTTAGGGAAGTAATGCGATTAGTATTTATTGAGACGACCACTATAAATTATATTTTATATAGATAAGATATTGTTTTTGGTAATATTTCATACATAATAATTAATATGGTGATCTGTTTTAATATTTTTTGTTTTAATTTAGTATTCTTCGAAATGGATGTCTTTCATTATAATAAATTAGTTTGAAATAACATATTTTCAAATAATAAATTCGTTTAGATAATTATAGTAACATATATTAGTTAATATACCTCTTTTATTGAACTTGGGAAAAATTAATATTGCAAATTTATCAATAATAATGATTTAAAATATTGTTGACAGAATTTTGAAATAATTTTAAAACATATCGGAATTCAGATGGATAGTATTAGAGCATCTCCAATGGGGGTGCTAAAAGAGGTGCCAAAATGTCATGTGGCATGACATGGCATAACAATCTTTTTGGCTACCCATTGGAGTGATAGGGGTGCCAAGCAAAGTTGCCAATTTTTGGCACCCTTTGGCACTCTCTCAAAATGGAAAAAATTCATTTATTGTCATAAAAGCCTATAATATCCTATCTAATTTTAGATAAACAAAATTATAGTATTTTGACAACTTTAATTGCCAACCATTTGAGTGAATATTGATAAGAGGGGTGCCAAAAGTAACTTAAAAGAAAGAGAAAATAAAATATTGATATTTTTGATGAATAAGCATGTTTAGCAACTTTGGTTGGCACCTCACATTGGAGATGCTCTTACGAAGAAGGTTAGTAATGCATATGGAATACGTGCATGTGTTCAAAGATTCTGATGCATTTATAGTAGATGGTCTAGTGCATAGTGTAATGCTGCTAAAGATTGTGCGGAATAACTAAGTTGATGATGCTATCTTTGTTTGTAGTGCTGGATGTAGCTTGTTTTTGGACTTCCTCAATTCACCCTCTGTTTCTTTGAGTTGTTTGGGTTGTCTTTGTTGCTGGTCGAGGGCTGTTCCGTCTGGCTGTTGAGTTTATGCCGATACACGGTATAATCTTTGTAACCGCGGACAGTGTTATATTCATTAATCTTGACATCAAACACGCAACGCTTTCCAATTATGTTCTTAATGACAGGGGTATTTCTGCAATGTTTGTGCCCTGCAAACAGTACCAGAGTTAGCGGTCTTGAAATTATATGGCTCATATGAATGCGCTTGTTTTTAAATTTTGGGTCACCTCTGGAAACTCGTCGATAATTTTGTCCACTGGTATGCCGACGATCTGTTCGGCCTCTTTATTGAGGGTGAAAGTTGTTTGGGCATTCGAGTCTTCCACTCGGACGGTAAGCCTGAACCTGTATTAAGTTGATGAGTTTTCCTTATTTTTGATGGTACTGTGAATGCAAATATAGTTGATATTAATGTTAAAGGATGATTGCAAGTCAAGTACCGTAACTTGAAATCTTGGGCCTCCTTAGAGCAGAATGTGCAGTAATAATTCCCCTCAGTAGTAGTCTGCACTTTGCGTGCGCATCGTGGGCAGCAATTGTAGTACCATCCCTCGCCTTCCACAACCGCCACTATTGTGGCCTCGCATGTCCGGCGTAGAACCTACAATTTAAGTTTGAGGTTTTTTTTTTTTTTTTTTGCATCGTTAAGTGTTTGGCTAATAAAGAGATGTGGTGTGATTGTTTGGTTGTCAACTTTTAAATGCTGTTAGTTTTGTGGCATTCCCAAATGCATGGCACTGTGTATAAAAACTAATCCAAGGTGAGCTTGTGTTGAGCTTTGTGGTAGTAAAAATATTAGACGAAGTGGGTGTTTTTTGAGGAAGTGTAGATTATGTGTTCAGGGCACTCTTACGCGGTGGCAGCTGACAGTTTAGCTTCCAGTATGTCCCTAATATTTGACTCACCAGCAGTTGTGTTTTCCGACAGTACAAAATGAATTGGCATTGGTCTTGGAATTCCTTTTCCCTGGTTGGCATTTGCCTCTGATATAACTTGTCGGAGGGATTGAAGTGGTGCGTAATCTATGTTGAAGTAAGTCTTTGTGGCATCAGTGCTGCACAAAAGCACATTTTCTACGTGAAATTAAACGAAAAGTTAAGGTTTTAGTTTTTAAGTTCCATTGCTGCGTGCATGAGTGTGGAATCCACTTTTCATAAGAGTTTTACTTTATTAATCATAGTAATTTGATTGGGTTTGTTATATGTATAGCCCTTTGTTTTCGTATGAAAATTTGATGTCGTCCTTAGAACGTAGGACCTGACGCATAAATTCTTTTATAATTAAATTGTAAAGAGTAAATATATCCCTTGTTTCACAAACAGCTGAAGATGCAAGTGGGTTTATAATCCTCACAGATACAAATATAGTTCTTGTACCGAAGAAGAAGAACCCTCAATTCATGACAGACCTCAGACCCATCTCTCTTTGCAATGTTGTATATAAAATTGCGGCCAAGGTCATGGCAAATAGACTGAAAGAAGTGATTGACAAGGTAATCTCGGAAACTCAAAGTGCTTTCATCCCAGGGCGTTTAATCTCTGAAAACATCATGATATCATTTGAAATCATGCACTACATGAAGAGAAAGACTCAAGGCAAAACGGGTTGGATGGCTCTTAAGCTTGACATGCATGAGCAAGGCCTATGATCGCGTAGAATGATCCTATTTAAGGGCAACTTTATCGAAAATGGGATTCAATGTGACGATGGTGAATATTCTAATGAGTTGTGTGACGTCTGCTAGATACAAAATAACTCACGCAGGAAGAGAATTTGGAGATATTATTCCTGAAAGAGGCCTTCGACAGGGCGATCCGCTGTCATCTTACTTGTTACTAGTTTGTATGGAAGGCCTAACTTCTATAATAAAGGAATATGAAAGGAAAGGTTTGATTACGGGTATAAAGGTAGCCAGAGGTGCCCCTACTGTAACCCACATGTTCTTCGCCGACGACAGTTACATCTTCTGTAAAGCTACTAAGGAAGACGCTGAACATGTAATGAATATCTTAAGCACATGTGAAACTGCATCTGGTCAAAAGCTTAATGTCGAGAAATCGAGCGTATTTTTGCGTATTTTTCAGTCGTAATGTCGTTGCAGACACAAAAAAGGAGGTTTTGGATATCCTTAAGTTCCATGAGGCTGATGATTCCAGTCATTACTTAGGTCTTCCTAACAGCCTGGGTAGAAAGAAATCAGCTCTGTTGGGTTACTTGAAAGAAAAAGTTCAACAAAGGGTTCAGCCGTGGGATGGGAAGCTGTTAAATAAAGGAGGTAAGGAAATTTTAATAAAAACAGTGGCTCAAGCGATGCCAAACTACGCTATGAGCGTTTTCCTTCTTCCGATCGAGATGTGTAGGGACATGGAACAAATGATGTGCAAGTTTTGGTGGAAAACAAATCCGAAGAAGTCAAAAGGTATTCACTGGATAAGCTGGGACAAACTGTGCAAATCAAATATGTACGGAGGTCTGGGATTTCGCCATTTAATTTGCATGATTTTAATGTGTCTTTATTGGGCAAATAGGGTTGGAGACTTATGACAAACCCTCACAGCTTAGTTGCAAGGATCTATAAAGCTCGTTACTATCCACAAAGTAACTTTTTATCAGCTAAGATTGGTGGAAGTCCCAGCTATATTTGGAGAAGCATTTTAGAGGCTCAACAGATGCTTAAACAAGGGATGGCCTGTCGTCTGGGTACGGGTGATCTTATAAGCATTACCGAAGATCCATGGCTTCCAGATGTCGAAAACCCTTTCATTCAAACAATACATCCGGCCATACAAAATGCAAAAGTATCTTCTGTAATGGTCTCGGGAGAAAACAAATGGGATGAAGATCTCCTCGAAGATATCTTTGATGAAAGGGACATTAACCTTATCTTATCTATCCCTCTGCAGAATAATTCTCCAGATAGTTGGTATTGGAAGTACGCAAAGTGTGGTGGTTACTCAGTGAAAACAGCATACAGGAGGATCCAGGATAGCAAGCCAGGCCAAAATTCATCAGTAAATCCATGCTTCTGGAAGAATCTTTAGACGATGAAAGTGCCTCCAAAAGTCAAGCATTTTATGTGGAGAGCTGCAACTGACTGCCTTCCCACTAAAGTAATGCTTCGTACAAAACGGGTGGAGGTAAATATTTTGTGTCCTCTTTGCAACTCAGACCCAGAATCCACTAGTCATGTGCTCCTCCACTGCTCATTTGCTAAATCATGTTGGGATAGAATCGGTGGCCTTCCAGGAAATAATGAAGGGGACTCTTTCTCAGATTGGGTTCTAAACAACTTTGATAGCTGGGATGTTGCAAAGCGCCAGAAAAATGCTATGTTGTGCTGGTCAATATGGAAGGCACGAAACGAGTTAGTGTGGAACCAACGCGGTACGGAGATAGTTGACGTCGTAGAATCGGCAAATATGGTCCTTAGACAATGGCAATCTGCTCAAGACAAACAGTTCGACAACTTCTTAGGTTTCATGACCAAGGAGGATGGCGAAGAGCACTGGTCCCTTCCATCTGAAAATAAGTCTAAGGTGAACACTGATGCTGCGATTTTTCAATCCTCCAACTGCTACAGTTTTGCTTTCGTTGCCAGAAACCATGCAGGAGATCTGATTGAAGCACGCTCAAGTTGTAAACAAGGTAGTATGACTCCTGAAAGTGCAGAAGCGATGGGGATTAGGGAGGCCCTGAGTTGGATAAAAGAGCAGCATATGTGTGATGTGACGATCGAATCAGATTGCCTGGTTGCAATACAGGCAATAAGAAGCTCTTCCCTTCTCATGTCATATTTCGGTAGGCTTATAGCAGAATGCAAAAATCTGCTTTCGGAGTTGAAAAACAGAGGAGTTTTCTTAAAATTTGTTAAGCGGTTTGCGAACCACGTAGCTCACTATTTAGCGAGGTATAGTAGTTCTATTGCTGATCGTAGGTGGTGGATGAGTAATGCTCATTCAGAGTTCCTTCATGTACTGAAGAACGATTTGAGGAATTAATGAATTCTATTTCTTCCGGCAAAAAAAAAAAAAACTAATGCCAATGTATATAATAATTTCATCATTTGGTAATGCTACTTCAATCTTTATATTTCTATGAAGTTAGCTTTGGAGTAGCCATGGTATTATTAATTGACTTTGTGTTTAGGATCTGACATAAACTTGCAACGACAGAGTGATGGACAACACAAATATTCAAGGAGAAGTGCCACTGCAACTCTTCAGTATTACTCAATTACAAACTGTGTACGTGAAAAAACTCCTCTATGTATTCATGTATTATATATATTGGAATATCTCTATTTATTGTTAAACAAACATACATGAATTACGGATAACAAACTGCTCTTTCTTTTCTCTCTTTTTTTTTTTGTAACAGAATACTAAGAAATAACCATCTTAATGGAACCATTGACGTCGGATCTAGCTTCAGCAACCAACTCCAGCTTGTAGATTTGCAGAGCAATAACATATCAGCCCCAGTGCAACGAGCCGGAGACAATTCTGAGATAATGTAGGCCATTTGATCTTATTCTAGGCCAATTTTGCAGGGCTTTTTTGGTAAATCCTAGTTTAGCATTTTTATCATTAAATTTGTTATAACATTGTTGTAACTTGTGCTTCTCTTTTGTAGACTTATCGGCAACCCTTATTGTGAGAGTGGAGGGACTGAAAAATACTGTACCCTACCTCAGCAGTCTAACTCTTCGTCCTATTCAACGGAGACAAATAACTGTGTGCCTGCTCTGTGTAGTTCAGATCAAAGATCCAGCCCTAACTGTATATGTGCATATCCATACCAGGGACATTTGTATTTTAAAGCTCCTTCCTTCTCCAACCTAGAAGATCCAAGTTTCTATACATCTCTTCAGTCATCCATGATGTCATTTTTTCAGTCCACTAGACTCCCTGTGGATTCAGTTTCCTTGAGTGATCCAACAAAAAATCTGGATGATTACCTTGTAATCACCTTGGAAGTTTTCCCATTAGGGAAAGATCGCTTTAACCGTACAGGAATTTCTTCTTTAGGGTTTGTGTTTAGCAACCAAACTTTTAAGCCGAATAAAACTGTTTATGGGACTTACTACTTCAATGCTGATAACTATGGCATGTTTACCTCAGGTAAGTAATGTTTTGACACAGACACTAAAAGAAGTTGGTCATACTATGTTAAACTGGATCTTTTGACTCTGCGATGTGTGATGGACTTGTCCAGATGTAACCAGGAGGACAAGCAAGTCATCTAGTACCGGCATTGCAATTGGAGCTGCAGCTGGTGGTTGTGTACTGGTGCTACTGTTACTTCTTGCAGGAATTTATGCTTTTCGTGAAAAGAAAAGAGCTAAAAGAGCTACTCAACTAAGCAATTCTTTTGATAAGATCATAAATGAGCAAATGTAGTAATTCAGCCCTAAATTACGACTTAACATCAAAAGCTTGCAGGTTCTTGGGACTCTAACAGTAGCAGCACTGGCGGTCCTCAATTGAAAGGAGCAAGATGTTTCTCATATGAAGATCTTATGAAATGCACTAACAACTTCTCCGAGGCTAATGCTATTGGATCTGGTGGTTATGGGAAGGTTAGCTGGAATATATAATACCTATATTCTTATCAAATTCTGCTGTGGTTGTAAGTAATTTGACAGAGACTATTTCATAGTTCTTCCGGAGTTAGGCCACTTGCCCTGTGCCGGCAGACAATTACAGTTGAATTTGCCTTTTATCACTATGCATATATATTGAGATGTTACAATATATTGCTATGAAATTACTGAAACAGGTTTTGATAATTTTCGAACTCCTCAAGCACCTATGCATAAGTAACGAATAATTTGTGAATTCTCTTGAACCTGTTGGAATTATGATTCAAAATTGTAACTGAAATATTAATTAGTTGATAATGTTTTAATGCCTCTTTAATTAGATAAGATTTGTAACTCCATAAACTTATTATGTGACACTAATCGTGCTAATGTGATTTTTGTGAGCTCTATATAAAAAACTTTTTGATTAATAAAATTATAAGCTTCCATGTCTCTCCTATAAGCTTCCACCTAATATATTAGAGCATCTCCAAGAGCCTCCTTGTTGGCTCCTAAATATAATATAAAAAATGTGGCTCTTAGTAATTTAGGACAAAGTTAAGAGTGTAAACTCCAACAATACTCTCTACATCTCTTCTCTATTTCATATTTTATTCATATATTGGGCTCCACTATAACAAAAGAGAGGGAAAGATGGAGGTTGATTGGAGGGAAGGATTTTTTTATTGTGAAAAAATAACTTAGGAGCCATGTGGTGGCTCTTAACTTTGAGGAGAGAGGAGAGAGAAACAAGAGGCTCTTAAGATTTAAGAGCCACTTAAGAGTCTCTTGGAGCAACATTTTGCTTCTCCCTCCTCAAATCTCAAGTTAGGAGCCTAAATAAAGAGCCTTTTGGAGATGCTCTTATATCTATCTCCCTCTTGTATCTTAAAAACCAACAGAACCTGCTACATCTTCTAAATTTTCTGAATATAAAACTGTGTTGTATAAATTGACCTTGATTTGAACAAATCCCCAGAAAATTTTATTTACTGTTATAATTCTATCTTAGTCTTGATATTTGTAGGTATATAGAGGATCTCTTCCCGGTGGGATGCTGGTTGCAATTAAAAGAGCAGATCAACAATCTATGCAAGGCGGCCATGAGTTTAAAACTGAGATTGAGCTTCTCTCAGCCTCATGGGTTTTTGTTTTGAGCAAGGTGAACAGATGTAGGGCTGTAAATACGGACTATCCGGAGTCTTGGCTTATATCCGGCTGGAAAATAATACATGTCTCATATCCGTTTTGAAAATGATCCAAATCTGGCGGAAAAATTAAGCCTGTATAATATATGATCCCAGATACGAGCACACCTATGCCCGCTCAGATTCGGTCTCATATAATTTTTCATAATAGGATCCTACCCGAATACCCGAAAATGATCGACGATTCATATTCGATTCGAACTCATATACATATTATATTTTAAATCCATCATATTTATAAGTAAATAGTCATCATTTTATAAAATTTTAATATCTTATTAAGTTTATATCTTCATAAAATATGATTTATTTCATGTGATCATACTTATTATCTTCATATATATTTAATAAATGATATATATCAACATATAACTATAAGTTTTAATTTAAAATTATTATATTTTATAATATTAAGTTTACTTAGACTAAATGATAATTATTTGAATAAATGAAACGATAATGATATTTAATGTTAGTGGATCATATCTGGCTCATAGTCGATGGATCATAAACTATCCGGTTAAAAAATAGAAAATACGATACTGGATCATATTCGGTTCAGATCCGAATCACATATATCCGGGATCGGTTTATTTCCGAATAAACTGATCCCGGAACCAAATCTAGACAAGCTAAAAATAATATGATCCTATACTTGAGCAAAGGGTAACCGGTATCGCTCGGATCATTTTACAGCCGTAGATGCTGGTGTATGAGTATATTGCAAACGGAACTCTGAAAGAAAGGCTCTCAGGTACATGAGCTTATCAAATATTTTACTTGCATTCCTTATTGTATAAGTGCCTTCAAATTCCTTCCTCTGGGCTCATATCCTATACTGATGGACTAGATGCTTACAAATAGAGAGCTAGTTAGCATTTAGTTACATATCTTTCTCAAGTTCAGGCTCGGCAAGAAATCTGTGTAGAAGTTCAGGACTTTTAAGGGAAGTCTGTGATTAGGTTATAACAAATTTACATCCGAGTTCTGATACCGTAATTATCTTATTCACTTTTAAGGGAAGTCTGGGATCAGGTAGGACTGGCATAGACGACTTCGAGTAGCTCTGGGAGCAGCCAAAGGCTTACAATATCTGCATGACCTAGCCAACCCTCCGATCATACATAGGGACATCAAATCAAATAATATCTTGTTAGATGAACGCCTGAACGCAAAAGTTGCTGATTTTGGCCTTTCCAAGCCAATGGCTACCGCTCAAGAGGCCATGTCACTACTCAAGTCAAAGGAACAATGGTTAGTTAAGCTTCACCACATCTTTACTCTGCCACAATTGTTAAGTACTAATTTAGAACTCTTCCAAGTAAGTCATACTTGATTCAATACCAGTTTTATCTTCCTCTTTGAAAATTTGATTTACATTATATTCTAATACTGTTTCTGAGTTTTTGAACTAAAAGGTTGAAGTATGCACATCGCTAGAATCTTCAAATTCCAGGTACACAATCTGCTAGATAGTATATTTCAGGTACACAAAGTGCAAGCTTGTGATAGTTCAGGTACACAACCTGCAATTCACTCTATTTTTAAAATATTGCTTGTTTTTTATCAGCAAGTCCATAGATTTTATTCTAATAATTTACTGTTAGGCCTCATTTGTTAACGAGTGAACGAGACAGATATAGCTGGACGAGAAAAAGGTTAGCTATTCAGATTGTTTGTTGCTGTCGTAAATCAACTGAACGACTGGAAAATTCGCTGGACGAAAAAGGCTACATAACTTCGCTGGATGGTTCATATACCTTGCTTGTGTAAGTGTGTTGATGAATATGTGTGCTAATTTAACATATATTTGCTTTATATAATAACTTCTTATATTATAATATATTTATGATTATAAAATTAATAAAATAAATAGTTAATTTTAATTAAGAATATTTGAATCTTATAAAATAGTGGCTTATATATTAACACATCGATTATTATTTTAAAAGAAATGCATTTATTATTATATAGAGATAATTGATAAGAAATTTGTATTGTAAATTTTTTTCATGTTAATTTAATGAATTATCAATTATAAATCTTGTTTTCTAATAAAAATAATTATTAAATAAATTTAATATATAATTTTAAGTCATTCAGATTTAATTTAACAAATGATTCAAAAATACAATCATCCAGATATTTACTCATTCAGAATTTCATTCATCCAGAAAATATTATCCAGATTTAACAAATGACTCCTTAAAGAGTTAACTTGGCGTTGTCTTGTATCCTTAGACTATCAAGTAAGAACGTGGTGTCGATGATTTTCCAATCATTCCACACCGTCGTGTTTCCACCAGGGGGCAAAGCAGGAACGAGACCAAATTATTCAGTTACAACTTTCATGTTGCCTGTGTCTAAATTTTGGCAACCAAATTTGTTCAATCTGAGTAAAGAATGATTAAAATGATTGCGAAACAAAATAATCTTTGATTCATTTATACTGTGATTGCTAATCTCTGCATGTAAAGTGTTTGGAATTGAACAATGCATGTGTAACATCTATTTATCTGTCACGCAAACTTAGGGAACTGCTGCTGAATTCATGAGCATGCAAGAGATATAACAATAACAGATTGTTGACACCCAAGCTTAGCAAAAATTATCTCTGCACTCGATTTTACCCAATCCCCAGCATAATCGACATGACTATATCTTGGCTCAACTAAAGATATCCACACTCTTTTCATCAAGTCTTATCCCAAAAGGCCAAAACGCAAGCAACAAAAACACTATACTGTACATGCATTTGGAGTTGCAAGACAGCTGCGCACGGAGGTACCAAATTAAGGATAATCTCAACCTTCACCACTTGAAAGCGAAACGCTAGTTACAAGAAGAAGCCTGCTAAGGTATGTCTGTAGCTTGTATACAAGAAGAGGCTTGCTTGTTCATGAAATGGTCTTATATCATCTTCAATAATAGCATGCATAAATTTATTTTATGAGTAAAATTCACCACCAAGAAGCAGGGGCGTAGCTACAGCCACGCTTGAGGGGTCACTTGAACCCATAAAATATTTTACTTTATCTATATAATTATTATTAAAATAAATTTTGAACTCATATTAAAAATTGGTTTGACCCTGGTTCTCACTCTGAACAAAAAAAACAGCAAAGTAGTAAAACCCAGTTGCAAATCTTAATCTTCAATGACACTTTATAATATACACCCTAGTCCCCTCTAAAGCACTAGTCACTAACCCATTTATTAAAATATAACTCTCTCTATCTATTTTGTACTCACAGCCGCTCCAAGCCTCCACCTCCGCTACTTTACTCATTTACTCTTGCTGGTTGCCGTCGCTCATATGTTACTCAGTCCCATGAGGTTCTTTACATTAATTTTTAGCACACATTTTAAGGTTTTTATAAAGTATACTTACATAATACATTTTTTTTTAAAAAAAAATTCACGTTTAAATTTTTATTCAAAAAAAGAAAAAATTAAAAATACGTTATGCTTTACAAGAGGCCCAAAATGCATGCAAACGGTGTACGTAAACAATCTGGCGGAACGAAGAGAATATAATATTTTGACCCCAGTTTATGAATTTTCAGGCTACGCCCCTGCCAAGAAGACAAGACATCTGAAAATTTTGAAAACTTAAAACAAACAAGACCAGATAATATATAGAACCCTCGAAAAAAAACCCGAGACCATACAAAAATATTTGTAGCTGAATGAAATTGGTCAGACCCAAGTTCACAGCAGGTGGAACTGTATGCTGAACCAAAAGCACAAACTCGTATGAAGGATCTGGCTGCAACTAATTAAAACACAATAAACTATTAACAATGATAATGCCTGTTACACAATATAACAAGCAGCCATCATGCCAAAACCACAGATTTCTAAATACTGATGCCTGTAGTTCTGAACTTACAGAAGCATCTGAAACTTTTTCCTGTAAGAAGAGTAAATTTCAGCTTCAGGAAAGGGCACTCAAATTGTGTTTGGAATACCTCTAGCACTCTGATATCTGATTTACTGCATTTTTAGAACCTAATGCTTGATCAGCTGAAATAGAGCACTCCAACGTTACTTTTGTTTCTCCCTAACCTTAATGCTTAATTACAAAGCAGATTATATAATGTATAAAAATATTAGAACTTGTTAAATCTGTGTAGTCCAACAATGACGTAGCAAATTATCATAAAAAACAAACAATGATGTAGTAAATAGAAAATGTAATTCTTTATTTATACTAAAGGTGGGAAAAAGTAGTTGGCTGCTTATTTATATCCAAGTATATTATAGTTTCATAAGATCCTGTAGATTCTTTACAGTTTACAGTAATATAATAGTCAGCATGATTTTTCAAAAACATAAACAAGTCAAAGAAAAAAAACCCACAACAAAATTAAGGTGAAAAACTAAATGGCTTTACAGAACAGTAAACTATATCTTACACTGCTGCTGATACCAGTTGAGCCTTTATTGCTCCTTGCTTCAAATGCAGCCTCTCCAGTCCATATCATATGATCTTACAATGTCATGCAACACTCGAGACTTAAAGAACAGCACTACTTGAGAATAATGATATCAATTCAGTCCTTGCCACAAAATTACTCCCAACTCTGTTTTCTCCAACCAAAGCTTGAAAATTATTAGCATGAGCCTAATACTACTTTGAAGCATAGCATATTCCTCCTCAGGCCACAATATTATGATCAGCTTTATCCTTTCTCTTCTTTAATTGTAACTTTTTTTCAGTTTATCAATTTCCACAACAATTATTGGCCTTGGTCCGAGAAACGGTGTATGCATAGTTGTAACGGACTACACTGCCCCATATCCTAGATTTTCCCACTTGAATGGGGCAACTAGACCTATATCTGGAGCTCCTCTTAAGAATAGGCATACACAAACACAAACAGCAGCAATGGCAAGCATTGAATGTATATAGGGCCGGTGAAGCAAGCCTTGTGAGGCTGAAGTCTTCCTATTGTACCTAGCAGCCCCGACGGCGCACTTTGAACAAGATCTTTGCCCTTGTCTGATTTGAAAGCTAGCTTGGTGGATCTGACCCGCAATTAGTGATTGTTCTTGTATCTCATCACCTACCGGAACAGAGACTTGACCATTTTTTCTGTCAACAAGCTTTCGAGCTACTAACGCATTGTAAGAGTGATTGTTTCTCATCTGAGCATAAGCACAAGGAGAGAGGCCATTTGCATCAAGAAGGGAATCCCAGCCATGCAAACCAATCTACAGTTGGACAAAAACAGAGGCACATATAAAGGATTTTTTTTTAAAAAAAGAAGAAATTATCAACAGTTTTTGGGAAACTAAAATCTATCTTTTGAGTATTATGAGGTGCCAAGGAATAAGGATCATGACTAATGAGATTTTAAATATAGATAACTAGAAACCAAAAAACAATAATAAAAGTACACACCTCCAACGGGTCGGTTGTCAAAGTGTCAACCATAGAATTTGCATCTGACATGCATGCAGCCAAATGTAGAGGTGTAATACCGCCAGGCCCAGCAAGATTTGGTAGGAAGATGTATGTCTTGCCGGAATCAGTGGGTACAAAATAATTAATCAGCAAGCCTACCATTTTTCTAGACCTCATTTTAACTGCCCTATTTAAAAGGTGGATCTCTAACAGCATCTGTAGCGACTCTCTCGACAATTCATCCCTACCCAAACATATTTCAAGAAGAACGTCTAGGAGGGTTTTAACCAAAGCACAAAAGTCATGTTCAACTGAGAAGATAAACAGAAATTTGAAACGGTGAAGCTTATATTCGGGGACCTCAAACATGGACATGTATCTTTTTCTTTGGAGTACCCATCCAAGCTCATTCAAGAAATGTAGAACATCTTCCCTTGATATGGGTCGTCCAGAATCAAGGAATGATTCCTCTGAGATAGCATCACGTGGTGCTGCAACTTTATCAAATGCAGACTCCAGAAGGTTTAACTCTTTACAGATGGTAGCATTGGCAATAATTATAGGGAAGCTGGTGCCCCTAAAACCATTTTCAACCTGTTCATGAAAGCAGTATTATAATCTTGTTTGAAGATACATGCATGGTGATGTAATTTATTACTTGCTTATTAATTAATCAATACCTCAATGAAGCACCTCCCAAGTATACCAGGTGCTTCATCAGCAACCGTAAAATTGCGTAAAGTTATACTATCATATGTAGTATCATCGGAAGCTGATCCAGAAGTTTCCTCAAGCTTGTATCCAACAGCGTGCGTGCAGAAAACTCTAGAATAGCATTAAATCAATTTCAATATAGTTAAACTAGCAAACTTAACATTTGCAATGGTAAGAATAAGCTACTCACTTGGTGTATTGATCACTCAAATTTCTCCCCTTCAGTAATATAGTGGTCTCCTGCCCACCAACAACTGCCAAAGGGGACACAGAGACTACTTCAGGAAAACTCCATGCCCTCGTAGCTTTACGGAGGTGAGCCTTTCCTGTAGATGGATAACATCAACTTAGGCCAAAGATAGCTAGTGACTGAATATAAATACATATGTACTCAATTCGTTTAGGGAACTATATAAGCTACCAGCACATGTCTAAAACCAACAAGAAGTATGATTATTGTAATTGTGATCGTAAGAACACTCACCATCTTGATACGATGCCAACTGTCTGCCAGTATTGACTAAGAATCTTCCCTTTCTCCAAAATGGATCTTCCGAATCTTGAACCAAAGAAGTGATGTTTTGAAGTAGATTTTCTTCAAGCTGCAAACACAAGAAATATTCAGCAGTCAATAGACTACCCAAAACAACAAAAAGAATAATCTTTGCATAAAACAAAAGAGCTGATTTTATCCTCTAAAATATTTAAATTACCTGCTCCCAGGCAGAAGACGGCATAGAAATATAGATTGATAGTACTACACAACCAGGTCTTATGTAACTTTCCATTTCTGATGGACTTTGACCAAGCCAATTAAAGATCTGAAATCAAAAAGGTAATCAATTATCCTATGTTTGGATAAATCAAATATAAGATAACAGTTGGAGGTTACAAAGATTGTGGCTTACCTGTGTTCTCAGTTTTCCAGGTAACTGACTAGGATCCCTATCGATTAATTTAAAATATATCCGTCCAGAACGATTCTGAGAGGTAGTCAGCGTCTCATTAATTTGAATAATAAGATAGAGCGATATCAAATTAGATGTCAAAAACAGGACAAGTCTCTACTTCTATATTACCTGAGCATCCGAATTTAAACTTGAAGGTGAATGATCCGATCCAGAAGACGATGTGTACCCTGCCTGGTATGGTAAACTTTGAACAGAACTATCGTCAACACATTTATTCGTCCCTCCAAAAAGATCAAGAGACGTGGAGCAGCCTTTATCCTTACCAGCTTTAGAACTCCCATTAAACTCAAGTCTATTTAACAATCTCTTGGGATTTACTGCTTCTCTTGAGGAAACTGTGGGAAACAACTTTTGCACAAAAGGCGGAGAAGATGAAGGTGACCTTTCTTCCATAGGGTTACTGCTACCTGATGAGAAGTATTTCGTGCTTGATGCCAATTTCGGTGGGCTGTCACTTTCAGGAGAGGAACTGAAAAGCTGCAAGGGTAAATTAGTACGAATTTCCTGCACTTGGCCATCTGAACATTCTGTAGGAGACTGATAACTAGTACTACTTCTTTCTCCAACTGAAACAAACTCATTCTGGTGTCTGGTTTGCATATTGGTACATGGGGACCTAGTCTTTTCACTGTCGCTCCCATGACTGCTTCTTTGGGAAGGAACTGCAGTGGCATCAGGAGAGGATCCTGCTTGATTTCCTGAAAGAACAGCGAGCAAGTCCAGAGTTGATGAGGGAGAATTATTTCCATTCAGTTTATTTTCGCTCTCTGACTGAAACGGAGCAATGTTACTAGTGACTCCTAAAGGAGGCAACTTTGCAGCAAAGTCAGCTGGCAAAGGTAACGAGTTAATCTTTTGAAGGATTTGAATAAACTGATCTTTATTGGGAATCGATGAGCCATTAATGCTGCTATCTTCAGTATTCCCTAGTAATTTGCATATATTAGTATTAGGCTTTTATGCTCGGTACAGATGTGCAAACAACAAACTGGAGATTCAAACAAAGCAACACAAAAAATTGTACCTTGTGCACGAGCTAAAATTGCTAAAAGATTGACAAGATCCACATCTCCGTTACTAACATTCTCACGGTTAGTGGGAGGTAACAACTTGGAGGTAACATCATCTGGTTGAGTTTTCCTCCTTCGCCGATTATGCCCTGCTAGCCTCCGCCTACAACTTCGCTTTCCCTCGTCAAACTCTGAAAGAGGGTGAAACCTGCAAAAAAATGCATAAACAAAATTTGATTAGTAACAAAAAAGAACGGTAAGCCCCTCTCAATTCACACCATGAGAAAAAGATTCCATTACACACGAAGTGGAACATGTCCTAATAGCACAAACTAATTTAACATGAAATGTTTAAGTCGAGAAACAAAGCCACAAACCTGCTACACTGCTGACAAAACCGCTGCATCTGCTTTCCCACAATAGCCTTGGTAGCTTTACTGTGGACTTCACAAACCTTATGCCGCCTGTGATAGTCTTTAGCAGTTGAAAGATCCTCCTTACAGTCATCAACTTGACATTTAGGATAGTTCCCACCAGCAGGAGATCCAGATCTGACTCTCTTGTTAGGCCTCAAAACATTCTCCTCCGAAAAATTCACACGGCTTCCCCTGAGCTCTAAAAGTAGATTCTCATCATCTTCCACTACATGATTTCCCCTCAAATCCACAGAATTCCCTGCAATTATCTCATCACCGTGACTTCTCTGCATTACAGATTGCACAGACATTGTCGAAGGTCCCCCGCGGATAACATCCGATTCCACTGGCTTTGCAAGAAATTTTGCACTGTCCCAATCCCAACCATTAGGGTGCCACTGACCCCTGCTTTGTTGAAATCCAGAACCAAACATAGGCTGCTGCTGTTGCGACTGAGGTAGGTGAAAACCGAGGGGATGGAAAGGCATACTACGCTTCTTAGCCGCAGCCATGGGGTGGTGTTGTGAGTCAAGAAAATGCTTGGAAAGTGATTGGTGAATATAATGAGAAGAAGCAACTTGAGTACCCACCTCTTCCATAAACTTGAGTTACCCCCTTATATTTCTGACCACACAAACCTATCAATACAGCACATACATATCAAAAAGACACAAACTTTAATAACAAACAATACCAAACTCACAACCCATCATCTCATATATAAAAAACAAAAAAATTTAATCAAGATTTAAACTTTTAACAAGATCTAGCGAGATAAAAACCAAAAATCCTTTAGAACATGAAATTATCAACAAAATTTCAAAGCAAAGATCTATCAGTTACACAAATCATATTTAAAGCTAAAATAATAAAATTCAACTTATGCAAACCATAGAAACATAAAGATTAAAGCTAAACTAATAAAATTCAACTTATACAAACAATAGAAGCATAAAGATCATACCTTTGTTTGTTTACTTGGAACCCATATTCAGCAACTGATCATTTACATAATAAAACTAAGTAAAGACATGAAAAGTGCAGCTCTTCTTCTAGTTTGACAAAGGTTAGACTTGTTCAAGAAACAACCTAAGCAGAACACAAGTGGATTTTCAGACAAGAACCTTGGATTTAAAACTACCAGGAGATTTGTAAAAATTAATGATAAAAATAATAATATGGATCTGAGAAGATTAAAAGGGGTTGAACTTGAAGAAAAAGGAGAAAACTTGATGATAATATTTTAGATGTATCGTCTTTTTTACTTTTTCATTTTAATATTTTAGATGTGTACTCGTTTGTTCAGGGTGAGGTTGGCTAAAAGTGTAAATTAGGTAAAGTTTGAGGGGCAAAAATTCTTTTATCCATGTGAGTAAATGAATGTAGACTTTAGGACACTTGCGCCTACATGAGTTGGTTCCCACTAAATTAAATCAAAATTTGTACTGTCCAGGACACAACTATGAGCAGAACTCCGGATGTGAGAGCCAGAGAGGTGTACGATGATCGCCTTGCAATTAGGAAATACTCCATCTGTCCCGCTCAATTCTATACCATTTTTTTAAATATCACATTATTTTTAAACATTTCTAAAATAAGAATTTTTATAATATAAAATATTATTACACCCGGAACTTTTTCTTACTATCTCTGTTTTATAATAATAAAAACACTATTACACCAACTACTTTCCTCCACTATCTCAATTCTATTATTAAAAATATTTTATCGTATATATTTTAAATTTACCTAATTTTATTGTAAAAATAAAATTATTATAGAATAATGTGGTTAAATAAATATTTATTTAACAGTTGGATAAATTCTTCATAGTTAAGTCTGTCAAATGACTAATTAAAAATTAGGTTGAACATATATATTTTAATGAGAATGTTATAATATTTTTTTTACATGTTATAATTTAAGGAGGCCTATAAACTCGGATATAAACTAACCAATCAACCTTTTAATATTTCGTTATTAATAATTAATAATATCATATATAACATATTATAATTTAAGAGACGCATGAAACCAAATACCGACCAATCATACTAAACTAAATTTAATGTTTTGATTTAATGGATAATAAAAAATATACTATAACATGTTATAAATTCAAGAGCTCATTGGGTCGAATACCAACCAACTAAACTTTTTATTTTCGGCTTTAACAGTGTAATAATATATAGTATATGATAGATTTGTAATATTTCTTTTAATCTGAGATCATTAGAGTATTTAAAAATAATGTTATTAATGTATTTTTATTGAATAATATCACATGTTATTTATTAATAATTATATTTAATGATATTATATTTTTTTTATATGTCACCCGTGTTAATTGTAAAAGCACGATTTTTTTTAGTTAGAAAATCTAAAAAAGATAATGCGTTATGATTAAAAAGACAATTACTATGTTGCTCGATATTATTTTAGAAGATTGATTTTTTTTAGCTAAAAAATATATATAAGATAATTTATTTTAGTTTAAAAGAATAATCGGTTATTTAAATAGGCCCATACTTCAGCCCAAGCATTGACTGTCCGACCAATATAATAATACTCCTATTTTTTATTATTTGACGTTTAGACTTTTGGCACACATCTTTACGTATAAATATGTCGCCCATGTCCGTATTAATTGTAATGGATTAATTTTTCAGTTAAAAAATTAATAAAAAAATAATATATTTTAGTTAAAAAAATAATTACCATGTTTCTCAATGTTATTTTAGAAGATTGAGTTTTTTAGTATGAAATATAAAAAAGGTAATATATTTCAATTAAAAGGATTAATTGGTTACATCGATAGGCCCGTACTTTAGGCCAAATTAAAAAGAATAATTGGTTATAGAAATAGGCCCAGAATAATTGGTTATATAGATAGGCTCGTATTTTGGCTCAAGTACCGACCTACCAAACTTTAATGTTTCGGCTTTAAAAGGATTAATTGGTTATATAGATAGGCCCGTAATTTGGTCCAAATTAAAAAGAATAATTGATTATATAGATACAGAATAATTGGTTACATAGATAGGCTCGTATTTTGGCCCAAGTACCGACCTACTAAACTTTAATGTTTCGGCTTTAAAAGAATTAATTGGTTATATAGATAGACCCGTACTTTCGTCCAAATTAAAAAGAATAATTGGTTATATAGATATGTCCAGAAAAATTGGTTATATAGATAGGCCTGTATTTTGGCCCAAGTATCGACCGATCAAAATTTTAATGTTTCGGCTTTAATAGTATAGTATAGATGGGTCCCACCATTTTACCAAACTTTTCATCTAACTTTACTCATTTCCTGCATTTTTTTTGGTTTCCATGTACAATCCTAATATAGATAATTCATTGGGACGGAGGGAATAGTAGTATGCCTCATTCGTTGGGGTAAATATGTTGAGATGGTTGTGTAACAAATTGTGGAGTCTATTCTATGTTATTTTTTTTTTGGAACGTTTGTTATTTACAAGACTATCACTATCATAATCTGTATTATATATTCTATATTATATATATTCTATAATATATCGCTACTTAAAAAAGAAAAGTCTATAAAATTAATTTATTTAAATTTTTCTAAAAATGTTTGTATCTTTTTTAAAGATAGCCCCATTATGCGTTTTTCCGGTGATTAATTTTCAGAAGAGATGTATATGTTATAAAATATTTAGAAAATAAATACGATTAGTATTTATTGAGACGGCCACTATAAATTATATTTTACATAGATAAGATATTGTTTTTGGTAATATTTCATACATAATAATTAATATGGTGATCTGTTTTAATATTTTTGGTTCTAATTTAGTATTCTTCGAAATGGACGTCTTTCATTATAATAAATTAGTTTGAAATCATAACATATTTTCAAATAATAAATTCGTTTAGGTAATTATGGCAACATATATTAGTTAATATACCTCTTTTATTGAACTTGGGAGAAATTAATATTGCAAATTTATCCATAATAATGATTTTAAATATTATTGAAGGACTTTTGAAATAGTTTTAAAAAATATCGGAATCCAGATGGATAGTATTATGAACAAGGATAGTAATGCTTTGTTTTTTGAGGATCCCACGACAAAATATTAGACGAAGTTATGGATCCCACGACAGAAGTATGAGTTCAAAATCTTTGTTTTTGTTACTTTTAAAGGTATTTGTCGTGGGATCCATAACTTCGTATAATAGTTTACATTAATATTAAAGGATGATTGCGAGTCAAGTACCATGGCTTGAAGTCTTTGGCCTCTCTAAAAAAGAATGTGCAGTAAAAATTCCCCTCAGTAGTCTGCACTTTGTGTGCGCATCGTGGGTCGCAATTGTAGTACCACCCTCACCTTCCACCACCGCCACAATTGTGGCCTCGCATGTCCGGCGTAGAAAGTTGGAAGGTTTTTTTTTTTGCATCGTTAAGTGTTTGGCTAATAAAGAGATATGGTGTGATTGTGTGGTTGTCAACTTTTAAATGATGTTAGTTTTGTGGCATTCCCAAATGCATGATACTGTGTATAAAAACTGATCCAAGGTGAGCTTATGGTGAGCTTTGTGGTAGACTGGTAGTAAAAATATTAGACGAAGTGGGTGTTTTTTGCGTAAGAGTGCCCTGAAGACTAATCCAAGATTATGTTCAGGGGACTTTTACGCAGTGGCAGTTGGCAGTTTAGCTTCCAGTATGTCCCTGATATTTGACCCACCAGCAGTTGTGTTTTTTGATAGTACAAAATGAACTGGCAACAGTCATGGAATTCCTTTTCCCTGGTTGGCATTTGCCTCTGATATAGCTTGTCGAAGGGATTGAAGTGGTGCGTAATCTATGTTGAAGTAAGTCTTTGTGGCATCAGTGTAGGACAGAAGCTCATTTTCTGCGTGAAATTGAACAAAAAGGTAAGGTTTTAGTTTTCATGTTTCATTGCTGCGTGCATGAGTGTGGAATCCAGCTTTCATAAGTGTTTTACTGTATTAATCTTAGTATTATAGGGTTTGTTACATGTATAGCCATTTGTTTTCGTATGAAAATTTGATACAGTCCTTAGGACGTGGGACTTGACGCATAAATTCTTCTATAATTAAATTGTAAAGCGTAAATATATTTCTATTTTACAAACAATTGAAGATGCAAGTGGGCTTGTTAGAAATAAAAATTATAGATATTTAACCTGGCAATTAACTTTTCATTTTAGATAGGATAATATAAGGGATTACTTGAAACTTGTCTGTCAAAACTTGAATATATACTATGATGATATATCATCACATCAATGATGGTCAATTCCTGAGATTATAGAGTTGATGTTTGGTTCAATATTTGAAATCAAATTACTCCCTTCTTCCTTTTTTTTCATTTTCTTTGCCGGGACATTCAATGTACTTTGTTTCTTTAACATACAACTTTTGTATTAGATCACTATAATTTATACAATATCTTGATCTTCGTATTAAAACTATTTGATAAGAAATTAAATGGACATAGAGAATATATTCTAAGATCACGTTTAGTAACTATGTAACTTAAGCATAGTATTTTTATATTTAAAAAATTGTTACAAAATTGGTACATATAAATTTGATTTCTAAATAAAATTACATTTAGATTATTTAATCTTCAAATTAATATTTATTTTAATCATTGTTATTTTTATTACTCATTCACACCATTTTATGTTGTTATGAAAATAATACCTATCTTTGATTGTATAATTCATACCACATTTATATTGAACACCATATTGTAGTAACACCTCTATATTTTGGGTAAACATTTTTTATAGCACTATCACTAAAATTGTTCCAATAATTTGAAATTTATGCATATTTAAATATTATATTTAGTTAGCATTTATTTTAATAATATATTTAGGAAAAATGTGTGAACAATTGTATCGACTTTGATTACAAACTTGAAAAAAAAAAAAGTCACATATACGCACGTTTGCAATTTTTGATGACTTTCCCACTTAACTTTAATTAGTACAAGCACAAGCATCTCATAATTTTTTGTTATGTCCGGACCAATTGATATTTTTTTTGTGTGTTGACACTTTCAACTGTCATTGTTATTTGTAACCAATTACTTTGTGATTTCAAGGATCAAATAGGCATGAACTGCGGAGTGAAGTTAGTTGCACTATGTACTTATTACTTAATATATCGTTATATTATTTTATTTTAGTTTAGTTTATGCTCAATATGTAAAAACCTTTTTGGTGGTGGTCTAAATTACAGTTCTTACAGAAATTCATGTATAATGTTTAGAGTTATATCAACTTAAATTGGGCCAATGTGTTAATTATATAATTTCATTTGAAATTAATTTAGATCTTACTGCTATAAATTATATGATTACAAACCTTGTTTGCACAACTTCTTGCTATGAATATGTGTAAATAATTTTTTATTATAATAATTAATAGTTTTAAAATTATTGTAAATTAACTCGTAACTAAAAATGCCTAGACTTGGGGCAAACATACATAATTAATGTTTTTGGTCATAAATTTTGACAAAAAATAGTTATTTTTGAAACATTAGCTCGACATTACTACTTAATGCATTGGTCTAGCTAATTATTGACGTCTGCTTTGTAATGAGATTGAAGTATCATTCTTGATATCATGTGTTTGGTTGAATAGTGGAATGAATATTTATATTTAAATATTTTTTAAAAAATATATTTTATTACTAAAAAATAATAATATAATTTTATTTTTATCCAATTTTGAGTTGTTGATTTAATTTTGTGTCAAATATTTACATGTAATTGTATACCAAAGTAAAAAAAAAAGTTGATTCCTCGCACCAATGTTTCATACTCACCTATCAAAAACCCATACTTTGGCCTATGATATAACATTGAAGGAATAAATTTTTCAACCAAATATTATGTATAGATTTGAAATGAACAAAAATCATACCTTATACCTAAAAATACTGAACCAAACCACCCCTATAAATTCTTATTGTTGTAAGTTCGATTTACTTGTATGATTTAATCTAGTAATTGATTTGTAGTAATGCTTTTGCTAGATTGAATGGTTCATTCCATTTACTATTTAGGTACTGTTTGGGTTGCTGGTGCAGACAGCAACAACAGCTTTTTGCTGAAAAGCAGGTGAAAAACTGTTTGGTAAATCGAAAAGCAGCTTTTCCAAACAGCTGTTTTTAGCTGAAAATTGCTGTTAGAAAAAGCAAGTCCTCCCATACTTTTGGAAAAAGCTGCTTTTAAGCTTTTGCAGAATGCTGTAATAGATTTCATTATAAAACCTCACAATAAGTAAATATCAAAAAATTACCAAATAGTTATCTGATTTCTACAACTGCACTTATTTTACCAACACTTTTTCTGACAGCACAGCAATTTTTAACAGCACTCCCAAACAGACCCTTAACCCTTGAAAAGAAAAAGTTACCATCTATCATTTCAATATTTTCCCGGAACATTTCATCTTTTAGAACCACTAAATCAGTTTTGAGATTTTAGGTTCTAACAATCTATTATCTATTGGGAAAATAGATTTTTTTGCCACCCAACTTATTATTTGTTTAGAAACCTACCACTGAACTATAATTTTTTTCTTTTTTGTCACTAATGTTAGGTTCGGATTTTTTTTTTGTCACTAACGTTAGGTTCGGATTTGATTATTAACACTGTGTTATTCTTTTTAGAGTTAATTGCATTTGACACCCTTTTGATTTCAGCATGTTGCACATTGCACATAATAGTTTTGGAATAAACACTATGCAGCCCCTTACTTTTAACCCGTAGACACTTTGCACCCTTTCCGTTATCTTCTGCCGTTACCGTTAATTTTTGAAGGGGTATTTTGGGAAATTTTATTATATTTAATTAAAATCAGACCTTTATTTAAATTTCCTGACCATCTAAACGATATTTTTCGAAAATTTATTTTTCGGTAGTCTGCAATATAATAGTGATCTGTGTCTATATCTTTATATGTAGTACTCCATATGTGTCCTAGGTAGTTTATCTTAGAGGATGTGTCCTAGGTAGTTTATCTTAGAGGACGAGAGTACGGATTTTTTTACTCAGAAAGGAAATCTCAAAATTAACTTATGAAACTATATTTATAAAAAGTGGGAACCTTAAAATACGTGACAAGTAGTGGTAAATAACTATAAAGTCAAGTGATACTATATATTTGTGAAGTCTTAAAATAATTCATAAAACTAAATTTTTTAAGTTCTTAAAATGCCTGTTAAACTCTCATACTTCAAGGTAAACTAGCTAAAGGACATATAGATGACTGTATATAATGTTATAGACACATATCATATCACCATAATATTGCAGACTACCACTATGTTTTTATAATGTTTAAAAAATAACATATTGTTAATAATCAAATCAAAACATAACGTTAGAGACAAAAAAAAATCCAACGTTTTTTAAGGAAAAAAAAACCAACATTAAATTTTATACAAAAAAAATAAAATAAAATAATTTTTAAAATTTTTTGGAGTCTCAAAATGCGTGTCCAACTCTCGTCCTCCAAGGTAAACTACCTAGGACACTAAGATATAAACACATATCAGATCGCCATTATATTGCAGACTAACACCATATTTTAATAATACCAAAAAAAATAACATAGTGTTAATAATCAAATCCGAACCTAACGTTAGTGACAAAAAAAAAGTCCGAACCTAACATTAGTGACAAAAAAGAAAAAAATTATAGTTCAGTGGTAGGTTTCTAAACAAATAATAAGTTGGGTGGCAAAAAAATCTATTTTCCCTTATCTATTATATATCTAATAGAGCAATCTTGATCAATTTAATTCAAAATGACTAAACTGTCCTTTTTTCAAAATACATATTTTTATATATAGAGAGGTTATTATTAACTTTTAACACTAACGTATTTATTAGGCATTAATGTCTAATCATTAATATACATTAAATTACTTCATATTTAAAACTACAATACATACATACATACATACATACATATATATATATATATATATATATATATATATTTAATATATTTATATTTATGATTTATTAATAAATATATAAATATCCAGTGTTATAAAAAACGGGAATCTAAAAATCAGCGATTAATCAATATGATTAATAGGATCACTATTCAGAATTAAATTTATTTTATATATGTAAAATAATAGATGTATATAATGATTTTCAAATTTTAAATTACCCGCCACAAATTTTGTAAATTATATCCACCCTGGTTTTCAACCAATTAATCCAACTTTTGTCCAATTAGCCATCGATTTTAACCGAATTTTGCCAAATTCTATTAACCGAATAATAAGTGATTTAATTCAAAAAGACTGATATGTTCTTACTCACTATATATATTAACATGATCATTATTTGGAATTAATTTAAAATTATATATATATATATATATATATATATATATATATATATATATATATATATATATATATATTGTAACGCCCCAACCCGCATAACTTAATAAAAGAAGACTTACTACAATAATATTGCGAATTCATCATAAAAGCAATAGCATTTTTTTTTTTTCCAACAAAATTATATTACACACATATAAAGTCTACTTTCATTCTTTAATACAAACCATACTCGTGTCATTACTAGGTGACATATAACAAAACATATAACTAGGCCATCCCCAGGTCAAAGTAGCCATATGTACATCATCCAGGCAAGATTCTGCTTCAGCTCGGTCCCCCTTCTACTTATTTTTATCTTTACCCTTGCCTGCAACATAAGAAAACTATGAGCTACTTCGCTCAGTAAGTAAAGTAACTGAAGATAATTTAACACACAAAAATAATCCAACAGGTATAAATGCATTTCATCTTATCTTTAATCTTTATGAATCCTGACACATTTAATTAGTGCACCATGTTCAACACAATTGCCTGCAGGGCTTTCTTATAACATAATATCCCATGGGAAACCTCCTCAGGCGCCATTACCAACAGAGTGGCTCGTTGTATACCTTATTCTATCGTTGCCCCGTCGAGCTCAAGACCTAAGGCGGCCTTGCTCTGTGGTATCTGATCACATAGATCTTAACAACATAGAGGAGGCAAGATCAACTCATATTCGATAATCGAACCTGGCCTGTGTGACACCCTCCAAATCAGGGGTCTCGATTTGGGGGTCACAACCTGACTCATAATAATATAATATGCACAGCGGAATGAAATGCTAATATTATAAAACAATAATATGACCCCTGCATGCTACTGGATCGTACACAATTTATGATATGAAACAAGCACTAATAAAACCATAAGGTGATTACACACTACACACCTGCCTAGAGTAGCTTTTACAGTAAATCACACAAACCTTCCAAAAGTCTAAATAAGTTTTATGACTAGTTCGAATTTTATTACATACTACCAAAAGTGCTATGTATACTCTGGATTCTTCCTACCTGAGCAGGAAGATTGAACCGAAAGATCTGTGGATGGTTAAGCGGGACCCTCTTACGAGCAGTGAGGCGCATCCTCGGCATACCTAGGTCTGGCTGAAAGTTTTGGCAAAACAGTAACAATGCAAGAATGAGCAACTAGAAAGCTCAGCAATATATAAAATGCTTAATGTAAAGCATTACTAAGTGTTATCTTTCGAAAAGAATAAGATAATCAACGACAATGTCAATGGAATAAAGCTATGTCAGCTTTTAAATAGTGAAACAAAGTTTTTAAAATAATTTATTAATCAACGGCATACTATCACAGCTGATCAGTCCGTGTGATAATACCGAGCCATGCTTCGTAGAAACATGCCTCAAAACTGGTACCGAACAAGGCAACATATTGGCCTTTGGCAGAAAAGTATTATAATATTTTAATAATACTTAGATAGCCCTCCGCTGGACCGCCGTCCCGGCCTCCTATGCATAAGTAAAATATTCTTTTCAAAGGAGTCACATCAATCAACTCCTTTATTCATTCAACTCCCCATTTCACATGGTCCGGAGTAATTACATCAAGTGATGGCAACATAACTAGAATAATTAGTTATTTGCTTGTTATGAATTCAACTCTGTACTGTTTGGAGTATATCTGGATAGGATAGTTTCTCACTATCTATCTTGAAAGTAATTCGAGGATTCTAGTAGAATGATTACTAGAATGTGGTGAATTCAATCATTGGAATGTATTGAATTCAATTATTGTTTGAGTATCTGTATGGTGTATGGAATATCGAACAACAGTTAAATTCCAAGCATATGATATTCTATGAATTGAAATACAGAATATAATAATTGCATTGGCAATAATTAAAAGTTGTGGAATAAATTACTTGCTCTCAATAAATAAGAGAAGGATAGAAATACTTGCCTTTGCTGAACTCTACTGTCACTTGCTTTAAAACTTGGAGTCACGAACAACTCTTGAATCTATAAATCAAAATTATTGATTCAATCACTTGGTTCCATTCACTTGACGTAACTATACGTCTCGTTTTTAATATAAACTACCCAATCGATTATACTAATCATGGTATTGTACATTTTTCACGTATCATATAAGCAAGCATTGCACATAATAATATATGATTTATGTCGTCACGTACCACGTGTTGGTCTAGTACAGGTATTCATTTCAGTTATGAATCTAACTAAAATTAACTAATCAACTCCTGGTGGACTAGACAATATGCTCATGCTTTTTAATAAAGGATCAATCAATAATTAGCAATCCAATTTGACCACCAAGTCACCAGTTAACATTTAATCATGTTATCACTTAACAATTAACAAGTTAATCAAAACAGTACCTTATCACCATATATTCAACTTTAGCACAATATCCGCAATATTCAATTAATAGCAATCCGGAACCTATCATTACATACATTAATTAATAATATTAATACACTTTGCATTTAACATGAATATGTAAAATATGTATATTAATTTTATTTATATCATTAATATTATTATTATTGTGGGTGCAATAATAATAATAAAAATAATATAAATATAATCAATATAGATTTTCTTTTTGAAGGTGTTGACAGCCCCTCTCCTCCACCATGGCTCACCGCTGCAGCCTCTCCTCCGGCAACTCCTCGCCGGAATCCACCACTCTACCCCTCTCTCTCTCTCTCTCTCTCTCTCTCTCTCTAAACACCGCGATACTCACCCCCCCCTGTTCCTCTTTCCGGCGCCTGTAAACCCGCCGGCGCCTCCATCTGCAGCCCGCCTCGTCGCCCCCATCTTCCCTACCAAACTCCGACTACAACACCCACATCACCACATCGTCGAGGTACTGTGGCACCACCAGCGCGACAGCCACTCTGCCTCATCCAACCACACCACTGGCGGAGGTTCGCCGCCGCTGTGCCTCCCTTCTTCGGCGAAATCGCCGCCTCCTCTGACCGCCCCATCGACTCCAACCGAACACCCCACAACTCAATCAATCAACGACCAACCCATCAGTCCATCTCCCTCAACGAACAGCCACAAACCCCGCCAATCGACCCCAACCAAACAACCATTCACCATACTCGAAATTAATCAACCCAATAAGCAAGTATGCAATTGATACAATCATAAACGAGTAGAATATGTTAAATAATTATACTCCCCCTACCTGTAATCAGTAACTCGATTGAAATATCCAAACCCTAATTTGGCTTCCCCTGTATCTTTTGTCTTGACACTTAACTCTTTTGAGACTGGTGATGGTTATCTAATTTTTCTAAACAGTATAGTAGCTGCGTACATGCTTTGTGGGCTGGCTGTCACTAGCTTTTTCTGTGTTGTTTTAACTATCGACATCTGTCTGCATTGCTGTATACATTAAAAGTGTACACGCGAAGTCCACAGTTGATACGTGTCGAGTACACTGATACTCTCTATTTATTCTAATTAGAAGAGGTATTTTGTTGATATGCAAAAATTCTCACCCCTTAATTCTTGGTAATAGTGAATTTTGGGGTTCGAAAATATTTTCGAAACATTTAACTAAAATACTCAAAAATCCTAAATTTTCCGAATAGAATAAATCCGTGAAAAGTTTTATTTTTAAATACTTTTAACTATTTAAATTAAATTGTCCAAATAATTTTTAAAAGTACAAATAATCAAAAATGATTATCCACGAGATTTATAAATATCTTTAAATCGGTTAAAACATAAAAATACCAAAATTAAAATATTCTGGCAATTTTAATTGGACAATATTTTGTTATATAAATAAACACGGATTTTAATAATTTAAATAAAAGGTAACTCTGATTTAGAAAAATCTAATAAACTCGATTTTTTTTTACTACTCGCTCGGGTCGAGATAAACAAGTATAATTATAAAATTAATCACGTACCACAATTAAATCAATTTATGGCATCAAACAATTATCATTGCAATTAATCATGTTATTCATCAAAATTTAATATAATCACAAGATTTTCAATTATGCAGGAATTCATTTTATTAACAATTAATAAATAATCATGCTTCATGAAAATGACAATAATTAGGCATGGCCAGATAAACATTTAACAATTATTTTTATATAATTAAAATATCACAAAATTTCCCGGATATTACATCCTTCCCCCCTTAACAGGATTCTGTCCCCAGAATCAACTTACGAAAACAACTGAGGATACTTGGCAAGCATTTCGCTTTCAAGTTCCCAGGTCGACTCTTCCACTCTAGGATTTCTCCACAAAACTCGTACTAAGGATACAGACTTATTCCTAAGTACTTTCTCACGCCTATCTAATATTTGCACTGGTCTTTCTACAAATGACAGATCTGGCTGGATTTCTATTGGTTCATATTCTATCACATGATTAGAATCAGGCAGATAACGCTTCAGCATAGACACGTGGAACACATTGTGGATATGTTGCATGTGAGGAGGTAATGCTAATTCATAAGCGACTTTCCCGACGCGTCTCAAAATTTCAAAAGGACCCACATAACGAGGGCTTAACTTTCCTTTCTTCCCAAACCTGGACAATCCTTTCCAAGGAGATATTTTTAATAACACGGCATCTCCAATTTCAAACTCTAGGTCTCTTCTAGTAGGATCTGCGTATCTACGTTGGCGGTCTTGAGCTGCTACTAGTCTTTTCCGAATAAGCTCTACTTTTTCCTTCGTTTGTTGGATCAATTCTGGACCCAAAATCTTCCTTTCACCAACTTCATCCCAACAAATAGGAGATCGACACTTTCTGCCATATAAAGCTTCATAAGGAGGCATTCCAATGCTAGCGTGGTAACTATTATTATATGAGAATTCAACTAAGGGTAGATGTTCATCCCAACTCCCTTCGAAATCCAAGGCACAAACTCTGAGCATATCCTCGATTGTCTGAATTGTCCTTTCACTCTGACCATCGGTCTGAGGGTGATAAGCTGTACTCATTTTTAACTTTGTCCCGAGGCAT
The DNA here is from genome assembly GCF_001625215.2 of Daucus carota subsp. sativus. Lineage (NCBI taxonomy): Eukaryota > Viridiplantae > Streptophyta > Magnoliopsida > Apiales > Apiaceae > Daucus > Daucus carota. Next base: position 284,378 of record NC_030389.2, read on the forward strand.
TCCTGGAAACTCTTCCAAAACCTTGAATTAAATCGAGGATCTCTGTCAGAAACTATCGATACTGGGACTCCATGTCGGACGACAATTTCTTTTAAATACAAGTGAACTAGTCTGTCTAATGAGAATCTCTCGTTGATAGGAAGGAAATGTGCTGACTTAGTTAATCTGTCTATAATAACCCAGATAGCATCATGGTTTGCTCTAGTCCTTGGTAAGCCAACCACAAAATCCATAGCAAGATGTTCCCATTTCCATTCTGGGATATCCAAGGGTTGTAATAATCCACTAGGCCTCTGGTGTTCTGCCTTGACTCGTTGACAAGTATAACATTTACTTACCCATTCTGCAATTTCTTTCTTCATATTTGGCCACCAAAAATTTTCTTTTAAGTCCCTATACATCTTGGTGCTTCCGGGATGAATCGAATACTTAGCGTTATGAGCCTCTTGTAAAATCTCTTCTTTCAATTCCTTTATATTTGGTATCCATATTCGAGAAGAAAATCTCAAAATTCCTTTGTCATCCCTTTGACTCCCTTTTTCTTCCCCCGTCAATTTATCCTTTTCATCACGCATAACTTCATCTTGATGCTTCCTGATCTTCTCTAGTAACTCTGGTTGGAATGTCATTGTATAAATCATATCTTTAGCTGACTCCGGGGTACGAACCTCAATTTCCAATTTCTCCAATTCCTTTGCTAACTCTTCAGAAGAGGTTAACAGATTCAATCTTTCCTTTCTACTTAAAGCGTCAGCTACCACATTGGCTTTTCCTGGATGATAGTTGATCGAACAGTCGTAGTCTTTGATTAGCTCCAACCAACGACGTTGTCTCATGTTGAGTTCTTTCTGGGTGAAGATATACTTCAAGCTCTTGTGGTCTGTATAAATTTCGCACTTCTCTCCATACAAGTAATGTCTCCAAATCTTAAGTGCGAATACGATTGCAGCCAGTTCCAAATCGTGTGTTGGATACTTCTGTTCATGAGGTCTCAGTTGCCTAGAGGCATAAGCAATAACCTTTCCATGTTGCATCAAGACACATCCCAATCCTTTGTGAGAAGCATCACTGTAAATTACAAAGTCCCCTTTTTCATCAGGTAGAACTAATACTGGTGCTGTTACTAACCTTTTCTTTAACTCTTGGAAACTTTCTTCACACTGATCATTCCATATACACTTCTCATTCTTTCGAGTCAACTTTGTCAATGGTGTCGCAATCTTAGAAAAATCTTTAACAAACCTCCGGTAGTATCCAGCTAATCCCATAAAACTTCTAACTTCAGTGGGTGTCTTTGGTCTTTCCCAATTCATAATTGCCTCAATCTTTGCTGGATCTACTTTAACACCTTCATTACTAATTACATGCCCAAGAAATTGTACTTCTTGTAACCAAAACTCACACTTAGAAAACTTGGCATACAATTTCTCCTTTCTCAAGACTTCCAAGGCTAATCTCAAATGTTCAGCATGCTCCTCTTCTGTTTTTGAATATATTAAAATGTCGTCTATGAACACAATCACGAACTTATCCAAATACTTCTTAAAAACCTTGTTCATGAGTGCCATAAAAGCTGCTGGTGCATTCGTTAATCCAAACGCCATTACTAAGAACTCAAAATGACCGTACCTTGTTCTAAAAGCAGTCTTTGGAATATCTTCAGGCTTTATCTTCAACTGATGATAGCCAGATCTTAAATCAATTTTAGAAAACCATACGGCTCCTTTAAGCTGGTCGAATAAATCGTCGATTCTTGGTAAGGGATACCGGTTCTTAATAGTCAACTTGTTGAGCTCACGATAATCAATGCACAACCTCATGCTACCATCCTTCTTCTTAACAAATAATACCGGTGCGCCCCACGGGGATATACTGGGTCTTATTACTCCTTTCTCCAAAAGATCCTGAATTTGAGTTGCTAATTCTTTCATTTCTACGGGGGCCATCCTATAAGGTGCCTTTGATACTGGTTCTGTTCCTGGTGCTAGGTCAATAGCAAACTGGACCTCTCTGTCTGGAGGTAATCCTGGTAGTTCATCTGGGAAGACATCTGGAAACTCATTAACTACTGGAATGGCTTCTATAGGTGGAACTTCTCGGTTAGTATCTATGACATTGGCTAAGTAGGCCTCACAATTCTGGCGTAACAACCTCTTGGCTTGTGTGATGGTAAGAAATTTCTTAACCTGCCGATTTCCTTGAAAAGTCACCTTTTTCTTATCCGTTGTCTGCAACTTTACTCTTTGATGCTTGCAATCAATTTGAGCGTTATTTTCCGACAACCAATCCATTCCTAAAATGACGTCAAATTCTCCTAACTTAAAAGGTATTAAGTTGGCAGAAAAATGATGTCCTGCAATAACAATGTCGCACCCTAGACAAATCTGATCGACCACAACTTGATCCTTATTAGCTAACTCGATTACTAATGCTTGTCCTAAAGGTCGAACTCCACAATTCAATTTATCAATAATATCCTTAGAAACAAAAGATCTTGTAGCTCCAGAATCAATTAATACTTTAGTATTTATGGAGTTCACGGGAAGCGTACCTGCAACCACGTCTGAACTCTGCACTGCATCCTTCATGGTCATGTTAAAGGTTCTGGCTTTGGGTTGATTCTGGTTAGATGGTCCCGCTATTCTTGGTGCATTCTGCGCTGGAGGACCTGAAATCCTTGGAAAGTTCCCCACTGACTCTGGTATTGGACAATCCTTGACCATATGACCCGGCTTCCCACACCTAAAACATGCAATGTCTTGTTTGAACCTTGGAGTCTGGTTGGCACATTCCGAGGCATAGTGTCCCTTCTGGTGACATTTATAGCATTCTATATTTCTCTTGCAATTTCCAAAATGTTTCCCACCACAAATCCTGCAATTTGGCTTTGAGGAATGATTAGACCCTTGTGGACCCTGATTACGGTACTGACTTTTCTGACCCCCACCTCCCATTGGTGGTCTCCTGAATCCAATGGTTCGGTTTGGTTGAAACTCTGGCCTTCTATTAAAACTGCCCCGAAAGTTTCCTTGCTTTTGACTTCCTTCTGAAGTCTCCACCTTTTTCTTCTTCCCATCCCTATTTTTCTGTGACATCTCACTTTCATTCTCGATGATCATGGCCTTCTGAACTATAGAAACATATGACGTCATTTCAAACATGGCCACCCTACTACGGATCCAATCCTTCAGCCCTTGCTGAAATCTTTTAGCTCTCTTTTCGTCCGTATCAACCTGATCCGGAACGAACCTTGCCAACTCTGTGAAGCGGACCTCATAATCTGCTACACTCATGTCATCTTGCTTAAGCTCCAGAAACTTAATCTCCATCTGATTCTGCATGTGCCTAGGGAAGTACTTTTCCAAGAACAATACTTTAAATCTTTCCCACGTAATTACGTTACCTCCCTCTAAGGCTTTCTTCGATTCCCACCAGTAATTTGCCTCATTCTTTAAAAAGTAGCTAGCAAACTGGGTCTTCTGTTCCTCCCCCACATTTGCTAGATCAAATGCTTTTTCTATCTCCTTGAGCCATCCACTGGCCTCTACCGGGTTTGCAGTACCCTTGAACTCTGGTGGATGAACTGCCTGAAATGTTTTAAAAGTTACAGCTGGAGGAGCTGGTGGTCGCTGCTGTTGTGCTGCAAAATTTGCCATTTGCTGCTGCATGAGAGCCAACATCTGTACGAGTGCGGGATCAGCCCCACCTGCTGCCGCTGCCTCTGGAACACTCTTTCGTTTAGGACCCATGAATCTGATAGAAAAGAAGCAACTTATTTAATAATTCGCAAGCATGGTTTTCAAAATATATTGCAAAATTTAGATAGCAAAAGTTTTCCTGTGTACACAGTTTAAAATTTAAAAAGGGATTTGCATAAAATTTTGCTAACATCTTAACACCTGCTGCATAATTACTATATAATCTTGCTTAAAGTGTATTAAGTGGCAACAATAGTAAAATAAGAATTGGCCACCCTTTACCGAATCCAAATGATATAATAACTTGGATGCTTACCAAATGAATTTGCTTACTATACTACGTAATGTAAAGTAAAGCAAAATGATAAAGGAAGACGTGATTTCTGTACAAACGATATACATATATAGAATAAAAAGTTATACAAACATCATTTCTCATCCTCCGTCATCTGAAAGTCAACTAGTACAAGTACATTACTTATAAAGAAAAAGTAACCAAAGAAAGAAAGGATCTTCACAAGGAGTGTCCCTCCCAACTCTGATAACTCTGCAGCTGCCGCTGCCACTACGCCACGCATGTAGTACTGCATCTATATCACAGACTTTCGTCCTATACATGGTCAAAAAGGAGACTGGTTGCTTGCCGTACTATAAGAGCACCTTAGTCTCGGAATCTTCCCTGTTGTTCACATCCTGAGTCGGGGTCCCTAGTTACGCGGCCCACGAACTGCGCGTAACTCCGACAGAATCCAGCAGATGAGCCTCGTCACCCTACATGCCTCAACGTCCCATTCGCTCGTGGATGGAAACTCGGCCAATCGCTGCCTGGCGATGTGCTCGATTGCTCCAATCCTGGAGCGTGCCTCACTATCCTCCACCGGGACTCGCCTCTCCTGGAGCAGTACATCCATCAACCTCCTAATTTCCGCATTCTGACCACGCAGAAAATCACAGTCCCGGCCCAAAGCAGCATATACATGATGCGGAACTGCCTGAGTCATCCCAACCGCTGGAGCCCTAGATGTGGCAGATACTGATGCTGTGGCCCTTATCTGACGATGGACGATACGCTGGCGCCCATCGGCATCAGTCTCGATGCCTACCTCCTGCTTTGCTTCCTCAATGATTCGCATAACCCGAGCCTCCCCAGGCTCCATTTGACTGATGGGAACCCTCCCGGTCTTCACAGCTTCAACAGTCTTTTCCACACTCTTTACCAAAGCCGGGTTAGCCACCACCTCCTGAACGGATCCAACTACTGGATCTTCTTCCGGGTCTTCCTCAGGTTCTGCCAGTACTGGGTTTGCATCCACACTTGCTGATGAGCTATGCGATGGCAGCGGGGGTACTCTGGGACTCCTCTCAACACTACTCCCATCTGAATCACTCTCAGTAAGAGATTCCTGGAATCACACACAATAACCACGATCAGATCTGCTATAGAATAGTAATAGTACCCAAAAACTGTGTAACTTAAGGCTAAAGACTATACTGAATAACCTGGATAACTCTATATGAGTTACACGACGCACTTATCTCATGTGATCTTCTTATGACTCAATTTAACACGACTACTAAGCTTGTTTCAGTGAACATAAACTGTCGCTCTGATACCAACCTGTGACACCCTCCAAATCAGGGGTCTCGATTTGGGGGTCACAACCTGACTCATAATAATATAATATGCACAGCGGAATGAAATGCTAATATTATAAAACAATAATATGACCCCTGCATGCTACTGGATCGTACACAATTTATGATATGAAACAAGCACTAATAAAACCATAAGGTGATTACACACTACACACCTGCCTAGAGTAGCTTTTACAGTAAATCACACAAACCTTCCAAAAGTCTAAATAAGTTTTATGACTAGTTCGAATTTTATTACATACTACCAAAAGTGCTATGTATACTCTGGATTCTTCCTACCTGAGCAGGAAGATTGAACCGAAAGATCTGTGGATGGTTAAGCGGGACCCTCTTACGAGCAGTGAGGCGCATCCTCGGCATACCTAGGTCTGGCTGAAAGTTTTGGCAAAACAGTAACAATGCAAGAATGAGCAACTAGAAAGCTCAGCAATATATAAAATGCTTAATGTAAAGCATTACTAAGTGTTATCTTTCGAAAAGAATAAGATAATCAACGACAATGTCAATGGAATAAAGCTATGTCAGCTTTTAAATAGTGAAACAAAGTTTTTAAAATAATTTATTAATCAACGGCATACTATCACAGCTGATCAGTCCGTGTGATAATACCGAGCCATGCTTCGTAGAAACATGCCTCAAAACTGGTACCGAACAAGGCAACATATTGGCCTTTGGCAGAAAAGTATTATAATATTTTAATAATACTTAGATAGCCCTCCGCTGGACCGCCGTCCCGGCCTCCTATGCATAAGTAAAATATTCTTTTCAAAGGAGTCACATCAATCAACTCCTTTATTCATTCAACTCCCCATTTCACATGGTCCGGAGTAATTACATCAAGTGATGGCAACATAACTAGAATAATTAGTTATTTGCTTGTTATGAATTCAACTCTGTACTGTTTGGAGTATATCTGGATAGGATAGTTTCTCACTATCTATCTTGAAAGTAATTCGAGGATTCTAGTAGAATGATTACTAGAATGTGGTGAATTCAATCATTGGAATGTATTGAATTCAATTATTGTTTGAGTATCTGTATGGTGTATGGAATATCGAACAACAGTTAAATTCCAAGCATATGATATTCTATGAATTGAAATACAGAATATAATAATTGCATTGGCAATAATTAAAAGTTGTGGAATAAATTACTTGCTCTCAATAAATAAGAGAAGGATAGAAATACTTGCCTTTGCTGAACTCTACTGTCACTTGCTTTAAAACTTGGAGTCACGAACAACTCTTGAATCTATAAATCAAAATTATTGATTCAATCACTTGGTTCCATTCACTTGACGTAACTATACGTCTCGTTTTTAATATAAACTACCCAATCGATTATACTAATCATGGTATTGTACATTTTTCACGTATCATATAAGCAAGCATTGCACATAATAATATATGATTTATGTCGTCACGTACCACGTGTTGGTCTAGTACAGGTATTCATTTCAGTTATGAATCTAACTAAAATTAACTAATCAACTCCTGGTGGACTAGACAATATGCTCATGCTTTTTAATAAAGGATCAATCAATAATTAGCAATCCAATTTGACCACCAAGTCACCAGTTAACATTTAATCATGTTATCACTTAACAATTAACAAGTTAATCAAAACAGTACCTTATCACCATATATTCAACTTTAGCACAATATCCGCAATATTCAATTAATAGCAATCCGGAACCTATCATTACATACATTAATTAATAATATTAATACACTTTGCATTTAACATGAATATGTAAAATATGTATATTAATTTTATTTATATCATTAATATTATTATTATTGTGGGTGCAATAATAATAATAAAAATAATATAAATATAATCAATATAGATTTTCTTTTTGAAGGTGTTGACAGCCCCTCTCCTCCACCATGGCTCACCGCTGCAGCCTCTCCTCCGGCAACTCCTCGCCGGAATCCACCACTCTACCCCTCTCTCTCTCTCTCTCTCTCTCTCTCTCTCTAAACACCGCGATACTCACCCCCCCCTGTTCCTCTTTCCGGCGCCTGTAAACCCGCCGGCGCCTCCATCTGCAGCCCGCCTCGTCGCCCCCATCTTCCCTACCAAACTCCGACTACAACACCCACATCACCACATCGTCGAGGTACTGTGGCACCACCAGCGCGACAGCCACTCTGCCTCATCCAACCACACCACTGGCGGAGGTTCGCCGCCGCTGTGCCTCCCTTCTTCGGCGAAATCGCCGCCTCCTCTGACCGCCCCATCGACTCCAACCGAACACCCCACAACTCAATCAATCAACGACCAACCCATCAGTCCATCTCCCTCAACGAACAGCCACAAACCCCGCCAATCGACCCCAACCAAACAACCATTCACCATACTCGAAATTAATCAACCCAATAAGCAAGTATGCAATTGATACAATCATAAACGAGTAGAATATGTTAAATAATTATACTCCCCCTACCTGTAATCAGTAACTCGATTGAAATATCCAAACCCTAATTTGGCTTCCCCTGTATCTTTTGTCTTGACACTTAACTCTTTTGAGACTGGTGATGGTTATCTAATTTTTCTAAACAGTATAGTAGCTGCGTACATGCTTTGTGGGCTGGCTGTCACTAGCTTTTTCTGTGTTGTTTTAACTATCGACATCTGTCTGCATTGCTGTATACATTAAAAGTGTACACGCGAAGTCCACAGTTGATACGTGTCGAGTACACTGATACTCTCTATTTATTCTAATTAGAAGAGGTATTTTGTTGATATGCAAAAATTCTCACCCCTTAATTCTTGGTAATAGTGAATTTTGGGGTTCGAAAATATTTTCGAAACATTTAACTAAAATACTCAAAAATCCTAAATTTTCCGAATAGAATAAATCCGTGAAAAGTTTTATTTTTAAATACTTTTAACTATTTAAATTAAATTGTCCAAATAATTTTTAAAAGTACAAATAATCAAAAATGATTATCCACGAGATTTATAAATATCTTTAAATCGGTTAAAACATAAAAATACCAAAATTAAAATATTCTGGCAATTTTAATTGGACAATATTTTGTTATATAAATAAACACGGATTTTAATAATTTAAATAAAAGGTAACTCTGATTTAGAAAAATCTAATAAACTCGATTTTTTTTTACTACTCGCTCGGGTCGAGATAAACAAGTATAATTATAAAATTAATCACGTACCACAATTAAATCAATTTATGGCATCAAACAATTATCATTGCAATTAATCATGTTATTCATCAAAATTTAATATAATCACAAGATTTTCAATTATGCAGGAATTCATTTTATTAACAATTAATAAATAATCATGCTTCATGAAAATGACAATAATTAGGCATGGCCAGATAAACATTTAACAATTATTTTTATATAATTAAAATATCACAAAATTTCCCGGATATTACAGCCTGCCCTTAAAGGGCTACCCTTACAAGCCTACAAAAGGCTTAATAAAAACTTTATCTTATCTCACAGTTACACAGTTCAATTAAACCATCATATTCTCATTTGATCACATGCATAATTTCATATTATATGTTATCAAAATTTCCCGATAAATATACACAGCCAATCACGTACTACAACCACTTCAATCTTCACAAAGTAACAAAATTGAAGGACAGATCAAACAAGTAATCTTGTGTTGCAGTTAAGTACTTTACTTACCTCGGGTCCAACTTAAACGATAAGATGCTTTCAATCAAGGTCACAGTCACCTCAAAGCTGAACTTAGCTTTTACTCCTACTCCTACATTAAAGGAGGACTTCCCTCACTTTATATGGATGAGAGTAAACCCCTATTCCTCTATTTATTCGATGTGGGACATTTGATTTAAGTGAAATAAACCACAAGCAACAAGTGCACTCATGGCAAATACCCTAACAAAGTGTTGTTGCCTTAGTTTGACAATGCCCCCGCCAACTCATTTGCGCAACCGACTATCCATTATAAGGTTAGAAGTATTAGATATATAGCAGCCCATTATTTATAAACAAATCGATGTGGGGCTATAATACAACTTGAAAACTACATTGCAAAAGTGTGCTTTCTAATTCACTTGCTAGCCTTCCCATAGTTCAATTTATAGACACAAGTTCATACTCTTTAATCACTCAAGTTCATATTCTTTTTATCACCTGTTGGATCTCAGGAAATAGATTTATTACTATAAAGCATTATTAATAATCATGGGCGTTGAAACCCAAGCCTAAAAGCCATTGCTCTTGTGTACAACACTTGGGAACCTTTCAAGTTTAAGTAGGCTCCTTGAGCCTAGATCTCCTACACCTTTCCGATGTGGGAGGAAAACTTAGTTCCTTTAAACATTTTCTTAGCATATATATAGGAGTTACAGTTCCATTCATCTTATTTGGTCTCGATGTGGGATACTAACTCAAAAACTTTCAACCCACTATACACAACACTTAAGTTGTTTATTATGCTAGGTAAGAGAGGACTAATTAGAGCTATTCTCTTTTAACCAAGCTTAGTAAAAATTCAGTTTGATTAAGGAACATGGACTAATAGAGCAAAGGCTTTAAGTCCATATAAACTTGAACTTATTTTATAATGGGTTGAGAGTCGCCCATTCCTTCTTCTTCTCGATGTGGGAAGTAGAGAAGAAAAGTTTCAAACTTGGAAACTTACTTATCAAGTCCATTATGTTAAAGAATTCAACACCTCCATATACTTATATAGATATGTGGCTAGCACCTCTATCAATTTGTCTCGATGTGGGACAAAATACCAATACATTAAATTTAAACTAGCACTTGGGAGTACATAACAAAAGCTTGTGCTTTCATTTATAGATTAATGATCCATCTTTGCTCACATTCTCCCCAATGTGGGAAGTGAGCCAAGTCCCAATTACACAATCTAGCCCCAATACCCTCCATACATTATATAGTGCAAGAAGGGGTTCCCCTCTTATTTCTAATCAATGTGGGACAATGGTCTAAATAACAACACACAATATTACCCTAATATTAATAAAACATGTCTCACATAGTCAATAAATTTAATCAACGCATATCTCAAACATTATTGTAATAATATAAAATATCTCATATTTTATTATATAGTCAAACCTGGATATTACAAGTCTCCCCACCTTATAAAAATTTCGTCCTCGAAATTTGTTATTAAAATAACTCTGGGTACTTAGATCTCATTTCATCTTCTCGCTCCCATGTACTTTCTTCTATTTTTGAGTTCCTCCACAAGACTCTTACTAGTGAAATCTTCTTATTTCTAAGCTCTTTTTCTTTTCTATCAAGAATTTGCACAGGCTTTTCCATATAGGTCAGATCTTGACTTAATTCCAAAGGTTCATAGTTAAGCACATGAGATGGGTCGGCCACATATTTTCTTAATAACGAGACATGGAACACATTATGAACCTTTTCTAATGATGGAGGCAAGGCTAATCTGTAAGCTACTTTTCCAACTTTTTCGAGTATCTCAAAGGGACCTACAAATCTTGGGCTTAATTTTCCCTTCTTTCCAAATCTCACTATCCCTTTTACTGGTGCTATTTTAAGAAATACTTTATCTCCAACCGAGAACTCAACATCTCTCCGTTTTGGATCCGCGTAGCTCTTTTGTCGACTCTGTGTGGCTAACATTCTCTCTTTAATTCTTTTAACCGCTTCTGTTGTATCTCTGACCAGCTCAGGGCCAAGATAATTTCCTTCCCCCATTTCATCCCAATGGATAGGAGATCGACACTTTCTACCATAAAGAATCTCGTATGGAGCTGCACCAATTGACGCTTGAAAACTATTATTGTACGAAAATTCTATTAGTGGAAGGTACTTACTCCATGAACTTGAGAAGTCAAGAACACACGCCCTAAGCATATCCTCTAATGTCTGAATCGTTCTTTCACTTTGACCGTCTGACTGTGGATGAAAAGCAGTACTAAACTTTAATCGGGTACCCATGGCTTTATGCAAACTTTCCCAAAACTTAGAAGTAAACCGAGCATCCCTATCAGAAATTATTGATACTGGCACTCCATGCAATCTAACTATCTCTTGAACATACAATTCAGCTAACTGATCCATACTATATGTCATGCGTACTGGAAGGAAGTGTGCTGATTTTGAAAATCTATCAACAATAACCCAAATGGCATCGTGCTGTTTAAGAGTCTTTGGCAATCCAACTACGAAATCCATGGTGATCTCTTCCCATTTCCATTCAGGGATCTGTATTGGTTGTAATAATCCAGCTGGCCTTTGATGTTCAGCCTTAACCTGTTGACACGTTAGACACCTTGCAACAAATTCTACCACATCTTTCTTCATTCCTGGCCACCAATAATGCATTTTTAAATCGTTATACATTTTGGTTGTTCCTGGATGTACAGAGTACGGGGTACTATGAGCTTCCGTAAGGATTTCTTTCTTTATCTCTTCATTGTCAGGAACACATATTCTATCTTTAAACTTTAAGCTCCCATTTGTCGATATCTTAAACTCTGTTGTTTTACCACTTTCCACTTCACCTCTTCGTTTATTCAACTCATTATCTTCGATTTGACCTTGCTTGATTCTCTCGAGTAGTGTTGACTCGATACTCATTTTATCCAATCTACTGGTAATCAATTCAATTTCTGATCTACTAATATCCTCTTGAAGAGGTTTGGGCAATGACCTCAACACTGATAAGTTACCATAAACCTTTCTACTAAGTGCATCTGCAACTATGTTTGCCTTCCCTGGATGATACATGATCTGGCAATCATAATCCTTGACTAATTCCAACCATCGTCTTTGTCTCATATTCAACTCCTTTTGAGTAAAGAAATACTTCAAACTTTTATGATCCGTGTATATCTCACATCTCTCTCCATACAAATAATGCCTCCAAATCTTAAGAGCAAATACAACTGCTGCCAACTCTAAGTCATGTGTTGGATATCTCTTTTCATAATCTTTTAGTTGCCTAGATGCATAAGCAATAACCTTACCATTCTGCATCAGTACGCATCCTAAACCCTGTTTGGAAGCATCACTATAGATAACAAATCCTCCTGATCCTGACGGAATGGTAAGAATTGGAGCAGACACTAAACGTTTCTTTAATTCTTGAAAACTCCTTTCACAAGCATCCGTCCACTCAAACTTATGACTCTTTCTAGTTAGTTGTGTCAATGGGGTAGCAATTTTAGAAAAGCCCTCGACAAATCTTCTATAGTATCCTGCTAATCCAAGAAAACTTCTCACTTCTGACGCATTCCTCGGTCTACTCCAGTTGCTCACTGCTTCAACTTTGGCCGAATCTACTGAAATACCTTCTTTTGATACTATATGCCCTAAGAAAGTCACTTTTTCCAACCAAAACTCACATTTCTTAAACTTGGCATATAACTTCTCTTCTTTTAACTTTTGTAAGGTCAATCTCAAATGCTCTTCATGCTCATCTCTAGATCGAGAGTATACCAAAATATCATCTATAAACACTATCACAAACTTGTCAAGATAATCCTTAAACACTCTATTCATGAGGTCCATAAATGCTGCTGGAGCATTGGTTAGTCCAAACGCCATCACTAGAAACTCGTAATGACCATATCTCGTTCTAAAAGCGGTTTTGGGTATATCTTCTTCTCTTATCTTTAATTGATGATACCCAGACCTTAAATCAATCTTTGAAAATACCACAGATCCTTGTAATTGATCAAAAAGGTCGTCGATTCGTGGAAGGGGGTATTTATTCTTAATGGTAACCTTATTTAACTCCCTATAATCGATGCACATTCTCATGGTTCCATCTTTCTTCTTTACAAACAGTACTGGGGCTCCCCAGGGTGAGAAACTAGGTCTAACGAATTTCTTTTCTAATAGTTCATGCAGTTGAGTTTTTAACTCTTTCAGTTCTGCGGGGGCCATCCTATAAGGTGCTTTAGATATTGGAGCCGTACCAGGTATTAAATCTATTTCAAACCGTATTTCTCTATCGGGAGGTAAACCTGGTAACTCTTCTGGAAAAACTTCTAAAAATTCTTTAACTACAGGTATCTCCTCGGGCTTATTTCCTACTACGAGATTAGTACCTAACACATTTCCAAAATAACCAACACAACCGTCTTGTAACATTCTCCTTGCTTGTATAGCTGAGACGGTAGATATCATGTTATTGGGGAAGTCAGCAACAAACTCAAATTGATCCTCCTCAGAAGGTTTAAACATCACCTTTTTGTTTTTACAATCAATAGTAGCATTATACTTAGATAACCAATCCATACCTAGTATCACCTCATAGTCATACATCTCTAAGACCACTAAATCAACATACAATTCGTGGTTATCAATACATACAGGAACCGCTCTTAACCATTGATTAGAATATAATATCTCTCCAGACGGTAATATTGCACTAAACTCGCTTGATAACTTTTCAAAAGGTCTCCTAAGTCTTTTCAAATAATTCATAGACGCAAATGAATGTGTGGCTCCTGAATCTATCAATGCATAAGTAGGAATGCCATCAATAGTGATATTACCTGACACCACCGTATTGCTAGCATCTGCATCTGCTTGCGTGATAGCAAAGATTCTGGCATTAGTCTTTGAAGGCTCCTCCTTCTTCTGCTCATTTTTCCACATCGGACAATCCTTGATCAGATGATCCTCCTTTCCGCATTTATAACACTTCCTTATTGCTGCTTTGCATACCCCGAAATGACGTTTTCCACACTTTTGACATTGTGGCCAAGGTTGTTGCCCCGACTTGTTGTTTTGTGGTTCACCTTTAAATCTTTTATTTGGATCAAATCTATTCTGAGATCCTTGACCACCTCGTTTGTTTGAAAACCGATCTTGATCCTTATTAAATGGAACATCCCTTCTAGGCATTGTAGTAGAACCCTTCACCCTCATTATCTTTTGTTCCCTATGTTCAGCTCTCAAAGCTTTTTCAACTGCTTGAGAATAAGTGAGAGGCCCAGTACGTCCCATGTCAACATCTCTAGCTAACTCTGGTTGTAATCCCTCAAGAAAACGATTCACCCTACTAGCCTCAGTGACCACCAAATCCGGTGCAAACTTAGCTAATCGATCAAACTTTCGAGCATACTCAGCAACCGATAGACTCCCCTGGTACAATCTACTAAACTCGTTTACTTTAGCACTTAACATAGCTTCACTATAGAACTTCTCGTTAAAAAGGGTCTCGAAATCAGCCCAAGTCATCTGACTAACGTCACGTGTCAGCTTAACAACATCCCACCAAATCTTAGCGTCTTTCTTTAACGTATGCACGGTGCAAGACACCTTTTCCCTATCATTTAATTGCATAAACTCAAAGATATCTTCTAGGGAACTCTTCCAATCTAGTGCTTCTAATGGGTCACTGCTACCCTCAAAAGTAGGTGGGCGTTGTTTTCTAAATCTCTCATATAAAGGTTCCATCTGATGTAGGGGAGGTGGTGGAGGAGGTGGGACAACTTCAGCATTACGTCCTTGTCGCAACTCTTGAGCTAACTTCTCAATCTGCTCACCTTGCCTACGAATAATTTCTTGTAATTCAGCTAATTCCCTGACATGCCTTTCTCGGGTGGGACTATCACTAGCTTCAGATGTTTGCCTTTCAGCCATCTCTTTCTACTCAATAAATCATACAATTTAATTATTTATCTATACCGAGTAGCATATCAACATATAGGCAATTGAACCAACATATAACTAATAAATATAAACACTTACTACCGAGTGAAGCATTTCCTTCCTTGATGTGTACATATGGCCGGTCTACAGAACCGCTTTAAACCTCGCTCTGATACCAAACTTGTAACGCCCCAACCCGCATAACTTAATAAAAGAAGACTTACTACAATAATATTGCGAATTCATCATAAAAGCAATAGCATTTTTTTTTTTTCCAACAAAATTATATTACACACATATAAAGTCTACTTTCATTCTTTAATACAAACCATACTCGTGTCATTACTAGGTGACATATAACAAAACATATAACTAGGCCATCCCCAGGTCAAAGTAGCCATATGTACATCATCCAGGCAAGATTCTGCTTCAGCTCGGTCCCCCTTCTACTTATTTTTATCTTTACCCTTGCCTGCAACATAAGAAAACTATGAGCTACTTCGCTCAGTAAGTAAAGTAACTGAAGATAATTTAACACACAAAAATAATCCAACAGGTATAAATGCATTTCATCTTATCTTTAATCTTTATGAATCCTGACACATTTAATTAGTGCACCATGTTCAACACAATTGCCTGCAGGGCTTTCTTATAACATAATATCCCATGGGAAACCTCCTCAGGCGCCATTACCAACAGAGTGGCTCGTTGTATACCTTATTCTATCGTTGCCCCGTCGAGCTCAAGACCTAAGGCGGCCTTGCTCTGTGGTATCTGATCACATAGATCTTAACAACATAGAGGAGGCAAGATCAACTCATATTCGATAATCGAACCTGGCCTGCCCTTAAAGGGCTACCCTTACAAGCCTACAAAAGGCTTAATAAAAACTTTATCTTATCTCACAGTTACACAGTTCAATTAAACCATCATATTCTCATTTGATCACATGCATAATTTCATATTATATGTTATCAAAATTTCCCGATAAATATACACAGCCAATCACGTACTACAACCACTTCAATCTTCACAAAGTAACAAAATTGAAGGACAGATCAAACAAGTAATCTTGTGTTGCAGTTAAGTACTTTACTTACCTCGGGTCCAACTTAAACGATAAGATGCTTTCAATCAAGGTCACAGTCACCTCAAAGCTGAACTTAGCTTTTACTCCTACTCCTACATTAAAGGAGGACTTCCCTCACTTTATATGGATGAGAGTAAACCCCTATTCCTCTATTTATTCGATGTGGGACATTTGATTTAAGTGAAATAAACCACAAGCAACAAGTGCACTCATGGCAAATACCCTAACAAAGTGTTGTTGCCTTAGTTTGACAATGCCCCCGCCAACTCATTTGCGCAACCGACTATCCATTATAAGGTTAGAAGTATTAGATATATAGCAGCCCATTATTTATAAACAAATCGATGTGGGGCTATAATACAACTTGAAAACTACATTGCAAAAGTGTGCTTTCTAATTCACTTGCTAGCCTTCCCATAGTTCAATTTATAGACACAAGTTCATACTCTTTAATCACTCAAGTTCATATTCTTTTTATCACCTGTTGGATCTCAGGAAATAGATTTATTACTATAAAGCATTATTAATAATCATGGGCGTTGAAACCCAAGCCTAAAAGCCATTGCTCTTGTGTACAACACTTGGGAACCTTTCAAGTTTAAGTAGGCTCCTTGAGCCTAGATCTCCTACACCTTTCCGATGTGGGAGGAAAACTTAGTTTCTTTAAACATTTTCTTAGCATATATATAGGAGTTACAGTTCCATTCATCTTATTTGGTCTCGATGTGGGATACTAACTCAAAAACTTTCAACCCACTATACACAACACTTAAGTTGTTTATTATGCTAGGTAAGAGAGGACTAATTAGAGCTATTCTCTTTTAACCAAGCTTAGTAAAAATTCAGTTTGATTAAGGAACATGGACTAATAGAGCAAAGGCTTTAAGTCCATATAAACTTGAACTTATTTTATAATGGGTTGAGAGTCGCCCATTCCTTCTTCTTCTCGATGTGGGAAGTAGAGAAGAAAAGTTTCAAACTTGGAAACTTACTTATCAAGTCCATTATGTTAAAGAATTCAACACCTCCATATACTTATATAGATATGTGGCTAGCACCTCTATCAATTTGTCTCGATGTGGGACAAAATACCAATACATTAAATTTAAACTAGCACTTGGGAGTACATAACAAAAGCTTGTGCTTTCATTTATAGATTAATGATCCATCTTTGCTCACATTCTCCCCAATGTGGGAAGTGAGCCAAGTCCCAATTACACAATCTAGCCCCAATACCCTCCATACATTATATAGTGCAAGAAGGGGTTCCCCTCTTATTTCTAATCAATGTGGGACAATGGTCTAAATAACAACACACAATATTACCCTAATATTAATAAAACATGTCTCACATAGTCAATAAATTTAATCAACGCATATCTCAAACATTATTGTAATAATATAAAATATCTCATATTTTATTATATAGTCAAACCTGGATATTACATATATAATATATTTAATCATTTTTAAAATTTTAAATTTCCCCCCCAAATTTTATAAATTTTAATATTCTACCTAATTTTCATCTAATCAATCCAGTTTTGACCAAATAACCTTGACTAATTTAATTCAAAAATGACAAAACTACCCTTTACTCAAAATACATATTTTTATGTATAGAGAGGTCATTATTGACTTTTAACAATAACATATTTATTAGGCATTAATGTCTGATCATTAATATACATTAAATTACTTCATATTTAAAACTCCAATACATATATGTATAATATATTTATATTTATGATTTATTAATAAATAAATATATATCCAGTGTTATAAATCATGTTATCATTTTGTTGACTATATGTAGTAGTATAGTAGATTTGTTGCATTGCTTGTTGGGTTGTACTCTCTATTTCATATGTAAATCCTAGTTTACAAGGTTTGTTTAATTAGGTCCTGATGAGGACATGCTCAGCATAAGGCTGTATCATGGGGGGAAATTGAGGTGGTTGCCAATAACAGAGTATGTGGGCGGTCAGTTAAGTATCTATGATTTTCATGGTATTCACAAACTCTCCATTGATGACATTGGGGAGAAAGTGCAGGCTTTGGGTTATACTGGGTTCAAGAATCTGTATTTCAGAGTTCCTACTAAGAGTTTGGAGACTAGCTTGATTCCATTAAAAAATGTAGGTGATTTTAATTTGATGTTGAGCTATGCACAGGAAAACAACTATAGGGCCGACATATATGTGAAACATTTCAATGAGGAGGAAGACGATGATTGTGACCTCACTAGCAAGGATTATGAGAATATTTTTCCTGCTGACTATAAGAAAAGAGACAGCAATGACCTTGTGGATATGGATGAAGATGATGAGGAGTGGCCTGGGTGGTCGGACAACGACTATCCAATGAGTGATGATGATGCTGTTTTTTATGACAATGTTGATGAAGGTGCAGAGTGGATTGGGAAGATAAGGCAGAATTTAGGGCTAAGTGATGCAGATGACAGTGAGGATGAAGAGAATGATGTGCTTGGTGATAATGCTGATGCAATTGACTGTGATTCCTTGGATTCCTTATTTGAAGATATGTATGGTGAAAGTGTACCAGGATTGAGCAAAATCAAGTGGTCTACTTACAAGGAGTCTGCTCCTTCAAAGCTTGATGTTGGCATGACATTTGAGAATCATCTAAAATTCAGAGATGCAATAACAAGACACAGCTATGAGGAGGGAAGGATGGTTAGTTTTTTGTTGTCAGACAAGAGTAGGGTAAAATCTGTGTGCAAGCTGCCATGCAAGTGGTATATTTATGCATCTTTGAATTTTGACAAAACATTCCAGATTAAACAAGTTGGCCCAGGTACCCTTTACAATGGACCCTACCTTATATTATTTTTCCCTTTATTTGTTTATTTAAATAAGCCCTTATTTGCAAAATTGTAACCCTAGATCTTGCTTTATTTCTGCAGACCACACTTGTGTGAGAGAGCAAAGGGGCCTCCCTCTGATTAACTCTGGATTTCTTTCTAGAAAATACCTTGATGATTTCAGGATGAATCCAAGCTGGCCAATTGAAGCATTCCACAAGAAGGTTCTACAGGAGCTTCAAATTGATTTCAAGGCACATGTTTAAAGAAGGGCCAAAAGAAAGTGTATGAAATAAATCAATGGCTATGATGCAGACCAGTATGCTAAGCTATGAGACTACAAGGAAGAGCTGTTGGCTAGGAACCCAGATTCCACCATAGAACTTGAATTTGAAGAAGGTACAACATTTATATCCACCTTCTAGTCAAGTTTAGTCAAGTTTCTTACTATTTATCTGTTGTAAAGGTAAGCCAGGTGTTTTCAAAAGAATTTACATATGTTTTGGTGGTCTCAAACATGGTTTCAAGCTAGGCTGCGGAAAGGTGATTGGTCTAGATGGGACACACATCAAGACAACTTACAAGGGCCAGATTCTTACTGCTGTGGGAGTTGACCCAAATAATTGTATGTATCCAATTGCCTATGCAGTGGTTGAAGCAGAGAATCACAATTCCTGGTTGTGGTTTTTAAATTTGTTGGGGGAAGATCTTGCACTGGATTCAGGTTTGGGGTGGACTCTCATAAGTGACAGACAGAAGGGCTTACTCAATGTTGTGGCATTCTTACTTCCTTCTACTGAGCATAGGTTTTGTATAAGACATATGCACAACAATTTCAAGCAGAAATTCCCTGGAAATTCATTGAAAGGAAAGCTTTGGGCAGCTGCTAGGGCACCAAATGTAGAGTCCTTCACTGAGTATATGGAGTTGGTAAAAAATGAGAGTGTTGGTGCTTATGAATGGTTGGCAGCTATAGCACCTCAACACTGGAGCAGATCACACTTCACCACAGAGAACAAGTGTGACATATTGCTAAACAACATGTGTGAATCTTTTAATAAGTGCATTATTTTTGCTAGGCAACAGGGTATTTTGGTGATGCTTGAAATGATAAGAGAATTTCTAATGAGAAGGCTGCAAAATAAGAGGGAGACATCTAGTAGGTGGCCTGGTTTGGTGACACCAAAGGGCAGTGGTTTAGTTGAGAAATACAAGAAATGGAGTGGGGGTTGCTACTCTAGCTATGCGGGATATAATCAATTTGAGGTGACCACAGTAAGTGGTCATAAGTTTGCTGTTGATTTGAACAGCACCACTTGCGGTTGTAGGAGATGGGATTTGACTGGCATCCCTTGTCATCATGCAGTTTGTTGCATGAATAGACTACAGCTAGATCCATATGAATATGTCGATGCAGCTTACTCCGTGAAGACATATAGAGATGCTTACTCCGGTAGAAGTTAATTACAATGCACTGCCTTTTTACCCTTATAATACTACTTATTTATACAATTTCTACAAACTAATCTGCAGGTATCATTTACCCTATGAATGGTGTGGCTCAATGGATGAAGACAGGGCATGTTGTGAAGCCCCCTACCATTCAACAGCTCCTAGGTAGGCCTAGTAAAAAACGTAAGAAAGATGCTAATGATGACAAGCTGGCTTGTGAAGGTAAGGTGGAAGGATCAAAGGTCCTTAAGAAGAGTGTGCAGCTAACAGTTAGATGCTCTGCTTGTAAGCAGAAGAGGCACAATAAGCGGACGTGTAAAGATCGTCACTCCTCAACTGAGGCACAAGTCCAAGGTCAAGCTACTGCAGATGATGGTAATGTAGTGGAAATTAATCAGGTGCAAGATGATGTGAATGCTACTGAGGTAGGTGAGCACCTGGAGCCACCTCAAGGTACACAAGAATCAGTAAATTCTGAATGGCTGGTTCCACCTGTCACCACATTGCAAGAGTGGCCTGCTTGGTCGAGACTCCAGACAGCAACGAGGACTTGTAATGAAGCTGCTCCGAGTGGTAGTAGTGGAAAGTTACAGTGTAAAGGTGGTAAGAGAAAAGGGAAAAAACAAGACTTACCACCAACAGTGTACAAGGGTCCTAACATGCACGGGCTAGAAAAGGAAGTACCTGTCAAGCAGTACAACACAGTCGTTGGTGGAGTGGCTATAGGGAGTGCAAAATTTGTCAAGAATGGACATGTTGTAATTACCACGGCACCTCTAAACAAGGCCAGATATGCTGCAATGCTTAAGGTGGGAGAAAAGCAAGCACAACCTCCTACAGAGGATGCCGAAAAAAGTGGCTAGGCATGTTGATGCGGCTAGACTTGTTGTGGTACCTTTTGTCGTAACTGGGATTTCTAAGACCTTGTTATAATTTGAACCTTATTATGCTATGAACTTGTACTGAATTAAATTTGTGGATGGCAACCTATGTAATGATGGTACTTTTGAATATGGCTATATTATTTTCATTCCCTACATAAATTAACAGTAGAGTGACAAATCAACATTGAAACAACCAGGAATTTCATTCATCACATAACATATTGAAAACAAACTTAAACATTGTCACAAAATACCATTGTTCTTGAACAGAAATAACATCCAACATACCTAAACATTCAACAATAAACTTAAACAGAAGAAGGGCAATTAAGGAAGGTACTAAGCACGGTCGGCCTCCAGGACGGAATGCATGAAGCTAGGGGCAGTGTTAAGCTCCTCGATGCCACCATCGCCATTAAGCTGATTGTTTGCATAGGTATGCGCCGCCTGGTTCGCAGCAGTGGAGCAATACTGGATAACACATGAGTCTCATGCCTCCCCCTCAATGTTTTTTATCAACAAAACCAAATCAACTAACCCAAAATCAGGATCTGGGTTGTTAACTTGATTCACAGCCTCAGCACAGTCCGATTCTATCACGACATGTTTAACCTCCTTCTCCCAAGCCAGCTTTAGTCCATAGAAAATGGACCAAAGCTCTGCACCCAGAGGCACACACAACCCTATCATCCCTCCTGCACCCTTCATCCATTCCCCTCTCCAGTTCCTCATAACACACTCTACACTGGCCCTCATCCTAGACCTATCAAACAACCCCTTGCAGTTTACCTTGGTGACATGTGGTGAGGGCTTACTCCAGCTTGCCATGTTGCTTAAATATGATATAAGACTAAAGTGTTTGGTAAGTGTTGTGCTCCTAGATGAAGGTGTGTGGTTTTATACTACAACTGCATTAAATCATGTTGAAACCCCCTCATGACAATTGGCCAGTGGAGTCAAAACTTGCCACTAACTAGGCATTCAAAGTTGTATTTACCAATACAGTTACATCAGCTCAGCCAATACTATTGATGCAGAACCACTAACAGTCTTCAATAGCTTTAATTTTAAACTACAAACTCATGACTTCAATGCTTGCATGAACTTTATGCACAAGAAATGGGGTACAGAAAAAAGCTTGAATTTCTCTACAAAATCAAATTCAATTCAAATCGCATAGACAAATAAAAATTGTGACAAGAGGTACATAAAAACGAGCTGCATTAAACTAGAAAATATCACCACAAAATGCATCAATTACCATGTCCGAACAGCAATAATAACAAGTGCACAACCAAAGATTTGTTCCAACCAATATACATCTAAAAAAAGATAGCTAAGACCATCATCAACACAAGAATACCACCTACAACCATCAACCACATTGTCATCTTCTGCTTCTTCTTCAGTGCTTTGATCTCATCTTCAAGCTTGTCAATCTTCCTCAGCAAGCCAGGAATTATATTCTGATATCTTCCACCAATTGGTGGGTCATGCCACAGATAATAACCACATCCACTGCGCTCATTTTTCTGCATATTGACATGAACAAAAATTCAATATTACGAATCCATCCTCCTACCAATCAAAACACAAACAACCCACCTACTTACCAAGTACATTCGACAACTCCAAAACCTCCTGCCGGGGTTATTGTCAATCCAGGATGTTTTGAGAACTCGAGGCAGCCCACAGTAACAAAGATCTAGAGTGTGTACAGTTGAGCTGCAAGAAGACATTTCGAACCAAAATCAGCTCCTCAAGCTATGTTATGATCTAGTGAAACAGAGCAAAGAGCCGTTAGCTTTTTATGTGGACAACAAGTGCAAATATATGTTGCATTATTGTGCCTGTGCATCACTGTTGACAACAGTAGCAACACACTGCTTACATTTGCACTGAACCGCAATTGTGGCACACTCTCTTCGGTCTGCTGTTTGGTTGCTCGGTTATGGCCGTCATGTCCATTTTTACGTACTTGCATGGTCGAACCGGCTTTTTTGAAACCCTAATGGTCGTTGTGTACACAGAGGCAAACCTGGATGGTAAAAATGTATTTTAGCCTTCTTATTGATAACACAGAAAAACATAACAACCACAAATATAACAACGCAGAATCACCCAAAAATTGGGTATTGAATCAATATACGCCAAAAGGCGAGACGGAAAAACACAATCGGACCTTTGATTTCAAAAGATCTGATTTACTCAGAAAACAATCAAGCCCAAGTTCAAATCCGAAACAGATCCGAGAATAAAACTCGATTGGAATTTCCGAGGTTTAAGCAACACTCGATTTTATGAAGGTGAAGAATGGAAAAGTGACGGCTAATTTTGATAGCTGACTCTCAAAATTCTAATTTTGAGAGAGAATTGCTCGATCCTTTGTTTAATGTTGAGCAAACCGTGCTTGGATCTCCATTGGTACTTTTTTTAATTCTTATCTGTGGTCTAATCCAGGTCGGCCCACCGACGATTCCTTTCTCTCAACCATGTGCGGTTTACTATTCCTGCGTCCTGCCGATTTATAGGATATTTATAAATAGTTAAATTTCTCATTTAGTACTTCACGTTCAATCCCACTTGAATAATTCATATTTTTTTAAAAATATTGCTTGTTTATTCATCAGCAAGTCCATAGATTTTATTCTAGTTATTTACTGTTAAAGAGTTAACTTCGCATTGTCTTGTAAGTTGTATCCGTAGACTATCAAGTAAGAACGTGGTGTTGATGAATTTTCAATCATTCCCCATCCTCACATTTCTACCAGGGGACAAAGCAGGA
Organism: Daucus carota subsp. sativus; assembly: GCF_001625215.2. Taxonomy (NCBI): domain Eukaryota; kingdom Viridiplantae; phylum Streptophyta; class Magnoliopsida; order Apiales; family Apiaceae; genus Daucus; species Daucus carota. Next base: position 308,387 of record NC_030389.2, read on the forward strand.
ACGAGACCAAATTATTCAGTTACAGTGGAAGGATGAGTACTGTGTATCATCTAGCTAGCTACTTCATCTGTCACGCAAACTTAGAGAAGTACTGCTGCTGCTGCTGAATTCATTGCAAATTCTGATTGCCGACACCGGAGCTTATTAAAAATTTGCCCTGTAGTACTCCTCTATTTTACCCCATCCCCAGCATAATCAAAATGATTATATATCTAGGCTCAACTAACAAAACCTTGAAGATGTCAGTCCACACACTCAGATCATTAAGTCTTAATCCAAAAAGCCAAAAGCAAGCAACAAAAACACAATATACTCCGCTTCACCACTTGAGCGCGACAAGCTAGTCCAATCCTTCCTTTCGTTATCCTTTCCTGAACACGTAGGAGTAATGTTTTGTTTAATTGTTTTGATTATTGTTCTTTGCTATGTTTATTGATTATCTTCTCAACTTGTTACGTTTTTCTGTTTTTATTTATAGTTATATGTGATAAGGTACGATCCGGATTGATGGAATCCGGACCCTAAAAGAGACCTCCAACCCAGATAGATTATCAAGCCACACAGGGTGACCGTGCTCATCAGCTTTACCAGGAAACACAATCCGGATACTAGTCCAGACCCGGTCGCGACCTATCCACCCCATATTCGGAGTCCCATACAAGTCCAAGGGCCGACACTCACCCTCTACATTGTTAGATAACTCACTTTCCGTCTCTCTATTTCCAAAGCCTGTACTCATTCTCACGCCGGAGGCGCCGCGGGGCTCAAACCCCCCTCCGGCGATGTTTTGCAGTTACCCTTCAAGCAGCTGCACCACGAGACACCTGTACACGGCGGAGAAAGTACCGGAACGGGATCTGGAATTATCAATATGTAGTTTTAGTTTTGTTCTAGGATGAAAGTTTTGTTAAGTTACCTCACCTCTATTATAAGTAAGTTGACTTACCTTCCCTATTCTCAATATCATATTCTTTGAATTCCTAGTATTTCATCAGATTATTCCTCAAGTACAATTAGTAGCAACAAGATTCCATATATAAAGCAGAGCAATTTATTTGCATGGACCTTTGCGGCACTAAAAATTGTACCTCCATATTTGACTTTGTCATTATTACGCCAGTCCTGGAGAAAAGTTGCATTTATATACACGCACACCGGAAGATTCTCATTTCTCAAGGCAGACTGATAAACAATATATTGTAGTTTACTAATTCATGTGTTTCCTCATCTTTGGTGACTTGTCTCGTGCAGGTAATAACTAATGTACTTGAACCAGTTCTTCGAAACTGTGCTGTTAATGCTGAGTCAGGTTTAAGAAGGTAGCAGAGAGTACTTTAGCTCTGCATCTAAGGGAACAACCAGTGATTGTTGCTCACAGCGAGAGCACATTTGATGGAAGCGGCATTAAAAGACTGTTATCTAACAAATTTGGACTAGACAAGGTTAGTCTTAAGTTTTTTCTCATTTTTGTGCTTAAAATTAGATACCAACCCAAGCCACTGAACAAGCAATCAAGTCCCATGAAACAACTCTATAGCTTTAACTTTTTGTTCCTAGCTAGCTCTAGCGGATGTACTAATTATGCTCTGCGTACTCCTTAACATTGATCGATCTGTTTATTAGATACTTGATGCAGCTATAAAATCTGTCCCAAAGGATCAGAGTGGGAAAATATCCAAGGAGTATCATCGCGTTGTACTCGACTTCCTGGCTCCATCTGCTGGTTTGCCACCAATTGGTGCTGTTGATCAGGTTGTTTTACCATCTCTAGGAAGAAAGTTCAAATCCACTAGCTTGCTAGGTTATCAATTATCTCTGAATTTATGTAATGATAACTAAAAAGTAACTAAATACAGTTTGAACCTCATAACAGAAGATTGGTGTTGCAGTGAAATTATGTAAAGTTCGTTCTCAGGGAAGGACTGAATACAATATTAAATCAAGTATATTACTCCTTTCTATTTAGAAGTTTAGAGAATAAATTGTGGTTTTTACTATCAACTAAATTAAACTAATAAAGCAATTAAAAGTGTGAATTAACGATGATAAAAAGCAATCCAAGAATCAGGTTTCTTTGCTGGCTACAATGAATGTCAATCAATTGTGATAAACAAGTCTCCACTCTGCTAAAAACAATCCTTCTATTGATTATAATGTTCTCTCCCAAGATACAAAATAATACCTATAACTTAATCTTGAAGTCACTCCCATGATCAATCAAAACCAACTTATAAGCTATCACGAACCAAGGATTTTCTATTTCACAACTCACCTAATAATCTCCCGATTAATTACTTGAGTTATGTCTGTCATATCATGTACAAGAAATATAAATCCTCTCCCGATTCATTATAAATCCTACAGATACAATTACAGGTTCGCGACTCCTATAACTGTGTTACGTGCTCAATGACAGATTAGCATACATAGAGAAACCACAATCTTAGATCAAACAAACATATTAAGCCAACAAATACTCCCCAATCCTCAGATTAGAGGATTAGTTACCCATAACAATTAAAGAAAACACGAATATATATATTACTGAAATCATGTCAAAAGAGTACAAGAGTGAAGAAAATACAACTTGACGAAATCTCTCGAACTTGGACTGAATCCCTTCAATCTTTGCTCAAGTTATCTCCCAAAGCTTTCTCTATCTCTCAATACACACTATTCGATACCTCTCTCTAGATACCAACCCTAATAATAATAATAATAATGTTTTTAATGGTTTTCTCGAAAAACAAATCCGATTTCCTAAAACAAGTTGGATTCTGAGACAAAATTCGTGGGCTGACTTTCAGGCCTGATTATGGACTGCTACAGCTGGATTTTGATTGATGGCCCATTTTAAACTCGTAGAAAATTTCGATATCTTCGCGTGGGCTGTTGAATCGTCTAATTCTGACGCCCGGAACTCAAGTTATGGCCCAAACAAGATTTGCTGCGCAGGTAGCCCATAAAGTCCGAATTTCCATCAAATACAAGCCCAAATAAGCTAGTTTCATCCAACTTAGGAATATTTATTTTCCTGCCATTAAACACTTAAAATCAATTAGTAATAACCCGATTATTTACAAAATACTACAATTATGGGAATAAAATCATATAAAAGCATATATAAATATATGCTCTATCAAATATCCCCACACTTAGTGTTTTGCACGTCCTCGGGCAAATAAAATAAAATTTAGCTAACACCTAATAGATATATACCACTTCCGTAGGTGATCACGGTTGCATTTGGCATATGCAACAAGCCCTTTAAACCCCTAGGCAGCCCTAGTGGACGAGTAAGGTCTCGTGAGGGCCTATAGCGAATGTACCCACAAAATTCATTTTTTTTCTGCCAAGTCTTAAGAATGCAACTAATATTAATGCAAACTAAATGAATATGCATAGATCCCAATCATGAACTTATCAACCTTGTCAACATATAATCCTCAGAATATGCAACAATCAAGGATTTCATCTATCACACATATTAGTCGTGCAACTCTTTCACTGCAAGTACGGAGTGCATCGTGTGTGCTCAACATGCTCTCTAATGAAACAAAATAGAGACCAACAAACTTCAACAGAATCTTAGCCATGAGTCGTTAATAAGAATAATGCTTAAACACTTCGTTACATTAGAGTCAACTACAGCTTAGGGTCACCAAGGAACTTCCATGCCTCTCTTATATATGCTCTTTTTTTTTTCTTTTTCTTTTTTTTTCAATATCTATTATTTGGTGTGTACATGCTCGGTCTAAGGTCGGGACGCTTCTCAGGGTAAGTGAGGTACGACCACCATAAGACTTCACCAACCAAATTGTTCACACATGCTTTAGGTGGCTTATTTGACCGTGCAATGGTTGAGATCCCTAAAGATGTATGCACTAATACCCATTTAGCGAGTGTTGGGTCAGCAATCCCAAACCATGAAAGGCTTTAGGTTACTAGGCACAAAGTCCCTTCAGACTTAATTACTCGAGTATTAATGAGCCCAACCTAGTCAATTCTACCACCATTTTTTTTTTGTGAACTTTATTGCTAATACATGTATCTTTTTTTTCTTTTTTTTTCTTTTTTTTTTAATTTTAAAAAGGCATGTATATCCCAAAGCTCCCCCTCACTTAAGAATTATAGACTCCAAGCTCAAAAGGGAATAGTCAAAATTCTACGCCCGGCTCATAGCTAAGACTCAAGAAATAAGCTAGTCTAAATCTCGCCTCTAGAACAGTTATAATGTAATTACAAGTTACCGCACAAGCAATTTCTAAGCATGCAAGACATCACATATGATCAAGATTACTAGCCAAGAAATTATGCAAATAAACTCATCATAGGAAATTGACTTGGTCGACAAACATTCATGGAATTGTGCAAATGCAAACTAAAAAGAAAATATTATAATAATAAAAATAAAAAATAAAAAAAAAATATGCATGCTAAATTAAATAACTATATGCTCTAATTTAAATGCAACTATCATGAATAGCCTAAATTTAAGACAAGGCAATATACAAATTTTTTTTTTTTTTTATTATTTCATTTTTTTTATTTTTTATTTTTTATATATATTTTTAATATAATATTATTCGCCTTGAGAACACATCCCCACACTTAAATGAGTCAATGTCCTCAATGACACAAAAACTACTCTAAAAGGAGAAGGAAGAAAACTGCCCTGATATCAAGATGCATGTTGTGAAAAATATCTCTCTAGGGAAGCAGAGATGTCGGCCAACTGTTTCTCAATCCTTTCTTGGCCTTGCCTTAGTTCCGCAATTTGCTGCTCAAGAGGTATAACTGGCTCTGCATCATGCTTCTCCGAATGTAACACATCACGTTTTGGGTGCACCCGATTTATCCCTCCAATTTTGCAATGGCGATGTAACATATGCATACCAATCACATATTCAACGTCCAGAGTTGATGCCCACTCATCCGCAACCTTTAAATTAGTCATCTTGCAATCAAACACACCCAACTTTGTAGCAATACGTGTGATAAAGCCACCAATAACAAGTGCACCTTTGGGTCGCTTTGCTTGATACAAAAATCTGGTAATCAACAAAGTCGTCCAATCAACTGGAATTTCTGCATCAAAGTAGTACAACAACGCAAGCTCACCTGCTTGAATCCTATTATTACTTTCAGCACGACCATATATAGTATATGACAGGAGTCGCAAAAAATAGCGATAACAGTAGCTCGTGATTTTTGAAGTGGTAGAATTCTGAGCTACATATCTTTCTGTTGCAGGCAATCCAGTAATCCGAAGCCAAAAAGGAGTAGCAAAATCCGATGGAAGAGGTTGTGTATCAATTAGCTTCCAACCGAACATGCTGGCTAATGTATCCTTTGTAATCTGGTGATTCTGATTTGCAATTCGGAAGGACAACAAGCCATCTTCAGTAACCATGAAAGAACTTAGAAACTCACGAGTAAGAGTGGCATAAGAAGGGTCATCCATCTTCAGTAAATCACTCCATCCGACTTTAGCAAGTTTATGCTTCAATTCTGGAATAATACCTAAGAGATCAATAGCATCCATATCTGTATATTTATTGGGGAACACCGGACGCTGTGACAATGTGGTGTATAGAGACCGTTGTGATTCACCACTAAACTTAACTGCAGGATACTTGATAATGGTGGGTTGAATTGAGTCAACCCCCAGCTTTTGTTTCTTCCGCAGAGGAGGAGTAGATGCAGTGCCACGACCCATAACTGACCAAGATATTGATAAGCGGAGCTACAATATTGAAGCCTACAAACCCTTCTTTTGCTGGCTAAATACAATCTCACAAAACTGATTCCAGAGAGGATTATGAGTTGGTAATTTCTTGAATCCAAAGAAGAGTATGAATTGGAAAATCTTCTCTTCCCTGTTTTAAAAAAATTTCTAGGTGCTGCAGGATTTAGGTTAGACACAAACACAAGATACAGGTTATATTATACAAAGCACATATAATTAGTATGAATAAAAATAATATATAAATAATAATAATAATAGATTTAATAATAATACTAATATATATCTAACAAACTTTACAATATTAGCAATATAAAATAATAATTAGCTAACAGAAATCTATTAATAAAAGAAAATATATTATTATTATAGTACAAAAGTCTATTTAATATAATATAACAGAGGACTGATATATGTTACGTACTATTGTGGTGAACAAACCGCACACTACCAGAAGCCTTTGCACCGAAGGCAGCAAAGCTGAACGCCAGGCAACAGCTTAATACATTATTCCTGGGCTTAGAAACAGCGTCGTGGGTGGCCAAGTGGTTGGCTCATCTTTAGACAATGCGGGAGGTTAAGGGTTCGAAACCCCGTGCCTCCATTATTAAACAAAAGCATACGCAGAGTATTTGTTGAGATGTTGGGCTTCCTCATTTGAGCCCACGGACTTGGCTTTCACGCATGCATTCAAAGCAAGACTGAAGAATTAAGGTGCTTTAGTCAGTAGGTTTCGCACGGTCAGCACTGTTAAAGCACGGTCGGCAGCACAATTCCATATATATTTGTCCTGGCTTTAGAAGTAATGTGGGCGCTGGCTAAGCGGTATGCGCTTGTGTAGTGAAAGTTGAGGTACAGGGTTCGAAACCCTCTGCCACCAATTATTTTTGTTAAAGCATAGGATCACATGTGGGCTGGCCTCCACACTTGGGCTGCTTCCACAACACTTGGGCCAAGGACTGGACTAGGCTTTCTGAATGGTTGCATGAGATGAAGGTGAAGAATTAAAGCCCAGTCACTTCAAAGAAAATCAAGCGTACAAGTTGTTGAGAAAATTGTGGATTTAGTCAGTAGCTCTCGCACGGAGAGCAATACTCTGCACGGTCAGCAGATATAATGTTGAAAAAAACGCATGCACCTCCAGTAGCTAATGCACGCCCAACACAAATATCACACCCCAGGCACGCACCACCAGCCATCAGTAACTTTTTCCTCATTTTTTTATTTGTTTTCTTTTCTTTTTTTTTTTTTTTCCAAAGCTATTAAAAATTATTTCTATATTCCTGCAACACTTCACAAAAATTATCAAGGCACCATGTGGTAGTTAAAAACAATAATAATAATAATAGTAATAATAATAATAATAATAATATATGTACATATATATTTCTACAATAATTCAAAAATTATATTATATAATATAATAACTAACCGAGATATTGGGTTGCCTCCCAAAAAAAAGCGCTGTCGTTAACGTCATTTAGCCGGACGCCTGTTCTGGATCAACTTGTAGGATCAGTGAGAAGATAATGATCTCCTCCTTGTGACTCTTTCCCGATCAGATATGGCTTGAGGCGCTGACCATTTACCTTAAAAATTTCTGACCCCTCTCGAGTAATTGCCATAGTACCATATGGATACACTTTGACAATTTCAAAAGGTCCAGACCATCGTGACTTGAGTTTTCCAGGAAAAAGTTTAAGTCTCGAATTAAACAAAAGAACCTTTTGTCCAACTTCGAAATTTTTCTTCTGAATATGCTTGTCATGCCACAATTTGGTCTTTTCTTTATAACTTGCAGCACTTTCATAGGATTGGAGTCTCAATTCATCGAGTTCACTGAGTTGCAGCAACCTGTTTAGTCCCGCATCTTTTAGCTCCATGTTCAAGAATCTTGTTGCCCAATATGCTTTATGCTCCAATTCTACTGGTAGATGACAAGCTTTTCCAAAAATCAACCTATAAGGAGACATTCCAATAGGTGTCTTGAAAGCTGTACGGTATGCCCATAAAGCATCATCCAGTTTTCTTGACCAATCCTTTCTAGAACTCGTCACTGTCTTCTCGAGAATTTGCTTTAACTCTCGATTTGAAATCTCCACTTGCCCACTCGTTTGAGGGTGATAAGGTGTAGCAACTTTTTGAGTCACACCATACTTTTTCAAAAGATCTTCAATCAGTTTATTGCAAAAGTGGGACCCTCCATCATTGATAATAGCTCTGGGCACTCCAAATCTTGTGAAGACATGCTTTTGTAAGAACTTTTTCACCACTCTAGCATCATTGGTAGGACTAGCAATTGCCTCCACCCATTTTGAGACGTAATCAACTCCCACCAAGATAAACTTGTTTCCATAAGATGATGGAAAGGGACCCATGAAATCTATCCCCCATACATCGAATATCTCCACCTCAAGAATAGATTGTAAAGGCATTTCATTCCGTCTCGATATGTTTCCCGTCCTTTGACATCTATCACAAATGGAAACAAAATTTCTCGCGTCTTGATACATTGAAGGCCAATAGAATCCTGATTGCCAGATTTTTGCCACTGTTTTCATGCTACTATTGTGCCCACCACACTCCAAAGCATGACAATGCTTAAGGATATTAGGAATCTCATCGTGAGGAACACATCTTCTCATAATCCCATCAGCACATTCTTTATAGAGCAGAGGTTCTTCCCAGAAGTAATGTTTCACATCAGAAAGAAATTTTTTCTTTTGTTGATGATTAAGTTCTGATGGCACAATACCTCTAACTATGTAATTGACAAAATCTGCATACCATGGTGTAGACATAGAGACAACCAAAAGTGCTTCGTCCGGAAATAGTTCATTAATAGGCATATTATCATCTACCACTCCATCGCCTTGGTCCAATCTTGAAAGATGATCAGCTACTAGATTTTCAGAGCCTTTCTTGTCTCGAATTTCAAGATCAAATTCTTGGAGTAGAAGTATCCAACGGATTAGACGAGGCTTGGCATCCTTCTTTGACATCAAGTAACGGATTGCAGCATGATCCGTATAAACAATCACTTTAGATCCCACAAGATACGATCTAAACTTGTCGAAAGCAAAAACCACAGCAAGGAGCTCTTTTTCAGTGGTAGCATAATTGACCTGTGCCTCATCAAGTGTCTTGCTCGCATAATAAATCACATGCATGCGCTTGTCCTTCTTCTGTCCCAAAACAGCACCAACAGCATAGTCACTGGCATCACACATAAGTTCAAAAGGTAAGCTCCAATCAGGGGCTGACATTATCGGTGCAGAAGTAAGCTCCTTCTTCAACCTGTTGAAAGCCACAAGACAACTCTCATCAAAAACAAATATGCTATCTTTTTCAAGTAAATTACAGAGAGGACGAGAAATTTTAGAAAAATCCTTGATAAAACGACGGTAGAAACCGGCATGTCCAAGAAAACTTCTAATCCCCTTCACAGAAGAAGGTGGGGGTAATTTCTCAATCACTTCGATTTTGGCCCTGTCCACCTCAATGCCCTTACTAGAAATCTTGTGCCCAAGCACAATGCCTTCTTTCACCATGAAGTGGCACTTCTCCCAATTAAGAACAAGGTTAGTTTCTGCACATCTCTGCAACACTTGAGAAAGATTAGTCAAACAAGTATCAAAGGAAGAACCATATACAGTGAAGTCATCCATGAAGACTTCCATGGTTTTTCCTATAAAATCAGAGAAAATAGCCGTCATAAGTCGTTGAAACGTAGACGGGCCATTACACAAACCAAAGGGTAGTCTACGATAAGCAAATGTGCCATACGGACAAGTAAAGGTTGTCTTTTCTTGATCCTCAGGAGCAATAGGAATCTGAAAATATCCTGAGAAACCATCTAGGAAATTATAATACTCATTACCTGCAAGTCTTTCTAACATTTGATCAATAAATGGGAGGGGAAAATGATCCTTGCGAGTAGCATTATTTAATTTCCTATAATCAATACAGACTCTCCAACCTGTTACAGTTCTAGTGGGAATTAATTCATTCTTTTCATTTTTCACAACAGTCATCCCACCCTTCTTAGGCACAACATGAATAGGACTAACCCATTTACTATGTGGAACAGAATATATAATACCCGCATCTAACAACTTAGTTATCTCCTTTTTTACCACATCTTGCAAGTTAGGATTTAATCTTCTTTGTCCTTCAATCACTGGTTTATGATTATCTTCTAAGTCAATCCTATGCATGCAAAGAGCGGGGCTAATTCCCTTGATATCCTGAATTGTCCAACCTATTGATGATTTAAATTTTTTAAGCACATTTAACAATTTTTCAAGTTCATCATCATCAAGTAAAGAAGATACGACCACAGGATATGTCTCATTATCACCAAGAAAAGCATATTTTAGATTAGAAGGAAGAGGTTTGAGTTCTACCTAAGGTGCCTCTGAAATTGAAAATGCCATCTCAATCATTGGCATACCTGGTTTTTGCACCTCTAATGCAAGTTTGTCCTCACCTTCTTTGTCAGTTGGAGCTTGTTCTTCTTCCTCCAAGTCTACCTCACAATTCTTCACAATCTCATCAACTATGTCAACATTGAAACATGTAGCGTCAATTGAAGGCATCTTCAGTGCTTTGTTGAGATCGAACTCAACCTTTTCATCACCAACATTCAGTGTGAGTTTCCCAGCTTTGACATCGATCGTGGTTCCAGCAGTAGCCAAAAATGGCCTTCCCAAGATTATGGGCATCTCCACATCTTCATCCATATCCAACACCACAAAATCACAAGGAATAAAGAATTTATCGACCTTGACAAGTACATCTTCTATGACTCCCAAAGGATGCTTGATTGTACGATCTGCCAACTGAAGTGAGATTCTTGTCTTCTTGAGCTCTCCAAGACCAAGCCTCTTGCAAATGGAGTATGGCATCAAACTTACACTAGCCCCCAAATCACATAAGGCTTTAATATTCTCCATCTTTCCAATAGTGCATGGTAAAGAGAAGCTTCCGGGATCTTTTAACTTTTGCGGAATTGATTTTTGAATAACTGCACTACACTCCGCATTGAGAGTAATAGTTTCCACATCTTCAAGTTTCCGCTTTCTAGACAACATCTCCTTCAAAAATTTTGCATATAATGGCATTTGTGCCAAGGCATCAGCAAAAGGAATATTTATATGCAATTGTCGAAAGGTTTGCAAGAATTTTTCATATTGTTTCTCCAACTTCTTGTTATGCAGCCTTTGTGGGAAAGGGATTGGAGGAACATATGGTTTCACTGGTACCTTTGGTGCAATTTCATCTTCTTTCTGCTCATCATTTTCCTTTTCTGAAACTTCAACCTCAGATTCAACTAGCTCGTCTTTCTTTGAAGGGGCCTTCTCATTACGTTTGACAGCCTCGACTTCGGGCAATTCTCTTCCATTCCTCAAAGTGATAGCCTTGCATTGCTCATTACCCTTCAAATCTGGTTGACTAGGTAGAGATCCTTGCTCACGAACACCAACCTTATTAGCAATTTGCCCAATTTGAACTTCCAACATCTTTTGTGATGAAGCCATCTGATCAAGCCTTGACTCCACTTTTTCAAATTTGGTCTCCATATTGGCAAAAGCTCCAGTCGTCCCTTGTATCATCTTACTGAGTGCAATTTCCCAATCAGCAGGTTCTTTCTTGTCCTTTGGTGGAGGTTGAAACTGTTGTTGATTTGGATACTGCTGACGTGGTTGGAAACCGGGAGGTTGCTGCTTCTGTGCTACATATGATGGATTAACAGCATGATTGTTGTTGTAAGAAAGATTGTTGTTGGGCCTCTGATTTGGATTGTAATAAGAATTATTCTGAACAGGCCATGATTGTCTTCCTTGGATGAAAGCTGCTTCCTCTGGAAATTGTTGTGCATGTAAGTACTGATCAGTACCAGGATCATTATACCCTTCCATTGGAGTAGAAATAGCATTGACATTTGCCCTTTGTCCACGAACCTCCTGAGTAAGAGCATCCAATTTTAGAGTGAGCAAGTTCATCATCTCAGTGTCTTGTGCTGATTTCACTGAGCTTGTACCACTAGGTGCCCAAGCATAGTTATTTGAGGCTAATTCCTCGAGAAGTGCCTTAGCTTGAGTAACAGGTGCTTTCTTAAAATTTCCTCCAGCTGCAACATCCAAACTCAGCCGAATATCAGAATTTAGAGCTCCATAGAAAGTGCTCAGAACCATCCACTCCTCGTAACCATGATGTGGACACTTTCTCAACAATGCCTTATATCTCTCCCATGCTTGATACAAGCCTTCACCTGGTTGTGCTTTGAAAGTAAGAATAATTGCTCTCATTTGCTGAGTCTTGTCAGAAGGATAATATTTGGATAAGAACTCAGTAGAAAGATTATCCCAAGTAGCTAGAGTAGCATCTGAAAGCTGTTGAAACCATTCCAAAGCTTTTCCCTTTATAGAATAAGGGAACATGTGAAGACGAATTTGATCAGCAGTAACCCCATTGATTCTGAAAGAACCACACATTTGCACGAAGCGCTCTAGATGGCGGTGTGGATCCTCTCGCTCAATGTCTCCTTCAAAAGCAGAATTGCTCACCATCTGAATAAGACTGGGATTGATGTTATATTGAGTTGCACCAATCGCAGGAGTCTTGTACATGCAATTAGCAGGATTAGGAGTCTCATGATCCTGAATGGATGACTCATTAGGAACAATAACATGGAGATTTTCGTTTGCATTATTGTTATCAGTCATCTTGGCCTCCTCTTTCTTTTTCCTTGCTTCTTGCCTTCTAACTCGAAAAGTGCGCTCGATTTCCGGATCTGGTTCGAAATTTCCAACACTTTTCGATCTACGCATATATCAGGTGTACCTGAAACGAAACACCAATGAGATAGATCTTGGAAACAAATTTAATAAAATCTAAACAATAAGAAATAATTAACCTAAACTTAATATTGCTGCCTTCCCCGGCAGCGGCGCCAATTTGTTGCAGTGAAATTATGTAAAGTTCGTTCTCAGGGAAGGACTGAATACAATATTAAATCAAGTATATTACTCCTTTCTATTTAGAAGTTTAGAGAATAAATTGTGGTTTTTACTATCAACTAAATTAAACTAATAAAGCAATTAAAAGTGTGAATTAACGATGATAAAAAGCAATCCAAGAATCAGGTTTCTTTGCTGGCTACAATGAATGTCAATCAATTGTGATAAACAAGTCTCCACTCTGCTAAAAACAATCCTTCTATTGATTATAATGTTCTCTCCCAAGATACAAAATAATACCTATAACTTAATCTTGAAGTCACTCCCATGATCAATCAAAACCAACTTATAAGCTATCACGAACCAAGGATTTTCTATTTCACAACTCACCTAATAATCTCCCGATTAATTACTTGAGTTATGTCTGTCATATCATGTACAAGAAATATAAATCCTCTCCCGATTCATTATAAATCCTACAGATACAATTACAGGTTCGCGACTCCTATAACTGTGTTACGTGCTCAATGACAGATTAGCATACATAGAGAAACCACAATCTTAGATCAAACAAACATATTAAGCCAACAAATACTCCCCAATCCTCAGATTAGAGGATTAGTTACCCATAACAATTAAAGAAAACACGAATATATATATTACTGAAATCATGTCAAAAGAGTACAAGAGTGAAGAAAATACAACTTGACGAAATCTCTCGAACTTGGACTGAATCCCTTCAATCTTTGCTCAAGTTATCTCCCAAAGCTTTCTCTATCTCTCAATACACACTATTCGATACCTCTCTCTAGATACCAACCCTAATAATAATAATAATAATGTTTTTAATGGTTTTCTCGAAAAACAAATCCGATTTCCTAAAACAAGTTGGATTCTGAGACAAAATTCGTGGGCTGACTTTCAGGCCTGATTATGGACTGCTACAGCTGGATTTTGATTGATGGCCCATTTTAAACTCGTAGAAAATTTCGATATCTTCGCGTGGGCTGTTGAATCGTCTAATTCTGACGCCCGGAACTCAAGTTATGGCCCAAACAAGATTTGCTGCGCAGGTAGCCCATAAAGTCCGAATTTCCATCAAATACAAGCCCAAATAAGCTAGTTTCATCCAACTTAGGAATATTTATTTTCCTGCCATTAAACACTTAAAATCAATTAGTAATAACCCGATTATTTACAAAATACTACAATTATGGGAATAAAATCATATAAAAGCATATATAAATATATGCTCTATCAATTGGCATATCAAACCCCAAATATTTTCTTAGTAGATTGATTAGTATACGAACAAGACTTGAGAGTTGAGTGTTTTCCAAGTCAAGACTGAACAGTTTGAGAATGTAGGTCAGCGGATGAAGTAGGGCAAATAATTTGATAATCTTGATTTCTTCTGTCTAAACTCTCCATACTTCACTTTTTGGGGTACAATTACTTCCGGGTATATATATGAAACCAGAGTGACTGATTTTGTATTGAGTGACTATAGTCTATATGCAGATTGACATGATTATCGCAGACGCCCTAAAGATGATGGATGCAGAAGATGGTAAGATTGTTAAAGAGTAAGAGTTCAACAAATTGGTGGCATAAGTATTAGGGAGTGTAATGCTCCAACTAGAGGGATATCTGGTTTCCGTATTCACAAATTCAGCTTTGCATGAGCCATTGACCGCTGCCTCTACACTCAGCTTACAACCATCTTTTTAATTAATTAATTGTTGCCAATAATGTTTAAGGGAAAGTATTGGTCTTAGGTTGACGAGTCGGGATATATGAGTTGCTTAACTTTATTACTCGAGTGAAATTAATTTGATTATCTTGCTTTATACTTTGTGTTGCCGATTATTATACAATGAAGCAGGGCTATTTTTATTTTTTATACGGGAAGAACCGTATCTGAAAACAATAGCCACCATGGATATTTCATTCAATAAAATTTACCATGCAACGTTCAGGTAGACGACCGAGACATTTAGACATCGTAAAGTATTTTATTGTTTAAATCCCATCAAAACGCTACACGATATCTAAATGTCTACAACATTAGATGAGGGACGTTACTTAAAAGAACGTTTTGTATTTTTAACCCTAACAGACAGTTGTTTTGTTTTTTTTAAGCCTAACAAAACGTCGGACAATGTAACGTTTTGACAATGTAACGTTTTGACGAATATCCCAGACGTTACATGAATTAATAAACAATAGTCGGGACCATTTCTTAATATTATGATATTCAAGACTTAATGATGGATATAGTGAGAATGGTTCCAACCACTTTTGTAATTTAATTTTTTAAACAATTAACTTTATTAAATTTGTGTCGCAGGCAGTTATCAAATAAATAAATAGTCTATATCCATATAACATCAGAACTACGAAAATACTAAAATTTAGGATCATCATATATTTTTTTATTTAATAATTTTACTTGTCATTATATTATTATGAAAAAATTTCAAGTTGATCAGCATTTTAGAATATAATGACTATCCCACCAACAGAATTGTACGGCCAACAAACTGTTCGTCTTACTTCTTAAAACTCAAACGCTATAAAAATACATTTCAATGTCTTAGTTATCTAATAAATAAATAGTCCATACTGATATTA
Source organism: Daucus carota subsp. sativus (assembly GCF_001625215.2). NCBI lineage: Eukaryota > Viridiplantae > Streptophyta > Magnoliopsida > Apiales > Apiaceae > Daucus > Daucus carota. The sequence goes on from NC_030389.2 coordinate 323,729, forward strand.
TTAACAAAATCTATATTATTACAAAATTTAATTCATGTTTTTCACATGATGGTGATAAATACGAAGAAGGTGGTGGTTAAGAAGAACTTATTAGATGATAATGTCACTCTAACTATTATCACTCTCACTAGAACAATTTTCCATATTACAACATATGATAAAAGGATCGAAAATAACACTTCATCAAAAAAATTTAATAACAAATTAATTTTAACGTTGACTTATAAATTTTTTACAATAATTATAAATTTTACAAAACATTAAAGAGCTTATAAGCCAACTTATATTTGCTGTTTGCAGAATATTTTTTCATTTCTTTAACAATTATAAACGATATAAGGATTTTACTAAAATAAAATATATCATTCTGAAATAAGTTCATATCACATATTTGAGAATAATTTTTTAAAAAAATCAAAATTTAAAATAGTTTCTAATTTCAATACATAGAAAGTTTTATATCTAGACAACAACAATGTAAAAAAGTATATTAGGAAGATGATAATGTAATCAAATAAAAAATATTATAATTATGATAAACATAAATTAAAAAAATAATTTAAATATATGCCTGACACGAGTCGTAAAGTAGTATTTCATAAGAATATACATGATATACACCGATCAACCATCATCAATAATACTACTATAATACTTCATGGCACAATAAAATCATATTTTATATCTGTCATAAATTATAAATTCTAGCGCGATTGTTAGCCAAAATGAAATTATTAACAATCTCATTGGAGAGGCTCTGAAAAATAATACTCCTTCTGTCTCGTTCAATTGTATACGTTGTTTTTGGCACGCTTTTAAAGACTTCTTTAAAGTCTCCATAATATTTTAATTTTTTTTGAAAGCGTCCTAATATTGTCTATAAATTCATTTTTTCATGAATAAAAATTTGATTTTTAAACTTTTATTCAAAACAAAAATTTTAAAAAAATATTATGTAACAATATTTTATAATAATCTCGAAATGCCTATAAAATGAACCTATACAAAATTACAAATGGCCGGGACCGCACAAGCAGTAACAATGTATGTAAATTCCGAAGTTGTAATCAGCTGATGGCGACTTAAACCAAACAGAAATGTCAAATCCGATTGCCGGCCAAACCAAACTGCTAATGCTGTTCGGAAGCGGCAACACTTGTTAAATGATCAAGGGAAAGAAAAGATTGTTTGACATTATGAACATGTAAGCGACATTATAATCCGTGTTTTTTTAATCATAATATACTCTGTACTTTTATTTTCAAAATATATATTTGTATTAATATAGAATATTATATATATATAGTTTATTTGTAATTATCTTATTAATATTTCAGCATTTTATATTAAGAATTATATAATATTATAAAACTTCCTTTTACATGATTTTAAACATAAGAAGAATAAAAATCACATTATTTTTTTTATTTCCATAAAATATCCTTGCATTTTGTTTAGAACACAAAAAGAATAGACATATTGTATTTATGAAACATTATTCTAACTGATTTAGACAATCAAGAATATGAATTCCTTGCATACTTAAAAATTATATACATACATACATATATATATATATATATATACACACACACACGTTACAAACTTACAAACACTTTTTTATTCACCCATCATATTAATCCTTAATTATAGAAAATATCCATTTTGAAAATTCTTCAAAAAACATCATATTTTTTTAAAAATAACGCGTAAATAAATCATGCATTCAACACATTTGTAACTAATTGGGGTTCATTATCGGGTGTAGAACACTAATTATCGTTATGTTGAATATATCTATAAAGATGTTTAAACTATACCTTTGGGGTTTGGTTAGGGTCTGGAAACATAAATATTAGTTATATAATACGTTTAACTTAGTTCTTACATTGAAAAATTAGTTTATATACTTCTCCAACACAATTTTAATCGATATTCAATAAAATATGTTAAAAAAATTTTGAACTCAAATTATATATGTATTGAACGCATAAAGTTTGTAAGTTTAAATCGGAAACCACACACACGTAACAAATAAAATCTAACTATTCGTATTTATAGTGTGATATTTAGAACATATAAACAATAAAAGTTTTATTCACTTACAAAAGTTATTTCTATTTTAGTTTTAATAAACCCGCTTTTATTGGTTTTACAAAAAACAACCTCTATTTTCTTTGAATATAAAAAAATTAAAATTTTATTCTATATTTAAATATTATACATAAATATTTTTTATTATTATGTATAATCTCAACCGTTAAACAAACAATAATATGAAATTGTCATATATGTGATCCGTAATATATCAAACAATCATACCAAACAACTAAATTATACTTATTTTTTATATATAAGGATATAATTTTGATATTATGATCTCACCGTTCCGAAATGATCACTTTTGTGAAAAGTGTTAGTAAAAATCATGTTTCAAATACATTTTCAATATCAACCAATGTTTAATTTTGTGTTAAAAGTCACAATCCTCCTCTTCTCTCTCTCAAAACCCTAGCCTCCCTAGCCTCCGTCAAAGATTTTTGAAGGGGCTTCCATCAGTTTTCACTGGTGGAAAGCCCCGATTCCCTTTTTTTTCCTGTTTTCTTGTTTTGAAATCTTATTTCTCATTCAATAAGTTCCCAATTTATTTGGGTTTTGTTAGTCTCTCCTTCTTGTGAGAGTTGGTTTGTTTTGTGTTTGGTGTGTTTTGATGTTTTTCATGACCGAGGTTATAGATCGGCATGATTTTCATGGGTTTGATTCAGATTTGAAGGTTATCATGGGATCACATCTATGGTCGATTGTTCAGAACACTCAGGTGAAAACCAATCAGATGGAAACAAGTGTGTATATTCAAATTAGGGGTGATCAGAAAACCGCCCAAACCGCATAAACCGCCCGCACCGCACTAAACCGCACCACAAAACGCGGTTTTTAATTTTCGTGGTGCGTTTGCGGTTTGAATTTTTCACAAACCGCGTGGTGCGGTGCGGGTTGCGGTTTGACATATTAGTAGTGCGGTTCAAACCGCACCGCACCGCGATATTATAATATATATATATATATATATATATATATATATATATATATATATATATATATATATATATATATATATATATATATATTAGTGATTGTCAAATAAAATTATATTGTATACAAATATATTATTTATAATTATGTTATATATATTTGTTAAATCTCTTCAAATAATAGTTAATTATTATTTTATCAATCTCGCATTACTATTATACCAAATTTGTATGAAATGATTATATTATTATAATATGTCTCTTTGTAGTTAGTACACGTATTTATTATCATATATACACTTTTGTTTATGTTTTTTAGTAGTAGCTTTAGTTTTGAAATAATAAATATCATATAAATTTATTACAAGAAAAGATTTCAATTATTGTATATTTAAATTTTATTTCGAACTTCAACTGAAAATATATATTTTTAAGCATACAAACCGCACAAACCGCACCGCACCACACCGCATTTTTGTGGTGCGGTTTACGCGGTTTTTATGCTAGCGTGGTGCGGTTGCGGTTTGAGTTTCCAACCAAACCGCATGCGCGGTTTGGTTCGCGGTTTTAGCGAAAAACCGCACCGCCCGCACCGCGATCACCCCTAATTCAAATCATCTTCAAATCGCTCAGTTGCCTCTCCAAGAAGGAAGGATTCAACAGCGATATTTTTCAGCGTCTGTCCAATTTTGATTGTATTTGTAGATGCCGTATGGCTTTTAATTAATGACTTGATTCCTTTTTATCAAAAAAAAAAAATATCAACCAATGTTAAAGAAGAACTTAATAAGCGACCGAAATAACCAGTAAAACTAGAAAAAGTTATAACCGACCACTTATTTTTTTTTTTAAAGTAACCGACCACTTATTATAATTTATAAAGAAAAGATGATATGATTCGGTTAAAATATAATGGATTTGATAAGTTGCTGTTAGTAGGAAACTATTAGTTCCCTTGAATTTGTTATTTTATTTACTTGAGCGAGTCAATCTGAGCAGCCTTGTATCACCCTCCAAATGGAAAGATAAAAAATGATACTCTTAATTAGTAGGCCATCTAGATGCTACTGCTGTGTTGCTTAGTCTGCATAAGACGTAGGAACAGCCTAAAAGTTGGTCTTCGTGCTGACTTGTATTGCTCCGTATATATATATTTTAGTGACGTTTCCTATGTTACCTGCTTGAGCTATCAAAGAATGTTCATGTTCGACCTGGATATAAGGCTATCCGTAGGTTTATTCGAGAAATCATCAAGATGTTGCTTTTGTCAGTAATGAACTTTATAAAGATCCTAGTTTTGTCTGTCTCGTATTCAATATAAATGTTTATACCAATTCAGTATGCTAAGTTAGAATGGGATATGGAGTTGGAGATATTAGTACTGCTGTGCCGCTTTTATCTAGTGCTGATGTTGTTGTTAGTTGGCAACTCCACTTTTGCAGGCATCTTGCTTTCTCTTCGGAATTCTCTGGTAACAGCTTCACCACCACAACTTATAATTTCGGTATGACTCATTCATTCTTTTGCTGCTTGCAGATTGCTATGACCCCCTCGATCCAAATGGAAATATCGCTATTACTTTTGATATCTTCAAGTATACAGATGATGGCTATATGGTTGGTACAATCATCACACACTTTTGTATCTTATTTTAAAGCTAGTCATCTGGATTTCATTGTAACATTCTGTTGATGTTTACTATATAGGCCACCACTCCTCTCAGTACACTGTTCTATTGATATATCCAAGTTGGTCTATATATATTTCATCTCGCACCTACCTGTTTCTCACGCTTGGTGATCAGTTTTAGAGAAATTCCAGAAGCACTTTTGTGTCCACCACTGATGATGATTCATGACTTATATACATGTACATGATTTAGGTTAATTAGGAGCTGTCCAACATCAGCGGTGGGAGAGACATATAACTAGAATATAAGCAGCAAGATAACTTTTATTAGTATACAAGGCCTTCTAGGGAAAGTCCAAAAATAAATCCGTGTAGGCTAGGCCTCAATATCATACAATTGTTGTAGAGTTATGCCTCGCTTAGCAAGCCAACAAAATAACTCCCTCATTAGAATATACATGACCTTCTGAGATGCCCAAAAATAAATACATGCGAGCTAGTCCCAAAGCGGAAAATATCATAATATTGTAGAGTTATGGTTCTCTTAGCATGAGTGTGGTCAGATCATAATTACATACTATCACACTATGCTTAATTACACTATCACAGTACTATGTTTATACAAATTGTTCCTATTGCTGAATTCTTAAATAATTTATTTACTCTTTAGTCTTACATGATTAATTCCTGTAGGCAAGGGTGACAATCCAAAACTTTTATCAGTATCGTTCCATAGGCAGGCCTGGCTGGAAGCTAGGATGGACGTGGGCTAAAGATGAGGTCATGTGGTCAATATCTGGTGCTTTTGCTACTCAACAAGGGGATTGCTCAGCCTTCAAGTATCAGCAACCACATTGCTGCAAGAAAACCCCCTCTATTGAAGATCTCACACCCGAAGCTGCACCCCAGAACAGGTCAGACGGCTGTTGTCATGGTGGTGTTTTAGCTGCCAGGGCTATCAATCCTTTCGAGTCCTATTCATCATTTGAAATCAGGGTCGGAAACTTGGATAGAAATTCTACAGAGGGCAAGCCACTGAATCTCACTTTATTAGCACCAGGACTAGGATACACTTGTGGCACTGTTGAGGAGACAGATCCCACAATTTCCTCTGTTATTGGAGGAAGGAGAGAAGAACAGGTTTTCAGTAAGTATATATAGTCAAGTTTTATTTGATAGAGATTATTACAATGTGATCACATATTATCAGAAGCAAGCCAGCATCGGAAAGAGAGAGCTATATCCCTAGTAACTACTGTGCAATTGCTCAAAATTTGCTCTAAAAACTTATAGTCTCTTTCATTGGTTCCAGGAACATGGAAGTCCACATGTACGTATTCTAGGTACATTGCTAACAAATCACCGGTTTGTTGTGCATCACTTTCAACATTTTACAGTCCAACCATTAGTTCTTGCCCAACTTGTACCTGTGGGTGCCGACCAGCTGGGCAGAAGAATACGACAACATGTGTGAGGTGTGTCACGTCTACTCTTAAAACAGACAGATGATACCAAGAGCTTTGCATAATCGTTTCTAATCTACACCTTTGTGTTTTTGGGCGTGTTGTTTAGAGAAGACGAAACATTATCCCAATCAAATTCTCTTGCTAATCCTGATATAGTGCGATGCACTAATCATATGTGCCCTCTTCGGGTCCACTGGCATGTCAAGAACAACTACAGAGATTACTGGAGGGTGAAACTAACCATATCTAACTATAACTATAATAGAAGTTACCCAGATTGGAATGTGTTGATTCAACATCCTGGCTTTAGTAGGCCTGCCTTGACTTATAGCTTCAATAGTACACTGCTTCCAACTGCTGGGATTCCAGGTACTTCCATGTCATTTCCAGAACCAACCATTGGGTCTGTGTTTATATAATATATATCATTACTCGTAGCACTGCCATGATGATGTGTGGTGAATGCAGATGATGTAAGTCTTTTTTGGGGGCTAGAACACTACAACAGTGACATACTTAATGCTGGTGAAACACAGGTTGGTTCAGTGACAACAGATATATTATTGGAGAAGGACATGAAATCATTTACATTAAGTAATGGGTGGGCATTCCCAAGAAAGATATATATAAATGGTGACAACTGCGAGATGGCTCTTCCAGACACTTTTCCCATGCTGCCAAATGGTAGCTCCAAACAAGGAGGAGGATTCAGTAATGGATCCTGCAATTTTCTGTTTGTATTGTTTCTCATTTTGAATGTTTTTATAGCTGTTTGATTTCACAATTCTTAGTATATATATGATAGTGTTCGTGCATATGAATTGTGAGCGGGGTTTAGGTACTGATGTAAATATGTAATTATGAAACTGATGTTGGATTTGCACATTACTAGTATTTAGTCATTCTGTCAAATGGGAGTTACTGATGTAATATTCTTTTATGAAAAGGGTAATTTAATTTTTACTCGAAATCAATGCATGTTTTTTGAAAAGCAAGGAAATATATAGATCAAGTCTCAATGAGTCTTGCAAAGTAGCAGGAATACTACGTTCCTGAGGAGCAAAAGAGAAGAAATAAAGAGACATAGCCCTACCAACCAAACACGAACTAAACTAGAGCCAGGATTAAACAAAAGACCTACAAATAGGTTACAAGGCCTAGCAAACTACCACAGAGAGAAGAGAGCATCAAGTCAGGGAAAGCAGAATGCCTGCCCCCAAGAAATCCAACACCTGATCAACCTTCATCAACCCATCAGCAGGAATGTTGTTTCTCAGCAAGTACTCACAATGCTTGTGTTCCAAAAGTTTGCTCCCCAAGTGCCATTCTAGAGTCAAAGGAGTCATCTGTAAGCAGGAAGAAACAAGGTCCCAAGGAAAGATACAAAGGCTTTGGAAGCTGTTGAAGAATCTGAGACAGGACAAATATTCAGGAAGAACCCATATATTTAAGCACCAGGCACCGGAAGTAACCAGAGGAAATGAGCATTAACTAGCAGAATGACGGCAGCTGGAATTGGTGGCAGTAGCATGCACCCACATGCCTAGTGAAAGCCACACTGAGCAAACCAGAAGATGTAGTCCAAAATCAACGGTCACATTTTCATGCTCCAAAATATATGAGTTAATTAGAGATATTTACGACCCCAAATCTTACTAAGGTCGAGCCCAGTAATCTATCATTTTGGGCCTGCAAATACCTTTTTTAGCAAGCAGATCAGCTGTATCATTTAGAGTACGAGGTACATATTGGACAAAGATTGAAACATGTATAAAGGGCTGGAAGGAGAAATTAGGAAGATAAGTGTTGTCCAGCCCCTTATTGGAAGCACCAAGCACAACACTCGAATCTGAACAGATGACTACCCTTTTCATATGATACTTCTTTTCAATAACTTTCCGAAGCACGTAGATCACTCCCAATATTTCCGCTTCCTCAGCATTAGATGCGGAAGAAGGGCCAGAGAAAAGAAGAAGAATGATGCCCTGATTATTTTTAATAAAACCTCCCATACCACCCCCAATGTCACCCCCTTCATTCCTACCCCAAGCACCGTCAACCGCACAAACGAAATCAAAGGACTGGAGTTTATACTTCCAGAAGGCGACAGATAATTTATATCCTCGATCCAACATTCATTACTTTCAAATGAAAAGTGCTCTATTGGATTTGTAATACAAGGCTTGTTAGCATTTTGGATAAATTGCTTGTTTTCAATAAAGACATTTAGTGTTAGAATTTCATTTCTAAAAGTTTTAATTTTCAGTTTTATTTAATTTTAAATGATTTCAACTTGACCCGAAATCGACCCGATTGCTGACACGAACACGACTTGTTATCCGAAATTGCCACGTCTAGTTTTCGTCACTTATTACTATTTTAAATGTGTCTTATTATTCTGAGTCCAAAAAAGAAGACAGATACAGAAGAAAGATTCCCTGTAGGATCACTTCACGCGATTCGGATCGGTAGTCCAACAAGTTCTTATTCAATGAACGCTACTTTCGTCTATTTTTGTGCAAGAAAGCACGATGACTTATTAAATTTAAATAAAAAATATTATATATATAAATTATAGTTAAACCTCAGAATACGCGAGTCATGATTAATAAAGTTAGAGTTAATTGCATTTTGTAACCCCTAAATTTGCCCCAAAAGCAGTTTAATACCTAGACTTCAGAACCTGAAAATATACACTCTACACTTAACATTCGCCGCTAAAATGTACCCTTTGATCACTTTTCCGTTAAAATATGTTTGTTCACATTAAGTTCAAGGACATGACTTTGGAAATGAAATAAAGGACCTCATGTATACCCTTACACAACTCGCACTTCTTCCCTCCCATCCCCATTTCTTTTCCCCCCAAATTCTGATAAACCTGAGAAGAAATTGTTTTCCCCCATTTTTTGATAAACCCGAAGTAGAGGATCGCAAAAGCAAAAAAAAAAAAAATGAGAGGACGACTTCGAGTTCGAATGATCGATCATGAGTAGAGGGTTCTGAATGTCCTGATTATGCAGGCAAGCTCTTTTACTCCTTTGCGTTTTAGTTGGTATAACAGGTTGCTTATTGAATGCTGATTGTGTGGCAAAAAAAAGTTGTTTAACGATCATTCTTCATTTTCTGCAAAAATCCAGGACACAAAAGAAGATCATGCTTGTTAAGAATATGTTTCTCTCTTTAATTTTCTACAGTTGGATCTTTTTTATTTGTTGTATTGGAGAGTGATTTCGGTGTGTATTTTATTTATAGAAATCTGACGAGGCATTCCAACAAGAAAACTTATTGGACTATGGGGAGATCCACAATGGTAGCTCATCCAATCCAGGCAGTTCACATACCTCTACTGAACCTAAAGCACTTTGAGTCACATGGAGGAATACTAGTCTTTTGGTTAATTTATTATCTAAGTCAACTATTTTTGGATAGAGTTAATCCATGTTTAGGTGCTTCTGGAATATAAATTGAGATATATCATTTTGTCAACTGATGACATTTGATATAGTCAATTTTACTTTACAGTCAATGGACCTTTAATTTTGTATTGTCTTGAATGTTGGAATCTTTGGAATGTTGGGGTTGTATTGGATGTAATATTTTATGTTCAAATTAGTGGTCATGCACAAATCTTACCCATAATGTCCATGTGAAGCTTAACGTTTACCGGAGATTTTAACGAAAATGTGAGTAAGGGTTACAATTTGCAAGCGAATGTTAAGTGTAGAGTGCATATTGTCATGTTTTAAAGTCCAGGTACTAAACTGCGTTTGGAGCAAAGTTAGGGGATAGAAGTGCAATTAACTCATAGAGTTATTAGTTAGATCAAGTATTGACGGTATATTTTCGCATAGAATATTATTACAAATTTTTTATATTGAAATTGAAAATTAGGATAAAATGTAAAGATAGATGAAATTAACCATCTTAATTACAATACAAATTTCCAAATTTAAAATGGAGTTCATATATAAACTAGCATAGAAACCCGTGCAAGGCATATGCCTAAATTTATATCGTGATAAATTTTTTATCAATATTTTTTTATTATCTTTTGTCATCTTATTAAATGATTATTTTAAAACATTTGTTGTTAGCATTCGGCCATGCGTGGAAATTCACACTGTTAGGGAAAATTTATTGACAACATTAAAATTATTAACGAAAGAAATAAGTAATCAATTGTTAATCATAGTGAGATATTATAAAATTATGAATAAATATCAATGTCTCAATTATAATGTAGTTTTGTTTATGGGATTTCAAGAATGAGCAGCGGTAAAAAAAGGCTTGAAAGATTAAAATGTGCATCCTGTACCCCAAGAAGAAGACCCGTTCCTATATAGCTTAATTCAGTGATTAGAAGGTAGATGTGCGGTATAACTAACAAAAATTTATTTTGCTTTTAATTTTCACTCTTTGAATAGTCACTATCTATTAATAAGTCATGATGTATGAGGTTGTATTAATAGTGTGTGAGTATTAAATTGCCGATTGCAGTGAATATATTAAAATCTATGAAAATGATAGTTTTAACCGGCTTCTTGTTGAGTGAACAAAACTGTGCATAAGTTGTAATAATATGATTGACCTAAAATGTGCAAGCTGTTGTATGGGTAAAATAGACATGAAGGATGATTAGTAGATGATCTAATGCATAGTCAAATATGGTTAAATATTGTTTGACAGAACAGTTGATAAGTTGATGATGTTTCTCGAATTTGCAGTATGACATTTAGTGATTTGTTGGAGAGACTCAATTCAACTTCTTTTTTTTGACGTCTTTGTGTCATAAGCGTGTTTCGTCTGCTCGCACGGCTTAATACGATACACGGCATAATCTTCGTACCCACGGACAATGTTGTATTCATTAATTTTGACGTCCAATGCACATCTCTTCCTAATTATGTTCCTTATAATCGGGGGGTATTTCAACAATAATTATACCCTGCGAATAGAACAAAAGTAATAGAAAGTTGTCGGGCAGATTTTGATACCATACGGTGTGAACTATATACATCGATAATTTAAATGTGATTAGTACAACTGGGTCATGCTCAAGAGAGAACTAGTACTTAAAATAGAACCAGAGAACCACTAAGATTCTGCTGCGGTCTTAGACCCACACACCCGAAAAATAGCATAAAGTTAAGGAAGATGAGGCAACTTCTTTTCCGTGATTTTCTTAGACCCACACACCCGAAGTTTGAAAAGAAATTAGTTCGATTCATAAAATCTTACATTAGAGAAGTGAATATACAACCAACCTATCGCTTTAAATCTTTAGCAAGTTTATATATGGCCCATTCAGTTGCCACTACGGTAGTATTTGATGTTTCGATGATCACCTCCCGAAGTACCACAAGAATTTGCCTTTCTGATAGCGTTTTCCCCTCAAATTCCAAGTATTCAAGATAGCACCGCACACATAAGACATGAAGCAGCAAGTAAACAAACTAGAATTTACAGATTCCTAACAAATTTATTGGCAAAGTAAACTAATAATTTTCGATGTAAAATATCAATAAGATAAGTAACATCATTAAAAATTACCAGTAAGTGCAAAGTGTTAAAGCAGGCAATATAACATAGTCAATAATAAATTTATATCTGTTTAATTTATAATCTAGTATTATCTTATCATCTTAAGCAGAAGCATTAAACTATTTTATAGATACAAATTGAACATTCAAGAAGTAAACCATATTATAAAGGGAAGTGAAAAGCTGAAAACATGAAAAGTTTCACTTAAAAATTAAATGCATCATACAACACAATCGATTAATAACTTCACAAATGAAATATAATCACGAAGTATAAACCATGTAACTACAAGATCAAGTCTTTAAACTTCATATATATGTTCTTGTCCCAAGAAACATGTAAAGTTCCTTACTGCAAAATCTTTTAATGCCGCCCCAATTTCCTTTTGGGCTTGTAATTCTCATTCTCCAATCTACCTCCCTCAACAGCCTAAGCTTTTTTAATCTGCTTCTCATCTTCCATAAGTGTTATTTTTTCACCAGAAAGGCAGGAAGGCCTAAAGAGACAATATATATATATATATATATATATATATATATATATATATATATATATATATATATATATATATATATATATATATGTAATACTAACTGATACAATTTTTTTTCTCTTTGAAATTAAAAGGTTCACATAACACATGTATAGATGCTTATCAAGTACTCCCAAATAAGAACACATGTATTTAATTAGCTCTTTTGAAGAGATATTGTTATTTCAAATATTAGCTATTCTTTTGTTCGTGAAATGAGTTGAATTCAACTATATCCCAAATAAGAAATATATATATATATATATATATATATATATATATATATATATATATATATATATATATATATATATATGATCATTATTTTTGTTGATTTTGTCCCTGAATATATATAAACATAGAGTTTAACATGGGTAATATTATTGAGATCACACCTATTTACATCAGTACTTAAAAATTGGATTATATATTGGTCCGTTTATGGGACCTAAAAAGCAGTTTATCTTTCGTCTCAATTGGGCTTCGCGATCGTCTTTTCATCTTTCATGCCAGCATGTAGTGCAATAGACTGTGTCAAAATGACAGAGAGTAGATATACTCTCACTAAAGGAGTAGAAAGCGAAAGGCTAATATATTAAGATTAAATTAAAATCTGGGTATATTAAAAAAAGTACCTTGTTACATTTGCCTAAAACGTTGGGAGGGAATCCCTATAGAATTACCCAGCTATAATTGTACAACATTTAGTTTTATCCTTATAACAGATCAGGTTAGAACTAGTCCATCTCTTGCCCACTTCCCTTGCTTAAATTAAGATATCTGGTTTCTATGTTTGTTTGGAATCAAACATAAATGGAATCCTTAATATCAGACCCACATAAAATTAATCCAAAAATAAATTCATGTAATGCAAGAATTCTATACAACAACTTATACACATCAGAAAATATGCATGCTTAAAAGTAGGGACAGAAAAAGTACTGTCATTGATCTGAATCCTGTCGAGAAACTCAGAAAATGTGATTAGTTCTTGCTTCCATTCTCTGCTTAAGTAGTTTTTTCCAACCTGTTGGGACAGAGCATTATTCTTTTCCAAATGCAAAGTGAAACATGTCTGCAGTTTAAAAAGAGACAAATACATTTATACAACTTAATGCGAACGATTAAGTATCTCCTCCCCCTTTAGCCTATATGAAGAGTATTATGTACTGTACATGCACACATTTACAAATGTCATGCACGCGCATAAATCATTCTCTTGTCATATAAATTATTATGATGTCTTCACATGATTAGTTTTCATAATATTTACCTAAAAATAAAATTATATAAGAAATGAAAATCAAACTCAGTTATCAAGGTTAGAAACTCACTGTTGGAATTCAATTCACCCAGTCTGCAAGAGACCTCTTGTCACTTGTAACTCTAAAATATCCTCCATCAAAAAATTCAGGAACCACCATTTTGTATCCAGCAAAAGCAATTTTATTGCAAGCTCCTTCGAGGAAGAGATTAAAAACTCAGTCTCCGACTAATTTGGATTAGACTAATTAAAGAGCGGCAAAGAACTAAACATGGAAGATTTTGAAAGTTGGACATGTATTGGATGATTTCCCAGAAACTGCAAATTAAGAGAGACAGAACATGAGTCAATGTATCTAATATATCCATTTACAACCCATATTCCCGATAAATGTTATTTATGTAAACAATGAACATATCTCCACTGGTTGTATCAGAGTCAAAGTCTTATAAACTAATTATAAAATATTGAAATCTATTTTCTAAAAACGTGAAGTATAACTTAAGTCTTAATGCATAAATATCAAACACAAAGATTCCTTTTAGATCTTTGATCGAACATGTACATTGCAATAAATTTGTAAATGTATTAAAATAAGACTGTGTAAGATAAATAACCAACAAGATAACCGAAATAATAAGACCATACCAAACCCATCCACTTGAGTTACAAAGCTCAATGTGCTGATTACAATCAACGTGGCCAAATTCAAACTGATCTTGACCTAATAACAAATATAGCCGAACTACAGTAATTACAGGAGCAAACAACACATACATTTACATAGCAAAATCTATACAAAATTATATAGGGAAGAGATGGATCACAAAAATTTACCCGACTCAGATGCCGGCGACTTGAGAGGGCTTTTTCTAAAGAATCCATGAAATACAACTGAAAAACTATATACCACAATCGAGCTCCGAAACAACCGACTTCAAATCAGTCCTTTCCATAGAATCCATCAATCAAAGCTCAAACAACCAAAACTGAGAAGCCGGACAAATCAAAAAATGATGCAATCAATCAGTACATATGCAGACTCGGAAATAAATTGAAAAGCGGGATGTCGCGAGAAGGGGGTAGACATGAAAACATAAGAGCTGAATTTGAATGTAGATTTTGAATTTACACACGTGCTTTTGTCTCATACAACAACGGAGACACTGATGATCAACACGTGGGAGATAGGTGAGGAAATGAGAGGCTTGGATTGTGTTAACGTATTCATACTCGTATTTCAGTGGCTGAGGTGAGAATAGGTGAAGTATATATGGGTGAGATGGTCATTTCAAACGTATTTATGCAACAGGCTTCTATCTATATTATAAAGCATGTTGCAAAAATACCATTGAAATGACCATTTTACCCATCTGTATCTTCCATACTCGACTCACCTCTCTCTCTATAAGAACCACGCCTGTCTATATGGTTACCACATGCAAGACGCTCATTCCATCTCTGTACTCCCACGGGTTGCTCATTCCTCTCTCTGTATTTTGTATCTGCTGAAATCGTCTACCTCGATTCAAAATCTTCATTCGAAAACAGCGCTTAGGTTTTGGGGGTAAAGTTTGTACCCCTTCTTGCTTCTTCATGATTTTGAGTTTATTATCGACAATCTAAGTGTACTGATCTCTTGCATCATTCTTCAATCTGTGTAGCTTCTCGGCTGTGGCTGTCTGTGCTGTGATTGATGGAAAGCGGCGATGGATCTGATTTAAGTGATGTTGTTTCGGAGCGCGATTCTAATTTTATGAACTCCCCGGGTCGAGGTTTGGGTAACTTTTTCTGACCCATCTATACCTCTGATTCCTCTTCCTGTCGTGTATTTATTTTGTTTCCGTGTTTTTGGTTTACTCCTTTAGTTAGTTTGTCTGCACTGAAATGAATGTGGTTAGGTAAAGATAGGTTGCACATTAATTCATATGTCTCATTGTATTTATTTCATAATTTATCATTGTGATGTGTCTTACACTGATTGGATTGATTTTTCAGCATGGAAATCATGCTCAATATAGTCCACATTTTCCTCCCTTCAAGTTTGAGCCAGACAAGCTTATTATGCATCAAGTGATGATCTATTGACATCCTTTTTAATTTGTTGTTACTTCATAAATAGTGAAGTACTTTTGTATTCTTGATTTGGCATCCTAAATTGTCCTAATTTGTGTGATTGTAAGTTCTTAATATTATATAAGAGCATTGTATCATGAATACTTATGCATAAGATTGTTGCTCTTATATCTTCCATTTGCTTTCTTCAATAATTAGGTAGAAATGTTAAGTGTTAATATCAAATTGTTCTTATGTAACCGGTCAGTAAAAATGACTGCACTTCCTGTTAGTAAATTTGTAATTCTATAAAGAACTAAATGTATTGTATTATATGCTACACCTCTAATGCTCTGTATGCTACATGGATGATGGAGTCTAACCCCATGGTCAGAATTGAAAATCTTGACATGTATCACAGATTTGAGCATCTTTCATATTTAGGCATAAGGCTTTTACTTATTTACAGTTTCGAATCATTTCTGCAGGAAACAACGCTTAACCATGTAAAGACTGCAGGGCTGCTTGGTGATGAATTTAGTTCAACTCCAAAAATGTGTAAAAGATACCTCATATGGGTGGTCACCACAATGCAGGTTATGATGGATCTCTGTTCTACTCGGTATTCCCCAATACTTGAGGTATGATAATATGTAAAATGAATGACCAAGAACTAATTAAAAAGGGAGGCTTCATGAATACTACTCAGTTATGTAGTTAGTATATTAATTGGAGTAACAGGGGGCCTACATGATTTTCAAGTGTTGGTTGTTGACCAGTATTTATAGTTCTGCACCAAAAGATTAACCATAGAAATAAAACATGTAGATTCTAACCATTCCAAAATTTTACTTGATACCCGACATGAAACGTACTAAAAACCTACAAATTTGTGCTATCCGTATTTGCCTAGAGTTATAAATTCCTGCACAAATAAGTTTATATGATAAATATTGGTTTATTAGATGTGTTATTCTGTATGAATTAAAGGGAAGAATAGGCTGAATTACATATAAATTTCCATTTATTTTCTTCAGTATGGTCAAATTAATTTTTATGAGGGTATAATATTAAGGTTTCCATTTAAGTTTTTTTTCCAGAAATACATAGGAGTCGATTTATACATTCTGTCTAAATTAATGTTTTTTTTCACTTTTCTTTAATACGAACAATATTATTTTGCCTTTTTTTAATTATGAAATATTGCACTCAGATGAGTACCGTGGAGTTTGGATATGCTATTCAAATATGGCCTGAAGGCTGGGAATATATGCTATTCACAGATGATGTTTGCTTATGTATAAATGTACCTTTTTTCTGCCATTATGTTATTCAGATTTATTTCAACAATTTTTGCTCTCTTTTTTAATGCAGAATGAGTTTGGTCAAAGCAATACAGAACTAAGCTGCTTATTTTTCCCATCCCATATTGATTTAAGTTTTGATCTCTTGCGATAACATGCAAATGTACATATGATGGCTTCACAAGTATAACATTTTGATTCAATCACGTATAATACTATTAAAAAATGTCAATGGAAGATAAAAGTGTTTCAAACATACCTTCAGTGTAGACTGGATTGGAAGAAGAGATAAGAATTATGTATATCTAAGATAAAAATTATGTATATCTGAGATAAGAATAACTCACTACAGGATGTTTGTTACTTCTTGCAAGCGCTTGCGCATAATGAAAGGAGTTGAAGCAATGGACCTCGGTAAGTACTCAGGAATTTAAGAAACCGTTAAATTATATGTACATTCGATCAGATTTTAATCTTTTAGCGTCCAAATACTTTAAATTTCGAACAAATTTTTAGCACCTCGAGCCATGGAGAAACGGAAAAACAGAACCTGAAGGTCCCCAACAAGCAAGCTGAACAGCCGCACAGATTGATCAATTCAGGCAGCAGGTGCTTATATTATAGATATAGAACAAAGTTCCATGTAGTCCACATATTTACTGTAGTACCGTAGACCACGTATGTTCTGCAACTATAGAATGACATAAAAACATTGCAAAATGTGTTATTTTGCAAATCATGTTCTATAAACATCATTATTTTGTTAAAAATTTTGACAATCCTAAACATTCTACAAGTTAAATAGTAAAAAACATATTATTCTGCAAAACATGTTAAGTTTGCAGAACATATTTACATATTACAGAACATATATGTTCTACTTGTCGAACATAAATGATTTTCAATATTTTTCATGAAATGACGATATTTATAGAATGTACTTCACAAAATAACAAATTTCATACATTTTGCAATGTTTTTATGCCATTCTATAGTTGCAGAACATACGTGGTCTACGGTACTACAGTAAATATGTGGACTACATAGAACTTAACTCTATAGATATATGTTTATATAGTTTGTTATAGTTGTAATTAGTGTGAGATTTGGACAAACAAATAAATCTTTGTTTCAAGTTTTCTTTGTTTAGTTGATAATTATAAATTAAAGGCTTGCTTAAGTAATAAGAACCTTAAGTTTATACTGTTTGTTTGTATTATTTAAACTTTGTTGGAAATTTGTGTGTGTGTATCTTACTATATTTATTTTAATAAAATGTCAACTTTAAAGGGGGCAAGAACATAACTAATTTATGACATCCCATATGCTGCTATGTTTATATGGTTTATTATACAGTTAAACCTCTTTAAAGTAATACCCCTCAGACCGGGAAAAAATATTACTTTACCGAATTTATTATTTTATCTATATAATAATATATAATTACTTTATCGATAAAGTAATATTTTATTATTTTACCGAATTTCTATATGTTTGTAAATTATAATTCAATATTTTTTAAAAACAAGAATCAGTCAAATGCAATGTATTTGATTTAAAATTACTTTTATAATAATTAATCATATGTGAAAACTAAATTCATGCATGCACTAGATAGAGTTTACACGTTACAACATGATCAAAACATACCGGAGTTATTTATCCTTTACATAAGGTCAAGGATAAGGTTAATTTTTGCCTTGGTGGAAAGAAGAAACAAGCTACTATAGATTCATATTTTAAAAAGGACTGAATTTTGAATTCATATATATATATATATATATATATATATATATATGAATTATTACTTTACATATTACATGGCCTTTAATGAATTTCTAAATTTTTATTATCTTATGCTTTTAGCGAAAATATTACTTTACGACATTGGCCGAAGTTGGGACCGACAAAATTTATTACTTAAGCGAGGTTATTACTTTATCGGATATTACTTAATCGAGGTTTAATTGTAGTTGTAATTAGTGTGGGATTTGGACAAACAAATAAATCTTGGTTTCAAGCTTGCTTTGTTTAGTTAATAATTAGAAACTAAAGGTTTGCTTAAGTTGAAAATATGGTGATGTGTTTAAAAGAAGAGGATGTTTGTGAGTGTATAGACATGTTGATTTATTCATTTTTGTAATACATTGACTATTTCCCACCTTATTAGTCTAATATGAATGCCTCATTTCGTTGTATGTATTCTCGTTTCTGGAGTGTTTGAGATGTAGTTGTTGCGCAAAAAATCTTATCTTCCTTTGGTTGTCTTCTTCGATTCGTAATTGTTGGATATCATGCATATATCTGTAACATCCATGAATGCACTGTCACATCCAGAAGTTCTTGGATTTTTGAGTTTGGATATACTTTATTATTCAAGGAATTGGAAATAAGTAAACTTGACTTAACTATTAGTTTATAATCGTTTGCATCAAGTTGTATATACGTATTTGTCTCTCTTTAAACTTCAGACATGTTTTACTTTGCATTTGGAAAAGCAAGAACTAATCACATTTTTGGAGTTTCTCGAGAGGATTCAAATTAATGATAGTACTTCTTCTGTCCCTACTTTCAAGCATGCATATCCTCTGATGTGTATAAGTTGTTGTACATATTTCTTGCATTACATGTTTTTATCTTGCATTGAACTTTGAAGTCCTGGATGCCGGACTAGACCTAGAAAATGAAGTGAGGAAAAGGATGAAGTTGAGTAGTGGGGAAGGAGCAGTCATTTGCATATGTTTTTGTTAACTATATGTTAGTTTTTTTCTTATTTGTCAATGCATCTAGAAAAAGATTGTTGGTGCAATAGACCTGCTAAAGACCAGAGGAAGGATAATTCTGTAGTTTGTTAAAAAGAATAAAATGACAATTCTTCTGAAGAGTAAATCTATTTCCTGAAGCGCGGTAATTAAAGGAAGTAGATGAACTGTTCAGTTCAGTCCTAAATGTAATATCTTTGACTCAAGGTCAACAGATTTTCCTATTATAAGATAAATTGTCCTATTATAAGATAAATTGTTTCATAGATGACATGCTTATCCTAATCGTTGTGGTGCAGAACTTTTTGGCAATCTGTGCAAGCGGCTACTATGATGGGACAATATTTCAATGAAACATTGTTTAAGGAGAATTACATATCAAATATTACAGGTACGGGCAAAGGTAGGACCAGTATATGGGGAAAAAAGTTCAATGACGAAGTTAGAGAGACCCTGAAGGTATAGGTTAATTTTATGAGAAATACTTGCTTAGCAATCTAATTCTTTGATATATGAGAGTGTGGTGTGACATTTCTTTAAGGAGAATTACGTATCAAATATCACTTCGATATGAATGTGCATAGAATGTATATTAAATTCTTTATATTTCAAAACCAGAAAACAAAAATTCTAATCGCAAATAAAAACTTATCTGCAAAATACAAGAACGAAAAAAGAAAAAGAAAAAGAAAAATAATAACAAAAATAAAACAAACAATTTATTAACATAGAAGTTACTTATCAATTTATTAATTAATTATATACAATTATTGATTTATTATAAAAACTTTGTTTTATAAATATAAATTTTTTTGTTGTATTGAAAAAAGAATTTAATTGTTCCACCCGCAACGCGGGCAAACATACTAGTTACAATATAGATAGATGGGAAAATAGATCTTTTTACCACCCAACTTATTATTTGTTTAGAAACCTACCAGTGAACTATAATTTTTTTCTTTTTTGCCACTAATGTTAGGTTCGGATTTTCTTTTTGTCACTAACGTTAGGTTCGGATTGGATTATTAACAATATGTTATTCTTTTTAGAGTTATTTGGCACCCCTTTAATTTCAGCATGTTGCGCATTGTACCTAATAGTTTTGGAATAAACACTATGCAGTCCCTTACTTTTAACCCGTAGACACTTTGCATCCTTTATGTTATCTTCTGCCGTTACCGTTAACTTTTGCAGGGGCATTTTGGGAAATTTTATTATATTTAATTAAAATCAAACCTTTATTTAAATTTTCCGACCATGTAAACGATATTTTTTAGAAATCTATTTTTCAGTACTCTGCAATATAATGGTGATCAGTGTCTATATCTTTATATGTAGTACTCCATATGTGTCCTAACTCCTAGGTTTATATTGGAGGACGAGAGTACGGATTTTTTTACTCAGAAAGGAAATCTTAAAATTAACTTATGGAACTATATTTATAAAAAGTGGTAACCTTAAAATACGTGACAAGTAGTGGTAAAGAACTATAAAGTCAAGTGATACTATATTTTTGTGGAG
The DNA here is from genome assembly GCF_001625215.2 of Daucus carota subsp. sativus. Classification (NCBI taxonomy): domain Eukaryota; kingdom Viridiplantae; phylum Streptophyta; class Magnoliopsida; order Apiales; family Apiaceae; genus Daucus; species Daucus carota. The sequence continues at coordinate 344,838 of NC_030389.2, forward strand.
TCTTAAAATAATTTATAAAACTAAATTTTTTAAGTTCTTAAAATGCATGTTAAACTCTCGTACTTCAAGATAAACTAGCTAGGGGACATATAGATGATTGTATATAATGTTATAGACACATATCATATCACCATAATATTGCAGACTACCACTATGTTTTTATAATGCTAAAAAATAACATCGTTAATAATCAAATCAAAACATAACATTAGTGACAAAAAAAAATCCAATGTTTTTTTAAGGTAAAAAAACCAACATTAAATTTTATTCAGAAAAAATAAAATAAAATAATTTTTGAAATTTTTTGAGTCTCAAAATGCGTATATAAGTCTCGTCCTCCAAGGTAAACTACCTACGACACTACATATAAAGATATAGACACATATCAGATCGCCATTATATTGCAGACTAACACTATATTTTAATAATGCTAAAAAACTAACATAGTGTTAATAATCAAATCCGAACCTAACGTTAGTGACAAAAAAAAGTCCGAACCTAATATTAGTGACAAAAAAGAAAAAAATTATAGTTCAGTGGTAGGTTTCTAAACAAATAATAAGTTGGGTGACAAAAAAAATCTATTTTCCCTAGATAGATAGATGGTTTATATATTGAATGGCATTACGTTATTTCAAGAAATTTAGGGACATTCTGGTAATTTCACAGGCATTTTAACTTTATTATTTTTGTCATAATCACGGGCATTTTATTATTGTAGTAGATGGGATTGTGCAACTGCAATTTAGATGCATAACTCATTGTGACAAAACTGTCATGACTCCGCCGGCAGAGTCATTGCCCACTTCGAAACGTCCGATTTCCACCATTGCCATTATTATGGGTACCCCATTTTCTTCATTATTATGTATCTAGATTTCTACTTGTTTGACCTTAGTTGAATTAGTTGACTTTTGCAGCTATGCAGACTGAAGCTCTACCTTTAATCGATAAATTTCATCTCTCTTTGGCTCTAGATTCTCTGTAAGTTTTTCTTTTTCATTTCAGAGGGCTTTTAATTATTCTTGTTTGTTTCTCTCTGGAGCTAATAATTACGCTTTATGTTCCAGAAACCAGTCATTTTGAATTCTTTTCAGTGTGTTAATGATAACTTCAATAATTATTTATTAATTTTCAACTTTAATAAATAGTTGAATCCTAAATTTTTATTCAAGAAAAGAAAGCAAAAGTATTAATTTGGAGACTGCTATTTTCGAACAGAGGCCGTGTTTCCTGATGTGAATCTCTCTTTGCTGATTAGCTCTTATGCTTTTTCCTTGAAAATTCTGTTTTGTTTGTGCTTATGTGGTTCATCTTGTATTTTGGAAATTATTTGCACTCTATTTTATGGACACATGGACTTAATTTTTATTTCCTACGTAATGCAGATTTCCGAATGGGGTTCCTTGGGTGCGATATCATGGTACTTACAATGATCTGTACATCAATATTGTACTGCCAGGGAAGGACGTAGTTCTTGGTAAGTGTACATTATATGTTAATTGAAATGTGTGATTGAGTCAACAATTTAACTAGAATTCTTGATTTTATTACCACATATATGAGACATAGAAGCACGTAAAACAATGGTCATTTTCAAATTTGAATTCATATACAGATTTGAACACATATGTTAACTGAGAATTTAAGCTCATCCACAATTTGTCCTCTGGTTTAAGCATGGCTTTAATAATTTTAAGCTGAGAAATTGTGCTAGTCAAGTACTTGAGGTGACTGGTGCTGTTCTAAGTGAGTATCATGGGTTAAGTAGATTTTCTTGGTAGGAAGTAGCTTATGAGCTGGCGCTGGTATTGGTATATATGTCTAAGTAACAAGTACTGTATTTGCAATTTCGGGCTTTCAGTTTTTCATTTTGACATGTATAGTCCCCTTAAACTACAATCACGTTGAGTTTCTCTTTTCCAGGGGTTGACAATGTAGGCACAGTTTGTGCATCGCTCATCACGTATGCTTCCATTCAGGCATTACAGCCAGATCTTATTATCAATGCCGGAACCGCAGGTGGCTTTAAGGTAGAGCATGCTTTGTAAGGGGCATTCTATAAGATACCTTTTTGGATATCCTAAACACAATGTATTTATGCTTCTTTTCAGGCCTTGCATCCAGAACATTCTCAAAGCACATTGATCAAACCTTATTATTCTTGTAGTTTCTTCCTATGAAATTAAAAATTTGGACCCTAATCTTGTTGAAAGACCTTATTGGCGCATGCAATATCTTAAATGAGTCATTGAAAATTATTTTCTTGTGTAGATAGTTAATTCTTGGTTTTATTTGTTGACTGTAAATAGATCACTTAACTTGATAAATAATTTCATATTGATATTTAGATATTTTCAGGCGAAAGGAGCTTGCATTGGAGACGTGTTCCTTGTGTCAGAAGTAGCTTTTCATGATAGGAGGATACCTATCCCTGTAAGTTTAATATACATCTTCTCTACGATTGAAATCTATTCATAAATAGATTGTGGTTCACACAGTTTGATTTATTTTTCAATTCTTATAAGCCCTTCAATCCAGTATGTTTTATCTCTCTTGTATTTTTTTGATTGAATTATCTGATTTTTAAAACATTGGGTCTGTGTAACAAAATAGCATCCGTCTTAGAAAAACTTTGAATCATTTTGTAAGACTATTATCACCCAGCCTGTTCCAGGATCTTATACTATATTGCTTTGGTATTTATATCCAACTTTTGTTAACATTGTAAATCATCTTTCATCTCTCTGTATTGCAGCTCTTTGATCTTTATGGAGTCGGTCAGCGACAGGCTTTTTCGACACCTAATATGTCAAAGGACATCAAGCTAAAGGTCACCACTCCAAAGAAGCATAGTATCAAAAATCACATATTGTACCTTGCATCTTATTTATGTGTCCTTAAGATAGCATTTCTTGATTTGGTAATCCTTTGGTATCTTTAAGAACTAGCCGTCTGCGTTTCCTGGCCGGTTTGTCTTCTTCTATAATGCTTTAAGCATACTGGAGTATGTCTTTACATGAGCATATGGCTAGTAGCTCCAGGGCTGGCTCAACAATAAAGCTAATTAAGCGGTCTCTTAGGGCCACCAACCTTAAAAGGGTGCCAATTTATTTATAATTATACACACACACACACACACACACACACACACTTAAGTTATAATAGTTAAACTATTATTTGTATTTATGAAAAAATATCTAAAACAAATATGAATTATTGTACTTCTGAAAAGATATGTATAATATAAAACATTAATAAATATAAATAAGATTAACTTAAAAAAAACGAAAATCAGATGAATCAAATGATTTTGAATTTTTCAGTGACATGTGTAAGTACTAACTAATGTAATAAAACTTAATTTTTAAATCATTAATATCTATTTTTGTTTTTCATAAATTTTACGTTATTATAAATTATGTGATTTTTATCTTTTGTGTTATAGTACTTTTTTAATATTTAATTAGCTCAAATGTTACATTAATATATAAATTAACCTAACAATAAATAAAAATAACAATATATAAAATGATGTATAAATTTTGTGTAAAATGTAATTATAATTATTATGTTATCATAAATAATTTTTATGTACTTCTATAATAACCTAATATATAAACTATTTCAAATATGAAAAAAATAAATATTACATGATAATTTATTATACATTATATATTAAATTTATGTATTAAATAAAATAAAATATTTTTTATATATAAAAAAGACCTTCCCTTAAAATCTCGCTCAGGGCTTGAAATTTAGTTGAGACAGTCCTGAGCAGCTCTGTCTAGGGTCTATAGTGTTTACCGTTCAACTGCCCAACATTGGATGAGCGACACATAGTACATCAGAAATATTCTTATGTATGAGTTGTATGGTAGACTGAATAACTATAGTGTTCTGCATTATATTCAGCTTACTTTCTCACTGTTACTTCCAGAAGGTCTACTTGATTTCTATCATATTTGGTGTTACGTTGTATTCATATAACCATTTGATGCTTTGTTCTGGATCACCCTAAATTTCATCGGATGTTGTTTGCCTCATTTGTAGGTATATGTTGTTTGTTACAGGCCGGCAAATTGTCTACTGGAGACTCTATGGATATGTGCCCAATGGATGAATCATCTATTATTGCAAATGACGCCACACTTAAGGACATGGAGGTAATATTTCTAGAAAACTAACTCTTTGTTTATCAATTTCATTCGTAGCTGACTTAAATTGCACATTTACGGACCCGACCCAATTTTCTCATCTTTTAAACTGATCCCACTTCGTCTGCACTTCAGTTCCATAACTAGACCACGCTCAAAATTTTACTCTCCCACCACTAGATCTTCCTATCAACTTACATATTTGTTATTTGCAGTAAGTTGCTAGAACACTAGGGCTTCCAGCTATTATTCTTCTTCATTTCTTCGTCTTAAAATCTGATTAGATATTTATGATGAACCTGTTTTAATCTGGTTGGTGAATGATATTAAATTTAATTGGATTTAATTGATTATACCTTTCTTTAAATCCAATCAGTTTGTGTATATATCTGTGATTCTGTGTGTATGACTACCGACTCTCAATTAGCGAAGTTGAATATAATTTATTTTGGTTTATTTGATAAGATTTACAAATATCCTGTTTATTTTGGTTGTTTTATTAAGATGTGAGCAGAATTGGTTGATTAAAAGTATGCAACTTGTTATGCAATGACAAATCCAATGCAATGCTATACTTGGTTCCATTGCTATAATTTAGCACCAAATGCAAAAATTCACCATTGCATACTCAAATGCAAATATTCCCAATTGCATAATTGGTTATGCATATTTGAATCTTGCCACATCATTAGTCACCTCTAAATGAAATGCAAGTATGTGTAGTATAAAGAAAAGTGAAAAAAATTAGATTGAGAGTTAGTTATATTTGGAATTATATGGTTTTAAAATGCAACTATCATTGGAGTGCAAGTCCTAAGTCCTATATTAGGACAAAAAATCGCTTTTTGGTGCCGTATTATAGCAATAGGTATCACTAATTTTATTTAACTTAGGACTTGATCTTATGCAATCTTATGTAATTTTTCAATTGTTTTTAAAGTTGAAGTTGTATCTATGGTTGATTTAAGTTGCAAATATAATTGCAAATCGTAAATAAGTTGCCTTCGTGTTTGTTTGTTTTTTCTTTTTAATTGTTTTGACTGGATTAATATACTACAACTTGTTATGTAACATGTTATGCAATCAAATACAATTTCAGTTGTTTTAAAATTTTGAAGTTGCATTTGTGGTTTATCATAATTGATTCTCTTTGCGAAAATGGTTGCAAGCCCTATTTTTTCAAATTTTATTCAAAAAATCCTTGTATTTACAATTTCTTTTTCAAAATCCTTATTGTTGCCAACAAAATTTTAATGGTAAATTTTATTTTTTTTTAGGAAAACTTATCTTTCTATTGTGCAACCACGGTAAATAGTTTTATCGATTACCAATAAACAACTATCATTATCAAAATTATCCTAACAATCATGCAAATCTGGTAATATTACTTAAACCATATATTGAGACTATACCAATTACCATACTCTACATATAACACAACCTACTTGAACTACCTAGTATGTTGTGGGGTCTAACATCTCCCTAACTTGAAACGTGGTGCTCGTTGCTTCACTATAAAGTTATAGTTCTTGCGCATCCTTGTTTCTCGTAATTTTATAAAATCGGAAATTTCACTTTTTAACGTGATTCTTTCTAGATTATACTCACAACTGACCATACTGTCCATGAAATATTTTCCTCAACTTGTTACGGCTTATAAGTGGTTCGATTATCGTGTCGAAGTTCGTTTTTGCACACTAGCTTTCTCGGTAACGTCTTTTACGAAAGCTCGCATATCTTTTGAACCATAAGTCAAAACGACGTGATTTTTTCGCTGAAACAAACTATAACTAAGATCTTGTTGCTCTTGCACAGTTTCATGCATTTATAGTGGTTCAATGATTCGACAACTTCTTCTCAACTGCCTGAATAAAATAAGCATTATAACCGCTATATCGCAACGATTTCATATTTCTAACCAACCAAAACCAACACAAATCAACATAACCCAACATAATCTAACTCATCCATCAACACAACTCATACCATGATCATCTTATACCATTTACAATCCAAAACAAGGTTAGATCTATCTTTGCAACCAACACACCAAAGTATTATACTAAAATCATTTCAAATGCAAGATCTAACCATTACAACTCCATAAAACATCCATATAACTACACCCATGCATAATATAAACTTGATCAAGGAAGGGAGGATGTTTTTATACCTTTCTTAAGCTTGCAAATCACTTGGTGGTAGCTTAGATGCCTAAAGAAAGCTTAGACACTACTTAGAATGCTTGGATCTTTTCAAGATATCAAAGAAAATCAATGTTAGACAATATTCATTACTATTCATGCTCATCTTCCATCATAGATTTGATCAACTAAATAAGCTTGGATGGGGATAAGGATTTTACCTTGTCTTAATCTAATCCATAAGAAGCTTTTCAGTTAAGAAACATGATTTTAGGAGGCTTGTAGCTTGAGTTTTGATTTTCACTTCTTCAAGAAAAAGCTTGGACCGAAGTGAAGTGTTCTTGAGCTTGAGAGATTTTGAAAATTTGGATACTTGTGTTATGTGAAAGAAACAAGTGGTTTGGTGGTTTTTAAATCAAGTTTAGGTAGATAATTTTGTATCACATATATATGTATGTATATAATACATGTGTCACTTGATTATTAGCTAAGGGCAGCGGTCCCTGGCATATTTACCCAACCCACAATTCGTGGGCCGTTGGATGAATATCCAGAGGCCAGGATTATAACCTACGTCCAACGCTTTTTTAGCGTTGGACGAGGTCTGTCCAGCTCTTTTTAACCGCTGGACGAGGTTAAAAAGCGCTGGACATATTAAACTTTTGTTTTAATCTTGGTCGCTGGATATTCATCCAACGGCCAGGAAACTGATTGTTGGTTAACAGGTCCCTGACATACGTATGCCAAGGACCTAGACCCATTAGCTAATATTGGATTCTTATCCATAGTTTGTAAGTGTTTAATCTACAAGCTTAAGGCTTGTTTGCTTGTTTTAATCTGCTTGATTAATGCATTCCCGGTTGATTATATTGTGGTTTGTTCTGTCATTCTCTCATCGATCGATCTTGCCGGGATATCCAAGATAATTAAATCTTTTGGGGAAATTTCATTCTTATAATATCCATGAATTCTATTATTTTTGCCTTTTGATCATAATTCTTCAATTAATAATTTCCCCATATAATTCATATCGACCCGTATTTCGAGAAATTTTAATTTGCTAATTTTCGTGATCCTTCGAGCTTTACATACACTAATTTTGCTCATATAACAATAATATAATTTCGGAATTTTTATTTATTCATCCCTATATAGCATAGTCGAAAGTGTTTTTGAGAATCAACAAAAGTCACTATCTATTTTTGTCTTTTACTAGTACAAATTTTGGGGTTATTACATATAACCTTTAATTTGAACAACTAGTTGAACAACCAGATCACTATTGTAGTTTCACTTAGAAACCAACCTAGTGATATACTTAAATACTTTTGGGTTTGTAATGAACTACTGATATTTTTATTTATGCATGTAAATTAAGTGTAATATCATCTCTGAGACTATAACCTCTGTGTGTGTTGTGGGGGGGGGGGGGGGGGGGGGGGGGGGGGGGTCATAAGCATGCTACTTATGGTTGGGAAATGAGATTTAGTGTGGTAATTGTGAATAAGGATCTCGTGGCGACCTAAATCCCTGACCCTGGGTTTAGGGGTGTCACAATTTGCCTTCGCTTGTTTTATTTAAAATAGAGGCAACATGTAATTTACTTTAGAAGAAATCTATTGACAGTCCATTAAACAAAGTGCATCCATAAGTTTATCAACATCCTCACTTCTACTACCTCCAACCCTTGTTCTTGGACCTTCTTGGTTGCCTAGCATTCAGACCCAGAAAGTAAAGCGGCCGAACTGCTAAAAGATAGAATTTTCATTTTAATTTTAATGGAATTTTCTTATCACGCAATAAGCCTGTAGCCGCCCTTCACTTTAACCAACCTGAATTAATACGATGGATGACATCATCATCTATCTTTTCTTCTTTTTGAATAATGGAACCTAGGTATTTGAATTATCCTTTGGACATAAAACTTGTTTCCTTACACAAACATCTATTCCCTCAGTAGGTCTACTAAACTTGTTCCCCAACACAAATATTTATCCCCTCATTAGGTCTAGGTCTGCTGCTAAAATTACACTATAAATACTCAGTCTCTGAACGGCTTATACGTAAATCTCGTGTCTCTACAGTAACTCTCTATTATAACTTTTCATTCAGTCTCAGCAACTATAACTATATCATCTGCAAAAAGTATACACCATGGTACATTACCTTGGATCCCATAATGTTGTCTTTTTATAAATTATAAATATATATAATGGCTACCTGAAGTCTCCCTGTACCATCTCCCTTGATTTATATATGGACTTCCTTGGTTCTATTCCATCATTGACTTTGGGCTTAAATTACGTGCTTGTAATTTTATGGTGCCCTCAGCCCTGATTCCTTATTATATACTTGAATTTGGCAAAAACAATTGGGATCAACCTTTTCTTTATTTGTTTCCAAGAACATGACCAACTAACATAAACATAATTCATATTATGTAAAACGTAATGATGTCTTTTCTTTGTGATCTTAATGATGTTATTATAAAGAGAACTCCCTACAAGTTGATTAAGGAGGTGTTTTCTTGTCATTTTGTGATCTTATAATGATGTTATTATAAAGAGATCTTCCTCCAAGTTGTTGATTAAGGAGGCATTTGCTTGCTGTGGGCAAAATTTTTATGGTTATAACATGGCCTATGCCCATGTTTGTTTCTTTTGGATAAAGTATGGGATATGATTATAATCATTTAAATTTTTAAATCCCATGTTTTATTTTGTAAAACTTTATTTGATATTAATCCAAGGATTATAATCCTTAAAATTTTCCAATCCCATGTTTGTTTTGGAGTAAATGATAGGATTATAAGAGCATATCCAATGCTAGAAAACCCTTAGCAAAGTCCTGATAGCATGCCATGAATAGAAAATATAGATAATATGTAAATGAAAAAATTTGTATTTCGAGGGGTCAATTGACTATATTTGGCGAACTTCCTGATACCTTTAGTAAGATTCTGCAAAAACTATTACCATATTAAATAATATCTTCTATTTATAACAACTTGGAATAATATTAACATACAATTTTTAAAATAGCCAATTCCTTCGGAAAACAATGTCCTACAAGTTCGACAAAATTTTATTCAATGTGTTACATGTCCAATTTAGTATCATTAGAGATGCTCTAATCCTCCGTAATACTTGGTTGAAGGAGGTTTTATCTAATCATCTCAATCAAGTCTATTTTAGAAGGATTATAATGTAATTCAACGTCAAAGAAACACTTGATAATCCTATTCCATGTATCATCCCTCCAAACAAACATAGGATAAAATTTAAAGGGTTACAATCCAATTTTAAACTTAATTATTCAAAGTGAACATATGATGGGATAATTTAAATATTAATAATCCTTGGGATATAACAGTTGAGAGATTATGATCCATGGGTTTATAATCCCATGAAACATGGCCATAATATCTTAGTGGCACTTTTGGGCAGGGAGCAGCAGTTGCATATGTGGCGGATCTGCTGAAAATCCCTGCAATATTTATGAAAGCTGTCACTGACATCGTTGATGGTGACAAACCAACTTCAGAAGAATACTTGGAGAATTTGTCTGCTGTGACCGCTGGCCTTGGTGAAGCAGTTTCCCAAGTTGTTTATTACCTCGATGGAAAATGCATTGCGGAATTATAATCACTTCTTACAACTTATTTCTGTTTGCACTGGTCATTGATGAAGAACATTTGCAATCCAATTCACTATGCAATTCTTATCTAGTAGTATAGATTATTTATATGTACACAATTTAATAGAGTAGCTTGTATCCTGAAGTAGAAAATTATTGATCTTTACTTGGTCAGGAACTGGACTGCACTAATGATGCCTGAATCCAAACTGGGCGGGACAGTTTTTTCATTAAGCTCATGTACTAATTGTTGCTTATGCATCGCGTAGAGATTAATTTATACTCCCTCCATTTCTATAATATTAACGACCAGATATTTTGTCGATGAAAATAGTTATTATTTAAAAAATGCTAATTTTGTCGCATTATCAAAGTTGTTATAGTTATTATTTGGGGGGTGTATTATTGTATTTAGTTGAAATTTTAAGAGTAAAGTGTATTTTGTGTACGTGTATTTTTAGCAAGACACTACTTGCTTCCAAAACCACTCCATGCAATATCACAGTTCATAACCCGATACAATTTATGCAGTCCCGTCTATAATTCTCAACGCCATTAACAGACAAAGGGGTATTTTGTATAATTTCACATCTGTAACGGTTTTTTTTGCTTCTTTTTGTCATTTAACGAAATTGCAACTCCCCAAATTATTCTACAGCCTCACATGACCCTAATTTTCTAGCTAGCGTATGAGACAACTACGAGAAAATTAGAATTACGTGAGGCTGTATAATGATTTGAAGGGGTTGCAGCTTCGTTAAATAGCAAAAAGAAGCATAAAATAGTCATTACAGAGATGAAATTACACAAGTACCCCTTTGTTTGTTAACGGCGTTAATTATAGACAGGATTGCATAAATTGTATCGAATTATAAACTGTGATATTGCATGTGATGGTTTTAGAAATGCAATGTTACAAGTGGTGTCTCGCTAAAAGTGCAGGTACACAAAATGCACTTTACTTAAATTTTAAATAATTGTTTTTTGTTCATGAAATTCGAGTGAATTCAATTCATATTTTAAATGATGTATCAAGATCTTGAGATATCAATATATAAATTATTTTACAAAATTAGATGGGTATCAATTATAGAATTTTAAATTATACTTAAAAGTTCGATGATATTAAATTGTGATTTTTTAAATCTATTAAAATCTGATGATATTCAAATGCTCATAGATTATTTTGGATTTTATAAAATGATAGATTTTGTGATTGTTTAAAGTATTTATGTTTTTTGAAATCTATCAAAATTCTTGAGATTCTGAATTATTGTGTTTAAATTTTTATTTTTTTTGAATAAATTGTGTTTAAATTTTAAAAAGACTATATTAATTGGGTGACATTTTATATATAATTCATTAAATTCATACATTAAAAATAATAAATTAGAATCTCAGTTTCATTTTATTAATATTGACTACAAATTACAAATTAGTCATTTTAAAAGTGATCATATACCGTGCAACCTCATTTGCCGTTAACATGAAATCAACCGTTTTCACTAAACGCTACAATCTCATTGGCAACTTGAATCGTATTTTTGAAAATAAATTTAAAAATATGGATATATTTACAAATTTTTCTATATACTTTAATAAAATCATATTTGTAAATTTAAAAAAAAGGTCGATGGCAGAAATTTCAACTTGACGTTTCATTTAACTTATGAATTTGAAGAAAAAAGTGACTAGTGAGAAACTGAGCATTGATCCGAAACAAACACGGCCTCTAATTTAGTGTTGGGCGTTGCGGGCTGCAAAAAGGCTGAGAGCGTGCGGTGCAGACAGCAGAGGAAACTACTACTCCTGGCTCTGGTGAGGAGGAGGAGCAGCAGCAGCAGCCACCACATGAGGAGGAGGAGGAGCAGCAGCCAGCACAAGAGGACTCCTCACATAGTGTTTGCCATCGGACCATATCAACACTCCAAAAGTGTAGGCCCCTTCACTTTCTGATATGCTGTTGAGGTTGCATGATTTTGCTTCAACAATCAACTTGAAACGCTTCTCTTCACCAATATATTGAAAAGTTATAACACTGGGCTCCACAGCCACGGAATAACCTGATGGTTGACGAACACGAGCAGCGTATGTTCCTGGCTTACCAACATTCTTCAGTGTTCTAGTCACCGTAACCATGCAACTATTGTTGATAAGGTGCTTCCCAGGAATACTTATGGAAGGGTAATTAAAATTGAGGAGATTAAAGCCGCCGCCACTCTGAGGAGGACATTTATAATCCTTGTGCTCTGAGAATCTCTTCATCATTGTGCTGTTATAGCCACTGTCACAGAGGAAGTCCAGATAGTCGTTCATAGACAAGTCATAGACCAGGCCGGGATCGATGGCACGATTTGGCCGTATTACCCCAGCCCCATAACTGAAAGGAGACGCTTCCCTGTTAAAATCACCGCGTACAGGATGACCTGTGTTATCTCTTGTTCTGGCTGTATCAATGTCACAGATGTTATCATTCGATCAAATTATATATGTACATCAAATTTAGTTATTTACATACCTGTCGTCATGATTGCAGATCTGATTGCAGCTGCACTCCAGTGTGGGTAGAGTGTTTTGAGGAGGCCGACAAGTCCAGCAACATGAGGACAAGACATGGAGGTCCCGGACTCTGAATTAAAGGCAGTCCTTCGCTTATCTAATGCTAAACCTGTGGGGCTTGTTCCTTGAGAGTATGCAGCGATTATGCTGACTCCTGGTGCAGATATATCTGGCTGAAACCATGTAATGTTTATTATGATGGAGTTACCATGTGGATAGCAAACATAAATCACAACACAACAATTGGATTGATATATAATCTTGCTAATGTGTCACCTTTAGGATTTCAGGTGTGACAACGTTCGGACCCTTGGAAGAGAAAGAAGCAATGAAGGGAGCAGGTTTCGTGTCCAAATGTGTATAAGAAGGAACAAGATATCCCTTCAGATCTCTGTCACCATAACAAATTAGTTATACTGAATACTACAGCTTTTAAGAACAAACTCTGGACAGAACTAATTGAACAACTCTGTACTTGGTAGAATTGAGGTAAGAATAGATGGCAAGACCATTAGTGAAATTGACGTTGGATGCCGGCAAGACGTGAGGATCAGCAATAATATCATTACCACTGGCAACGTCATTACAAAGAATCATTCCCACAGCACCAGCATTACGAGCTTCTTCACCCTTGGCCACTCTTGCTGTCTGCCCCCTCAAGCACACGACTATCTTGCCACTCACCTTTTTAGGATCCAGTGTTCCGTGCATACAAAGCCTCCTGCATTCATGTACCACGTATTACTTCCTTTTACGTTACCAATGGGTACAAAATTTGTCATGATTAAACCTATTGGTTCACTCCAATTAAGTTGCCAAAATCTGCTCACTGGAGAAGAAAACTTATATAACATCATTTAAATCCGGGAGGAACCTCCCAAGACAATGTCAGGAAATTTGCAGAAAGTGAGATCACATAGCCTATAAACCTCATTCAGAACAAGAAGTATAATTACAGACCATGTCACCTTAAAAGGTTAAAAGTTACCATTTAAACAGAAGAAAAATAACTGTTATTCTAAGTAACATGTGGCATGCATTGTCAAGATGTATATTACCCTTTCTCTGCAGATGTGTTGGCTAATGTAGCATCCGCTGCATCAATAAGTGGGTAAAAGTTGCCTTCTGACATGGGTTTACTAAGGCTTGTTCCCTGTTAACAAGGTGCCAATTGATTAATCTGGAAACACTCGACTTTTACCATATTTGTTGTAGAATTTAGTTATTAAATTAAATGGTGTTCAACCTTGAGGCGCTGGCCATTGCTTAGCTGAACATAAGCTTCGAAAACACGATCAGTAGTGCTTGCTCCAACAGTTATTATCCAAGGTGCAAGATTTGATACTGTTCTATAAGCTGGTCCATCATTTCCAGCTGAACATACCACCACCATACCTTTTTTGACAGCATGGAAAGCCCCAATAGCAATTCCATCACTGAAGTAGTCAGAAGGTTTTCCGCCTAAAGATACAGAAAGAACATCAACTCCGTCGTGTATGGCTGTATCAATGCCTTTCATGATATCAGAATCATAACATTCACTTCCATTCACTGGAGGCCAGCAAACCTTGTATGCTGCCACTCGGGCCCTTGGCGAACCCCCTTTTGCAATTCCATTCCCGTGACCTGATACATTTGCTCCAGACACAAAATTTCCACCAGCTGTTGACAATGTGTGGGTTCCATGCCCTTCATAATCACGAGCTGTGTTTAAAGAAGCATTAAACCTTCCCGTATACCGTTTGTAAGCTTTGTTGTAATACTTGGCTCCAATTAGTTTACTGCAACATATATATATATATCTTATAGTCATTTGCTCGTGCCATTCCATATACATACATATTTAGATAAAACAAGGAGGGTCTAAGGAGATGAATACTTATTGCAAGGAATTCCACCACAATTTCCTTTCCACTTTGCTGGAATCGAACCATATCCATGTCCGCTAAAGCTCTCAGACTCGGGCCAAATGCCTAGATAATAAAACTTTATATGAATGGACATTCATAATGCTGGGAAAATTACTCATGGATAGGTACTTGTCGGTTTGATATATGTTTAATAAAAGTAGTGAGATAAGTACTTATAAAGGAGTGATAAAGAAGATGTAATAGGTACCCGTGTCAAGATTTGCGATGATGGTATCTTCACCAAATCTAGCCTTTTCCCACAGGGAACTACTTCTAATGACTCCATCCTTTTCGAGTAAAAGAAAATCCCATGAATGTGTTGTGTGAAGATTTCTCCCTTGATCCAAGAAAACAGAGACCACATTTGGATGCTCTGCATACAGGATTAACCGAGTAGCTGCTAATTAGAAGCGTCATTGCAAGTATATAAATCATACTAGCTAGCTAGTATTAGGCAAATATAAATAAAAATCTACAAAACAACAACGTACTAGCCATTTGGGTTGCAAGGTTCTCCTCAAGAAGAGCAGCAAAGCCATTAATATGCTTATTATACGAGTAAAATATGGCCTCTCTGGCCTTGTCTAGGCTGCAAAATGAATGAGGATCAGCACAGCTTGTACATATAATAATATGACTAATTAGTATGTGATGAGTCCAAAACGGACACGAATTAAATCCCACATATATAATTAAATCGCAGACAGACAGACCTCCCGCCCAAGAAAGAGGAAAGAAAGCGGTGGTGTGAGTGAGCTCGGCGTTGATGAAGCTCAGCGTCAGGTAGATTGATTTCCGGGGCATCGTGTACTCCCAGGTATACTATATAAGACTGCATGCCAAGTCCATATATACGTGATATAGTATAACTGAGGATCGGAGAAAGAAGAATGTAGTTACAAATTAAACCTAGCTAGTAGTTACAAGTTACCTTTTTAATTGCTAAAGCTGGAGTCTGGAGCTGACAAGACACGACGACAAGTAAGAAAGCAATTACAAAACCAGTGATCAATTTCATTTCGGGCGAGTATTGTATTGTATATATGCGAGACGAGGCTAGCTTGTTAATGACTACCAATTAGCCTCCTCCATCGATAAAATACAAAGATCGAATAGGAAGTTATTTTGATTCAACTAGTTGCAAAGTGATCATCTTATCATTTTCAGACCTTTACTTTGTTACTTGTAGATAGATTTTATAACTAACCTCATAACTGCACACGCATATGTATACGCAGGTTCAGTGGCGGAACCAGAGGGGGGCTAGGGGATGCTAGAGCCCCCCCTGAACTTGAAAAAATAGTGTATATTTTTTTTTCAGCCCCCCCTAAGTTATTGAGATGTCAATATAATTTTTTTTAGCCCCCGTTGGATTATAGATATAGAGAGACTTGCTTTCCAAATTTCAAGGTATGATATTTTGATTGATTCTTGGATAAATTGTTATTCTTTAATCTTTTCGTATCTGTTGTGATTTTGTGTAAAAAGATTGTTAATTGAGGGTTCTGGATTTCTCAAGAATTAGAGTTTGAATTTTGAACTATTTTACATTTGTTCTTTTGAATTATGATGGTCACTTAGTTGTTTTCAAAAGACTTTGCACATAATTACATTATTCTTCTTATATGTTAAAATGTGCATGGACCCTCTTCTAGCAGCTTGTATAATCTTAAGAAATGCTCCTGCACTCTAGATAAAAAGTATCGATCTAAAATGTTCTCGAACATGATTCCACTTCGACCTGGATCACCAGGGATCACGTTCGAGTTCGCTGACTTTGGCGATCCACCTTTAACGTAAGCGATATTACAAAGGAAGATAACTTGACACTATCTTGATTGAAATTGTTTTTAGAAACGTACTTTAGTAAAAGAAATAAGAAAAGAAAGGAGCTGAGAAGATGATACAGATGAAAGAAAAGACACACGAGACATGCCTTTTTACAAAAAAGATTTAGATCCCCTTATAAATATGTATTGAAGGTCCTTATCATTTATTAAGTAACCTTAAAATTCATTTTTTGATTAACTTACTTCTCTATTTTCGGGTAAAATAAATATTTTAATCATGAAATCATAAGTAGACTATATATTGTTAGTGAAAAATCACTAAAAGAGATCAAGATATCGAATCGCGAACCGGATTCGCTGGTCATCGTACCCGATTCATAACAACTGGCATTTTACGTACCCGATCGTCCGTACCTAGTACCCGAATGACCCGTGAACAACATTGTTTGAGCCCCCCCTAAATCTAAGTCCTGGTTCCGCCACTGCGCAGGTTTGTTATTTAGTCGTCTAACTGTGTAACATATATATACGCATGGGAGAATTTTTTATGCCAATATTCTAGTGAAGCAGTTGTATGATCATCTAATCTAAGACTTTAACAAGTCAAGCCCCTGCGTGAAACTAGCATCAACACGTGAATTTTAGTTTAATCTTCTTAATATTTTATAATCCATGATGTTTGATCTAAAAATATCACCATGCTCTTTTACAATTACAAGAATAATGTTTTAATTTAATATACTTAATGGTTCACTAAGATGCAACTCAACTTTTTTTATAATATATTCTTAAAAATATTATGACAAGATAAGGGTCAATGTTTGATTTAAAATATAAATATTTAGGACTTTTTTCATAAATATCCAAGTCTAAATGATCTTTTGGAAAATTACTGTCACTTTTTAAAACAAATTACAAAAATACTATATTTCAAGATATATTTGTAAAAACACGGAGGTTGCATATGCAACCATATCTGCAACTGCTAGCACCCATATATGCAACCACAAATGCAACTTTGAATTTTTTTTTTTGAAAATTACGTTTAGTTGTATAATAAGTTGCAACTAGTTGCAAATGGCTAAAAATAACGGCATCTACAGGGCCAATAACAATAACACAAAAACAATCATAAAAGCAAAATCAACAAGCATTACAACCAGAAAATCAACTAAAGCATCATACTAGAAATTAACTTAAAAGCAACCAACTAGCACACTTCTCTTCCTCTCCGTACTTACCTCCCTCCTATACATGTTCTTTCCGCCACCGCTGAGTATCGGCCTCATCCTCCGTCACTACCTATTGTCACCGTTAGAATCCATTTTCACCTCCCTCTATCCAGCCCCCAACTCCATCCCGAGGTTGTGGAGAGAGACACACGAGATAGAGAGGAGGAGGAGATAGCGAGGATAGAGAGAAAGAGAGAGATTAAAAAGGCGAGAGGATAGTGAGAGGAGAGGACAACTGACCTCGATGATGAGATGAGAAGATGAAGATGGCAACCCGCGAGAACAAACTCGAATCTATGCAAATGTTCTAATTGAAATTGTACAAAGGAAACGTATTTTCGCAATGATTCAAGGCATGTAGTAATTTTGCAAATAACATGGGAAAAAGGGGCATTTTTGCCAAATTCCCAAACATTTATTGCAAATTTATACTATCTATAATAAGCCAACATCAGAATAATTTGTAGTCTACAAGTCCGCAACACCCATCATTAAGCAGTACAGTTTAAATTACAGACACTTATAATGTATTAAAAGATAAAAATTCCACCATTATTGTTTTAATTATATTATATTATTTAAAAAAATTGAAAAAATAGCCTATTATCATTAAGATATATTAATATTGAAAAATAATTAAAAGATAAATTGGATGTCAAATACAAATTTTATATAAATAAATATGAATCTTCTTAATAGATATTTAAATAAATATATTATCTTTATTACAAACACTCATGATATTACAAGATAAAAAAATTCTACCATTATTCTTTTAAATATAATATTTAATTAGTTAAAAAATAAAAAAGTAACCTACTGTCATTAAAATATATTACTATTATAAAATAATTAACAGGCAAATAGAAAGTCAAATAAAAAATTTATATAAATAATGTGAATCTTCTCAAATAGATAATAAAAATATTTACTATTTATACTACTGATTTACAATATAAAAAATATTATAAAAACTAAATTTGTAAATGAAAATATAATCAAACGTTTCATGTGATTTAACCAGATTTCAATTAATTATCATAGAATTGTCCATTCAAAAAAAAAATATGACATCTAATAATATCAAACAAAATAAAATAAAATAATAATAATAAATTTTGAAATATATAGTTGTGTTTTATACGTGTTTAAGGCTAATATTTGCAATAACTTAAGATAATAATATTAGTTAGTATGAGAAGTAATAACTAATATTATTATCTAAGATTTCATTCATAATTGTTTGAATGTTTAAATATAATTAATTTATCTTAAATCCGTGAAGATACAAACAAAATATTAACATTAGCATAATATGTAATTATATAAAAGATGTAACTACTTACATGCTATTGCGTTTTGGATATTTATCAATATGTATAAACTATATTTTCTCGTGTTTTTATATAAATTGATCATATTATTTTATTCCAAATAGAAAAAATGATAGAGATAAAAGTATCAATACTATTTATTTTTTTATGTGATGTTTTTATTATAAGAAAAATGTAGTAAACCGGGCATGAAAGTTTTGACTGAATTTAGCTAACGATAATATATTTAGGATTTGTCTGGTGTGTTTGTATGAACACATGCTAAACACTGAGATCTATAAATCTGGATGATTTCGATGCAGGGGTCCATCATTATTAAAGAATTTTTTTTGCCAAAATTTAGAGTGGATTTCATTAATACTTTGAAAGAGACTCAATCGGGACAAACCCTCAACTGATGATGCAACCAGGCTGAAAAACAAATAAACGAGCTAAATAATTAGTCGTTTTGTTTTCGGATTGCTTAACAAACTGAATACAAATATTCTGAAAATTAAAAATGAAGATAATGGTTTCTTAAGCAATCCAACCTGCATCTCTCTTGAAAATAGTAGCTTCACAATTGACCCTCACAGTAATTTCATGGATAGTGTAATGTTCTAAGGACTCAGTTGCAAAAACTGAGTATAGAGACCTCATGTTATGAACAGATATATTTTGTGAGAGGTGAGCACATGCGATTTTTACTACCATTCTAAACGCACCCCAGCTATCTAATTGCCGGACTCCAGCTATAGAGCTGCCGAAAGTGTTGTTGATGCGAGATGTCCAGATCTCCCAATACACCGTAAAATTCATTTTCAACCCAAATACATCGCATAAAGCGAGACACATCGCACAAAACGATACACTCAAACACACGAATAATAAATCAGACAGAAGACAATGAAAAAACCCAAATGGGTTTCCCCGAATTTTGTGGAACAAAACTCGATTTTATTGACGAAGAAACAAACAAAGAGCGTTATTAATAGAAAGTTAAAAAGAAGAAAAGAGGTGTTGTGTGGATGGAGAAGCGGTGGCTAGAGAATTGAGATGGGACGAAAGGAGATAGGGATAGTGATGGGTGGAAGAGATGGATAGAGATGGGTGGAAGAGGTGGAGGAGGCTAGGGTGTTGGAGGAAGATATAGCGGCCTACTCTCATTATTAAAGAGTTTAAGACAATCAAAACAAGAAAAATTTTATCAAATTTTGTGTTTATAGTGTGCCCATGAGCATACCATAGAGAAACCAATATATTTAAGTCATTCCGTTTGACATATTAAACTACACATAGGGATGGCAACGAGTCGGATCGGGTCAGGTTTCTTGAGATTCAGACCCGATCGATCCATTATATTTTGGGTCGGTTCGGATCTGGGTATCTAAAATGAAGATCCGAATCCGATCTGTCGGGTTTTTCCGAGTTTCGGTTCGAGATCGGGCTTAATTCGGGTTTTATTCGAATACCTAATAAAATAAAATTAAAAATTATATACCTATCAAAAATGTAATGATTGATTTTTTAAAATGTAGGAATATAAAAAGGGGCTTCACATGTTTCATTTAGTACAATAAACACGTGAAACATGCTAATTTAATTGTTTAGAATCATTCAACTTATCATTTATATTTTTATTATATTTTGATTATTTAATGAACAATAATTAAGAAAAATACAATATTGGTAAAATGAATATAAATTATGTAACACGCGTATAAAATTAAGTAATATGTTAATATATATAACTAATAATTTATAATACTTCAATATATATACTATACATTTAACACATGCACATGGATATATATAATATTTTGTATCGGGTTTTTATCGGATTGGGTTCGAATAGGTTTTTAGTTTTCGGGTTTCGGGTCGGGTCTCGGTTCGAAATACTTAAGATCCATATCCAGATCTAAACTTTTTCGGATCTAAAGATACGATCCAGATCCAACAAAATCGGGTTCGGATAGATACTATCGATTCGGCACGGGTAGGGTAAAACTAGGGGTGTAAATTATCCAAACAGTTCGTGAGCTACTCGAGATCGGCTCGTAAAATATTCAAATTCGGCTTGAAAATAATCGAGCGGAACTCGACCTCGAGCTATTCGAATAGTTTACCGAGCCGAGTTCGAGCTTCATATTACTCGGTTCGTGAGGCTCGCGAGCCTAATCGAGCCTATAGTATAATAATTATTTTTATATCATTTCTATATTATTATTTAAAATATTTGATATTTATATCTCTTTTATATATTTAATCGAATCGAACTCGAGCTGAACCGATCATGTTTCGAGTTTTTGTTAATATGTGGCCAAATCATTCAAACTTTCGAACCGAACTCGAGTCTATCAAATTTTCACGGACCGAGCTTCGAGTTTAAAATTAAAGGCTCCTGGACTCAAAGTCGAGCTCAAACCCGAATTTTTTCATCGATCTCGAGCCGAGTCTGACAGTGTTCAACTCGGCTCGGCTCGACTCGATTACACCCCTGGGTAAAACTGTCATCCCTCGTTCCTGACCCCCACGGGTTTGTGATCTGGGAGTTGTTGACACCAGATTTCATTTCAAACTCCGAGTGTTACAACATTTAGAACTTGTATAAATTAGGAAATTATTCCCGCTTACCTCGTTTTTTTAATGATTAATAAAACACTTACCTCGTTTTTTATTGAAATCTACTGAAAACGGTATGCGTATTTGTGAATTTATTAACATATAAGTATTATACTTATTATCAAAAATCCTTAGTCATGAAGGCAACGTTTACTCTTCTTATTTTGTATATTGTCAAATTTATCCATAAAATACAATTTTTTTGGCAAATAGAGTATATGATTTGGAATTGTTTTTATGAAGACACGATTTTGTAACTTAAATGTGTGCATGGGTTTTTAGGCCTCTCATTCATCGGCGTGAAAGAGTACATTGGGCTTTTTGGCCGGCTTTTAGATTTATAGGTTAGAAGTACTTATCCGTATCGTTTGTTTAAAAAATCAAGATGTACTTAAAAAAAGTTCGGAATACTAGTTTTTGTTTCATGACTTCTACTTATTTTCCAAACACTTTAATTATTTATAAATTTTAACTTGCTTCTAAATTCTAATTCACTTTTTTACTTTAAACAATAAGCACATATTTTAAGTTTATCCAATCCCTTATACTCCCTCAGTCCAAGGTTTGTTTTCTTTATTTTTTGGCACGCATTCTGAGGCTTTTATAATATTTTTTTTCCTGAATAAAAGTTTGACGTTTAAACTTTTATTAAAAAACAAACTATACTTCATAAGAGTCTCAAATGCGTGCAAACGGTGAACGTAAACAACGTGTTAGGACAGAGAGAGTGGGTGTTTGGCCCCCCTTTTAAGCCGGGCTTCTCGACTTATATGTTAGAAGCACTTATTTCGTACCGTTTGTGTAAGAAGTCAAGAAGCACTTAAAAAAAGCTATGAATGCTAGCTTTTGTTTCAGGGCTTCTAATTATTTCCCAAACACTTTAATCACTTATAAGTCTTATTTTGCTTCTAACTTCTACTCCACTTATTTATTTTAAGTAATAAGCATTTATTTTAAGCTAACCCAAACGGCCCCAGAGTATTACTCGAAAGCTTCACATAGCCAGGTACGCACATCAGATACGGTGATTACAGATGGATAAAAGTCAGAAAATAGAACGAACAGGTGATGCATAATTAAATTTAGGCTGCAGAAAGAAACAGCAATAAATAATACATGAACCTAATAATGTTGAACAATTACATTGTACTCAACAGTAGCATTACCCGCCGGAACGTCAAAGTAATAGAAATCCAAGAGCGCCACTCCTCTTGCAAGCCTGAAAACACCCGTTCCTCCAACAACGGGCATTTCTCGGTGTTTCTGCAAGGTTGGGTTCCGACCCAGAATGCTTAGAGTACTGCCATTGTACTTGCCCTCAGTAAACACCAATGTCATGGCACAAAGTAGGCTGAATTCATCCATATCTGAAGAGGAGAATAGGCCCTGTACTCGACCAACCTGCTTGGAATGAAACTCGGGTCCAACTGTTAACGGATCATCCATTATGTTAGACATGCCGAATTTAGTTGGTGAAGTCTTTGTGATTTGTGCATTCGCCACGTTGACTGAGGTGGTATCGAAGATATCATGGAAGTAAAAGTGAAGTCTGGTCACTTTCTGCTCCGCCATAGCCACCTCCGAGAACCACTTTTCAACTTGTTGGGGGTTTCTGGCTACACCAGAAGACGCAACTGAGCACAGCACTAATAATATCAATAAACTGTGCAGCTTCTCCATTTTATTCTTATCTTTGATATATCGATACTATTTGTAGAGGCTATGATACTCAAACTATATATAATGGCCTCATGTGAGAGGAGGGGTCACATGCATAGTCGATATCCACTTGCTGAGACCATTTCCAAGTGCATCTAAATCCAAACGCCAAACACAACAAACAAACCTAATATCCTGCATCGTCCTTTCAATTAAAAAGTTGTTTGTGTTCCTCTTTCCTTTTTGTGATAATTTGTTCCGTCTACTCAGTATTGGCGACTGACTCTCGCCCCTTTGTCCGTCAGCTCGTCCTAAACGACAACTGGGGTCGACAAATATTCAAATTAATATTTGTCAAAATCAGTATTTTAACCGTGGTTCAAGCAGTCGAAATAACACACACCTATATATATATGGAGGCTTTTTGTCGAAATTTTTTATCAAATTTAGATGATAATTTATCTGTTTGAAATGGATAGGCGGGAGAAAACTCTTCTGTGTCGTGACCGAGACATATGTTCAATCATTTCAAGAATTTCGTTTGATATAAATTATGTTTTCCAATGTTCTCTATTTTAATTATTATATTTCACGGATTCATTTCAGCAATACTTAATTTTAGCATAAATTCGTCGAAACTAGCCGGTTACACGAAGGATTGATTAAAAATAAACGGCGTAAATTCAAATGGAATTGGAAAATCAAATATTGTTAGTTAATAACCTGCAAGCCGGCATGCTTTTGATCTTTTACGGTTGGAAGACATGCATGCCATCTTGTAGATGGAAAATGCTTGGTGCACATAATTGTGTACAAAAACATGTACATAATGACCTGTGTCAGATTTTAATTGGATGGCCCCCCTGCATTTACACCAACCACCCCAATTAAAATCCACCACATCACATGCCACATCATTATGTACAAATTTTCTGTACACAATTATGTGCACCTAGCACTACTCCTTGTAGATATATGTATTTTTTTTGACAGTTTATTCTAACAAATATGTTTTTACAAGTTATTCGTTATTAAATGGGAGGTAGGCAGTAGGCAGCGAGGATAAAAAAACATGACCGCACTATGGACAACTTTCCTTTGGATAAGGCAGCTGATCGAACGGGAATGCTGTCGTGTTATGTTTGTGTAAAATGACATCTTGACCGGAAATATTTTTGGGATATCATATGACTCTATTTTTCCAATTTTTTGAAATTTGTGACAGCTACATACTTAACTGTATAGGATATTTTGACTTATATGGAAACATTTTCTGTTTGTAAACAGGTCTACAATTGGATATTTAAGATGATATTTAGGAATGTTTTTATTTATTTTTTATGATTGGTATTAGGGCTGATACTATTATTTTCAATATATTTATAACATCACCATATCGATTAATTAGTTAAAGAGTATTTGGATCTTTTATAAACACAAAAAAAATAACTAATGTATATCAATTTGTTAGCACTTTTGGCTAGACCTGTGTTTGTTTGTCGAGTCCGGTATGCATCTAGTTGTTAGTTGTGGGTTTGAAATATTATAAATGGTATAAGACCTCTACCCGGCCGGAAGTGCAAAGACCCTACGTTATAAGACTTGATCGGAGCTCAAAGCCCTACGTTATTTGTTGTTTCTCGAAAAATCAAACAAAAGAAATTTTAAATTTGATTTTTTATATCTCTATATATCTGCTACGTTGTATCTCAACCTCATTGCGCCTTGATAAACCCTAAAATCGATTTATTCATGTTTACTCAGATTTGATAACAACTCATTAAAATCCTTTTACCTAATAATTTGATTTATTTCTGTACAGAGCATTCGTATTTTGGTGATGGTGTTCTTTAGGGATGACAAAATTTTCTGAACCGATGGATATTCGACCGAACCGATCCGAAAATTTTTATCGAACCCGGTTTATATGGTTTGGTTACAGGTTTGCCTTTTATTTTTAAAAACCGATTGATTTTTATACGGGTTTGATTTTTAGGCCAACCGAACCATTACCGACCTGATTATCCGAAACCCGAGTCGAATCTGAACCAAATCGAAATCCGACCGAACCCAATATTATAAATTTATCGTATACCATTATACAATATACATATAATATTTATATAAAAAAATTTCATTATCATAAGATGACAAAATATGTGTAAAAAAGAATAATTATATTGCTATCTTTATTAATCATTTTTCATCACGTATTCAAATATAAGTTATAATATTAATTTATTTATATATACTAAATAATTATCTTTTTATTATAAAATAAGACATAATCTAGTATTAAATAGTTTTTCTAAACAAGAAAAGTATTATCAAAAATTTTGTTTAACTAAATAAATAACATAAAATCCATACAATTTTATATAAGAACGCGATGCTATATATTCTTGTGTATAACAATAATCTACATTTATTTTTAATAAGCTCAATTAATAAAAAGTTCTTAAAAAGCTGAATTAATAAAACTTAACTAATACTTCAAAAAAATGAAGCTTCTTTGTTGTTCGGATGAGAATTTATTGCACTTGGAATAGATTTCTATATATATCAACATGAATAATTTGTATTTGTGGAAGAGAAGAGAAATATTTATTATCTATAGGATTATACAGTTTAAGAGTTGAAAGTGATAACCCTTATGCTATCAAGAGAAAGTGATGAATGTGATCCCTTTTGATGGATGCGATCAAGCTGCGAGGGTACCATAGGGTTGGTATTTGCTAAATGTTGGTGATCGAGTCATGTAGGATTAACTATATGTGTTGATTTCAAATGATCTAGTGAACTTGATGAGCATTAAATTGCTTATTCTTATATTAATTTATAGTCTATGAATAGTAAAGAGTGAACATTGCACATATCTAAAGGATGGCCCGAGAACGAGTGGTAGCAAGTTCAAGGAGAAAGCGCGACAGGCAAGCTAGGAGGTAGGAGGATTCATTGGAGTGTTTCCATGACGGGGATGAAGTTGGTTATCTTTGTAATATATGATTATGTAATTTGTATTGTAAGAATATTTTAGTTAGAATTACAAGGAGCCGATCAACCATGAACTTGTGGACAAATTTTATATGTTTAAGCATGTATGCTAGAAATGGGGTGGCGGCCTGGATCCACGGGATGTGCGTTTTGGAATGTCACACATACCTTGATTTACTGAGAGAGAATATACAGTGGAATATAAAACAAGCCTTACGGGATGTGCGTTTTGGAATGTCACACATACCTTGATTTACTGAGAGAGAATATACAGTGGAATATAAAACAAGCCTTACAGTGACTTCACTCGCCACCTGACTCAACGAGCCACACTCACTCAATTCTGATAAGGGGACATCGTCGAAAGTACGATCAACACCATAAGAACGAAGAATCAACATAATTCAAACGTAAAAACCACCGAAAACCCAAGACTACACACACAAAGATTACATACACTCGCTTCAACATAACACATATCGATTGGTAAAGATGAAAAGATGGAACGAGATGAAAACGAAGTGAGATGGTGATGGTTGTGATTCGACGAGACGAAGAACAAGTTGTGTAGTGCATAAAATGAGATACGGCAGTTAAGAATGACAAACAGCGATAGAGATAATTGTTTGCATACAAAGAACAAGATTTTTTATTATGACAGTTAACTCTATATTGGGTTCAATTACTGCACTTTTTTTTGCACATGAATTAATAGATCATCCGAAATAGTTTGACCCTTCCAAGCTTCCAATTCTTCCTTCAATAACTTATTCTTTAAAACTTGATATATATAATTTGGTTGATCATCCGAAATAATTTGACCCTTCCAAGCTTCCAATTCTTCCTTCAATAACTTATCCTTTAAAACTTGATATAATTTGGTTGATCATCTAAAATAGTTTGACCCTTCCAAGCTTCCAATTCTTCCTTAAATACTTATGCATTAAAACTTAATATAATTTGGAGTTGTGATATCATTCGGATTTGAAAATATGATTCCAAGAAACTTTTTGTTATAATCTAATGATTCTCACCTCATTTTAGCAAGAGATAACTACTTATGACCAAGTAATTAATTATTATTCTAAATTAATACTAGAAATTAGAAATTTAATCAAAATTTAATATTATGCTAAGACACGGGCATTACATGATACATATACGTAGTGATTTGAAACTCTAACATGAAATACACCAGAAAAATATGTGCCGCGCAAGGCGCAGATGAATTAATAACACTGAGATAATAAATTTTGTTAGTTTGTCAAATTTATCAGTTTATCAATACTGAATATTATATTGTTATTATTTTTTCTGTCAAAAAAAAATTATATTATTTTTATTATACTCGAATCGATGAGTCAATTTATCAAGCACAATATGTATATATATTAACTGTGTTACAATGTTACTAGTTACTACCCTATCATAACATATACAGCTTGTGCTTGTTTTGTGCATAAAATTTGTACATAATTACATGGCAATTGATGTGAAATGTTTTATTTGGCGTGATTGATGTGAATACTCGAAACTCATTTCAATTAAAATTCATCACATATTATTATGTACAAAATTTTGTACACAATTACGTGCACCAACCATGTATTTTTCATTATATACAGAGGCTTACATGTTACAACCTCAACCTCAATAGTTTACTAAGTTAGGACCCGAAACAATATACACCTGACCGCCATTCTTTCTTGGAGAATCTATTCCATCCATAAACAGAATCGATCTAGCGGTCTGCATAGCGCAATCTTCTCTCCTCCTTTCATTGCTTAGTTCATTGATTTCTTATATGAATAGGATTGTCTGAACGTCCAAATAGATCATTCTATTATTCCCTTCCCTTCCATCGGTGCTTGATAGAAGTATGGCGACGAAGTCATTTTTGCTCCTCCCTCTTGCATTATGCCTGGTATTTCAAGCACACTATGCTGCCGCACAAGGTGCCGTGATGGAAAAAGCTGCCAAAGAATCTATGGTTAGAACAGCCTGCGCGGCGACTACCTCACCAGAACTTTGTTCCACAACTCTGGGTGCTGTGGTAAATAGTCCTTACTTGGATCCCACCGCGATTACCGTCACCGCGGTTCAGGCAGCCACTAAAACAGCTGTGGCGGCCTTTGACATCATCAACATGTCGCTCACGGTTGATGTTCAGCTTCTGGCGGATCCATCTGTGCGACAAAGCCTGTCAATATGTGCAAGCGAATACAAAGCCGCCATCGACAGTATGAATAAAGCAGTTTCGTCCATGACACAACATGTTGACACGACTCAGGTTCCCACATTGTTGAACACGGCCATGGGTTCCGTAACCAAATGTGATTCAAGTGGAATCAAAACGACAAACAAAGTTGTGCAGATAGCTGCCAAAAACATCGATTGCTCGAAGCTGATAAAGAATGCATTGGAGATTTATCAAGTTTACGCGACTTATATAATGAACCCTACGCATGACCCTCAAAAAGGTACGGCTCCCATCCCGAATGTGGGTGGTGGGGGAGCTGGAAAAATTGGAGCTGCTCTCGCAGGTGGACAAATGGGAGCTGGTGGGGGAGGTAAACCATTTGGAGGTGCTGTTGCAGGCGCGGTTAAAAATTTTCAAGGTTCGATGAAAGTAGGAAATAGCATGCCACGTCCTTTATTAGGAGGAGGAACTGGGGGAGGCTATATGCCAGCTTTAATGAAAGGCGGGAGTGCAGGGACACCACCAGGTAATACAAAGCGGTAATTAAATCGATAATGTCCCGTCATTTCCCAGCTAATGGAAATGTTTGTGTATATAATTATTGTAATTTATCATCAACCAAAACTAGCTAGCTCGCTCAAAAGTTCGTAGGTGCAAGTTTAATTATCCAAAAATTGTTCAGTGTGCCAATACTGAGGCAATCTAATGTACATATATGTATAGTTGCTGATGAAAATATATAGGTTTTGTACAATATCTCTTTCATGCATAACACTATATGCATCCATCTAAATATTTAAAGACTGCCTTTAACGTGATTGTTGATGGAGAAAAATAGTGGGATAATATGGTCAAGTGACTGTGAGTTGCAAGTCGATGATTGATTTGTATGAGCGGAGGGTTTTTGGTAATTATGAGCGGAGATTTCCGAAACAATAACTGTGAATTCGTTCATCAAGCGAGTAAATATTACAAAACACATAGTACATAATACAGCTACAGCACTAGGTTTTTTAGTGGCTGTGAGTAGTATCTGAAATTTATCAACAACATGAACAAGGTATTAATCTTGTCATCTGGAAGAGAGCGAGAGAGCACACAGTTATGCGCCATGATCAGTAAGTAGTCTTGAAGGGCTTATAACTCTGTAAGTCAAGAACAACACCAGCAAAAGAGCCGACGGCTGCGGCTATAGAGACAATAAGGCAAGCAAAGCTTAGCAACTGAAGTCCGAGCCAACGATGAGTCCATTTCCCTATGTTCTTCTGAGAAATGTACATCTCAACGGGGAAGTACACTGTCAGTGGCCAAAACCCCATGGCACCTAGAATCCCCACAACGTCGTTGAAGAAAGGCAGCAGCATGGCTATGATCGTTGTTAGCACCACGAAGCATGTCCTCCATACCATTCGAAACAAATTTATCTGGTAAACACCCAAGAATGGGATCCGTATGTCATACTCTCCTGTTACAAAATGACTCCTTGACCACTTTTTTGCACTCCATTTTTCCACAAATGCGAACAGGGGTTGGCAATATACCTGATGCAGCATTTTAGGTAAGAAAGAAACTATATATCAGTAGGCACTAATATGTAAATAACTCTTTCTTACCTGGTATGCACCTACAAGATGAACAACTATAGCAACATTAGCAATGTCAAGTAGCCAATACGGGTTGTAGAATCCAAATCCAGTAAGAAGATTGCCCGGGGCCAAATCTCCAAAAGCTGCATAACCCATGCATCCACATAGCAGGTAGAAAAGTGTAGTGACTGCGATACTTAATACAGTTGCCTTTTTCATGGTCTTGTACTCTGCCGGTGGGGATTTCAGAGTATCCTGGTAATAGTAGAAACTTTATAACCTTGCGAACCTTCGTGTTTTCATGTAATCAGTTAACTTGAGAATATAATTGGTATAAGATACAAGGGCAGATTAAGTTCACCTGTATTTCAATTAGGATGATGGAATAAGAGTAGGCAAATGCAATAGCTCCTAAAGCTTGCATGCCCCTCCATAGTTTCTGAGTTTCCGTAACTGTTGATCCGCTAGGTGTTACTGTCCCTATGCTGATCCCAGTTAGGCTTCCCTTGAAGCTCCTATTACCTGTTCAATATCAAGAAAAATTATACATAAAGCAAATGTATGGCATACTATATATGTTGGTTTAAGCCTTAAGGTACATACCTGCAACTTTTCCGATTCCAAGTCCTAGACCAACAAAAGAGTAAGTGAAGGACATTACAGCAGCAACTATGGAGAGCCACCACATTTGATCGAAGTCCGGAATCTGAGAAAAGAGAATTTCAATAACTCCAAACGCTATCATATATCCGTTGCTTGACATGTGACATGGATCTTTCCCATGACTACTATGGTAACAATTTGATCTCTTTATTGCCCTGCAAATGTCAAGTCCATTAACATGTAGGACCTCTGTTACAAACAAGAACTTAATTTCATCTCTTTAATTATAAAAATGTTCTTACATCATACTAACTGACGCTGCAATGGTGTAACCAATGGCTACACCGAAGAGATTTATGTATTGAACCATCCCACATATAGCAACTCTCCGTCCCCCTAGAGAGAGTTTACATTTAAAATTCGTAAAAAAAGCTAAAACAGAGGATCATTTGATCGCACAATCTAAAACCATGAATAGATAAGTGTATACCCATATTAGCTCTAACTGCATCCATGTAAGTGTAATTTCGTGGTCCGGTTACAGGATCACCAGACCTGTAGCACTGTGACAAAAGATTGGAAGTATAGAGAATGACAAATGCAAAAAGGATCATAACTGTGGGTCCAGCAATCCAACCAAGCTGGCCTATGGCCCATGCCAAGGAGAGAACACCCGAGCCGATCACAGCTGTGATTATATGCGATGAGGCGGTCCAGAAGGTACCTAAAGAACCAAGAGCTATGCAGTTAGCTTCTTTTCTTTTCTTTTTTTGTGCTAATTACAGTTAGCTTTTTATGTAACAACTAATCATAGGTTTCCATGTTTGATATGTGTTGATAGATACGCTGCTTGTGGCCATTCTTTAACATCTCTGGTCGAGCATATCATTTATATTAGTGAATAATTATTTACTGAATCAGTATCCAACTTAATTATCAGAAACTGAAACTTGTAGACTCGATCTGTTAAGGCATGCTCTTAATAGGAATTTATTATATCATCACCTATATATCAATATCAACAAACTGTTCTAGAAGACTGTTTAGTGAAAGCCCCATGGAATACATAGCACCAAAACTCAGTGCTTGGTGAGGTAGATAACAAGAGCGAGTCCAACCGCTTCTCTAAATTAAGCTCCTAAACTCAAATATAGGGAATATGACTTATTATTCCAATAGTGTCCAAAGTGATTCCCTGAATCACTAGTACATCCTCAAAATCAAAGTAACTAGCTATAAATAACTACCAGTAGTTATTTCCTACTTCAGTTTTTGAAATAAAATTTCATTTCTTTCCATTTCTATCTCTATTGGTCCACACTATTTTATACCTCGGACATTTTTTGTCCCCACTATTTCCTCTTTACCGGTTCAAATATATTATTATAAAATAATGACGAATGGAAATAGAATTTGTTATTAGAATTTGACACACAAAACAGTATGTTATAAACCACCAGGATCTTTTATTATTTTATAATATTTACACAGATAGATTGTACTGGGATATTTTGGACTTGCTAATCATTTACGGGTAGTTAACTTTAATAAAGTTACATGTATGAATGCATAACTTAGCAAAAAGAAAAAAGAAAAAGTATGGATGCATAAAGTGGGCTGAGTACTGAAAGTTTAGCCTTGAATTATTATGTTCTCCACTACTGAGGATTTGAGCAGCACACACATGTACATGCTAGTATGTGTGCATAGTAAGACTATAACTTGAAACTGCTGCTTATATCCTCTGCACAGATAGATCGAAGAATAACTTGGATACAATCGTTTCATTTTTATGTCAAGTTATAGCCAGCTAGTGATATATTAACACATAAGCTTAAAGAATCAGCCTAGCTCATAATATGATTAGCTGGGGTTACCACTTACCGGTTCTCTTTAAGCGACCGTCGTCGTCGAAACACTTGGAATAATTGGCCTCCATGTTGATGGGGTGTTGATCATCCGTTTGTTGGGTTGAAATTTTAAGTTTAGGCTGGACCTCCACTTGAAGATAGTGCTTAAGATCATGCCTTTCATCAATCTGCATGCACATGCAGCTAGCTCAGCTGGATTATTAACTTTGGGTCCAATGATAAAACAAAATATCAAATCTACATGTTCACTAGTATACTAAGCTGACAAAGGTCTTACGTTGCCGATCTGGATCCTTGAAGGAAGAGTTCGACTTCTTGGCAGCATACTGGATCTATGTACGGCAACCAACTGCAGTATGATTAGAATGAGTATATAGTGATCCAAGTTTGGAGGAGTGGAAGAAGAAGGTATACTTGGATAATGAGAAGTGATGAGGTCTTTATATACAGGGTCTTTATCTATCTACTTTTTAGTTAGATGTAAGATTTTCATTGGTGGAGATTTTTGTACATATGAAAGGACAACCATAATTATTAATGCGATTGCAATCAATAGAAATCAACCATCTATCTAAGAAATGGTTGTTGATACGTGGCTCATGACCACATACTAGAAAATCCGTTATATATACAGGGGAGGATTAGATAAATATATTATGTTGTTTGAGGAAGACTAATCATATTGATTGATTTCACTTCAGAGAGCGTGTTACTGGTACTCTTTTAACAGCTTCTTCTTTGGTGGAACATGTGTTCCACTTTTACCATCTACACCTCCCTCTGATGATGATGCCCCACAGCTATTTATAGTGCTTTCTGACTCGCATCCCTTCATCTATACTACCTTTTACCTAACATATATGAAGCCAAACCAACCTGCAAACTGCAGTCATTCCTGAAGCTTCGGGAGAGTTGGAATATTCTAGCTAGGAGCTTTCTTTTAATGGTAGGAAATTCAATTAAATATTATAAAATGCTAATCAGATTTGTTTCAAACTCACCTTTTTTCTTTAACAAGAAGAAAAAAAATCTGTTAGCTGATGAACTTTAAAATTAATTCAGCTATATAGCAGGACTCCTGGTTGACAAGATTCAGTGAGGTTTGCACGACAACGACACTTGAAGCTACTGTCGTTATCTTGTGATAATGGAGGACAATATGATGTTCAAACCTAACAAAAACATTAAGATCTCTATCCACTCTCTCTAATCACGCACAGGCGACTCGTTAATTATAAGTATACAGTGATGTCAACTCATTTTTGAAGAGCAGACTAATTCAGTAGTAGTTTTATATAGAGAATGCATTGCTTTGGCAGCTGAATAATTGTATAAATTATACAAATGCATAGCATACAGGCAGAGGCAGGCACATAAAGCAGTTGCCAACTTATTCTTGGGCCACCTCATTCACTATCAAAAAAGAAGCTGCAACTATGGCTGACTCATTAGTCTAAAATCTAAATGCGCACAGCCGTAATGGGTGTATTGTGGCTATGGCCATCTCCAATCGATTCTTTAATTCGTCTTTATACATGTCGTCAATATTTCATCACCAACCATTGTTACTCTGAGATTATATTCAAATTTTACCTCAATCATCAACACTCATCTTATGCATCAATCATCATATAAATATAAAGATAGATGTGTGTAATAAAAAATTATTCTTTATATTTCAAGGAGGACTAAAGTACCCGATTGGGGCCGGATATCTGATCATAGTTATATATTACAGATAGATGGTCTAATTTTGTTCATTTTGAATAGGATACAGGTGATCATTCCAAATAATCTGGAAGCAGAATGGACAAGTCGTCTGAGATTCAAAACGAGTTGGTAGATGTATAAATGAAATGAACAAACACTAGATCGAATAGAATAGAGATGCCACAAAAGAGATATTCAATAAAAGACAGATGTATTTATTTTGACAAGTATCAGCACCCAATTTGGTATTGATATATGTATGTTGTATCTTGTCTTCAATCAGAAACAGATTTATGCAGGATTTGATTCTTGGCTGCTGCTGCAGTTTCTATTCTGTCCCACTCCCTTCTTCTTCGCTTCTCTTCTAGTTGAGTGGCTGACTTGTGAAGTTTGAGTTTTAGGAGGCATTTTTTGTATAGACTAGGTTCCATTTCTTCCAG
Source organism: Daucus carota subsp. sativus (assembly GCF_001625215.2). NCBI lineage: Eukaryota > Viridiplantae > Streptophyta > Magnoliopsida > Apiales > Apiaceae > Daucus > Daucus carota. Next base: position 379,267 of record NC_030389.2, read on the forward strand.
CATCGCCTTTACATTTTCACTTAGTTGCTGCACACCCTTGCTCCAGTGACCCTTTAGGTTGTTTTCTATGCCTTGAACCAACACCGGAAACACATCCTCCATTGCTCGTGATGCCATCTTCACCATCTGCTCGTTATTCCATACATATAGTGCGCGCTCTGCAACCTATATCAGGGCAAGTATCTGGTGAATTTGACCAATGTACTTAAGTTTTAACATTTTCAGAGTCCCTTGTGAATTAATATGACAAATGTAGCAAATGATGGTTTAGTGTTTCACCTGTGAGTTCCGGCTGTTGGAGCACTTGGTTATCTTGCTACAGATGGGCAGAGCAAATTTACGGTACTGACCAGGGTCAATATATTCAACAAGCTCTTCCAGTTCACCGATTAGCAGAATTTCCTTCTGGCAATTAGTGACTGGCCAATATTTCAAAATCCCGCGAATAGCAATCCCCCCAAGCACAGGCTCCTTCTGCACAAACTGTGATACACAATAAGATAACTGCCTGTGATATGCCTGCATACTTGTTGGCTTGTGAAGGGGAATAAGAACCCTCATCAAGAAAAGCTTATGTTCTTCCTTCAATGGAATAGTAAAACCATTTATGATACTTCCCCATATCTCAAGAAGATCTCCAATACCCCAATGACGCTGGTCATCTGTCTCAAAAACATAGTACAAGAATACGTCATTCATGCCCTTCCTCATGAGAGCCCGGTGGAAAGTGAACTTGGAATAAATTCTATGGTACACATTCTTCAGGCTCTCTCGTTCTCTCGGGTCGTCTGATTGGAAGAGGTAAAGGAGATTTGTAATAAAGGACTGGTCAATATAATCTCGAAGCTCCTTTGCCTCCATGCTAATGATTAGGCGGAGGAGGATATCGTAAATGAGTTGGAGATGTGGCCATGCTGCTGTGGAAGTAGCCACAAGATCATCGTCATCAGGTAATATAGAGGCTATGGAGTTGTTACAGGGTGGAGGGAGTGGCCTGAAAAGGTTGGACGATAGCATATGAAAGAGAGGTTGCAGGATTTGATCTTCTAGTGGTTTCTTCAAGGTTTTTATGATTGAGAGGAGCTGGATGAGCTTGAGGCGCTTGAGATCAAAATGAGAAGCTAACTCTGAAGGATCGTCGAAGGGATAAGTGACAGTGCAGTAAGAGATGACAGACATGATTTCTTCATCTTCAGAGTCAGAAGATGATCTGCTTCCACTATGGTCATTGCCCAAAAGTTTACTCCCCACATTGCTTCTTGAATCAAGATCAAAAAGGTACTGAAGAGTGATTGAATTCTTTGTTCGAGACACACTGGGGCTCTTTCTTTGAGCTCCCATATCTTTCGTGTTCGAATACTTGATATTCTGTTTCTTTTTTATCTCATACAAACTTCTATGCCAGCCAGTACAGATTCACATTTCCCAAAGTGCGGAAAGAGAAAGGAAATGTTTAGATATATTCTATCATTAGCTTCTCTTGGCTCGTCCTGCAGAAGAGGCCATAATAATTTGATGATTTCTAGGCAGCACGTATTGGAATATCAGGTGAAACATAGACTTTGTACCATATGTCGTGACATAGACAAGTCAGCTATATTCCCTGCAAATACATGGTCTCCTTGATTTCTTGTTGCGTGAGGGCCACGTGGATGTCTCTTGCTGTAAGAAGAGATGATCAGAGGTGTCGTTTGCTAATAATCTGTAGTCATCTGCAACAGGACAATCTTTGCTAGACAATTCTTATAGAAATGCAAAATGGAAACCTTGTTGCGCAGCATTAGGTGGAGTACAGATGCTGGCCTTCACCAACCGCTACTCTGGATTAAACAATGTTCATTATTATAAGATAATAACAGAAATTTGGAAGAAAGTGTTTGGAGAAGTACGATCAAGCATCAGCTTATCATAAGTTATCGCCTTTCCATGTCCTATGCCAGATGAAGATCGACAATATCCACAATAGTTCATTTAAATTACAGATAGTAGCCAAATGTTCCTTGTACAGATATGAAATAAATGCCTTTACCTTGCTCCAAAAGAAAACATTCGACTTGGAACTCCACATTTCAGGTTTTAACAAGGAAATGTTACACTGCAATTACCACCTTTTGGTTACTACTGTGGTTTGCTTGAAAAATCTAGACAGAAGTTTCTATTAAAATTCAAAGAACTAAAATGCAATATTATCGAACTTTGGAGGAGCCAGTCATTTTGTCTACATAGGTTGAGAGTAATATTAATATACTATACATAAAAGCTCAAGTTTCATAATGTGTCACATTCAGAACTTGATGACTAATGCCTAGATTAGAGAAATTAAAGAACAGAGACCAGATGTCAAGAAGAAGCAGTGTTATTTCTCAGAGATGAACTCTCTTGCTTTGTCACGGAAGCTTCTGTGCTGGTTTGTTTTTCACCAATAGGTTTGTCTAATTTCCCAGTTTTTGTAGTGTGTTTGTGTATGTGTGTGTGAATCTCATTACAGGGAAGTGAGATACAACGAGCCTGAACACTGGAGATATTTGATCAGCTTATGTAAAAAGGGTCAGGATGTTTCAGTAGAGCTAGAAATCTCTGGTAATGAAAACATGTTGTGACCAATTTTAACATCAAGAACATTCACATTAGATACATATATGCAAAACCGACCCAAATAAATAGGAAAGTACATGAAGGGTCTAATTTTGATGTAGTCGCATGTAGTCATTTCTTTAGAACAAATTGAACAGTAAGACGAGAAAGGAAGCTGCGGAAATCATCAGCACAGTTGATTTCTCTGCTGCAGAAGCACTCGAAGCTTTCTGCTGCTTCTGTTTAGCTTCCATCACTTCGTTGCAGTCAAGCCCTTCCTTGTCATCGTGACACAAATTGGCAAAAAGTCCCGGTGGATATTTGCCGTAGAGATTAATGTAACTAAACAAGGTTGTGGCACAGTCATTTTTCATGTCATTCAACTTGTCACTGAAAGGGCAGGCTAATTCCTTAAAAGCACCGCAACACGGTTTAGCTTGGTAGTTAGGACCTTTACATTGGCTTGTAATGATTGTATAGTTCTGATTTTCAAAGTCTATGTCACAAGCTGCAAATAAAACGCAAGTTTTAAAAAATCCTGGATCCGCCCCTGACTAGCACCTAAAAAATATAAAAAAGAAACAAGGAGCTAACCTGCTTTTTGCTGAAGGAGGGAACGTCCTGGCAGCACCTGAGATTCAAATATATTATCTGCATGTTCAAACAAAAAGAATGTCAGATGATCTTAATTCATAAACATGCATCTGTATACAACTGCATGGCATAAAAAATTTGTGGTTACTTGATAGGGTGGTTGACGAGGCAAAGCCAGAGAGAAGGAAGATGAGAAGCAAATGCAAGAATGGTGGGGATGCCATTGTTGTTTCTTCTCTTCTTCTCTGGTAATTTGATCAATCTCAAGAAACAAGATAAACTACCTTAATTCTCTCAAATAATTCATACTTAATCTGGACCATCCTTTTAATATTTCTCGACAAGATATTACAATTATATTCCGTAGAAATTGTGGGATAACTAGATTGTGGGGGTAAATTAGAGAAGAAAAACATGTGAAAAAGAAAATGAGGACCGAACTTTATCAATTTTTGTATTTTAATGATCGAAATTTCAAAATTTGTAATATGACGGGAAAATAGCTTTTTTTTTCTCAAAAAAATGTCATTGGCCGCCTTTTTGAAATATAAAATCAATGTTCGGATACTATATTACAAATATGAAATTTCAACCATCAAAATACAAAAACGGGTACAGTTCAGCAACAGCTCTGTAATTTACTTCAAATAAATTATATAGAGTTTGTCAAAAAAAATATACTTTTTTAAAATGTAATCATGTCCTACTATTTAATGCATAACACATTTTTATTGATTCTCCACTCACTAGTAACTGAATTGTCTATTAGAAGGATTTTTTTGTAAATTTTATTTTTATTTATACTAGTATTTTTGCCCGCTCCGCTAAGGCTTTTATAAATTTTTAAATTAATTTGATTTATTTAAATGTATATGAAAAACCAATATTTTTTTTGTTTTGTTTAAGTTGTTTTTAAAACATTTTGTCCGTTTTTTTTACAATTTTCAGTTGAAAACTACAGTGTATTAACTTATATATATTTTTAAAACTGAAGTACATACATCTAAAGTGGGCTATTTGCTAGGCTTATTAGTGGGCTTACTATCTACGGGTTGGTTATTACATAAATGGGTGGTCGGGGGTTGCATCTGTTCTATCTTAATTAGCTGTTTTAAACTGTAAATATAAAAGCACCGCAGTGAAATTGGGAATTGATCAAAGCTTGCATCTTCATCTCATCTTCTCCACAGCTTGGTTTAACTCTTGTAAGTGCACATAATTTTTTGGTTTTTCATCTCATCTTACTGATTTCCTCTGTTTCAATTAGTACATTTTCATCTCTACATTTGCATCTGTTTCAATTAGTCATCTCCTTGCACATCGTCCTTGCACAGCTTGTATGTTACCTCTTTGCACTGCAGCGAAATCAATTAGTGATTTCCTCTTGTTCATGTGCAGGAAAGTATGATGAATACGGTGGAAAAGTCTTTGGATTTCTTGTCTCTGAAGGATTTTTTTGTAGATTTTATTTTTATTTATATTACTTTAGATTTTGTCTTCCAAAAAATTTAACTATTTCTTTTTCAAAAATCGCCATTTTTAAATCAAATTAAATTGTTACTTCCAAAAGCTACTAAAATGTTGGGAAGACCCAAAGAATATTGTTGAGAAGAGATAGACAAAAAGGGGGACGGATACAAAACTATCTAAAGAAGGTATTATCATGAAATTTAGCTGATGCTTGATAATTAGTGCTGTATAATTGGTCACAACTCACAACAAAAACACTTGTCATCGAAGAAAATTAAAAGGTAGCAGAGGTCGGGGGGAAAGGCACGGTGAATTTGCAAAAGCACATTCGTCATAAATAAATCCCAACAAATTGATTTTGGAACGGGTGAAATAAGTTGAGAGGAAGAAGTCGCGGCGATAAGAAATTAAAATTGTTGCTAATCTGCTCGTGTTTATTGATAGCAGACTGATGAAGATGGTATGATTTTGAATTAACTTCAACAAAGATGATTTGTTTGATATTGAATTAATTCCAATGAACATGATTCATATAATATTATTAAATTCACTTCAATGAAAAATACTACGTAATTAAGGAATTTTCTTTTAAAACTCATGCAGAATCTAATTTAAGTATCACATAAATAATTCAATTTAGTTTATGTCTGATGAAATCTCGTTGATAATTAGATTTTATCCGATTAAGTACATTATATTAACTATATTATGTTTGTTATTAAGTACAGTAATTGTAAAATTCAATAAAATCCATGTTTTTTTTTACTTTAATTATATAGTATAGATGTGTATTAATATGTGCACTAATCATAAACTCTTTGATATAAAAGAAGCCGATAATAAACAATATAGCTGATGAGAAGGGGGAGAAAAAGACGGCTGCTATAAGAAAGGGGAAAAAGACGGTCATCGAAATAATAGCAATATATTAAAGCACTAAAAAGACTCGTTGATTGTGTTTTAGCTATAGTTATCGGGCATAGATATCTATTTTCAACAACATTGGTTATTAGTTGTCATTATTATTAATTTTTGTGTGTTTTGTTTACATATTATTATAAGCACTTGATAAAATTATACTAAACTCCTAATATCTTATATTTTTACAACTGAAACATGGACAATTTTTTATTTTTATATATTATCCCATGTCATTCGTCTATCTGACAATAAAAACCATGACACGATATTATCTGGGATAAAAATAGACATTACAGGTTTAAAGTCGGTGGTTATTACTAATTATATGAGTGATATTTACTTTCTAACATATCCAAAATTGAGTGATAAAAAAATATATTTTTTCTGTATTATAATCGGTGTTAATTTAAGAATGTTACATATCACGATATTTATTCACGGTCATATTTACTGTTTGTAATTAACTCTGCTTAGACAATCTAACACATCTTTATCATAGATACGGAGAGAAAGAGGTGTATATAGACATGTTTCATGAGACTGGTGAAAAAAAAAAAAAAGGCTCTACTCTTTTTGTTATACTTGTGTCGGGACTGTTTGTCGCATAATCTCACATTGGCTCTATCACTTAAGGTACCCCGATGATGGATAATTTATTAATTTGTCTCTTATTATGGTGAAAGATGATTAAAGACTTTGTTCGCTAGTAACATGTACTCCCTCCGTCCCACCAGATTCTTTACAGTTTCCTTTTTGGGATGTCCCATCCAATTCTTTACATTCCAAAACTTACCAAAAATAGTCAATGGGTCCCACCACTTCCCAACTTTTCCTCCCTTTTCACACTACTTTTACTTCCTTTTCACACTACTTTTACTCCACTATCTCTCTTTTATTCATTAAAAATTGACGGGTTCCACCACTTCACCCACTTTTCTTCCTCTTTTCCACTACTTTATACATATTTCTTAACCTCCGTGCCCAAACCAAACGTAAAGAATTGGCTGGGACGGAGGGAGTATTTAACTAGAACAAGACAATCTTTTACTAGTCTTCATCGTTAATTCTCGCAAAAATGCAAAATAAAAATTTTGTTGCATTATACTAGGTCAAGTATTCAATAAATTATCGTCGATCTATCATTACTGTTAGGAGTAAGCGTTTCATTTTTTTTTACACTTTTTACATTACTTGACACGTATTTTGAAACGTGCGTGAAACATAATTTCGTAACTTCTTTTAAATTTTAATTTTTATAAAAAGAATTTAAATATTGAATTTTTATTAAAAAAAAACGTTTAAAATAATTTATTAAAATATACGTCATGAGAAGATTAAAATGCGTGCCGAGATCTCGAAGGAGTACGAAGAAGTTGTAATTTGTAAATATGTTAAAGTTTTTTTGCTTTTTGTTTGAAAAAAGTAAATATGTTAAAGTTGACTCTTGAATTGATCGTTGAACAGGAATAAAATAATAATATATAATGATATTGAAATCCATTAGGAATAATGATTCTTTGCGCAACACTGTATATATGTAGCGGCGATTCCGGTGGACGGCGATTATACAGGTGCGTTACTTTTCGATCTAATTCTTGTCGTTTTCTTAATTAGCGGTTGCTTAGGCTCGTATGATCGCCACAGTTATTATTCTTATTGATGCTAGGGTTTAGGATTGAATTGGTTCTGTGTTTTGTTTGGTAGCAGAAACTACTAGTGGGTGAATGAGATGGATAGCAATAGCAATAGCAATGCAGCAGCTTCAGCACTTAATAACAACAACAATAATAATGATAATATGAATAACGGCGGAGGTGTATCCTCTAAAAGTAAGACTAATGATGGTGGTGAGAGGAAAGGAGGAGGAGGAGCAGGAATTAAGGGGGAAATGGTTGGGAAGACGATTATAGGCATCATTTGTGGCACTCTGGTTTACTACCACTGCGCGTACCGGAATTCTACCTTCCTATCCCTTTTATCAGATGTATTTATCGTCCTCCTCTGCTCCCTTGCTATTCTCGGTCTCCTCTTCCGCCAAATTAACATTCAGTAAGTCATTTTCTTTTTCATTTCGCAAGCTGGATTCTCATCTCCTTTTCCTTATATTTGTTATTCTTTGTCAAGGGTTCCGGTTGATCCTCTCGAATGGCAAATTTCTCAGGATACTGCTAACAGCATCTTTGCGTGCCTCGCCAACACTATAGGTGCTGCGGAGTCTGTTCTACGTGTCGCTGCTACAGGCCAGGACAAGAGGCTATTCTTCAAGGTCTTTTTCTCGCACATGATTTTGTATTAACTTTACCGTGATTGCTACAAATTGTTTCTTGTTCAAACAACTCGTTCTGACTACATTACACAGGGTTTTGAGGCCTAGATAATGTGAAATTAACCAACAAATCCACCCTTAAGAGTGAGCATCTCCTATTCATTATCTCCGCTTATCACGAGATAATTCTCATTGTAATACAAAAAATCTGAACGCATGATGGTCATGTTATAACTAATACTTTACATACTCATAGTTATATTTGTATATACATTAAATGATTTTTAGTCTATATTAATATTTGTTAAAAGTTTATAATTAATAAGGGGTTAATTATTGAACAACTCACTTATTCCCCTCCAATATATCATAGGGGTCACCCGCAATATTTTGGTCTCTATTAATAAACTCGAGTGGAGACATGTTGCACTCCGTTAAATTTTTATGGACTTTTAGTAAGGGTACTAGTCTTTTACTGTCTCAAGTAGGAATAATATAAATAGCCAATGTCAGTTGTAATTTGGTTATCTATAACAGAACTATCTCTTGTTCTTCAATCTTCCACCAATTTCTTCGTCTCTCTAGATTCTCTGCTCTTCCTCTATCTATAACAGAACTATCTCTTGTGTTCTTCAGTTTTTCTTCTTTTCTATTGCTTAGCTCTTTAGAATAAGCAATCTTTATCTGTTTACAGCCTTAACCTAGCTGTAAATCTCTGTTTCTCTACTTGATCAACGGTTAAATTATCAGAAAAACACAAAAATATCACAGAATCTGAAATGCAAACCCTATATCTTGACACCAACCTTATTTTAGATCTTGGATCGACTTGATTAGTTTAGATGTCATTTTTTTCGGGCATATGACTTGATCACCTCATCTGTGAGAGACCTATAATTGTTTTTTTTAAATCAGGTTTATGTCAAATCTCAGAATGTGGCTCATAAATGTGATGAGCTAAAGTCTTTGCGGACTTACTAGAGCACTTGCTAGGACTACTCGGGGAAGGGGAACAAAATTTCAAGTCTTCTAGGTTACCTTTGAAACTATTAAATGCACACTCAATTGTGGTAGAGGATTATAATTTAAAATTTTCAAATTAGGTTTATATCAAAGCTCAGAATGTAACTCATGAATGTGATGAGCTAAAGTCTTTGCGGACTTACTAGAGCACTAGCTAGAACTACTCGGGAAAGGGGAACAAATTTTAAAAGTCTTGTAGGTTACCTATTAAACTATTAAATGCACACTCAATTGAGGCAAAGACCTTTATCTCCAAAAGTATACTCGCTTGTAAAATACTTGGAGTTCTCACGTTCTGTTCCACCAGAAGAGTGAGTCAACTTTGAAGGACATATGGACTTCGTCAATCTGTTGCATAAATCATCACCATGATTTTTTAAGGTTATCTTGAAAAGCTTAAATTAATCCGTTAAAATTTGAAACATGAATATTGTGGGATCTAGGAAAGAAGACATATATTGTAGGATTTCTTGTCACAGCTATCATCGTGCTTTTGTCTCATGTAAGTGTCAATTCTCGAGTGAAATGTGATGAATTGGTGAGACAAGGAAATTGGGTCGAGAGAAGCAAAGTAAATAATCAAAGTACGAACATATTTGACTATTATACCACTAAATATTTCTGCTACCCGAATTCTGGTGGAAGTTTCAAAATATTGGACTCAGCAATTATTCAAAAACTGTCTCTTTTTTTAACCTATGATACGTGTCCTAATGTCCATACGACAATACCTATGTCCGAGTCTCGAGTTTTCCTGCCAATATGTAAAGTCAGGGCGATAGGGCTTTATGTAGGACAAGAAGAAAAGGATTTAAAAAAAAGGATAAAAACCTATATCTGCACATAATCATAGAGACAGATAAATTATCAGTTTCATTTATAATCAACAATTCGTAATATCTATAATATCCAAATAAAGAAGATTACATTTGTTTACGTAAAGATTTTAAAATCGGGCCAAGTAAACTTGGAAATAACTAAAATGTTTAATAGAAAGAAACTATTTATTATTTTGCCACCACAATTTAATATTTCCCAATAATAATACAATAGCTAATCAGTTACAAATAATTATTTTCTTAATATATATAATATACACAGTTTCCTAAATTATTTGTGTACATCACATAACAAAAGATTCTTCCAGGGAACAATGGGAACTGGAAGATGTGTGTATATACTTGTAATATATAACATCCAATTTTTAATACCCATGCTTGTTTATTTTTTTTCCAATTAGTTCTGAGATGTATTGAACTCATAATTCATTAGATTACTTTTTATGAATGTCAATTAAGTATCGTAAGTAATGATATGCAATATGAGATTCTTCCACTTAGTTGTGAGTAATATGCAATATGCAGGATTTGGGGGGGTTCTCTTGCAACATAGACAACTCAACAATGTATTTATTACAAAGTTTAAATCTCTGATTAAGAAACAATCCAGGGTTCCTATCTATAATAAACTTCTTCTTTCGCATTCTAAGTCCATTTTAAAGCTCTTCTAAGTAATATCACATAAACGTACTTCTCCATGGGCGATTTTCCACACAAGAAATATTCTGCTTGCTTTAGAAAGAAGTATTTTTCAGCTAAACAATATATTGATCTGCATGTTCAATACTCCACAGGTAGTCACCTTTCTCTATATGCTCTCAGCTTTGGGAAGGGTGGTCTCAGGTGTTACAATTGCATATGCTGGTAAGTGGTGACACACTTTGTCTTCTCCTCATGACTGTTTGTGTCAGCTGTTAAATGAAAAATCATTTATATTTGCTTGCTCTTATATCAATTTGGAAATAATGTATTGTCATTTATGTGATCAAAGCAAATTATACTCATAATCGGAGTAAGAATAGTTTTTACTGAACGCAGATCTTTATATAAATTAACTACATTAGTTCTGAATATCAAATTGACACAAAATCTGTTCTTTGAGTTAAATTAAATGTCCCATCTTGCAAGTTGGTTCCAAGTTTAGTGATGCTTAAGGCTTTTAGCCTAATAACCCTACATATGTTATATAAAAAAAGTATATATATTTGTAATATTATATAGGGTTTGTCTAGTGTGTGCCCATGGGCACATGCTAAGCACCAAAATCTATAATTTTGGTGGATTTTGATTGGTGTGGTTGGTGAATTTGCAGGGGGGGTCCACCATTATAAAGAAGCATGAGCCAATCAAAATCCACCAAATTTATAAATTTTGGTGCATGGGCACACACTAGCAAAACCGTATTATATATTAACCAAAAATACTCACATGCAAAAATAAAAAATACTGCCATCCCCTCCCTCCTCGAGTCTTCTGCCTAGTGGCTGCTGCTTTTGTTATTCCTAAGCTGATTCTCAGTGAAACATAAAATCTACTGTTTTCAGTTTCCACAGAAGTCAACTGTTGAGCTTATGAATCCTTCAATTACAATTTTTACTGTATTTGCAACCATTTCTAATTTCAATTTACTGTCCTGTCTCTTTCTTGTGAAGCTGTAAAATAAATGCCTTAAAAGTAAGCCGTGAGATCCTGCCAGCACTATTAAAGCTGTAAATGCAGATTCAATCATACTTCTTTATATACCTATACAAGGAAAATAATTTCCTTTTGAGTAGTTTAAAAATGTATTTTACTAGTTTCCAGAGTTTCCTTTTGTTAGTTTTAAATATATGTGCTTATCTCAATCGATTATGCTTCAACAGGACTATGTTTGTTTAGTGTCTACCTGCTTGCTGAAAATTCATCATTAATCACAACATGCATGTCACGGGTTTCTGGGTGAGGAGATGGTTGAAACTGCGGTAGGGTGAGGAGATGGTTGAAACCGCAGTAGACCGCTGAACACATCATAGATTCCAGTAATTTACTACTTTGTCGCCCCGTTGTTGATCGCATGGCTAATCTTTTTCCTTTTTTTTAGTTATGCGTATATAGGTTCAATCTTGTAGATGTTTACTGGTGTAAATGAGCATCTGTATTGCCAACCACATCATCAAACAGTGCTTTGAAGACAGAAGGGTTGCTTGTATAATATAGGACTCAGTATCTTAGTTATGTGTTATGCAGTTTAAGAGGGGTGTATTGGATTGGGATTTTAAAGCATTTCTTTTCATTCATGAAATCCACGGGTATTCGATTGGGATTGTTTGAAATCCATTAAAATCTGGTGGTATTCAATTGGGATTTTAAATTATGCTACAAAATCTGGTGGTATTTTATTGGGATTTTAAATTATGCTTTAAAATCCGATGGTATTCAATTGGGATTTTTTTTAATCTATTAAAATCTGATGGTATTCAAATGCTGATAGATTTGTTTAGATTTCATGAAATAATGGATTTTGTGGCATTTTTCGTTGTATTTTAAGTTTTTTGAAATCGTATTTAAATCCTATTAACTCTGCGTCATTTTATCTGCACAAAATCAAAATCACGTACAATCCATTAAAATCTATAGACTAAAAACAATCCATTAAAATCTCAATCGAATACACCCCTATAAATTTGTGGATTTATGGTTCACGGATCCCTTTGTCACATGAGTAGACTACTATAGAATCTACTCCCTCTGGTCCCATATAAGTCACTTTGACTTTTCATCAAATCTAGATGTTTTGACGACATATTTTGAATTAATATTTTCGAAATTTTTTTTTTTAAAATAAAAATATATATCTCATATTAGAAAAAGAAAATTTTAGAAAAAATAATTTTAAGTTGGTGGTCAAAGAACATAGAATTGTGCGGCAGAAAGTTTAAGTGGTGTATAAAAAGGATCGGGAGGAAGCGGTAAATTGGATGCCCTGTTTGAGCGGTTATATTGTAAAACAAATCTACATGAAATTCTGCTGCTTTGAAACATTTTTACTTCAAAATTCACCAATTTAGAATATGGATTTTCCTAAAATAACATGTTTTCTTAATTTTCCTAAATTTAAAAAATATTTGCAAAATAACTGTTTGCAACTAAAAGCAATTGATTCAACATTTATTATACCTTTTACAATCAAATGCAACTCGAAACAACTTTTTATTGGAGTTGCCTTCGATTTTATTTTTATTTTGTCATAAAACGGTTGTATTATACCAAGATTGCAATTTACAATATTCGGATGGATAGAGTTTCCTTCATTCAAAAAGGTATTTCATCTAACCGAAAGTATGAAAATACTCTCGATGTTTAGATAACATAACCTTTCAAGTCAGAAGAGATAACCCACAAAAAAAGTCTCGTTAAAACCCCTCAAGAGTAAAACCCTAAGGAAAAAAAACTCAAGGGGAAAAAGAGTGCCCTACAAAATTACATCTTTTAAAAAAGAGACTAAAAACTGATGTATTCTTTATTTCCTTCTATCAATATTTGTAGCTTAATTGTCTTGTACATCAAAGTTCTCGTCTTCTCGGAAGCAGCCTTAGTAACTAAGTTCATAAAATATCTTTCAAACATCCTGAAAACAAGACAAAACCAAATAAAAGTAATATGAGTGAATTTGAAAAAACTTAATGCCTCTATGGGCCAAAAGATGCCCAAATCATGGTCGCCATATATGGTACCAAAAACCGTTAATTAAGAATAATTAATATCCTTAATTAAGGCACAATTATTGGCCAATTAGCATCTTCTTCTTACCCCTTCTTACCCCTTCTAGACTTCTCCACTACCACCACGAATGTTACAATTCATTGTTGTGCAAAAAGCTCCTGCATTCATAGTTGTAACCAAAGCAAATAATATCACCAGAACCAACACAAATAAATACACCAATAAAATTTATTTGAATGTTAACAAAGATCCAAAATTATTAAAAGATAAGAATAGACAGAATGCAAAAAAAAAATAATGCAAAAATAAACGAGGGAAAATGAAATTAAGAACTTCAAGAGGTAAAGGCGAAAGAATACTTCCCGAATAGCTTGTTTTAAGACCCAAGATTTTTAACAGAACTAGCTAGGTCACATGCTTGATTAGAAAAGTGCCGCCATGAGGTCGAAAAATAGGGAGATCAGCAGATGCACAAACGGAAGATGAAGAATCAAAGCGAAAGCCGATTGTCGGGGGTTGTATGTATTTTGAATACGAGGAAAGATAGATCACCAAAAGATTCACAAAAAAAACACACGATTAGAACAGTAGCTGTGATTTGGGGGCTAGGGTTTTACAAAACTCTCTTCTCATTTTTATCAACCAGAGAGAAAGAGAGAGATGGGAGAGGGGGGGGGGGGGGGGGGAGGCTAGCCTTCGATTAGTTGCATTTGGTTATGTAAATTTGTAAAAAGTTTTAAAATGTAGTTTTTTGTATTTCTTTTTAAAAATAAATATATTTTTACAAAAAATTAAAAAATGTATTATTAAAGAATTTTGATGATTTAATTGATACGTACGTGATCCCCTCGGGAAATCTAATATTTTGGTAGGATTTGGTTTTGAAAAAGAGGGGGGAAAACCATAACAAGGATGCTATCAATCGACGGTGCGCAAATGAATATGGATATGAAAATATATCTATTCCTGATGACAAAATCAGTCGCGATACAATAACAGAGGCATTCAAGATATAATCTGGTTCGATTAATATAATAACAGGGGTAACAAGGAAAAAAATAATGAAAAGACGTCAAATAAAAGAAAACATGTAGAAAATAGTCAAAGACAAATCAGAGCTTGTAATTGGGAGTGAGAAGAAAAATAATGAAAAGACGTCAAATGAAAGAAAGCATGTAGAAAACGGATAAAGACAAATCGGAGCTGGTAAGTGGAAGCTGGTAAAGACAAATCGGAGCTAGCAAGTGAAAGTAAGGACGACGGTGACTATGAAAGCATGTGGAAGAAATGTGAGGTTGATTTCTAAAGGCTGAAATGAAAGCACACCTACCATTTGCTCCAATTGATGTTAATATAGATTATATATACTTAGCATTTGCATTTCATTCATTAGTATTTGGGTATGAGGATATATGTAATTAGGAAAGAGAAACTAGATCTCAGCTTGAATTATGAGCATTTCTCTATTATCTGTTTTTTTTATCTTTATTGATATTCAGTGTTCCCCTACAGAATTGGGTTAAGTATCAAGTTGGTTACTGAAGTGAAGGTCATATATCACTTCTTTCATTGATCTGTTAGAGGTATCATTTTGATCACTAAAGTCGTATAAAATATCAAATGAATAAATATGAATATTATTTAAAATAATAATAAATATTATTTAAAATAAATAATAAATGAATATCAAATGTATTCATTTGATATTTTATGCGACTTTAGTTATCAAAATGATACCTCTAAAAGATCAATGAAAGAAGTGATATATGGTCTTCACTTTAGTGACCAACTTGATACTTAACCCTTACAGAATTACTCTTTTTATTAGGCTGATTCTTAGAGAATATTGTGCAGCTTCCATCTCAATCTGGTGAAATCGAGTAGTGTATTGTTGGTTACAATGAGGTGTGATCCTCTCCTAAGTTAGCTTCACTAAATACTCGCACATGGAGCACTGGTACATACGCCCAATGGAGTAATGATGTCGACGTACAGCAAATGTTATATGAATTTAAGGAAGTATTCATGCCACCTCGTGGATTGCCACCGGCTAGAGATGGGTTTGATCATAAGATTCCAGGGATTACGTCATTAATATGCGAGCTTATAGATATCCCACACCGCAGATAGATGTAATCGAAGAAATGGTAAAAGAGTTACTCGAACAAAAAGTTATCCATAACAACAATAGTCTATTCGCGGTACCAACTAATTGTGTTGGTCGGTACCAACTAATTGTCTTGGTGAAAAAGAAATACGAAGGTTGGCGTATGTGTATAGACTATCGCAACTTGAATAAAGTCACCTTTAAAAACAAGTTTCACATCCCCATTATAAAAGAGCTACTGGATGAGCTTTATGGAACTCAATATATTTCGAAAATTGACCTCAAATTATGATACCACTAGATTCGTATGGACTCTCAAGAAATGTACAAAACGGCATTCAAGACCTACTTCAGGCATTTTGAATTTTTGGTGATGTCTTTTGGCCTAACCAACACACCTTCCACCTTTCAAACTCTCATAAACCTTCACAACCATTACTACGGAAGAAAGTTTTCATTTTTTTATGACATCTTAATATATAGTTATGATAAGATAACACGCTTGAAACATCTCTACATATATGGTCCTGAAAATAATGGTTGCTAACTCCCTTCGTTTCAACCTCAAGAAATGCTTCACAAGGGCTGGTGCAAAGTGAAAAGTAAGAGATTCAAGTTGTAAATAATTGGTCAATTCTGAATAATGTCAAGCACCTTCAAGATTTTTTGGGCTTCACGGGGTACCATCGTATATTTATTCGACAATGATACTTTTCAGTGAGATGTAGAGACTCAGGCTGCCTTTGATTTACTAAAAAAAACTACTTTTAATGTGTTTAGTCCAAAAACTCCAATGAAATATATTGAGTTTAAGACTGGTTTATTGTTTACAAGTGTTAAGATTTTGAGAAATGCTACCATAGACTATGTTGTGGAAAAAAAGTGATGTATGGTTTAGTAAAAATGATTTATAATTAGTTCAAGCTAAGTGTAGCAAGAGTTGTACTTGGTATCTATTTGATATTTGTTGATGGGACATTTCAAGTGAAGACATTGAATAAACAACATAACTGCATATTAGTCCATAAGCACAGCTTTGTTAGGTCTGAATGGTTAGCAAGAAAATTTGGAAATTATATAACGGCTAATCCAAAATGGAAGTTGAGAGAATTTCATCAACACATCAATAAATTATATGATTTTGTTATTTCTAAATATCACTGTTGGTTACCTGAAAGATTGACTTATTATGAAATCGAACAAGAAATTACTAAGCAGTATAAGAGGTCGTATGACTATGGGGCAGAGGTAATGAGATCAAATCTAGAGAGCATAGTCAAAATTTGTGTTGATAGGCCTAGCCCTGAAAAATTAGGCAGATTTAAGAGAATTTGCATCTGTTACAGCTGCTAGAGAGGGTTTTTCTAATGGACGTAGGAAAGTTATTGCTTTAGATGGGTGTTTTTGTTTTTTGAAAAGTTATGTCAAGGGTGAGCTTTTAGCAGCAATTGGTAGGGATGGAAACAATTAGATGTTTCCTATAGCTAGGGCTATAGTGGATGATGAGTCAACAGATAGTTGGGAATGGAATCACTTAATTGAGACTACTAAATTTCGCAAATCTACTTGGACCTGGTGCTAATGAATGTGAGGTGAGAGATATTGATGGTCGACAATGGGTTGTTGATTTGGGGCAAAAAAAACATGTTCATGCAGAAGATGGGATTTAACCGACAGTTCTTGTAGTCATGGTTGCCAATCTTTGTTTGTAATGAATCTGAATCTGGAGGAAAATGGAACATGAATGTTATTCCAACACTATTTATATGAAAGCATATGAAAACATGCTTAAACCAATGAAAGGGAGTTTATATTGGACACATATCGGGTTTTCAAATATTTTCCCCCAAAAGTAAAGAGAATACTTGAAAGGCCTGAAAAACACAGAAGGAACAAGGTGAACCAGGTGTAGATGTAAAGTTAAGGAAAAAGACATCATGATGACGTGCAACTTATGTTTGATGTATGGTCATAACAAGTCTACTTATTTGACATCTAAGGAAGAATGTGAGGAGAGACTGAGGCAAGAAGCTGAGGGAAAAAAGGCTCAGGCAGCAGCAGCAAAGGCTCAAGCTGCAGAAAATGTAAGTAATTTTGATTTAAGTTGAGGTAATATCTCTTGTTAACTACTCCCTCCGTCCCTTTTTAGTTGTCACCTTTGGGTTTGTGCTGGTCAAATTGACCAAAGTTTGACTAAAATGTATTAATATTTTATTAAGTGAAAAAATAAAAAATATATGTCACCGGAAATAACTTTTTATCTATTTTAATACGTAATTTTTCAGTTTTTTAAATTAATGAAAGAGTGACTTATAATCTTTGGTCAAAACTTAGTCAATTTGACCAACAAAAATAGAAATATGACAACTAAAAGGGATGGAAGGAGTACATTATACTTATAATTTTGTTGCTTCAGACTGCAGAGGATGAAGAAGGCATCGAGTCAAAAAAATTAAGGATGAACAACCTACAAATGAAGGAGCACAACCTAAGAGGAAGAGAAGAAGGCCACCTAAGATTAAAATGTTGAAGTGCTTCATCCTCCGCCTCCAACTGGTGTAGGTGTTAACATGCTGATGGAGGTCACCCATATTTCTCAACAACAAAGGAAACAATCAAAATTTCATCACAACCAACTAGAGTTGCTTCTAATTTGTCATCTACAAAAAAAGCCAAACCACGTTCTAGCCAGCCTTAATAAATTAGTTCAATTCGATGTTCAATTATGTTAGTTATCTTAGTTTTAATATTACTATCTTTGAATGTTGATTCTAGTTGTGGTCTTTGTGGATATTATTGTTTCTCTTCTAATGTTAAACAAGAACATATTTTGGATGTTAATTTCAAACGTGATACTTTTGAGTGTCTGATTTATGTTATGAAAATTATTAATCTAATTTTTGATCGCAATATAAGCACAATACAATAAACAACAAATTTCATCAGATATTAACACTTTAATTTTAAATGTTTGAATTTGCCACGTAAGCATCAACCATGTAAGCATCAGTCACGTAAGCATTACCTAACGTCTGTTAGTTGACTTTTAATGGAAAGATGTAAATCTGAAAATTTTGAAGTTTAAAAATCGCATTATTGATAAAAATAGGATAGGGACCTAGATAATAAACAACCTATAATTGAGGAACTTTTGAAATAATTATTACTTTATATTACAAACTTTTACTATTTTTGAAATATATATCATTGAGTGGGACGTTTCACAAAGGAAATTGGGAAGGGTATTTTAAAGTATAACAACTATGCAATGAGTATGTCATATTCTATACACAATATTTGATATAAAAAATTACAAACAACGGTGCAAAGGAAAAAAAATCTGATAAATAATAATGCGAACGTGATGCACGCTTCTTTTAAAATATATATTTTATATCTAAGTTTTTTTTTCTTCGAAGCCCTTAAACTATAAGATATATTTATTATCACATCAATAAATTCCAAAAAAGGAGTAACAAACTTTAATGTTAAATATATATAAACTAAGGGGTTATTCGATTGAGATTTTAATGGATTGTTTTTTATCTATGGATTGTATGTGATTTTGATTTTGTGCGGATTCTTGGCAAAATGTCGTAGAATTGATATAATTTTTTTACGATTCAAGCACAATGCTTCAAAATCTCATTGATTTTGTTAGGATTTCAAAAAAACATAAAATATATTGTGAAATCTCACAAGATCTATCGGCATTTGAATATCATCAAATCTTAATGGATTTTAAACAATCCCAACTGAATAATATCGAATTTTAAACATAATTTAAAATCATAATTGAATACCACCAGATTTTTTGTAGCATAATTTAAAATTTCATTGAAATATCCCAAGATTTTAATCAGTTTTGAACAAATCCAATTTAATACCCTCAGATTTTATCAATGAAAAAAATTCTTTTTAAAATCCCAACCGAATACACTACTCTCTTTACTGTTGTGACCTGGTTGAATTATCTAAATCATAATATTAACAATTTTTATTCTCACATCTTGATTAATGTTAAGTTAATTTTGCTATAAATTTTATAAGTTATAAATTTAATATAAGTATATTAGGTGAATTAGAATTTAAAAGAAATAATAATATTAGGTGAATTAGAATTTAAAAGAAATAATAATTCTCAACAATGGGCTGGGCTCTAAAAGCCCAAAAACATCTTAACCAAATTTGAACCGGACTCCGTCAAGCAGTGCGTTATATTTATTTTCCCGTCCAAATATTCTTGCTTATCTGCAACACTTCAATCTTCTAATTCCCAGCGGAATCAGAATAAAGATCCAAACTTTATACTCCAATTCTTCTAATTTAGGTATACCCTTTATTCCCTTTGCTTTTTCTTCAATCAATATTTTAGTTTATTAAGGTTTGATTTTTCGTCTTCTTGTTTTGTTATTTGACCCAATTATCAAGATTTTTTTATGTTTTTTTAATTTATTGTTGTTTTTGTTTCAGAGGACTTGTGATTGTTGGTTAGGCCTTTTCAAGATAATCAGAAAAACATCAAACATGGTATGTGTTGGTGTGTGTGGGTGTGTGTTTTCTTGTGTATTTAGCTGTGATTTGTTATGATTTTGACCTTTTTGTAGTGAGATATCAAGCTTTATTTGTTTATTCGCACAGTTTAAATTAGATGATCTGCCTGCAAAACCATGTGCTGATCTAAGTAATCGCAGTTTTGCAAATATCTTTTATGCTTATTCGGAGTTGGTTTCTATGGTCAGGTCATTATTGATAGATGTTTGTATGCCAAATACTGTGACACATTTCGTACATCTGATCAGTACTGGAGTTTTATATATTTAGGATTTGAAGTGTATCTACTTGTTTAAGTTAGAGTTGGAATTGATTAGTCATTCCTGCATATAATCAACCTTCAAATTCATGTTCCTCCCAAAAGAAAATAACTTGTACATCGCTCATAGTATGATAGAAAGCTGTTTGCTTGTTGTCAAA
The DNA here is from genome assembly GCF_001625215.2 of Daucus carota subsp. sativus. Taxonomy (NCBI): domain Eukaryota; kingdom Viridiplantae; phylum Streptophyta; class Magnoliopsida; order Apiales; family Apiaceae; genus Daucus; species Daucus carota. The sequence goes on from NC_030389.2 coordinate 399,737, forward strand.
CCATTTAGGATGACAGTCTGCAAAGAACTGGTCATAGCCGTTCTAAACTTCTGAAATCGTTACCTTGATTCATAATGCAACCTTTACCAAACTGGCATGCCCTATAATACCCAACAAGAACTGAGTTCCTAAGAAGTAGATTATAGCCATTAGTGAATACACAAGCATGAAGCTTTTTGAAGAATTAATAGTCGTTACAACTTACAACTATCTTACAAAAAAAATTGTGAATAATTGCGATGAAGTCCTCTTACCTACTATTGTTGATTGCATATATACTGTAACTTCTCAAACTTTTGAATTGCCATGAATTTGTACCTTGACCTTGTTATATTGTTTACCGCTGTTGGGATTTTACAGTGTTCTCTTAAAGTCAATATATTATTGATCTTTTAGTAACTTATTATATGCTGTAAAATTTTGTACTTTTTGTTTTACTTGGGCTGTTATTATCGGTGCTTCTTTTTTTTTTTTTTGAAAGATTATCGGTGCTTCTTGTTTGCAATCTTGCAGTTTTTTGAAGGATATGGATTTCGTGGAACATCATTCGAGCAAACTTACAGATGCTACCCTGCAACCTTTATTGACAAGGTTTGGAAGCTTTTCTTGCCTTGGTCTTTTACACTACTTGATTTTGAAGTAAATTTTACACTGTGTTCACTATTATCTAATGATCCTAAATTCCTAATCATACTTTTTTTTTTTCATTTCTTCAGCCACAAATAGAAAATGGTGATAAAAGTAAGTAATACATTTATTTATTTTATTCTTTTTCCATAATATATGTACCATACTAAGTTTCTGTACTTTTTGTTTCAGTTATAATGCCTCCCTCAGCTCTTGATCGCCTTGGTTAGTTAATTTTCTAAAAAAACTGTGTTTACTTTGCTTCCCTCCGCTCCAAAGAATAGTGTAATGACCTGCGTATAGGTTCTAATCTATCTGTTGAATACTGCAGCGTCTCTGCATATTGATTATCCAATGTTGTTTGAGCTGCGGAATGCGGCTACTGAGCGGGTTTCTCATTGTGGGGTTCTGGAGTTTATTGCGGAAGAAGGCATGGTATATATGCCATACTGGGTAGGACTCCTATACTTGTGTTTAATATCTAAATCGCCTTGGCATTGCAATAGTGCTAGTGTTGTTTGAAGTCTATTTACCACTAAACATAGCTTCTGTGTTTTATTCTTTCTACTTTCTCAAGCATAATAATATATTGATTCCTCGCAGATGATGGAGAATTTGCTTCTACAAGAAGGAGACATTGTGCGAGTGAAGAATGCCACTCTTCCAAAGGGGACATATGTAAAACTACAACCCCACACAATGGACTTTTTGGATATATCCAATCCAAAAGCCATGTAAGCCAACATATACACCTTTTTATCAGTTTTGAACATGTTATTTTCCGTTTACGTCCCTTCTATTTCGTTCTGTGAGTCTTGGGAAACGGGATGATTGAAGAAATTTTATTTAGTATGTTTTTGTTCCTTCTATTGTGCAGCTTAGAGACTACACTGAGGAACTTTTCTTGCTTAACCACTGGAGACAGTATTATGGTAGCCTACAACAATAAAAAGTACTACATAGATATCATTGAGGCAAAGCCTTCAAATGCCATAACTATCATTGAGACAGACTGTGAGGTGGACTTCGCTCCTCCTCTTGATTACAAGGAACCAGAAAAGCCTGCCACATCTCTTCCTTCAAGCAAGGCACCAATAGAAGGTAATAAACTGCAACTTGGTAGTTGGTACATATATCTTATATATGAGTGGCTCTTTAATTATCCACTTTCATATTTTGTTTTTCTTAATTTTTAAAGAAATGGTATCTGCCCCCCCCCCCCCCCCCCCCCCCCTCCTCCTCGAATTGCAAGTCCCCATTTTGTTTCTGAATAGAAATACAATTATGGCCAGTCAAGGCCCCTGTCCTCTCTCTGCTTTATTTTATAAAGTTTGGAAGATACATATTTATGTATTTTGTTGAGTCAAAATATGTAACAGATATAAATTTAAATAAATGTCAAATATAAATTTGCAAAAAGGACCGATGCATTGCACAGGGTATAAGCTATATATTGTATTGACTATGTCATGGACTTATGGTGTTGTCATTTTCATGTGTGCAATGTTATACTTTTCATCGTGTGAACCTGTTGTTTAAGGTAATTTTTTGCAATGGGTTGCTAATCAAATTTATGAACACTCTCCTCCACCCTGTTGCCATTATTTAATTGAACACCAAATTTGCTATCGTGTTTCAAATTTGCTATCGTGTTGAATGATGTATATCAGTATGTCTTTGTTTCTCAGATGCATAAACTAATATATTAAAAATTGCAGGTCAAGAGGCTGCAGCTGAGGCTGAACCGAAGTTTAATCCTTTCACAGGAGCAGGGAGACGTTTAGACGGGAAGCCTTTGAAGTTTGAGTCCCCACCGCCTTCTTCTTCTTCTGGGTCCAGAGACAAGCAACCTGTCACTTCTAGTGGAAGGGGACAGCCTTCTTTAGGATCTAGTGCCCAAAGTAGCTCACGCCAGTCGCAGGGTAAACTTGTGTTTGGTTCAAATGCAAATAAGCCAAATGGAACACCAAAGGTACTTGGTAAATTTTCTTTTACTACTTACTTGGACAGTCAACTGTATCATGTATATTAAGCTATTACAAATTACTTGTCTTGTAGGAAGCCGCTAAGGAGACTAAACCAGAGCAGTCCTCAGCGAAAGAAGAGCCAAAATTTCAAGCCTTTACAGGAAAGAAATACTCGCTTAGGGGTTAATTGTGTTGCACTGTTGCTCAATGATCATAATGTTTAAATTATTTCTTTTCTTTCCAGTTTAGTATGGCATACACTATGTTGAACTATAATGTTGTATGGTTGACTCACATAAGTTATCGGGTTTGAAGATGGTAGGAAGCTGGTAGAAAGTGAAAGTGTCCTAGCATGGTTGATGAAAATCTCTATCAAGGTCTATCTAATTTGAAGCCTATAAATTCATATCATGCATCACGAAACCATATTTGTATTTCAAATCATATGGCTTTGGCTCTTTTCTCTTGAGTTTCTTTTGTTTGGAAGGAGCAAATGTTTAATTCAAGTGTTTATATTCGAAAAACATCTGTTTATTTATTTTGCTTCTGCCTGATGTTTTAAATATGATATGAGATGCAAACTATAGTATGGAAATGGCGATAGAGTATAAGATAATTGTTTTGATTTATTATATATTTATTATAATAGGAAAGGAGATCGGGTTAGTAGAAAGTTTGATGCTTTCCTATCTTTGGCAAAAAAAGTAAATTGTATAGTAAAGAAGTGATGTGCAATATTTGTCTTGTACAAAGATGAGTGGCCAGAGGCAAAAGCCTTGTTGCTTCGAAGCTTGCCTAATCTTTTATCAATGCATCTTACCGACTTTGCCTGATGGTGACTTCTCACATTTGTGTGTTGAAGAAAAGCAACATAATTGTTGGAGATGTAAAGTTTTAACTACTGTATTCCTTTATGAAGCGAATGCACATCTGGTGCATGTATAATTTGAAATTTGGAGAGATACGTTTATTTGTTGATATATACCAAACAAAATTGACGGAGGAGAAATATCAAACTAAGCCAATCAAGAGGAAAAATGTCCTATGTTTTAAAATTGGTTCGGGGAAAAGTCCAGTATTAAAATATAATACTACTTAGGTAGTTGGTATAATTATAAAATTCTTGAACAAACAAATGCAAGAGATATTTATTAGAGAATGCTATTCATAATGAAATTATGGAAAAAAAATTAAAACTTTGTTATAATGTATTGTTAATTTGTTATCCTCTAAAGTGCACATTCCCCTCTCTCTCTGCCAAAAGCCCAAAACACAGTAAAATATAAATAATATATCGACACATTTGTTCTTGCAAAATCATAAAATTACTTTTCACTGGAAGGGTGTATCATGTATGGATACTTAGTGTAAGATAATTGAAGAAAAGTTAAGTGTATGAAATAGTATGTGTATATTTGCTTAACTCTGTAGAAACAGAAGGCAGGCCTGAATATGGAAATGGGCCACACAAGATATTTTATTTAGTGGATGTTAGAACATTGATGGTCCCTTTCACTTGCAGTCTCAACCACATACTTAAATTTACAAGGGTGTGTGTATAAGTAATTAATACTACTAGTTCATGACAAGTTTTTGTGGCCACAAAATAGATGTGGAATCAATCTTTAAAATCTGGTACTACTAAAAAATCCTTGGACTTTTGACGTAAGTGGACATCTGTCTTGGTTGCTTTTTTAAGCATTTCTTTGTGGTCCTCGCTACCTTACTCATTGTTCCCAAATACACCTTCTCGAAACTCCCACTTTTATCATTTTCTTGATTCATGTATATCCGGTATTATATATTTTGATAAAGGGTTTGTCTAGTGTGTGCCCAAGGGCACATGCTAAGCACTAACATTTATAAGATTGGAGGGATTTGATTGGTGTGGTTGTTGTAAATGCAAGGGGGGCCATCATTATTAAAGAGTGTAAGCCAATCAAAATCTCCCAAATTTATAAGTTTTAGTGCTTAGTGTGTGCCCTTGGGCACACCATAGAAAAACCGTTTGATAAAATCAAAACTTTCGCAAGCATATGACGTGAATGCAGACTAAAACTTTACAGGTATACTATGACAGTTGTATATTTATATCATATAATACTTATTATTATTTACATAACTTTATTTTTGGTGGATAACTAAATGTGTGACTCTTTTGAAATTAGTGTATATATATATAAATAATCTCAGTACTGTTTTATTATTTTCTCGATGAATATCCGGTGTATATATTTTGATAAAACCAAAACTTATATTAACGTGAATATGAACTAAAATTTTACACATAGCATTGACTATTCAAATTATATTTTCAATTTTTTTCTAGATGATGTGACAGATGTATGATTAATTTTAATTGGATAATTGATATGCATACAAGTGTTTCATTATTATTAGTGTGGGTTGAATAAATAATTAATTATCAATTAAGTTTAAGAAAAGAAATTTGTAAATACCTAATATTTTTCCATATACATTGTATGTTTTTTTCATATGATTTATATTAGTCACATAATATTTATTTTTAAATAAGTAAGATCTTAGTAATGTATTAATATCTAACATTGGAATATGAAGTTTTATTTCTTAAATATATTTTATCTATTTCTTTCATTTTGTCATGAAATATAAACATGTATGTTTATCATTAGTGTCATTCGGAACAATTTACATTAAAAAAAAACAAAATAATTTAATTAAGATATTTACAATACATTATCAAGTTTTATTCTCTTGTTATGTCTAACATTAAATATATCATTATTTATTTCCAAACCACATTTAATTGTTCAATGTAAAATTTAAAATTCAAAGTGGATGTTCTTGCGCGAATTCTAAAATCTAAATTAAATTTACAGGGGTATATTTGATTGGGATTTTAAATCATTTTTTCATTCATGAAATATGAGGGTATGCGATTGGGATTGTTTGAAATCAATTTAAATCTTGAATATTCAATTGGATTTTAAATTATGCTACAAAATCTAGTGCTATTTAATTAGGATTTTAAATTATGCTTAAAATTCGATGATATTCAATTGAGATTGTTTAAAATCTGATAAAATTCAAGTGCTAATAGATTTGTTTGGATTTCATAAATTTATGTATTTTGTGGTATTTTTTAATGCATTTTAAATTTTTTGAAATTCGATCAAAAATGATAAAATTTTAAAATATCCGTTCTTAAATCCTATCAATTTTGTGGCGTGCGATCTATTATTAATACGCCCCTAAGTTTTCCATGAGTAAATAAGAACACTTCTTTTCATCAAATATTAATGAGATGCATATATAAAGTTGTACTCTAGCAGAGGCCTGCTCCTCTTTTGTTTCTCTTGGTCTTGTGTTTTCTTCACCTTCTCTCACTCTCTTCCATCTTCTTTTCTATACATACACCTATACACACAAACATACATCTATCTATCTCTTTACAAATTTAAAACAAGATAGTACACAACCTTTTATCTCTCTGCTGCTTATTTTCTGGGAAAATGAAGAAATACACAAAAACTTGATATAAAATATACACACATATAGATACAGAAGAAAGAAAGGTGGGTATTAAAGAAAGATGAGAACTTTGTGTGATGTGTGTGAGAGTGCTGCTGCTATCATCTTCTGTGCTGCAGATGAAGCTGCCCTTTGTCGTGCTTGTGATGAAAAGGTCTCATCTTAATTACTATACTTGCTTCATTTCTTACTCTTTGCAATTCATTTTTTTATTAGGAAATAAAGATTTTATCTAATGGATCTAGCTTATTTTGTTTTACCATTATGCACATTTTCTCCAAAAGGTGAAACTAAAAGGTGTGTTTTTTCTTGATGATGGATTTTTAGTGGATGAAAAACATGAAATTAGGTTAAATAGTGGGACTTGAATGATTGTGATGAATTGTTTTTGTTGAGTTCTTGGGTGACATTCTGTGTGGAGCTGAACACAATTCTCGAATACCGTTTGATATGTGATAATCTGGTTTATCATGTTTTACCATTATGCACATTTTCTTGAAAAGGTGAAACTAGGAGGTGGGTTATGAGTACAATGGTGATTTGTTTTCTTTCTGGATGGTGAATTTTTGAGGATGAAAACAGGAAATTAGGTTGAATAGTGGGACTTGAATGCTTGTGATGAAATTGTTATGTTGATTTATTGGATGACATTCTGTGTGGAGCTACTTTTGGTAATTATAGTATTATGTATATTGAAGTAAAGCTTTAGGGGAGAAACAAGATTGTCGAATACAGTTTACTGTGTGACGGTTAGGGTTCGTGTTCATTAGTGGTTAAAAGCTTATATGGGAGGAGGGTGTGGGCATCGATTAATCATGCCTTTGTGGATAATTCCTTTTTTGTTTTCAGTGATTGTAAAAGTTTTTATAATGAAGGGCAAACATCATTAAAAAAAATGTAACTTCGGCTACCAACAATAGCCATCCATATAAGTAGGTCAAAACTGGCGGCAACTGAACTAAAGAAGGTCAAATTCAAATACTTAATCTCTGAAAATTCAAATTATTAATTCAGCTTGGTCTCAGTTTCAAGCAAATCAGGTTATTCCTTAATTTCATATGTTTGAAACTTTTTTATATAAATATTTTTTATAAGATATTATAGAAATTTATTTTGTTGCTTATATGTTATTGTGTTGTTACTGCAGCTATAATGCTAAAATTTGTAAAGGTACCCTCTTTTTTTTTTTTTTACAATTGCATCATATCACGTCGCTTCCAGTTTCATGTAATTGTTAATTGTGGTGAAAATATTGCTACATGTGTCTTTGTAATATATTTGCTTCTATTTGCGTTTTTGAACCCTAAACACATATATGTTATAAGGCAATCTTTTTTTGCGGAATGCAACCTAGCAAACTTGAACAAGCCATATCGCTTATCTTTAATATGTATAAATTTCTTGAGCATCTAATAGATACGGCATCTAATTGTTTCTGATAAAAGCATATTCAACTATAGTTTATACTCCATGAGCATATGCCAAATAGGAAAAAGGTTAGAGGTTTCTTAGGCACCCTGGTGTGGATGATGATATTAGCTGCATAGATATGTGATCCTTAAAATCTTTGTACTATTAAGGATTGCAATACAATTGCTATATATGTCAAACGACACGAAATCACCCCAAATGTTTTAATATGACCAATTCAAATGAAATTATCTCATACATCATACAAACCTCCCTTTTTTCAAAATTCGCATACACCAAAATGAATTTGTTTGACAGTAAATTGGTTATTTTGATGGAAAATTGCTCTTGGCTTTAGTAGGTTGCATGTGCTTCCGGATTTCTGTAACCAGCTACTCTTAACCAAGACAAACCAAGTATAACCTGAATATACTGACATAGCAGTTTCCATAAATTTTTTTGACATAATTTATGATATAATAATCTTTAGTACAATAAATTGGCCAAAAAATGTCTAGGTTTCTAACGGCAATTGGTCATTCAGTTGCAAGTAGTTGATATGAATATATACAGTTGTCAGAAATAGCTATGAGATAATAACTGTCACTACTTTTAGCTTTTGATCACCAGATCCAATGGCCAATCCAAAGGGTACTTGCGAGTTACAACTTACTGAAGTATGTTTGGCATATGTAATTGTTATGTCAGGTACATATGTGTAACAAGCTTGCTAGCCGACATGTACGGGTTGGACTTGCTGACCCAAGTGATGTGCCGCGGTGTGACATTTGTGAAAATGCGCCTGGTATGCAGTTTATTATGTTCTTGATACATATCTTTGTTTGGAAAAACTTCCAAACCACCAATAGAATAGTCAATGAAATTCAGTTTTTCCTATAAAACTACTGTGCAGCATTCTTCTACTGTGAGATCGATGGGAGTTCTCTCTGCTTGCAATGTGATATGGTCGTTCACGTTGGGGGAAAAAGAAAACATGGAAGATATCTAATGTTGAGGCAAAGGGTTGAGGTTTGTCATTTAATTTTAAACAAAGATCATTAATAAAGCTACTGTGTCTCATTTATGCGTAAATTCAATTTATTTATCTTTTTAAAAATGTCATCTGTCGGCAGTTCCCTGGGGATAAAGCTGGAAGCAATGATGAGCTAGGTTTGCAACCTATTGATCCAGGTGAATCAAGGAGGGAATCTAATTACCCATTCACGTTTGTGACAAGAGAAAACCAGCAAAATCAAAGAGCGGAGAACCAACAGAATCAGCAAAATCATAGGGCTGAACACCAGCAAAATCACAGGGTTGAGGACCAGCAACGAAGGGTTGAAAACCAACAATATCATAGGACAGCACCTGTTCCAATGCTCGATAATGTTGATGATGGTGGTCGGAATATGGACACAAGCTTAATTGACCTAAATGCCAGGCCCCGAAACGTACATGGCCAGACTTCAAACAACCAGGTATTTTTCTACATTCCGGTATTCCCCTGCTCCTTCAGTGAATCTTAGTTGTAAAGCTCTGATTTGCAGGGGAATATCTAACTAATTACTTACTGAATAGATGTTGTTGCCCTTATATTAAATTTTACAATCTTATTTCACGCTTGATTATTAAAGGAACATGGAATGGATATCCAAAGTGGTGGTGATCATGAATCTGAAAGCGTGGTTCCAGTAAGGTCTTTCATGAGAGAGACTTGAAAAAGATCGAGGTATATAAGGTCCATGTGTTCTTGTTGAATTCTCATCTGAGATTAGTTATTTATGTGGATGATTGATATCTATGATGAAGGCACAATGGTCATGGAGACATTGCCAATTAATGCATGGAGCGGTAGACCTCTAAATGAACAATGTTATGGCAACTTTTTAATTAGCCATTTTGGTGAAGTTGATATTCCTACATACCTAAAAAGAGGAACAAAACTATTTAGCTTCTATGGTTATGAAAACTGGGGGAGTAATTAAGCTAGTTTGGTTAGTTTTACTAATTTTGTATGGTAACAAGTAAGAACTAATAACACATTCTAGTTATTCTAGGCCTTTTACTGGTGTCTTTCTTGTTATAGCTATCCGCTAGGTCACAGATTTGAACATAGGAATGACCTGTTTATAAAAAAATAGGGCACCCTGTCCCAAATCTGCATATGCAAGAGACACTTGGTACTAGATATTCATGACTGCTATATTCCACTTTTTGTTGAAAATAATATGAGGTTTGGCCGATACATGGTATTGAACTTTTTTTAGGAATCTGGATTAGTGTTCTTTACTAGGTTTTATTCTCCAATCTCCATCTATTCCCTTGATGGATTTAATTCAAACAGGAAATTAGTCTACAGTGTCATTCTTCATTTATACAATCTTGGATAGATTTGAAACATTCGAGTTCAAGGTTTTTATACTGTATCTGGTACGGGTATGCTTCATGCAGTTTTCAATTAATATCTAGATATTAAAAAAGATGTCACTTCAGGCTCTTAACAAGTGTCTGTAGTATGGTTATAATGGGGGAAACCTATTGTTTCGTGTGTGTAATGCCGCATAGGTACTGGATGAGTTTGAACTCATTTTCCAAAATTGGTGTTTGAATAGCTGAATTTGTGCTTCTATTTACTATCAGGTTTTTAAACTAATATTAGTGGCGTTCTGCAATTTTTATATAAAGATAAAGAATTCCGGACTTGCATGCATCACTTGACTGATTTATTTCTATGAATCAGATTGTACTATTATAAGCTTAACTAGATGACATATCTTTAGAATAATTGTGTGGCAAAGTTATTAGGTCGATATTGTTGGTTTAAGCTGCTTAATTGGTCAACTTGACTGGAAATTTATTTTTGTTTTTTGCAGTACGGATACATTTCAAAGAAGTGATATTCTTGCTCTAGGAACACCATGAATTATCTGATGTCCCAAAGTCTAGAGTCTGACAGAATATAAACTCAGCACGTGATAGCTGGTGCTACAGGCTTCATATGCTGATGAAATTTGTTGTGTTGGACGAATTAGTTGTACCTGACGTTACAGTTGGTATGCTTGTATTTTGTGCTGTTGGTACAATGTTTTGCACAGTAACTTGTAGCAGATATATATAATATATGGGACGGTAGAAGTCCAGGGAAACTAAGTTATAAGATTCTGTCAACATTTTAGTTAACTTTCCTTGAAGTTTCTGTAATTTGCAATTTTGCTGTGTTGTGCTTCAGTGAAGCTGTCTCTTTGCATCACCAGTGTAGAATGTATTTTAGTTTGTCCCCAGATTTGGCAGGATACCCTTTATATAATCTATGATCTATCTGCCTTATGTACACTTTCAATCTCAAATTGGATAGTAGTGATCAGTGTAGAAACCATATTCTGCTGGGGGTATTCAAACTCAGTTATCAGGTATACGGCCTCCTGATTTGAGTTGAGCTGAGCTGAGCTGAGCTGCGCTGTTGCTTTACGGGATATCGAACATTTAATGCTGTGTTTGGTAGGGGTGAATATATTTGGATCGAATGTTGTGTTTGCTTTCTTTCTTGTAGGACTCTCCATAATAAATAAGATCAATGTTAGTGCCATAAAACCATACAACCAACACAGTTTTCATCACACTGTCTAGTTTCTGTTTGAGGCCAGTAAATTTATTCCATAGTACTGCTAATGGACCTGCACTTTGTGTCACCCGATAATGCTACTGCATGAACTTGCATAGTGTTTGTGGCCATAGGAAGTTGTTCCTTGAATTCGTTTTCAAAAAACTCAAAGATACCTGTTCTATAAACCCGAATGCTGAGCTTGGGACATGCTGATAAATGCTCCATGTTTAAGTCTACAAGTTTTCACAACTCACTGTCGTTACTTATTGTCTACAAGTGATGAAGAAATATGTACCAAATTCTTTAAATAATCACTCCATTACCTATAACGGATATATAAAACTTTGAGTCCAGACTAAAATGGTGGAGATATATAGTCTAACACTTGTCTGCTACTGTATAAAAATGTTACTATAAATTAGTATGACGGAGCTAAACCTCCCTGCCAAGTTATCAATTTTACAATACACAATGATTTTCCTGGACATAGTAGCAACTCTTAAATCTCTTGTTATTAACAGCTCTTAATCTCTTATTGTTAACCGGAACAATAAGGGATCTTTAATATATAGTTATTCACCAAAAGAAAGACAATATTTCAGTAAGAAATGGTTTCTGCAAGACTACAAAGTACAGACCGGGGATTCCTCAACTTACAAAGTCCCTGCAACTTGAGTGCTCATGTGTGACAGGTGGACAACAAGGGCTTCTTCACTTTCCTAAGAGCAAGTCCAATGCAGAGCCCAACTGCTGATGTGGAAGAGAGAGGCAGGGACCTGTTTGTTTTTGAAGCGCTGGAGAAGAGGAGAGAAGTTGGCCAGGCCCGTGTTCCTGCCTCCTGGGCTGGCCAACTCGAGCAGTTTTTCCTGACTTTCTTTGTTTTATTCATATTTTATACAAGTTATACACTACAAATTTGATAATCTTATGAACCTGGGCTGGAGTGTATTGCCCAGTTTTTATAAGAGGCCACCTTTTGATTACGTGTCAAGGAAAAAGGACAGAAATGGCAGAGCACTTGAGCTTGCCATTGCACTTGCTCTAACCAACTGGAATCATTTTTTCCCCCAAAACTACCCCCTGTTTTTTCAGTTTTTAATTTAACCACCCTAAATCAAGCAATCCGGGCAGACGGAACCGCACTATATGTTAAATAAATCTTAACATGTTGAAATAAGTTTGATAAAAAAAAAAACATGTTGAAATAAGATTTAATTTTTTTTTTATAATTTTTCGATATTAGAATTATCCGCTCTAAAATAGAAGTATAGCAATTTGTGTGAAAAATCATAGCACATATTAAAATAATCCTTTTAACTTATTCTATACATGTATCATATTTACGTGTAATAGAGATTTTTTTTTTAACGAAATCTTGCATACATTTAACTTCTTGAATAAATTATGGCAGTGTATTTAATAATTATGATCCTTTTAGTTTCAAAAAAAATAATTATTTTCCTTTCATTTTGATTAACAATTATATTTTTAGCACAAATTCAAAAATGATATAATTATGAAAGTAGTTATTGCATTAGGTAGATTTAATGTGAAAAGTTATTGTTTATTTTAAATTTGAAATAATTTATATGTATTAAATAAATTTGATATTTCAGAGATAAATATATGAAAATATGTCTGACATGTCACATGTCAATACTTTAAACATGTGACATTAGGCGGCGAGTTTGCATGATTCAGGAATTATAATACAGATGGATGGATGTTTGCAGCCCAGCCCACTAGCCCAGCCCAGCAGAGGCCGTTATAGGTATCGGGTCAATTGTTCATGGTCGCGCTTGTTGAAATCCCCGAGCTAGGTTTTCGCTCCCCTTTCATTAAAAGTGTATTTGTTTTATATTTTTGAATTTGATTGCTAATTGTTCACATATGTTTATATCTTGCGTCACGATAATAGAGTTTAATCAAAGCTTAAGATGACAATGTAGAGGAGAATAACAGTAATAGAGAGTTTAACAGAATTAGAATGAATACGTGTAGTCGGAGGCTTGTTTCGTTTTAGCTTTGGGAGTACAGAGGATTTCGAGAGGTTGTTGCTGGGCTGTTAATACATATATATACATGATTATTGATATTGATTGGTGGTTGTTGCTGATATATATGTGTATATAAATTAGGTTTGTTTGTCTTTCGTTTTGCTAAATAAATTGAAATTATATTGTATATAAATTGATTGATGACTTTTTATATGTATATTATGCCGGCATGAACGATTATTGAAATTGATCGGTAATTTTTGTTGATCTAGCAGTAGACAACTAATGAAATGGGCAAGTCGAAGAAGTTTTACAGAAAGAAGCAACGAAACAACAAAAAAGCTTCCAAATCTCGTAAGAAGAAGCAACGTAACAATAAGAAAAAAGCTGTTGCTGACCTGAATAACCGGGACGCCTTCTTTAAGGACTTGGAAAATGTTGATAAACCTTCACCTACTGTACCTGCCCCGGAGGAATATTGCTGCGCTGTTAACTTCAAAAGCCTGGCTACCTTAAAAGGTTCCTTTCGTCACTCTTATCTCCAATGCCGATATACAGGCCCTCCTGTTTTAAACTGTATTTGAACCCCATTTCCCTTGTATATTTTATTTTCTTTTTCCAATGAGCCTTATTTATATATCGTGACTTATTCTTATCCAACCTGCCAAAGGTACTTCTGACACAAATGACGGGCTCGATATCTATGACAACACGGAAGTTGTTTACAAACCTCCTGTACCTGCCCCGGAGGAATATCGCGGCCCTATAATTTTTCATCCCTTGGCTGACTCAGGACGTTCCTTTTGTCACACTTATCTCCAACCCCAATTTACACACCCTCCTGTTATAAACTGTATGTAAATCCCATCACCCTTGTTTATTGTTCTCTTTTTCCATATGAGCTTTATTTATATATCGTGACTTATTCTTATTCTCCCTGCCAAAGGTACTTCTGACACAAAAGACGGGCTCGATATCTATGACAACACGGAAGTTGTTTACAAACCTCCTGTACCTGCCCCGGAGGAATATCGCGGCCCTATAATTTTTCATCCCTTGGCTGACTCAGGACGTTCCTTTTGTCACACTTATCTCCAACCCCAATTTACACACCCTCCTGTTATAAACTGTATGTAAATCCCATCACCCTTGTTTATTGTTCTCTTTTTCCATATGAGCTTTATTTATATATCGTGACTTATTCTTATTCTCCCTGCCAAAGGTACTTCTGACACAAAAGACGGGCTCGATATCTATGACAACACGGAAGTTGTTTACAAACCTCCTGTACCTGCCCCGGAGGAATATCGCGGCCCTATAATTTTTCATCCCTTGGCTGACTCAGGACGTTCCTTTTGTCACACTTATCTCCAACCCCAATTTACACGCCCTCCTGTTATAAACTGTATGTAAATCCCATCACCCTTGTTTATTGTTCTCTTTTTCCATATGAGCTTTATTTATATATCGTGACTTATTCTTATTCTCCCTGCCAAAGGTACTTCTGACACAAAAGACGGGCTCGATATCTATGACAACACGGAAGTTGTTTACAAACCTCTTGTACCTGCCCCGGAGGAATATCATGGCCCTATAATCTTTCATGCCTTGGCTGCCTCAGGCAGTTCCTTCTGTCACACTTATCTCCAACCCCAATTTACACGCCCTCCTGTTATAAACAGTATGTAAATCCCGTCACCCTTGTTTATTGTTCTCTTTTTCCATATGAGCTTTATTTATATATCGTGACTTATTCTTATTCTCCCTGCCAAAGGTACTTCTGACACAAAAGACGGGCTCGATTTCTATGAGAACACGGAAGTTGTTTACAAACCTCCTGTACCTGCCCCGGAGGAATTCGCGGCCCTATAATCTTTCATGCCTTGGCTGGTTCCTTTTGTCACACTTATTGCCAACCCCAATATACAGGTCCTGTATTAAACCGTGTGTAAAAACTTTATTACCCTTTTCTTTTATTTTCGTTTTCCATGTGTGCTTTATTTATAACTTATATATATCATGACTTATTTTGGTTTTCAGTCAAAGATATTGCTGACCGGAAAAATCTTTGAAGGAACAAAATTGTGAACTATTAACTTTAAAACCTTGGGTGCACTGGGAGCTCCTATTTTCATTCTCATCCCAAACCCCAGTATACAGGCATGAAAAAATGGAATGTCTTCTTTGAAGAATTGTATATGATTTTCATAGCGCTCGGTTGGTGGGAAACACCATTTGTCTGTTCACTTTTAAAGTACTTTTATTATTTGTGCTGTTTAACAAAAGATGGTCAGCCTATTTACGTGTCTGTATGCAAATGTCTGTTTCCTCGTGTATTTATTCCATTTTATCCTTGGCCCGGGCATCCCTTAAAGTTACTACTCCAAACATGCCTTGCACACAGGATTTATATTTGTGTATTATACTATTATATAGTTTCAGGGGCACAAAATGTTGCTTGTAATCTAGGTTTAGACCTTCCTGACACTACACCATTAATTTGCTATAGCAACGCCATTTCAAATTTTGTTCATAGATCGTTGCTGTTTCTTAACCAATTTTGACAAATTTATAGTTGTTGCAATGTTTTTAAAAAAAGGTTACAAATGAATGTACTTTTTACATAATAAGGCCATAAAGAGGCACAAACTCAGAGAAATACACTCAAGCTCAAATTGGATGGGTTGGTCAGAGCGCAAGGTATAATCAGTTGTCAACTTCTGTGAAATATACAACTAAATCTTCTCATATGAAATTTTTCCAAGCACCTTCATGAATGTCAGTATGGACTATAATAATTATCATGTTTTGTTATAATAGTTAGCATGTCTTGTTGTAGTGAAGAATGTATATAATTGTTATTAAGGACCAATGAGTATGCATAATTTGGAGAGTCATTAGTTGCAGTTAACTATTTATTTACAGCATAATTTGACACCAGGGAGACCTACCCTGTGCCAGTACTATTTCCATCTCTGAATATCTGAATGCCTGTTGCCTTTTGCTTGCGACTAATCAATTTAGCGGTTTTCTTGTGGCTTCAGTCTTGGAATGAAAGATTCATGGGGCCCATTGAAGGCTTTGGCAGTTGCTACCGTTATAAATGGGATTGGTGATGTGGTGTTATGCTCAGTCTTAGGATATGGTATTGCTGGAGCAGCATGGGCAACTATGGCATCGCAAGTATGTACAAAAAAACTATCTATTTTATGTTTAGCTTTTTTTTCAATAGTAAATTGTGTTGATGCTTTAAAACTTAAAACTCATTGATTATACATTGTTTCCCTTATATATGTTATTTGTTAAAATGTGTAGGTTGTTGCAGGTTATATGATGGTTGAAGCTCTGAATAAGAAAGGATATAATGGTTTCACCCTCTCTGTTCCATCCTTCAGTGAATTGCAAAATATATATAATCTTGCTGCTCCAGTTTTTATAACAATGACGTCAAAGGTAAGTGACGACATAGTTCATCCTCCTGGTCGTGCTGCAGTTTCTCGTAATTATTCAACTAACTAATTGATTTCTAGGTCGGTTTTTACTCTCTGATTGTTTATTTTGCTACATCTATGGGCGTACAAAGTGTTGCTGCTCATCAGGTCCATTGCATTTCATTGTTAACTCCTTATTTACTGTATGTTCTTTTTATGTGCAAGACATTTTCAAACATTTACCTTGCCAAATCGGAATTATTATAGGTCATGATCCAGATTTACTGCTTGTGTACAGTATGGGGTGAGCCTCTATCTCAAACTGCTCAATCATTTATGCCTGAGCTGATGTATGGAGTTAATCGCAATCTGTCGAGGGTTAGTACATTCATTCTATATGGACATTAACTGTTAAAGTTTATTATCTCACTATTGCTTGTAAAATTTTCCATGTCTATTAAATATTGAAAAAGTAAATTAATTCTCAAGGCTAAATCTTCTTCTTAAATGAAGTTGATGGGTTTGGTTGGAGGCAATTATTCTTTTCTACTTCCAAAATCTCAATTTAGATTGGAAATGTATTTCTGAAGTACTTGAGGTGCTGAACAGGCTCGAATGTTGTTGAAGTCTCTGGTTATTATTGGAGCATTGACGGGGCTTATATTAGGATGCATTGGAACATCTGTCCCCTGGTTGTTTCCCCAAGCCTTTTCACCCGATGCTGCCGTCATAAAGGAGGTATGATACCAGAAAATCTCATTTTTATTTTGCTGGAAAGGAAACTATACATAGGAACCTAGGGGCTATCAGTCAGTTTAAACTGTATAGTGTCAGTTCCTTGTGCTTCTTCAAACTTGAAATAGGTCATAGGGACCAATTAGTCCTTTCTTGTATCATAAAGTGTACAGATGTAGACTCAGGTATATTTGTCGGAAATTCCTGACAGTATCATAGATCATGGTATATTTATAATGAATAGTTTTGCATTGGTTAATTCTTATGTAAGATAAGGAAGCGCGGAGTATATTTTTTACTTGTACTATATTAAGAAGATTGTGTGAAATTGTCTGTTTTCTTGACATTACAACTTTGTTTACGTCTGTGCAGATGCATACGGTTCTAGTTCCATATTTTATTGCGTTGAGTATCACTCCAAGTACTCATAGTCTCGAAGGGACATTATTGGTAAATCCTGAAATTTAGTGTTCCTCTCTGGAAATTTCGTTTGGTCTGTCGAGTGGTACATAGCAGCAACATATGGAGGGATAATAAGTTTTAGATTAATTAGACCACATCGATCACATTCCTGTTAATAATCTAGTTAAATTCTGATGAAGTTGAAACAGTGTAAAATATAACATAAAATGGTTATGCTTCTACTTTTTGATAATCATCAATCTTGCTATATCTTTAGAAGTAGTATAATCATCTCTCTCTCTCCCTCTCCCTATGCAGGCTGGGCGAGATTTGAAATTTATTAGTATGTCGATGAGTGGGATTTTTTCATTGGGGGCTCTCGTCTTGCTGGTATGAATTTATTTTGAGAATCTCAAGTTCTGAAAGAGTTTACATTATCATGTGTAAGTTTTTAACATAATGTGTTTGTCATGCTCAATCAACAAGGGCGTGGTTGTATGATCGCATAACCTCCTAGCAACAGAGAAATTATAAGTTGATATCTAATAATCTTTTCTATTTCATTTTTTTCTTGGTCTCCCTTTTTATTCGAGTAATTTCCAGTATTAATCTTATTTTGCTAAAATACGTAATGTGGTTGCGAGATATGGACAATTAACGAAATGCTTATTCTTAATGCAGTTGTTGACTGGGGGAGGATATGGTTTGGCTGGTTGCTGGTGGGCACTAGCAGCATTCCAATGGGTAAATCAACCTTCTCACACATTAGTGTAGTTACATGCTATATTTATCTCTCAATTGTATGAATTTGATTTAGTTTGTCGTCTCTGTCCTTCAGTCTCGATTTGGTATTGCACTGAGACGGCTCACCCTACGTGATGGAATACTGTATTCCGATGACTTGACGCGTTACAAGTTTGGACTGCAGAAGACTGCATAGGCCGAGGCATAAAAGTAGTTGGTCCCGATTGGCTTTGGACATATTACTCCAAGGCTACAGCCCGGAACCTGCCAAAGTTGCCAACTTACATGCTCGAATTGAACAATCAGAGCTGTTGTAATTCTTCTAGGAACAGAAAATTGTGAGAAGAATTTGGTAGTTGATTGTGAGCAAAAAATGGGGTGCTCCAGATTCATTATAGAACTGTATAGCTATGTACATGTTCTAGTGGTGCTTTATTGTTTTACTTAATACTCAATTTCTGCTGAACAAGATGTGAAGTTCATACATATACTTCTAGCCAAAGGAATAATGAATCTTTCTATGACAGTCTTACCTTGACTTGCAACTTACTTTTGGTTGTATTTTATAAACCAAAGCATAATATTCAACATATCAAATTAAAATTACTCACATATGAAATATTGCAATCTCAAAGTACGATACTTAACTAAACTCATAGTGGAAGGCATTTACGGAATATATGATTTAATATTATTATTTGTCACCCAGATTCGGGCATGGATATGGCAAAAAAGAATTTCAAGACAGATATTACCATATTATTTCATTTAATATCATTTCGTCACTGATTTTATCGGAGTTATGTATCCGTTCAACTTAAATTATGAAAATCCGAAATTATATGTAATACTACTCTAGAACCACCCAAACACGAAGACATTCGGCAGAATATGCAAGTATACAACCACTAATATTTACACCGAAACCGAAAGAATAGTAGTATTAAAATGTAAGTGTAAAACGCACACTACAAGTGCAAGTTCTCCATCTCAAATACGGAGTATATATTATTCAACATATATAGAGTGGGTGTTTGTTTAGCACTTAAAAGCCCAACTTCTTGGTGAGTTTATAAGTTGGAAACACTTATTCGTATCGTTTGTGTAATAAATCAAGAAGCACTTGTAAAAAGTTAGTAATGCTAGCTTTTATTTCAGGACTTCTACTTTTTTCTCAAACACTTTAATCACTTATAAGTTTTAACTTGCTTATAATTTCTGCTCCACTTTTTTATTTTAAGCAAGAAATACTTATTTTAAACAGACGCAAACCGCCTCCTAATTCAGCCGAACACATAGCAGTAGCCAGCAGAGAAATGATTATTCTTGTTCCTAGCTAGAAAATGTATGACTATCATATCTCATTTTATACTACAACAGCGGACTACATTATTTAAATCTACTCGCGGTGTTTTGGCAAAAGCCATTGAACAAATTTCTTCAGCATTCGTCAGCGTCATCATTACTAGCAGCACGTACGAACTACTACAAGTCTAGTGGAGACCGAGAGAGATGACAAGCAGACTCTTCTATATCACCACTGCTCTCAGCTGTTCAGACTTCAGACCCCACCATATGCCGAGCAAATATATACTCCATCACGTACATTAATGAGCAAACACGTTCATTCGGATCCCGACAAATAATTATTTGAAATACGAGTATCTGCATGTTGTTTCTATAGTTCAGCTGAATGATTTTAAATTTAGATACGATTCGTTCTAAGATTTATATCTGCCGAAAAAAATATCAACGATAATATGTCGTTAGTAATCCACCATAATTTTTAATCTCGACCGATAATGTTAACGTACGGAGTACTGCACTACTTTGTGTATGTGCCTTTTTAAACATGAGAATTACCGAAATTATGAGCTCAGGCCAAAATATTTAGGGCCTTTGTCGTCTGCTAGTAATTATTTTTTTCATTAAGATGAGAAAATGACTGATTTTATGAATATAGGTCAAAATATTTATTGTCTTGAACTCGTCCTAATAACTGTCTTTGAGGACTTTATTAGGAGAATTATTTATACATGTATAGTGTCACCATTATTTATGATGTTAAAATCAATAAAAATACTTCTCATCCAAGTAAAAGTGATTACAAAATGAAATGGTGGTTGCTAGTATTTGGACTAATTTATAATCACCTGTTAATGATCTTTGTTAACAACAAACTTATCTAACATCATCATGATATTCCGCATAAGGATCATCTATAGAAATTGATTGTCATTAACAATAAATTATTTTTTCCTCTAAGAATTGACTGTTACTAACAACCAATATTTTTTCACACACGATAAAAATCACTAGAATAAGTGTCTAAAACGCGGAAAAATGGATGTATAAAAACAGCTGATAATTTACGAATATTTGGCGGCCTGTAAAACCTTAATTGGCCTGCTACCAAGTATTCCGGGAAACTGAAATTTCACATAAGAACAAGTTGACAAGAAGAAACAACTTGACGAGGGTGAACAACATAGAGAAGATTTGCAGAACTCCCCTCCTGGGCACAAAAAAAGAGGGCTGGTATTCTCCTCATCACCATCTACATAGCTTACATGAAGCTACAAAGCTGGGCTAGTCACCAAGATGATGAACCCTCTCTCTTGCTACACACTTGATATGTACAAAAACATAACATTACCCCTCTAGCTTAAACTAGAGCAACACCATCTAGAACTCCCAAACTAGAAACTCAAAACAAGCATAAACTACTCACACAAAAGAGTTGTTTTCAGTGGACATGGAACGATGTCTGATAGATTGATTTGTGTCTGTCAAATCAGCAAGTAGACTAAATCATGTAAAGATTTAGTCTACAACCTGATTTCCTGATTTTGTGAGCCAATCTTCAGAAAGATTTCTGGAGCTGTGTTCCTGCTCCCCAACTGTTGCTCTTCCACTGCCTGCACCCTTCCCACACCTATAGTATAAATTTACTGTCAGAAATGCCATTTCCAGAACACTAGATATGACAAAAATATGCAAGCAAACTGTACACCTCTGACTAGCTTTTGAATATCAACTCAAGTTTCCCACTAATCATAGCAATGAAATCATGATGGCGCCCAGAAACAGTGTAGTCGCGCACAGTGGACATGCGCATATAGGAGTACCATCAGGTATGGTGAAATTCTGACCTTTTGGGTTGTCTGTAGAGGAAGATTTTGGGAGCTGCGCTTCCCAACTATGACCTCTTTCACTGCCATCCCTGACCCATCTCTAGCTGGGCTGAAGCATACCGGCAAGTACTCATCACTGCTACATATGAAGAGGGTTCCTCCAAAGTGCTTAACGAGTCCCTCTCTCCCCTAATAAAAAAAAACACACTGAGCCATTTGGATTAACTTCAAAAAAAGTTTATTGCTTATATCATTATATGTAAGAAGCGGGTTATAAATGAAAACCAACTTTAAATTTATGAGTTTGTATAATGTTTTTGATATTTATAATCTATTAAATATAAAAAATTATGGATATAAAATTAAAATAAGTCCCTGAAAAAGTTAGAAGTTACTATTTTCAACTTCGCACATTCTAACTTATAAATCAGAATAGAAATTGAGGTATAAGTTTTCTACACAAACGGTACGAACTAAGCAGATAAGTCCATAAACTTTTTTTTTAAAAAAAAAGCTTAGCTATACAAACCCACTATTTTCTACGGTAAAACCAATCTTATTTCGAATGACAGATAAATCAATAATACCTGAATCTTAGCACAAACAACTTCACAGATCTTTGGGGTTTTAAAACCAATATCCCATGCTTTGTTATGAAACTCATTGTAAAACATCTTGACACCTCTTTTGTTGGTGAAGTTCACGAATGCATAGCCTTTGTTAACTCCAGTTCTGCAAAACCGACCAAAACCTCCTGAATAACAACAAACACTACAAGAAAACCTGGCAAATTCGACGTGAAAAATATTCCCATCTCCGCAAAAAATTCACAAACTTACTGAAAATCGATAGGAAGATACACAAAATCATAAGCCGAGTAATTCCCATCTCCGCAGTCTTTCCCACCTTCATTCATCAACATGCAATGCTTGTCTAGCAGAATCAACAGCCCATCTCGCCTGTACCATCATCCCGAAACACAAACCCGAAAATCAGTAATTAATGGGAAAAAACAAATCGAATAAATTGAAATAAATGAGATAACAATGAGGGTTTCAAGTTTGATACGTCAATTTATTGGGCACATTTCTGATCATGACAGTAGTGATATTGGCACCAACATCCAAGTTTTCTTCTCCGTATTCCAAGGGCATAACTGGCTTTTGTCTCTTGTTAACCATAACACATGTCTGAACAACTCTGAAACATCCATCTTTGTCCTCAACATCATCTTTATTTCCCCTTTTGCCCCTCTCGAACCTAGTATACCCCTTGGTGTTCATAAACCTAGTTTTGCTGCATGCACCGCCAAATCTTCGCCGCTGATGACTTTGACCCGTTTCTTGACTCTTCAGTTGGTTGTGTGGAGCTTGTGGCGGCGGCTGAGCATGGTAATTGTTGATGTTGTAGAGGGTAAGAGGGTAAATATGGGGGACGAAGAAGACGTAGTATGTAAAAGTTGATGGGAAGTATTCGGGGGCTTGGGGATTTAGAGCAACATGTGGAGGGAGAGATGTACTCATAGATGATCAAAGTGAAGATAATTATGTTTAAAAGTATTTAATTATGTCTAGGCAAAACGCAGAAAAAGAAGAAAGACATGTTGTATGTGGAGAGAAGAAGAGTTGGAGAATATGAGCACTATGAAGATGTACATGGAGAAAACTAGAAGTGGAACGGAGAGTGGCGAAAGAACAACTGATAAGATATGTACAAGTACATTTACTTATTATTTTATTTTATTTATTCAGGGAATTCGTATATTGAATTTGGTGTGAGGTGAGTATGTTGCACGTGGACAAGCCTTGAGCATAAAGTAGCTTTTCCATTTTTTGCAGGCTTTATGATCATCAAACAAGCTATGCACTTGGAAATAAAATGGATTTGTTGGAGTCTATATTAAATTGATTATGTTCTGGAGTTTCTATTAAGGAGTGTTATGCTATGAGAAAAGATGTTGTTATAAAAATGTGATAATTGTTCAATAATTTTTTTTATAATTCATATATTTTTGAATTATATTATAAAAAGTAAGATTTTTAATAAGATTTGATACTGAAATTATTATAACTTCTAGTAAAAATTGAAAAATAACTGTTTATGAAATTATAGAAGGACTTAATTTTTCGAAAAAAGTTTTTGAACTAAAAAACTATTACTATTGCATAGCAACAACAATGCGAGAGACATTACCAAACTATACATACTGTTGGACACTTCTCATCAATTCTAGGCTTCTAGCGTACCTTTACATGGAGCATGTATATATTGGACTATTGGAGGAGGCCTTCATTATATGGGTCAGCCAAATTTGGGCCAGCCCATGAGTTAACTTCTGACTGCTGCTATAAAGTTCCAAATACATCGACATAGAATGGACTTTCAGGATAAAAATATCATTAACACCTTTCGAAAATTGGTCATCGATTCTTATAAAATCTCAAAAATTAATAATAAAATGAATTATGCTCGCAACTCATTCATAATTCCATACCATTCCTATATAAATTTATGTACCGAATTTTATCATTTTTTGTTATACCAAATATCCGGACCTTCAAAAACTGGTAGCACAACATCTCAATACATTTCGTTCTAACAGAAAATTAACCTCAGAGCATACGTGTTGCACAATCTCACATTCGTATTTACATTCCTTTTTAACACTTTGAACTGTCAAAACGTCACAACTGCTGAAGAGTAAAGTCACACTCACGTTACTAGCCAGGAGCAGGACCACCTCATTGACGGTAAAATAAAGAAGTTTGCATGTGGCTTTCAAACCAAACCAACCTTGTGTATATAAATATTATTACATGCATTTAATCATGAAAACTTCAGCTGCTCCGTTTCTTGCTTTTCACTCTTCCTCCTTCGTAATTTTATTTTCTATTCACTGAATGCACCACTCCCAAACTGAGCTCGAAATCAAAATTTGAAATAAACAATCTTGTAATTCATTAATTTTTAGAGATAAGAGTAGGTTTGTAATTTGAGTCGACTGCTCCGAGCAGCTCAAATCTAAATTCGTTTAATAAGATTCGACCTGGCTCAAGTTCATATACGAACCGAAGTCGAACAAGATATCATACCCGTTTAATTAAACGAGCTAGACTCGACTCGTAAAATTAAACAAGCCAATTTCAGGTAAAAATTTAAACTCGATTAAGTGTAAAATGAAATGAACCGGCGGCTAGTTTAGCTAAACGAGTCAGCTAGACTCAACTCGTAAAGTTAAACGAGTCGAGTTCGGACAAAGGTTAAACGACGCGACTCGAATTATGCCCGGCTCAAAACTCGACTTCTTCGGTCCGAATTAGAATTCTATGACAAAATGCTCAATTTCAAATTTTTACCAATTCGATTAAACTCAACTCGAATTACATCCGGTTTGAAATTTGGCTAGATATAAAGTCCTATAACCGAGGCTCAATTTCAGGTTTTTACTAAACGTTAACGAAAAACCATAAAATATGCAATTATGTTTCGTGTGAATATTAAGTTGATTCTAAAATGAAACAACATTCTTTTTTTTTTGTCAAAATATTATCTAGTTCATTCATTCATCTATGATGATGTATATATAGTAGGTACCTTGTTTATCCCTTATTTTAACCACTACTTAGTTGAAACAACCACATCAATATTTAACTATAGGATTGATGAAGAATAAGACACAAATCAAATTCTGGATTTCGTAATAATTGTATATATGTGTAGACTTATAGTCTCTTCTATCGTTGCGACCGAATAATAAAATGATTCGAATATGGTGTCGATTCCGAGGGTTCTCTCTGGAGCAAAATTTAGAGCATCTCTAATTTCTTGTATCGACAATATAGAAGTTTGATCAATGAAGTTCTATATTTACAAAAAGTTAGACGCTCACAAACTATTCTTGAAAACAATTGTTAACAACTAAATTTGTCTCAATTTTATCAGCACAAGTAATGCATTGATAAAGATTAATCCATTTGTAATCCAATAAATCTATCAAATATTTTAATTTGTAAAATGATATAATTATTTATGATTTTATCTGTATGGTAACGAGTAACGACCATCTGTCATGTGACTCATGTCGATGCCGAGAAAAGTCGATTAAAACAGGTCCCATTGAAAAAACGAAAAACAAAAAAACACACCAGTGGACTCTATAGTCCAGACGTTACGTTAACACTCGCACTGAGCTTTACATCAAAATCAGCATCTCGTTAAAAAATAGATATTTGCATTATACCGTCGTCATCACTTTTTCATGTCTTAATACATGTTCGCTGTATAAAGATGCAACATTTTAATGAACCCTCCTCCCTTCTCACGTGAAATCTCATCCTGTCTTTCTTTTCCACTTTTCTTACCAAACCGCACTCTTCAGTTTACATCCTGTTCTAATCTCTGATTATTTTATAGAGTAAAAGGCTAGATATCTTTTAGTATTGCTCCTGCATAGATCAATACCAGATTTTTTCATAAAAAAATAGATGAAAAATTATTTGATAAATTTAAAAATATTTTTTTCAACAAAAAAATTTAATTCGAAATTAATTTTGAAAAAGCAAGTCTCTCATATGTTTATAAAAAGTTGTTTTTCAACTTTTATGGGGAACTGTCGTTTTACTACCAAAACTCATCAAAAACATTATTTCTTATATTATAACTCAAAATATGTAAATATAAAAGAATTATTCCATCAGTCCCCCTCAATTGTTCACATTGGAGGACGAGGGCTCGACACACATTATAGCGCTCTCATAAAATATAGTTTCATAGATTATTTTGAATTTTTTTCTTCTGATTAAATATTTATAAAAAACGAAAATTTTCAAAAATAAAATAAAATATGAAACTATGCTTACTATGCGCCTTCAAATGCGTGTCGAGTAATGCAAAAAAAGTATAAAGAAATGAGAGAGGCAGAGGGAATACTAAACAATTTTCTGAAATCTGCAACATCACTTTTTTTACCTGTACTTTTTTTGACAACATCACAATTTTTAACAACAATACCAAACAGACTCTAAATCAATATAAAAATAGCTAAAATCTCAAATAAATACATAAAATAGTAATTTTTTATAAATTCATATATGAATCTAGAGAGAATTACTATATATTGATTAATATAATTAATATTTATAAATTTACACAAAAGTACATGCATTTAGTATAATTGCTCCCTTCTTAATCCAATATTTTCTTATAACCGGTGTCATTTAGGATATACTACAGGGGTCACGCTCAAAAGAGAACCGATACTTAAAATAGAATCATAGAATCGCTAAGGTTCTGTTGCAAAATTCTAAATTTTAAATAGTTTTTCGGGATCTGAATCTAAATAAGTATTTTCTTACATCGTTGTGTGTGTTCAAAAATAATTTTAAAATATAATACATAAACACGACACTTTTTGCATGTATAATTCTACTGCAGAACTCTTATAAATACTAGAAGGTTCTAAGAGTTTGTAGGATAATGGTTCTAAGAAAAAACAACACCCTATATTATAGAGTTGTTTAAGGCATCTGATAGACTGATACGGAATGGAGAAATTATATTACGAGACGTACACAATTGGATGTTCCAAAAGAGGATTTAGTGTGGAATCAACATAGGAGGAGTGTTCAAAGACAAATATTTCAATATTTTTTTTCAATATATGACTCAAGATGCATGGTCACAAATACTGACAGTTATCATAAAATAACAAATTTAAGGTTAATTCTGACTCTATTGTTTTTGAGCATCCTACTTGCTTAGCCACGCTTTTGTAGCTAAAATTAACTACAGACAACTAATAGAGGCGTCATCAAGATGCTTACAAGAAAAAGTCTCTAAAATTGGCTGAAATTACAAGAATTAGGGCAGCATTAAGCTGGATTAGAGAGATGCACTACAACAATATTTGATGTTGATACTGATTTCTTGAGGGTGGCACAAGCCACTCAATCTTGATCATTAACTTGTCACATCTAGGTAGAGTGATTGAAGATCGTAGATTTCACCACGTTTAAAGGATCAAAATATGCTTATTAAATCTGTGGAATGATCGTCGAATAGAACGTGTCATTATCTTGTGAGCGAGATATAATCATATAATAGCTGAACTTATTTGACGAACTTATTGGTATAATTTTAACAATTAATGAAAATTGATTTTCTTGTGGGAAAAAGTAATTTAATATATATACAGGAATTAAATTGACACTAAATTTGGATTTGTTATCCAGATAAAAAGTAAATCAAGTACTGTAAAAACAGGCACCGTAATTATTCCCGCTTCTACACCAAAGTTTTGAAAACAAACACACCTCCCCTCTATTCTAGTTTAGCGCGGGTCCTTTTCCACCATTTTTAAACAGTTGCCACATCAGCTAGTATCTGTAAATTGGGAGCATAAAATAATATAAAACATTGCAAAGATATTAAAATAATAATAAATTTATCCGTCACTTTCTTTGCTACCTCCTCCCCACTCACTCCAGTCCTTTTGGCATCTTCAACCATAAGAAATCTCTCTCTCTCTCTCTCTCTCTCTCTCTCTCTCATAGTATACACACAATTCATCCCTCCCTCCTTCCTCTCTCTCTCTGCCTCTCTCGAATACACACACACACGCAGCATCTCTCTCACTAAAATATAAAAAAATGGACAATGTTCTTCTTCTTCCACAACTTTACTTTAGTGAATCACACCATGTGAATCTCTGACACATTCTTCTTACTTGGATTATACTCTCTCTTTGTCTTTCTCTCTCCCTCTCCATCTCTCTCATCTTCTTCACACACACAATCACTCAGTGTGTGTGAAAATTGTGATAGATAGACAGATACAATATATACACACAGTACACCTAATTAGGGCAAATGTCTGGTAGAGGACGAAGCAACTCACCGTATCAACACAGAAAGCACTCAACGCCTCCATTCTCATCATCATCTTCATCGAATTCATTCGGAAAGCTCATGCCTCGGTCCTGCTCTTCCTCCGCGACGTCGTTTTACAGTTCGAGCAATGGCGGTTATAATACTAGATCGGTCACTCCGAGTCGGAGTTACAGCAACTCAGGCTACGGAGCTCGGACGCCGGTGAATTATCCGTCGCCGGAGGAGTTGGAGTCGCCGGTGGATTCTTCGCGATCCGGCGGTGATAGCATTTCGGTCACGATTCGGTTTCGGCCGTTGAGGTATTAGTGTTTGACTTGATTTGATTAAATTCGATTAGTTAGATCTGTTTTCGAGTTGGTTAGGGTTTATGAATTGGATATGAGTTTGAATTTGAAATGATTATAATGTCTTGTGGTAGTGAACGGGAGTATCAGATTGGTGATGAACTTGCTTGGTATGCTGATGGTGATAAAATTGTTCGGAATGAGTATAATCCGATGACTTCTTATGCATTTGGTATGATTTGTACGTTTTTTTATAAATATTAGTGTATATATTTTAGGCGATGACCGAGAGTAGTCGTTAGTAATACTGATTGGTTAGCTGAGAACATGCAATTGAAGTGACTAGTAGAGTTTTAGCGACTGACAGTATCTGGTTTTGTCGCATCTGTTTTACTAATTTTTCATATGGCAGATAAGGTATTTGGACCTTCTACGGCTACTCAGGAAGTTTACGAAGTAGCTGGCCGACCTGTTGTAAAAAATGCAATGGAGGGTATCAATGGTATGAGTTACTCTCATTCATCATTCTAATTATAGACACTACTTTTGAGCACATTGCTAATGTGTAAGTGACAACATTCTTAGTTGAGAGCAAAGAAATTGTACGGCTAATAATTTAAATTCCAAGTTAAGAGCTAAGCGAGTTGCGATTATTATTTATTTACACTAATGCAAAGAATTCTGATGCTGTAGGAACTGTTTTTGCTTATGGTGTTACAAGCAGTGGAAAGACACATACTATGCATGTAAGTTTGTCTTAATCATCTGTGATACTTGGCCTTCCTTGGTTAATTTATCACATGTACTACATGTAGTAATTTCGATAATCATGCAAATGAGATTATTTTTTTGGTTATCAGTGGTGCTTATATTAAATTAGTTCGGAGTACTTTTATCAATGAGAATCAAGACATGGAGTGGCAGTTCTAGCATTTTGTTCTAGTGATCGTTGCTCAGCAAAATTAAATTCCTTGTAGGACTTCAGAAAACAATGAACTATTCTGGTACATATGCTGTATTATGAATGACTGCACATCGGCTTCCATTAGTTGCATTATCTGGATATAAGCATGTGTAGTGTTCACTTATATGATGTATATTACTCTGTAAAGAACCCTTATTAACATTAGTACAAAGTATCTCTAATTACATATGTTTCCGGTGTGTCTATTTATCCTGTGAATGTGATTATGCTCCTCCTGGGACTTGGTCTTGTCTTGATAATTTTTAAAACTGATATTATCTTTGACATTGTTGATGGAACCATAGTTTTTGATGTTTTTTACTTTTCACCAACTTTCCCTACAGGGAGATCAAAATTCTCCAGGTATCATACCTTTGGCAATAAAAGATGTCTTCAGCATCATTCAAGATGTAAGTCACATGCAAGACTTATATGTACCTTATATCAGTGTGTAGTACGTTGGATAGCATTCGACCAAGTTATTGATGTTGCTTTGCTGTTAGCAACATTTCTGTTGAATATTTATGTGTGTAAATTGTAATCCTTGATCTTGTTTTGATTCAAAGTTTTTTTACTTTTCCAGACACCGGGAAGGGAATTCTTGCTCCGCGTATCCTATCTTGAAATCTATAATGAGGTCAGCTATGCATTTTCAAGATTGTAGCACATAGTTGTGGGTATGATTAATCTTCATCCAAAATGTGATGAACATGCTGTTCCAAAATCAAAATGTTAAAATATCATATGTTCTATATTATAGTGTATTTCTTTATCACAATTTTAATACACCAATTGCATTCTTTTATGGTCTCTGTATAGCTAGCCCTCATTCTTAAACATATTACTAGTGTGTGTTTTCTTACAAGGGTATGATACTGGTTTCTAATATAGAACATCCTTTGGAATTCAGGTGATAAATGACTTGCTTGATCCAACTGGGCAAAACTTGCGAGTCAGAGAAGATGCACAGGTATCTATAGTCCCTTTGCCTCTTTATTTTTCTCGGAAGTCCTACCTGAAATGGAGATGGTTTGCTTTTTTTATTTTTTATTTTTGGTGCAGTATTCTTTGACAAATCATCTAATTTAAAATATAGATTAATTTGTGTTTCCGTATGATAAATAGTTTAAATTTTAACTCGAATACTTACTACTTTTCTTGCTGTAAGTTGGCTATATCATTAATTAAAGCTCTCTCTCAACAGGGTACGTATGTCGAGGGTATAAAGGAAGAAGTTGTCTTGTCACCTGGGCATGCACTTTCCTTTATTGCTGCTGGAGAAGGTATTAAAGAAAGTTTAATATATATCTATATCTATAACAAAACCTGCAGATTTAGCAAAAAGAAAAAAAACACCCCGCAGAAGATGTGTGTCTCTATGGATTCTACTCCTAGCTTAATTTTAGGAGTATTTTTAAGGTCTGATCTACGATTTATAACAATTTTCTTTTGATGGCAGAGCACCGGCATGTTGGCTCAAACAATTTTAACCTTTTTAGTAGCCGCAGTCACACAATTTTCACATTGGTATGGATTTGACATTCTGACAATTTTATTGTTTGCTCTAGCTTTTAAGTAGTGAATCCTATAGTCTTTTTGTACACTATCATGTCAGATGTTTCTTCAGATTATCCTGTGTTCTGATCCCCTTTATGCATTATCATAACGTACATCTTGTTTGTGGTTTGTTTAGCTTTCCACACTTTAGCACTTATAATCATATCGTTCATGTTTTAAACGTATATACTTTTCTTCGTTTCCTATCTGGTTTTCTCATATATGTCAAAGGCAGCTAGATTGTTTTTCCATCATTTGTTTCCTTAGTGCCATTCCCTTTATTTGCAATATCTGCTCTCATGCAACATCTACATTCCTGATATATATTAGCCTTTCTAAGCCACATATTAATGTCAATACACAATCAGCACTCTTTCATATATCTGCATGTTTTCAGATGATTGAAAGTAGTGCCCATGGTGATGAATACGATGGAGTGATCTTCTCTCAACTTGTATGGCTATTTACTCTATCAACATTTGCCATTTTAAAAGTATATATTTTCTTCTTTGGTACCCTGTATCTCAATGCCCTCTTTTCTCCTAATATAGAATCTAATAGATCTTGCTGGATCTGAGAGCTCAAAAACTGAAACTACTGGTCTAAGGAGGAAGGAAGGATCGTACATAAACAAAAGTCTTTTGACACTCGGAACGGTAAGCTTCTAATAGGTTCTGTTATGAATAAAATAGATGTAAGGGACCCTCTAAATCATAATTCAACAATTTTTGGAGATCCCTCCTACTTATTTATGCTTCTTGTTAGTCTATACTCATGCTCAAAAAGCTATTGTTCTTGTTTTTCATGTTTTAACTTGGTGTATATCTGACTTTAAGGTGATTGGTAAGCTTAGTGAGGGCAAGGCATCTCATGTACCATATCGAGATTCTAAACTTACTCGCCTCCTTCAATCCTCCCTTAGTGGGCACGGACATGTTTCGGTATGTTAGACTACTGTTATTTACCACTCAAAACTGGTTTGATCTTATCTGTAAAACATTTACCCGTCTTTCTGCAAGAAGCTATGTGTGCATATTTCAATAAGCCTACATCTCTCACCTTTCACCTGTACCTGCAAGGCACTGGAAGAAAATAGTATTGACATAATCGAATATTAACTTTGAACTTGCTTTCTTCAGCTTATCTGCACGATTACTCCTGCATCAAGTAATATGGAGGAAACTCATAACACACTGAAATTCGCAAGCAGGGCAAAACGTGTTGAAATCTATGCCTCGCGGAATAAGGTTTGTGTTAGAGATGGAAAATTTTATTTGATCAAATGCGAAACTTCAACTGTGCATTTAAAATATGTTTTGGTCTAGATAATTGATGAAAAGTCACTGATCAAGAAGTATCAAAGAGAAATATCTGTACTTAAGGATGAGCTGGATCAGCTAAGGAGGGGTATGCTTGTTGGAATCCATCCTGAGGAAATTATGACCTTAAAACAAAAGGTTTCATCTTACCTATTTTCCTCCATATCCTTCTAACGTTTTTTAATTGCCATTTAAAGAGGGGGTATGCAAGTGTGATTTGCTAACGGTTTGTTGCTGTCGCGAATTATGTCAGTAACAAATTTTATTTATTTACATTGCAAGTTAACTTCTTCTATTGGTCAGATAGCTAAACTTCGGTTCTTCCTGTATGACAATCATCTTACTTTTGTTATTAAGCTGGAAGAAGGACAAGTGAAAATGCAATCAAGATTGGAAGAAGAGGAAGAAGCCAAGGCTGCTTTGATGAGTAGGATCCAGAGGCTGACCAAATTGATACTCGTTTCATCTAAAAATTCAATTCCTGGTTTGAGTGAGATTTCTGGTCATCAGGGAAGTCTTTCTGTTGGCGAAGATGATGTAAGTTATCCAGTTTACTATTGTGATGTACATGTTAGTACCTTTTGGATTTGCATGCTCAGATTAGAATACAGATCTTTTATGGTAATGTGTAAAATGCCAAACCAAAACTGTTCCCTAATATTAAAATACGAGAAGCTTATTTTTAGCTTGTTTGGCATCGTTAAGTAACTTAAATATTTTTCCCTTACATTAAATTCACATGTATTTCTGTGTAGAAGCTGGATGTTCTAGGTGATGGTTCAGTACTCATGGATGGTGAAAATCAAAATACCATAGGAATCGAATCTTATAATTCAAAGCAAAAATCTTCCAGCAAGTCGAATGATGATCTGTCTACACCAGGCAGTACAATGACTGAATCACTTCAAACTGGGGAACTTATCAGCGGGTCATCGTGTGGTTCCAAAGTATGTTCATGCTCCATTATTACCTCTCTTATTTTATTATTTTAACTTGAAGGTAGACACATACACATACTTTCTGTTGCTCTACATTTCCTGTGCACTGTAGTGCAAGCTGAATATTATTACTTATCTACTTTACAATTATTTTGTTAATGATCCTTTAAATTGTTTCTTGCAATAGAGGCATAGTGGTACTTATCACTGGACTTAATGTCCACTATTACTCTCTTGGCTTGTAGGTAGGTATGTTGATGTCAGATCAGATTGACCTACTTGTTGAGCAAGTCAAGATGCTAGCAGGTGAGATTGCTTTCAGCACCAGCACCTTAAAGCGTTTAATGGAGCAATCTGCCAATGATCCTGAGGGATCAAGAACTCAGGTATTTTTATTTCAATGTCTAGTCATACCTAGAACATTCAGTGGTAAAATAAATCTTATTATAATTGGTAGCAATGTTGTGAATATGCATGGATACACTGTGTGAGAAGTTTGATGAAAGTTATTCAGCATTACACTTGATCTAATGCCATTTGTTGCATCATGTTCTCTTGTATTACAATTTGGTGATAGTTATTTTGACATGCTTAGCATATAGGCTTCAATCATATAATCAAATAGCTTTGCTTCTTCCATAGAGGTGTAATGATGTTTGCGGAAGCATCCTCCACTTAAGACATGTTGTGGGTGATTTTTGCACTAGGGTTGATGACTTGATGGGCTCTATGTGGTGGCTCTGGGGTACCTGCACCCTTGTTTATATTTTTATAAATTGACGATTATACCTTATCTGCAGGTGGTTTATTATTCTAATGGTATCAGTCTTGTTCACATCTATATTTTGACCCCACTCTACTGTTTTATAGTAGTTGAAGATTAATGTAGCCTTCAGAACCCCTCTAATAATTAGGAAACGAACTATCAAGCAGACGATATGTCTATTTATGCTCACATCTAGTGCAAAAAACGATACAAGTTGGTTTTCCTTCTAGCTGTTTATCTATATTAATTTAAAGTATTTATATTAATCTATTATATATCTAATAGAACAAGTGTGAGTAATTTAATTCGTTGAGACGAAACTACCCTTGCTCACAATACATATATATTCATAAATAGTGAGGCTATTATTGACTTTTTATTTTAACAAATTTATTAGACATTAATGTCTCTTCATTAATATACATTAATTACTTTATAATTAAAACTCCAATATACATATAAGTATATATATACTCCCTCTGTCCCTCCCATTTCTTATTAAATGGGTTGAGCACGGAGGTTAAGAAATATGTATAAAGTAGTGGAAAAATATGTATAAAGTAGTGGAAAAGAGGAAGAAAAGTGGGTGAAGTGGTGGGACCCATTGATTTTTATTGTATAAAAACAAGATATTGGAGTAAAAGTAGTGTGAAAAGGAAAGAAAAATGGAGAAGTAGTGGGACCCATTAACTATTTTTGGTAAGTTTTGAAATGTAAAGAATTGGATGGGACACCCCAAAAACGAAAGTGTAAAGAAATGGGAGGGACGGAGGGAGTAATATTTATAATTATGATTTAATAAACATGATCATTATTTGAAATTAATTTAATATTATATATGTTAAAACAATATATAATCATTTTTAAACTTTAAATTTTCCCCATAAATTTTGTAATTTTTTATATCCTGGCTGATTTTCAAGCTATTAATCAAATCTCTTACCAATTAGACATCGATTTAACCGGATTTTACCAAATCGGATCAAAATTTGTCCGATTATCGATTATTCCGTTAATTCGGCTGATTTTTAGAATTTAATTATTATGATTTAATAAAATTTATATATATATATATACACACTCTAATATATACATATACATACATACATACATACATATATATATATATATATATATATATATTAGAATGATTATAAATAATATTTAACTATATGACAAAGACTCTAATTCGGCAAGAACCTCATTTTTTTTAAACAAATTTTCAATAATTTTAGGTGAGTGGTATT
Organism: Daucus carota subsp. sativus; assembly: GCF_001625215.2. Lineage (NCBI taxonomy): Eukaryota > Viridiplantae > Streptophyta > Magnoliopsida > Apiales > Apiaceae > Daucus > Daucus carota. The sequence goes on from NC_030389.2 coordinate 435,263, forward strand.
TTAATTATATAATAAAAAATTTATATAGTGTATTTTTTTGTAATTATATTTTAATAAATATTATTATAGTGACGATATGTGTACATATATACATCAGCATAGGGGTCGTTTGGATAAACTTAAAAAAAGTGACTTCTTACTTAAAAAAAAAGTGGACTATTAGTGAGAAGTAAGTCTAGACTTTAAGTTTATTAAAGTGTTTGAAAGAAAGTAGAAGTCCTGATAAAAAGATGGAATTTTCGGTTTCTTATATGTGCTTTTGACTTTTTACACAAACGGGTCAATAAAAGTAGAAACTAAGAGCATCTCCAAGAGCCTCCTTGTTGGCTCCTAAATATAATATAAAAAATGTGGCTCTTAGCAATTTAGAACAAAGTTAAGAGTGTGAACTCCAACAATACTCTCTACATCTCTTCTCTATTTCATATTTTATTCATATATTGGGCTCCACTACAACAAAAAAGAGAGTGAAAGATGGAGGTGAATTGGATGGAAAGATTTTTTTATTGCAAAAAAATAAGTTAGGAGCCATGTGGTGGCTCTTAACTTTGAGGAGAGAGGAGAGAGAAACAAGAGGCTCTTAAGATTTAAGAGCCATTTAAGAGTCTCTTGGAGCAACATTTTTCCTCTCCCTCCTCAAATCTCAAGTTAGGAGCCTAAATGAAGAGGCTCTTGGAGATGCTCTAAGAAGCCGGAAGCAGGAACAACCTAACATACACATGATATGACTTCAAATACAAACAAATATTACATTTAAATTACGTTTATAACACAAATAATCTTAATTTGGAAAAGATGAACAAAAAAATATGAGATATATTGAAAAAATAATTTAAAACAACCCGTGCTTTGCACGGGTTAAAAAGCTAGTTTAAAGTAAGAGCTCAAATCTCTTATGACAACTTCCAGTAAGTTTTGGCATTTTAATAAAGGTTGTCTCTTATATGTGCTACTCCAGGAGAGCATATTTGAAATTTATTGCAAATTCATGCTTGTAAAAATATCAGTCTTTTAGAGAAAATTTCATTAACATTCCTGATATGCAGATTCAGAACTTGGAATGTGAGATTCAAGAGAAGACCAAGCAAATGAGGCTGTTAGAACAGAGGATAACTGAAAGTAGTGAATCTTCAGTTGCAAATGCGTCACTAGCTGATATGCAGCAGGTTTGTTTAATTTTTTTGCTATTACTATCTATGTTTTGTATGTTTGTCTTTCTGACATTCTGCACTTGTATAATGATGTGTAGATAACTCAATGTTAATTTAATTTATTCTGATTATGTCACAGACCTTAATGAGATTGATGACTCAATGTAATGAGAAGGGGTTTGACCTAGAGGTTAGTGAGCCATTACATCTTCAATTTTCAGTTTTTTAAATCAGCATCAAAGTCGACATGCTTTTATCATGTGTTCCAGGCCAGAGTATTAAATTGAAATGTATCATTGGACTGTCTGGTATTAGCAATTTAATAATTCTTTCTGCTACTTGTTCCTGCTAGCCAGTCACATTGTCTTGTTTATAATGTAGATCAAGTCGGCAGACAACCGTATACTCCAGGAACAATTGCAGAACAAGGTAACGATAATTAGTTTTTTTTAATATTCCAAATGGAGGTACATTTTGTTTGACACCTGCACATATCTTCTTTACCTTTATATACCCCTTTGACGTATTTCCTTCTTAGTGCTCGGAGAACAAAAAATTGCAAGAGAGAATTGAATTCTTAGAGCAAAAACTGGCTTCGGCTGTTGGTGACAAAGATTTCATGTCGTCTGATGAGTGTGGACCTAAGGAATGTGCCGATGATTTGAAAAAGAAAATAAAAGTTCAGGTGATTTGCTATATCTGTTGTTATTTCTACTGGCATGCAGTGTGGTCATGATATATATAGGAGATTGATCACATGGAGGATGATATGTTATAATATAAAAGGGTTGTCTACATGCATGGCAATTTTTTCTGAGGCCCTACTCTGAAATAATTATCAGTGACAATATGTCACTGGCAAATGTACAGAAAAGTTGATGAGACTATATCTGCACATCACAGTGTATGGTCTTAAATGTTTGCGGCATAACTGTTTTATTCCCCTGTCTGGCCTCCTGTTGGTTCTTTCTGTTTAGTGCCAACTAAATTTTGCATCTTGGATTGTAAATACAATGTTTTGTAGGGCCTTTAGCTAACCAACATAGACAGAGATTTTTAAAAATAAATGAATTTTTGAAGAGTTCCATTGCTGGATTATCGTGATGTCATTCCTAGTTATGTAGGTGGATTGTGTATGTCTTGAATATGTTAGTTTGTTTACTCATTTGTTCTAAATCCATTGTAATATTTCTCATTACCCTTTTAGTTTGACTGGGATAAACTATATGTTGGGTTTTGCTTCTTGATTTGCTCTTTATTGTGCTATATGCAGGAGATTGAAAATGAGAAATTGAAGCTGGAACACATTCATATGTCAGAGGAGAATAGTGGATTATATGTTCAGAACCAAAAATTATCTGAAGAAGCTTCATACGCGAAGGAACTAGCTTCTGCTGCTGCCACTGAACTGAAGAATTTGGCTGGAGAAATCACCAAGCTTTCGTTACAGAATGCAAAGCTGGAAAAAGAATTGATAAATGCTCGTGATTTAATTAACTCCAGAGGCTCTGGCGCAAATGCTAATGGTGGTAACCGCAGGCATGGTGATGCTCAGAGACATGGTAGAAGAGGACGGCTTTCTAGTCGGTCAAATGAAGTTTTAGGAATGGTGACTGATGAGTTTGACTCATGGAATCCTGACCTAGACCATCTAAGATTGGAGTTACAGGCAAGAAAGCAAAGGGAGTCTGCCCTCGAGGCTGCTTTGGCTGAGAAGGAATTGACAGAAAATGAAAGCAGGAAGAAAGTTGAAGAGGGTAAGAAAAGGGAGGCTGCTCTTGAAAATGATTTAGCAAATATGTGGGTTCTAGTTGCTCAATTGAAGAAAGAGGTTGGAGCTGTCAAAGAAGCAAAGGTTAACGAGATACGTCCAATTGATATTGACCATGTGAGCAACCCAAGTACAGATGATGGTGAAATCATCAACTCAGTCCTTAAAGAGAGACAAATTTCTGATGTTATCGAGTCAGGTTATGTGATTCCCAAGGAAGAACCCCTTGTTGCTAGGTTGAAGGTAAAGTCTCTGTTAGTATATGCATTTGCATCAGTCATTCTTTAATTATTTTATTTTGCTGCTTCTTTGTTCTTTAATGGAATATGTACCTATACGTACATCTCATCTCCCCAAGCTCTTGCCTAGACCTTATTTCTGACTGGGAGATATGGATAAATTTTTGGTTTGCTGTTCCTGAGACCTAAATAATTATTGTTGTTAGACAGTTTTAGAGTGATCTAAAAGTTGTAGCCTTCGATAGGCTTTGATAATGTATTTTTTTTAATTTTTTGTTTCAAAATATTTTCCTTAGGCTCGAATGCAAGAGATGAAGGAAAAAGAGCTCACGTCTTTGCCAAATGGAGATGTAAATTCTCATTTATGCAAAATATGTTTTGAATCAACGACTACAGCTATGCTTCTTCCTTGCCAGCATTTTTGTTGTAAGATTTTGATCATCAATTTCTAGCTACATATTTTTTAATACTTACTGCTGACATATGCCAGCCCTTTGCAGTGTGTAAATCTTGTTCAGTTGCATGTATCGAGTGTCCAATTTGTCGCACAAAGATAGCAGATAGAGTTTTTGCTTTTACTTCGTGATAGTTTACTCAACACCATCACAAACAGGTAAAGTTCCATCCATTATATTTTTGCCCTTGCATTCATTAATTACATGACTATTAATTGGTAGAATGCATTTGTTCTGGTCCACCTCTGTATTTCAAACTATGACATTGACGTGCAGTTGTCATATTAGACTCTATTTGTCACTTCCCAAAATCTGTTTCCGCTTTTCCCTTAGTTTGTCAAAAGTGTTCAAGTGTTAGTAGTGTTTCTTTTCCGGTTCCCACATGACCATCTCCAAAAAAAAATTAAAAAAAAAATTAGAATTTCTTATTAAGTTGTAACAGAGCCTAGTATTATGCAGTTGAGCATGATTTATTTCTCGGACATGTTCTAAAGAGTACATACTTCTATTTCTCTATTTAACTGTTTCTTCCTTCTGGTATGCAGGGATCAATTTCAACTCAACTGTTTGTGTTTTTGGAGGCATTTTTTTATTGATCAACTTGTACGTAGCTGTTGCAAAAGAGAGAAATATACAATTCCTTTGGTGTGGAGTGTAGATAAGACCTGGAAAAGGAAAATCAGTCAAGATGAAGTAGCAGTGGGAGGGAAAGGAGAAGAAATTATATTTGCAAAATATAAACATGTAAATATTATAACCTCTTAACCAACTTTGTGGAGATAATAAAAGAGTGTTTGGTTATTATGCTTTGCTGAAAAGCGTTGCCATTTTATGCGTGGTTTCCCATGTTTGCAAATTCTATACGTCCGATGAAGGGGATCATCTTCATATATAATCCTTCTTCCGCCTTTATTATTTTTTTACAATTTTTGAGGTAGGCAAGATTTTTTTTGTAATGGAGAAGTAGCTTTAAGAAAGAATATTTTTCGTAATTCAACGATGGGAATGGCTTTAGTGTACATATATAGCAGAATACATTCGAATTTTGAATCTAAACTCGAAGTGCGAATTGGTTATAAACTGAACTCAAAATTTATTCTCACGACTCATAAACTCTTTTAATTCGAGTTCCTCGTCGGGTATAAACTGGACTCAAAATTTATTTTCATATGCTCATATGGTTTGAAATCTTGAATTATGCGATGAACAACAAAAAATCTTAAATTATTCTAGGTTATCTAACAAGGGGCCTCATAGTCACTGACTCACTGTGCTCAGTGGCAACTCCAGTGATCGATTGAGTGGTAAATATAAGTTCCTTCTTTTTCAAAATTGAAGCAATTTGCTGTCATGAATTTACTCAAACTCTCTGCCCGCTCCATTTCTTCATCTCCATCTCCTCCAAAATTATCAACACCACCCTCAAATCTCCCATGGATATCCCCTCTTCACTACCTCAACCCCACCTCCAAACCCTCCCCAACCCCCCCAGCACCCCCCACTCCCACCCCCCCAAAACCCTCCAAATTCATCTCCCACCAAACAGCCCTCACTCTAATCAAAAACCAAAAAAACCCCCAAAAAGCCCTCGACATCTTCAACAAAGCAGCAGCCCAGAAGGGCTTCAATCACAACAACTCCACATACGCCGTCATTCTCCACAAGCTCGCACTTTTCAAGAAGTTCCATGCTGTTGAAGCGCTTGTTCATCAGATGGGCTATGAAACTTGTAAGTTTAATGAAGGTATTTTTGTGAATTTGATGACCCATTATGCTAAATCATTGATGTTTCATAAAGTTGTTGAGATGTTTGATTCTATTGAGGTGGTTGTGAGAGAGAAGCCTTCTCTGAAAGCTATTAGTACTTGTTTGAATCTTCTTGTGGAGGCTAATCAGGTTGGTTTAGCTAGGAGTTTCTTGTTGAAATTGAGTAAAGATCGTAACTTTGCGGCGAATACTTGTGTTTTTAATATCTTGGTTAAGCATCATTGTAAAAGAGGTAATCTTGATTATGCTTTTGAAGTTGTGGAGGAGATGAAGAAGGCGGATGTTTCCCGTCCTAATTTGATTACCTACTCGACTTTGATGAATGGGCTTTGTGTAAAAGGGAGACTTGAGGAGGCGTTTGAGTTGTTTGAGGAAATGGTGTCGAAGGAACAGATATTGCCTGATGCATTAACTTATAATGTTTTGATCACGGGGTTTTGTCAGAATGGGAAGGTTGATCGAGCTAAGAAGATATTGGATTTCATGAGGAAGAATGGATGTGTGCCGAATATAATCAATTATTCGACATTAATGAATGGGTTTTTGAAGGAGTGTAGGTTTAATGATGTCAAGGAAGTTTTTGATGAGATAAAGAATGCTGGTCTCAAACCTGATAAAATTTGTTATACAACTTTGATTACTTGTCTGTGTCGATCTGGTGCAATTGATGAAGCTATTGATGTGCTGCAAGAGATGAAACAGGAAGAATGCAGAACTGATACTGTAATCTTTAATGTTATACTAGGGGGATTATGCAGCCATAATAGATTTGATGAGGCTCTTGAGATGCTCGAGAGACTCCCCCTCAAGGGCATTTTTCTGAACAAGGCAAGTTATAGGATTGTTTTAAATTCTTTGAGCAAGGAAGGAGGACTAGAAAAGGCGTCTGGATTGTTGGTCATGATGCTGAGCAGGGGGTTTGTGCCGCATTTTGCCACATCAAACGAATTGCTCGCACAGCTGTGTAAAGCTGGAAGGGCAGCAGATGCAACCACAATATTGTTTGGAATGATGAACATGGGATTTAAACCAGAGCCCGACTCATGGAGTCTTTTGATAGACTTAATATGCAGAGAAAGAAAGCTAGTGACCGTATTCGAACTACTTGATGAATTAACTTAAACAGATTTGTCATTTATTTTTTAACTGTCTATTTAAAATGAGTGCTAAACTGGCTTCTTGGAAGAAACTGAGGCGTACGAAGAATGAAAGAATTTATTACTGCAAAAAGATCACAAAACCCAACATATTCAAGTATAATGAGTTGGTGAGGCTGTATAAGTTTACCAGTCAGTTGATGTATAGATGCTTATCCTTCTTGTGTAGAAACATATAATGTATAAATAAGATGGGCTATGTTAGTCATGCTTTTACTGTTTATTTATATTTCTAGATTAAATTGCTAGATGATCAAGTTACTCATAACCTTACTTGCCTGTAGATATGCTGTGGGGCATAACATTTTGATATGGCATTTTGAAGCAGAGATCCTATCAAGTCAAATTATGCTCCCCACAGCAGGCAGTACTAATTGATTCCTAAGAAGGATAATGCAGATTGCAGACAACATGAAAGATCTTCGTCCAATTTCTCTGTGTAATGTTTTGTACAAAATCATTGCGAAGGTTTTAGCAAATCAACTTCGAGTTATTTTGCCATATGTCATTACTGAAAATCAGTCAGCGTTTGTGCCAGGTAGGAGCATTACGGATAATGTTCTGGTAGCTTTTGAGTTGCTGTATTATATGGAACAGAAGAAACGAGGTACAGAAGGGGAAGTGGCTTTGAAACTTGATGTTAGTAAGGCCTACGATCGTGTAGACTGGGGATGTTTAAAGCACCGACACAAATGGGATTCTTGGACAAGTGGATAGCCTGGATTATGTTATGTGTGATGACTGTCTCATATTCAGTAAATTTTAATGGCTCTCAGGGAAGCCCTATTGTTCCGTTGAGAGGGCTTCGCCAAGGTGACCCGCTGTGGCCATATCTATTCTTATTATGTGTTGAAGGTTTATCTTGTTCGATATAAAAAGCAGCCGAGGAAGGTACTATTAATGGTTGTCGTATTCATGTGCAAGCTCCATCAGTTACTCATTCGTTATTCGCAGATGATAGCTTTCTTTTTTGTAAAGCAACTATGGAGGAAGTTAAAAAGATTAAATTAATTCTGCAGAAATATGAAGTGCACTCAGGGCTGGATATAAATTTCTAGAGAAATTGGGTATATTCTTTAGTGCAAATGTAAGGATGGATAAGCAAATGGAACTAAAAAATTTGATGGGGTTTTAGGGGAAGGGAAATACCTGGGCTTGCCTTCTCTTATTGGCAAGTCGAAGAAAAAGGTGTTTAGCTTTTTAAAGGATCGCCTCTGGAACAGAATTTAGGGATGGAGTGTGAAATGCTTGTTGCGTGTTGGGAAAGCAGTCCTTCTGTGAAATGTTGCTCAAGTTGTTCCCTCATATGCTATGTCGTGTTTTATGTTGCCCAAATCTTTATGTCAAGAACTTAGAAAGAATGATAAACAGTTTTTGGTGGGGCTCGAATAACAGCAGTAGGAAAGGGATTCGATGGTTGTCCTGGACTAATATGAGCATGTCAAAAAGTACAGGGGGTATAGGATTTAGAGATTTATATGGGTTTAATCTCGCTTTGCTAGGAAAACATTGTTGGACTTTTGTGAGTAATTAGTTGCAAGGGTCTATAAGGCGAGGTGTTTCCAAATACTTTGTTATTTGAAGCAATTCGTGGTTTTTTTTTTTTTTTTTTTGGGGGGGGGGGGGGGGGGGGGGGGGTGAGCTTTATCTGGTCAGGTCTGTGCCAAGCGAAGGAGGCTCTTAAACAAGGTTTTAGATGGACTCTTGGAGATGGAGAAAATATCAGAGTTTTTAGAGATCCTTGGTTAAAAGGAATGGAGGACTACAGAGTCAACAATACATATGCTAGTACATCAGGTGGAGGTATTTGCTCCTGTAAGAAGCAGTGGGTTATTTTAAAGCTAAACAATTCATTCTCGAATTGTGATGCTAAGGCTATCTTGGCAGTACCTATCCCCGGAAATCAGGTCTCGGATCGCATGGATTAGATTTAAAATGTTGATGGGAAGTATAGTATGAAGTCTGACTACAGGTTCTGGCATAAGAATTATAGTAATTGTCAACAAGATCCTTTTGATCCAGGTTGGGTAAAGCTGTGGAAAGTGGATGCACCTCAGTCCTCATAAAATCCGAGTCTTCATATGGCGGATATGCAAGAATAATCTCCCTGTGCAGAACATGCTGAAAGGAAAAGGAGTTCAAACTACGATTCTCTGCCCCATGTGTGAGGTGGATGTTGAACACCTCCTTCATATTTGTCTTGATTGTAAGTTCATTAAGACTTGTTGGAGAGCTGCAGGGATAGAATTTGATGCTTTAGGAATAGAGTCTTGCTCGGAGTGGTTGCTTCAAAATCTGGCTTCTAAAACAGGTGATAAGTTATTAAACGAGGGACAATTAACTACTTGGAAGTGGGATCTATGCTTCTTGAATGCTCTTCAAGGCTTCGTTTTTGTCTGGATGTTTCTATTTTCATTTGCTAAAAATGTAGCTAGCCTGATTTTGGTTAAATGCTAAAGTTTTATTCAAATAAAGAAAATCTTAAAAATAAGTTAAAGAATTATAGTTTATTGAAGAATTAAAGTGTGTTGCAAGCTGTGGCAAAAAAAAAAAAAAGTGTCTTGCAAGTATTTTTTTTACTAAAAACTAATTTTTGAAAAACTGCTTGGAGGAGATTTTTAGATGGCATATATATAGTCCAAATACAAAAAACTATTTAAATAACTATTTATCACAGAGTTTCACATGAAATAATTAATTCAACGCGTACTCAAAATAATTCATATAGGCTCCTAATTGGAATATGATTAATTCAATGAAATCAATGAAATTCTTGATTTTCTAATAGACTCTTAATTGAAATATGATCTCATATAAGGATTTTTAAAAGACTAGGAACGTCATGAGATTTTACGAGACTCACGTAGCTAATCGTTAAAATAGATTTTTTATTTGGTCGATATAAATTAATTAATAAATCATATTTCAATCCGTGTTAAATTAAAGGGGCATCATTCTTTCTAGGATTTTTAATAATTTAATTATAATTACAATTTATTCCTGACATTTATCAATAATGTCACAAATTTTTGATTGATAGTCATTCAATTCTCTTTTTCAAAAATTTAGGATATTATTTGAGATTGGGAATTTGGGCCATCAATTTGACCCAACAACCCTAACTCAATATCTGTTCTAGGAACTCGTTTGGTTAATCTTATGATTTATAACTCAAGGTACCTTCGGACTTAATGTAAATTATCTGACGAGCTGAGATTTTAAAAAATCTGTTTGGATAATTTTGATTTATTAACGATTTATTGGTTACTAAAAATATAATAATAAAAATAAAAGTGTTTCACAAGTAATTTATGATTTATGGATAATTTTTATCAAAAAAATTCAAAAAAAATAAGTTACTAAAAAAATACCTCAAACTAACTTTCAACTTTAAGTCAGTTTCTGGCTTAATTCTGACTTTAAGCCGGTTTCTCATTTATTATACAAATAGATATTTTTCAGTTTAGAATTGAAAACAGCTTTAAGCAACCGGAACATTTTAATGTGTTCTAAATACCATATTAAAATAAAATTGATTATTGTTTATATTATATAGTTTTACAAAATAAAAAAATTACATCACTTAAAAAATTATATCAGATCTATTGTAAACTATAAAATTTATTTTCCAAATACAAATAAATACTTTTAAATATTTAATCAAAAAATAATCATTTTAAGTTCTAGAAAATTGGAAGAGACATTTATTCAGTGATTAATTAACGTCTTTGAAATAGAAAAAGAAATAATATTTTACATGAAAAAACTTTAGGAAGCAAAGTAATCATTTGAAACTCTTTATTTGGATTGAATTTTCTTTTAAAATATGCTATCAGTATCATTATCATTATAATTGAATAGAAGTTGTATATTTGTGCTACCTTGTAGAGGAGAAAAAGAAGAGTATATTTGCATAAGTTAAACGCGACCGCACCCTAGAACACTGTTGCGTTGTAATACACAGGCTATTCACAATGCTGAGCCACACTCTCTCAGCTTCCTTTTGCGGCACTTCTCCAATTTCAAATTTTAAGCCCACCAATTCTCTTATGCTTTTCAACCCTTTTTCTACTTCTCTTACTTATAATCAACAACCCCTTGTATCTTCTTCCAAGCTTTTCAGTTGCAGAGCTTCTTCATCAATGGCTGACATTCAAGATTCTTCACTATATATAAAAAAGTATGTGTTTTAATCTGTTTCTATGGATTTCAAGCACTTTTTTTCTAGTTTTCTTTGATGGGTTTGTGTAAAAATTGCATCTTTAATGTTGCTTTGATGATATGTATTGAACAATTTGGTTACGTGGTTTTTTATCTGTATCTATGCATTCTAGTCACTTGTATCTATTTATATATTCATGGGGTTTGTGTATTTTTTTATTTGGGATGTTATTATAGTGATTGGTATTGACTATTGAGCAATTTGTGTGTATAGGGAGAGTGGTGAAGCTGTTCATGGGTTGTCGGAAACAGTTGTTGGTGTTTTGGGAGGAGGTCAATTGGGTCGAATGTTGTGTCAGGCAGCATCGCAAATGGCGATTAAAGTTGTTATTTTGGACCCGTTGGAGAATTGTCCGGCTAATACTTTAGCAGATTATCATATGGTTGGAAGCTATAATGATAGTGCCACAGTTGAAGAATTCTCTAAAAGGTTAGATATTTTGTGATGTAATTTACTTTTTCTGTGAAGGCTCAATTCCATAACATACTGGCCTCTATGGGAACTCATGGCTTGATCTTTTGTTACCAAGGGAAGAGGGGTATCTAATGGGATATTAAACTATACAAGTAGGTATTATAGAATAAAAATATAGATTTAAATTTGTATTCAGATAAACTTTTTTGAAAAATAATGCGTAGAAATACGATTTTTTACACCTCAAATTACGTGTAAAAAGTCAAAGCGACTATTATTTTGGAAAAAAGGGAGTATAATACAACAGATATATATGATATGTTCATATGAGTTTTGAATGTACTTGTGTTGAATATGATTTACCATTTTAATACAGTGAATGTAATGTAGTCACTGTATTAAAACGAATACATCTTCTTTACATTTTAAAGTTTAGAGCTTGTTTGAAGAGCCCATTGGAGAAGCTCTAAGAGAACACATTACAACTCAAAATGTTAAAAGTTATTAACCCCATTATGTATGTAAAAATTTGATGATATTATTTGAATGTTAAGAGTTAAACTTAAGTTCAGTTGCTAATCCAAATATCATTATGTAGATGTGGAGTAGTGACAGTTGAAATAGAGCATGTAGATGCCGCCACTCTGGAGAAACTTGAACAACAGGGTGTGAATTGTCAGCCTAAAGCCTCCACAATTCGAATTATTCAGGTAAAGTTATTAATTCAATAGGAGTCCAAATTACGAACACTATTTTTGGTCAATTTTTAATTGAATTTGATTAAAACTCATGTCAGTTATCTGAATTCTCCTTTGCTTTTGCAGGATAAATATCTTCAGAAAGTCCATTTTTCAAAACACGATATACCACTTCCTGAATTTATGCAGGTCAATACTTAGGAGGTCCAATTTTTGATTTTCTCTTCCTTGAATGGTACTCTTATCTTTAAATAAAGAAAATGATCTGTTGTTTTGAGTTTTGACAACTCATATGGCCTTGACAGCTGAATGATATCGAAAGTGCTAGAAGAGCAGGTGACCAATTCGGATATCCTCTTATGTTAAAGAGTAGAAAGCTGGCTTATGATGGTCGAGGTAATGCTGTTGCAAAATCAGAGAAGGAGCTTGATTCTGCTTTAAATGGTAAGATGTTCATCAAATTTTGCATGTTCGTCAGTTTTCTTGTGTTATGTGATTTAGGTCTTAAGTTGATTTTTATTGCAAATTTTCTGTGACATTTGCACTGTTTACACGTTGAAGCGCTATGTGTAGTCCTCTATTCACTGTAAAGAACTAATACTAGATGAAACTGTTTTCCTTCTCGATTTTTTACGTTATGATTTAAAATTTTGATGTCCTCTATATTTATGTTGTCTGGCAGTATCTTTTTTTTGCCTTTTCTTTTGAACAATTTTTTTTGTGATGGTTTGGCGTGGAGGTTACTATCCCATTTTATATATAGATGGTTTACACGTTACAATATAAGTTTTAACTGTAACAAGTTGTCAGAAGTTTTAATATGTGATTCTTTGATAATTATGCACAGCTCTTGGCGGATTTTCTCATGGTTTGTACGCAGAGAAATGGGCACCTTTTGTAAAGGTTAGAATTTTTATTTGGCATTTGTTTTTGTGGTAGAATATTGCTGATGACATAAATGCATCTAAAAGTTCCCCTCTCAAGGTAACTCTAGTAGCTGTGTTATGTGACCCATTGAGGTTAATATTTAAGAAAATGTAGTGACACTAAATGGATAGGCTTGCAGTGCAGAAAGTGCAATATTATTTTTAACTACAAGTGAGAGAGTTAGACAGGAAAGCACCACCACAGTAAATATAAAAGCAATGATAATGAGAATCATAATAATTGCAACACAGTGTAGCTTGATCATGCTCAACTGCCAATTCGCCTAAATTATTTTCAGTTTGCCTACTCAGTTTGTCCATAAACTTTTTCTATACATAATTTCAAAACTCCTAATTAAAATGTTACCTTTGCTGGAGATTTCTGAGTCGCTTTCTTGAGCACCAATTAGCACTGACGCATTCTTTGGAGGCTTTGCTCAAAATAATTTCTGTGTAGCCTTTTTCTTTCCAAACTGCACTGAAGTAATAAGAATTATGAGGTCCTGTCCTCTCAGTTATTATCAAATTATACAAAAAAAAATAATCCATAACTACACGATTGTTATTAAATCAGGTTCTTTATAGGTCTCCGAGGTCCTCTCCTCTCAGTTATCAAATTATACAAAAAAAAAATCCATAACTATAAGATTGTTATTAAATCAGGTTCTTTATAGGTCTCTGATTAATTAATACAGAACGGACAAATACGAGTACCTTAAGTACCCGAAAGTAAACAACAAAGAAACATTTTCAAACACCAACTTTGTTTTTTCCAGACCAATTTAAAGGGACTGCTTTACTTCATGAGCCTTAGCATAAGAGCCGGTCATGTATCTCTGTACTAACCTCGTGTGATGCTCTATGAGCACTCTGGCTCCCTCATAGTGCATGACAACTTACTTTGTTCCCTTTTCTTATGGAAATTATTTAAAGAATATTAGCTTGTCAGTTTCCTTGTGCAAAGTATCTGACTTCTTCCCAAACATTTGCCATCACACTAAAGGGATAAACTTAATCTGAACTATTTTCAGGCATTTGATACCTGACAAGAGACCCTTAAAGCTAAATATTTTACCTTCAAGCAGACTCTAATACGAATGAAACAATGTAATATACCTTTTACCTTCTATTCTTAGAAATTTATATGACAGATGCAAGTGGGAATTCCTTCTAACCTATTTTACCCAAATAAATTTCAAATAACCATGTTATATTTTGATTGGTGCAACAATCTACAGGTTTATGATTGCTTGCTATCACCACACATATAAGCCTAAAACCTGTAACAGATAATGGACCAAACTTAAAACCAGAAAAAATAAAAATTTAATACTAAATAAAAGAAGCTTAGATAGAACAAATCGCCCATAAACACCTACTGTATCATTGAAGCCAGTACAGGGAACTATAAACATCTGTCCATAAGAAATGGAAGTAATACTATAGAAAGAGAAGTGATGCCATCCAAATCTTCCAGAACAAAATTAGTTTGGAGGGATAATTAAAATTTGATCACATCTTCAACAACCTAAACAGTAGACAATGGAATTATGGAACTGTATAGGAAGAGAACCAACCTGCTCCATAGCTTCTACTTCTAGCCACTTACCATTTGTGCAAAGGCAGCACAGAAGCTCATAGTATACTAAAGCTGCGCCGACCAATCCTCTTTGTTCCATCTTCCCACACTCTAATTGTTTCTCCTTTAAGGGCTGAAAGATCGAAGAGCTCTGCAACAGCATAGAGAATCGATGATTTATTAATTGTAATAAAGAATAAGTCATAATAGGTTATAAACTTTAGCTTTCAAGCATACCAGGTGCGTTCCACGGGGCTTTTGTAGTTGCAGCCCCCTCACAATCAAGAACACCAGAAGCTTTTCTCTCTGTCTTAGCTTTAAGAGTTGGAAAAAGTAGGTTATACTTTAAACCAATGCCCCTAGGACGTAAGACCGGGTCATGCTAGGACGGCCTTCAATAGGTGCAAGAGTGCCATGGTGCTATCGATTTGGCCTGATCAGTGGCTAGCGTCAGAGTTTTGATGTGAATGACGGCCACTAAAGAGACACAAATGTAATAAGTAGTCATTTATATTTACCTTCTTCAGCAGTTTCGGTTGCTCAAGCTTCTCCTCCAATTTTTCAGAATTCTTGTGCTTTCTAATCCCGCAATTCACAACTCCTCTGGGATCATCGCAAGTGACAAATGATCTGCATGCAATTGATCTTAAATTTTTCTGGTGGCATTGTCTATTAGAAAGAAAAATGGAAAAATTCAGCTGCTTCTCATATCACCAAGAACATGCCATATGTATTTTTCTATATCCTAATCAAAACTTATGCAGATGGAACAAACAACACTTGTTCATCTGTTAGCCACTCGGATACTTGCAAATTAAGACAAAACTGCCGCCAGCAGGAACTAAACATAAACTATGCAATCTTGTAAACAATACAATACATTACTAATCACTTCTGATAACATCATAGCAGACTTCTAAACCAAAAAGCTTCTGCAGATGAAGAAAGTCTCTAATCTTAAGATGGTCCATCTCCATCATCAAAGCATGAATTGCAACACAAATCCTTGTAAAGAAACATACAAAATTCGACATTTTCATCGGAAATTCCATTCACATAATACAGAATTCAAGTACCTTATATTCATGAAACCAAGTATCTGAAGCAGAAAGGTCTCATTCAACACTGATCAGCCTCCCTAGAAGCCAAATTTCAGCCTTAACAAAAAAAAGAGAGTCTAAAACACTAAAAAAAATGAGAAAAACTAAATTTTAAGAACACAAAAAGACCACATTCCAGAGACACCAAGAAACTTTAAATAAAAAACACCCATCAAATGATATCTCTAAGTTGAGAGACTTTAAATTGGGGAGTGTTCAGTTTTATAACACTTTTCATCCTCACGATGCCAGAAGCTTCCCTTAAAGTACTACCAAAGATGCTTAAGCAATTTTGGGCACAAGTATATATGCATCTATAAATATGGAACGATCAAAGAAAAATTCAGTGAAGAAGTGATTTACCTGGTGCAAGAAAGGAAAGCGGAAGATTACCTGGTGCTCAAACTGTAAGGCATGATGATGCGAGAAAGATTTAGATTGATAAGATAGCATTGCAGTTGTTATGCCGGGAGCCAAAACTGATTCCTTATTAAAACAAAGACAACAAAAAGACACGTCTCATCACTCGACCCTTCGTTATCATGAATTTAAAAACAAAAATCTGATTAATAAAATATAAAAAGCTAGAAAATCAGAGATTCTGTTTAGAGAGATTTGAGACATGCCATGTCACCCTCCCAAGAACCTCCTATATATAAATATAAGAAGATTTAAAGAATCTTTCTTGTTGCAAAACTAGAGCTACATGGCTACACCAATAAATATGTAAACCGAACAAGCTAATGTTTTAAAAGTAACTTTCCATCATAGAAGCAGGTACAAAATGGAAATAAAGATCTGTGGTATGGAAATTAGGCAACGTAGTCAGGCAGGCTGAATGTTCCCGTCACGTTGTTATCAGTACTGTGCTGTTTCTAGATATTCTGATTACACCCTCGTTCCTTTCATATCTTGAAATTCTCTATCTTTGTCTACTTAACCTTATTAAGAATTATATTCAATTAAACGCTTATTACAAATATATCTTGCTCTCAAAGCTGTGTGTTTATAAAGGAAATAGAACATGTTATAGAAGATAACTTCTAGATCCCAAATTTATGGCATAAAAGCAATGTTCACGTTCATTGCAAAAGATAACTAATACGTGAAATTTTTGAGCAGCTTGGTTTATGATTTCCTTAGTTGTTACTTGCTAACGTTCGATTTAAACTTGTTACTTGCCGATGGTCCTTTTAAACCTTACATATACGGACTTTTATTTTCTTTACAAAGCTTGTTGTAATAAATCGAGGATCAGGTTATATCAGCAAATTTTCTTATATAGGTTGAATAATTTTTAGAGTTGCTGTAGCTACGTCTGTTTACTGATGATAAGATCTTAATCAAACTTTTATAATAGCATCTCTGTATTTGTTCAGGAGCTAGCCGTAATTGTTGCAAGAGGAAGAGATGAATCTATTAGCTGTTATCCAGTTGTTGAAACTATGCACAGGCAAGCAAATAAACATAAAGTTTAACCATGTTGTTGTGTCTATAATATTAGTTCACGTTACACCTAGCATGTTGTCATACTTATCATAATCTTTATCCATTTACAGGGAAAACATATGTCATATTGTCAAGGCCCCTGCTAACGTACCATGGAAGATCATGAAACATGCAACTGATGTTGCATGCAGAGCTGTTAGCTCATTAGAAGGTGCCGGCGTGTTTGCCGTAGAGTTGTTTTTGACTGCTGATGGTCAGGTAGTTTAAAGAATCAGTGTATGCTTGGCATTCTTCCATTGTTTTCTTATAGTTGTCTTTCTTAGTTTTTATAACTAACAATTGCCAGAAAGTGGGAATTGACTGGCATATTTTGTATATGTTGATAAAGAGTGTGCTCGGTCTTTTGATATTCTTTATAAAACTTTGATGCTTACGATTCTTTCACTTAATGGTTCCTGTTCTGTGTTTCTGCTTCCAGATTTTACTAAATGAAGTAGCTCCTAGACCTCATAATAGTGGCCATCACACAATCGAATCTTGCTTTACATCTCAATATGAGCAGCATTTACGAGCAGTTGTTGGTCTGCCTCTTGGTGATCCATCAATGAAAACTCCAGCTGCTATGATGTACAATATACTAGGAGAAGCTGAGGTAAATTGTTTTTCCCTTTCGATACCTAGTTCCTTGCAATATATCTAGAATCAAATTTCTCAATCCTTATTTACAATTTACATAGTTAGAGAAGGAACTTGCATTACCAATTACATTTGGTTACAAGTGAATGCATGCGCCTGAACAGAGAGATCTAGCTGGTTAGTAAGAGGTCGGAGGGGTAATGTGATTTACATTTGGTTACATGTGAATGCATGCGCTTGAACAGAGCGATAAAGTTGGTTAGTGAGAGGTAGGAGAGGAGTGTGAAAATCACAAACACATACTTATATTACAGCTTGTTGTCCTTTAAAAACACACTCTGCTTTAAGCAAGGTTGTGCTAGTCATGATTGTTAGATTGCCCACTTTTTGAATGCTTTATCAGCTTCCAAATTTTGAAACAGTCCTTAATGCAAAAGTACATTGAGGTACAGTTGTGTACACATGGTCCTTTCCAGACCCTGCTACATCAGTAAATCAGAGACATGCAAGCATTGTGTATGACATTTATCATGTTTTGTCATTTAGTATCTGGTCATTACAGAGTTGAACCGTAAATATGAAATGACATGTAAACTACATAGTCTTTCTTTCTTCATAAACTTACATATTGTTTGCTTATATGTCTGTTCCTTTTTCACTGTTGATGGTAATGCATAGTGAACAAATTGTTTCATTTTATGGAAAATTGTGCTTCCAACATCATATGTATAGGTATGACAAAGGTCTTCATTCCGCACCAATCTTACCCCCAAACCATCCTTATATAAAAATACTTGGAAGTATGAAGGATTGACAGTAAGCCTTGATTTTTGATTGTATCTCACATTTCACTTGGAACCGACTTGACAATAGTACCGTTATCCAGCTAAACATATATTGTAACGTAGTGGATTCCTTGTCTTGCAGAAGATTGCAACTCTAGTGACTATTGTTTGTTACATCCTGTCCTATGCAATTTCATGGAGCCAGTATTCATGAACACTGATGTTGATAGTCGTAAAACTAGGCCTCATAGATATTTTTCACAGTGTGTAAATTGTTAAAGAGGGTTTTAATATTATGGAGAACCTATCTAAATATGTTATGTTGACAGTTTATCTTTCAATTTAAATGTGATCTTTCTTTTCATTGGTGCTGTCTTGGTCCCATATGATTTTTTTTCCACGGCTTATATAAATTGAAATCTTTTTGCTGCTGCATTGGTCCTAGATAAGATAATATATGGTTTCAGTGGTCAGTTCATTTATGCATGTAGGGAGAGCCAGGTTTCATCATTGCCCATCAAATCATAAAAAGGGCCTTGAAAATCCCTGGAGCAAATGTTCATTGGTATGACAAACCAGGTAGGAAAACCTTTTAACTAGAATTTATTATTTTGGAGTCAGTTATTAGCTTCTTACATCAAAGGATCTTTGATACTGTAGAAATGCGAAAGCAACGGAAGATGGGCCATATCACAATTGTTGGCCCCTCATTAGGCATTGTTGAATCTCAGTTGATGTCAATGCTAACGCAGGAAAGTACTGATAATCAGCCTGCAGGTGTGTTTCCCAATCATTCATTAGTGATTTTATATTTGATTTAAACCTTGAGTGCTAGTCATGAAGTTACCAATTAAATATGCATCACGAAATGCATTAACCTTTTGCGGTACACCTCTAGCAACTTAGTGACCAAGAACTCGGATCTGGTCGTTTTATTGCTCTGTCTAATTCTGTGAGTATGAACCTTTTTAAAATGGGCTAACATTATTTGTTCAAAAAAGAATATTATGAATAACATTTTAACATTCTCCTAGGAATATTTAACGTGTAACTCTTAGTTTAGGCATTTTGCAGAACTATTCATGGCCATATAAATCCTAGAATTGAACTAGGTTGAATAAACTCGGGTACTCAGTAAATGTAGCTTCAAATTATTATTGTTAGAAAAGAGTGCAATCATCTTCTGAAATTGTTATTGTTAGAAAAGAGTGCAATCATCTTCTGCTACAAGTTGAAGTTTGTAGTTTTGATAAGAAAATATCTGTAAATGTATCAAGTTAAATAGCAATCCAGTGCAAGCTACAATTTAAGTCAGCGTAACATATTCCAATCTTACCAACTTTGTATGGTTTTCTCAAAAATATTGCACAGCTGCTCCACGTGTTGGGATCATAATGGGTTCTGATTCAGATCTTCCTGTAATGAAGGAAGCAGCAAAGATTTTGAACGAGTTTGATGTACCTGTTGAGGTTAATTTCACATTCTATTACATTATTGCGGTTCATATATCAGCTGAACTGTATATTACTGTCTAGATCTTTGGTAAGATGATACTGACAGTGATTTTGCAGGTGAGAATAGTTTCAGCACATCGAACCCCTGAATTAATGTTTTCTTATGCTACTTCTGCAATGGAGCGAGGAGTCCAGGTAATAATTGCTGGTGCTGGTGGTGCTGCTCACTTGCCAGGTTAGAACCATGCCTTAGAATATCTTCTTATTTATAGAAGTGTTGCAAGCTCTAAATTATATTTCGGTGATGAAGGCATGGTAGCTGCATTGACGCCCTTGCCAGTAATTGGTGTACCTGTGCGGGCTTCAGCATTGGATGGACTTGATTCACTTCTCTCAATTGTGCAGGTTATTCTTTATACAGTATATATACTAAGATACTGTATCTGGCAGTGTGGAGACTTAATGTAACTGGATTTTCTGTCTTAGACTAATCCAGAATTGCTTTAGTCGTAACATATAAAAAAACTAAAAAGAAAGAATAGCGTTAGTCAATGAACATCTGAAATGCTGATATGCCTAAATGACAATTATGTTATGCTTTTTTTGAGGAAAAAGATGGGTGGGTGGGTTTCTTTTTAAGCTGTAAATTTTGACAGGTAACGTTGCTTTATGATCGTCACTGTGACTCTTAGTGCTCTTGTTCTCTGGATACAATCTCCCATATTTTCTTATAAGTTCTACAGTTTCTGCTTCTCAATGCATAACTACCTTGGAAAGTTGGTCTTAAAATACGGATTCTTTTCTTGTTCGATCTGCAGATGCCAAGGGGTGTCCCAGTTGCTACAGTTGCAATAAACAATGCCACCAATGCAGGCCTTCTTGCAGTAAGAATGTTGGGTGTCGGTGATGCTAACCTAAAAGCAAGGTATTTTTTAGTGTTTTCTTTTGTACATACATGCCGATATGCACTCTGGCGACATGCATGTCTATCTCTGAATCATTGTAGTTCTTTTCTTGTCATTATAATGTTCAAAACATTTACACATAAGTACGCCTCATTAATGCAAATCACTCACCAACTCTTTACAATAACGAATCATCTATAGTGCAAATTCCAATTTGGCTCATAAATCATAATTTCATTCATTTCAACCATACGAAGCATCACTTGATTATAAGAGATCACCTGCAACCTTTCTTTGCAGAATGGCTCAGTATCTAGAAGACACAAGAGATACGGTCTTGGTAAAAGCAGAGAAGTTAGAAAAAGGCGGGTGGGAAGCTTACCTCAACTCTTGATTGCTAACAATCTTCCAAACCACGCCTGTTCTATTCACTGATATTACATGCACATAGTTCACAGCCAATTCAAACAAGAGCGTCGAGAAAGTCCATGAAATCATGGATGACACGCACCCTGCAGAGAACCAGAAGCCATTTGCAGAGACATTACCGGCATTCTTAATTTCCAGGGGAATTTGCCATGTAAAACTATGTATAACAACATTGATACAAGTTACAACTCATTCGATTTTGGTAGTATTAATATGTAGTGTACTAACAATGTATGACCAGTTTTGTTAAAGTTCTCTTATTGTGTAATCTGTGATTTTAAAGGAAAGAAAGAGTCAAACCCTTAAACACAGGAATTGTCAAGAAAAATAAGTTTATCATTTATTATCTATACTCCAGAAAAAATTACTATAATTTTATGATTGCATATAATTCTTCTCTTGAAATTTGTGTCGATTTTGATTTTATTAACATATTAAAATCTCTGTTCTAAAAATCAAATCATCGATTAATTCTTGTTCCGTCACTTGCTATACTCATAAAATATTTGATTAATCTTCGATCAGTCCAATTAATTTCTGATTAATCCTTATTTCCGTGACTTTATCGATTAAGTCAGGTTCTATTTTTTACGACACTTATCAAAATTATCAATTAATAATTTTTTTTTATTACAGTTAAACAATTTTGTCATATTTTCTTAAAAATTTAATACTACTGTGCGAGATTACAAGCCAATCTCTGAAAGACCTCTCTTCTCTGCACACAGATCTAGTAAACCTCCGATCTCTCCCTCTCTGATCTAATAAAAACCCCAATCTCTCTCTCTGTCTCGCTCTCGCTCGCTCACTATGGCCAGAGAATTCAACGTCCCCCCAGTAGTGTTCCCCAACTCCAACCCCAATCCCACTCCCCCCACCCAACGCAACCGCCCCGCCACCGCCCCCTTCCAACCTCCCCGCCCCACCACCACCACCTCCCTCCCCTTCATGTCCTTCGACATCGGCACCGCCCCCACCTCCACCTCCTCAACCTCCTTCTCCACCCCCCAATACGGCGCCGTTTTCCCCGCCAATTTCGACGACGAGCCCCCCCTCCTCGAAGAACTCGGCATCAACACCAAACAAATCTACCACAAGACCATCTCCATCCTCAACCCCTTCAAAATCCAACCCGATTTACACGAACACGCCGACCTCTCCGGCCCCTTCATCTTCCTCCTCGCTTTCGGCCTCTTTCAACTCCTCGCTGGGAAGCTACATTTCGGTATCATACTCGGTTGGGTCACCGTTTCCGCATTGTTTCTCTACATTGTCTTTAATATGTTAGCGGGTCGTAACGGGAATTTGGACTTGTACCGCTGCTTGAGCTTGATTGGCTATTGTATGTTGCCGATTGTGATCCTGTCTGCGCTGTCGTTGTTTGTTCCCCAAGGTGGGGCGGTTATTTTCGGGGCTACTGGTGTTTTTGTGGTCTGGAGTACGAGGGTTTGTACTAGGCTGCTGGTTGAGTTGGCATCGTGTGGGGATGAGCATCGTGGGCTAATTGCGTACGCTTGTTTTCTCATTTACGTGTTGTTTTCATTGCTGGTTGTATTTTGAGTTGGAGATGATCAGAAGACATTGTGATTGGATTTTATGGATGGTAAAGTTTAGGCTTCGTTACTATTTCGATGATATTTGTAATGGAAGTTATATGTTATGAAGATAATATATTGTGTGCATTAAATAGTGACAGCAAGTAGCTGCTGTTTGGATTTTGATTTCATATGCTTTCTAGATATTCAACTTGTTTAAGTATCAGCCGTGTTAGCTTATACTAGATTATGAAATTTATGGCTCCCATTTTGTTGATTTATATTGGATATTTGATGCACATAAGAACATGGTTTTAGGAAAGTCGTCACGCTCCCTAGATGATGGAGTCTGTAGCTTTTGAGTAATCTATTATCTATTATGTTATATTTATATTGTATATTGAAGCATTTGTCTATTCTATTCTATTCTATTGTGTTGATCAATGTCGAACATTGATGTTCAACAAAACTATAAATTTAAGAAGTGGTGACGTTATATTCATCGCTGCACGACTATTTAGTGGAAGATCATTTATTGTATGCTATCTCTAATGGTCTTCCTTTTTTTTTTTTTATGCTAGTGATTTATATATTTTCTGCACTATATAAGTCACAAGTCATATATAGAACACCCTTCACCTCTTGGTGCCCCAGGCACCCCTTTTACTGGAATGAAATATTCTTTGTAATTGCCCCTTTAGGTCTTTTCTTTTGTCATGTCTGAGTTGTAGATAGGAGGCCAAAACCATAGAGGACATTAAGCAGGCAACTTGTGTATATGGTCAGAACTTGCAAGGCTAAATGCGAGTTATTGGTTATCCTAGTCTTGAGCTTTCATGACTGATATCTAAAAGCCTAACATGAACATCAAATATCTATGACATTGCTCCCCTGTATTGTGAATTCATGACTATCCACATCCGTGCTCGTGTGAATGACATGATTAAGTTTTGCGCGGAAAGGTCTCTTTCTTTAATCTTAGTCATCCAGAGATTCCTATTTGTTGGATATAGAGTTTGTTTAGTTGTATTTGAAGCAGAAGTCTTTTCTTTTTCTTTTGTTGGGTTTATCAATAAGCATAGAATGCATTCTTGATCGC
Source organism: Daucus carota subsp. sativus (assembly GCF_001625215.2). NCBI lineage: Eukaryota > Viridiplantae > Streptophyta > Magnoliopsida > Apiales > Apiaceae > Daucus > Daucus carota. The sequence goes on from NC_030389.2 coordinate 459,034, forward strand.
GAATTGGCATTGTACTTTTGGAGGTCCTCTATGCGCGGTAGCTGCACAAAGTTGGCATTTGTGTCATATTGTTGGTTTAGGTAGCTAGATTAGTCTTATATGTGGAATATACTAGTCTATTCCATTGCAAGTTTATACAAGTTTCTATGGTGTGTTGTTTTACATATCAAATATATTGGTTAATTCTTTACTAGTGAAACGATGATATCGAGTGGATAAACATTGGATGATTATACTTGTGTCAATACCAGGATCTTCTTTTCATGTATTTTGTTTTGTTCTTTTGTTTATTGACTTTGTGGTTGGAATGACCCGAAACAGATGACAAACAAGAACTAAAAAGTTGTTGCAACCTTTAAGTTGTAATCAGATTTTATGGATGGTAATGCTTAAGTTTTGTTACTAGCTGGATGATGGTTTGTAACTTGTATTTGTAATTGAAGTTATATGTTATGATGATTATCAATTGTGTGAGTTAGATGATGGCAGCAAACAGCTGCTCTCTGGATGCTCAATTTGTTTTAAGTATCCCACTGTGTTTATACTTGGGGGCCGTTTGGGTGGTTAAATTACGTGCTTTTTGCTTAAAATAAAAAATTGGAGTAGAAGTTATAATCAAGTTAAGACATATAAGTGATTAAAGTGTTTGGGAAATAAGTAAAATTCCTGAAACAAAAGCTAGCATTTCTAACTTTTTATAAATACTTCTTGACTTTTTACACAAACGGTAGAAAATAAGTGCTTCTAACTTATATAAACTCAGAAGCCGATTTTTAAGCTGTTTCCAAACAGCCTCTTGTATTCGCTTCGGCGAATACTCATCCTATTGGTAACTACCTTTTTGGACGAGTCTGTGGAGTGTGGATCCTAGCTTGTACGTTGTACCAAACATATTGCTTATATGATTCAATATTTCAATGTCTTGGGTGGAGTAGTTGTGTTTTATCGTTAACTAGTGAATAAATCCGCGCTTCGCGGTGGTGTTATAAATTTTGTATAAATTTTGATACGAATTAATATTATAATAGCATAAAAATAATTTTGAGTTATCTTCCGGTTAAACATATCACTAATAAAAAAAAATTATAATTAGTATAAAAATTTGTTTAAGTGGTCATCCTGTTAAACACAATACAAATAATAAAATTAGTTCGAAACGCCCTCTCTCGTCAAAGACAATATTAATCCATAATTTTTTTTGATAAAATTATATATTACAATATAATTTAGATCAAAATTAGTTTGAGCCGCTCTCTTGTCAAATACAATACTAATAACAAAACATCATACTTTAAATATTAGTTTGAGCCTCCTTACTGTCAAATACAATAATAATAAAAATTATCTAATTATGATAAAATTAAATATTATAATTGGATAAAAATTATTTTGAATCGTGGTCCCGTTTTAACAAAAAAATATATTATAACATAGATAAAAAATTATTTTAGCCACTTTCCTGTCAAACAACTATCCTACTAATAGGAACATTATTATTATTTAGATAAAAATTAGTTCGGGCCGCCTCCCGTGCCCGTCAAACACAATACTAATCGAGAATCATGTACATTATCATAAAATCAATATATTCCTATTTTATATTATTAATTATTTTTATTTTATTATTCCTGTTTATTAGTTAAAAATTATTATTCTTTTATGGTTCTAATTTTATTGCTATTAGTTTTTTCAATGATTATTATCTTTACAATCCTTATGGGTTGAGAGTGGTTTAGTGGTAAAACCATACTTCAGTCGTCCTCAAAATCAAAATCTTGGGTTTGACTCTCACCTATATCAGAATTCAGGTATCGAACAGATACTATGACTATAAAATAGTTTGATAAAAAAAAATCTTTACAATCCTTTATTTTCTATTCAAAATTTAAGAAGATTATAAGATTGGATCTAACTATTATCGAGATTGGTTGTAAGTCCATGCAAATTATTTAAATGAGGTTGTGAAGATCTCAAATATGTTTTCATGATAGAGATGCTATCTTCTTGACCATTATGAAATGACGTGAGTTTAGTGCTAAGAACCTGTTTAGACAATTTGAGATTCTGGAAGATCCTATATTCGTAATTATATTTGAAATTCTGGAATATTTTGGAAGATGCTACGAACCTATTTTTTTAATTATATTTTTCAATAGTTGTTATTTTGAATAAATAAAATTCTACTCTTTTATGATTCTAAATAAGTAAGAAAATTATACTATATTTGCAATCCTTTTATCTATACAGTACTTGAACCTGGTTTTAGATTATAATTTTATTTTTTATCCAAAATTTAAGAAAATTATAAGATTGGACTGAACAATTCTATTTCGATGATGCCTTTGGACAGAAGAACAATGCAAACATGAATAAAATTAATTCTGGTGTTGCAGTTGAAACCGGAGCTTATCATGAGAATTTTATGTGATCATCACTTGGGATGAAACTCAAGGCACCACTTTGAATATTTTTACTTGCTCGATGCATGCCAATGTGCGAAATAGCCACAAGATAGTAAGGAAATTCCTCGTGCTTGCAGTTGGCATTTGAATAAAAATAAATAGTGAATATAACGAAAGATTTATGATTATGCGTCTCTTAAATAGTTATTTTTTTTTTTAAGAATTGTACTATTTTCGTAGTCCTTTTGTCTTTATAATACTTGAATCTGATTTTTAGAATCATTTTTCTAGATTCTAGAGTATCTTCAGAATACAATAAAAAAAAGAATTGTATTATTTTTAGACTGATTTTTTGAATTATAATTATATTTTCTATCCGCAATTTAAGAAAAATCAGAAGACTGAATCGAGCAATTCTAGAGACGCCCGCCTTCTCCTTTATATATAGGGAATTTGACAAAAATACTCATTTTCATCATGTTATTTGCAAAAGTACTGTGCACCTGAAACTGTTGCAAACTTACGATTTGTTTATGACTGAGGTCAAAACATTTGCACAAATACGATTTGTATTGCATCGCCATCGCCATCTTCATATTCTTGTGTCTCCTGCATTCTCCTCTCACTTTAGTAAAGTGAATTTCTTATAAACCACATCTTCCCCTCTCTTCTCTATGCTCTCTCTCATCACCAATCGATTAATTCTCAATTAATTTCCATACTCGATCGTAACTCGTCCCGAGTCAACTCTATTAAAGGTATGGTACAGATGTATGTATATAATTATGTGTATATGTTTATATGCGTGATTGTGTTGTTGGTTGATTGAGAGTGTTAATTTTGCTAGTTGTGGCGGTTGATTTTGATTTTGCAGTTGCTTTTTTGATATTATTCTTGGCCCCGCAGAAGCACTTTTCTGCGACCTATTATGTAACTTAACATAATTTTAAAAGTTTTTTTAAAAAGTTGCATGTGTAGTTGCAAGTATGGTTGCTCGTAGTTGCAGGTTTGGTTGCATATACAAAATCGTATTTTTGCAAAAAAAAATTGAATGATAGTATTTTTGCAATTTGTTTTAAAAAATGATAGTATTTTTGTAAAAAATCTTTTTGAGTTAGGTATTTATGAAAAAAGCCCTTATATATAGATAGATTGATGATTGAATAAGTAATTTTTTTTTTGAAATTGAAAATAATAAGTAATTAAGATCTCGAATCTTATCAAATAAACGTATTTATTGGATTATGCTAGGATTAATTAATGCAATATCTATAGGATATTTTTAAGCGGTAAATAAAAAATTAAAAATGAAAGATAATAATTATTTAAATAAAACCATATTTCGTGATCAAACCAATCTATTTTAATATCGTAATATATGCAGTCTATACTATATTATTATACCCGAAAGATTAAAAGTTTTGGTCCAAGGTGAACCATAGAAAAGATCCTAACTGTTCAATTTTAGATGAATCATATTCAAAAAAAAATAAAAAAATAAATGATCTTAACCATTCAATTTTAATAAAATCTAATTTTAAAAATAATATATATCGTACATACAACTCTAATCCCCGATAGTCCTATGTTTTTTAATATTTAACGCTTTGGCTTTGGCCACGTACTTTTACGTGCCTTGACCGAGTAGTTAAAATTATTTTTTTTTAATTTTCCTTTTATTAATAAAAATATATAATCAAAATTTTAATTTATAAAAAGAGCCAGTCAAAAATATTAATTTTTACTATCTGGTCAACTCACCTGAAAATGTGTGTCAAAAATCAAAACATCACACAATAAAAAACAGATGGAGTATAACTGCTCATGGATAATATTATGTTATATTTAAAATATAAACTATATTTTCTATTTTTTTTTGAAGATACTATATTTTCTATTTTAAAAATATTACTTATCCTATAATTTTTATTTAATATATCATTAAAATTTATGAATATTAATATATAAATATCATTGTACAATAAAATACAACTCTAACCTCCGATAGTCCTCATTTTTTACAACTACTCACAGATAATATTATTTTATATTAACATAAATTTCCAACGGTATAAAATTTTATAGTAAATATCAATAAAATATAATATAAAAATAAAGAGCTCGATGACCTTAACAAAATATAATACAACATCAAAGCTATTTTTGTAAATACAGGATCGAGCAACTAAAAGTCCAACAACTGCCCTATTTAGTGTCCTAAGTCATAGTATAGGGCATTTGATAAAAAAACTTGATCCAACAATGTCCTAGTCCTAGTGATGCCCTATATCACTAGGACAACCCATTCAAGCCCTGTTTTTGAATATCACTAGGACAACCCATTCAAGCCCTATTTTTGAGGCATATCTCATATTTTATAATAAACTAGTTGAGAAGCCGCGCGTTGCGGCGGCCTATAAAAATTATATTAATGATTCAATATTAATATTTGTAGAATAAAAACAAACAGATAATGCTTGAATAATTTTTTCCTATATACAAAATGAATCATATAAAAATTAACAACAACAAACATGTCCGATAAACAAAACAAATATTATAAAAAAATAACTAACAAACATACATCACTAATAGTTAATTTATTGATATCATCCATCAATATCATGTCAAGACTACTTGTGTGCTACTTTTTTTCAATATTAAATAATTTGAAACAAAATCATATTAAAACTTTCAGATTATTATATTCCATAAATAATCTGATACAAAATCAGAGAGACTTGTGTGCTACTCTTTCCCATAATTAAATAATCTGAAACAAAATCATATTAAAACTTTCAAATCATATTAAAACTTTCAAGTTACTATATTACATAAATAATCTGATACAAAATCAGAGAAACTTGTGTGCTACTCTTTCCAATAATTAAATAATCTGAAACAAAATCATATTAAAACTTTCAGGTTACTATATTCCATAAATAATCTGATACAAAATCATATTCTGAAACTTCCTTCTAATATACCCGAAACTAAAAAAGGTAGTTCTAATTTTTGATATTTTTCATCCAAAAATTCCAGAAAATTAGAAAAATAGAACAGAAAGATATGAGAGGCGCCACCTACACGCCCCTCGCTTCTTCTTTATATAAGTATATTGATTGATTCTTACCAACACTCTCCTTTTCTCTCTATTTTATATAAAACAATTTTAAACATATAATGAAAATAAAGCACATTGTTGGATTTGAAGTTAGTAGAATATGTTCAAAACTACTAAGACATAATTTTTTATATAATATTTATTGGGTCATGTTCCAGAGAGAACCATTAGAGAGAGAACCATAGAACCCTTACCTTATTAGGCAAGGGTTCTGCAGCAGAACTTAAGTATTAGTTGGGGTTCTGCAGCAGAACTTCACAAAAAAAATGTCAATATCTATGGATTATATTTTTAAATTATTTTTGAACACACACAACGATGAAAAAACATGAAAAAAACATGTATTTAGATTTAGATCCTAAAAATCTATTTAAAATTTAGGGTTCTGCAGCAGAACCCTAGTGGTTCTATGGTTCTATTTTAAGGAGTGGTTCTCTCTTGAGCGCGACCCAATATTTATATTATATTTAGGGCTCCGACCCGAAGATCGTTGGACTTGCTTTAAAAACCAATACCTGTTAAGCAGCATCGAGCGGCAACCGAGCAGACAACCATTAGCCCCTTTGCTTCTTGCGACCACCAGAAGCATCAGAGGCATAACTGCACATTCAATCTTCCGATTCAAGCTCCGACTCTGCCTTGCTACAGCTTGCCAGGTAGTGTGGCTATATGATGTACTAATAACTGATGTAATCGTGATATTAATCGGTAACTCCCAACTGAAGTCTTTACATGTCTGTGTATGCATATGTAATAAATAGCCTGTGTATATGTTTGTAAATTTTAATTAACAAGTGTGTTACATACACATACATGGCAGTTGAATAATTTACACTATTATTGTTTCAATTGTTGTTAATATTATGCTTATTAGTTCTCATGTTTATTACATTGCAATCAGGACAGTGAACTAGATACTTAGATTGCATGGCCAATACTGAGATAATTCCTGATACAAACCCGACCCAGAACCCGAAACTAGGATATGAGAGTGTGAAGAAGAAACGTAAGAGGAACAGAGGGAAGAAAGAGGATGAGAAATTGTGCTCCGGGGAGATGAATGAAAAGGGAGAAAGTGGGGGTGAGGAAAAAGAATTCGTGGGAACAAAAGAGGTTGAGCACGATAATGAGGTTGAACAAGGGGATGAGGTTGAAGAGGACAAGAAGATTAAGAAGAAGAAGGTGAAAAGTGGGAGTGGGATTATGAGTAGTGTGACGTTTGAGTCGATGAGTTTGTCTGAACCTACCATGAAAGCGATTAAAGATATGGGTTTTCATTACACTACTGAGGTATCAAAGTAATACCTTTTTTCTTATGTTTTGTAATACACTTTTGGTTTTAACTGTTTGTGAAATGATGAATTTGATAGTAAAGTTTTCACCTTTTTGTTACTTAGTTGTAATATGTAATCAGTAAGTTACCCATGGTGCTGATTTGTATAAGATTTGCGCACCTTTTTATCTAATATAAAAAATATTTTTAGGATAATGCCTACATAGACGGATTATGACAAGCATGTATTAAATTTCAAGATTACTTGATTGCCACCGCCTTATAGGTTTTGTGATACTCGTATATTGTTGTTACAAGTAATAGGGGTTTCCTGAATTTCAGTAACCGATATTCTATAAGACTGAAGAAAGATCTATTTTTTAACTGATGAGTATTGTTAATTTTTCCCTAATATAGGAAACCAGGATCTTGAGATTGGAACTATAAAGTTTAGCTATTTAGACAGAGACAACTGTTTGATAATAATATTTGTTTTGCTGATAACATCTGTGGCTTTTGAGTAATTGAGTGTTTATACTGTCCTTCATCCAGCAAGCAGTCCTTCTGATTTAATAGTACATAAAACATTTATAAAGCAATTACTTTCTTGTGTATGGACCTGCCTTTCTCAAGTAAAACTATATGCAATTGCAGATTCAAGCTAGATCTTTGCCACTTCTTATTAAAGGCATAGATGTTCTTGGTGCTGCGAGGACAGGTTCCGGGAAGACACTTGCCTTTTTAGTACCAGCAGTTGAGTTGCTTTATCAGCTTCATTTTGCTCCTCGGAATGGAACGGGTGTTATCATCATTTGCCCAACTAGGGAACTTGCCATACAGGTATAGTCCTCAACTCTCATCAAAGTAAATTTAAAATTGTTGTTAACTACACTTTTAAGTTGGAGATCCTTGTAACGATTTTCCTGAGAGTTTTAAATTCAAAACCTGCAAACTTACTTTTATAGATCATCACTACATGTTGTTTATGGTTTTCCAATAAATTACTATCTCTATTGAATATCATTTAATTACTAGGCGAAATTTTTCTTTACCAAATCCATCAGTTATTGTTTATGACATCTGTTTGAAGCATTACCAGACTCTTCTGTGTTTCTCTCGCCGAGAAACATTCAGTTTGAGCGAGTTTTTAAAAACTTTATAAGCACCAAGTTAGAGGACTTGTACCAAAATTTGGACAGCAGAAAACCTACTTTAAATTCTGGTCTATCCAAATTCTTTGTTTTTTATAACATATGATTTGTACCATGACTTTGGAATTCCCTCAAGTTGCTGAGCAGCAAGCATAGTTTGCTTTTCCGTAAACCATAAATTCTGTTGTATTGGTCACAGTTTCGTACTCATTCTAATGCTTCTTGTTACACATGTAATTTTTACTTTAACTGAGCCAAAGTTTGTCCACCTTATTATCATATACTTCTCTTTGATTTCTATAAAGAACTAATTGCATTCACACTTTAGATGAACACGAGAAAGACTTTCTAGATATAGTAAACTTCAGGAAATTTATAGACAGATTAGAATTGAATCAGCTAGTCTCCTAATTTTTCTGATTTTTCAGATTTTACTAAAGACAGTATCAGCACCAAGATATCCTTTTTTCTGTGAGTTGAATCTGGATTGAATGATTCCAACAAAATGAGATGCGCCTGGTCCAAAGAAAGCTATTAATAATGATTTGAAAGTGAATCAAAGTTGATTTAATGGATTTTGAGATAAATCCAGTTATCTGGTGAATCAGATGTGAGTTTTGAGTGTGATATGTGAGTGTAGTGGCTTAAAAAAAATTTGTACAAATTATTAGCACCAAAAATTGTTTGGTTACTGAGTATATAAACAGAGAATCATAGATAGATTTGCACAAATTTGTAGAGGAAGAGCGGAGCTTAGAGAAAAAAGCATTTGGAAAGAGAGACTTGGTACCAAGTTTGAGTTACAAAAATATAACATTACATTCTCTATACTGATACTTCTATATCAATAGGAGCAAGTAAAATCTAGTTGACTTCACACGTACTTAACCTGACTAACGAGGTGTGTGTTAAAATATGAATGGTCCGTGTTGATTGAATAATATTGCAGAATTGTTCAGAAAATTTTGAAATGAACCATTCAGATTCTTCCTTTTTTCCTTTCAAATTAAGGTATATAAGTCGTTTCTTTTACCTTAAAAAGATACGGTAACCAAACAATCTAAATGAATGAACGATTATTTATAAGCCAATCGAGTTTTGATAAGAATAGTGCTACAAAATATATTTATTTTGCTAAGTAGTTTTAGTCTCTGCTATAAGACAATATAGTATAGTACATCTGGTATGTAGTGCTCAGAGCAAACCGTTCTGTTAGTCTAGTTTGTCTCTTTCATAGCACAGGCTTTTGTGTGGTTTCTGCAGCAAGACATTTTGTTGGAGCATTATCAGAACTGAACCATGATTCAGGTATTGCTTCAGTAAGATGATTGATCAGGTAGTAGAGACCGTTGTGAGCTTTGCCAATTCCTTTGAGATGATTGGTGCTGGCATCTAAGATTACACAATGTGTAGGATAGAACTGAACTTGGCAGTTGGAGTCCTTAACAAGTTTTTGCACAGACAAGAGGTTGTGCTTAAACTGAGGAACACACAGAACTTGATACAAGGTGAGGCCAGTGTCCAGAGTAGCGGTGCCAGTGTGACTGATTTGAGCCATATCACCAGTAGGCAAGTTGATACTGGTGGAATTGTCAGCAGCTTGAAGCTGTGATAGATTATGAATATGAGGGGTCATGTGATCGGAGGCTCCAGAGTCGATTATCCATCTGTGAGTGAGTCCAGCTGCAGCATTACAAGTTATCATCCCTGAAAAATGAGCGTCTATTTCATCATCTGTGTCAGATCCTTTTGGAGTCATCATGCCAGGGAGCATTAGTTTGAGCTGCTCAATTTGCTGCGGTGTAAAGAGAATGCCATCTGTCCCGGAAGGTGAACTTGTTTGTGCTGTAGCTGCTAGTTTTGGTGCGCCACTTGGTTTGTAGGCACTATTCTTTTTTTGAGTGTGAGGCGGAGGTGTATACCTCTGCTTTTGACTAGCAGAAGGTGCAGAGGACCCGTGTTTCGGGTGCCATTCTGGGTATCCTGTGACAGTCCAACATTTCTCCCCCCTATGACCTTTGAGTCCACAAGCGGAGCAAATAATCTGGCGAGTGGGGTTAGTTTTGCTAAACAGAGCAAGAGTGTCATTATCCACCCGAGAAGGATGAAAAATGTCACGTTGTGCCTCCTCCTGTTGGAGGACGGCAGATGCAGTTTCAACAGATGGAAGGGGACTCATCATTAAGAGTTGACTACGCTGAGCATTATAAGATTCATCTAAGCCATTCAAGAACTGAAATAATTTTGTTTCTTCTTGATGTAGAGAAATGGTGTTTAAAAGATTTAGAACATGTGGGTTAGGGTCTGGAACAAGGGGTAAAGCGTTCATGGCGTCTAACTCTTCCCATAAGACACGCATAGAAGTATAATAATCATTGACAGATTGACTGTTTTGTCGAATCTCATAGAGTTCTTTGTTTATTTTGTATTTTCTAGATCCATTTGTGAGGGAGAATCGTTTTTCAAGATTTAACCAGATAAGCCTAGCAGTGGGAACAAACATGATAGATTTCTTTATACTTGGAGAGACATTACCCGTGAGCCAAGCAATGACCATGTTGTTGCAGGTGTCCCAGAGATCAATCTGCGTTTCATCATCTGTGGGTCGCTGGACAGTGCCTGTTACAAATCCAAGTTTGCGCTTGGAGCTCAAGTTTATCTCCATGGAGCGCTTCCAGGCACGATAATCAGTCGAGCCTTGTAGCTTGTCGACTGAGATGGAGGTTGGTCCATCTGAGGGATGAAGAAAAAGAGGGTTGGCCATATCTTGAAAAGACAGGCGGCTGTTGTTAGACATGGTTTTTGAAAAGAGGGTTGAGGGATCTGGGTTTGTGTATGAGAGTTGGTAAAAGTGAAAAAGAAGATCTGGATGAATGAGATGCTTTATTCTATCACTGCAGTTGAAGGCTCTGATACCATGTTGACAAGAATGAAATGAAAGATTAATCAAAAGCAGATAGAATATGAAGCTTGACACTTGTGCCAAATGGTTTCTCAATCATACCATACATTGATTTCTTGGTTCCATACATATAGGAAGAGAAGACAGCAGTGCCAGGAGGCCAAAAGAAAAGACAAAAGCCTGTGCTATGAAAGAGACAAACTAGACTAACAGAACGGTTTGCTCTGAGCACTACATACCAGATGTACTATACTATATTGTCTTATAGCAGAGACTAAAACTACTTAGCAAAATAAATATATTTTGTAGCACTATTCTTATCAAGTTTTATTCCTAACAGAAAAAATCAGTTATATATCATTCAAGATTTATTTCTTCTGGTATGGCATAAACAATTCCTTGTAATATAGATATTCATCGACTTTCTAGAAATATGGAAGATAGATTATGCTTCTACGTTGTGTTATGTTATACAATTTATATTCCAAATTTAGCACAATACTAGAAATGTTATTTAATTTCACTCATGTGATGTTTTATTTATCTACCGGCTTTTGACTACTGATATTTCAAGTTTTGGCTGACATTATCAACTAACTCATCTAATTAAACTAATGTTTAAAAATTGCAGACACATGCAGTTGCAAAGGAACTTCTAAAGTATCATTCTCAGACTCATGGGTTGGTCATTGGTGGTTCAGCAAGGAAGACCGAGGCAGAGCGACTAGCTAAAGGAGTTAATTTATTGGTAGCAACCCCTGGGCGACTTCTTGATCATCTTCAAAACACCAAGGGGTTTATATACAATCGTCTAAAGGTATCCCTGGCTATTATTTTTACCACACTAAACTTTCATATAAGCAAACGTTGATGGATTATATGCCTCCCTTGTGCTACTAAGTTCATCAAGACCAATATACGCTCATCTCAACTCAATGTAATTAGGACAACATGGCAGAAACGTTGGTGAGAAAATATTGAGGGATTTCTAGTTTTAGTTTCTCCTAGATATTCTGTTAGCTTTAAGAACAACTAAGAGGATGATGAGAATGCGATTATATAGATGTGTAGATTGAGTCATTATGCATTTGCAGACTAAGTGGTCTATGTCTGAAACATGTAACAAGACTTTTTTTTTACTTAATAATTTGATAGTTTGTTTGGTGTACATTTCCCCCTCTTATGTTGGAATTACATCTTCATTTGTTCTCGCCTCTGGCTGTGGATATTGTTAGAGCAACTCCAATGCAATGCTATACTTGGTTCTATTGCTATATTATAGCATCAAAAGTACAAAAACTCAACTCCAAAGGGGTGCTATATTTGGATGCATCCATGCTTAGATGCATCTTTGGTTCTATATTTGAAACCAAGGATGGATCCATCCATGTTGCCACATCATCAATAACTAGAAATTGGAAACTAGTTAATGAGTTAGGTAAAAGTTAAAGAGTTTGTTCTATATAGAAGTTAGGTAAAAGTTAATGAGTTGGTTAGATTTGAAACTAATTATAGAACTTAGCATTGGAGTGCAAGTTTTATTTTAGCACCAAAAAACATTTTTTGGTGCTATATTATAGCAATAGCAATAGATATATAGCATCTAGCATTGGACTTGCTCTTATTAATTGAACTTGTTCTACTATATGGTCATCATGCTATAGAAATGTATATTGAAATGGTAGATTGGTGATATTTTAATCATGTCAGCTGGTATAGCACTTGTGCTATTTCCTAAAAAAATACCTGTCTGAAAGTTACATCGAGTAGATAAACTCTGTCATATACAGAAATTGAGAAAATATAATTAATATAACTATGATCTTGGGATTTGAGAGTTAGATTAGCACTTCAGTTTCGACTTTCGATATAAGTTAAAGTGTCTATAACCTAGTGACTTTCCCTTTCTGTTGAATGCTGTGAATCGGTAGCTAAGATAACTGTAATGCCCTGTACTGCAACATTTATTATTCATATTTTGCCACTTCAAAAGCTTTAGAAGCATCACCTGCATTTGATTCAATTAATTCTCAAGCATGTGTCCTTCAACATTGCTATTTTTTATTTATGGCTGTTCATATATTACAGATTAGCCTATTTTATCAGTCGTATTTTGGATGTTGCAGTGTTTGACAATTGATGAAGCTGACAGAATTTTGGAAGCAAACTTTGAAGAAGAAATGAAGCAAATAATTAAAATTTTACCCAAGGTCTTAGTTCCTGGCATCCTTGTAATTTATACAAAAATCTGATATTATGTTTCATGTTACAATTATTTTGATGTTTCACCGACAGAATGTTATTTGCCTTGTTGTGTTTCACTCTAGCAATTTCGGTAAACTTGTCGTAGTATTTGAAGAAAGTGCTCAACTAACGTTACTTGTCCTTTAGTCTCTAAGTTTATCTGTTACTTGAATTGCAGGAGAGGCAAGCAGCTCTTTTCTCTGCTACCCAGACTGAGAAGGTATTGGATATATAAATCCCGCAGAGTCTTTTATACTCTACCTAGGTCCTTGATATATTGCACTTTTTTGGTAGTTGATATATATTTGGTAGGGGAGGGGGGCTCTTCTAGCACTAGCTAGGAGTGCTTTGCCACCACTCGGGCACTGCACAGTCCTTAATTGGATTTAAATTTCAAATGCATTCTTTTGAATATCACAGTATTACACGCACAACCCAAATTTTGTTATCACTATGTCTTCTTTTTGTCTTTTCCAGGTTGCCGATCTTGCATGCTTATCCTTGAAAGATCCTGTCTACGTTGGTGTAGACGATGAAAGGAATTGGGTAAACAAATAATCTTACTCAACACATGATTATTAAATAAACTGTTGTTTGGTCATGAATGACAAGTAATGATCTTTAGGTCACTAACGAAGGACTGGAGCAAGGCTATTGTGTTGTGCCATGTGCCAAGAGATTTATCGTACTCTATTCATTCCTAAAGCGACATCAATCCCAAAAAGTGATGGTTTTCTTTTCTTCAGTCGACTCTGTTAAATTTCATTCAGAACTGCTGTAGTACATTCACGTGGATTGCTTCGACATTCATGGACAGCAAAAGCAGCAGAAACGAACTAATACTTTCTTTGACTTCTGTAAAGCAGAGAAAGGAATGTTGTTGTGTACCAATGTTGCTGCTCGTGGTCTTGATATTCCCTCTGTGGTATGTGATTCTTTAATATTTCTGCTTATGCAGTTTGAATTCGACAGGTTGCATGAATTAAGAAGTAATACTAAGTAGAGTTAACAGTTTTATTTTGAAATTGAGATACTAGTTCATTACAAATTTACTATGCGTATAGATCTACACTTTAGTCTTGTATATATGGATAGCAATATTTTTTGAGTAATTGTTTTAAGTGCTGTATTTCATGGTGCTCCATTATCATCGTGAGATGAGGATTTACCCTTCTAGTGCGTCTCTCTCTGACTATAGGAACAGAACCACTATGTTACTGAATGCTAATTTGTGTTTTACATTGATTGTAGGACTGGATTATTCAGTACGATCCGCCAGATGATCGTAAGGTGTTGATCAATTTTTTATTAATTGTTGTACACTTGTACTTGTTGCTTTAGTTTTCATGTTATAAATAAAAATATGGATATTATCAATGCATCTTGTTAAACATCTAATTTTCACCCTGTTAAACATGCTTTTGATACCTAATTCAGGAATATGTGCATAGAGTTGGTCGAACAGCTCGTGGTGAAGGTTCAAAAGGAAAGGCCCTGCTTTTCCTGACACCAGAAGAGTTGCAGTTCCTCAGCCATCTTAAGGTCTTGCATAGATTCATGGGTTAGCAATACATTAATATAGGACATATAATAATGATCCAACACTAACAAACACAAATGTTACTAGTTCTGATAATAGAGTCTTGCTATTTTCATCGACATTTTCTGTTTATCTTGTATTATTAGGTTTCTAGGTGGGGCCCATGACAATTTCTTTTTTCAAGTGCTATAATATTATTTGCAACAGTTAAGATCATTCAAGCTAGTACAAATCGTCCAAACGCATTGTTTCTTGGTTTGTTTGAATATAAATTTGATGTGGGTTAATTATATAAAAGATGACTGGTAGATAGCCATCATAAAAGTGTATGCTAAACAGCTATGTTCTTCTAAAAAGCTTTTAAACTCAAATGCTGTTTACTAAATTGTTTAAATAAAATTTGTAAATATCCATATTATTTGAATATCACATTGAATTTTCAGGCAGCTAAGGTACCTGTAAAAGAGTATGAATTTCCTGAAAAGAAGCTGGCTAATGTGCAATCTCATCTGGTAACTTCCATGTGTATATAATTATTATTTTCCTTGTAATTGTGTACACCTCGGTGCCTTGTACAATTAACTTCTTCTTATATGTGCAGGAAAAGTTGGTGTCTAAAAATTATTATCTGAACAAGTCTGCTAAAGAAGCATATAGATCTTATGTATTAGCATACAATTCACATTCTAGCAAGGACATCTTTAATGTTCACCGCCTTGATCTGCAGGTGACTCTTAGTACTTACTGATGCAGTCTCATTTTCAGCAGTTCATCTTACATGTTAGGGATGTGAAAATAGGATCAGGGAGTCTCCAAATTCATCATTTGCTTGGATAATACTCCCCCCGTCCTGAATTTATTGGCGGTATACCAATTTTAAAAGTCAAACTCATTTAAGTTTGTCTGCAAATTATATAATATTTATTAATAACTTTATAAATTCAAAAAGTTTATTTAATAGTAAATCAACTATAATTTTTTTTATAATTTTTATGTCTAATAATAATTAATAATTATTGGTCAAAGTTAGCTTAGTTTGACTTTAAAATTTTATATAACGCCAGTTATTATAGGACAGAGGGAGTACTTATTACTATGTGCATAGGGTTATCCTTCAATTTGGTCTGGTACTATTGGAAGTACATATGATTTTTGATTATTAACTGCACAAAGCCATTGGTGCATTTCGATTCATCCACCAAAATTTCAAACTAGGGATACACATAAATTATTTGTGCCAGTCAGGATGGCAATTTTGCTGCAGTACATAACTAGAATACATAACAAATAGTTATATAATCTGTCAGTCCTTATTGCGAGATAAGTTGATCTTTATGTCTATTCTGTTTTCGGTTTGTTCAGTATCTCATTTCTATTGCATAAATTTTGTGAATGACTTTTTTGAATACTCACACAAGCCAATGACCAATTAATAAATTCTTTGCAGGGGGTGGCAGCTTCATTTTGCTTTGATAACCCTCCGAAGGTCTGTATTAACATAGACAGTGGTGCATCCAAATTCAGGAATACAAAACGAAAAGATGGACGAAGTCGAAATGGATTCAGCAGTAGCAATCCACATGGGAACAGAAGTTCAGGCCATTGATGACCAGTCCGGGAAGATGGACAGTGACACAGGTATGACACCAGAAATGATCCAATAGCAGCTAGCTCTGATGAGCTGTGTTCCAATTTTGCGTTGAGCTTTTCTTTTTATTAATTTTTATCTAATTTATTTATAATTATACAGGCTAGTATTCATGCTGTAGAATGTATGTCAAACACTCGGTACAAAAAATGACAATGACAATGTTAATTGTTCCCTGTTATGTAATATGGATTGAGAGAGCTTCTCTTGTGCAATATTGGTTGACCAGTTTCGTTTGCTGGGTATACTACATGACTATGTTACTATGTTGATAGTACACAAGTGTTTACATAAATTTATAGGACTATATAAATAAAACATACAAACCACAATATTATAGTGTCATAAGGCTATAATCTATTATTATGGGTAGAAATTGAACCCTGTGTATCTTATTTTGCCCGAATGCTGTCAATATTTTCTTCCTTTCTGTTAAATTTTCGGAACTAACTAGAGTTTATTTCCTACTTTTGTAGTCATCTTCTTTACATATTTGATTACAGAAAAGCAGGACTTGATATTCTTCCCTCATCACAATCTCATTGCGTCTAAACTCTATAGGGAATGGAACCAGGATTTAAAATAACACGGGTTGAAATTTAAGTATCGGTAACTTTGAATCTGATACAGGAAGCCCACTTGTTGTAAAAGTCCAGTATCATTTGATGAAGGAACTATCCAACCATGGTCCTCACCAACTTCAAACTCTGCATGACAAACAACTAGAGGAAAGCTTTGAAAACAAGAGAATAATAGTATTGTGAAATCAGCTAAAACTCTTTGAATATTCATCTTAGCTAGCAGAATGAACCAATCTTTTACTTTCCACTAGTTCTAGATTAGTAACAGAGAGAAAATATAAATACAAACAAAATGTACATACCAATGTTTGGATGCCTATATGGTGAAGAATGGAGTTAAGCTGAGGGGGGCAAGAGAGAAAATGGGAGTTTGTTTGCTCAAGTGAATGGAGTGAAAAGTGATTATCTTTTGACTTGGTATGTAGTTGTGCGCTCAGCATTTTTGTAATTTACAATCATATATGGCATACTTTAGAATAAATAAATAATTACTCCATCCGTCGCACCCCATTGTTTATGGGGCTCTCAACTAATAATATTCCCTATAATATTATATTAAAAATACTTTTAAATAGGAATAATATTTTTATAATAGGAAAGAAAAGAAGAGATAATCATAACCACAACAATATACACCCTCTAAAGTCTTTTTGTTGATTTCTATATATATAAAAATACATTTAATATTGAATATAAGAGTATGATACCAAAAGAAATATATTACTGCACTAGACCCCACTAATTGTTTTTGTAAAAAAAAATTAATTTCATCCGATTTAATATTTATATTATTTTTTAATAATTCTACATGATTTGAGGCACAAATGATTGTAGCATTGTACTAGAAGAAACGACTATTAATGAACTGATGATTGCTAAATTGATATAAAACAAAACTTGTGATAAAAAAAAATAGAGCAACATTTCGAGCATTACTTAAAGTTCCAATGAATTTCTGATTCTAGAAGATGCAACAATTATAAAAAGTGGTTCAGGTGAAGATCTTTTTCATGCTCACTTAGGGACTCTGTACTTTATATCTGTCCGTCTATGTTATTTCAACTTCCAACCGTTTGGCCGGAATCAGGATCTAAACTGTGCTTTCGGTGCCATTTCCAATTGTGTTTTGCAACCATTTTTTTTTCCTTTACAAACCTTTTATTTGCTCTAGTGTTCTCTTTTGTTAGTTGATCTTGAAAAGAGTAGCAATACTAAAACCTCTCTGCTTATACATATATTTTAGGTGACTATTTTTGTATTTTAATTTATATTGATCGTAATTTTTTATATAATGTTTATCGAAGTTTTAAGGGTCTTCTGGTTCTTATCAAGATTATAAATAATAGCATCATTCACGAAATTCAGAATCAGAATAATGGGACTACTGATGGCACCGAAACTTCTTTCTAGAACTAGTAATATTCTGTTTGAGACGGCAGTGAAGTTTCTGTGGCCAGCCCATGTGTTTGATTAAGTCTAAAGATTGCAATATAAGTTATTAATTAATTATATACACAAGACAAGGTAACAGAAGATGGATCAATTTGTCTAGTTATACATGAGTTAATATATAATTCTTTGATTATATATATAATGCTGCATGCAGTAGTGCAAGTAGCTTACTCTCACACTCTTCAGCATACATCTTATGGCAACGCAAAACTCCTTGGTTTTTACGGTAACAAGGCGGCCTTCGGAGCTAATAACTCCGGCAAAGCCGACCCCGCACGACTACAAACTCCTATCCGACATTGATGATCAAGAGGGTTTTCGTTTCCAGCTCCCTTTCATTTATTTTTACCCAAAGCAAAACATACAGAAAATGGACCCTGTGAAAGTCATTAGGGAAGCACTTTCCAAAACGCTTGTATTTTACTACCCTCTTGCAGGGCGGTTGCGCCAAGGCGCTGGACGGAAACTGGGCGTGGAGTGCAGCGGAGAAGGGGTGGTGTTCGTTGAAGCTGATGCTGACGTTACACTTGAGCAATTTGGGGGTGAATTTCAGCCACCATTTCCGTGTTTCACGGAGCTTCTTTTTGATGTTCCTGGGTCAGTAGGAATTCTTGATTGCCCTCTGTTACATGTTCAGGTAGTTTTCTCACATTCCTCTTTTCAATGATTTGTTGGCTGTGATAATAATTAACTCTGTTTTCTTATGGCCTCCTTTTGATTTATTACATTGTAGGTAACTCGGCTCAGATGCGGTGGTTTTATATTAGGCTTGCGGATTAACCATGTAATGTGTGATGGTGCTGGGCTTTTTCAGTTTATGTTTGCTCTAAGTGAAATGGCTAGAGGTGCAAGTGCCCCATCTATTCTTCCGGTGTGGCAAAGAGAACTGCTCAACGCGAGGGATCCACCTCGTGTTACATGCAACCACCACGAGTACGATGATGGAGATGTAACAAACCGAGCCACCACACCTGATGATAAAATGGTCCATCGCTCATTCTTCTTCGGAGCCAACGAGATTCTTGCTCTCCATGGACTGATTCCTCGTAACTTTATGATCACGTGTTCTACCTCTGAAGTGCTTACTGCTTTCTTATGGCGGTGCTACACTCGTGCCCTACGGCCTAGCCCTGAAGAGAAGGTTCACTTGCTCTATCTTGTCAGTGCTCGTAGCAAATTTAATCCTCCACTGCCCAGGGGATACTATGGAAATGCATTTGCATCTCCAGCTGGTTTTATGACAGCCAAAAAGCTTTTCAAGAGTTCAATTGGTCATACCATAGAATTTGTTAAACAACTTAAAAGAGATGTCACGGAGGAGTACATGAGATCCGTCACTGACCTGATGGTTTTGAAAGGACGGAAACCTAATTCCATAGTTGCGCGAAGCTTAATCGTGTCAGACATAACACGGGCACCATTTGGAGACATTGATTTGGGGTGGGGAAAACCAGTCTATGGTGGCCCGGCCAAAGGCGGGTTGGGTGGCGACCAGCCTGTGGCAACATGTAGTTACCTATCATTCAAGAACAAGAATGGTGAGAATGGAATTTCGGTGACAGTTTGCTTACCGGCTTCTGTTATGGCAAATTTCGGGGTGCAACTTGATAGCCTGTGGAAGAATAAGGGTCTCTTTGTCATTGATAATAATAGTTCACTTCATATCGAATCAGCACTATAACTGAAAAAGTGTGATATTTCCAGGCCTATCATATTTGTTTCTTTGTGTTTTGAGGTCCAATTCCTACTCATGCATACCATTTTAATTAAAATGTTTATACCTATTACACTTCAGCTGATGATCAAATTTGGTGATTAAGCAACTATATATATGATGAAGAATAAAAACATTGTGATAATTTGGCAAGCTTTTTTGAACACCGAAGTGTCATCTATGTTTCAGTACTATTTTAAGAGGACTTAGCAAGTATATACTCTCAAATTTTTGTCAAACTCTCCACCATTTTATCATGGAAACACAAGATCAGCCCTTGGTTTTCACAGTAACAAGACGCTCACCAGAGCTCATACGTCCTGCAAAACCAACCCCGCACGAATACAAACTCCTTTCCGACAGAGATGATCAAGAGGGTCTCCGTTTCCAGATTCCAGTCATTTTATTTTACCAAAATAAAAATGATGTAGAGAAAATGGACCCCGTGAGTGTCATTAGGGAAGTCCTTTCCAAAACTCTTGTGTTTTACTACCCTCTTGCTGGCCGGCTACAAGAAGGTGGAAAGAAACTGTGCGTAGAGTGCACGGGAGAAGGAGTGATGTTCGTTGAAGCTGATGCAGACGTCACACTTGACCAATTTGGTGATGAACTTGGGCCACCTCTTCCATGTTTTGATCAACTTCTTTTTGATGTACCTGGATCTACCGGAGTTCTTGATTGCCTTCTAATCCACATTCAGGTAATTCAGTTTATTGTAATTTCGTACAAATTGATGTGTTAAGTTTTGATTGGAATGAGGCCCCTGTATTCACATAAATAGCGTCAATTAAAACATCTCAGCTCAATTGTCATGTTATTTTGTACAAAATTTTGTAGTCAATTTTGTGCATGTAGCATTACTCTATTAATCCATACAAATCCAATTACATTTGATGATAATACAGGTAACCCGGCTCAAGTGCGGAGGATTCATATTTGCCTAGCGCATGAACCATGCAATGTGTGATGCACTGCTTTAGGTGAAATCGCCAGAGGTGCAAGTGCTCCTTCAATTTCACCTGTGTGGCAAAGAGAACTACTTAACGCAAGGAATCCACCCCGTGTCACGTGCAGTCGTGCACACATCCTCAGTTTAATTCTGTAGCTAGCCTCGACATACCTCTTGATGACATAGTCCATCGTTCATTTTTCTTTGGCCCTGCTGAGATTTCTACCCTCTGTCAGTCGGTTCCTCCTGAGCTTGGCAAGTTTTCATCCTTTGATCTTCTCACAGCTTGCTTATGGTGGAGTTGCATTCGTTCCCTGCATCTTGACCCTGAAGAAGAGGTGCGATATGTTGTCTAATCAATGCATGCGCAAAATTCAATCCTCCTCTCCTGCCTAAGGGATACTATGGGAATGCATTTGTGAGCCCAACAGCTATAACAACAGCGGGAAACCTTTGTCAGAATCCAATTGGACATGCACTGAAACTTGTCAAGAAAGCAAAAGAACATGTCACAGAAGAGTACATGAAGTCTCTGGCTGATTTAATGGTTTTAAAAGGGCGGCCTCAATTCAGTACCTCGGCAAGAATTTATGTGGTGTCAGACGTGAGACATGCCGGATCTGGGGAAGTCGATTTTGGGTGGGGAAAACCAGCTTATGGTGGTCCAGTCAGAGGTGAGGTGATGGTTAGTTCTTACATATCAGTTAAGAACAAAAAGGGAGAGAATGGAACTTTGGTGCCAGTTTACTTGCCATCATTTGCAATGGAAAGATTTGTAGTGGAACTTGATAGAATGTTGAAAAACAATGATCAATCAGTCATTGGCGACACTTCACTTCATATCAGATCAGCACTATAGATTTTTACTGCACTTGGTCAGCCTGGATGTTGGTGAAAGAAAAATATGTTTGCAAGAAGAAATCGAACCTTAATCATGCATTGATTTTATTTAAGTTCATAGTAGACCAGTAGTATCTCAGTCTGAGAAACCCCAAATTTTTTCTCCAAAATTTTTCTCAAATATTGAGTTGTCAATATATAAATGGGAAAATGCTTGGTGCACATAATTGTATACAAAAACATATACATAATGACATGGGGTGGATTTTAATTGGATGGCCCCCTGCATTTACACCAACCACCCCAATTAAAATCCACCACATCACTTGCCACATCATTATGTACAAATTTTCTGTACACAATTGTGTGCACCTAGCACTACTCATATAAATGATAACTTTTTTGATAATAATATGGTATTCTGCCTACATACATATGCGCTCCCAAATTAAAATTGGTCATATGTTCATATTATTTGGCAAACATTTAAGAAACCCAGTACTCCCCTTTCGATTTTAATCTCGTTCAAAGTTTTATAAAAGTAGATAATTATTTTATTAATATTATTTAATGGAGGATGCATATTTTTGTCACGATCAATAATCATATAATTATTATTTTTAGTATTGTTAAAATGGATCATATTAAAGTTCTTTTAAAAAATCCGCGTCTTTCATTACCCCAGAATTCACATGAGACATAACATCCACATAGCAATTTAGCTCTCAAGAAAAACGAGCAGATTGTATGAGCCCTCCTGCTAGTTAACCTTCTAACATGAATTAACCTAAAATGATCAGTAGCAGATAAAAGTTTTGGACGAACACTCATCAATAACATGGTCCAACTCTGTGCGATAAGAAATGTCTCCGATAATTGCTTGCACCGCAATGAGTGAGTCAGACCCGATTCCACCACCAAGCCAAAGCCTCAAGGATTCCTAGTACCTCAACCGACACCTCCCTATTGATTCGCATCATTTGATCACCTTTAAATGCACCAACATGATTTCTCAGCACCCAACCACCTGAAAACGATGGTGAGCCCAGAACTATTGATGCGTGCACATTAAGCTTCAAATATTGAGTTGAACCTCCTTTTCCTTCTCTCTCTCGCTTGCCAATCAATTTCGAATATTTAAATATTAAAATATTTCTATTCACCATGCATTCAACAAAATTATCCCCCTCCCTTGCCACTTGCCAGCAACCTCTTGTTCCAATGTCTCTCGCGCTCTCTTTACATTATTTGAACTCTGATCGATTAAAGACAAGTCATCCATTGGAAAATTCAACAATTTCGAAAGTAAAATATCAAAACAATTCCAAGTAATAGTTAAAGAAAAGGACATAATCTTTATAAAAACATTAACGTCCAAGAAATAGGACTGAAAAACTTTTCACTCTTTCAAGCAGAGCTTAAGTTTTTTTAGAAACATTACAGAAGCAGCATAATCGAACTACATTACTGCAACAATGGTTTGGCTCGGATAATGCTAATTCTTAGTCGAATTTTACTCCCATCATTTCGTGGAACGAATTCACGGAGACACTTATCGTTCGGCTTGACTCCATTCCACTTCCAGAAAGCTCTCCACCCTTTCATGAGACAGGTCCGACCATCAACCCATTTTTTAACAACTACAGGCCATGTCCTCCCTTGTTCATCGCAAACATTTATTTTTTTTGGAAGCTTCGGGTTGAAGTCCCTGATCAAATCCGTAGGGACACGCTGCAATATTTTCGATTAGTATTTCGCAAGCAAATTCAAAACCAAATCCCAATGGAAAATTTTGATTTCTAATGTAAATCAAACCAAAGAAGAACAAAGAACAATTTTGTAATACTTAATTGTTAAATAAAAAAATAAATGATGATAAATAAAATAATATGATGAGTATTTGCTACTTTTAATATTCCACTCAAGGGGTTTTTCTAACCTGATATGAATTTTATAGAATTATCTCATAAATTAAATTATTTGAATTTTAAAAATTAAAATTAATAATTTTGTTAGCGATTTAACTCTGTTGGTGGGATACTATCGTTACTAGACCTGTAAATTCGTTTGTATTGTATACCTTCGTGTTGTGTACTCAAACACAAAACACAAAACCGACTCATTTAGGATTCGTGGACTTTCCTGTCATTTTCGTGCGTGTTTCGTGTTGTTTTTATGCGTGTTTTGTGTAAAATTGAATATAAATATATAAAATAATGTAAATATTAGATTTCTAGATAAAAAATTTCAAAATTATATATATGAACTATATACATTTAAATCATTTATACTTACAATATTATAAGCTATGCATTATGTTAAAAGAAAATATACATGTATTTATTATAGATATACATATTTATAATTAAATTTTAATATTTAATCATAAAATTATATTTATTTCTTGTACCCGTGTCGTGTTGTGTACCTAAAAGCTATATACAAAACCGACACTTGCATCTCAGTCGTTGTACTTAGTGTTCGTGTATTTTTCGTGTTGTGTACTAAAAATAAAAGCACTAAATTTTCGTGTCGTTTGCTTGTTCAGTTTTCGTGTCGTATGAAAATCCGGATCTAACTATTACATTAATAAAATCCTAACCAATTTAAAAGTCTTTTCATAATAATATAATAATTATTATAAAATCTGAGGCAATATTGAAGTCTTTAATTATCATATCTTAATGAATATGTAAGTCTTTTCATAATAATATAATAACAATCATAAAATTTTAATCAATATGAAAGTATTTTCATAATAGTATAATTATTATTAAAATGAATAATTTTGTTAGCGATTTAACTTTGTTGGTGGGATATCTCTTACAATAAAAGTTCTAAGAAGTCTTTTCAAAATATAGTAATAATTATAATTATAATATCCTAACTAATATTAAAATTTTTGATCGTAAAATCCTATCAATATGAAAGTCTTTTCATAATTATATAAAAATTATTATAAAATCTTAATTAAGTCTTTTAATAATAATATAATAATTTTATTATTAAATAAAAAAATTATCATCATAACTAAATTTAATACTTGTACTTCTAGTTTTGATTACCCTTATTAATAATGATTACTGATATTAACTTATTAATAATGATTATTAATTATTATTAATAAGACATCACTTTTTTTATTTTTTGACAGATAGTAGGACATCACTTGAATCAACTGATTTCTATCAAATATCGTAAATTTTAATTTAAGATATGATATAAGCATCTGCGAAAGTTCGTTCGAAATTAACTGCTAACGGCCTCTAACAAACATGCAGGTAGTCAGAAAAATTTCAAAATCAGCCGACTACATAGAACAAGTGTTAATGATAATAGGGTCCCATTTTGTCATCGCTTTATGAGACGGGCTCACTCACCGGTCGAATTATTACCCGGACCAGATGGTAACGACTGATTCCTGCACGATTACAACATTATCAAACTACTAGAATTGCAGATGAGATAAAAACACTGTTTGTATAGGAGAAAAGAAAATCTCATGGCAGCTGCACAAGAGCCTCTGGTTTTCACAGTTACCAGGCGTGCCCCTGAGCTGATCCCTCCCGCAAAACCAACCCCGTTTGAGTACAAACTCCTCTCCGACATCGATGATCAGGGGAGTCTCCGTTTCCGAGTCCCCGTCATCTATTTTTACCGGAAGAGAAATGACAAAATGGACCCTGTGGAAGTCATCAGGGAGGCCATTTCGAAAACTCTGGTGTTTTACTACCCGCTTGCTGGGAGGGTGAGAGAGGGCGCTGGCAGGAAGCTGGGAGTGGAATGCACTGGAGAAGGTGTGATGTTCATTGAAGCTGATGCTGAGGTTTCTATTGAGGAGCTTGGAGGTGATGCCATTCAGCCGCCTTTTCCGTGTTTTGAGGAGCTTCTGTTTGATGTACCTGGCTATTCTGGAGTTCTTGATTGTCCTATTCTCCTTTTTCAGGTTTAATTTCCATTTTTATCTAACTGCTTTGTGTTTTGCGAGACCAAAGTTGCAAGTGACTAATTCTGTCAAAACCTTATTCGGGGGAGGGGTTTACCAGGATTATATTATATTCTTACATTTCCCTGAAAGCCAATTTTAAACCTCTAAGAGTATAATCGTTGGTTAAATGGAACCTATAAAACATTATGTAAAATTTGCTGAACCTGTAAGACATTTTGCTTCAATGGTATTGGTTATATTGATTGGCTATAATTTAAAATTAATATGTTATTAATATTTTAAATTGTTAAAATTGAATATATCAGTTTAATATGGTAATAAATGATGTGCAATCTTCCTATAGATTTTTTACAGACCTGTAGAGGTTCGACAAATTTAATCATCATAGGAGGTTAGTTAAATTTATAGACAACAGCTGAGCATGGTTGGAGTTGAGTTTTTCGAGCTATTGGCAATTTTTTTTTTTATTTTAAGTATGCCAAACTCACTTTTTAGCCAAGGATTTTCTATGGTTGGAGATGCTCTAAGGATTGGGAGGATGGTTTTTACCGGGATCATATTAAGTATATTTTAACATGGAGGGTCAATGGAAATGAGCTAGCGTAAAACTGTTATGGTGAATTTTGCTAGGAAAATTGAGTAAGAGAATAATTTAAGTTCAAATCTAGATATAATTTATTATGAAAGGAATGAAATTTATTTAAATTTCCCTAATTTTCCAATTGAGTTTGAGAGATTTGAAAATCAAGATTTGGGGGGTTATTACTTGGTACTGTGGTGATAGGAGAGCAAAAAGAGATGTATCGGACTGTTTTGGTAATGACTTGCAGAAGTCATTCTAATGTAGTAACTTGACACACTGGTTGCGATTATCTACTTAGCGGAAATTAGGTGCTTGATTATACGAAAACTTCCTTAATTAAGTGGCAGCAAAGTATGGTCCCCCTTGTTAAGTAAATGCACTAATGCAGAGCTAAGAGAACAGAGCATAGCTAGTAACGATTATACTTTATTAATTGCTCGAATTTGATCTTCCTTGAAATCATCATTACTAATGAGAAAATAAGATTTCTTCGCAAAGAACTTGATCCTTGATCTACAACGGTGTATCACTTTTTACCTCAGTTTCTCTACTGATAATATATGCCTGTGTGTAAATGTAGGTAACTCGACTCAAATGTGGAGGATTCATAATTGCTGTGCGTCTTAACCACACAGTGTCAGATGCAGGTGGAATTGCGCAATTTATGAATGCTGTAGGTGAAATTGCTAGAGGTGCAGATTCCCCTTCTGTTCCTCCTGTGTGGCAAAGAGAAATACTTAATGCAAGGGATCCCCCTCGTGTTACGTGCACACATCATGAGTATGATGATGTGCCTGACAGGAAGGGAACCCTCATCTCTGTCGGTAATATGGTCCATCGTTCATTCTTTTTTGGTCCTGCTGAGATTCTGGTCCTCCGTCTATTGGTTCCTTCTCACCTTATCAAATGTTCTACGTCTGAGTTGCTCACTGCTTGCTTATGGCGGTGTCGCACTCGTGCCCTGCAGTTTGACCCTGAAGAGGAGGTGCGCCTGCTCTATAATATCAATGCACGTGGAAAATTTAATCCTCCCTTGCCTAAGGGATACTATGGAAATGCATTTGCATTCCCTGCAGCTGTGACGACAGCTAGAAAGCTGTGTCAGAATCCAATTGGATATGCATTGGAGCTTGTTAAGAAAATTAAAAAAGATTTTAGTGAAGAGTATATGAGATCTGTCGCAGACCTAATGGTTTTGAAAGGACGACCCCCCTCCACAGCTGTGCGAATATTTCATGTGTCTGACGTGACACGTTCAGGATTAGGAGACGCTGATTTTGGTTGGGGAAGACCTGTTTACGCTGGTGCAGCCAGAGGTGGGGTGGGTAACAGACCTGTGGCGGCAACCTTTTACGTATCATGCAAGAACAAGAAGGGTGAGAATGGAATTGCTGTGACAGTTTCCCTGCAAGCGTCTGTAATGGAAAAGTTTGCAGCAGAACTCGACCACTTGTTGAAGAACAATGACCAACTGGTCATCAATAATACTTCAATTCCTACCAAATCAGCCCTCTAGATTTTTCTTGGCCTTGTTTGGTAAAGGGGATTTAAACTATCGGCTAAAAATAAATAAGGCGATTCTTGTAGTAATTCTATGTCTGTAAACTATCTACCTATCTCCTAATTATGGGGTGAATAATTATATGAAGACAATGGTACAAGCTAGTTTTGGACCAATGAATTGATTAAAGGTCAGGCTGTCTTAACTTGATCATTTTCTGGCTTTATTGAACTTACCTGCTTTGCTTCTTCTGGTAATGACTGCTTTTAAATTAGTAGTTGCTGCCTATTAAAATCTCCCTTCCGGTCCTCTCTGATATTGATGATCAAGAAATCTAAATCACCGAATTGCAGTCATCCTATTTTACAAGAAGAAAAATGTGTCCGTTGATGTACTAAATACGTGAAAGTCATTAGAGCATGTCCAATGGAGGTGCTAAAGTTGGTGCTATTGCTATAATATAGCATTCAAGCACAAAACTCAACTCCAATAAGATCCTAAATTTGAATGTAAAAAAGCAAAATGCTATACATGGTTCTAAATATAGAACCAAGTATAGATGGTGCTATAATTGCCACATAAGCATGCAAGTGACAAAATATATTAATAAAGTAATAGTGACAAATATAATTATGTACTTTAACATTATATAGTGAGAATATAGCTTTATTTGAATATGTTTGGTTCTATTTCACATTTATCAGAGCAAGTCCAATGCAATGTTATAAGTGGTGCCATTTTTATAATTTGAAATCAAATGCTAAAAATCTCAACTACAGTGAGGTTCTATACTTGGATGCAAATATGCATATATGCATACTTGGTTCTAAATTTGAAACCAAGGATGCATAAATGCATCCATGTCACATCATCAACTAACTATAATTGATATATATAGTGGTGAACTTTAAACAAAGTTTAGGAGAGAGAGACTAAAGTTACTTAATTTTGAAATTATTTGGATGCAAAATGCTTCTAGCATTGGAGTTGAAGTTCTATTTTAGCAACAAAAAACACTTTTTGGTGCTAAATTATAACAATAGCTATAGCTATTTTGCATCTTGCATTGGACTTGCTCTCATTGGACCATAAGTTCTATTTTAGCATCAAAAATCACTTTTTGATTTCAAATTATAAAAATAACTAGATCTATTTTAAAATCACCATTAGACTTGCTCTTATAGAAGCACTTTCCAAAACTCCTGTACCTTACTACCCGTTTGCTGGCCGGCTACGAGAGGGCTATGGCCGCAAACTGGCAGTGGAGTGGGGTGATGTTCACTGAAGCTAATGCTAATGTTACACTTAAGCAATTGGTAATGTAATTTATCCACCATTTCCATGTTTCGAGGAGCTTCTCTTTGATGTGCCTGGTTGTGCTGGACTTCTTGATTGTCCTCTCCTCCTTATACAAGTATATTTCTTTTGATATTATATATTTCTGTGCTTGTGTAGAATTCCTGCACCAATGGTGCGGATCTTTTGGAGAGGAAGGATAAGAAAGCGGAAGTGTTTAATTACAAAATTTATCTTACTACTTTTCAGCAAACTTGATCTTCCTTGCAATCATGCTTAAAATTAACTTTACTCAATATGAAAGTGTTTTCACAATAGTATAATTATTATTAAAATGATTTTTTTTTTTTTTGTGATTTAACTTTGTTGGTGGAATATCTGTTACAATAAAAGTTCTAAGAGCATCTCCAACGGCGTTGGCTATAATCTTTGGCTAAATTGAACCTGTAAGACATTATGTAAAATTTGCTGAACCGGTAAGACATTGTACTTTAATGGTATTAGCTATATTGGTTGGTTATAATATAAAAATAGAATGTTATTAATATTTTAGTTTGTTAAAATAGAAGATATCAGTTTAATATGGTAGCCATCCAAGTTGGCTAAAATTATATACAACAGATTCACGTGGTTGGAGTATGATTTTTTCAACATGTTGGCTAATTTTTTTATGTTTGGAATGCCAACTCTTTTCATTTTTTAGCTCTTGGATTTGTATGGTTGGAGATGCTCTAACAAATATAAAAGTATTTTCTTAATAATATAATAATAATTATAATATCCTAACTAATATTAAAGTCTTTGATTATAAAATTTTAATCAATATGAAAGTCTTTTATTATTATATAATAATTATTATAAAATTCTAATTAATATGGAAGTCTTTTAATAATAATATAATGATTTGATTATCAAATAAAAAAAATTATCATCATAACTAAATTTTACTCTCTCTGTCCAATCAGGTTCTTTAAATTATTTTTAGCACGCATTTTGAGACTTTTATAAAATATACTTACATAATATATATAATTTTTAAAAAAATTCTGAAAAAAAATTTGACGTTTAATCTTTTATTTAAAAAAGATTTTTTAAAAACAAATTATAAAATTATATTTTACAAGAGTCTCAAAATGCATGCAAACAGTCTACGTAAACAATTTCACGGGACGGAGAGAGGGTGCACTGCTTTAGCATTTGGTACGGTTATCCTTATTAATAATGAGTCCTGATATTCACTTATTAATAATGATTATTATTAGTTATTTTAGATAAAAAATCACTAAAATATTATTAAATCAACTGATTTCTATCAAAGGTCGTAAAATTTAATTTGAAATATGATATAAGCAGAGTTCGTTCGAAATTAACTACGAACGGCTTCTAGGAAACATGCAGGTAGTCAGAAAATTTTCAAAATCAGCCGACTACATAGAACAAGTGTTAATGATAATAGGGTCCCATTTTGTCATCGCTTTATGAGACGGGCCCACTCACCTTTCATTGTGGTCGAATTATTACCCTGACCAGATGATAAAGACTGATTCCTGCACGATTACAACATTATCAAACTACTAGAATTGCAGATGAGACGAAAACACTCTTTGTTGTGTAGGAGAAAATCTCATGGCAGCTGCACAAGAGCCCCTGGTTTTCACAGTTACCAGGCGTGCCCCTGAGCTCATCCCTCCGGCGAAACCAACCCCGTTCGAGTACAAACTCCTCTCCGACATCGATGATCAGGGGAGTCTCCGTTTCCGAATCCCCGTCATCTATTTTTACCGGAAGAGAAATGACAAAATGGACCCTGTGAAAGTCATCAGGGAGGCTATTTCGAAAACTCTGGTGTTTTACTACCCGCTTGCTGGGAGGGTGAGAGAGGGCGCTGGCAGGAAGCTGGGAGTGGAATGCACTGGAGAGGGTGTGATGTTCATTGAAGCTGATGCTGAGGTTACTATTGAGGAGCTTGGAGGTGATGCCATTCAGCCGCCTTTTCCGTGTTTCGAGGAGCTTCTGTTTGATGTACCTGGCTATTCTGGAGTTCTTGATTGTCCTATCCTCCTTTTTCAGGTTTAATTTCTCTTCATTTTTATCTCACTGGAGTGTTAAAGTGACTAATTCTGCCAAAATCTCGAGGTACCATGATCATATTATATTCTACATTCCCTATGACTCAAAAACCCATTTAAATGTCAAGGGGTTTGGATGAAGGCTTATTGAATCATATTATATTTTAACACGGAGAGTGAATGGAAATGAGTGAGAGTAAAACTGTTATGATGAATTTTGCTAGGAAAGTTGAGTAAGGATAAATTGAAGCTCAAATCTAGATTTAATTTGTTATGAAAGGAATGAAATTCATAAACACGATACGAATAGATTAAATTTCATTGCATTCGCCTCATTTTCATTCACTCCATCCGAACCCAACATTAAATTTCCCTAATTTTCCAATAGAGTTTGAGAGATTTGAAAATCAAGATTTGGGGGTTATTACTTGGTACTGTGGTGATAGAGAGCAAAAAGAGATGTATCAGACTGTTTTGGTAGTGACTTGCACAAGTCATTCTAATGTAGTAACTTAACACACTGGTTGCCATTATCTACTAGTGGAAATTAGGTGCTTGATTATATGAAAACTTCCTTAATTAAGTGGCAGCAAATTATGGTCCCCTTGTTAAGTAAATGCAGAGCTAAGAGAACAGAGCATAGCTATTAACCGTTATACTATATCAATTGCTCGAATTTCATCTTCCTTGAACTCGTCATTTGTAATGAGAAAATAAGATTTCTTTGCAAAGAACTTGATTCTTGTTCTACAGTGCTATATCACTTTTTATCTCATTGTCTCTACTGATAACATATGCTTGTGTGTAAATGTAGGTAACTCGACTCAAATGTGGAGGATTCATAATTGCTGTGCGCCTTAACCACACAGTGTCAGATGCAGGTGGACTTGCACAATTTGTGAATGCTGTAGGTGAAATTGCTAGAGGTGCAGATTCCCCTTCTGTCCCTCCTGTGTGGCAAAGAGAAATACTTAATGCAAGGGATCCCCCTCGTGTTACGTGCACACATCATGAGTATGATGATGTGCCTGACAGGAAGGGAACCCTCATCTCTGTCGGTAATATGGTCCATCGTTCATTCTTTTTTGGTCCTGCTGAGATTCTGGTCCTCCGTCTATTGGTTCCTTCTCACCTTATCAAATGTTCTACGTCTGAGTTGCTCACTGCTTGCTTATGGCGGTGTCGCACTCGTGCCCTGCAGCTTGACCCTGAAGAGGAGGTGCGCCTGCTCTATAATATCAATGCACGCGGAAGATTTAATCCTCCCTTGCCTAAGGGATACTATGGAAATGCATTTGCATTCCCGGCAGCTGTGACGACAGCTGGAAAGCTGTGTCAGAATCCAATTGGATATGCATTGGAGCTTGTCAAGAAAATTAAAAAAGATTTTAGTGAAGAGTATATGAGATCTGTCGCAGACCTAATGGTTTTGAAAGGACGACCCCCCTCCACAGCTGTGCGAATATTTCATGTCTCTGACGTGACACGTTCAGGATTAGGAGACGCTGATTTTGGTTGGGGAAAACCTGTTTACGGTGGTCCAGCCAGAGGTGGGGTGGGTAACAGACCTGTGGCGGCAAGCTTTTACGTATCATGCAAGAACAAGAAGGGTGAGAATGGAATTGCTGTGACAGTTTCCCTGCAAGCTTCTGTAATGGAAAAGTTTGCAGCAGAACTTGACGGCATGTTGAAGAACAATGACCAACTGATCATCAATAATACTTCAATTCCTACCAAATCAGCCCTCTAGATTTTTCTTGTGCTTGTTTGGTAAAGGGGAATTAAACTATCCACTGAAATATAGATAAGGCGGTTCTTGTAGTAATTCTATGTCTGTAAACTATCTACCTATCTCCTAATTTTGGGGTGAATAATTATATTTACAGACAATGGTACAAGCTAGTTTTGGACCAACGGATTGATTAAAGGTCAGGCTGTCCTAACTTGATCACTTTCTGGCTTTATTGAGCTTACCTGCTTTGCTTCTTCTGGTAATGACTGCTTTTAAATTAGTAGTTGCTGCCTATTAAAATCTCCCTTCGGTCCTCTCTGATATTGATGATCAAGAAATCTGCATCACCGATTTGCAGTCATCCTATTTTACAAGAAGAAAAATGTGTCAGTTGATGTACTAAATATGTGAAAGTCATTAGTGAAGCACTTTCCAAAACTCTTGTACCTTACTACCCGTTTGCTGGCCGGCTACGTGAGGGCCATGGCCACAAACTGGTAGTGGAGTGGGGTGTTGTTCAATGAAGCTAATGCTAATGTTACACTTAAGCACTTGGTGATGTAATTCATCCACCATTTCCATGTTTCGAGGAGCTTCTCTTTGATGTGCCTGGTTGAGCTGGACTTCTTGATTGTCCTCTCCTTCTACAGGTATTTCGATTAATATTATATATTTCTGTGCTTGTATAGAATTCCTGCACCAATGGTATGGATCTTTTGGAGAGGAAGGATAAGAAAGGGGAAGTGTTTAATTTTAAATTTATCTTACTACTTTTCAGAAAATTTGATCTTCCTTGCAATCATGCTTAAAATTAACACTTTCCGTTCCCAGTAAAATGGTCCACTGTTCGTTCTATTATGCCCCCATCAAGATTCTTGCCTTTCTACAGGTTCCTCTTTACCTTACCAAGTGTTTACCTCTAAATTGCTCACCGTTTGCTTATGGCGGTGTCACACTTGTACCCTGCACCCTCACCCTGAAGAATAGGTGCGCTTGCTTTATAATGTTAATGGCTGTTCAAAATATTATCCTCCTCAGCCTAAGGATATTATGAAAATGCATTTGCGTTCCCAGAAGCTCTGGGAACAGTGTAAAAATTGTGTCAGAATCCAATTAGATTTGCACTGGAACTTTTTAAAAAATGGAAAGAATTTACAGCAGAGTACGTGAGATCTCTTCTGCCTACAGTGCGTGAAACTATTACATCAATTATGTCAGTTAATATATTGTGTTTAATCCTCTATGAAAATATATTCCGAACTCTTCAAAATATGCAAATTTTGGATAATATTCATTCAACCAACTTTCGATTCGTTTCTGAGACGGTCTGGTTTTTATCTCAGTTAAGAAGATTGCCAAAGAGAGCCTTATTGGTTTGTAATATAGTTTGATACTGAACTAGGGTACTGGTTTCTTTGTCTGTGTGTTTCATTTTTGTTCTGTTTATCAGATTAAGTTCATACTTATTTTATAACTATGTATGAAAGCATAAGTTTTCATAGTTCTTGTCAAATACTCGACAAGTCCTATGTTCCAACTTTCTGTAGTTTTGGAGGAATCGGGCTCGTTTAGATCATGTTTGTCACTCTTGTAAATTCAAGCCTAGTCACCTTGATTATGACAAAGTATTTTAGCATCCACTCTTGGAGATGGAGATATTTTTTGCGATGCAGTTAAGTAGATTCTCGAGCTAAATCCAGGCTGTGTCCAGATGCAACTATATATAGACATGCTTCATTTGATCTTGATTAGTAGAACAAGACCTCTCTCTTGAAGCATACATATCTTATGGCAACTCAAGAGTCCTTGGTTTTCAAAGTAACACGACAGTCACCGGAGCTAATAACTCCAGCAAAACCGACCCCACACGAGTATAAGCTTCTCTCTGACATAGATGATCAAGAGGGGTTTCGTTTCCAAATCCCAAACCTCCAATTCTATCGAAAGAGAAGTCATTTTGCTGATGTCCCTGGAATGGACCCCGTGAAAGTCATTAGGGAAGCACTCGCCAAAACTCTTGTTTTTTACTACCCTCTTGCAGGCCGGGTACGAGAAGGTGCAGGTAGGAAACTCAGCGTGGACTGCACTGGTGAAGGAGTGTTGTTCATAGAAGCTGACGCGGATGTCGCACTTGAGCAATTTGGGGATGATCTCCAGCCACCATTTCCCTGTTATGAGGAGCTTCTTTTCGATGTCCCTGGCTCTACTGGAATTCTTGATTGTCCTATTCTCCATATTCAGGTACAAGCAATCAAGCATTTTTTTATTTTTTTTTAACTAATGCGGCTTAAATTGCTTTACAATTTGAGTATTTGTTCTAAGATATTCTCGAAGTGAGCGATATTCTCAAGGTGAACCAGAGTCGAACCTAGGATCTGGGTCAACAGAGGATAAGCTCTTAACCACTGGGCTATCCAACATAAATTAGTTTTGTGCTCGATCCTTTTAATAACAATCTATGCAGGTGACTCGGCTGAAATGTGGAGGATTCATACTGGCCTCGCGCATCAACCATACATTGTGCGACGCGGCTGGACTCGTTCAATTCCTGACTGCTCTAGGCGAAATTGCAAGAGGCGCAACTGCACCCTCTGTTCCTCCAGTGTGGCAAAGAGAACTACTCAATGCAAGAAATCCCCCTCGTATCACCTGCACTCACCACGAGTACGATGATGTAGCTGAAATTAACATGCCTCTCGACGACATGTCCCACCGCTCATTCTTCTTCGGCCCCTCTGAGATTCATGCCCTCCGTCAATCCCTCCCCCCTCACCTTAATCAAAGCTCTTCCTTCGAGCTGATCACCGCTTGCCTCTGGCTCTGTCGCACTCGCTCCCTCCAGCTCCACCCCGAAGAGGAGGTCCGCATTCACTGCGTTGTCAATGCACGCACAAAATTCGTCCCTCCAATCCTGCCTCTCGGTTACTACGGAAATGCATTTGTCTACCCCGCAGCTCTCACAACAGCAGGAAAATTATGCAAAAGTCCTTTGGCATACGCTTTGGAACTAGTCAAAAAGACTAAAGAAGTCGTTACAGAAGAGTACATGAGATCCGTCGCTGATTTGATGGTCCTGAAAGGCCGGCCTCATTACACAGTTGCCCGAACCTACATCGTGTCCGACTTGTCACGAGCCGGGTTTCGAGATGTCGATTTAGGGTGGGGGAAGCCTGCTTATGGAGGTCCGGATGGTGGTTTGCCTGTGGCGAGTTTCTACGTGCCTTATGAGAACAAGAAGGGTGAGCATGGAACTTTGGTGGCAGTTATGCTACCAGCATATGCGATGAAAATATTTGTGGTGGAAGTTGATAAATTGTTGAAGAACAATAACTCATCACTACTCCTTCATGATTCTTTACTTCATATCAGATCAGCAATATAGGGTTTACGTTTATTTTTACTTTCATCAGCTCCTAAGTCTAATATCAGTGGACTGGTGGCTCCATAAGTTAAGTGACAGAATAAACTTTTTTTCGGTTGTAAGCTGTTTGTTTATCTTATTTAGTTATGGATTGAAAATGAAGGAGAAATAAAGGGTCTTTTTAGCGTTCATGGATGGCCATGAGTAACATTTTTATTGACGAAGATTTTTATATAAATCACTTTATAGATATAACTTTTTTTCAAATTACTCCCTCCGTCCCACAATACATGTCCCTTTGATTTTTTTCACGTAATTTGAGGTGCAAATAAAACATACTTCTATATATTATTTTTAAAATTTTTTTTTTCTGAATAAAAGTATAACATCCATATTTTTATTCAGAAAAAGAAAATTTGAAAAATAATATATAAAAGTATGTTTTATTTGCACCTCAAATCACGTGAAAAAAGTCAAAGGGACATGTATTGTGGGACGGAGGGAGTAATGTTTATTCTCATGAATAGACGAGGCAAACATAATAACATATCCAAAGCATTTTCCATGGAACGCGTAGTCTTTTTTCATGTGTTCGTTCACAAAAGTCAAAAACTCCAAAATCGAAAGAAATAAGGATGGATGTATAGTCAACTACATGCAAGTCGTCAAGAACTTTTGACCTAGATCAGAGCAGAGCCATGCATTATCTTGGGGCTGAAATCCTTTTAAGCACGCGCACATAGGAGAATTGTGTCAGCTTTACGTATTCATTATAGCGACCACAACCGTCCATTGGATAAGTAAAATGAAGTTTCCAGTTTATTTTCGCATTTTCCGATCACACCCGCCGATTGATCCAGTTTTTTTTTAAAAATATTTTTACGAAAAAAATTAAAAGAAATGCTAATCACATGTAAGTGAGAATTACTGATAATTGATAAAGAAATTTTAATTTATATACTTAGATAAAATTAACGATATTTACAACTTATTAGGTATAAAAATATTAATCTAATAATAAAATATTATAAATTATATTAAAATTGTTCATATAAATTCTATTTAGTCAAGTTCAAAAATATAAATATGTCTTTAAAAAAAGTTTGGATTTTTACTTAATGCTGGTGACTTACCTAAGAAAGGTATACTCCCCTTCCGCTAAAAACTACAACAAAAGTCCAATAAACCTTCCATTAAAATTACATGGAAAGTCCAATATATTTGTTTGATCGACGGAAGTCAATTTTGTACTTCTTCCATCATATTGTTTAATTAATTTACAAATTTATTATTTAATATATTTCAAATAATTATTGAATCCTTTATTTATTACAAAAATACTTTGAATAGTATTTTCTCTATATTACTCTTTCTTGTTATAACATCGGTCTAAGGTGTATTTTGTATATAAATTATTAAATGAACTAATTATTTAAACTTACTCCCGACTCTAGACTAGATTATATTAATAAAGTTCTGACAAAATATTAGTATCAACATGTTATTATTTTCTCATCATTTTTATCGTTGAACTAAAAAACATATTCTATATTTTTCAATAAAGAAGTATAATTTAACAATAATATTCTCATTTAAACATGAGTATAATAATAAATTAAATCTAGTTAACTAATAATTATAATTATTAAACATATTAATTCAATGATAATAATAGTAATCATGTTTTCTGTGGTGATCCGAATTTAGCACGTCCCATTCGATAACGATACATGCTTCCTTGCAGTGATCCGGTTTTGGTTTTGTTTCGTTCACCGTGGGAAATGAACAAGTAAACCATATATAGGGGCCGTTTGGGTGAGCTTAAAATAAGTGCTTCTTGCTTAAAATAAATAAGTGGAGTAGAAGTTAGAAGCAAGATAAGACTTATAAGTGATTAAAGTGTTTGGGAAATAAGTAGAAGCCCTGAAACAAAAGCTAGCATTCCTAGCTTTTTATAAGTACTTATTGACTTATTACACAAACGGTACGAATAAGTGCTCATAACTTATAATCCAGAAGCCGGAACAAACACCCACATAAACTTTTGACCTGGTCCCCTGTCCTCTATGTGTGTAACATATAAAACATGCACGGTCCTGTATTATATTATGTGAACGGA
The DNA here is from genome assembly GCF_001625215.2 of Daucus carota subsp. sativus. Classification (NCBI taxonomy): domain Eukaryota; kingdom Viridiplantae; phylum Streptophyta; class Magnoliopsida; order Apiales; family Apiaceae; genus Daucus; species Daucus carota. The sequence continues at coordinate 497,464 of NC_030389.2, forward strand.
CAAATACAAAAAAGAAATTTTAAAAAATCAAATGTCTTATATTCGAAAAGGAACTCTCTTTTTTGCATTCACAGAAGGCTCTCCAACTCCTGACAAAAACTTACACCAATGAGATTATCAAAGCCGCTTCAAGGAGACGGTCTCAAAATTTTGACCTGATCAATTCATATGAGATATAAACAACATGTTCATGTATAATATTGTTAATCCAGCTTTCTTTTATTATTATTATTTTTTTAATTTCATTTTCGTGGAAGATTTATTCTTTCTTCCGACTCCCAACCAGTGGCGGAGCCAGACAAAATACTTAAAGGGGCACTTTTAATTTTTCGATTATTTTCAAAATATGTTACTTAATTAGTTTTACAAATTCGAACAACAACTACTATAAACTGAAACAAACAGACCTGGCTAAACATCCTACCCTTCAAATCTTATTTAAAAACCAAACTGCTACCACAACTGATTTAGACATACAAATCCTAGAGAATCATGACCATGCTGAAACTACTGCTAGAACTGAAATAGACTGAAGTTGTGATAATTTCATGGAGATAAAATTTTTAAAAATCTAAAAATATTAGCGAAAATAGTAGGACTCGGAATCTTTCATTTGAATGTAATACCATTCACAAAAAATGTGCGAAACTCAATATATAATACTTTCAAAATTTCGACTAACGATAGAGTGATATTTTTTATACAAATTTTTCTAATGAGTGTCTCATTTGAGTCAATTTGGGAATCAGTGACTCAATTGATATATTTGGACGAAATGAGTCACCTACTTGATAATTATCCCTTTAGGGTCTGTTTGGGAGTGCTGTTAAAAATTGCTGTTGCTGTGAGTAAAAGTGCTGTTAAAAAAAGTGCTGCTTGTAAAAGCTGAGACTGTTTGGTAAACTTGATTCCAAATGTGCTGTTTGAGTAAAAGCTGAAAACAGTAATTTTTTTGTTAAAGTGCTGTTTAGAGTTATAATTATAAATACAATATTATTTTATTCATTATTTCATAGACAAATATTGAACAACAAATATAATTGTGTAAAATTAGAAAATAAAACGTCTCTGTTTTTTGCCCTATTTCGAAAACAAACTGAATCCTGTAACCTGTAGGATGCCTTGATCTTATCTTAATAAAAAGGTAAGTCATTGTTATTTACTATAATACGTTATTAAGATAAAGTATTTTTTATGTGTGTGTATTGCAAGTTTACTTCAATTTGAATAGTAACAGATGCAAACCTTTTTTTAAAATCTAACTTCATTATTTTGTTTTATGTATGAGTTTTTTCAGAAAAATATGTTATTAATATATGTATAATTTGTAAAAATATATATATATTTCATAATTTGTAATAATATATTTGCAAAATTATATAATTTTTGTAAAATAATTTCAACAAAAACGCATCATATACATTTTATATTCAAATATAAATATAAATAAAATTATATAATTTACATTTTACCAAAATATACTACTTAAACTTATTTTTTATAGACTGATATAATTTTCTTCTTCGTTTAATGTATATTACTCACCACATTTAATTTTTACCACTATATTATAATTTATTTTTTTTAAACAACAAATTTATTAAAACCAAAAAATATAACCTTAAAATTCATTTAAAAAACAACCAAATATATTTTAATAATTCATTATGAGTTTTCCTTTTAAATTTATTACAAAAAATTTCACCTACCAATAATCCAAGTTATAATAAAAAAAATGTTTTATACATATTGTATTGTTTTGTTTAAAGTGTAACAACTAGGGTATAGTTATACAAAAATAATTACATGTGCGGGGGTTCGATGGCAGGACCTGTAACTACTGGGCGCAACAGCAGTTTTTGTGAAAAGCAGGGGTATACCAGCTTTCTGTAAAAGCAGCTTTTGGACAAAAAGCACGGTTAGAAAAAGCTGATTTAAACTTTACCAAACAGTTTTGTACCAGCTGTTTGACAAAAAGCTGCTGTTGTGGTTGACAACTGCAACCCCAAACAGACACTTAATAATTTATGCGGAAGACAAAACATACAAATATTACTAATATGTGGGGCTCACAAAGGGAAACTTGTGGGGCACGTGTCCCGCCAGGCCCCAACGTGGCACCGCCCCAGCTCCCAACGGAAAGGAAATTATTCCTCGATTTTTTATAGGAAAATTGGATGTCTACGTTTCTGGTGTATATATTATTTTTAAGACAAAAAAATAATAAACACAATGGGTTTAAGATTATCAGTTTCTTCTTTTCAACTAAACTTGTTTATTTTTATAGTTAGCGTGCACCCAAAGTGAAAACATACAAGGCGAACTCAGGCGAACTCAACTCAATACATACTTACATTTGGTAATTCGATGGAGGTTAATGAGATAAATCTAAGATACATCTCTGGCCACCTAATTTTTTATTTAAAAATCAGCACTAGCTGCCGGCGGATAAATGTTTCGATTGACTGTCAAGTGGCAACTAACAATGAGTTAGGATCATATTATTCAATCGCAAAAATATCCAAATTCCACAAGGAAAAGTCAAACTTATCACGCACAGTCAGATAAATATAAAAGAATTAACAGATTTATAGTGCAACAGTCCTTACCCGGCCCCAAGTTGATTATCAGTTCAAGCATGTGCTATAATTCTTTTATAATCTTCTTGTTGGGGTAATTCTTTTACATTTATCGGTTCTTTTAACCGAGTTTAGAATTTATAATTTAACATAATTTCATATAATAATTTGGGATTTAGAATATCTACTTTGATAAATTTGATTTATTAATAATTGTATAAATTATTAAAATATAATAATGATAATAAAAATAGTTTATAATAAATAACTTATGATTGATTGGCAACTTTTATGCAAAAAATGATTGGAAAAATCAAAGTCACATGGAAAACACCGCTAACTTCTTGCGGAGCTTATGACTTAGTATTACGTTATTCACTTTAATATCATCAACTTTCAAAGTCTAAACAAATAAGCTCTCTAAATATAATGAAATGCAACACATTTTTTCCGGACAAAGTTCAAATTCTCGATTTCACATAATAATTATAAAACTACAAAACTTCACAAAATCATAATCAAACATATATAGAAACATATATAGATGTTTTGTATAATTATTATTAAATTTGACATACCCACGTCCTGACTAAACATGAATAGCTGTTTACTATAGTTTATACTTCTTTTTCTCATTTTTACACATTTTTTTATAGAATTGGTTTCATTGTTGATGGATGCACGCTATAATATATATCTATGCTGTCATAATTTAATAGGATAGCTAGTTAATTTGACTGAAATAGTTGGAGCAAATTAGTTAAATATTACAAAGCCAATTGTTTATATTACTTTACCTAGCCGCATGGCTAGTAAATATTTTTACATTATTTTACCGAGTCATTAGCAGGCTACTACGAGATTGAGTTGCATTGGTCAAAGAACAGAGTAGGTACATATACATACTCCCCCTGACTAAATTTAAGTTGCCCAGTTGAGTTTAAATACCGCCTTCGAGTTTATAAATTTATTATAAAGTCGTAGTACAATATAATTGACCGAGTCTACTGTCTAGTTTCATTTGCATGATGTTTATCACCTAATTTTATTCTCTTTATAGTTCTTAACCTATATTATTTCTGTGCAACATCTCATCTTATTCTCTTTGTAGTTCTAAACCTCTATTATTTTCTTGATTAGATTAGTGTTTGCGCATGCATTTATGCAATTTACTTGGTCTAGTGGTATAGCTCACGGCAAAGTTCCATTCTCTCGGGTGTATGTTGAGCTAGGTGAGAAAACTGAATCGGAAGTTATAAAAAATCATGTAAATTCGGTTTAATTTTCTTAAAGTTCGGGCTTTTTTTAATAAAAAAGTTTGCCAAAATAAACTCTTATTTGAGGGAGAAAAATTCCTTCAGCCCCACGTCATTCCTAATTTCCTGAGTACAATTTCATTTATATGAAGGGAGCGTTAATGCCTCATTTGGTTGACTAAAGCAGCCCACTTGATCCATATACTTATAAGTACAGATCATTGCTGACACCGAGGTTTTGTTCACGGTGGTTGGTGGGGGTTTGGTAACAGGATTTGACAATCTATACTTTTCGTCTAAAATTTCTTTAACAGGATAATTATTAAAATTTAATAGTTTAATCCACATACAATCTATCTATTATGAAAAAGAAATGTATGTTGGTTGTTGGCCGTATAATCGAGGCTTAAAGCATAAAGTCAACTTTGTATTGTGAAATCAAGAAGATATGAAGGTGAACCGAGCTGTTCCGAATGAGCTCGGCTCGTTAAGAACTCGTTCGACTCGGCTTGTTAAGTTAATGAGTTCGAACTTGAACACAAAAAATTGTTTGTTAAGAAAACAAGCTCGAGTTCTTCAGGAAATTTTTATAATATCATATGTTATTGAACTCAGAATTCAACATATAATATATTTATAGATTTTAGTGATGTAACCAAAGCTTCGGAAAATAATAATTTTATTTGGTTTGCTATTTTAACCGTAAAGTAGAAGTTTGACTAATACAGCTAACTAGTGTTTAATCCTAATTTAGTGTTTTGATATTTTAAAAAATATTTTTTATCCATCCAACCGTATGGATGTTAACATATATACATTTTGGTGAAATAATAAAGGTTTAAAAAAAAATATTATTTGGTTAGCTATTTCAAGATTCAATTAGCGGTTTGTCCCTAACTTTTTTTCTGGCTCGGCTCGACTCGGCTTGTATTTGTTCGCGAACAAGCTTGTGTTTGGCTCGTTAGTTAACGAGCTCGAGTTTGAACACAATTTTTGTTCGATAAAAAAGCTAGGCTCGGCTCACCTCGGTCAAAACTCGGCTCACCTCGGTCAAAACTCGGCTCACCTCGGTCAAAACTCGGCTCGGCTCGGTTCATGAACAGCCCCAGGTGATATCGATCTGAATCATTTTCTGTTTTCTATTTATTAAAATATTTTATATTTTTCTTTCCTAAAATATTTTTTGCTTATAAATTTTTACAAGCCTCTATTATAATAAGTATTTTACATCTATTTTCTGAATACATTTAAATATAAAAATAATATATGTGTTTTAAAATTATAAAGTCAAATAAAAAATTGCAGTCAATAAAATTAAATGGTCGTTTTCTAACCCTACGTTTTTGGAGGCGCCATTTAGCGTGTGAGAACTTGTTATATACTTTTTTTAAAGTTATCAAATGGATTGGTTTCGGTATTACTTGTAATACTAATGTAACTTATTATCCATTATTTTCCATTTATACTAAAAGTCGTGATCATGGCTTTAACTTAAGAAATCCGACTTATTATTTAAAGTAACGAAGTAGATTATAAATGATAAATGATCTTAACTTATATATTATTGAAATTTATTAGTGTTTGGGTAACTTTTATTTTTTTGAATGTTTGGTAATTTAAATTTATAAATTAAAAAAAATAAATTATTAAAATAAAAAAAATTATTTATAAATAAATTTTATTACATATTAAAAATTTAAAATCTTCATAATAAAACGCAAATCGCTAAAACCTAACTTTTTCTTAGCATTTTTGATTTTCAGCTTTTGGCTTAACCCTCCTCCCTCAACCCCCACAAAAAAAAAACTTTTGCCCCAAGTACTACATAAAAAATAGAACTTAAAGTGTTAAAAAAAAACAAAAAGTGCTTATTTTAAACTTGGCTAAACACCCGCATAATTTGTTTAGGAGATCAATGAGAATAATTATTTTGTATATCCAAAAAAATATAAAACAATAATAATTTTTATAATTACCTTACTTTTTAAATATTATATTATTATGTAACAGAAAAATAATATTCTCTGTATTATATCATGTTAAACCGTGTTCGCGACCCTTATACTAAATATTCATACCATTATTAAAAAATGATAAACAACTTTTGGACACAAATGTGAACCAGAATACAGGGAGGGAGGTGTATATTATAGACCGGGACATACAGGCTTCATTTATAAATAGAAAGCTAGCTTGTTCAAATTATCCACCCCCTCTTGAACACTCTCACATTTCTCTCAAACTCTTGACCATATTTCATGGCAGCACAAGAGCCCCTGGTTTTCACAGTAACAAGAAAGTCGCCGGAGCTCATACGTCCGGCGACACAGACCCCGCACGAGTACAAACTCCTTTCCGACATCGATGATCAGCAGGGCCTCCGTCTTAAAATCGCGAACGTTCAAATTTACCGAACCAAAAATGAAGTGCAAAATTTGGACCCTGTGAAGGTGATAAGGGAAGCGCTTGCGAAAACTCTCGTGTTTTATTATCCGTTTGCGGGCCGGCTACGAGAAGGGGCCGGGATGAAACTCGGCGTGGACTGCACCGGGGAAGGAGCGTTGTTCGTGGAAGCGGATGCGGATGTCACGCTTGAGCAATTCGGTGATGAAATTCAGCCACCGTTTCCGTGTTTCGGGGAGTTTTTGGCTGATGTGCCTGGCTATGGGATAACTCTTGATTGTCCTCTTCTCCATGTTCAGGTATATATATACTTGATTTGGCATATATGTTTGTTTGTGTTTTTCATATAATTTTGTAGTCATGCATGCCGATTCGAGATTAATATTTTCCTAACAAATCAAGCTGATCAGTGGTCCGGCTTTTTTCTGGCACATGCAAAATATGTGTTCGAGATCGAGCTCGTGAAGGAACTGAGCCGCCCTCGATCCTTATCATATATTAACGAGTTCGAGCATGTTGGCGATCAGCTTATTAGTGGCAAAATTAAAAAATAGAGGTCGAGGTTTAAGTCCATCAAAACTAACTAAAGATCTTTAAAAGATTTATGAATTGGATTTTTGGATTGTATCCTAAATATAAAGTGTTTAAAGGATTCAAAAATTAGGATGTATACAATTTTTTTCTGTGTCAACGAGTAAAACCCGAACCAAAGGTCGTAAGTCGAGTTCAAGCCGCGCATGCTAGTAGCCCAGCTCGAGCTCAATTTTTTAACAAACAGTGCAATTTTTTGTGTGGGAGCTCGAACTCTGAATATTCATCGGATTGATACTTAATAAGTCGATCTCGAACTGGTTCGCAAAGAACTCAGTTTTGAAGATCTCTGCTTGCGTGTGTCAAAAGGTTCATCAGTTTTAGCAAGCATTAGGTAAACTACCAAACTGGACAAAGTATATATGTGTACGTCTCAGCAAATATGAAATATGGAAATAAAGTTTTAGCAAGTACTAAATGAACTTATATTTCTTGGTCCTGGATCCATTTATCAGTACAAAGTTATTTAAATCAATCAGTGTATGATATTTCTTACGGATCCATTTGATTACATATATATAGGTTACTCGGCTCAAGTGCGGAGGATTCATACTCGCCTCGCAAATCAACCACACAATGTCCGACGCTGCTGGAGTTGTCCAATTTCTGACTGCTCTAAGCGAAATTGCTCGAGGTGCAGCCGCCCCTTCAACTCCCCCCGTCTGGCAAAGAGAATTGCTTAGCGCAAGGGACTCGCCTCGTATCACCTGCACGCATCCTCAATACGATCAGAACGTACCTGTGATCGATGATTTACCTGTCAGAGACCTTCGCTCATATTTCTTCGGGCCAAACGAAATCCGTGCCATAAACCAATTGATCCCTCCGCACATTGGCAAATACTCTTCCTTCGACATTCTCACAGCCTTTCTATGGAGATGTCGCACCCGTGCCCTCCAGCTTGGTCCTCAAGAGGAGGTTCGCATTTCTTGCTTTGTCAACACACGCGCAAAATTCAATCCTGTCCTGCCTAAGGGATACTATGGGAACGCTTGTTTGAACCCGCAGGCCGTGACAACAGCAGGAAAGCTCTGCGACGGTCCGTTTACACATGCATTGGAGCTTGTTAAGAAACTTAAACAAGGCATTACAGAAGAGTACGTGAAATCTGTAGCCGATTTGATGGTTTTAAAAGGCCGACCTCGTTTCTCAATGCCTCGGACCTATACTGTATCGGACTTGACACGTGCCGGATTTGGAGACGTCGATTTCGGGTGGGGCAGGCCGGCTTATGGAGGTCCTCCCGGGTGTGGAGTGGAGATGGGCATATCTGAGGTGAGTTTTTACATACCACATACAAACAAGAATGGGGAGAAAGGAATGATCGTGCCTGTTTGCTTGCCAGCAAGTGCACTGGATAAATTCGAAGTGGAACTCAATAGCATGTTGAAGAACAATAGTCAAGTGGCCTTGATTGATAATACCTCACTTCCTATCATGTCAGCACTCTAATTCTTTTATTACTAAGTGTGAGCTGAAAGTTTGGTGTTGTAATATATATATGTTTGGTTTATCTGGTGTGTGCTCACGAGCACATATCAAGTATTAAATTTTATGTGTATTTAATTTATTTTGATTGATGTAATTTGTGCATATGCAGGGAGGTCGCCGTTACTAAAAAGTAGGAGTCAATCAAAATAAGTTAAACTTATGAAATTTAGTATTTAACACGTGCGCATGAGCACATGTTAGAAAAACTCATATGGGTTTGCCAAAGAGAAGCACTCTTATGTACCAATTATATACATGTAAGTTCTTGTAATAAAATTTGCATTTGTTTGTTATAAATTAATTTATAAATTTTGTTTTCTTTGAAAAAGGATGATGAATCAAGTTCATGTGTATAGTTTGTTCTCTAGGCATATATATTCTCTGCAAGTATACAGGAAACCATTACACAATTTGCATGTAACATGTCCGGAACTAGAATTAGAAAACAGTGGGATTAAAATTATATTAGACTAAGAGCTGATTGTGTTAATTATAAGCTGAGTTTAAAATTGTTTCAAATGTCTGTTTGTGTAATAAGTCACAAGTCATCTTAAAATCATGAATAAGCCGGAAACTGATTTAAAGCCAGAAGTTAGTTTGAGGTACTTTTTTCAGCGACTTAATTTTTTTTTTGAAAATTTTATTGATAAAATTAATCATAAATTATAAATTATCTATAAATCATTATTATTATTATTATATTATTAATAACTTATAAGTCATAAGTCAAAATTAGCCAAACAAATATTTTGAACTCTCATCTTATCAAATAAGTTATGTTAAATCATAAGTCGTGTTGAATAATAAGTACAAGAACTTGTTATTTGGATCTTATTAAAATTTAACTAGAAATTGTGTTCAACCATGTTTAAGAAGCATAGAAAATGATGGACCGGACTAATCAGTAGGACTATTATCATTTTTCACATGGACTTAGACTTTAACATAAATATAAATATTAATGGACAGGCTCAAATTCCACCCAGACTGGGAACAACCCAGCCCCTCTTACGATCCGGTCCGGCCATGCATGTAGCTAAGCCTCAGGTTTATCAAATTTTGTATGCTTGGTGGACGAACATGGAAAGAATGAGAGTTGTAGAACAAGTTCGAGTGCTTGACGAAGAAAGATGCGGCCCACCAAAGAGGGCCTTGGGCAACGTAATCGAGATGTCGTCGTTTGATTACATGAGTACAAGAACTGATTAGGTAGACATATATAGGACATCCGTAAAAAAATAAAGAGGCACATGTAGGACAAATTGGAATAGAATAACAACACTTCCTACTATGTTACTCGCCCGTCTCACCCAATTGTTTACATTGAGTTTGGACACAGAGGTATATGTATAAAATAGTGGAAAAAAAAGAAAAAACGTGAGTGAAGTGGTGGGACTCATTGATTTTTAATATATAAAAGAAAATGGATGGAGTAAAAGTAGTGTTAAAGGAAGGAAAAGTGATAAAATGATGAGACTCATTAACTATTTTAGGAAAGTTTAATAATATAAAAAATTGGGTGGGTCATAAAAAAAACCGTAAAGAAGCTGGTGGGACGGAGAGAATATTGTTATATATACTTATATTAATGTCTTTTTATATCAACTGATTAATTTTATGTGCCTCCAGAAAGTGCCATATTTTTATGATTTTTGGCCATACATGACAACCTGTATCTTATTATTAATTAACAATTTTGTATTATTTCAAGATAATTTTGTTTGGAGATCTAGCAGTGGTCTTTGTGCTTGGTTTTATTCCTCTTTTTCATAGATCTTGTGTATTTTAGCTGATTTTCTTTTTCGATTATTAAAGTCTTATCCACTATCTGAACCCATCTCTGCATTAGATGACAAACTTTTTTGAAGAATCTTCTCTTTTCCATTTATACTTCCATTTTTAGATCCGAGAAATCTATATTTTTTTGGGTATTTTCTTAAAATCTATATTTTTTTCCAAATTTTTTTTTTCAGATATTAAAATCTTTTATCTAAATTTCATCAAACATATGCTCTCTCAACAACGATTTTTTTGGATCAAAAAGTCCTTTCTATCATTATTTTATTTCTATATATCTCGTTTGCTTCGCGAATTTCAAATCTTGTTACTCCCTCCGATCATTTTTATAAATTTCTTAGATTTTTTGTACAAAATTCTGTGTGCTTTAAAAAAAAATAATTTGAAGTAGATCGTCAAAGCACATAAAATTGTGTATAAAAAATCTAAGTGATTTATAAAATGGATCCGGGGAGTATACAAGGGCGTTAAATTATAAAGGAACTGCCAAACGAAATAACTAACGATATCTCTCTCTTTGTCTAATTCTCACGCATAGTCTATGGCAGCACAAGACCCCTTGCTTTTCACAGTTACACGACGGTCACCGGAGCTAGTAACTCCTGCGAAACCAACCCCGCACGAGTACAAGCTGCTCTCCGACATAGATGATCAAAAAAGTCTGCGATTCCTGGTACCGTTTATCCATTTTTACGAAAAGGAAAATAATATCGTTGATGTGCAAGAAATGGACCCTGTGAAAGTCATTCGGGAAGCACTTTCAAAAGCCCTTGTATTTTACTACCCGCTTGCTGGCAGGCTACGTGAAGGCCTGTATGGAAAACTTGGAGTGGAATGCACCGGAGAAGGTGTGTTGTTCGTCGAAGCTGATGCAGATGTAACAATGGCGCAATTTGGCGATGCACTTCAACCCCCATTTCCGTTTTTAGAGCAGCTTCTTGTTGATGCACCTGGCTTTGATGGAGTTCTTGATTGTCCTTTGCTCCTTATTCAGGTATCATAAATCTGGTCAGTTTGACTGCTCAAAAGTCAAATAGGACAACTAATTAGGAACGGATTATAATATCGAACTGTTCATGCACTCATGTCCATAGTTGTCACTAGTTATACCCCAGTGAGCATGTCGGGACTTTACACTAATATCGAACTGTTCATGCACTCAGATATGCACTAATATCTGAATTATCTACCTCTAGTGAGCATGTCGGGACTTTACACTAATACCCCAGATGAGTTGTTTATGGTACTTCCGTATTATATCATCTTTGATATATCATCTTGTTTGTTCATGAGATCCGTTTATGGTTAGGGTGAGTGTATTGAGTTGCACACTTTTTGGAAAGGTCTAATTAGCAAGGACTTAATTGGATCTAATACCAGATTTAGCAATACACCAATACTAGAAAAAGTTCATCTTACAGGCATTCACATTCGCTGTTCAAATCAGTTTATAGAAAGGAAAAGAGTTTGAATTCGAGATCTTCTCTTGGTTCTGATTACATTTCAATGCTTCATAATTGATCATTTTTAGGAGAACTTATAGTTAATTATATTAGTAAAAGTTTGAAAAATAGATTTGAAAGATATTTTTTTAATGTTTTCAATCATTGTACTTATTTTCTGTAGACTATTGGGCCCAGCAAATTGCACACAGGAAGACAAGTCAACAAACCTTCACAGTAAATCTGTGAAAGGACCTGTTATCATATCAAAATTGAATAGACTTTGATGGTTCAAAAATTTCACAGTATTTGCAGCTTTAATAATGAAAGCCTGCAGTACTTGCACAAAGTATTCATGTTTATCGGCATACTAATTTTTTTTGACAAAATTTGAACACTCGACTTACGTTTAGTAAATGGTAAAGGAAGATCCGAGACTAAGAGGTTATTATTAAACTGTCCTGTTTCATACTTCACATATGCTTAATGATCCAGACAGTTAGTTTGATAATACTCATAAAGTTTAATATAAAGTCATTTACCAATTTTTAAGAATCTAATGGTGCATAATTTCGTTTATGTTCTCTTAAATTCATATAGGTAACTCGACTCAAGTGTGGAGGATTTATATTTGCAATGCGCTTTAACCACACAGTCTCTGATGCTGCTGGAGTTGTCCAATTTATGATAGCATTAAGTGAAATTGCGAGAGGTGCAAGTAGCCCATCCATTCCTCCAGTGTGGCAAAGAGAATTACTCAATGCAAGAATTCCGCCTCGTGTGACATGCACACATCACGAGTATGATGTCGTGGGTGACACCGAGGTATCCATGATTCCTCCAAGTGACATGGTCCGTCGTTCGTTCTTCTTTGGCCCTAATGAAATTCGTATCCTTCGTGAATTAATTCCGCCTCACCTTCGTACACGCTCTTCCTATGAGCTGATCACCGCTTGCTTATGGCGGAGTCGTACTCGTTCTCTAAAGCCTCACCCTGAAGAGGAGGTGCGCATGTTATGCGTTGTCAATGCACGCGGAAAACATGATCCTCTGCCTCTGGGATACTACGGAAACGCATTCACCTACTTAGCGGCTCTGACAACAGCCGAAAAGCTTTGTCAGAATCCAATTGGATACGCATTGGAGCTTGTGAAGAAAACTAAAGAAGATTTTACAGAGGAATACATAAAATCTGTAGCGGACTTGATGGTTTTAAGAGGACGGCCTCATTTTGCAATCGCGCGAACCTATCTCGTGTTAGATGTGACTCGTGTCGGATTCGGGTACATTGATTTTGGATGGGGCAAGCCTGTTTATGGTGGTCCAGCCAAATGTGGGATAGGTTGCACACCGGAGGTGGAAAATATGAATAGTTTTTATATACCGTTCAGAAACAAAATGGGCGGGAAAGGAGTTATGGTGCCGGTTTGTTTACCGGCATTGGCAATGGAAAATTTTGCAGCTGAACTCGATGGCATGTTGAAGAACAATGTAAATACTTCACCTCTTCGCAAATCACCACTGTAAATCTTCTAAGAAAACATTTGTATTAAGAAACTTGATGGTATTTGTGATCCCTTGTAAAGGGACTATCTGGTTTACTTTGAATGAACATTCAGCTTCTTTCTTTAATTAAGTTGTACACTACATTATGCATGTTTCGAAACGACCGATTGCCAATGCCCAAACCTAGCTAGTATATATAGCTATACCTCTCAAAGACTCAATAAAGCCCTGCATCAAAATGTTCTCAAACCCTCACCCCTATAATCATTACAGATAAGGGTTATCTTAATACTGAAATAGAGAAACAAAGGACCCTGGCAAAAGAGATCATAACAATTAGTACTCAAAAAAGGCGCCAGAGTTAATTTTTAGTTTTTTTTTTTACCATAGATGGAAAAACAACCATAAAAAGAATCTCGATTATTTTTTAACAGAATTTGGTCGAAATTAATTTCCATCGAATTCATTCGAAAATATGTTAAGTTCGACTATTTTATTTTTAGTTTGATTGTTTTAAATTCTCGTCGAAAATAACTAATTTTGATAAAAAAATCAAATATAACTAATCTTGATTAGATTTTAATGATCAAATATAGTTCTGTCAAAAAAAAATTGATCAGAAATAACCAAGATTCCTGTAATGAACGATGTTCGTTAATTTTTTTTGAGTAAAAAAGCTTTAGGGACGAAAACAGGGGAGGCTACTCTCTCCCGCCCGCAGAGGCGAAAACAGGGGAGGCTATCCAAACTGAAACCGCGAGAAAAATCAATAAATATTTTTTATATGTAGTGATATATCGTTATTAAAGTTGATATATTTCTTCTTTATTTAAGTCTCAATTAGTCTCAGTTAATCTCAAATAATCTGTAAATATTTATTATTCTAGGTTTTAGAGGTAAATTTGAGAGACACCAAATTAATTACACCCATTTTTCACAGTGAAAACTATAAAATGCACAAATAAAATACTAGCAAAATTTATCTCGAGCTGACAAGAGGATCACTCATATTCAGATTCTATGTATGCCTAGGTTAAAATATCTGATCAAAGTTATTGTATCAGCCGAAAAGAAGCAGATTTAAGAAGTTAAATGATAGATTAAGAAATATATCTCTTTCATCAGAGTCTCAACTAACCTTGAATAATCAATAAATAATTACTACTCTACTATCTAGATTCCAGCTCGATTAATTTCGATTCCTATATATTTCCTTCGCTGCAAGGTAGGCAGTATAAATTTTTAGCTCTAATTTATTAAGAATGCCTGCATAAGTACCATAATAGTTCTAGATTGTGCCACAAGAATCTAATTATTCAAGTCAAAACTGATCATTCAGAAAAGTGCATAATTAATCGTATATTTTTACGAAGCTTGAGAAAACCGTTGAGAGATAGCTAGGGCTCTTATGACAGTTAATGAAGTTACTCTATAGGTTTTTCTTTAATAACCGTAAATTAATTTTTGCGCGCGCTAGAATTTTTTATCCGCTACGTCTTAGACTGGTTAGGGCTGAGGAAGTCATACGTATCAAAGCTTTCCATATAATAACTATTAGTATCTCAGTTAAGAAAGATGGTTGTTATATAATAGAGAATATTACTAATTATATACCCTTTTTTTAACCCTAATTAGATTTGGGGTTTGAGCCACAGGACCCTTTAATTAATCACGATTATGGTAATCAGTAGTACTGGTGCATTTTGGTAATAAATCAAGAGAGCTTGGGTGTTGCAGCAAAATTATTACTATGAACCTAGTTGTAAAAAATTCCCGGTCTCTCTACTAGCTTCCAGCATGTCTTCAGGTTTAGCTTTTATTGCTAAGTTGTTCATTGAACAATATTGCATGATAATTTTTCAACAGAATTTGCCATATCGATCAGCTACAGAATGTGAAATTAGCTACACTTGCTTAGTTCAAAGAACAATAGCTATAATAACCGCTAAAACTGCAGAGATCTTAGCAGCCTTTCCTCTACTCACTTTTTCGAAAAAATTGTCTGTATGATAAAGCCAAAACCAAACCGTTCAGGTTTTTCTAAGACAAGTTTTGGCCCCGAGCAGTAACAATACTTTTCTTTAATAAGACTCTCTTCCACTGATCATCAATGGTTATGAGTTCTCGTGCCGATAATGTTTTCCTCTGTAATGTGCTTTTGTAATTTAGTTTTTTTTTTGCTTTTGCATATATGATGAGTGATCCACGACTACATTTTAAGCATTAAACACGCCAAACCTGTAATATTAAGTCCTCATTATCCTGTACACAATTATGAGAATGATCAAGGATATGAGAATAAGTATCCCACGGATTAGGAAGGAATGATTTATCCATCAAATGGATAATGAGGGCTCTCATTGTGGTATGACTAATACAAACACCAACACATGAGTTTGAGTTTTTGATTCCCGTTAAACAGGCTCATTAACCATGAACTAAACGCCCCTATGTAATCATTCAGCACACCTGCGTTCCTTCACTTTTCACTTTACTAAAAACAATCCTGGTGCGTTTTGTTTTCAAAAACAGTATCATTTCTTCGAATTTGTTGTGCACGTCTTACTGGACTGACTAACTCTAAAGCATTAACATAAATGGATTGTGATTGAAATCCTACACTGGTAATGAGCACTCATTTATAAAAACATATATAACAGAAGACTCCTCAATTTAATTACTTGGTTCACAGAACCATATATACAAGAAAAGACTCCTTAATTAATCTATTGCTCTAGTAGAAGTTAAAAACTTCGCTGAAAACAGACAGATTCCAGACTCTAATACAGAAACAAGCCAGAAAGCAAAAGATAATCTATATATTACATAGGTAATTACAGACTACGAAACACAACTTTGACGGACTATCCCTCAGATGAAACCGACACAATGACAGACAATAACTTTGAAACACAGCTTCTTTCTGAAACCAGCACTTTGTTTGTGATGCCAACAGTTCTACGATCCAAGTTTTCATCCATGCGATAGTCAAAAGAGACGCCTCTGAAATGTCATCGCCTACGACGTTTGGTTTCCACCTAAGACATTCAAACGAACATTAACATTTCTGCTTCATAAAAAGTTTAATAGCAAAATGAGAAGGACAACATAAAGATTGGACACAGCAAGCAAGATGAGCATAAAGACAACCTCAAGTCTGAAAATACTTTATCATTTTATCATAGGGAAATATCCTTAAAACCTTCTACAGAGTGCAAAAGCTGTCCTGTACAATTCGGAGCCTTAATCTAGTGCCAACTCATTCCTAGGTCACCACTAGGTCAGAGCTCACTTGCATTGTACTAGTTTCTTATAAGATTGATTAGTAGTTAAGATTTTAGATTCAGGCATATTCTTAACTATTTACCTAATTTGAGGATGAATCAGATCCACATACAATCTTGGATACAGATGAGACTCAACTATTACAATGTCGACTGCACAGGGAAAAATACCTCAGACATACACAGGGGACAAAAATTAAAAAAAACATCATAGTTCACTATCCTTTTCCTGCGAGTAATAGTAACTGATTACCCCTTACAAACAGAATCAAGTAATTAAAATCATTTATATAATAGCACAAACAATAAACTTCTTAGAGCTATTATTAAACAATACTTTTAACAAGAGAGGAGTATAATTAGCATAATTGCTAATCAGCAAGTCAGCAAGTCAGAAATTGTCACAGAATTAGAGCAAGCAACTGATATTTTTTGACCAAGTCGTACAACAAGTTAAGTGAGTCATCGAGGAGTTGCCTGTTAGTTATTTAGAAATAATTTCTAATATACATATGTAATTTCTTTTCCTTCATTTAGATTCTAGATTAAATTAAACTATAGTATACAAGATTTTACCTTTGTGTCGGAGGGCCTGGAAGTAGCACGTGAATTTTGTATCTTCTTCTGCGCTTCAGATAAACAATTTTGACAAAAGAAGTGTTCAATCTTTTGGGCGTCCTCAATAGTCATGTCAATACATTTAGGATGAAACCTGAATCACAAACACCATATCAAGTATTTAAAATCAACACTGCAATATGGTTATTGACAATTTAAATATTTGTCTGCACTAAGGATCATTACTAATTAAACAAGTTTCAGTTATGTGGCTATACAGCCACTTGGCGCACCAGTCTTGGGCCTCTTGGCACTGCCATGGGCAAGTGGCTCAACAATTTCTTGGGCAACTGCAAAAGATTTTGTATTTGTTTCTAGGGTATATGCAAATGACTTTCTTCAACTCCCTATTTGCTTTTATATCTAATGCTTAATATTAGTAAGGCAGCATCACATATAAATATCATAAATTCATAACTTTATCAAACAGACCGGAAAAAAAAAAGACTTTATAAGCATTCCTTCTTCGATATAACAATGCAACAAAGAAAAATAATACTAAAAAAACTACTTGTACACTGACTTGAGAAGAATCAATAACAACTTCCTTTTGTATACTATAAAACACAGTCATACACACATCTTATCTTTGACAAGATTTAAACCCTCAACCTCCCGTAAAGGTAGTGAGAAATATATCGGACCAAGAAGTAGGGCTGTCAAAAAAAGAAATCGAAAGATCCGATATCCGTCTGAAAAATTCATATTCGTATCCGAGAAAAAGCGGATATTATTTGTATCCGAAATAAAGCAGATATTATCTGTAACCGAATCCGTGATATTCGAATCTGAAATTAAATACATAAATGAAATTTAAATTATATAATATATAATTATATATAAGTAAAATTTTATTCTATTAGCTTGTAGGGTGTGTATATGCATTAAATAATACATTTAACACAAATTTTATATAATTATACAAATACTTTATACATATATTAAAATAGGGAAAATAGATTTTTTTGTCACCGAACTTATTATGTTTTTAGAAATTTGCCACTCAACTAAATTTTTTTTCCTTTTAGTCACTGATGTTAGGTTCGGAATTCTTTTTGCCACTAAAGTTAGGTTCGGATTTGATTATTACCATTATATTAATTCTTTGTAGTATTGTTAAAATATAGTGATAACCTGTAATATTTTGATGATTTGATATATGTCTATCTTTATATATTGTACTTTTATGTACCCAAGATCGTTTATCTTCGGTGATAAGAGTTAAACACGCATTTTACGGTTTTTAATAGTGTACTCTCATAAATTATTTTATTTTTTCTTCCGAATAAAAAATTAAGGGTTTGAATTTTTATACGCAAAAAGAAAATCTCATAAATCATCGAAGATTAAGTTTTCCTCTCTCTATTTATTTATCTTTATCTTGAAGATTATAATAAGATAAAGTTATTAAAAATTACTCCCTCCGTCCCTCTCATTTCTTATCGAATGGGTTGGGCACGGAGGTTAAGAAATATGTATAAAGTAATGGAAAAGAGAAATAAAAGTGGGTGAAGTGGTGGGACCCATTGATTTTTAATGTATAAAAAGAAAATAGTGGAGTAAAAGTAGTGTGAAAAGGAAAGAAAGTGGAGAAGTGGTGGGATCCATTGACTATTTTTGGTAAGTTTTTAAATGTAAAGAATTGGATGAGACACCCCAAAAAGGAAAGTGTAAAGAAATGGGTGGGACGGAGGGAGTATGAGGATAAATTTAAGAGAGATCTTAGGCTGAACTAGGTGATTGAAACTTTAATAGTGAAAGATGATGCATCGTATCACTCAATTAGACTTTATTTTATCATGGAGAGCATAAATTATTTGAAGTCATTGATTCCATACTGATGATTTAATGAATTTCTAGAATTCTAATTACGATTTTTCCTGATTTTAATATTATATCACCTCATTTTATGTTATTATTGCTATATACAAAGATATAAACATACATCATATTATCAAAAAATTATATACTATCACTATGTATTAATGATGCTACAAAAAATTATCACAATGCTAATAATTGCATCAAAAAATTATCACAATGCTAATAATCATATCCGAACCTAACATCAGTGACTAAAAGGAAAAAAAATTTAGTTGATTGGCAAGTTTCTAAAAACATAATAAGTTTGGTGACAAAAAAATCTATTTTCCCATTAAAATATTATTTAAGCTTACTCACAAAATAATTGTTCTAAAATCATCGTTAATACGGTAGTACCATCAAAAAAATCCGACATCCGTCCGAAATATCCGCATTCGTATTCGAGAAAAAGCGGATATTATCCATATCCGAAATAAAGCGGATATTATCCGTATCTGAATCCGATAATTGAGAATACGGATACGGATATAGGCATATCCAAATTATCCCTTTGACAGCCCTACCAAGAAGGCATTGGATATATTGCAACTTTAAAGTGAACAAAGAACCTGAAAAAATACAAATATATATTGAATCCATTTCATACCGAACATAGAAAAAGGATGAGTTGATCATGAACTAATGCTGACACAAAATTTTGTGAAAAAATAAATTAATTTCATCAATATAGTGTCAACTCGCTTGTTAATTCACATACCCTAATATAGAATTTTACCAACCAATCTAACCCTTATATTATGACCTATGTTACTCAGACTGACTCTGTTTAGGTAGCCGTACCCGTGTCCAATGGTTAGACAATCAGACACGACACTTATTTCATGCCAGATTCTTTGAGCAAAATGTGGACACTATCACCAATTTCAAGGCCACACACGAGTTGAATATACAAGCAAAACAAAACAAAACGAATGAGCACAAAGAAAGAAGCAAATATAAAAAACAGAGAAGATCCCTAATTTACAAAATTCTTTATAAAATTGTGTTTGATCTAAATTTGATGGTTACTTTTCATTATGGTATCTACTTACCATACTTATTTATCAATTTACTCTGCCGTATCCCCAAATCCCTAATTTTCAAATTTTTTGAGTCCGACAATCAGATATGTGTATCATGACTGACACTTCATACCCGAGTTAGAGTACAGAGCAACATAGATCATAACCACGATCAAAAGTAATAGTAAAAACCACACCACATAGCCATTTCCCCATTCTATATAATCTTGCAAACATAGCAACCCATCATCTTAAAACAAAATTAAGAGACTACATATTATAATAATGATCGCATGTATTGCTCAAAGAAAATTCCGCATGTGAGCATGCTACCACAAAGACGGACAGGAACAATGTTACAAAGCACACATACCGACTAAACACATAACTACACACTTCAATAACATTGATTAACTTACCAATCGCTGCAATCCTCACATTGAACCATCAAATCATCAGGATTATAAGGCATTTCGCATTTACAGTACCTGTCCACAACAATCAAATACACGCTCAAAATGCAATTATGAATTAGCAAATAAACGAAATCATATAATTATTCGACACAAACATACACAGCAACTCTATCGGGATTAAACGCTCCCGTAGTCGAATCATAATCAAACCGACAAAAGAAGTCCTCATTCCCAACCGCATCAAGTTTCGTATAACTCTTGAAACTATGAACATTGCAAGTCCCCTCAATAGTATCGGCACTCTGATAATCACAATGATCGGACAAAAACACTTCTTTGGAGCCGTGAAATTGTCGCCTTCCACCTAGCGATTCTTCCGGGCGGTAATACCACCGGACATGAACCCTAACATTTGCACCCCTGCTATCCGATTCGATCTTCTCGATTCTCGCCACGTATGGCGGTTTCGAAGGCTCGATAGGCCTCATCAACACGCAGTCTCCAGCTGCGAAACATAAAAACGACGTAATCAATCAATCAAATTATTGAATTAAACTGAATTAATTAAACGACATCGTTAAAGTGAGTGACTTACGGCGTACGAGCTTGTTGAGCGCCTTGACGAAGTAGGAGTCGAGGGTTTTCTTCGAGCCACGGGGTCTCGCCATGGATAGATAGATACAGGAGAGTGTGTATAGATATCAAACTACTTTACTGAAACAGAGAGAGATTATTTTAGGAATTCCAGAAGCACAGACGTTACGCTTGTTTTTTTGTATTTTTATGCTTTCGGTTTCATTTTATCCGTAAGCGTAGACTTTTCGACACGTATATTTAATTTATATGACGTATATAAATGACTTCTCGGCATGTATATATAATTTCTATGATATCTCCTTCTAAAAATCGCGATTAATAATCGAGTCGAACTGATTAAATTTCTGATTAATCCTCGACTAATCCGATTAATACCGATTAATTCAATTAATTTCCGATCAATCCTTATTTTCACGATAAAGTCTGACTCCTTTTTTTACAACATGTTAGAATTAATGATTTTTCTACTGTGTGCCCATGTTCACATGCTAAGTGTAGAATTTTATAAGTTTGAGAGATTTTGATTGGTTCTCATATTTTAATAATGGTGGACCCCATGCAAATACAACAAACACATCAATCAAAACCTCCCAAACATATCAAATTTCGAGCTTAGCATATGCCCATAAATACACACTAGACAAACTCTAAAATTAAAAATAATGATTAAGATTTAATTCCTTTCAAAAAAAAATGATTAAGATTTAATTCTCTATTGACTCAGGTCTTGGATTCGACTTTACCTCATTTCGAGAATATCACCGTGTAAGATGAGCGGATATGATATATTCAAGAGTTCCGATGGTTTAGTATTGATGAGGATGTTTCGATGTTTAATGATAACATTGTTTTGAAATTATTTATGGAACTCCGCGAATGCGGAATGCCTAATAAATTAAGTTGAGTTTAGAATGGAATATTGCGGAATGTTGGAATGAACAAAATGAAACTATGGATAAAAGTTGTGGTGGGTCTCCTAGTAGAGGTGCAGCGCCTCTCTGACGTTTAATTATGATGAACAATTAACTCGTATATTGCCACACAGGGTATATATTAATCAGGGGAGAATTAATTACCAAAAGCCCAATATCAACTCATAGAAAAAGTAGTCCAACAGAAGTAGCCCAATTTTATGGATGGAGTCCATACCAGTTCATTGTTTTTTTGATAGGCAACATGAATATAACAAACTTAACTCATAATCGACTAAACTAAGATACAAGATATGATTATATATTTTCTCAAAATGAGAATGGATCGTTTGATTGTATTGAGATAAATGATTTATTCGTATATCGATATCTTAGAAATGATTAATGTGGTTATTTACATTCTTATGATGAGAATGCGTCATTTGATCTCATCAAAAAGATATTTTATCTTTGTATTAATATTTTTTTTGAACGAATATGTATTAGTATCTTAATTCATTTTATCACCAACTAGACCGGGATATCTACATTTTCATAGTAAAAATGAGTTACTTGATTATATGAAATAGATATATTTATATATTAATATTATTTTAATTCAAACCGACTAATCATAGGTCATGCTATGACCTGACACCGAAAATTTAGTCAATTAAACTTTAATGACCGGTTAAAAATCCAACTAAAAGGCACAAGATTCGCGTAAAGAAAGAAAAAAGAGACAAGGGAAGAACCAAACATAAAGAAAACTGCCACGCACCGAAATAAAATTAAACTAAAATGACACAATTATTAGTGAATGACAAGACGGAAACGCATATGCAATTAACAAGCCATCAAATATAACACTCTCTCGAAAAGCACATAATAATTTAAACACGTGAAACACAAAAATAATTACAAATTTACGGCATATACTCTTATGTATCTACCTGCAAAACTAAAAAGATAACATAATAGGTCCAACAGCCAAATTCATCGTATCATCACATATATTTCATTTAATTTAAAACAACAATCAAATATAATCTTTGATATACTAAGATATATATTTTAAACTCATATCATGAAAACATTTTCGATCCTACAAAATCTAACTTAAAATATATGTGGCATGTCGAAAAAAAAGTTATAGATTATATATATAAATTTCACCACTCAAATGATACAAATTCCTTATCAATAGTTATAGTCAACTCCAATCTCTAGAAACTTATAGTAAAATTCCACATCATCTGTATCAATTAAAATAATAATTTCCACAACTATTTACCAATTAAATAACCATGCAACAATATTTTAATAATTTAATATCTGCATTTAGGAATGTTGGAGTCTGGAGTAAAATGTGGATATAGATTTCATTCTGTACTACAATGCCAATGCATGGATGGATAATGCAACTCCACAATACCTGTTAGCTTGTTGCCTACTTGATCAGTTCTGGCAATATTATCACCGGGGCTTGGATTATGGTGTACAACAGGCCCAGCCATATAGGACTTTCGAATTAGACGTATTTATGAGTGTATTTTTTCTGTCACACATTTCTCGTATGTAGTCTCATGTTAAATATATTTTTATGTCCAATTTTGTCCAAGTTTTTTCATATACAAAACTTTTTGTATGTGTTTTACCAGTTACCACACAAAAAGCTCCAAACAAATTTATACACAGGACCTCCAATATTGTTCAACAGGTATGCTTTATGATTATCACCCTCCCAATAAACTAGATGAATGAAACTACAGCAAACAGTGTTGATTCTCAGTAATTTCTGAGACTTAATTAAGTAAGTACTGTAGTGATTAAGCATGTATATTTGGATAGCAGCACCCCTCCCAAAGCGTATCTCTGCAAACTGTAAGGTGGCAATGGTAGTAACAGAGACAAAAGCCTTCACTGCTATCTGACACACACATTTGCATTTCTTCTCCACTTATCTCACGTACCCAATCACAAAATTCACTCACGCTCACATAGATACAAAACACAGGTACACTCGTTTGTTCATCCCATTTTATTCGAACCACTTCTTTTTTTTGAATGTTCGGAAAAGAATGAATCTTCTATTTGTAACATATTATAAGATTATTTCAACTACATATTCGTAAAATACACTAATTCGATATCTACTAACTCTCAAAATGAGTCAAACCTACAGTGCTGGTCAAACAAACTCAAACAAAATGAGACGGAGGAGTTCTCTTATCTACGTAAAAAAAAACTTTCGACTATACTGTACGAGCTGCTGAAACACAATACGAAAACTGAGGAAACCTTTTAAGAGAAACAGATATGTAAGCAGTGGTAGTTTGCAGAGATAACTGGTACAAATAATAGATCGTTAAATTAGAAAATTAAATTTTCTAACAATTATTTAAATTTAAGCCGAATATAATATGTTTAACCTATGCTGACCGCGAATCCTTGATTCTTCCCGCCCGTGGTAGTGTACAGATTCCTAGCTAGGTCAGAAAAACGTAATGCAAGTATGGGACCACCTGCCCTAGCAGCTTTGTCCTGCGCACTGCAATTTTTATATCTGCATACTACTGTAATTTATTGTCTGTGGTACTTCGATCATTATTCTAAAATTTACTCCGCCAGTCCGTCTCATAAAATTTTTCTCGTTTGATATGTTGACATTGTTCATAATATGAGATAGATTACTCATTTATGTTTAATTTATAATACTAAATATAATCATGAGCGATCTTGTTGGTTTCGTATTTGTGAGTACTTTAACGGTGAAGTTTTATATTTAATACCAATACGAAATTAAAAATATTAATGATCAAAAGTGTGAATTGACAACCGTGAAACCGTGAGAAAAATAAACATGGAAAAGTATTAAAAGACGGGAGTATGGGTATAGCCGGTTAATCACATGATTAGTCGTTATAAGGTTTTCTGTCAATTCGGTTTTTGAAATTTAAAGTAATCCGCCTTTTTGAACATCGATTATAATACATTTGTCTAAAGATTGCGTGGATTTACAGTGTATACAACACGTTCATGACAGAAGCAAAAATAAGTAGCTCTGGAAATATGATTAAGAAAATGTTGTTCAAATGGCAATTAGTTGAAACTAGAAGCAAAGCCCTCTTTGCTATAAGTACAACATCATTATCCAAAATGCATCATAATGGTTTGTTTGGGTTACCAAATATGAGTATCTAGCCAAACAGAAGATGGTGACCACTGAGCTCTTTCAACTAGCAAAAATGGGTAACTAATTTGCACTCCTCCATTATTGCTCATGATTTCGTCCAAGTTGATCTGGTCTTTGCTTAATAAGCAATTTTGACTGTAATACAAAATTTTTTGAAGCAAAATAGCTATAACAGAAACAGAAACAAGGTAGCTCTATATGAATAATATTAGCATACGTCCATCAGAAAAATTATGCTGGAAATAAAAAATCCAAGGATGAAATAATTTCTGTTGACTGATATTGTAGCGCCCTTTATATCCATGAAAATTTTAGATTAAGCTGTCCATAACTTTTTTTCCCGCTCAAACATATGCTACTAACAAACGTATGTTAAAGACCCGAAACCTAAAAATAGGAGAAGTTTTTATAAAATTAGTCAAGCTTTAGATGTAAAATGTGTTTGAGTTTTATGAATACAACATGGCCCTAAATACAAAAAGTCATTAAATTTTCTTGCTCAAAATTCAGTCTTGCTAGCCTCCCCGGAATTCCGGCTATGTGTTTGGTGTGTTAAATTGAAAGAGACTTATCTATTGTACTTTGACATGAAAGCCAATGCTGGATGGTTTACTTTGCAAATAAGAAAGGCATGAAAAATACAGTATTAAGCTACATTGTGGTCGTTGGTCAATGAATGAGATTGAATAGTGTAAGCTTGTAGCAAGGTTCATGCCTCAAATGGTAGTAATCAAGAGTACACCATTTTGATGAAAAAGGATATATTACTATTCTAGCTACCAACAATCTACATTACAATTATTAACTCCTGTCGGTCCATAATTTCTTTTTTGTTGCATGTGATTTTTTAAAAGTTATCCAAGTACAACAATGCATCACTCCTTTGTAAAAAGTGCTATGCATAAATTTAAAGAGTTGTATTTATTGGAGATTTGGATTAAGACTATTAAACTGTTGGGTCCTGTTCCCTGACAACTGATTGTCAGGGAACGTTTACACAACACACTGTGTCCCAGCCGTTGGATCGACGATCCAACGGCTGGGACAAAAGAAAAACTTTTTAAGTATCCGCGGTAAATAACCGCGGACACTAGGTCACAGAGAGACATCCGCTGAAAATAACAGCGGACAGAGGAGAAGGATAAAGACAGGCATGAAGACTTTTATATACACTATACAATATTAACTTTATTTTATTTTATAAACTTTACTTTATATACAATATAGAATATTAACTTTATTTTATATACAATATACAATATTAACTTTATTTTATATTCCAAACTTTATATAAAATAAAGTTTAGATATATAAAGTTTATAAAATAAAATAAAGTTCAGAATATTATTTAAACTTTTATATACAATATTGTATATAAAAGTTTAAAATAAATTTCATATTGTATATTAAATAAAGTTTAGAATATACAATATATTAACTTTATTTTCTAAATAAAGTTTAGAATATACAATATATTCTAAAATAAAATTTAAAATATAAAATAAAGTTTAGAATATTATTTTAAACTTTTATATACAATATTGTATATAAAAGTTTAAAATAAATTTAATATTGTATATTGCATATAAAATAAAGTTTAGAATATACAATATATTAACTTTATTTTCTAAATAAAGTTTAGATTATACAATATATTCTAAAATAAAATTTATTTTCTAAACTTTATTTTAGAATATATTGTATATTCTAAACTTTATTTAGAAAATAAAGTTAATATATTGTATATTCTAAACTTTATTTAATATTCTAAACTTTATATACTTTATATATCTAAACTTTATTTTATATAATGTTTAGAATATAAAATAAAGTTAATATTGTGTATTGTATATAAAATGAACTTTAAGATCTAAAATAAAGTTAATATTATATATTGTATATAAAATAAAGTTTAAAATATAAAATAAAGTTAATATTGTATATACAATAAAGTTTATCCTACTTCTGTGTTGTCCGCTATTATTTTTGAGCGGATACCTCTCTCTGACCTAGTGTCCGCGGTTTTTTACCGCGGATACTTAAAAAGTTTTCCTAACGGCTGGGACACAGTGTGTTGTGTAAACGTTCCCTGACAATCAGTTGTCAGGGAACAGGACCCTAAACTGTTTATTGAGTTTATTCAAAGTCCGAGATCGATAACGAACGCGAGTTCGAACAATTTATACTAACATGAATTTTTAAGATGACAGAGTATTATTTTTTGATAAATTCTCAAGTAATCGAGAATTGAAATAAAATTTTGAGATTATAATGGACTTTAGAGTAAAATATATTGATAGAGACATGCATCTACTAATGTATATCTATAGGGTCGCGGTCCAAAACCATCGATGATTGTGGACACTGGACAAGTTTGATGGTATATAATTTGTGGGTCGTTGGACAAATATCTAACTGTTAGCCGGTTAGCCGGTGACTGTGGACAAATTTGGTGGCATATAGTTTCTAGCCCAGTTATAAATATCTAACTGTTAGGGTTATAATAATTTTTTTAAAACGTCCAACACTTTTTAACAGTAGGCAGTAGGCGAAGACTAGTCTAACGCTGAAAAACGGTGGATGGGATCAGTTTCCCCGTCCAGCGGTTACAAAACGCTCGATATATTAAAAAGAGATGTTATAATCCTCACTTTATGTGCCAATTAACAATCCGCATCCATCTAGACCATGACCCATGTATATGGATTACATAAAAATTCAGCTACTCCATTAATTAAAAAAAGAATAGTGACTTCTGGATGATGATAATCTTTTTGTTGGTATGTGAAGATTTATTCTGGAACAAACACATTGAAATAAATAAAATACAAAAGCAATGTGGTACTATGAGAAATAAAGGAAGTATATGACCCTCTTTACAAATACCAAACTGTTAGTTGGAACAAGAAGACAGAATCAAATAGTAATAATTTGGACACCTACACAAAACAAGAAAATAAAATACTAGATTTCTACAAGAATGTGATATAGCATACTAAATAAAATAAACAAACATATTAAAAAAATGTGCAGATATGGTTGATTTTGTAGCAACTCAGACCTTCCCTATATAATTTATGATTAACAGTTGATAAAAGAAAAAAATTAAGAGCATTCCACCAACTGGTGGTTAGAAAATTGCATTTCTTGAACAAACATCTAGAAGCCAAGTCAAAAAACACCAATATATTGTGATATTGTATTGATACAACTAGCTAGCTGGTGAAAGATTGAAACTTTATGTAGTTTTAAAAATACCCATTACAAGAAATTAAGCTTTTGAGCAAGAATTTGTGTTGAGAGAGTGGTGTTTGATGAAAAGTGAAGTCTTTGTTTCTGGGTTCAAGGAGGATTATTTTGGGGGATCAGAGCTTTATTGTTCCCCATAAGACACACAATTGTGACTGGTTTTCAGGTATATATTTTATTTGTATTTTAATATTAATTGTTGCTAATATGTTATTGTGGTAAGCACTATCTTGTCTGACTTTTGTTTTCATCTTTGATAATTTGCTGTCTTTTGCAATCTGGGATTATAGTAGATGATGATCATGAGTTAAGTAATCTTATTTAGTTTTGTTAATTGATTCCCTTGTTCTTGTTTTGCTGTAGATTCTTAAGTGTTCTGGGAATATCTTTTGAGTTGCTTCATGTATACTTATCCCACACTGGATTATTCGAATAATCTGCGATGAAATTGATTTTTTCTAGTTCTTGACAGATCATAAATTCTTTGGATGTGGAATAATATTCATAGAATCATAGATTGCTAGCAATTCAAGATATTTTTATGCAAACATGCTAGTGTGTGCTTGAGTGAATTGCAGATATCTCGGAGTTTCTCATGCAAACATCCTCGTGTCAATTGCTATTGTTTTGAATAATTTTTAGTGCACTAGAGGAAGAAGAAACAGCAGTCCTTTAGGAAGTTCTGGAGTTCTCGTTTCAATTATTAGGCGACAGGATTGAGTAGATACAAGCTGACTTGTTTTTTGTGTTGCGGTTCTGCTTTAGGTTGTTTTCTTGTTGTTTACCGCTGTTCTTCAGTTGGTGATCATTTGAAGGTGGATTTTCAGTTCACAAAAAAAACTAGGTGGTTTAGTTCAACTCTTGCACGGGAAAAGTTGCTTAAGATCGAAAAAACTTGATGGCTACTTACTTTCCAAATTCAAGCAATGAAAGAGATTCCGTGCCTATCAACTATCTGAGGGAGCCTTTGTTAAATTCTTATTCAGAAACACCTGTTATTCCAGGGAATATGATGATGTACATGAACTATCCATCTTCTTCTGGATCATATTCGGATACCCTGGCTGGAAATTCCCAACATCAGAACACCAGCATTGATCTTCCTTCCGTAGGAGCTCTGCATTCCAACCTCTCGCATCAAGAATTTATGTCGAACCTAGGAGTATCTAGAGCTGGTGAACTTGATCTGAGTGTGTGGAGAGATGGTAGAAATGAGATGCCTTTGATGCAGACAACAGGTGGAACCAACAACATGAATAGTAGACAAAACTTGCAGGGTCAGGGCTTATCTCTCAGCCTCAATCCACAATTATCATCCGAATTACAGATTTCTTCTCTCCATGGCAGGAATCCTGACCTAGGCGGATCTTCGTTTTTGAGTCCACACACAGCGCTTTCAGGGGATGACATTGATAGACATGGAACCTTTAGAGATGACGAGACCTACCAAAATCGGCAACCGAGAAACACTGAGTACATACTTCCTGATGTTTTGGGAAGCAGTTCAGCGTTACTAAAAGCAGATGTCTCCTCTTTTGCGATGCAAAATATTCTTAGAAATGTTCCCAACTCCAAGTACCTAAAGGCAGCTCAGCAGCTGCTTGATGAAGTTGTCAATGTTCATAAAGCTCTGAAGCAGCATGAGCGCAAGAAAGACCGTGTAGGAGATTGTGTTGAAGCAGACAGAGCATCTATCGATGGAACCTCAGCATCTCCTGCAGCTGGACAAGATTCAACCAGCAATGGCCCAAATGAGCTTTCAGCATCTGAAAAACACGAATTGCAGAACAAGATGGCAAAGCTTTTGTCTATGCTGGATGAGGTAAGAATATTACAGTTATCAACATCCATGTAATCTATTTTCCTTAATAGTCAACTAATTGCACTCAAGTGACTGCACAAATTTGTTTCTGCATGCATTTTTTGGAGTACTTCATATCGTAATTCGATCTCAAAGCTTCTGCCTCAAGTCCTGCTTACTCTGAAGTATACCTAATGTTCATTAGCATAATTGTGTTGAGGAAGTCTATTATATGTAATGAGCATCTATCAAATCTGCTCTTGGAAGCTTTGCTTTGACTTTTACTTCGTACTTTCAAAAACCAAATGATTATTTTTATTGCAGGTCAATAAACGGTACAAACAGTACTTTCATCAGATGCAGATTGTAGTATCTTCATTTGATGTAATTTCAGGATCTGGGGCGGCTAAACCCTACACTTCACTTGCTCTCCAGACAATTTCCCGCCAATTCCGTTGTTTGCGTGATGCCATAAATGGACAAATTAGAGTTACTCAAGTAAGCCTCAGGGAGCAAGATGGCTCAGCAGTTGGAATATCTCGACTCCGGTATGTTGACCAGCAGCTTCGACAACAAAGAGCTCTTCAACAGCTTGGTGTGATGCAACAACACACGTGGAGGCCGCAGAGGGGACTACCTGAAAGCTCTGTTTCAATCTTGCGTGCTTGGCTGTTTGAACATTTTCTTCATCCGTAAATTTCCTCTGAAACCCTTTCTCTACCTTTAAGTTAGACTAGTTCAATGTCTTTCAAATTAAGAACAAAGATATTTTTTTGTTACAGTTACCCTAAAGATTCTGAAAAGATCGTACTAGCACGGCAGACTGGCTTGACGAGAAGTCAGGTAAACTGAATTTGAAGTGTATAACCTATATAGTAAGGCAGTTCACAGCATTTAACATTTGTTTATGTGCTTCTGCAGGTATCAAATTGGTTTATAAATGCACGAGTACGTTTGTGGAAACCTATGGTCGAAGAGATGTACAAAGAAGAGGCTGGTGATGCTGAAATGGAATGTTATTCCTCCTCAGATATTGCCCCAAACACTACAAAAGACGATACAAAGACATATGAGGCTAGAGGGGCAGACCTGCAAAACACTGCAACTTCCTCGTCGAATGAAAAATCTATGATTAGACAATTCTCTGAGTCCAGGCCTGGTCATGTTCCCGATGTTGATATGGTGAGATCAGGTACCCAGTCCAGTTTCCAGATGTTGAATCACGGAGAAACAGATATGAACCCCCCAAGAGTGAGTGTTGATGAATGTAATGTTTATGCAAATACAATGGCTCAGCCCGGCAGTGAAAACAAGTACTTGGATGCTTACCATGTTCCAGAATTTGGGGGGTTTGGGAATGGGAATGGTGTCTCACTCACACTGGGATTACAGCAACGTGAAGATGGCAGCATGCCAGTGTCTGTTGGGGCTGATACCAATTTTGTTATGATGAGACGGGAGGAAGATTATGTCGGTTTTGACTCTACAGATTCTGAAAACCGCCAGCACAGAGTTGGTTCCTCTCATCTGTGGCAAGATTTTGTAGCATGAGAACAACTTGGTGTTGGTAATTTTGAGCAATTTTTGTCAGAGTGGGGGAGTGTTACAAAATGGCTAGGTAGCACCTGGAAATCTACAAATAATACTCTTCCTTCTGCAATTGGTTATATATGTATATGACACAGTTGTATAGTAATATTTTCCTTGAAAGATTAGCATATCTGTAAAGATAAGATACTTGTTTTTTGGTGATTCTCAAAATTAGTAGTCTTCTGGCCATCCATGGATGGTTTTTGACAATTAGTAGTCTTCTAGCCATCCATGAATGGTTTTTGACAAGTGCTTTACCTTGGATGACCTAAGATGAATAACTTTAAGATATATATTTACACGAGATAACGGAACTTGCAGATGTTAATTGATGCATTATAAACCAAAGTAAGAAAACTAAAAAATTAATTATGCTAAAAACTGATAACGGACAGGAATAGATAATATCAGAACTAATAGGCTGGTTAACAGGTGCAATTGCCAGTTACATTTGCTAAACACCCAGTTTCCTGCAGCCTGAGAATCGTTAAGAACTACTATGAACTGCCAACATATTGTATTTCCCAGTAAGGTCTGTGAAATCCACTACGTAATGATATATTAGCACCACTTTTCTACAAACTGAACTCTAGATGATCCCCTCACAGTAGGAAAGAAAGGAAAAGTTAAAAATATCTGTTTCATTTATACAATGCAGATATATGCTAAACAAAATGAGCTTCCAGATCTCTAAATTGGTTCGTGACTTCTGTGGCTAAGATTGGCTTCAATATATAAATGGCACATTCAACCAATTTCTTTGAATAGCATCAAGTAAATGGTAGGTGAACATGCCGCACTATGAGTAAACATTTACCTGAGAGAAATCAAGTAACTTGAATCAGAGTCATTCAAGAGCTGCAATAATCAGCAAAAAGATAGTAATAAGAAATTTACGCGCACCTTCTGTAAAGAGTGATAACATCTTCATGTAATCTCGGGGTTTCCAGAAAGTTATCGCCACAGTTTGTGACATTAACTTTCTCCAGCTGGAAATCTTCTGCACGGCAAGCCCCATTCCATTCAAACCACAGCTTTGGAATAGACTCCTTCTTAAATGAAGTGTAATGATCTTCCTGTTCCAGTGTTCCGGCAGCTACCAGGCGGTAGGTGTACACCTTTCTTACTTGACCTGGTCGGAATGCACGCCCAATTGCCTGGCGAGTAACTGATGGATTTAAATGAATGTCTAGTATTATTATTCTTGAAGCCCCCACAAGTGATATACCTTCACTACAAGCTTTGATAGATCCGAAGAAAACTTTGGAATCTGGGGAGTTGTTAAAGCGTTCCATGTTCAGTTCTCGAACATCATTATCAAGATCACCTGTGATCATAAAGATCTCCTTTCCCGGAGTCCAACCTTTAACCTTCACTGTTAATCTTTCTAGGAATTTTATAGGAGGAAGGTATTGACTGAAGACAATAAGTTTTTCTTCAGTTGACTCGCACAAACGAAGCAGATTAAGATAAAACTTGGCTTTCACTCCTTCGTTTATATCCAATTTATTCAGCATCTTATCAATATTTACTTGATCAAATCTCTTTTTCCCTGCAGTACTCTTTAAAAGATCTTTTAACTTTGGGTGTACATATATTGAGCCTCCATCAGAGCTAATCTTAAATCTTCCTCCTAATTTTTTCAGTTCTATTACTTCACGTTTCTGTCGCGGGCTTAGATTGAGAAACACTGTGAAATCAACAAGGCCAGGTAGTTCATCAAGCGAATCACCTTTGTAGTAGTGAAGAACCTTGCTAGTCATTTCCCTAAGACATTGTATGATAAGTGCCTTTCGGTTGAGGTCGCCATCCTTTAGGAGTGATTCCTCTACCATCTCATAAAACTCATGATCACTTTTCTTCAGTAGATTCCCTTTCTTTCTGGTTTCTATTATACTCAAGATATGCCTTTTAGGACCCTTGCATACTTCCATCTTTAAGAACCTTGGTCTCACAAGATTTAGAATGTTGAAGACCTCTTCAACATGGTTTTGGTAAAGTGTGCCAGAAAGAACAACTTTTCTAGGTGTCTGGACACTTTGAAGGGCAGCCAACTGATCAGTATTTTCATTTCTAGGTGTGTGACCTTCATCCATGATGAGAACTGATGGTTGCTTCAAAAGAATTTTTTGGCAGGCAGCAGTGATTTCGTCTGTATTCGGATTTGACACAAGTGAAGAAAATTGCACATATCCTAGAAAGAGAATGCTTCGTTTCTCAACCCATTGTTTTAAAACTTCTAGTTGCTGAGATCTACTATTAGCATTCACAGAGTAAAAATCGAGTAAAGAAATATCCTCAATTTGCCATAACAGAAATTCCTTCTTCCAAGTTGGCAAGACACCTTTTGGTAGCACCACGAGTGGTCTTGCTGAGGGATATTTTGCCATTAAAGTCTGTATAAAACTGATTATCATAAAAGTTTTTCCAGATCCTGGAGCATGGGCCAGTATGCAGCCACCTGGATTATCAGTTAAAAGGTTCCTCGCCAAGAAATTAAAGCCTTCGATTTGATGAGGTTTCATGATCTTACTGTGTCTTGGATGAACACAGATATCAGTCTCAACAAAATCAAATCCAGCAGACCTCACCTCACCAGGCAAGATGTCATTGGCTTCTTCATCTCTAGAAGAGCGGTCTTCATATTTATATGTTCTGGTACTTGTTCTCTGAGAATATATATATGTAAAGAAAACAAGTGAAACTAATAATTTAAAGAGATTGAGGGTATGTATGATGCATATAGTGTTCCCCTAACAGCAATTTGTAGGAGGCATACACATACAACTATATAATCTCTAGCACACAATATTAGCATGTTTAAATCTACATGCATGAACCCAAAATGGGACCGAGCTTCCTAGTGATTAAAATTGGGCACTGTGGTGAACTCAGTGGGAAACGGCCTCCTACTAATCCACCCTTAAACCCAAAAATTGGGCTTTCGAGCTATGTCATTGTGTAGGAGTAGGACCGCATGTTGGCATGTGATCTAGACAGTGGCAGGATATCGACATGATTATGATTTAAGCATTGATTAATTCTACCCAGAGTCCATGTTTAAACATCTTATAACTTTATGAATATTTATATAAGAACAAGGAAATATACCAGATAACAAATGGGTCAAGATATATGGGAGGGCAAGAAGTACTTGACAATATAGAATTGAACTAATGGAGCATATCACAGATGCATAATCATAGGATGTCCTGAATTTCTAGATATTAAGATACTGATCCTAGAAGATCTTATATTAATAGGCCAATAAGCTGTACAATATAGCTGGACAGCTAAATTATGCATGTTCCTAAATGTTGCCATGTTGGCGATTCCCATACTAGCATGAAAGATGGAGTAAAGAAGAATACTACTTACTATATAGCATATAAAAGCTCCATTATTATTAAACAGACAAATTCAGAAGATAAATGCATACCTTTGCATACTGGTATTCAATTATGGACTCGATTCTTTTCTGAATAACTCCACAGATACGACAAACATAGCCGATATCATCCTTTAAGATATATGAATGTTCACAATCTTCTTCTTCATCAGTTACATACTCATCAGATGCAGGATTTACAGAGGTATCCTGAAGAAGCAGGCAAAGTATGTGATGATGTTATAAACTTTCAGGAAAACCAGAAATATCGAAAAACATAGGAATCTTGGAAACATAAGGAAAAGACATAAAATGAAAAAGTGAGTACTTGCAACGTAATCAATAGTAAAAAGGGGTTATTAATATAGTAAGAGCATTCTTTAATCAAGTGCAAGTTATAGGAATTCCGTGCC
Source organism: Daucus carota subsp. sativus (assembly GCF_001625215.2). Lineage (NCBI taxonomy): Eukaryota > Viridiplantae > Streptophyta > Magnoliopsida > Apiales > Apiaceae > Daucus > Daucus carota. The sequence goes on from NC_030389.2 coordinate 532,877, forward strand.
CTAAAAGTTCAATTACATTTAAGATTATTTGGGCTACATAATTTGAGAAGAGTTTTGTTGAGAAATTGTGTTCACTAATATTTCAGGATGGAACTAGTATGATAGCAGTCACCAGTCAAGGCTTGGCTAAAATATCATGAAAATTACTTGAAGTTTCTGGAATTAATCAGCACAGGATCATGTATCTGTATAAAAGCACTAATTCACAAGTTCATGTATCTGTATTGCTTGGCAAATAACCAGACACAACTACTTTGAATCTATTTGAGCACATGTATCTAGTTGATTGTTAGATTATTCTTTTGCTATACACTTAAAGCAAATCAGAGTTTAGAAATCATCTATATTCAGAAAAAAATTCTCTGTTCTCTAAACGGAAATGTTTGCGTTCAATTTTAGATCTTGTTTCCTTGAATTGATCATGGTCCTGTAGTTATTGTGTTTCTAGCTACATTTAGAGCATATATGAAAAATGATTTAGGTGGCCTTTACTATATTAAATCAGAAGAATATGTAGCTGAGACTTACAACGCAATTGACCACCACATAACAAGTATTTAAGGTCTAGGAGACTCAGGTAGGAATTAGGGTGGCAAAATGTAGGATTAATTTGATCATTGTTTTTGCTATATGGTTTTCAAGTTTCAAACTAAAACCATATAAATGCAATCTTATAGTTAAATATGGTGGGATTTGTTTTGCTTCATATGGGCGTGCTTAAAATTGGTTTTACCTGTTCTCATGAGGAAAAAAATAAACTAAGATGTTATATAAATATGGAATGTTTTCCTTTTGTTTTATAGTTTTAGTTCTTTACTGGCAGGCCTAGCAAGTACTTTGCTACAAAATAGTGCTTTTCCTGACCAGAATATAGTATAACTTAAATTATCTAGTCATATATAATGAATAGTCTTCTCCACTCCACTACACTCTAAACAAATTTCAAAGCCATTTTCAAATTATCAATAACCAAGGCAAAATTGAAGCATTTCTGTGGTATATCATTCATATATAGCCTATTATATACAGTCATGGATTCCTCTGTTACCCTCTGGTTCGTTTATGTACGACAAAAGTTATATAAGAACCAATATTTGAGCGTGAATACTAGAGATTTGCTATGCTTGATTATTGGAACATAAAATATTAGACATGCTGTGAATTTTAATAGATTTTTCTAAAACCAAATGAGTTATGGGCTGCTACTAAAGATTATTGAATCTCAACTAGTCAAAAGCAGAGAGGGATGCCAAATCAGGGAAGTACCTTACAAGATTCCATTGCAAATGACATCTCCTGCCAAATATCACCCAGGGCATCATCATTATTGTATGAATGTTGATCATCCTCGTCAGTTGAACTATCCTCTACGCCAATATAAATGCCTTTATCTTTTTCAACTAACGTTCCAGCGACAGGGCTTGGCTGTTCAGTTTCATCGGTGAAATCATCATTCCCTAGGGCATGCATGCTGTCATATTTTTTAATATTTGTTGCACCAACAAAGCCTGCATCACCATCTGCCATAGCCTGTGCAAAATAATATTCCATATTAGATATAAGTGAAAAGATGAGCAAGTAACAATTTCAATTAAAAGAAACGAAAAGCGTAGGACATATAATATTATGAGCCCCTGTATCACTCTTTCCGTCATTCGGAATGGGAGAAGAGGGTTTTTTGTTTTTTTGGGGGGTGGGTGAGGGGAGTTAACTTTTACACTGAATCTAGACTGCATAGAATGATAAAATAAACATAAATTATGTCATAAAAAATTAAACAATCCAAATCAAAAAAGGATGCCTGACTTAGCAAAAAGTTGTACACTTGAGAAGTGCTCATGTACAGATTGAGATATGCAGTGTTTGAAGAAAAAAAGACCATCATACTCATGACATGGTATACTGTAACTGAAGTTAGAATTCTGAAGTCACTAATCTATGTAAATTCAAATAATTAATCTGAGTGAAAATTTAACACAACATTGTTTAGAGAATGTAGAAATATCCTGTTACAATCAGCCATCAATTGCATACAACTTACATGAACAAAAGGTTCATGCCCTATTCATCATTCTTTATGGACATAACTGATATTATAACTCAAAAACACCTAGTTTCACAGCGAAAATTCCCTCTCCTTTTCTCATATGCCTGTCATGAACTTATAGAACAGGATTTCAAAGTGATATATGCCATAGGTAACCTAACTACTGAATTTAGTAGTCAATAGAGAATGACTTCTAAAGAAAAATACCTAAAAATTTCTTTCTGCTGCAGTAAATAAAACATATAATATCATAAAACCTTTTATCCTGTGACTAGAAAAACCAGGTTTCAGTCATATTCTTTATATTGAGTTGATATATTTCATTCTTGAGTCGTCCTTGAATTTTAAAAATCTGTCCAATATTAGAAACAGTGGCACTCTCATCAAATATACTGCACATATAAGCTATTTGGAGGGGCTGACTGCATTAGTCTAAGGAGCCATCGAACTAGAAATGATATAAGTCGAAATGTCCTAATTATACCTTTTCATATAGGTTGTAATTGAAAAACAACTTCTGAAGTGTATAAATTTAGTTGAGCTACATGCATGCGCTAACCGTAAGTACTGAGAAATTTTAAGACTTAAAGAATTCACAACTCTATACAACATTATGATTTTCATTAAGATAAGGCAGGAAAGAGTACCTTTGGAGCACTAGAAGGAAACGTTTTACTGAAAAGGACATCTTGACATGGTTGGACAGGGGCCTGGTCTTCAACTTCCTCCTCATCTGAATCAATAATTACTATGTGTTGTGAGACTTTACCACAGTTAGCTCCATTCTTCAGTTTGACTGATTTCTCTCCTGACTCAGTACTTGTGTCTCTGGAATCCTCAATAGACCTGCTGCAGGCAGATTCTGGTAACAGCTTATAAAAGGGCTTCAGTGAAGACATTCTATCTTCTAAAAGGCTGTTCATGATATCAGTTACATTTCCATATCTACCCATATCAAGCTCCTTCAAGAGATCACCTACTGTAAAATTACAAGAAAAAAAGGGGTTCGGCGTGATAGATGTTGCATCTTCACTAGCTTTCCGCTTGTTCCTCTTTGCATATGCATCTGAAAAAAAAAAATTCTTCACTATGTATGCAAGTGAAAAGACCTAAAGGTAAGCTTAATGATCCACATCATATTGAAGTTTGTCCATGGAGTATGTCGTGGTTTTCAAGTTAAATAAGGAAAACATAAAAAAGCTTTTCTAGTTTCTATTAAGAAGTGCTTTACTTTTTGGATAGCTTTTCCAGTCTCAAGAAAATAAACATGCGAATTGGAGGCCAAAACTACTGTATTTGAGCAGAGTTCCATTAGCATTGAAGTTGAGCTTCATAAAACTGCCTCCTAACTCAAATAACAAGTGTGATGCATTATTTCACATCACTCAAAATATGTCTACAAGTTGAACTTATAAATTAAGGAATTAATACCCAACCACGACTTTGGCCAATATGTACTTCTCCACTCGTTCAACTCATTTTAGGGTTTGTAATTGCTAACAGAGAATGGTAAGTGAATAAAATGGAGATCTCAATACTAAGGACCTATAAAATATTCCAGAAATCAAATACTATAATAAGACAAAACATTCCTCCTAAAAACCTCCACACACACACTATAGGAGAGGGGGAGAGGGGGAGGGGGGGGGGAGGGGGGAGAGAGAGGAGAGAGAGGGGGGGGGGGGGAGAGAGGGAGAGGGAGGGGGAGAGAGAGCGAGCGAGAGGGAGAGGGAGAGGGAGGGGGAGGGGGAGAGCGAGCGAGCGAGAGAGAGAGAGAGAGGCTACCATTAGTTGATGACTGCTGCAAGGAGGATGAATTTGGAGAGTCCATAATCATCAAATTCAGCTAAAACCAACATAAACCCACCAACAAAATCACCAATCAATCAGTACATTTTCAACCAAACAAAACATGCATGTATATAATCTACAAATGTTATATACCCACAACCAAAAACACACATATCAACAACTATACAGCTCAAACCATGATCATAACACATACTCACCAAAAATCAAAGCCAAAAACAGAAGAAATGTAAAATGTAGCTTACCCAACAGGGTTTGATATATGTGTGTGTATCTTTACAGAGAGTAAAGCAAAGGGGTGAATTATGAGGAAGAGACAAATCTCTCTCTCCTCTTCTCCCTCTCTGTGTGTGTTACTGTGTTGACAGTTGCTCCTGGCAGGGGTAGTGGTAAATAGGACTTTTACAATGTTACTTACTGTACATCGTTTACAGTATGTTTTCGGTGTCTCTGCAACTGTGGGGGAGGTTTGGTTAAACAAAAATCAAAGTCTCTTAATTTGCTCCTCAAATATAATATAAAATATATGGTCCTTAGCAATTTAGTACAAAGTTAAGATCATGAATTTCAATTATTCTATCTATATATTTTTTATATATTTTATTCATGGTGGGCTCCACTATAACGAAGATCAAAATTTAAAAGCTGGGATAAATTGGAGAGAAAGAAATTTTTATTGATAAAAATCAATTAAGAGCCAAGTTGTGGCTCCTAAGAAACATGAGAGAGAATATATTTTAATTAAATTATATATTTTATATAATTTAATTTTCATATTTAATTATATTTTGCACTGTTTTGGATATCTATACTATACTATTAAAACAAAAACATTAAAAGTTTGGTCGGTCAGTACTTGGGCCAAAATATGCACCTATCTATATAACTAATCTATTTTTTTATAAAAACATTAAAAGTTTGGTCGGTCAGTACTTGGGCCAAAATATGCACCTATCTATATAACTAATCTATTTTTTTAATTTTGGGCCGAAATATAGGCCTATCTATATAATCAATTATTCTTTTTAACTAAAATATGTTATCTTTTTACTATTAAAGCCAAAACTTTGAAAGTTTGCTCGGTCGGCACTTGGTTCAAAATACGAACCTACGAAATACGAACCTATTTATATAACTAATTATTATTTTTAACTTTGAGCTGAAATACAGGCTAATCTATATAACCAGTAATTCTTTTTACTAAAATATGTTATCTTTTTTACTATTAAGGCCAAAATATTGAAAGTTTGGTCGCTCGGTACTTGAGCCGAAATACAGATCTATCTAAATAACTAATTATTCTTTTTAACTTTGAGCCGAAATACAGACCTATCTATATAAACAAATATCTTTTTAACTAAAATATGTTATCTTCTTTATATTTTCTAACTAAAAAATTCAATCTTCTAAATGAACATCGAAGAATACAATAATTACCTTTTTAACTAAAACACATTATCTTTTTAATATTTTCTAACTAAAAAAACCGATCTTCTATAATTAAAACAAGCAATATGTGTATGTGTGTGTGTGTGTGTGTATATATATGTATATATAATGTTATTAATATATAGTTATTAATAAATAAATGGTGATATTTTTCGACCAAAATATATTAACGTTATTTTTAAGTACTCTAATGGTCTCAATTTAAAAGTAATATTACAAATCTATACTATACTATCTATTATTGTACTATTAAAACCGAAACATGAAAAATTCAGTTGATTGGTCGATCAAGTTTGATAAACCGTTTCATATTCGATCCATGGACCTCTTTAATTTATAACAAATTGTAATATATATTTTTTATTGTCTATTAAATCAAAACATTAAAAATTAGGTTAGTATTATGATCAGTATTTGAGTTTACGCTTCCCTTTAACTTATAATATGTTTTATACTATATTATTAACTATTAATAACTAAATTTTAAAATGCTAATTCGGTTGTTTCTATGGGTTTGTCGGTCTCCTTAAATTATACTCCCTCCATTCTTAAAGATCTGCCTTTTGACTTTTTGGCACGCATATTAAAGTGTTTTGACTATATAGTTAAAAAAAAAAATTTGAATTTTTTTCTGAATAAAAATATTATAGCAATACTTTTATTCATAAAAAATATATTTGAAAGTAACATTTCTAGCTATGTGGTCAAAGTATCTTCAAATGTATGTGAAAAAGTCAAAAATGTAGATATTCAAGAAAGGAGGGAGTAACATGTAACAAAAAATATATTTTAACATTCTCATTTAAAAATATATATTTGACCTAATTATAAATTAGCTGTTTGAAGGATTTAACTATTAAGAATTTATTCAGCTGTTAAATAAAAGTGTTTTTTAATCACATTATTCTATCACAATTTTCCTTCCGATAAAATTCGTTAAATGTAAAATATATACAATAAAATAAAAATATTATAACCGCCCGTGCATTGCACGGGTTTTAAGCTAGTTTATTTAATATATTTTCATGTTTTATTGTAAGAAATAAAGAATTCTAAGTTGAGAATGATATAAAGATAAATTAACTATATTGGAGCTAATTTCTATTAAAATTCGGATTTATTGGGTTATACCTGATTTCTACACTGTTTTGGGCCATATTTTGAGCTCCCGATGTCAGAATTGGACGATCTTACAGCCCACGCGAAGCCCTTAGAATCTCCTATAATTCAGAATTGGTCCACGAAGTAAAATCCGACTGAAAAAGCCCGAAAACTGAACAGAAAAGAAAGTTACGAATTTTGAACACAAAATTCTACTTGGTTTTTTAGTTTTATTTGTATATTAGTTTTAAACATTAAAAGACTTTTATTATGAGAAATAAGATCAGTTTTTATCATTGTATATAATTAGAGTAGAATGAGGGTTAGGTAGCGAGAAACTTACAAGAGGTCATGACTTTTCGTGGAAGACAACAATGAAGGTTAAAGGATTTATTCTCTAGTTATCTTCTCTTTTCTTTTCTTTTTGGTTTTATTATGTGTTTTGATTGTCTTGGTTCTTTTTGTTGTTATTGAGTAGTGTGTTCTTTTCTTGTTATTTTTCTAGTTATAAAAAAAATCAAGAATTGGGTATAAATTATTATATTAAAATTTTAATTAGTTGAAATGAATTTTATGTGATTCATAGGCACATATATATATTCATGATTTTGAGACTAATAACAATTTTGATAAAAAAATAAATTAATAGTATATTAAATATTATATTAAAATAAATGTTTTATTCTGCATGCAATTTTATAAAAATAAGTAAAACTAAATGTGGTTTTTAGGAAAATAAAAACTAGAAAAGCAAGCATAAAAAAGAAAGTGTTAAAAGTTGGTGGGAAAGAGAAGAGTTAATATTTATTGGATAAAGTGAAAGGTAGTAAGTAAAAGGCGGTAAGTATTATACAATCCCATCAAGTGTCAACAACAACCGAGGTATTGAATGCATTTTAACCTGTGCCCCCACGGCACAAGTTGGCCAGCCTGATATTAATTTATGTAATTGGCGGATATTATGAATTGATTTTATGCAAATAGGAGTATGATCGAGAGATATATATACTACTAGAGGCACACATACAATTAGCAGAATTGAATTTGAATTTGAGCGTGAGAGCATCATTGAATTTCTGAAAGCGTTAATACTCGAGAGAGATTAACAATGTTTTAATTGCCCGATTAATTGAATTACTAAAAGTGATTATATATGTAAGCATGTTTCGAGAGTGTTGATACTTGAGAGAGATTAACAAACTCTAGTTGCATGACCACTTTAGTTGCTTTAGCTTAGAGCCAATCATTGTGTAAGCATGGTGGACCTGACTGTCCTGGAATTTTAATATAATATTTTAATATCTTTTTAGTTAGTGTTAATTTAGTTAGTTAAAATATCTTTTATAATTGTCTTGATCTGGAAACAATTGACTGTGACTGAATAAAATTGATAGCATTTGCCAGTCTACACCATGATAGACACCGTACGCTTGCGGTAGTTATAATTTAACACATCAAGCCACAACATAATTTTTTTTATCAATATTGATTATTATGCAGGCCCAAGTATTTGAAATTAGCCTAGGCTAATTGGTCCAGCCCGTACTATTTTTTTAAAAAAAAACTTTAGTCTGACGTAAAGCAAATGAATGAAACATAAAATTGTAAAACTGAAAAGCTGAAACCACGATTGTTGCTAGGTTTTCAAGTTGGGGAAGTAGAAAAATAGGTGAAAAAGGGATCAAAAGTTTAGAGATAATTAATAACGAGATCAATTCGTCTTTTTCTTGATTTATAGTTTATATTCTTGCAATCTAGGTTTTATAATTTATAGTATATTCAATCTCTTTTATTCTATTTTTTTTATAGGATATATATAATGGCAAGCCAAGGAAAAAAGAGGGGGAAACATTGTTTTCTTTTTTAAGCCAAGTGCATCTCCACCTACCAGAGAGGTACATTCTCCATATAATGCTAATGTTGAAGAAAATCCAGCTAGTATTGATATTCAGGAAAATCAATGTGATGAACCGATTTTTAAGTCCCCTGTTAGGAATATGTTATGCTTGATGATGCGAAAATACTTTAGTTATTTTTCTAGTAATATTCATGTAGCTGATCAATGGATGGCATACTTAATTGTAGTGTCCATTGATCAGATTACCCATCAACAGATGATGAGGTGTTGTAACAAAACTGTAGTATCTTAGCAGTTGATAGATGTAACAGTGATCAACTGATATAGCAATTGTTCTATCAATGGATGTATATATTAGGATGACAAATTGTATATATTCTAAGTCAAAAAATCTATACAAGTGAAATGAAGAATCAACGGCTAATCAGAAGCATCAACTGATAAATAAAAGCACCATCAACCGCTGTATCAATCCATCAATGACTACTAGCAAAAGCTATCTATTGATACACTTCAAGATGTTATCAACGGCTACATTCTTTCTAGTAGTTGATAGCTATCAATTGACAGCTATAGATCAAGTAAAGGGCAATAGTCACATGGGTTGATGTAAAAGGTGCTACACCAGTTTTGGAAGCTAAACTATAAAAGGGCTTAGTCAAATATTGAGAATCTAGAAGCCTACCATTTCAAGCAAAGCAACAAGAATTTCAGCTGCCAAAAGTTCTATCAAGCCTAAGAAATTCTATATTTGTATTTGTTAGAAAAAGAGTAGGAGTATGCTTTTTGGAGAGTAGCTCAGTTTATATTAGTATATATTCACAATGTAATTTTCATTTCATTGTATCCAATACACTAAGAACTGAAAAGCAAAGCACTAGAATTAGTATGTAAGATTTGTAAGTTTTAGCTCTTCAATTTCTTTGTAAGTATCCAAGTATTTTTTACTTGAGAGGTTCTAATAGAAAAATCCTCAGGTGGACAAAACAATCCACATGAATTTTTGAAAGACCTTGTTCATATATTTCTGTTTAGTTCTTAATTTGATCTTGCTTTTGAATACAATCCGTGTTATACAAAAAAAGCTTGAATTTTTTTTGTAGATTGTATTCAGCCCCCCTTATACAGTCTAACTCATTGTTTTCATTGTCAAATAACAATTGGTATTAGAGCAGGCTTCTAGCATACAAGAAGTTAAAGATCTCAGACAATCAATAATGAGAAGAAGGGATGAAGGAGTCGAAATTCCAATGCTTGAGAAGGAACACTATTTTCACTGAAAGGTGAAGATGAGGATGCATCTTCTGTCTCTTAACACTATTTACATCAACTGCATTGAGAAAGGACCACATGTTCCTTTCAAAATCAATAATACTGTTAGGCTTGATGGAAGTGAAGCTTTTCATTGTCAAATAACAATTGGTATTAGAGCAGGCTTCTAGCATACAAGAAGTTAAAGATCTCAGACAATCAATAATGAGAAGAAGGGATGAAGGAGTCGAAATTCCAATGCTTGAGAAGGAACACTATTTTCACTGAAAGGTGAAGATGAGGATGCATCTTCTGTCTCTTAACACTATTTACATCAACTGCATTGAGAAAGGACCACATGTTCCTTTCAAAATCAATAATACTGTTAGGCTTGATGGAAGTGAAGCTAAGGATGTTGAAGTTGCCAAATCCATATCTGAGTACACGGAAGAAGATGAAAAGTAAGTACACAAGGACAATAAGACCATAAACAATCTGTTTAATGGTATTGATGCTGACATGTTTGACAGTGTTATTAACTGAACTACTGCCAAAGAGTTATGGGACACAATTCAAACATTGTGTGAAGCAATGAGCAAGTAAGAGAGAACAAGATGCGATTGTTTTTACAATAATATGAACACTTTCACTTCAAGTCTGGTGAATCTTTAAATGATGTGTTTAACAGATTTCAAAAGTTGTTAAATGCCTTAAAACTCTATGATAGAGTTTATCTGGTTAAAGATTCAAATATCAAGTTCTTGATATCCTTGCCTAAGGAATGAACTTGAGATTCAGCAAGATGAGGAAATGGAAAAAATCTCCAAAAAGGAAAAGACTGTTGCTCTCGTTGCAGAAAAGGATAAGGAAGAGGAGAATGTATTCAAGTATGTAGTTGTTATCAAATCTACACCAAGTACGGATAACTGTGAAAGTAGAACTGATATTGAAGTATCAAAATACTACTACTGTTGAGTCAACAATAGTTTCAAACTGTAAAAGAACTCAGACAATAATTTTCAGAAAATTGAATAAATCAGAATCAGAATACTTTTTAAACAATCCTGTCATTGTACATATCACACTATAAAAGGATCGGACTAAAAATATTCGATAATTTAAATCACAGTATAAAGTATGAATGCTTGCGGGAAACACAAGTCATGCATAGATAACAAATTACGTCATTAAAGAGGGAGTTAAAATACTTGCTCTTTAATTATAGAGAAGATTATAAATACTTGCCTTTGACAAATAAACTGGTGACAACTCAGTCACTCTACTCGAGATTCCTCGACTGGCCTCAGTTGATACTTTCTGACATCACTACTTTATTGGACTATATTACAGTACAATATTGCCTTATCAAACTATTTTTGACTTGGCTAACAACAGAATCTGATTGCCTCTGAAAGTCGTTGATGCACGCGTCTCGATAGACTATATATGACAGCACACAATACTTCAGTTAAAGAACAATCCAAAACGTCTTCTAACTTGCAGAATCGAAATTATATTACCACCCTTCGGCATATAAACGTATAATATATACAATTAATGTATACACATGGTATCACACAGTTGAACACGTAATCCCATTAGCACGTACCAATTAATTTAGAGGCTTTGATATTTAAATATATATATATAATCAAATGAATCTTGTATATAATCTTATATCTGATTATATACAAACAATCAATCACATTAAAAACATAACCCTGGATATAATCAAAATCTGAATTATAGTCCAATTGTAATTCAAACACATCTCAAATCAGCTCGGAATTTACTCAAACAAAATATAAAATAATATAATTTTGGACATCATGTATTTTAAAATCGAGCAAATCTCAAAAATCAACAATACAATACTCTCTATCAAAAATAAACGACCACGATGACTGAAACGAAGCGAAAATCCCAGACCCTGAAAGAAAAAGAAGAAGGGGGGCCGGTGGTGGGCATTTGGGAAAGTCAGGCCGATCGGGTGTCCTTCATTCAAGCGGCTTTACAGAAAAGAACGAAATGAAGTGAGAGGCCGGGTTATGAATATACTTATCAAGAAGTCAATTGCTCGTCGAAATGTGAGGTTGTCAAAATGTCAGATCATATAAAGGCATGGATTTTATATATTAATAAAATGATCCGGCAATTTACAATCACCAACAATATAATCAATAATCATTTGCCACAATATCTAAACAATTAAAGTTTGGAAGTCAATCTTTAAACTTAGGACAGTCATCCAAATTTGATTTCTAAATGCTAGTCCCTAAAATGAATCATGTAATATAATCATGCTATCACAAAAAACATATTATTTATTAACAATAATCAAAATTCAAATCAAGATCTTCAAGAAAACCACAATTCTCTATTTTTAACACTGAACATAATATAAGCATGCTAAAAATCCTAAAACATGCATTACTGTAATGAAGCTATAATATCACGTGACTGTGTGTTTCAGCATATGTATATAAGCCTTTCCCAACTTCCATGGCAACCAAAAGCAACCTTACGACAACCACTCCAACGGCTGTTCAACAACTTCAACCACCGCAATACCACTACATCGATTGAGTTTCCTTTTCGTTGGCCCTAACTCCGCTATGACTGTATATAATGCCTTCTTTTCCGATGATACCCAGCCCAGCCACAATCCCCCTTCTTATCTTCTCCTACAGACCCAAATTACAACCTCCCTTTTCTGCTTATAACCATAACCCAGACTTTCTTTCCCCTTCATTTAGGCAATGCACCACAACACTACCCTTTTCTCTGTTAATACAGACACCCTGGAACCACGGTCAAAGATACAACAAAGTCATACATACCCGCATACACATATGCAATTTAATCCCCAATCTTCGCTTTCACCCCGAATCCCTCTCTGCCGAAAGCAGTGCCGCCACACCTTCATCCCGAAATTTTCTCAATCTGTCCTTACTACACAACAGCCTCACTCGTGTAACATGTCTCCATATGATGCCATATCCTCATGTGTCCTCAAACTCGCCTTAGCTTCTCATCCCCGTTTTGTCACCGATTCCACCATCACAGCTTCGGCGACTGAACTCTCCCCCACCATCTCCCTTCAACGCCACAGGGCCTCCACTCTTCAATCAATACAACCCGCATCACCTCTGATATAAACTCGCCACCAAAACATGGCCACAGCCACCCACCTCAATCGCCGTCACCGCGACCTTGCAACCATACCACCGACTCCATCATCCGCACACACAATATACAGATACATATACATATTTAAGCACACACAATAATTCTCACCTACAAAGTTGCTTGGAATTGATTGGGTAATCAAAACCCTATCTCCCCTGTTTTTCCCCCAAACTGATGAGAGCTCATCCTCTTTTGTTTACAACCGACTGCGTATGCTTTTGGGTGTGTTTTTCCCCCAAATATTTTATATTATCTGTGCTAATCAATATTATATGTTAAAATAATAAAAAAATTTGTAAGTACCTTTGTTTACAAAAGCCTCCAAACCTAGCAGAAATAATATTGCAGACCTATCCGGGCTTCCAGCGCTTTTTAAGCGCTGGATGTATAAACAAAAACTACATGTACATCGGTTTTTTAGCGCTGGACAACAGACGTACAGCGCTAAAAAAGCGCCGGACGTGTTTTAAATCTTGACCGTCCATCTTTGCATCCAATGGCTGAAAATGTGAAGGTTGTATAAATGGTCCATAGCATATAATTGCTAGGGACCTGGACTCTAAAAACTAAACACTACCAAGTATTAGTGTGGTACATCACGTGTACTCCTGCTAAAGTGGAATTTATGGGTTGGCAAGAAATATTACATATTTGAGAAAATATAGGAATTAAAAAGGAATTGTGTATATTTTGGACTAATTATTATTATTTTATTGTGTGAATATTCTAGAAAGGATAAATTTCCAGAATTTCTCCCACAAAGGTGGGTCAAGGAACGATAAATATATAAGGCGGTACTGAGGCAAGTTGAATTCTTTCCCTATTCTTTTAATTATTTTCATTTGATTTATTTTCTGATTGTTTAAATTTTGATTATTATTTGATTTTGATATTACTATAATCCTGGGCATAGATTATTTCCTAACCATTATACCTCGATAGAAATTCCGACCTATATATACTATTTTGGTAATTAAGGTTGCTTCTTTTATTTCGGAAGCAATCATTTATTTGAATTGTAATTTTGATTATTTTCTTTGTTCGAAAAGATTTGCATTTATTGACTCCTAAAGTCGGTATATTGTTCATATCGACTAATTAAGTTGTATTTAAACAATACTTGTTAGATTCATTGTTCGAATCTAGGAATTTAAATATCATAATTCCTATCATTTGTTTCATTCCGAAAAGATTTTAAAATGGGAGGATGGTTTTTCTCACTGGTCGATGTGACTTGTGCACCTCGGATTTTATTCATATGAATGATTTTAACAGTCCTAAGTAAGGACACTTGAGAATATGAGGAGCGTCAGAAGAGTTCGATGATGGCCCTGAGATATTCGATGCTAGCAAAAGAGGATAAGGGAATGCTTATCGTGAGCCATGATCGGGTGAGGGTAAGTTACGCATGAGAATGATACACGGTGATAGGTGATCGCATCGCTGATATATCGGGATGGACATGACATGTTCTCATGAAGTTTATTATATGGATATTCAATTTAAAAGAAAGTGGAATCATTGTGATTTTCATTTCTTATGTGAATTTGATTCGAATATAAATATATTTTGCACATATCCTGTATTGTTGAAAATCTAGTGACAGTTTTTACTTGTAGCATTTGAATGCTCACTTCTTACTATTTGTTATACTCACTCAACATTGAAGAACAAGGATGATGATTCGAGCTTGCAACTGAGGCAGAGAAAAAGAAAGGAGCATGCACATGGCGGAAGCACTTGATGTGGACGTATTCGAACTTAGTAGTTGAATATAATATTTAAATAAATCTACAATGACTTTTAAAAGATATGTGGTCTTGCATGACTAACAGTGTGGAGATGTAAGACGTTTGATACGATCCGAGGATCCGTGGAATGGTCCCTTGTGACAACCCGGTCAAATCCCGAGTCCTTTTTGAAAATCGGGTTAAGTCCCGAAATCAAAATCTGAAAATAAGTTGAAATATACTGGCCCAATTACAACAACTTGGTGAATCCACAAGCCCACCATAGACCACCAAACGATCATGATTTGTTGGTGCAATTGGTAGTAGTACCTATACTTATAAATTGAACAAATGTCTCCACTTTTCTCGATGTGGGACTGTGGTGTTACATACCCGCTGATTATAATGATTATGTATTATAATGTTGTGTTAATGCAAGTATGCGAATCTTGGTACCGTAACATCCTGAATTCACGAAGAGGTGATTTTGGGGTCTTTACAAAGAGAATCTATCGATTTTCTAAAATTTTCAGATTAAACATGATAATACAGAGCTAGTATTCAAAAATTACATCAACTAAAATTATTTAATAATACAAGTATAGTGGATTTACACACCAAAGCACCTAAATTTTTAATTTTGAGTTTTAAAATTTTTTAAAATAATTTATTTAAGTTTCATATTTTGTTTTTCGCTTTAGTTTTACTATGATTTTATAAACTTCTTCTACTAATTATCCTGATTTAAGTGTCAGGAAATACCAAATATTAAATAATGATGATAAATAATTTTGTGACGTATTATTTAGAGCGTGTGAACACATCAATTAGTTATCAATATTATAGTGCAGAAATGTGCAAAATCGACTATATATATCATCAATATACTGAAGCTAATATTCATTTGTGATTTTTGAGCTTCCATATATATGACCATTTTGTATTTAATATTTGCAGAACTAAATGGTTCTTTTTACACATATATGTTTGTATATAAATTTTATTTTAAATTTTGCGACGGTACGTGATTAAATATGGTTCTAGCATTATTATAATACTATGAACTCGTTCATATTTTTTGAAATATTATAAAACTATGAATATGGAATAGAACATAAATAAAATATCTTTATTAAAAATATGTGTATGTGTGTGTGGACAGATGTGCTAGAATTCGATTAAGTACTTGACGGAGACACTAAAATATTGTTTATTATTATTATTATTATTAACGCAAAATGTACAATATAGTCAAAATCAAGATTTGGACAAAATAATGTCAACACAAAACTACGATTAAAGAAAATTAATTTTCAACACTCAAATAGAAATAATCATAGCCAACATAAAACTTAGAAATTGGGTTGAATTCAAAAATTTATCTGACAAATACAAGGTGGGCTAGTGAAATTTCTTCATAATTTCTCAACATATGTATATGCATAGACATGTTGATTTATCACTACAATAGCCATCTATTACAGTCTTCAACTTTATGCATAACCATTGACATGTATCAAGATCGCATCCATGATCATATTTCGTAGTACATTGACATACTTCCTCCTTTTGATGATAAACACTCGGATTATCTGCTAATACAAAATTTTAGTATATATTATTTAAACAAATTGTTATTTGATTAAAGGAATTAAATTTTCAAGATTTAATAAATGTACAATGATATATATATATATATATATATATATATATATATATATATATATATATATATATATATATGTACAATGATATATATATATATATATATATATATATATATATATATACACCATATATTTTTGTAGTTCAATAGTTCATACATTTTTGTTACAAATCTAATAAAGAACAAATCCTTAAATTATGTTTGAATTAACATATTTCTGTCCTTGAATTATATTTTCCCAAAATTAATAATAGGAACAAAAATGAAATGCGTGAAATAGATGATGAAAGGAGCGAAAATAAATAGTAACAATGTAGGTACATAGGAAGAGGTAAAAATATAATAATGATTAGATAAAAAAATAGTTATGAAAGACAAATCTACAATTTCTTCTTAATTTTTGGGGTTTGAACCGTAGTTTAACTCATGATAATGAAATCAGAAACCACTTAAATTTTTTAACCTTCAAATTCGGTTTCATTTCTTCCAAAATCAATAATTCCAATCCAACACAAAATTAATATGGCACGACAACATTCAAGATAATCACAATAAACATCATCATATACATAAATATTTTGAGATTCATCTTTTTTAAGAGAAAGAAATTTAATATACGATATTTAACTTACATGTTCCAGGACAAGTTGAAAAATCTGACACGACAACATTCACGATCATCACAATAACCATCATATGCATAAATAATTTGATATTCATCTTAATAAGAGAATGAAAATCAATATTCAATATGAAAGATGTTGAGTTTAGGAGATATATAAATATTGATTTATGTATTTAAATGATATCTGATCATTAAATGTAAATATTTGATATTGAATGCATGATTATATGATGAGTGTGAAATTAGGTATTTAATAACAAAAAGATATGTATCTGAAAACTAACAAAACAGGTGATAATATTCTTGATAAGGTATTGATATTGGGATATTATTTGTGAATATAAAATATTGTACAATTAAAATTATTTTAAAGTGTTAGGCCTAAAATCACTATAGAAGGGGTTTGAATTAATATAGTGGAGTACAATCAATTCGAAATACTAAGACAATGGATAAAATAAAACTTCAGCTTTTATTGATATATAAAAAATTTGAGAGTAGAATTCAACTCCTCTCTCAGATATGTTTTTTTTTTTTATCCTTGAGAGCTCTTACGTT
This sequence comes from Daucus carota subsp. sativus, assembly GCF_001625215.2. Lineage (NCBI taxonomy): Eukaryota > Viridiplantae > Streptophyta > Magnoliopsida > Apiales > Apiaceae > Daucus > Daucus carota. The sequence goes on from NC_030389.2 coordinate 550,160, forward strand.
ACAAAGAAATTAAACCCCGATATAAACCAACCAATCAACCTTTTAATATTCCGTTATTAATAATTATTAATATGATATATAACATATTATAAGTTAAAGAAACATGTAAACCCAAATACCGACCCATCATACTAACCAAAATTTTAATATTTTGGTTTAATAGATAATAAGATAATTTTTTAATATTTTGGTTTAATAGAGATCCGTGGATCAAACACCAACGGGCTCACCAAACTCGACTGACTGACCGACTGAACTTTTGAGTTGATTTATAATATTATTTTGAAGGTGAGATCATTAGAGTATTTAAAAATTAATGTTAATTTATTTTGTTTGAAATAATCACCGGTTATTTATTACTCCCTCCGTCCCCCTCAATTGTTTACATTGAGGGACGAAAACTCGGCACATATTCTAATGCTCTAATAAAATATAGTTTGATAAATTATTTTGAACTTTTTTTCTTCTGAATAAAAATTTACGGGAGTGTATTCGATTAGGATTTTAATGGATTATTTTTAGTTTATGGATTTTAATGGATTGTATGGGATTTTGATTTTGTGCGGATTCTTGATAAAATGTCGCAGAGTTGATAGGATTTAGGTACAATGCTTCAAAATCCCATTGATTTTGGTGGGATTTCAAAAAACTTAAAATACACTGAAAAATGCCACAAAATCCATCATTTTATGAAATGAAAAAAAATCCATCAGGATTTGAATACCATCAGATTTTAATGGATTTTAAACAATCTCAATTGAATACCATCGGATTTTAAAGCATAATTTAAAATCCCAATTGAATACCACCAGATTTTGTAGCATAATTTAAAATCCCAATTGAATACCTCAAGATTTTAATGGATTTCAAACAATCCCAATCGAATACCCTCGGATTTCATGAATGCAAAAAAATGCTTTAAAATCCCAATCCAATACACCCCTCTTAGTATCTAAACTTTTATACAAGAAAGAAAAATTTGAAAAAAAAGAAGTTATGGAACTATGTTTTGCGCCTTAAAATGTGGGTCGAGTAATGCAAAAAAAGTGTAAGAAAATGAGAGTTATAGAGGGAGTAATAATTATTTATAATGAATTATATTTTTACATATACGTCACCGTGTTAATTGTAGAAGATCGATTTTTTCAGTTTGAAAATCTAAAAAAGATCACGTGTTTTAGTTAAGAAGATAATTTACTATGTTGCTCGATGTTATTTTTGAAGATTGAGTTTTTTATCTAGAAAATATAAAAATATATTTTAATTAAGAAAAATAATTAATTATATATGTAGGCAACCCAAGTACTGACCGACCGACCAAACTTTCAAATATTTGGGCTTTTAACAGTATTTTAGTTAAGAAAAATAATTGATTAACCGACCAAACTTTCAAATATTTGGGCTTTTAACGGTATATAGTATAGATGTGTATAGTATAGATGTGTATGTGTATAACTACAATCCAAATTTGAATTGAATTTTAGTGTTACCTTGTACGAAGTAGAATATATATCAAACAATTGGTCCTTTATAATTTATTGTATTAATCAAATTAACCAAATTTTAGTAGATAATTAATAATTATAATGTATTTTAGTTAAAAAAAAGGTAGTTGCTATATTATCCAATGTTATTGGGAGATTGAAATTTTTATTTAAAAAATATAAGAAAGATAATATATTTTTTATAAGAAAAAAGGTTATGTGTTTTATTTAAAAAGAATAATTATTTATATAAGTATAATTTTTTTAAAATATAAGTTAATTCTCGTAATTAAAAATATCCGATACGTTAGTACGATGATACATATGATTAATTTGATTGACAGTGTATTGCATGTATATATGCGGGTTAAATGGCTTAAACATAATTGAACTTGTGACTAACTTGCAAGTGAGTCACTGAACTGAAAAACCTTGGAGACAACTAACAGTTCTATTTAAATTTTGCAATCAGGTGATCGCCGTTAACTTTTTTAACGGAACTAACGGAATACTTAGTTGGCATGCGCTGACCTGTTTAAAATCGGACATGCTGACTGCTGACCTGGCCAATCGAGTGAATCTGCCCCAATCAATTCTAATCGCATCAGTGAAGATGAACAAGGAAGGATTTTAACCACACGCATTACACTAGTTTTATCAATCTCACATCCCAATAATCATCAACTTCATCTTTACAAACAAGGAAAAAATCAGATCTTTTTCACAATGCAAACTCAAACACAACCACCCACCAACACCACCATCTAATACCTCTTTGTCACCGTCATCTTCTCTCTCCTCTTCATTCTCCATCTCTTTACATTCTCTCCCACCTCTTCTTTCTCCTCTGACCCTTTTCTCTTTCCACCCCACCCCACCAATTCTTCAACCCCATCGATAGCTTACCTCATTTCTAGGTCAGAAGGCGATTCGGGTCGGATCATCTGGGTCTTGCTCTCAGCTTACCATCCCAAGAACCAGTACTTGATCTTACCGCCTCCATTACTTCTTCTATTTCAGCTACTTTACATGGTGCTTCGATGCTTCTTCGTCTTCTGGAGAATTGGGATCGATTTAATTTAACCCGATTATGGTTAGATTGATTCGGATTGGGGTATATCAGTTGGTCGGGTTTTAAATAATGGGTTATATCGATGAATCGGGTTGGGGTATTAGTAATTTGGGTCATTTTTAACACATGACAGTACATGTGGCACAAACTAACGCAGCTTCGTTAAAAGTCAACCATACTTAACAGACATGCAAAAAAAATTTAGTGTAGTCACCAGAAACAAAGTTCTAATGACTTGTCTTAGTCGAATGCAAGCTTTTTCAGTTCAGTGACCCACTTACAAGTTAGCTACAAGTTCAATTATGTTTAAGCCATTTAACCCGTATATATGCATGTGGCCCCTGGGTTTGATTGATTGCATTTAGGAAAATTTACTTGTCCCAGTCAGTTGTAGTTTGCCCATTTAAAATTCCTAATTCTTATCCGACCCCATGCTTTTCTAACTCCTCGTCCTCTTTCCCATTCATCGCCCGTTTTCTAGGTTCTCCTATTTTCTACGTTTTTTCCTACTTGGCCTCGACTACAGATTTTGAATCACCCGAAAATGGGTACAAAAAAATAAGCGCGGCAATGAATAAAATATTGAAGATCGATCAATATGTTTATATTTATATATATACACGGTTAGTTATCTGCACATTTTTGGAAAATTTGTAACCAGTAAAGATGCATGTATTACTTATACTAGTTGAGAAGCCGCGCGTTGCGCCGGCCTATAAAAATTATATTAATGATTTAATATTAATATTTGTAGAATAAAATAATTTTGTGGCTATCTATAAAAAGTATATTAATGTTTCAAAATTAATATTTGCAGGATAAAATAAATTTATATAATTAACAATTTAAAGTATGACGAATCTTAACTTAATTTTATTTGTTTTTTTTTTTTGAAAAGTAATCATGTTCTTACATTGTCACCTTCCCCCAATTTTTTTGGATTGATTGTTCACAAAAATATCTAACTTAAATCTGTGAGATAGCGGTCTATTACCAATACTAATATATAAAATTGCAAAATTGGACTATAATTCATGGTGAAAAAATGAAAATAAATTTATACACATAATTAACAATTTAAAGTATGACGAATCTTAATTTTATTTGTTTTTTTTTGAAAAGTAATCATGTTCTTATATTGTCATCTTCCCCCAATTTTTTTGGATTGATTGTGCACAAAAACATCTAACTTAAATCTGTGAAATAGCGGTCTATAACAATCCTTGTTTGTGACAACCTTTATTTTTTAATACTGTATAAACAACCTTTACTGAAAAGTTGCTTGAACGGAACAAACAGATAATGCATGAATAATTTTTTCCTGTATACAAAGTAAATCATATAAAAATTAACAACAAACATGTCTGATGAACAAAACAAATATTATAAAAGAATAACCAACAAACATACATCACTAATAGTTAATTTATTTATATCAACCATCAATATCATGTCAAGACTATATTCTTTTCCTGTATTTGAATTTGTTGACTCCAATATTGCGGTCTATAACCACATTTACTTGCAACAACCTTTATTTTTTTAATATCGTATAAACAGCCTTCATTTATCGTTGCATAAGAACGACACTTCCGAGTTAGAAATCGAGCAAGAGAACTATCACTAGAGAGAGGTAGGGTTGTGGTATTGAGAGAGAGAGGAGGTTGTGTTTAGATGATCCAAAACCCTACAATCTATAGGGGTATTTATAAGTGCAGAGAGACTTGGGTGCTACTATTTCCCATAATTAAATAATCTAAAACAAAATCAGATTAAAACTTTCACGCTACTATATTCCATAAATAATTTGTCTTCCCCATAATTAAATAATTTGAAACAAAATCAGATTAAAACTTTCAAGTTACTCTATTCCATAAATAATTTGAAACAAAATCAGATTCTGAAACTTGCTTCTAATATACCTGAAACTAAAAAAGGTAGTTCTAATTTTTGATATTTTTCATCCAAAAATTCCAGAAAATTAGAAAAATAGAACGGAGCGATGTGAGAGGCGCCACCTACACGCCCCTCGCTTCTCCTTTATATAAGTATCTACTATTTCCCATAATTAAATAATCTAAAACAAAATCAGATTAAAACTTTCACGCTACTATATTTCATAAATAATTTGTCTTCCCCATAATTAAATAATTTGAAACAAAATCAGATTAAAACTTTCAAGTTACTCTATTCCATAAAGAATTTGAAACAAAATCAGATTCTGAAACTTGCTTCTAATATACCTGAAACTAAAAAAGGTAGTTCTAATTTTTGATATTTTTCATCCAAAAATTCCAGAAAATTAGAAAAATAGAACGGAGCGATGTGAGAGGCGCCACCTACACGCCCCTCGCTTCTCCTTTATATAAGTATATTGATTGATAGTATAGTATTAGTAATTACTTGTCAAGATTATAACAATATATTTATATTACTGGGATTACAATTCCTTACCTCTTTACATTTGATTTCTTACTTCTTTGGTAAATATATATATTTTGCATACACAAAATTAATAAATATAGTACAGAAAGAAAACTTCAAGTCATTGTCTTTCTATGATAATACTAAAGACAATAACGAGCAAAGGAACTTTCCTATTCTTATTATGTAGAGGATGTGATGCTTTATCTATTTTGACAACTAGTAAATAACTATTATAAAGAAAATCTAAAGTCCTTGACATTGTAGGAGTTAAAAATTATTTTTGACAACGGTAAATTATTATTGCAGGAGTTAAATTTTTTTGTTGAAGGCTAAATTAATTTTAATTTTTTATTATTATTAAATTCGTAGTCGAATGTGACACTTTGTTTATTAATTACCTGGCATTAATTGTGAGCATCTCTTACTAGAGCAGTTTCATTTTTAGTTTGTCATTACGTGCAAATGTTTCTACTTCTTTTTTTTGCTAATACGTGTACATGTTTTAGGGAGTATATAAATGCAAAAAAAAAATGTATGGCAAACTAACAAAGTTTACTGCATCAAGTTATATACATGAGTTGAATTAGCAAAGTCCAGGATCTCCAATTTTCTACGTTTTTTCCTACTTGACCTCCAGATTTCTCCGTTGAGGACATTTTCTTGCCATGCTCAACCTCAAGTCTTCTTGTATATAAACACATCATATTGCTTAGCCTGTCACCATGCATACACTTCCCAAACAACTTTTTCCAGATCAAAAATCTCTTATTTAAATACCATCAAATACCGCTGATATATGTTCTTTAGAAAGCCTCCCTCCAATATTTGTACTGAAGCTGCACTAAGAACCACATTCTCATCAAAAAATTAATCTGAGTAAAGTTTTCCTTCCCTTTAGAAGAAACTTTTGTCCCCCTGTCCAACAGACTGAGAACGAGCAGCTGAGTTTTCTCCTTTGAAGAAGAGCTGACCAGAAGAGCCTGAAGAGACCTGCACCAATACAACTTCCCCATCTACAGGTCTAGATTCCACCTCCATATTGTTGGAAACGTAATAAGCTTTAAAAATGCATACGGGTTCGAAATTCTAATGCATGTTTCCAGATATGACTACACAGCAACAAATTCTCAGTAGATATTATGATAGTTTTATTATATTTTTTGCCTTTTGCAAATTTATATTTGGCAATTAGGTTGTTATTCATTACATGTGCATTTTACTTTTTTTTCTTCAGAGTAAATTTAGTAACAACAAAGAGATGAACGATCACGAAGCTAGCACAAGTGGCACGAAGAATGAAATTGAGCTGACTCAATTTCCACATACGCATTGTAAGTTTTTTTGAACAAAAATATAACATTTTATGTTTAAGTTTCTATTATTTACAAACATGTTAATGTCTAAAAAAAATTTAAAATTTATTACTCGTCCTTTCTTTATCCATAATGAGAAATTCATATTATATTCATTCATCTTAATTATGTTAATAATTATAAGAAACTTACATAAAGTTTATATATTTTAACATTATCAATATCGAAGAGGACTCATTTATGCACATACCAAATGCGTTTATGCACACCTTATCTTCTCTTTAGTCGAGATTGCCCATAATTATTTAATTTCTTTAAGCCGTTCTTTTATTTACTAAAGTAAGTACAAACTTTTAAGAAAAAATTTCTTATTACTTACCATTACTATTTTAATTTCCTCAATCTGATAATGTAAAATACTGCGCATAGGTTTGGATACTGTACATATTAAGAACATGTAGTTTAAAAACTTGACTTTAAACCTACGGTTTTATAAATAAAAAAATCCAATGATCTTAACACTTGTATATTAAATAAAAATAATAATGATCATTGGTAACTTATCCTGATGTTAGTCTTTTTTGTTGTATAGTTGAGAATGATAGCGATAGTGATGAAGATTTTGATCGATACTCGTATGTATATGAGATAGATGAAAACGCCGAGGGACAGTATATATCATCTTCACCTTCCAATATATCTGTTCGAACTCCCCCGGTTGATGTACCACCGGCTCAAATTATCCCCCCTCACAACCCTTATTCCTTCCGCCACATATTTTTTATCGTTTGCATTTGTCTTTTTATTTCTTCTGCTCTTTTCTTATCAACATATATTTATATAAAATTGACTTCACATAAAGTTGTCCTCAAACCTTCCACAGCAAATATCATTAGTTTTAATACTAATGATAGCCATGGACCAATCAATATCACTTATTCTTATACTTTTTACAATCCAAATTCTGAATTGAATTTGGATGTGTGTGATGGAACAGTGGCCCTCTACTTTGGTCTTAGTAGCCACCTTACTACTAGTTTTAGCGATGTGTCTCTCCTACCTCATCAACAGAAAATTGTTGATTTTAACTTTTCCACAAAAAATCCCAATTTTAGATTAGATAGCTATACAGAACATTTATTAACAACCAACAGGTATTATTTTAAACTCACCGTTAAAATTAGAATGAGAATTTATTTTGTTTATTTTCCATTATCATTTTATAGTTCTAAGGTGTATACATGTCATTTCATAGTCTCGGGTCATCCTCCCACGGGATCTGTTCCTGTAAAAAATATTATTTGTGAATAAAAAAAAAATTCATTTAAAAAAAATAGAATAAAATTCATTCTAATTTTGACGGTGAGTTTGAAATAATACCAGTTGTTTATTATTAAATTTTCTGTATCTGCTTCTAAATCTAAGTCTTTCTTCGTAAATTCCCTCAATTTTCTGTATCCGCTTCTAAATCTAAGTCTTTCGTAAATTCCCTTGGCGTTTCAATCGAGGATGATCGGGAAAAAACAAATAACTTGATCAAGGTACAACTTATACTACTGTACACAATTTTTATGCAGTACATATGACAATTAAACTCACTTCTCTCTATTAACAATTCTTATGCAGCCGCCGGAGAACTTGCGAGTAATATTAACAATAAAATTGATTGTGGTTGCTGAGTGCAGAGCATGCTGATATTCTTAAGAAGATGGAAGTTGTTATATATGGGAAGGAGGTTGCTGTGTATGATGAAATCATTTGTCATTTCTAAATAGATAGCTTATTTTGCAAGATATATTTTCATTTAACACAAAGAATACTATATAATCATTTGTTATTTGTCATTTCTAAATAGATAGCTTATGTATTTTGCTAAGATAAAATAAATTTTGATTTAACACAAAGAAAAGGTAATATTACAACGCAAAGGAGAAACATCGACGACACAAACCAACCTAAGAAACAAAGCAACTGAGCTAAGAAACAGCACAATTATTGTTACATAACCAATCATCGGTTTTTACAACACACAGCATTGTCTTTAAACCAAAAGAGATTAAACCCCACAACATTTTTAGTGAGACGTAGGGCTGTGGTGACCGGGGAGCTTGTCCTTTATCTTATCCAGCATACTCTTCTTCTCATGCTCGTGATGCTCCACCGCCACAGCCGCCCCTCCGGGATGAGCTGCCGTCGTGGTCTTGGTGGTGGCCACGGTGGTGTGCTCGTCCTTCTTGTGCTTTCCGCCTCCCAGTTTCTCCTTTATCTTCGTTGTGAATCCCTTCTTCCTTCTCCCACCTTGCCCATCATCCTCCTACACAATCAAACAAATTAACAACAACATATATCAATACAGACTCAATTAAACCAAATCGGTATTTCCGTCTCTCGTTACCGGATGTCGAGAGTTCGAATAAATTTAATATAATACTGACCGAGCTGGAGCTTGAACTGCTGGAGCGGTGAAGCTGCTCTCCCAAGGCGGTCTTCTTCCCCGGTGCATGCGCATGACTACCTGCACTGGCTGGAGCCGAGCCGGTGCCAATCCCTGTCCCAAGGCCACCATGAGTGGCATAGCTACTTCCCAGTCCACTCTGTCCAGTCCCCAGACCACCATGAGCGGCACCAGTCCCGGTAGGCCCCATCCCATGGGTCTGCCCTAACACACCAGTACCCCCATGAGCTCCACCAATCCCAGTGGACCCCACCCCATGAGTTCCACCAATCCCAGTAGGCCCCATCCCATGAGTCTGTCCGGTGGTTCCAGTCCCAGTACCAAGTCCAGTGGTGGTTCCGGTACCACCGTGAGCTGCACCGACTCCAGTGGGTCCCACACCATGAGTTCCAGTACCACCATGACTACCACCATGAGTAGCAGCAGCAGCAGTTGCACCAGCAAGTCCAGCAGCACCAGCTACACCGCCGAGTCCCGTGGACCCCACACCGCCATGCGAGGCGCCACCAACACCATGATCATGATGGCCGGTAGTAGCTCCGGTGGTGGCAACGCCGGTAATATGAACAGGGTTCCCATACTCATCAGTCAACTGAACAGGATTTCCATGCTGATCAGTCAGCTGAATCGGATTCCCCTTCTCATCTCTTAAATCTGCCATATCTCTTTATCACACTAAAATCAAATAGATGAACCAAACAAATATATAAGAAATATTTTTATGAGAGGATAGATTTTGATAATATGAAAGGGGATGAGAATTGCAGGGGATTATATAGAAGTGGTTAGTTTAAAAGTTGAAGGACACGTGGAGCGTTGGGAGCTTCTGCATGCAACTGAGGCAATAACACGTGTATGCAGAGGTAGAAGAGACTGCCACGTAACAGAACATGGTGCAACACCTGTTTACCCTTTGGCTCGCATTACGATGGATTCTCATCTTTCTTTAACGGAGATAATATTCTTATCTGTAAGTGTATTTGATTTTATATTATTAAACTCGAACGAAACAAAAATAGTCAAATGAATCCCAACATTTTTACCCTTTTCTTTTTGGTTGTATCATCACTTCTTTATATTTCAAATCTTGACAAAAATAATCAATACTAAGGGCCTGTTTGGCCATTCACGAGAAGTACTTCTTTTCCAAAGAAGTCGGTTTCTACTTTTCTTCATCCGTTTGTATAAAAAAGTAGAAGTACTTTTTAGAAGCTTATGCTTTTTTTCCAAACACTTTGATCACTTATAAACTTCTAACTTCTACTTCACTTTTTTACTTTAATCAAGAAGCACTTATTTTACGTTCACCCAAACGGCCCCTAAGTCTCATCACTTTCGACTTTTTCTCTCTTTTCATGTTAATGTTACACCATTATCTCCCTTTCATTCGGTAAAAATCAAGGGTCTGCAACCACTTTTCTTTCATTTTCCACTATTTTATACATATTTATTAACCTCGACGCCCAAACTAAACGTAAACAATTGGCCAGACGGGAGTAATATTTTATACATATTAGTTATTTCATTTTTAACACATATTTGAGAAATGAAAAACCAAAACTAATATATTCATATTTAAATAATATTCTCTCCGTCTCCTTTTACATGTCCATGTTGATCTTTGACTAGTCAAATTGACTATATTTTCATTGAAATTTACATGTATAATATAGTCGAAAAAAATAATAAAAATGACATCATTCGAAAGTATATTTAGTCTTTTTTAATATGCAACTTTTAGATATTAAAAATAATAAATAAATAATTTTTCATGTTTAGTCAAAATTTGGTCAATTTGACTTTTTGAAAACCAAAATGTACATGTAAAAGGGAACAAAGGGATTACTAGTTAAAAGTAAATATAATATTTGAATAATAATAATTAATAAATTAAATTACATTAATAAGTTTTATATTTGACATATAAATAACTCAAAATTCATATGGTTGTAAACTATTTATGTTCAAGAAAATAAGGATACATAAAGGGTCCCGTTGCTGTTTAAGGGTCAATTGGTTCGAAAGATGATATGGAATTAGAACCATAAATCAGATTGCAATGGTATGTATAGTATCAAATATAATATCATAAGTTTAGTTGAAAGCATCTCTAATTTAAAATATAAGTGATTAATTATAATTAGTTAAAAATATTCTAGAAATAATTTTTTTATATAATTTCGAGTCATCTTCATTTGGTACTAATTATTTGAATTTAATGATATATATAGACATGAAAATAAAATAAAAGAAAAATGATTCCTCAAGGCTCAAGCCCATGTTTCATGCCCACCTACTTCATCTCCTCCATGTTTAATTCCCACCTCCTTTGATAATCAAAATCCTGTACCTTGTAAGTTTGAAGTAAAAAATTAACCACCGAGTTTGAAATAAACCAAACCCATACCTAATAGTCTAATAGAAAAACTACAACCCGAATCCCTTAATACCATGTAGTCACGGGCTCACAGCGACCATTTAAGAGTAATTGATGCCAGACTAGCTAATCATACCCTACTGCTTAGTAACCGGAGTTACTTGACAAAAGCACCGCTGCACCAGACCGGCAGCACTTAAACATGAATAAACAGTACAGTACAAACATAACAAATAACCAGTATTGTAAACAAGAGGTATCTGACACCAAGACAAATTCAATGCAGTTATATATTAGTCCACCAAATGAAATTTTAATTTATGAAATACTAAGAAGGCAGCATAAATATATTATCTTCTACAATCTTGTGATATATACTGAATAAATCATTCCCCTGCGTATCAGTTTCACAACCCTCGAGGGTATATCTTCATATGCTATAGTGTTCCTGCTTGAATATGGTTGTCGATACAGTAAACCCTACGTATGATCGGATGACTATCATTGCTCCCCCTTCCTACTTTGATGTTTTATAATCATTAAACATCACAGAAAATGATCGATTACAGAGCCTGTAAGCAATACGGGTTACGTATCAGTTCAGCATGACCACACAAAAAGGGCATATAGCAGCATAAACATTAGCTTATGATAAATTAGCATTATTTTAGTGAGTAACCTTGCTATATTAAAATGCAACCACACCAACGTGCAACATACTAAGTACTCACCATCTTATCCAAGAGTGCATGATTTGGAATTTGGATAGAGCATTTAACAACACTATCTTGAAATAGAAAAGGCTAATATCTTCTTCTCTTTGAATAAGAAGAATTTGGAAGAACAAACTTAGGAAGGGATAAAGACGTGAGATAATATTAAAATTATCTCTGGCCATTCAAATTTCACATCAAAAAACTGAAACTGATTTGTATAGAATTAACTGATATTGCACAGAATTCTCATATCGGACTTATAGAGTGAAAAACTAGAATTAGTTATGGTGCCAATATAGAAAAACCTTTGTGCTGCATCACTTGTGACTGTAAGCATAGGAAACATGCATACCTGTGAAACAGGGGCGCATTCCTCTGCAGGGCCACAGAAAAGCTTACTTCTTGCTAGATTTTGACCAGAATAACCCACTCTTTCGAGTAGAATGGTTCTCAGATGGAGATTTAGACCCCTTTGACCCAAATGAAAAACGTCTCTTAAAGAATGGTTTCGCAAAAGAGCTCTTCATACTCGAACTTGTGCTTAATTTATAACCTCTACTCTCCAGACCACTACTTCTTTGACGATCAAATACAACAGATTCACTGCTGAGATCACTGCCCACAACTCGACTCCTTAATTTCTTGCTGATTCTAGTCATTAAATCCATTTCAGCTCTCATTGCTTTTTCAGATAATTTAAAGGCCTGTTTCTCCCCTAATGTACAAACTGGGCAGGCAGGGTCATACTTGCTAACCTCTGGTGTCATTTTCTCCAGGCACTCAGCATGGTAAACGTGTCCACAGATTAATACCGCATGCACAGCAAGCTCATTATTTGCCATGATTTTCTGACTACCCCACGAAGATCTCTGAGTTATAAGCTTTGCACAAAGCCCACAAGTTTTAACCTCAGTAGGTGGAGAAGAAAAACTACGACCACTAGATCTGGATAGTTTATGACGAATCATGCCCATTGAATCACTATCAAACGACCACCTCTCTCTATGAGATGTTGGCATGAGCTCAGTAAACTCAGGAATAGCCCAGTTATCTGAAGATCCGCCTTGAGACATCCCAATTGATTCATAACTCCACCCAGGGAGCACAAAAGGAGAACCTTCCTCTGAAATTGAGAAACTTGGTGACTTGAGTCTTCGAATCCGGCTATCAGATACTTGCCGTAATAGCTGGTGTCCTGGAGAACGACGAGGCCATCTCGATGGAGTTGAGCTCAAGGGAAGCACATGACTCTTGGATGACAATGGAGATGCTGAAAAGGATGAAACTGAACGCATCGAAGGAGACATCTTTGTGGTTGACAAGTCTGAGATTGTAGGCGACGCCCTAGAATCTTTCACCTAGAAAGAAAATTCTAAGAAGATTATTTATGATAAATATAATAATGCATGTTACCAACAACAAACAATTATTTTGTACAGTACCTCCATGGAATTTCCGGAGACTGGTGGATCTGCGAATAAAGACAATGACATGTTATACATTGCACTACATGGTAAGCAATTGATGCATCTGAAAAGAAAATTTAAGAACGAAACACTAAACACAAGCTCTTGCCATTCAAGAATCATGAAGCATCAAACCAGTAATAGTCTTTAACAAAACTCCTGCAAGAAGAACTCGTGTAGTATAAATAATATTAACTTAACAATAGTCAAATCACTTAACGTTGTTGTGTTTGGTTAGGGAAAATGGAATGGAAAGAGTGAAGTTGTGGAAAACAAATAAGGTAGGGAACATTTAAAAAATTGAGTGAGTGCAAAAATTTTATGATGAGATTTAGGAAAGAAATTGGTATGAGGGAGATAGAAGCATTCCTTCTCAAATTGGAAGGTTTAAGCTCTAGTCTAGGTTGTTAGGAATGAAAAGAGGGAAGGAATGAAATTTTTGAACAATAACCCACTATAAAGTTCTAATTTCATTTCATTCACCCAACCAAACACAACATAAGTGTCAACAAAGATTAACCCAACAATTTTCCAGTATGCTAGAGACAGCTAGAATATTGATGAACAACAATGAGACTTTGAACAAACATATAGAATCATTCTATCACAACAAGTTTTACTAATGTTTGATCTACACAATTTACACTGCTAAGATCTCAATGATCCCAAACATAAAAGTTCTAAGCACCCGCAGTAATTGATGTCAATAACCTTATATTCCCTGTAAGCTAATATTAGACACTTCATTGATGACAAATGATGCCATAAAAGAATTAATAAGAATAATTTGTTTGATCTAATTTAGTGTTGAGAAGAAAAGATACAAGTACCACAGTAAACATAGTTTAGAACGAAGGTAGTTCTTATTTCACTGAGATAATACCTGAAGGGGGGATTGTCAAAGTCCCTCTATTTCCCTCAGCAACAGGAGACTTCTGCCACATAAGATTTTGAGAACTATTAATTGGACTACCCTCTTCAGATGCATAAGCGCTTCCTACAGTTGTCCTAGATTTAAAATCCAGCCCATCATTCCTGCTGATACCATCAGATGACCATGTCAATGATGTCTCCTCTCCCGCCACTCGCCTTCGATTATCCCAACGAAAGCTCCATGACGGTGAATTCCGCACATTCCTCTGTACTATTTCTCTGCTAGATCCATTAGTTATAGTCCTATCTTTAGCAGCAACACAACAGGCAGACCCCATGCTCAGTCACATTCACAATATAAAACAACCACAAGTAACAGGAACTGCAATGCCAAGTGAGATCACTCGTGATTACTTCGATTATCTAAAACCAAACCCGCCAATTCTCTGCCATAATTAAAGCAAAATTAGCACTTAAATCTTATTATTACAAAATTAACGGCCATAGTGAACCATATCGCAGATGACTAATTTGCAAATATACATGAACAGCTTGCCAAAAGATCAAGCATTGACATATTTGCATAGAAGTACCTAATCTCAAACAACGCATATTTCTATATTAATCATTTAAGTGTAAAATTATACATCATTGTGATAGAACGTAGAACTTAAAGAAGTATTCCAAAGAAACATCGAATATTACATAATAAATGCATAAAAAGAAAACAATTTCCTTCAAACAAAAACCAATACCCAATGTCTAGTTATCACTATCACACACATCTGTCACAAAAACCACTACCTAACATAATCGTCAGCTTCTTACATAATCTCCAGACAAGCATCAAACAAGAAATCATAAACACAACCAACTAAACTATGACAAAACTTATCGTACCAGGCACAGGCATCACATTTTCACCCAACATCTTCGCTATCCCAAACAACTCAATTCTAAACCTCATCACTCTGTCTCGATTCTAGATATCGCAAATCAATTCCAATCCATATCAAACAACATCATTCAATTAAAACCTAAAAATAAAACCTAATAAAAATTAATTAAGACAAAACATATAATCAGTCTATTTCAGCTGCTAATTTCGAGGAAATAGAGTGAGCACTGAGCCTAAATCGCACAAAAAAATAATAAAAAATACCTAAAAATAGAAATAATCAAACAGTAGTATAGTCAAATAGATCCGAATTTATTGCTAACAAACAATTAATTCCAACATCAATCATTCTATATCCATATATTTCCCTATTTTATCTCATCAAACTCTCACATAAACAGAGAGAGAGAGGGGAGAGAGAGCACAGAGAGAGACAGACAGACAGAGAGAGGGGAGAGAGACAGAGACAGAGAGAGAGAGATGAGACAACCTTTTGATTGCGGGAAGGAGGTGATGAACAGAGACGAGAGAGAAGTGTGTGTGTGTGTTTGTAAGTATAGGTGGGAGAGAAACAAGATTGTTCGTCTTCTGTAATTGCAGCAGGTGAGAAAAGAGAGTCGTAGTTGACGGCTGGTTGACGGCGTTAGAGTTTGTTGAGACGGCCGTTAATCATATTTATATTTTCTAATAAGTAATAACCATACATTAACTATTAAATTTTGTCTTTAAAATCCTGCAATAATTAATAATTAACTAATAAAGTTTTGTTGGTGAATAAGTAGATGTATTTATTTTATTTCAAAAAAAGAAAGAAGATGTATTTATTTTGAATTTGATTAATTAATAATAATATATTTTCTTATAAGGGATTCGCGGATTATAATTGATTTTGATATTGTAGTCTAATAAACTTTAAATAAGTAGCATTCAGTTAATATTAAGTATCTGAGATATAAAAGGGTGTATTTAATTGGAATTTTTAAGAATATTTACATTTCCAAAATTTAGATGTATCTAATTTGAATTTTAAAAAATATATTATAATATGGAGATATTCAATTAGGATTTTAGATTGTCCTCAAAAAACAATAATGATATTTAATTAAGATTATAAATTATACTTCAAAATCTGATGATATTTAACTAAGATTATTAACGATTCATTAAAACTGATGATATCAAAAATTAATGAATTATTTTGGATTTTATATAATATGAATTATGTGGTATTACTCGGTATATATTATGTTTCTAAAAGTCGTTCAATAATCCACAAAATTCTAAAGAGATCTACTTAAATTCTAAGAAGTTTATATCAATTCTACGATACTTTTCTCTAATTCGCTAGACTCCGCTTAACAATAAAATCATTTACAATTCATTAAAATCTACACATATTTTGCATTCACCCTTATGTTCGTTATATATACATACAACATATATAAATAATCAAATAAAAATTCTTAAATATAAAATAAATAAAAACAAGAAAACTCCCTCTACATGGTATCACTCACCCGCTACATGATATTGCACACGATATCATCCACACGGACCCACGCTCATCTCACTCAATCTATCCGTGTCAAGACTCCGAACATGCTCTAGACAGGTTTAAAGCCCATGCCGGGACCACACTGGCATAACCTTCTTATAATATTGAATTTTATTTAGATTTTAGTAAAAGATAATTATTTGATGCTAAAGTTAGAAGTGAAGTTTATATTTCAACTTCCACCAAAAAAATATGTAATATTTGTGAAAAATTATTATCTAAATAGCAAAATATACAAATAGTGTTTTTTTCTAAAATCAAAATTTTACTTTAAAACTAATCTTTTATGTTCTAGACTGCAAAAGAATCTTCAACATTTTGATTTTATTGCATAGAGATTAATTAATAAAGAATCTTTGTTGAGTATTTTCTCCAACACCTCTTTCTTATCCCTTTATGACCAAGTGAAATGAAAACTCAATTTCGAGAAGGATAATAATAATCCAAAGAGTTTTTTATTTATTCTCATGGAATCAATCAAATAAGTTTCAACTCCGCTTCTCATGTCATTCTTGAAAATAGACATTTCCATCCTTTCATCCGACCAATATGATAAGTGGTATTTTTACACCACTATTATAGGATTTAGTGTATTTAGTGTATAGCAAACAAAGTTCAAAAATCTTAAAAAAGTGTAATTTCAGGTAAGTGGTGCTAAAAGTATATGAAAATGAGCGAAGTAAATATATCTCTAAAATAAGGGTCTTGAAGACGAGTAAAAAAGGTGAAGGTAAAACATAAGGCCAAAATTGTTAGCGTGACAAACCATTTCTATTTAGTTCTAACAAAATTGGTGAAGTTTTGACTTGATAGTCTCTGAAAATACAAACAAAATCGACGTGTATTATCAAGTTAATTGACAGAGAAAATAATAAGAACAGTTAATTATTTACAAAAAATAATTAACTCGAACTTATAAATATTTTTTAAAATTAAGATAATATTTTACTTAATTTCAAAAGACATATTCAAAGTTAAATGATGACCAAAAATAAAGAAATTGTTGATAATTTTTGTAAATGGATTGCTTTGATGATCTTTCAGAGACCAGCTTAAAGTTTTCTAACAACTCAATAGTTTTCTAAATCAACTATTTAATGATTTTTCATCAAGCATTCTAGTTTACTCTATGTGCCAATGAACAAGTTTGTTCGTTGATATGTAAATCATATAAATTATGATTCATATTTCGTATTTTAATAAGCTAGTTTCAAAAAGTTGGAATCTTTTTTAATTCTCAAACAATTTCAATTTTTTTTTGAGTTTTCACATTTTAAATAATTTATAGAATCCAAAATCACAAGTTTTGAGAAAATTGGTATTACTAAGATTCCCTGATTTCACACCTAACAAGATATTCAATGAGTTAATGTTGGTAAAATCTTGTAGAAATTTTGGAAAATGGTCTGTTTGTTTCAATGATCTGCATTGTAGGGTGTCTATATTGCTCAAAGGTCTACTCCAAAGGATTCAAAAGAAATTGAGAATGAATACATATGTTTTAACTATAATTATAATGGATTCCCTGCACAGTGCACACCAACATTGTTGTTTAAGTTGCAAAGACATGTGAGATACTGTAGAACTGATAAGGGAAGGAACTAACATGTTAGAGAAAATCAGATTTATATTCTCAATGGACTTGGTACAAGAATTTATCACACAACGTTAAAGTCTTCATCAGGAGAGTGATTACTTAACTGTTCGAGAAATTCAACAGTGATTACATTCAAAAGGTTGGTATGGACTCCTCCGATGCTGAGACACTTAGAGAGTTTACCAATTCTTTAATTTGCTACATATAGTAAAAATTCTGATGGAAGTGCTCATTAAATTCCCACAATTGAAAGAGCTGATAAAAATTCAAAAAATGAAAACATCTTTTTTTTTTTTAAATTTAATTGGTAGAAACAAAGCCCTTTGGATTTCCTACAAGATCCTGTAATTTTGAATAAAACAATTTATACCAGAATAGGGCTACATTACATACAACAGCTGCCAATTGGTATGAAGCAGCAAGTCAAGTATCACTTAGATGCAGCACTGCTATCCTCAGGTTTGTCACTTTCATGGCGGAGACTGTTTTCCCGGGAATAAGTGGACTTGGCACCCTGATATGCAATCAAGAGTGACGTTAAATTTTTACAAAGTGAGAAGGGGATGCAAAACAGGTTGCAATCCTCTATTTATTACATATTATTTGACAAATAGTATCAGAAGAATCCATTATAAATTCATGACAAGTCATGATCGATTTTAGGGGAGGTGAATATAGAAGAGCAGGATAAGCTTTCAAACCTTTGTATTCAAATCCTACAGAAAAAAGTAGATGCAAAATCAACATAAATCTCAAAAGAAGTGGCATATAATAGGGCCGAGACACTGATGCTTACTTGGAAAATTGTTCCGAGCTTTTTCATTGCTCTTGCCCGTTGCCTATGAATATCCTTGGATACATTAGTATCTTTAACAACCTGGAGTGTTGAGAAGCATCCATTCAGTCTACGTAATTTTGCAAAAAAATCAAATGCTTGTAGTCAATCTAAAAGAGGGATACTAGCTAGTAACATTTATCTTAAGATTTAATGAATAATTCATTAAGATTCCAGTTGATACTACATAAATTTTGTTAAAACATCAACACTGATTGAATTATAAGGTTTAGGATAATCTGTGTTATATCAGACGTGTCCTGCTAATCAACAATCAGGATGAAGCAATGTAGAACAAAAATTGTGCATACAGCTTCACAAACTGACTTAAGGTTATTCTGTGTGATCTTTATTCTTGAAAAATCAGTTTCACATGCTTACACATGAGTATTCTTGAAAACCGTGAAAGATTTAGAGGGTTTACGTTATCCACTCTAAGAAGCAAAAAGAGAGTATGCAATAACAGACAGACAACCTGATTCCATCTCTTCATTAAGCAAGAAAATAAAATTTTAATATGGTATGACCACCTGATCTCCTTACTAAACCGATATGCAAGCTGATAGATGGAATAACAAATGCCAAGTAAGATCATGCCGGAACTCACTGCTTGACAGACACGTGACAATGTCGCTTCAATATCTACCACATTAAGCTTCCAAAGAGATTGAATCATAGAGTCCTTTTTTTCTTGCATGGTTTTAGATACCATGTCTTCTTTGTTTTCTCCTTGGTTCAGCTTTTTCATCTCCTCCTGTACTTGCATCAATGACACAGCACCTACATGCATAGCTAACATTAAGCATGTCAAGCTCATCTTGATAGTCAAGGAAGGAATCTACTCGGAAAAATATCGGACCTGAAGCTGCTGAAACTTGAGATTTTATTATATGACCTTTATCACGTACCCATTCTGCTAAGAAAGGAACCTTCATATATCTTTTACCCTTTCCAATTTCTCTTGCACCTTGCCTTGTGTAGATATAGCCAATTGTATGTAGCATAGCCTCTCCAAAAGCTGAAACCGATAAACTCAGCTCAAGTAAATCAGAATCACCAGTTCAAAGAAAAATAATGGAATGGTTCTTTGCAACGTTGTGTCCTAGAATATGTTTGGTGGTAAATTACATTGGAGCGACCCCGTCGATAATTGTCAATACGTTCAGGTAAAAACAAATGTAATACAACATAAAAAGAGATTGAAAGGACAACTGATTACCAGCCTGTGAGAGATGGCTTGCTTCTGTTGTTGCCCAATTTACAAACGCATCTTTGTTACCTGCGACATATGGTTGAAGGCGACCTTTCAGAATTTTTATGAGCTTCTCTTCCCTCTCCTTTTGTATTGCCTGTATAAAGAGTCATGGAGAATTTAATATCAAATCTAAGGATTATCCCCTTCATTTCAACTAAATAGTCTCATCTACAAAATTTGCAAATATCTAAAATGTATATTTGTTCCAAAGTTTATTTCAAGTTCCGTTAGTTTATTATATAGATGCAATGACACGAGAATAAAATTGCTTTGTGTAACCATGCATATGCAGTAAATAGAATTCTTCGTCTTTTATTTTGCAAACAAATTTTTAATGAGACTACAATTGTGGGATAAAATCGAGTCTTATTTAAGCATATTCAAAGGAATAGAGGATGCCTTCATTTTCTCTTGGACTTTCATTTTACGAACTTCAGGAACCACCGACTCCATTTCCAGCTCCACAGATGCCATTGAAGCCAATGCAAGCTGGCCAATGTAATCCTCAAATAAATCACTTCCAAATAACATCCCAAAGACAGTTGAAGGATCCACCATGGACTCCCTAAGAAGGAAAACAAGAAAAGTAATAAAGGGCAGATTGTATAAAAAGCAAATTATGTTGAAGTACAGGCAACTCAAACAGAACAAGAACATTAATAAAAATATGTAAAATATAATTCTATGTCGATCTTCTTTAACTTTGAAGCCCATGAATAAATTTGGTGGATAATATGGATAAAGTAATATATGCATTTAAAGAAAAAGTACTTAGTAATAAAAGAATTTCCAGAGACTTTCAGAATTAAACTCCAACCTGAAACACTTGAAGGAAATGCATACTTCTTACTGTGATTAGAATACTTTTTTTGTCTTCCATCTTTGTTTTCGCAGAATAAACCAGAAGCACAGCGTAAAATTTTATTCCAGGTTAATGAAGGATAATATAAACCTATGATTTCTTAGCATGTAAAAATATTTATTGACTTTTGTTATATCATAACTAATTTAAGTTGCTGAATCGTTAAATAAAAGTTTTTATATATAAATTATCGAAAGGAGATGCAATATATTACAAAGGTGCCTAACACAACCTATGCAACTTCTTTTGGCATACTCACCCTGAACTCCTGATTTTTCCCTTTTTATTATATGCCTTTTGGCGTACTTACCCCTGAACTCCTGATTTTCCCTTTTTATCATATGTTTCACGTTTCTCACTGTCGCCCAGAATCTGATAAGCTTCGCCGAGTTCCTTCATATTTAACCAGTCATAGGCCAAAAATCTTAATATTAGTAAACAAGCAGTGGAAGCAAACGAAGTAATTTTTTCAATGCATTGTATGCATCACAATAATCTTTTAGACTTAAGACCAATAAGAGGAGTATTATGAAGCTGTATAGTACAGAAATATTACCCAAATGTATGTTAATGTATTTCAAGGTCAAGACAACTACAACAATGCAAGTTAAGCATCCAGATGCTTTAAGAAGAAGAAATAATAAATTTGTCGACTTAAACTTTGAAGGTGATGCCAGAAAAATAAATTTAAATATACTACCTGGAAGTTTCGTGCAGCTTTTGGATCTCCAGGATTTTTGTCAGGGTGGACTATTCTTGCCTGCAGTAAACATGAAACTTGATTTATGTATTTAACGTATGTTACAGTTGTCATAATGATTCTCTCTGTTTTGTAAAAAGCCTATTTTTTCTTTAAAAAGATGACAGTGACAAAAGTAATAGTAGTGATAATAATAATAACCAAATGTTTGCACACACCTCGTACATAAAAATGTAGATCTTTGTGCTTTTAGGGACATGATATAGGCAAATTATATGTAACAAGGTCAAATGACTCTTGTTTATTTGCATCTGGCGCTATATACTGTTATGTTCCTCTATCATTATTAACATTACAAATATTCTTAGATTCGAATATTAAGATCTACGAGGCAAAGAGCAACTAAGATGATGATATGGTGGCGGCCTTACCTTTACATAATAGGCCTTTTTGATCTCAGTAGCGGATGCATCCACACTGACCCCTAAAATATCATAGTATTCTGTTTCCTTCACCATGTCTCAAAATCACAATGGCAAAAGTGTAGTTTCCGAGGTTCAATAAAGAATATCCTTCCGGGAGCAGACATAAGGAGGAATGTAATAGAACATAAGTTAGTCCTACATAATCTAATTATGTGAAATCATTATCAACGCCTTTTCAACAGTTATAGATAAGAGGAGTAAACTAATTCACATATATGACAAAAACGCCAAAATGCAAAATCCCATATGTTTTTTCTGAGATTCTGAAAGCCAGACAAATCTGAAATTGGTGGAAAGAACACCACTACAAAGATAAATTGAGTACATACCAATAGAAATAATTATAGACGGAAACAAAGCATAAAATTGAGAGTCAAGGAGTGCCCGAGCTGTGACGGAGGTGCTTTGCGTGGTAGAAGATGTCCAGAGTTCAAACCTCCCCTGTGCAGAAACCTTGAAGTTTTTCTGTTGGAAGGACACAAATAGTTTATAACATCTTAAGATTTAACATATTCCTGAACAATTTCAGAAGCAAACTCCAGGCTCAGACATAAATATACACACATTTAGATTTGTTTGTGAGTATAAAGATAGCATAAATGCGGAAAGAAGAATCACAAAGTGGCATAACTACAGATAATATGAAGAATTTACAGGTCACCAAAACTCAGCAAATTGAGCTTAATTGCATATAATGATATAAAACTGAAAATAGTTGTAAAGAGAAACTTACATGAAGATTGTAAAGATGTTAATCGAATGTGTGTTCGTGAATTGGATATGCATTCTTTGTAAATATAAATCAAACTAGAGGCCTGCTGATGAAGTTGCATTTCTTTTTTATTACTCTAGGAATATATTCAATGAGGTTAACTCTAAATTTAATTTCAAATCCTTTCCAGTGTTCATTACCACTACTATACCCTCCCTAACCAAAAATCATAGATAACCCGAAATTCGAATTTTAATATTTATCATCCCATTGCAAAATAAAGTGATTTCAGGCAAGATTACGCGAAAATAGAGCTCAGGCAAGCTAAAATACTACTACATTACAGGACATCCTTTGATTAAACATTATAAATCAAATACAAGAAAACCCTAGAAACCATATAGATATGACCCATAAAATCTTATAAATATCATAACAAAAATGCATGCACATAACAAGATTATGATCAGATGATCTTCACATTCAAATGTAATTACAGACATGCAATACAAAATAGTGTGGGTCTAGGGTTTACCTTTCGAGAAATTCGATCTTGCCGTATGCAATAGAAAGAACTTGTAATTCTCTGTATGTGAAATAATCGTTTTATAAAAAAGAATTAAGTTTTGTGGCCTTCCTATAATAAAATATACAATACTCATGATGTATACGGCCTACCTATCGGGTTGAGCGGAGTCGAATTCGAGCTGAAAGAACTTGTAATTCCATGTGAAATAATCGTTTTATAAAAAAATTTAGGTTTTGTGGCCTTCTATAAAAAATATATAATACTTGTGATGTATACGGCCTACCTGTCGGGTTGAGCGGAGTCGAACCCGAGCTGGTATATGAAACAAAAAGGAATATTAGAGCCGAATGATCCAAAGAAAAAGGCAACTCAGCAAAATATTCTTTAGTGTAGCTGCCTGTCTGGAATTATTATTAGTGTTACGTGGGAAAGTCAACTTGCAATTTCATTACAAACGTTACATCACCAACAACATAAGCCTAATCATTAGCATCATTAACATTAATCATGTCAGTTGACTCCGACGCAGGAGCCAGCAGCAGGGACTGGCTGTTTCCATCGCCTGCAGGTGGCAAGCAGCAGCAGCGTGACTGGATTTATCCGTCTCCATTGCTGTCTTCTTCGCGTCTCTCTAAAACGCCAACTCGAAGATTTTTCTCCACTTATCCCCCTCCTCCTCGTGCTCCTGCAGTCCCTGTTGCCACCGTGACAACGCCTCAGAATCGGTATTACCCTGCTTCTGCTGGTATTCGTCGCAGAATTAATTTTCCTCGTCGATCATTGAAGGAAGATGTTTCAGTGGAGGAGAAAAAAGCAGTACCGGCTTCCAATGCTGCTAAGTGTCTTAAGGCTGCTGATGCTGCTGCTTTTCGGTTCAAATTTAGCTGGCAGCGGTTTGTTGTGATTGCGTTTCCAGTAGCTGTCAGCTCTCTTTTTTCTTCAACTTGAAATTTATTGCTACATTTATGTGGTTGTCTCGAATTTTAATACTCACATATACATATTTTTGCAGATTTTGGTAGCTTTGATTTCTTCTCTAGTTAACAAGAATTTCTCATTGCAGAGTCAGGTCACAGATTTACAGGTAAAATACCTGTTTTTTTTTAATTAGTATTGAACCATTTTGCGAAATTTAAGTTCAACTATTATTTTCATGATTTTTCGAGATAAATTACCTGATGCATTAGTATAGAACTTGCATTCACTTCCTATCTTTGTATATCTCCAGCATCAAATTTATAGGCTCAATGGGAGATTACGTCTTTGCAGTGGTTTGGATTCGTTAAATTCAAACGATAGCTCATATGAGGAGAGTGATACTGATAGTTATTATAGCAAAAGTCTGAAGATAACAGCTCTAGCTGTTTCCCTCATACTTTTAGCCCTTCCGTTTTTCTTCTTAAAGTATGTGGACTACGTTTCAAAGAAAAGTAAATCACCAGACAGCATTGCAGAAGAAGTATCTCTAAACAAGCAGCTTGAGTACAAAGTGGATGTATTTTTGTCGGTCTATCCATATGCTAAGCCACTGGCATTGTTAGTTGCAACGCTGCTGCTGATATTTTTAGGTGGCCTGGCACTGTTCGGAGTAACAGATGATAGCTTAACAGATTGCCTCTGGTTATCTTGGACATTCGTTGCTGCCTCAGGGAATCATGCTGACTCTGAAGGTCTTGGCCCCAGATTAGTATCAGTCACCATTAGTTGTGGCGGGATGCTCATATTTGCAATGATGCTGGGACTTGTTTCTGACTCAATTTCCGAGAAGCTCGACTCCCTGAGAAAAGGAAAAAGTGAGGTGGTTAAACAGAATCATACTTTGATTTTGGGGTGGAGTGACAAGTTGGTAAGTGCTCAAATCCATGTGGATTCTCTTTATGCAGTTAATGCATTTGGTATATTGGCTAGATTTTAACTAATTTACTCAAGGTATGATTACTATTTTTCATGGGATACAAAAATAGTTGTAAGTTTTTTCTCATTTTTCTTTATGTAAAATTAACAAAGCTTACAATATGTCATATGCAGCACTGGCAAATAAAAATTTTTCTTTTTATACATGCCTGCAATAAAGCAATCGAATCCTCACTTAGCACTGATATTATTTGATTGTCATGCTTTGGTGGTTGTCATTCTATCATATTTTCTGTCTGTTCAAGTGTTCTAAGTAAAGGAAATGAAAATAAAGGACATTTTCTTCTAGTCATACTCTGATTCAACAGTCTTACGGTTGCTTTTAGGGTTCAATCATGTTATGTAAATAAAATCATTACTAATGACCAGTCAACAATAGTTCATGAAACTGGAATCATGTGTATGCTGACTTTCAAGTTCCTCTCTCGCTCACAAACTATTGTATTTTCAGGGATCACTATTGAATCAGTTAGCCATAGCTAATGAGAATTTAGGCGGAGGGATTGTTGTTGTCATGGCTGAAAAAGACAAAGAAGAGATGGAGGTTGACATTGCTAAAATGGAGTTTGATTTTAGAGGGACATCTGTCATATGCAGAAGTGGAAGTCCCCTAATTTTGGCGGACCTCAAAAAGGTAAGCATGTTATAATATCTTTCATCTCAGTATCAGATTTGAAACCAATTGCCGACGTTGTCTTACTCTGGATGATGCTATTAACAAACTTTGTTAATAGTTTTTTCTGAATTTTGACTGCATGCTTCGTGTATTCCCTGGGAAATAAATTCAATATTAACATCTTGCATTACAATGTAGATTTGTCGACTTCAGATCAGTTAAACTAAAGCTGCCAAAGTTGCTTTTCTAGTCACTTAATTGGATCGTATTATCACGTTAACAAATGAGAATCATCTGAATATGGTGGATACATGATTTCAAGTCATCTTCTTCTTTTGGAGCACCCTGATTGTAAAGTTCTCTTCTTTACAAAAGGGCTCTGAGAGGGAAGTACGGCTGAGTCTTGGTATTGTAAGATGACAATATTAGTCATAAGCCTTTTGCATGTGCAGTGTTTTATACGTTAAACTTCTTACAGTAAGCCTTCAATTATAAGGTTTGAAGTGTTTCTTGGTCTTAGTTTTTATGTGTTTGTTGATGTAAATCTTAAGACTGAGAATGTCATTGAGTCCTCTGTTTAGGCTGATCAGTTGATTCTCACTAATTCTTTTCTTTCTTTCTAAATTGATTTTAATAGGTATCTGTTTCGAAGGCACGTGCAATAATTGTCCTAGCAGAAGATGGGAATGCTGACCAGGTAATAAAAATTCGACTCTGATGAATCCTTAGTGTTGATATGTTTTTTTAATCCTTTAGTCCTTTTTGTCTATTTAGAGTGATGCTCGTGCATTGAGGACTGTTTTAAGCTTAACAGGAGTAAAAGAAGGATTGCAAGGACATATAGTGGTGGAACTGAGTGATCTTGACAATGAGGTCCTTGTAAAACTTGTTGGTGGAGATCTTGTTGAGACTGTTGTAGCACATGATGTGATTGGTCGCCTGATGATACAATGTGCCCGACAGCCAGGTCTTGCGCAGGTCACTCTTCAGAGGATTGTTATAATATATTCTTTTGCTGTAATTGTGATATCAGACTTTCTTAATGGTTTGGTGACATGGTCTTAATATTTTTATCTGTATTTATCGGGTCAGTGCAGATTTGGGAAGACATACTTGGATTTGAGGGTTGTGAGTTCTATATCAAAAGATGGCCACAGTTGGATGGAATGCAATTCGAAGATGTCTTAATCAGCTTTCCTGATGCTATTCCCTGCGGAGTGAAGGCTGCATCCCATTTTGGCAAAATTATTCTGAACCCTGAGGATTCATATATTTTACAAGAAGGCGATGAAGTTCTCGTCATAGCTGAGGACGATGATACTTATTCTCCAACAAAATTTCCGACGGTGCCTAACTAATCTCTTAGTTCGTATTTTCCTTTTTACTCTGTTAATCTGTTTTTTATATCTATGACGAGGCACTGTTTACTGTGTGCATCCAACACACTGGCCTTTTTTATAAAACTCATGTCAAGATTACACCTATTGATGAATTCCTAGCAATAGACGAGTTTTACATCACATTTTCCCCAATTTCACACCAGCTTTCAGTTTGAAGCATAGCGTTCTACTAAACTATTGCCTAGGCAATTTAGCATATTCCATTGTCGGATAATCAGATCAAGTTTATAAACTTGCATATCCATGACTGCCCCATGACAACCACAGTTGACATTTTCCTAGAGTTTATTATTAGGTTCCCTTTCCTTCAAGTGTTCTGGCAATTCTTATAGTCGTTTCACTTAACTCAGTTAGACTGGTCATTAAGTAGGCTGTAGCAGTATGACTTTCATCAGTATAACATAGCTATTATATAGGAAAGTGGACTATGTTGGCATTGGACGGAAAAAATGATTAGTGAATCTTCCATAATAAAACTCATATAAGTAAAATAATTTGGTCATTCAGGTCCGAGAAGCACCATTCATACACATATCCCGACCAGAAAGAAAGCCTCAGAAGATTCTACTTTGTGGATGGAGGCGGGACATTGATGATATGATTGTGGTAAGTTCAATCAGTTAAATTCCTAATACCTTCTTTTCTTTATTTGAATGCTGCAGGTTCGGAGAGGGAATTTGCCAAAAGACTTCATTGAAGCAGAGTCTGAGGAAAGGATTCTGTTTTGTGGTTGGCGAAGAGACATGGAAGATATGATTATGGTAATATTACAGGAATTTATGCTTCCACTGATTCAATCCCGCAGTGTTCAAGAAATTTACTTGGTGCTAGACAAGTCTGGGAACATTTTTCGTTGACTTTGCTTCTCCAATACTCAACTTTCAGTCCTGAAATCAAGTTTCATTTTGTGATGAAACACAACATTGCTTCAATTCTGTGCCAAAATTTCTAACAATGCTACCAAAGGAATTGATATTTTCCAACTTTCTTATTAATATGTTAAATAATGTTGTTTTAGGTATTGGATGCCTTTCTAGCCCCAAATTCAGAGTTGTGGATGTTCAATGACGTTCCTGAAAAGGAGAGAGAAAAGAAGCTGATTGATGGAGGCCTTGACTTGAATCGACTGGTCAACATAACGTTGGTTAATCGTGAAGGAAATGCTGTAATACGTCGTCACCTGGAAAGCCTTCCTTTGGAATCTTTCAATTCAGTAAGTAGCTTCAAATAAATTTCTTGGAAAAGTTCAGCTTTAATGGTTTTAGAAGTACAGATAATAAAAGATTCGTAAAGACTTTCTGGTATTACATAGTGTTGTTTTTCACATTAGCTGTTATGTTGTGTGGCAAAACTGGTTGACATCTCTAGATTATCTTCTGCGGCATATGAGTAGCTTGCAATGGTATGTTCATGGAACTTTTTGTGAGTTCTGACCAACATAAGACTGTGCTGAACAAATTTTACAGTGCTCTAATTTATTTATCATAAAATGCCAAAATTTTTTTATGTTCTTAAGACTTGCTTCCTTTCCTAAGGTTTAGTGTTTTTATTTTGAAATGTTGGTTGGTAACTTCTACAGATTTTAATATTGGCTGATGAATCAGTAGAAGATTCAGCCATTAAAGCTGATTCTAGATCTCTTGCCACCTTACTCTTAATCCGTGATATTCAGGTAATTTCATCGAGAGCTATTCTGTGTTCTCTAAAATGATAAATTTATAACAAATTGCCATCTGTTATATTCGACCTTTGCTTTCCTGTTGGATCATAGTCATGCAAGTTTAGTACTTACCTGTAGGCCAAACGTCTTCCGTATAGAGAAAACAAGGTCTCCCACGTCCACAGAGATAGCTTCTCACAAGGTTCGTGGATGGGTGAAATGCAACAGGCTTCAGATAAATCAGTAATTATCAGCGAAATTTTGGATCCAAGAACCAAAAATCTATTATCAATGTCAAAGATCAGTGATTACGTTTTATCAAATGAGCTTGTCAGCATGGCACTGGCCATGGTTGCAGAGGACCGTCAAATAAATGATGTGTTGGAAGAACTCTTTGCAGAAGAGGTATCAACTTCTGTTTGTGTTTTCTATATTTTACTCTAAGCATTTATCATTCTTATGCTCGCATAAACAGGCCTAAATATACGTCACTGAATCATTTCACTTTACAGGGAAATGAGATGCATATAAGACAAGCAGAACTTTACCTTCATGAAGGTGAAGAGTTGAGTTTTTTTGAGGTACTCTTACGTGCTCGTCAAAGGAGAGAGATTGTTATTGGTTTTAGAACAGCAAATGCAGAGAGAGCCGTTATCAATCCGCCAAATAAAATGGAAAAAAGACGGTGGTCAGTGAAGGATGTTTTTGTAGTAATAGCTGAGAAGGAGTGACTTTCAATTGTATATAGACTTTACTTGCTGCTTCTGGTATGGAATGAAATCCCTAAACCAGATGGACCAATTAAAGCCTCGTATCTTCATCAACTCTATCCAGAAACCAGAAGTCGAGGTTACCAGATGGCCAACATTCCGAGGGTCACCGTGTCCAGTCCAATACAGGCCTTTGCTTAGCTTTAAATAAAGAAGAGGAAAAAAACCCTTCAGGCTTCAGTTATGATAATTTTACAGGGCGTCCAAGGTTCCTACAATGTTCACCAAATGTTTCGTCCAGAAAGGGCTCCTGCACTCTGCAATCATTTTTCTACCACATCCTTGTAAATAGGTCACATTGTCGAATTAACATGTTATTTTTGGAATCATTTTTCTCTCTTCCATTCTTTAAAAGGCCAGAATGTAAAATATTCCCTCAGAGTCGGTTTCTGCACTCTGCAATCATGCATAGTGTGTGTCGCAAACAATTACTAACTTCTGAGCACATAACAGCTTCTGAATTCCCTTGAAAACATGTGCAGTTAGTGACAGTTACATAAATTCTAGTCAGCTTCAAATGCAATATATCAAATTCACTTGGAAAAGATTTATGCAACTTATCTCCAATGCATATTAAGCAAAAATGGATAATCAAGTCATACCTCAGTCTAAGAACTATTATTAAAATAGATATTAAGTTGTAAGTTCATAAATTTGTTTGGTAAAAAACACTAATCCATGTCAAGATATTACAAAATAAATGATCATGCATGCTTTGCATACAAATTAATAGTATATCATAGGCATAGTGTAATACCTTGGCACTTGGTAATGTTTGCCAAAATTGCTTAACAGCCATTGAATTTTCATCTATCATTATTAGTAGGTTAGCTACATTATAGCCATAATGTGATTTATCTTAATGATCTGGTCTTTGGAGGATAACAGCACAAACATAATTTTATCTTGCTTGTAATTTCACAGGCATTTATCACCGCTTGTGTTCTTTATTTGATATTTTACCGCTAAATGTTGTCCTAAACACTTTATATATGGATGGAATATACACGAATATATGCACTAAGATCAACTCTCAAAGGCTAATCCTAGGGAATCAAGTGGAATTTTATTATAATTATTTTTTGATATTTCCTAATAAATTATTAATACCTTCTCACAAGATGTTACAGATGCAACTCATTTTTGTTGGTGCTCAACGAAATAATTTCAAAATTTTGGTTTTCAAATATAAAATTTTCAAATTTGTTTCATGATAGAATTATATTCCCAAATATATATGTACATGAATCTAGACTCGAAAAATATTTTAAATTTTTAATATATCAATCGAACAACCAAGTCCAATCCAAGGAAAATGCTTGGTGCACATAATTGTGTACAAAAACATGTACATAATGATATGTGGTGGATTTTAATTGGATGACCCCTGCATTTACACCAACCATCCCAATTAAAACCCACCACATCACCACATCACCACATCACTTGCCACATCATTATGTACAAATTTTCTGTCTCCCAATCCAAACCTTCTTCCCACCGAAAAACTCGGTCACAACACACTTACATCACCACGTGTCACTCCTCCTCTTCACGCTCCTCTGGGCCCCACCTAACCATCCGCACCCGACCCGTATTACAAACACCCATAATTACCTTCTCTCTACTCTCTCTCATCCCCGTCGGCGATCAATACACAACATAAAACATATACACACACAGACCTGTATCTATCTCATCTCCAATCTCCTCCATTCCTCACCGTCCGATCATCCTCGCGATCCGTGATTGACATCATCGAGGTAGTTTCATGACGTCACACTCTCAACGAGCTCAATGAATTGAAATATGATTTAATTAGAACTTTAATTTGTGAAATGCGGTTTGTTTTGTTGCTGATTTTGTGTTGTTTTGGTTCAGGTGGCTGAGTGAATTAGGTTTGTTTTGTTTCGTTCCGTATCGAATCGAGTGAAAAAGTAAAGTCATGTCGGGGCCTCTGGATCGATTTGCGAGACCTTGTTGGTTTACTTCTCTCGGCTCTTTTATCGCTTATGTTTGATGTGAATATTTTTATTTGTGTGTGATTATCTGTTTAGTGAGGCTAATCTTACAGAATTGTGCCGTGTTGTTGAAATTGGAGTTTTGTCGTGTATATGTTTTAATTGATAAGAAATTGGAATGTGTTTTAGTAGTTATTGAAAGTTTTGATTTTTTTTATGTAGCTGAAAAAAGTAATGATTTTTAATTTTCGAATATGAATTCTGTATCAGGAGTTTTAATTCGGTGTAATTAGGTCAGATGGGGGTATCAAGGGTTAGTATTAGAATTATCTGTGATGTGATTGCACATTATACTTTGAGATAGCTGATTCTATTTGTTTATTGAGCGAGGCAGGTTTGTGTAGAGGAGGTTTGTTTGTAGTTCATTTTACGGAAAATAGGCCTGATGTGAGTTCATAAAGAATATGGAAAAGATTTATGAAGAGATTATATGGGTTTGTATGGTATTGAATTTGTGAAGCTACATAGCCTATGTGGACTTGGTTTCCCACAGATGTCTCTTAAAACTTAAAAGTGGTTTTTGTTGCACCATATTTTTATGTAATACAATGTAGGATATAATATAACATGTTTGTAGCATTAAGAAATATATTGGCTAAATTAATATGCAGTGATGCATGTTTACTTGTACTTGTCCAAGGTCGATAGTATTATTTCGGTAGCAGTTACCATACTTTCTACAATATTATTGTAATTTGTTAACATTTCAAAATATACGTCTCAGTTCATTACTAATTCTATCATAAAAAGATGTTGCTTATTTAGTGACAACGTTCAGTAAATTTTTACTTTATGTTTTGTCATTTTTTGTAAGCCATTTTGAAGTTCTTAGCTTTATAAACTTGTCATACTTTCTGATAGGTTTTGAGGGGTCCTCTGGTAATGAGGAGAGAAGAGAAAGAAAATCCGACTATGAAAACTCAGAGGATGAAAGAAGGACGAGAATTGGCTCTTTAAAAAAGAAGGCCCTAAATGCATCTTCCAAGTTTAAGCATTCTCTCAAGAAAAAGGGCAGCAGACGGAAAAGTGATGGCCGAGTTAGTTCTGTTTCTATAGAAGATATTCGCGATGCTGATGAGCTACGAGCTGTGGATGCATTTCGCCAAGTACTTGTCTTAGATGAACTGCTGCCTGAACAACATGATGATTATCATATGATGTTGAGGTACTCATATTTGGCTTCTCTTGTTAAGCTTTGGATGTCTAGTGGATATATTTCGATATCATTATATATATGTCGGAACATCATTTTACAGTGTGCAAGACTGCATTCAACTTGATAGTGTTGACTTCTTCAGTTAGTGGCTAAAAGGCTGGCTCACATGCATCATGCATGTCAATGTTCTCATTTAGTCAGGACTAAATTACTTCTGACTGCGCTGAATCTAGAACTGCACGTTTGTACATTTAAATGTTCTGCCAACCTGTGGTCTACTAACTTGATATAATATATGAATACTCAGATTTTTAAAGGCGAGGAAATTCGATATTGAGAAGGCGAAGCAAATGTGGGCTGATATGATTCAATGGAGGAAGGATTTTGGAACCGACACAATTTTGGAGGTATATCTACCCGGGTTTTCTTCAACTTTGCTTTCGTCTATTCTTCTCAGGATGTTGAACTGAGAAGTACTATTTACATCATGTGGCATCTGTACTGCCACCTTCTGTAATTTTCTTGGATTAACACTTTCATATTTTCAATATTGTACCAGGATTTTGAATTTCATGAGTTGAATGAAGTTTTAAAGTATTACCCACAAGGTAATCACGGCGTGGACAAAGAGGGAAGACCCGTATATATTGAAAGATTAGGAAAAGTTGAGCCTAACAAACTTATGCAAGTAACAACTATGGATCGGTACATAAAATACCATGTGAGGGAGTTTGAGAAAACTTTCAAGGTTAAGTTTCCAGCATGTTCTATTGCTGCAAAAAGGCATGTTGATTCAAGCACGACAATTTTAGATGTTCAGGGAGTGGTATGGTTCCTCACCTTTTACTGGTCTTTTTATGCGTAGTATTAGTGTACGTTTGGATTCATATAACCTTGATATGTTTGCTGTTAATCATGCAGGGGTTGAAGAATTTCACGAAAGTAGCACGAGAACTCGTTATGCGGCTTCAGAAAATTGACGGCGACAACTACCCTGAAGTAAAATTGACTATCATCTTTTTGATAATTGCGCACGCACAAACACACAAATACACACACACACACACACTTCCACCTTGTATTTGACATAGTTGAACTCTTAATTGCCTGACCAAGAGGTCTTTGGTGGATATCATTTTTCAATTAGTTACAGATTATGTTATATTTTTAAAATTCCAATGCAAGGAACCAATATTTGTTTGACTAATTTTATCATATTGCTAATTTTTTAATGGGCAGTCGCTTCATCAAATGTTTATCATCAATGCTGGTCCTGGTTTTAGACTGCTCTGGAGTACTGTCAAGTCTTTCCTGGATCCCAAAACCACTTCAAAGATTCATGTAATTTTATACATACTTTGACAAGTTTTATAAATTACTATTGAATATTGGATTCTTCTGCTCTCCACCACTCTTGACCTTGTTACTCTCGTTTTGAGCTTTAGGTTCTTGGAAACAAGTATCAGAACAAATTGCTTGAGATTATAGATACCAGGTACTCACTTATATCCTCCATCTTCAAATACATGATAATAGATTCAGCGTTATCTGCATATACCTTTTCAGAACATCTTGAAAGAGTGTCATATCTTAGAAGCGCTTCTCTTTTTGTTATTTTACAGTGAATTACCAGAATTTCTTGGTGGTATCTGTACTTGTGCAGATCAAGGGGGTTGTCTTCGTTCTGATAAAGGACCATGGAAAAACCCTGATATTTTAAAGGTTTTACCCTAGTCTGACTACATTGTTCTTTATACTTCCCTTCATAGCGTGTTGGTATATTCAGTAACCAGTATGATATCATACCTTAAGACTTGTCCTGAAGTCCTATGAAAACTTTTTAGTTTTCTAGTTGTAATTTCCCATCCGTATATATATGATGCAGATGGTTCTAAGAGGGGAAGCTGGGCATGCCAGACAGGTTGTTAAAGTCTTAAACAGCGAAGGAAAGGTAGTTGCTTATGTTAAGCCTCGCTACCCAATGGTATGATTAATCTATTTTTTAAATGGCATTTACTGATTCCAGACATTGCATCTTCTTTCAGTTGGATGTAACTCATTTATGCTCTCTATGTCATATGAAGCAGGTAAAAGGCAGTGATACATCTACTGCTGAGTCAGGATCTGATGCTGAAGATATTGCTTCTCCAAAATCAATGAGGAGTTATTCACATCTTCGACTGACTCCTGTTCATGAAGAGGTAGATTTTCAAATTTCTTTTTGTTATAGGTTTAAGGATTATTCGGCGAACATGACAGCAGGCTTTGTATAAACAGTTTTGTTTTGAAGTATAAATTCGTTTCAGTGGGAACATGTTAGCAAGTTGGGTTTTTGATTAATTTTTAGACGATTGCTGTTTTCTTCTCTGGTCTGTGAGTATGCATTACATGTAGGCACTGTTATCAAAATGTTTCAGAATTTATCCTCATTTGTTGTTTTAATTTGTTGCAAAATACACACTAGGCCAAAGTAATTGGAGCTATTCATTCTAGTGCCTTCTTGGGATATGATGAATACATACCAATGGTTGACAAGGCTGTTGATGCTGGATGGAAGAAGCAATCATCCTTCAAAAAGCTTGCTGCTTCTACAGGTTGGAATTAAGCTTAACTCACATTAAAGATACTGCTTTAAGAGTTTACATTTTGTTCTAAAAGAGTGTAAAACATTGTTTTAATATAGTCTCTACACATTAATATTTGTTGGATTGAGCTTGTTGAAATTGTTCGAGAATTTTAATAATGTTTTTCATAATTGGTTAAGGTACGCCTGTGCCCACACCTCCACCACTGGCCTCTCAAAAGACACCAGAAGGATATCATGCAAGGATCAAAACAATTCTTCTGACTTTTTTCATGACCCTTTACACACTCTTTTACTCGGTGGCCAGGCATGTAATGAATATATATTCTGGAATATCTTCCCTGGATAGCCAAAATGTTCAGGAAGTTGCCACTGGAACAGTGCCCAAGGATGAACTATACCCCCCTTCACCAACTTCAAAATTTACCGAGACAGAGTTGCTCTCATCTGTTTTAAAAAGACTAGGTGAACTCGAAGAAAAGATGGACACACTCAAGGCAAAACCCTCTGAAATGCCGCATGAGAAAGAGGAATTACTCAATGCTGCTGTTTGCCGTGTGGATGCTCTAGAAGCAGAGTTAATTGCAACTAAAAAGGTGAAATCATTAATGAGAAGTTTATTCTGTTTGCTCGTTTACTACTGGTTTCTGTTTAAAGTTTATGTGGCCGAAGCTGTCCTTGGGTAATATAGTGGCTTAGACGACCAACTTTTCATATATACATGCAACTTGCAATTCTAGTTGAAACACTAAATTGCACGGGTATTTCTAGTTAAACTTCAATACTTTGTTGCTTAGTCTGTAATACGCATCCTCAATATTTACACCCATTATGTATCACCTGAAGAAATATTTTAAATCTAGTAGCACGTGGTTGTGAATTCTTTGTTTCTAGGAATGTTTCGAAAAATTAAAATTTCTGCCTGGCTTGTGAATTTTTGCCTTGGAATATTTGTTTGAAGCACCTTCCATTTTCTTTGTTTAATTAGCTTTGGTATTTTATTGGGTCATTACTTCTTCCCTTACAGGCTCTTCATGAAGCTTGGATGAGGCAAGAAGAATTGCTTGCTTATATAGACTGTCAAGAAGAAACTAAGTTCCGGGTAAGTTATAATGTCTTTGAAGGGATCGGGCATCACTTTATAACTGTCTCCCCCCCTCCCTTTCTATCCTCACACAAAATCGCACCCACACACCTTTATAAAAGAAAACCGCTTGTACACTTAACATAGTTTTGTTGGCATGCATGAGCAGAAGAAGTCTTGTTGGTGAAAAGCCATAAGTACCTTGTTAAAGGATATACTCTGACCTGTGTGCTGATATGGTTTGGCATCTTTGCTCTCCTTGTTCATTTACAATTTATACACACATTGACCCTTCTATTAATCTTGCAAAGGATTTGTTCCTGCAGATGTAAGCCGAGAATTTGATGTTGTGAGCTGACATGTTGATGGAGTACTTTACTTGTATAAATTATTGAATTTTTTTATTTTAATTTTGTACTAATCTATGAGTTGATGTATCTTTTTACTTCGAGTGAAATGACATTTTATTTAGTATTGTCCCTCTACTTAAAACACTAGTATTTGTTTGAATTTGTATAATCTTTACTAGTTGATAACCCGTGCCAAGCACGGGTTTAAATAAAATTTTAAAATTTGTTATTTGTTGAAAGAATAATGCCTTTTTTTAATTATATTATCATATTTTTATCATACCTATTTAAATTATTTTTTAAATGATATTTAAATATTGTTATTTAATATAAGACTTTCTATATATTAAAATTTGATCCTACTTTAAATTTATTTCATAACGATATGGTTACTCTATCTATAGAGTCCACAAAATAAGAGTATTGGAGTCCAAAATTATTTAAAAATAATCTACTCGTTTCAATTTTAATTTTTTTAGTCTACAATATTTGTAAACATCTGATAATTTGCAGGTTATGTTCCACAATATAATCATTGGAATCAAAAGATAAAATAATTATTTTATAAATCACTAAACATTATATATGTTCTAACATATAACTCATAAGTAGAATAATGATCTTAATGATTGTTAATGTTGAAAAATGTTAATGATTAATTGATAATTATATATTTAAAACTACTTAAAATGGTAAATTATATACAAATTTGAATAATTAAAGATATTATTTATGATTAAACTAAAAGATTATGACTGTTACTTATTACGGCTTAAATGCGGACTTTATGGAACTTAACTCTAATAGTATGTTTTATTTTAGTAAAATTACTATATTGTTTGATGATTTTTAAATTGTGAAAATAATATTTAAGATCAACACATATAAGTTCGCTTATAGCGTCTTTAATCTTGAACAAAAATTTAGAATTTTAAGTCGCAATTATTTTATTCATTTAATAGGCAAACATTATATATAATTCTAGTTGGAGTTTTTGTAGATCTAAAAGTTGTTGTAGTTGTTTGATAAACTAATATTGTAGCTTGACAAAATTAATTAACTTTCCAAAAATTTGATATCAAATTTTTTGACGTATGTCTAGAGTTTCGGTTCTTTTATTATATGTTGCAATATGGACATTAACTTCATTTTCTTTGAGTTTCAATTTGTCAAGTCAGTGTTACCACCGCCTTATTCGTCTTCATCGCAATCTTCTGAAAAACACTTGAATGATAATGATTATTATTATTAAAAAATATATGACCAAATTTTTTGAAACTTTGATATCAATTGAATCTTGTTTATTTCAATTTTGAAATATGATAGAAATTTTATAAATTTGTTTCGTAAATTGAATTGTATGAGTTTTAAAAATTAAAACGAATATTTGACGTATGTCTAAAGTTTCGGTTCTTTTATTATATGTTGCAATATGAACAATGACTTCATCTTCTTTGAGTTTCTATTTGTCAAATCAATGTTGCCACCGCCTTATTTGTCTTTATCACAATTTTCTGAAAAATACTGAATGATAATAATTATTATTTATTAGAAAAAATATATGACCAGGTTTTTTGGTACTTTAGTTTCAATATTGAATCTTGTTTATTTAATTATGAAATATGATAGAAATTTTATAAATTTATCGTAAATTAAATTGTATGATTTTAAAAAATTAAAACGAATAATTTCAATTTCGTTGACATTATTATTCTATTGATAGGATATTATGTTAATATCAATATGAACTCCTTATTTATTTGAACTCTGAAGCATGCTAAAAGATTTATAGAGTTGTTCCGTATATTAAATTCTTTGAGTTTTAATAAATTAAAACAAATAATTTTGTTGGTAATATATTTTTATTAGTGAGATAATTGTTACAATACAAAACCCTGTCAAATATAGAATTTTTTTATAATAGTAATAATTGCTAAATAAAAAAAATGATGATAGCCAAATTTTGATATGAATTTTATAGAATTGTTTCATAAGTTAAATTGTTAGCGATTTAACTATGCGGATAGGATAAATGTTATATTACAAAATCCTAAACACCATAGAAGTCTTTTTATAGTAGTATAATAATCTTAATCAATATTGAAATTTTCAATAATAAAATCCGAATCAATATAGAAGTTTTTCACCGTCATAATGAATATTGAGGTTTTTAATTCTGAAATATGATAGAAATTTTATAGATTTGTTTCGTAAATTAAATTGTACTTGCGAGTTTTAAAAATTAAAACGAATATTTGACGTATGTCTAAAGTTTCGGTTCTTTTATTATATGTTGAAATATGGACAATGACTTCATTTTCTTTGAGTTTCAATTTGTCTAAGTAGTGTTACCACTGCCTTATTCGTCTTTATCGCAATCTTCTGAAAAATACTGAATGATAATAATAATAAATATTAAAAAAATATATGACCAGGTTTTTTGGCACTTTAGCATCAATATTGAATCTTGTTTATTTTAATTATGAAATATGATAGAAATTTTATAAATTTATCGTAAATTAAATTGTATGATTTTTAAAAATTAAAACGAATAATTCCGTTGACATTATTATTCTATTGATAGGATATTACATTAATATCAATATGAACTCCTTATTTATTTGAACTCTAAAGATTGCTAAAAGATTTATAGAGTTGTTCCGTATATTAAATTATTTGAGTTTTAAAATTTTAAAACAAATAATTTTATGGGAAATATATTTTTTTATTAGTGAGATAATTGTTATAATACAAAATCCTGTAAAAATATAGAAATTTTTTGATAATAGTAATAATTGTTAAATAAAAAATAATATGACGATAGCCAAATTTTGATATGAATTTTATAGAATTGTTTCATAAGTTAAATTGTTAGCGATTTAACTGTGCGGATAGGATAACTGTTATATTACAAAATTCTATACACTATGGAAGTCTTTTTATAGTAGTATAATAATCTTAACTAATATTGAAATTTTTAATAATAAAATCCGAATCAATATGGAAGTCTTTACATAAAATTCTAATTAATATAGAAGTCTTTCGCTGTCCTAATGAATATTGAGGTCTATATTAATAAAATTTTATTCAATATATAAGTCTTCTGATAATAGTATAATAATGATTATAAAATTCTAATCAATATGAAAGTGACCAAATTTTGGTACTAAAAGTACCGATGTTCCACCGAAACGTGGTTTCGCTTATTAATAAAGGGTAATTTTCTGAAAAATACTGAATGATAATAATTATTATTTATTAGAAAAAATATATGACCAGGTTTTTTGGTACTTTAGTTTCAATATTGAATCTTGTTTATTTAATTATGAAATATGATAGAAATTTTATAAATTTATCGTAAATTAAATTGTATGATTTTAAAAAATTAAAACGAATAATTTCAATTTCGTTGACATTATTATTCTATTGATAGGATATTATGTTAATATCAATATGAACTCCTTATTTATTTGAACTCTGAAGCATGCTAAAAGATTTATAGAGTTGTTCCGTATATTAAATTCTTTGAGTTTTAATAAATTAAAACAAATAATTTTGTTGGTAATATATTTTTATTAGTGAGATAATTGTTACAATACAAAACCCTGTCAAATATAGAATTTTTTTATAATAGTAATAATTGCTAAATAAAAAAAATGATGATAGCCAAATTTTGATATGAATTTTATAGAATTGTTTCATAAGTTAAATTGTTAGCGATTTAACTATGCGGATCTTGTTCTATGTGGGATCTTGCGTGATGTTCGCACAAAATCACGCAAGCGTACGTGGTCACAAGTAATATAGAATATAATTCAAGTTCGTTCCCACAGAGACTGGTGTATTCAGAAATATGCACTTATGCACCAATGTATGATTATTATTCAATGCTTAGACAAGTATCAAATCGGGTTTTGTTTTTCTACTTAACTAATCCTATTTGAATTATGAAACTAAGAATTATCAACTAAGAGAATAACGATTTACTAATGAGAATAAACATGG
The DNA here is from genome assembly GCF_001625215.2 of Daucus carota subsp. sativus. Lineage (NCBI taxonomy): Eukaryota > Viridiplantae > Streptophyta > Magnoliopsida > Apiales > Apiaceae > Daucus > Daucus carota. The sequence goes on from NC_030389.2 coordinate 591,331, forward strand.
GATTCTAGCTTCATTAACAACTTCATTCAGAGTTCTACCTTTATTCGATTGTAATGGTTGATAACTAATCAGATAACACGAGACTGATACACGCTAACTGTCGTTATACGTGCACCATACTGCTACACATCCACAATTAAGATAGAAGGTAAACAGACACCAATTATGCTTAGACCCTACATGTCTATAGAATTTGAAAACATAACGGTTGAAGAGCAAGTTATCTATCAAGATTACATAGGGCGATGCAAGATGGGTAAAATCACATCACAAGTCATGTTATCGAACACGAAACCTATGCTCGCATGGCAAGTTCTAAATCAATATATTCACTGTCGCTTCAATAAAGATTAACAAGCAATCTTAGATGTTAGCTACGCATCCAAGACGAATAAGCACAACCATTACGAGGAAATCAAACCATCACATATGAACAAGACAAATTAACTACTGAAATTCATCGATAAATCCGCTAAAATCCCATAACAATGATTAGTTCATAATCGAACTTCTCATCATCATGGGTTCGAATGTAAACATGGTACTGAATAGTCTAAACAATATCAAAAGAGTAAAACAAGAGTTTCGAAACAAATCCGAATGAGCATCCAAAAGTATCGTCTAATTGGAAGAAGACAAAAGAAAACTATGAATCAAGATCTTCTCCGTAGCCGTCACGTGCTCCTTGGAATGATTCTAGGTTATGTTTTTAATCCCCCAAAGCCTTTCTTAAACTTCCCCAGCGATCGGGCCTTGAAACGGATCAGAAACGGTCCAATGGGCTTAAATTCGCTGCCAGTTTGGGGCGGGTGCCCCAGATTTGGGGCGGGTGCCCCAATTCAGCAGCCCACTTCTGCCAGTTTGGGGCGGGTGCCCCAGATTTGGGGCGGGTGCCCCAATTCAGCAGCCCACTTCTTTGTCCATAACTTTTGACTCGCGCATCCGATTGCTTCGCCGTTTTTTTTCACTGAAAGCTATGAATCTCCTCTTCGTTCTCCTCCAACGAAACCTGCACAACATCACACTAAAACATATCAAAAATATCAAAAGCTTGAGGCCAGCTCATCCATTTAAGTCAAAACGAAGGCTTCCAAGTGGATATAAAATCCACTTATCACACCCCCAAACTTAAACCGATGCTTGTCCTCAAGCATAGACGCACACACAAAAATACTAATAATGCAATGCACGAATGCAACTAAATGCCTACATCTAAGCGAATCTTGAAGTGTAATCCTTGTTAACATAGCATCCTCAAAATATGCAACATTCTCGGCATTCATCTCTTTCACACATTAGCCATGTTCTCTTCCACTACTAGTGTGAAGTGCATCGTGTGTGCTAGCATGCTCTCTAGTGAAACAAAACAAAGACTATCAAACTTCAATAAAGTCCTCACTATGAGCCGTTAATAAGAATCCGGTTTAAACACTTCTTTACTAAAGAGTCAACTACAATTTAGGATTGCTAAAGAATTCCTATGCCTCTCCTATTTTTTCTTCTATTTTTTTTTTTCTATTTTTTTTTCTTTTTTTTTTCTTGCTAAGTCTAAGGTTGGGACTCTTCTCAGTGTAAGTGAGTCACGACCGCCATTCGACTTCGCTTTTCTCTTCTTCTTCTTCTTTTTTTTTTTTTTTTTAATCAAGTAATTCTCCAGTAATCAAAGGTTGTGAAAGGTCACCAAGAATTTGCTTATTCTAATACATTTGCACTTAATACCAGCACAAGTACATGGATCGTCCCTTTCACATGACATTGCATTTTACCCATTGATCTCAAAGGAGTACCTGATATATTTCTTCTTTTTTTTTTCTTCTCTTTTTTTTTTTAGAAAGGCATATTCATTCCTTAACTCCCCCAAACTTAAGATTTACAAACTCTAAGTTCAAAAAGGGAATAATCCACACTCTACGCTCGACTCAATGCAAAGACTCAAGAAATAAGTTAGTCTAAGTCTTATCTCTAGAGCATAAGTGTAATTACAATTTCCACACAAGCAGTTTTCAAGTAACAAGGCATCACATATGATCGAAACTACTAGCCAAGAAATTATGCACATAAACTCATCATAGGACATCAACTTGGAAAACAACTTCAAGATTCATGCAAATGCAACTATATGAAACTACTAACACATACTAAACCCAAGCATATAAGCATAAAAAAACGACAACGAAAATGAACTAATATGCAAACACTATGAGATAATATGCTAAACTATATGCAACATGCAACCTATATGAACACACACTACTACTAGTCCTTAGATTACCACCCCCAAACTTAAAATATTCAATGTCCTCATTGAAGGTGATAAAAAGGATCGAATGTACCTAGAAGTCGGGAGGATCACCCTCCTCTGGTGGAGGATCAGGTGGTGAATATATCATGCCATCTCCAAACACTGGCCACTCAACCTCCACACCAATAGCTCGAAAAGCACTCCCAAGAGCCTGAGTCAAATCCTTTGCAAAACGGCGGTGAATGTCATGCATGTCATCTATGCGCCGTGACAACCTTCTAAACTGCACATCAATTAAGAGATCCGGTGGTAGTTTGAGTTCGAGTATGGGAGCTTCTTCAATAGATGGTTTAAGATGCTCCTGAACATTTTTAAGCTCTGTTACTCCTTGAGACTCGAATGGAATATCAACCTTCCTCTTCCATGGAGATGCATTCAAGAACTGAAGTTGCTCTGCTTCCTCTTCACCTCCGAATTCAGCTTCACCTGTTAGAACCCTTTCCAAGATGTTAGTTTTCAGCCTTGGGTCAATTTCTGGAGGAGCTGCGGCTTCTATTGGCTCCACCTTAAAGCATTCTTCTTCGTCAGTTGGAAATTTCATTGCGTTGAACACTTTGAAAGTGACACTCTGATCTTGAACTCTCATTGTAAGCTCTCCCTTTTGCACATCGATCAAAGTTTGGCCTGTAGCTAAGAACGGCCTTCCCAAGATAATGGGAATCCTCTCATCCTCCTCAAAGTCTAGAATGACAAAATCAGCAGGGAAGATGAGCTTATCCACCTTCACCAAGACATCTTCCACTATACCTCTCGGGTATGTGATGGACCGATCAGCCAGTTGTAAGTACATGTTTGTAGGTTTCGGCTCCGGCAGACCAAGTTTCTTGAAGACAGATAACGGCATCAGATTGATACTAGCTCCCAGGTCACACAAACACTTGTCGAAAGATAATTGCCCAATAGTACACGGGATTGTGAAACTTCCCGGATCTTTCAGCTTCGGTGGCAATTTCTGCTGCAACACAGCACTACACTCCTCGGTCAAAGCCACAGTCTCCAATTCCTCAAGTTTGAGTTTCCGAGATAGAATACCTTTCATGAATTTAGCATAACTCGGCATTTGTTCTAGAGCCTCCGCAAAAGGTATGTTGATTTGTAATTTCTTGAAAACCTCTAGAAATTTAGCGAATTGTTTGTCGAGCTTATGCTTATGAAGTCTCTTCGGAAAAGGGGGAAGTGGATACACTTGCTTGACCCCAATATCAGTTTTCGGGCTAGACTTTTCGGCTGAATCCTTGCTTGCTTCCTCGTTGATTTTATTCTTGTCAGCTTCAACAACAGTTTTTCCACTATCAGACTCAGTTGAGAGCACGGGTGTTTCAACCTGTTGATCACTCTCTTCCTTGTTTCGCTCTGTTGCTGATTCTTTATCCTTCGTAACCTTTCCGGACCTCAAGGTGACAGCCTGTACCTGTTCCTTCACTTCCTTCTTGCCCGGATTGGCCTCAGTATCACTAGGAAGAGTTCCTTGTGGTCTATTAATCAACGCATTAGCAATTTGCCCAATCTGATTCTCCAAAGTTTTGATTGACACCGATTGGCTTTTTACCATTAGTCTTAATTCTTCCAATTCTGATCTTTCATTGGAAGACTGTCCAGCCACCCCATGATTTTGTTGCTGGAATCCGGGTGGATGGAATTGCTGCCTCGGTGCAAACTGTTGTTGAAAACCAGAAGGGTTAAAAGGTCTAGATCCTTGCTGCTGAAACTGTTGCTGTTGTTGTGGCATGTAATTCTGATTATTGCTCCAGCTGAAATTCGGATGATTCCGATTATTAGGATGATAAGTGGCCGGAGCTGGCTGTTGTGACCTCTGAAAGTTGCTCACAAACTGAGCGGATTCGCTCGATATAGCACACTGATCCGAAGAATGTGCTCCATCACAGAGCTCGCAGACTGAAGGTGGCTGCTGATTTCCTAGATTTGCCAAAGAATCCACCTTCATAGTAAGAGCCTTAAGCTGAGCAGCTATGGCTGTAGTAGCATCAACATCTAGAATTCCTGCTGCCTTGCCCTGATGAAGACGCTGAGTAGGATTCTGATATTCATTCGCAGCCATCATCTCGATCAACTCATAAGCCTCATCATAGCTCTTAGCCCATAGAGCTCCACCTGATGCAGCATCGAGCATTGGCCTCGATTGAGGACCCAACCCATTGTAAAAACAATTTATCACCATCCAATCAGGCATCCCATGATGTGGGCACTTTCGAAGCATCTCCTTGTAGCGTTCCCAAGCTTCACATAAAGTTTCACCAGACAACTGAGAGAATTGAGTGATAGCATTCCTGATTGCAGCGGTTTTAGCCATAGGGAAGAACTTAGTAAGAAATTTCTGAGCCAGATCCTCCCATGTCGTAATAGATCCTGCAGGAAGAGAATGCAACCATCCTTTCGCCTTATCCCTCAGAGAAAATGGGAACAACCTCAATCTGATGGCATCGTCCGTAACACCATTGAACTTGAAAGTGTCGCAGATCTCAATGAAGTCCCGAATATGAGTATTAGGATCCTCAGTCGGAGAACCCCCAAACTGCACTGAGTTCTGTACCATCTGAATAGTGCTCGGTTTGATCTCGAAAGTGTTGGCCTGAATTGCTGGCCTGACAATGCTCGATTGAATGTCATTGATTTTAGGCTCAGAGAAAGCCTTCAGAGCCTTAGGAATATTCACAGCTGGTGGTTGATCACCCATCGTATCAATCTCTTCCAATTCTTCCTTAATTAATGCTTCCTTACGAGCCTGAGAACGTGTTCGCATACACGTCCCTTAAGTACCTGAAACACACACAACGAACTAAAGTGAGAAAAGAATCCAAGTCACTGAACTTTAACGACCACTAATGACAAGCACATAAACTAAAATAAACACCGAGTCCCCGGCAGCGGCGCCAAAAACTTGTTCGCACAAAATCACGCAAGCGTACGTGGTCACAAGTAATATAGAATATAATTCAAGTTCGTTCCCACAGAGACTGGTGTATTCAGAAATATGCACTTATGCACCAATGTATGATTATTATTCAATGCTTAGACAAGTATCAAATCGGGTTTTGTTTTTCTACTCAACTAATCCTATTTAAATTATGAAACTAAGAATTATCAACTAAGAGAATAAAGATTTACTAATGAGAATAAAACATGGGATTCTAGCTTCATTAACAACTTCATTCAGAGTTCTACCTTATTCGATTGTAATGGTTGATAACTAATCAGATAACACGAGACTGATACACGCTAACTGTCGTTATACGTGCACCATACTGCTACACATCCACAATTAAGATAGAAGGTAAACAGACACCAATTATGCTTAGACCCTATATGTCTATAGAATTTGAAAACATAACGGTTGAAGAGCAAGTTATCTATCAAGATTACATAGGGCGATGCAAGATGGGTAAAATCACATCACAAGTCATGTTATCGAACACGAAACCTATGCTCGCATGGCAAGTTCTAAATCAATATATTCACTGTCGCTTCAATAAAGATTAACAAGCAATCTTAGATGTTAGCTACGCATCCAAGACGAATAAGCACAACCAATACGAGGAAATCAAACCATCACATATGAACAAGGCAATTTAACTACTGAAATTCATCGATAAATCCGCTAAAATCCCATGATAATGATTAGTTCATAATCGAACTTCTCATCATCATGGGTTCGAATGTAAACATGGTACTGAATAGGAAAAACAATATCAAAGTACTAGAACAAGAGTTAAGAAACAAATCCGAAACGAGCATCCAAAGTTACGCCTACTTCGAAGAATTACAAAAGTAAAAGCTATGAAATTCGATCTTGATCTTCTCCGTAGCCGTCACGTGCTCCTTGGAATGATTCTAGGTTTTGTTTTTAATCCCCCAAAGCCTTTCTTAAACTTCCCCAGCGAACGGGCCTTGCAACGGATCAGAAACGGTCCAATGGCTTAATTTTCGCTGCCAGTTTGGGGCGGGTGCCCCAGATTTGGGGCGGGTGCCCCAATTCAGCAGCCCACTTCTTTGTCCATAACTTTTGACTCGCGCATCCGATTGCTTCGCCGTTTTTTTTCACTGAAAGCTATGAATCTCCTCTTCGTTCTCCTCCAAAGAAACCTGCACAACATTACACTAAAACATATCAAAAATATCAAAAGCTTGAGGCCAAATCATCCATTTAAGTCAAAACGAAGGCTTCCAAGTGGATATAAAATCCACTTATCACACCCCCAAACTTAAACCGATGCTTGTCCTCAAGCATAGACACACACACAATTTCTAATAATGCAATGCATGAATGCAACTAAATGCCTACATCTAAGCGAATCATGAAGTGTAATCCTTGTTAACATAGCATCCTCAAAATATGCAACATTCTCGGCATTCATCTCTTTCACACATTAGCCATGTCCTCTTCCACTACTAGTGTGAAGTGCATCGTGTGTGCTAACATGCTCTCTAGCGAAACAAAATAAAGACTATCAAACTTCAACAGAGTCCTCACTATGAGCCGTTAATCAGAATCAGGCTTAAACACTTCTTTACTAAAGAGTCAACTACCACTTAGGGTCATTAAAGAATTCCTATTCCTCTCCTATTTTTTTATCTATTTTTTTTTTCTTTTTCTTGCTAAGTCTAAGGTTGGGACGCTTCTCAGTGTAAGTGAGTCACGACCGCCATTCGACTTCGCTTTTTCTATTTTTTTCTTTCTCTTTTTTTTTTAATCAAGTAATTCTCCAGTAATCAAAGGTTGCGAAAGGTCACCAAGAATTTGCTTATTCTAATACATTTGCACTTAATACCAGCACAAGTACATGGATCGTCCCTTTCACATGGCATTGCATTCTACCTATTGATCTCAAAGGAGTACCTGATATTTTTTTTCTTTTTTTTTTTTCTTTTTTTTTTCTTTTTTTTTTTTGAAAGGCATATTCATTCCTTAACTCCCCCAAACTTAAGATTTACAAACTCTAATTTCAAAAAGGGAATACTCCAAACTCTACGCCCGACTCAACGCAAGGACTCAAGAATTAAGTTAGTCTAAGTCTTATCTCTAGAGCATAAGTGTAATTACAATTTCCACACAAGCAGTTTTCAAGTAACACGGCATCACATATGATCGAAACTACTAGCCAAGAAATTATGCACATAGACTCATCATAGGAAATTAACTTGGAAGACAACTTTCATGATTCATGCAACGCAACTATATGAAACTACTAACACATACTAAACACAAGCATATAAGCATAAAAACGAACACGAAAATGAACTAATATGCAAACAATATGAGATAATATTCTAAACTATATGCCACATGCAACCTATATGCACACACTATATACTATATACTAGTCCTTAGATTACCACCCCCAAACTTAAAATCTTCAATGTCCTCATTGAAGGTGATAAAAAGGATCGAATGTACCTAGAAGTCGGGAGGATCACCCTCCTCGGGTGGAGGATCAGGTGGTGAATATACCATGCCATCTCCAAACACTGGCCAATCAACCTCCACACCAATAGCTCGAAAAGCACTCCCAAGAGCCTGAGTCAAATCCTTTGCAAAACGGCGGTGAATGTCATGCATGTCATCTATGCGCCGTGACAACCTTCTAAACTGCACATCACTTAAGAGATCTGGAGGTAGTTTGAGTTCGAGTTCGGGAGCTTCTTCAATAAATGGAGTACGATTCTCTTGAGAATTTTCAAGCTCTACTACTCCTTGAGACTCGAATGGCATATCAACCTTCCTCTTCCATGGAGATGCATTCAAGAACTGAAGTTGCTCTGCAACCTCTTCACCTCCGAATTCAGCTTCACCTGTTAAAACCCTTTCCAAGATGTCAGTTTTCAGCCTTTGGTCAATTTCTGGATGAGCTGCAGCTTCTATTGGCTCCACCTTAAAGCATTCTTCTTCGTCAGTTGGAAATTTCATTGCGTTGAACACTTTGAAAGTGACACTCTGATCTTGAACTCTCATTGTAAGCTCTCCCTTTTGCACATCGATCAAAGTTTGGCCTGTAGCTAAGAACGGCCTTCCCAAGATAATGGGAATCCTCTCATCCTCCTCAAAGTCTAGAATGACAAAATCCGCAGGGAAGATGAGCTTATCCACCTTAACCAAGACATCTTCCACTATACCTCTCGGGTATGTGATGGACCGATCAGCCAGTTGTAATGACATGTTCGTAGGTTTCGGCTCCGGCAGCCCAAGTTTCTTGAAGACAGACAACGGCATCAGATTGATACTAGCTCCCAAGTCACACAAACACTTGTCGAAAGATAACTTGCCAATAGTACATGGTATTGTGAAACTTCCGGGATCTTTAAGTTTCGGAGGCAATTTCTGCTGTAACACCGCACTGCACTCCTCGGTCAAAGCCACAGTCTCTAATTCCTCAAGTTTGAGTTTCCGAGATAGAATATAGAATAACGCAAGCGTACCCACAGAGAATATAGAATATAGAATATAGAATAACGCAGCGGCGCCAAAAACTTGTTCGCACAAAATCACGCAAGTGTACGTGGTCACAAGTAATATAGAATAAAATTCAAGTTCGTACCCACAGAGACTGGTGTATTCAGAAATATGCACTTATGCACCAATGTATGATTATTATTCAATGCTTGGACAAGTATCAAATTGGGTTTTGGTTTTCTACTCAACTAATCCTATTTAAATTATGAAACTAAGAATTATCAACTAAGAGAATAAAGATTTACTAATGAGAATAAAACATGGGATTCTAGCTTCATTAACAACTTCATTCAGAGTTCTACCTTATTCGATTGTAATGGTTGATAACTAATCAGATAACACGAGACTGATACACGCTAACTGTCGTTATACGTGCACCATACTGCTACACATCCACAATTAAGATAGAAGGTAAACAGACACCAATTATGCTTAGACCCTATATGTCTATAGAATTTGAAAACATAACGGTTGAAGAGCAAGTTATCTATCAAGATTACATAGGGCGATGCAAGATGGGTAAAATCACATCACAAGTCATGTTATCGAACACGAAACCTATGCTCGCATGGCAAGTTCTAAATCAATATATTCACTGTCGCTTCAATAAAGATTAACAAGCAATCTTAGATGTTAGCTACGCATCCAAGACGAATAAGCACAACCAATACGAGGAAATCAAACCATCACATATGAACAAGGCAATTTAACTACTGAAATTCATCGATAAATCCGCTAAAATCCCATGATAATGATTAGTTCATAATCGAACTTCTCATCATCATGGGTTCGAATGTAAACATGGTACTGAATAGGAAAAACAATATCAAAGTACTAGAACAAGAGTTAAGAAACAAATCCGAAACGAGCATCCAAAGTTACGCCTACTTCGAAGAATTACAAAAGTAAAAGCTATGAAATTCGATCTTGATCTTCTCCGTAGCCGTCACGTGCTCCTTGGAATGATTCTAGGTTTTGTTTTTAATCCCCCAAAGCCTTTCTTAAACTTCCCCAGCGAACGGGCCTTGCAACGGATCAGAAACGGTCCAATGGCTTAATTTTCGCTGCCAGTTTGGGGCGGGTGCCCCAGATTTGGGGCGGGTGCCCCAATTCAGCAGCCCACTTCTTTGTCCATAACTTTTGACTCGCGCATCCGATTGCTTCGCCGTTTTTTTTCACTGAAAGCTATGAATCTCCTCTTCGTTCTCCTCCAAAGAAACCTGCACAACATTACACTAAAACATATCAAAAATATCAAAAGCTTGAGGCCAAATCATCCATTTAAGTCAAAACGAAGGCTTCCAAGTGGATATAAAATCCACTTATCACACCCCCAAACTTAAACCGATGCTTGTCCTCAAGCATAGACACACACACAATTTCTAATAATGCAATGCATGAATGCAACTAAATGCCTACATCTAAGCGAATCATGAAGTGTAATCCTTGTTAACATAGCATCCTCAAAATATGCAACATTCTCGGCATTCATCTCTTTCACACATTAGCCATGTCCTCTTCCACTACTAGTGTGAAGTGCATCGTGTGTGCTAACATGCTCTCTAGCGAAACAAAATAAAGACTATCAAACTTCAACAGAGTCCTCACTATGAGCCGTTAATCAGAATCAGGCTTAAACACTTCTTTACTAAAGAGTCAACTACCACTTAGGGTCATTAAAGAATTCCTATTCCTCTCCTATTTTTTTATCTATTTTTTTTTTCTTTTTCTTGCTAAGTCTAAGGTTGGGACGCTTCTCAGTGTAAGTGAGTCACGACCGCCATTCGACTTCGCTTTTTCTATTTTTTTCTTTCTCTTTTTTTTTAATCAAGTAATTCTCCAGTAATCAAAGGTTGCGAAAGGTCACCAAGAATTTGCTTATTCTAATACATTTGCACTTAATACCAGCACAAGTACATGGATCGTCCCTTTCACATGGCATTGCATTCTACCTATTGATCTCAAAGGAGTACCTGATATTTTTTTTCTTTTTTTTTTTTCTTTTTTTTTTCTTTTTTTTTTTTGAAAGGCATATTCATTCCTTAACTCCCCCAAACTTAAGATTTACAAACTCTAATTTCAAAAAGGGAATACTCCAAACTCTACGCCCGACTCAACGCAAGGACTCAAGAATTAAGTTAGTCTAAGTCTTATCTCTAGAGCATAAGTGTAATTACAATTTCCACACAAGCAGTTTTCAAGTAACACGGCATCACATATGATCGAAACTACTAGCCAAGAAATTATGCACATAGACTCATCATAGGAAATTAACTTGGAAGACAACTTTCATGATTCATGCAACGCAACTATATGAAACTACTAACACATACTAAACACAAGCATATAAGCATAAAAACGAACACGAAAATGAACTAATATGCAAACAATATGAGATAATATTCTAAACTATATGCCACATGCAACCTATATGCACACACTATATACTATATACTAGTCCTTAGATTACCACCCCCAAACTTAAAATCTTCAATGTCCTCATTGAAGGTGATAAAAAGGATCGAATGTACCTAGAAGTCGGGAGGATCACCCTCCTCGGGTGGAGGATCAGGTGGTGAATATACCATGCCATCTCCAAACACTGGCCAATCAACCTCCACACCAATAGCTCGAAAAGCACTCCCAAGAGCCTGAGTCAAATCCTTTGCAAAACGGCGGTGAATGTCATGCATGTCATCTATGCGCCGTGACAACCTTCTAAACTGCACATCACTTAAGAGATCTGGAGGTAGTTTGAGTTCGAGTTCGGGAGCTTCTTCAATAAATGGAGTACGATTCTCTTGAGAATTTTCAAGCTCTACTACTCCTTGAGACTCGAATGGCATATCAACCTTCCTCTTCCATGGAGATGCATTCAAGAACTGAAGTTGCTCTGCAACCTCTTCACCTCCGAATTCAGCTTCACCTGTTAAAACCCTTTCCAAGATGTCAGTTTTCAGCCTTTGGTCAATTTCTGGATGAGCTGCAGCTTCTATTGGCTCCACCTTAAAGCATTCTTCTTCGTCAGTTGGAAATTTCATTGCGTTGAACACTTTGAAAGTGACACTCTGATCTTGAACTCTCATTGTAAGCTCTCCCTTTTGCACATCGATCAAAGTTTGGCCTGTAGCTAAGAACGGCCTTCCCAAGATAATGGGAATCCTCTCATCCTCCTCAAAGTCTAGAATGACAAAATCCGCAGGGAAGATGAGCTTATCCACCTTAACCAAGACATCTTCCACTATACCTCTCGGGTATGTGATGGACCGATCAGCCAGTTGTAATGACATGTTCGTAGGTTTCGGCTCCGGCAGCCCAAGTTTCTTGAAGACAGACAACGGCATCAGATTGATACTAGCTCCCAAGTCACACAAACACTTGTCGAAAGATAACTTGCCAATAGTACATGGTATTGTGAAACTTCCGGGATCTTTAAGTTTCGGAGGCAATTTCTGCTGTAACACCGCACTGCACTCCTCGGTCAAAGCCACAGTCTCTAATTCCTCAAGTTTGAGTTTCCGAGATAGAATACCTTTCATAAATTTAGCATAACTCGGCATTTGTTCTAGAGCCTCCGCAAAAGGTATGTTGATTTGTAATTTCTTGAAAACCTCTAGAAATTTGGCGAATTGTTTGTCGAGCTTATGCTTTTGAAGTCTCTTCGGAAAAGGTGGAGGTGGATATACTTGCTTGACCCCAGTATCAGTTTTCGGGCTAGACTTTTCGGCTGAATCCTTGCTTGCTTCCTCGTTGACTTTATTCTTGTCAGCCTCAACAACAGTTTTTCCACTATCAGACTCAGATGAGAGTACGGGTGTTTCAACATGTTGATCACTCTCTTCCTTGTTTCGCTCTGTTGCTGATTCTTTATCCTTCGTAACCTTTCCGGACCTCAAGGTGACAGCCTGTACCTGTTCCTTCACTTCCTTCCTGCCCGGATTGGCCTCAGTATCACTAGGAAGAGTTCCTTGTGGTCTATTAATCAACGCATTAGCAATTTGCCCAATCTGATTCTCCAAAGTCTTGATTGACACCGATTGGCTTTTTACCATTAGTCTTAATTCTTCCAATTCCGATCTTTCATTGGAAGACTGTCCAGCCACCCCATGATTTTGTTGCTGGAATCCGGGTGGATGGAATTGCTGCCTCGGTGCAAACTGTTGTTGAAAACCAGAAGGGTTAAAAGGTCTAGATCCTTGCTGCTGAAACTGTTGCTGCTGTTGTGGCATGTAGTTCTGATTATTGCTCCAGCTGAAATTCGGATGATTCCGGTTATTGGGATGATAAGTGGCTGGTGCTGGCTGCTGAGACCTCTGGAAGGTGCTCACAAACTGAGCAGATTCACTAGATATAGCACACTGATCAGAATAATGTGCACCCGCACAAAGCTCGCAAACATTAGGTGGTGGTTGAACTCCCAAGTTAGCTAAGGAATCTATCTTCATAGTAAGAGCCTTAATTTGAGCAGTCAAGGCTGTAGTAGCATCAACATCTAGAACACCTGCTGCCTTGACCTGATGAAGACGCTGATTAGGATTCTGATATTCATTCGCAGCCATCATCTCAATCAACTCATAAGCCTCAACATAGCTCTTAGCCCATAGAGCTCCACCTGATGCTGCATCGAGCATTGGCCTCGATTGAGGACCTAAGCCATTATAGAAGCAATTAATAACCATCCAATCAGGCATCCCATGATGTGGGCACTTTCGAAGCATCTCCTTGTAGCGTTCCCACGCTTCACATAAAGTTTCACCAGACAGTTGAGAGAATTGAGTGATAGCATTCCTGATTGCAGCTGTTTTGGCCATAGGGAAGAATTTAGTAAGAAATTTTTGAGCCAGATCCTCCCATGTCGTAATAGATCCTGCAGGAAGAGAATGCAACCATCCCTTAGCTTTATCCCTCAGAGAAAATGGGAATAGCCTCAATTTGATGGCCTCGTCAGTAACCCCATTGAACTTGAAAGTGTCGCAGATCTCAATGAAATCCCGAATATGCATATTAGGATCCTCAGTCGGAGAACCCCCAAACTGCACTGAGTTCTGTACCATCTGAATAGTGCTCGGTCTGATCTCGAAAGTGGTGGCCTGAATTGCTGGCCTGACAATGCTCAACTGAATATCATTGATCTTAGGCTCAGAGAAAGCCTTAAGAGCCTTAGTATCATTCGCAACTGGTGGTCGATCACCCATTGTAGTGTTTACTTTCGTTTCTGCTTTTGCCAATGCTTCTATACGGGCCTGAGAACGTGTTCGCATACACGTCACTCAAGTACCTGAAACACACACAAACGAAATAAACGTGAGAAAAGAATCCAAGTCACTGAACTTTAACGACCACTAATGACAAGCACATAAACTAAAATAAACACCGAGTCCCCGGCAGCGGCGCCAAAAACTTGTTCGCACAAAATCACGCAAGTGTACGTGGTCACAAGTAATATAGAATAAAATTCAAGTTCGTACCCACAGAGACTGGTGTATTCAGAAATATGCACTTATGCACCAATGTATGATTATTATTCAATGCTTGGACAAGTATCAAATTGGGTTTTGGTTTTCTACTCAACTAATCCTATTTAAATTATGAAACTAAGAATTATCAACTAAGAGAATAAAGATTTACTAATGAGAATAAAACATGGGATTCTAGCTTCATTAACAACTTCATTCAGAGTTCTACCTTATTCGATTGTAATGGTTGATAACTAATCAGATAACACGAGACTGATACACGCTAACTGTCGTTATACGTGCACCATACTGCTACACATCCACAATTAAGATAGAAGGTAAACAGACACCAATTATGCTTAGACCCTATATGTCTATAGAATTTGAAAACATAACGGTTGAAGAGCAAGTTATCTATCAAGATTACATAGGGCGATGCAAGATGGGTAAAATCACATCACAAGTCATGTTATCGAACACGAAACCTATGCTCGCATGGCAAGTTCTAAATCAATATATTCACTGTCGCTTCAATAAAGATTAACAAGCAATCTTAGATGTTAGCTACGCATCCAAGACGAATAAGCACAACCAATACGAGGAAATCAAACCATCACATATGAACAAGGCAATTTAACTACTGAAATTCATCGATAAATCCGCTAAAATCCCATGATAATGATTAGTTCATAATCGAACTTCTCATCATCATGGGTTCGAATGTAAACATGGTACTGAATAGGAAAAACAATATCAAAGTACTAGAACAAGAGTTAAGAAACAAATCCGAAACGAGCATCCAAAGTTACGCCTACTTCGAAGAATTACAAAAGTAAAAGCTATGAAATTCGATCTTGATCTTCTCCGTAGCCGTCACGTGCTCCTTGGAATGATTCTAGGTTTTGTTTTTAATCCCCCAAAGCCTTTCTTAAACTTCCCCAGCGAACGGGCCTTGCAACGGATCAGAAACGGTCCAATGGCTTAATTTTCGCTGCCAGTTTGGGGCGGGTGCCCCAGATTTGGGGCGGGTGCCCCAATTCAGCAGCCCACTTCTTTGTCCATAACTTTTGACTCGCGCATCCGATTGCTTCGCCGTTTTTTTTCACTGAAAGCTATGAATCTCCTCTTCGTTCTCCTCCAAAGAAACCTGCACAACATTACACTAAAACATATCAAAAATATCAAAAGCTTGAGGCCAAATCATCCATTTAAGTCAAAACGAAGGCTTCCAAGTGGATATAAAATCCACTTATCAATAGGATAAATGTTATATTACAAAATCCTAAACACCATAGAAGTCTTTTTATAGTAGTATAATAATCTTAATCAATATTGAAATTTTCAATAATAAAATCCGAATCAATATAGAAGTTTTTCACCGTCATAATGAATATTGAGGTTTTTAATTCTGAAATATGATAGAAATTTTATAGATTTGTTTCGTAAATTAAATTGTACTTGCGAGTTTTAAAAATTAAAACGAATATTTGACGTATGTCTAAAGTTTCGGTTCTTTTATTATATGTTGAAATATGGACAATGACTTCATTTTCTTTGAGTTTCAATTTGTCTAAGTAGTGTTACCACTGCCTTATTCGTCTTTATCGCAATCTTCTGAAAAATACTGAATGATAATAATAATAAATATTAAAAAAATATATGACCAGGTTTTTTGGCACTTTAGCATCAATATTGAATCTTGTTTATTTTAATTATGAAATATGATAGAAATTTTATAAATTTATCGTAAATTAAATTGTATGATTTTTAAAAATTAAAACGAATAATTCCGTTGACATTATTATTCTATTGATAGGATATTACATTAATATCAATATGAACTCCTTATTTATTTGAACTCTAAAGATTGCTAAAAGATTTATAGAGTTGTTCCGTATATTAAATTATTTGAGTTTTAAAATTTTAAAACAAATAATTTTATGGGAAATATATTTTTTTATTAGTGAGATAATTGTTATAATACAAAATCCTGTAAAAATATAGAAATTTTTTGATAATAGTAATAATTGTTAAATAAAAAATAATA
Source organism: Daucus carota subsp. sativus (assembly GCF_001625215.2). Lineage (NCBI taxonomy): Eukaryota > Viridiplantae > Streptophyta > Magnoliopsida > Apiales > Apiaceae > Daucus > Daucus carota. Next base: position 607,602 of record NC_030389.2, read on the forward strand.
TGACGATAGCCAAATTTTGATATGAATTTTATAGAATTGTTTCATAAGTTAAATTGTTAGCGATTTAACTGTGCGGATAGGATAACTGTTATATTACAAAATTCTATACACTATGGAAGTCTTTTTATAGTAGTATAATAATCTTAACTAATATTGAAATTTTTAATAATAAAATCCGAATCAATATGGAAGTCTTTACATAAAATTCTAATTAATATAGAAGTCTTTCGCTGTCCTAATGAATATTGAGGTCTATATTAATAAAATTTTATTCAATATATAAGTCTTCTGATAATAGTATAATAATGATTATAAAATTCTAATCAATATGAAAGTGACCAAATTTTGGTACTAAAAGTACCGATGTTCCACCGAAACGTGGTTTCGCTTATTAATAAAGGGTATTGATGTGAATGTCTTTTCTCAAAATTGGTAAAATGACTTGTATCCTGGTGCACTAATGAATAATGCACACACAAAAAGCTTGCTAAACTTCCTTCTATAAATTATAAACCAGATTTAGTGTTTTTGTGTGAAACAGAGCAGTGTTCATGGCAATTTGAAAACTTGAAAAAAGGCCTCAGGATTTACTAATGGTACAAGTGTAATGGTATATGTATAAGTAGAAGGGGTTTTAGTGGAGGTCTTGCATTACTTTGGAAGGATGATGTTACAGTGTTATACTGTTATTGAGTTCACATTCAGTGGTTCATAATTCATATAGATGTCTTTGTGTCCTGTCTAAATATTCTGTCATGGAGATTCAGGGGTTTCTACGGAAATCCGGATTTGTGTCTTTAACATTGCCGAAACATCAAATAACAAGGAAAATGAGGAGTGGTAGAACGCATTATGGAGGCTTAACATCCCTCCAAACATCAAGATGTTTTGGGTGACAGACTTGTAAGAATTGGATTCTGGTATTTCACAACATGGTGAAGAGAGGAGTTCAGGTGGATATGAGATGTCCAAGATGGGGTTAATTTAGGTCCTGAACTAGCTTCATAATTTACAGACCTGATGGATTATCAGAGGCATCAGTAAGTTACCTCCACGCGACATTGCTCCCTCAGGCTTTCGCGGAAGTATAAAAAATGAGGCCATGAGTGCTAGTAGATGGATTCCACCTAGAGCCAGGGTTGTGAAAATCAATTGCGACGTAATCATTGATAGCAAAAATAGATGTGTCGATTTGGGTGCATTATGTCGTAACGAGATAGGTAAACTTTTGGGTCCTGTGTGCGATTGGAAGTCAGCCAATCTCGGTTGAGGCAACAGAAGCAAAAACTGTTATCTTGGTGTGAGATTGGCAAGATGGTTAGGAAAGAAAACATAGTTGTTGAATCAAATAGTTTGAATGTGATAAGAGGTACTCCCTCCGTCCCACCCATTTCTTTACACTTTCCTTTTTGGGGTGTCCCATCCAATTCTTTACATTTCAAAACTTACCAAAAATAGTCAATGGGTCCCGCCACTTCTCCACTTTTCTTTCTTTTTCACACTACTTTTACTCCACTATCTTCTTTTTATACATTAAAAATCAATAGGTCCCACCACTTTACCCACTTTTCTTCCTCTTTTCCACTACTTTATACATATTTCTTAACCTCCGTGCCCAACCCATTTGATAAGAAATGGGTGGGACGGAGGGAGTATAAATCAGGGAGAAAACCAGCTGCATTCTTTTGATAATATCATCAGTGACATTCTTAGAGAGGCTAAGAGCATCTCCAACGGCGTTGGCTATAATCATTGGCTAAATTGGACATGTAAGACATTATGTAAAACTTGCTGAACCTGTAAGATATTTTGTTTCAATGGTACTAGCTATATTGGTTGGCTATAATTTAAAAATAGTATGTTATTAATATTTTAAATTGTTAAAATAGAATATATCAGTTCAATATGGTAATAAATGATGTACAATCTTCCTACAGATTTTCTTACAGACCTGCAGAGGTTCGACAAATTTAGTCATCCATAGGAGGAGCATGGTTGGAGTTGAGTTTTTCGAGCTGTTGGCTAAATTTTTTTATTTTAAGTATGCCAACTCACCTTTTAGCCAAGGGTTTTAGATTGTTGGAGATGCTCTAAAGGTTTAGAAAGTGTTTCTTTTGGTGGACAATGATTTCATTGCACAAGGTGAAACCCTACTTCTGTACAGGGGTGAGCAATGATTTCCAAAACTGATTGATCAAATTGATTGTTCCAATTTGAAGAAACCGAACAAGGTGGATAATAATTTTCAAAACCGATCAAAATGATTAGTACAAAATGGGGGAAGACCTACTTCCGTAGAGGGTGAGCAATGATTTTCAAAATTGATCGAACTGATTGTTTCGATTTGTCGAAATCAAAATCAAAATTCACAATTTTATAACGATTTTGATTGTTTAGATAATGATATATTTTGGATTTGTCACTGGAATAACTTGTCAAATTGATGATTAATGATCAAACTGTATTCTGCCTAAACTTCGTGTTCTATCTGTTATATAAACTCGGTAAAATATTTTTTAAGAATTAATTGGGAATTTTTGAAGAACACTGGACTGAAGTAATCTATATCATGGACATGTATGTTGTGTTTGGTTGGGGAGAATGGAATGGAATGGAATGGAATGAGTAAAAATACTTGAAACTAATAGAGATAGGAAGAAAATTTTGAAAAAAAATTGAGGAAGTGCAAAATTGCTATAATGAGATTTGAGAAGAAATTAAGGATGGGAGAGAATGGAGCATTCCATCTCAAATTAAAGGGATGAAATCTAACACATGATGTAAGAAATGGAATGGAGGAATGAATGAAATTTCTTGAAAATTGTCCATAAAATAGTTCATTTTTCATTCCATTCCTTTCGGAATCATTCACCCCAACCAAACACAACAGTATAGATTTCACAACAGATATAAACTTCAGAGAATTATGTATGACAAGTCTTTATAAATGTATCTCAGATACTCTTTGTTTCTTTTTCATGTTACATTTGAGGCTGCAGTTTTCAAGTTATGGTATTTCAAGAACAGTCAGGTAGGTGTTTTCCGATTTGAAAGCTTTGTAATGGTTGGTCGGAAAGCAAAAAATTTGCCATACTTTTTCTTACTAAAAACCTGTTGCTTACAAACATGATACAAACTACAAGTGACAGAAATGGACCTAAATGCTAGAAAGCGAAAAACTTCTTTTTCTTCTTTTTCTTCTCGAGGTATGCCAGGAATTCTTCTTGCTGCGCATGAGAATCCTCCAGAGCCTGCAAAAGGGACCGACAGGAAAAGATTCAAAAAACGCGGCAAAAGAATGTAGAGGCAATGCACATTTGCATCTATTTGTTACCTTCTTGGTCTCTGTAACTTCTTGCTCTAATTTATCAATGCGAGACATAGCAGCATCTAATAAATTTTGCGTCTCTGGAGCCACTTTTGCTGGTTTGCTACTTATAGCTGTGACTTTCTCTTCCAGCTCATTTACTCGTTTTACTATTGTTTCGTCAGTTGCGCTCATTGAAGCCAACCTGTTGGAGGTTGGCTGATGTTCGAGCATCAGACGAGTTTGTAATTTCATAGAGCCAGAGCCTGCGCCTGAGTAATTTTGGGGCATGTTGCGTGTCATTCGTACCATAGTTACGATGCCCATAACAAACGTCATCATCCCAGTAAATATTTGGTTGCTCGTTTTATCAGGCTTGAAAGAATAATAACCAGAATTAAGACTTTTTTGCTTTTCTAATGAAGATGTAATAAGAGAAAAATTCATATACCTGTTGCATGGCTAACTTGTCATTGGCCCTTACTTTTTGCCAAGAATCACCTTTCTTGTCAGCCATGGACATGTTGTTCTTGAGATCACGTAAGCTAGAACGTCTTTTGTTCAACCGAGCCTGCTTGGACTGTAGTGGAAGAAATATGCAATCATAAAAGGTACTAGAAATTTCACATTGAAGACTTGTTAAGTTGCAGACCAGATGAAAAGGTAATATATGTCGTAAATATCACAAATATTCTCATTTATATATGACGATGATAAACTTGTAATGGTTCGATTTGTTGAAGTCCTAATCCTACCTAAGCATCATATAATGAATGCTATATTGTATACAAGTTCTTGAACTTTAATAGAAGTCGCATATGAAAGAAGGGATTACTTCAGCTGATTCCTCTTCGATTTTAGAAAGTTGTGAATTTTGTGGCGGAGAGGTTGGTGGTTGTTCGCTTTGATCCCTTGAGACAATGGATGATGTTTTCTCCACACTGAAAGAAACACTCTACAATGAGAAAATGAAAATTTATGTCAGTTACTGTTATACCACATCAGGCTATTAGTTAGAGAAACTACAGTAAGAAGTAATAATTGAAAAGCAATTTTTAAGCGAAATAGATACCTTTCTGCCAGCTGTTTGATCATCCTCAGCTGATTTTTCATCAATAGCTGGCATTGCAGATTTAGGGTTGCATTTGTGAGCGCCACTACGAACCAGCTTGTTCATTACAATGAGAAAAATAAGTTCAGGACAGGTGAATAACGATAAAAATACGTAAAAGATAGAAAAATGGCCGGACAGGAAAAAAATTTACAATTAGAAAGCTCAAAGAAGACTATAGATAAACCTTCATGATTTCTGGATCTTGCCATGGTCCCTTATCTGAATTCATACAACCACCTTTATCTGCACAAGTACAGGTACCACCCAAAATTTCGGGGAGCTGGCTGATACAAATGCAGGAAATGAAGTTTTGTGAGGCGCCGAAAGAAGAACAAGTTGACATTGGGTTCACTGTTGACAAATTTTATATGGCAAACCATTACAAAGTATAGATTTTCCTTCTTCTAAATAGAGCAGTAAAACGATGCAATTACAATTTCCAATACACTCGCTTGTATTATGAGAAGTAAGAGTAGTTGAGGTCCAATCTGTGTATTCGTTATTTCATCTCAAGAAGTTCATATCACTTTATCAAACATCAGAACGTATGAAGTTGCGAGAGCAGTTTGAACAGAAAACATGTACCTGTCATCAATTATCTCAAGCAATTTGCTTTGATATTTGTTTCCAAGAACCTGGTCAATCAAACTGAACTGGTTAAGTAGGTGGATTATACCAGATAAGAACGTATTTTATGACATGATATAGACTTGCATGGATCTTTGATGTGGTCTTAGGATCAAGGAATGTTTTTATAGTGTTCCACAGAAGCCTGAATCCAGAGCCTGCATTAATGATAAACATGCGGCACAGCGTCTGCAGTGAACAAAAAGGGGGTAAAGAACTGACCCTAGTACAAAGACAGAATGCATATAGCCATATAGGAACTAGTGACATGTATTAACTTAAGTACCTCAGGATAATTGTTACCATCGACTGCCTGAATACGCTGGATAAGTTCCCTGGCTGGTTTGTTTAAGCTTTTCAATCCCTGTACCATCAACCTTGTTACTAATACAAGTCATATTTTTTTTTTTTTTTTTTTTTGACAAAAAGTCATATTTTAATAGCACACTAGCTGCATTATACGTTATTGTCTCTATGTCATATTAGAATAGAACTTTAACTTTTGCTGCAGTAAAATCCAAGAAAAAAAAGAGCAATCAATTTGAATTTAAGATTCAATTTGATATACTAGGTTCTGGATGAGAATCCTTACTTACCACTCCTTGTACATCAAGAATACTCGTGCTCTGATCAATATGCCTCCTAGCGCTAATAGTGCAAGCTGGGAATTTATCAATAAAGGTCCTTTCAAACTCCTGTACATGGTATTGAAGATAGCGGTCAAGAGTTGTGGCTTGCATAATCTTGGCAGCATCAACTTTACCCAGTAATTCGATATAAACTGGCCTTCCATCCTTATCAACCCCATGATGTCCTTGAGGATAATGTTGAATGACCTCATCTTTTTCCTTGAACTCAAAATCCTGTGATAGTTGTTGATAAACAAAGTATTCAGATGCATGTAAGACGCTGTCAAAAGACTCAAAACAGATAGATCCATCATACACCAACAAAGAAGCGCAGTGAATACAAACCTCCGTAATTGTGTCTGTCCCAAAATCCTTTCTCCACTGGAGCATATCAGTCCACATCAGCTTTGTCTTCTCCAGGTCAAATTTTCTGGCCCTCAAAAACCTATATTATAAGATATATCACCCCAATTAATTATCTCAACTTTTCTATGTACAACTTGTTTTTTGAGAAAAATCTTAAACAATAAACATTAGAATCAACCTAAGCATCGTGTGATAATCATCGTGTTTTGTTGGTAGCAATTCCTCTAAGATAAGCGCTTGGCGAAATGCATCAACTTCCTTCACTTCCTCTGGGTCATGCTCATCAACAATTGCAATAGCAGCAACTCTGCTGTTTCTTCTGCCCCTTTTGGCGAAAGAACCCCTAAACTTGGTAGATGCACTCATTGCTTTTTCCTTGAGAGACGCAAGCCTCGCCTTCCTGTCACCCTCAGTACTTTCATTGTCCTTTTCCTTTTCCTCACCTGTTACCCAGTTGCACAAGCAAATTATCTCCTCAAAGCAAAAATACAAAGTAGACCACTAAGGCAAATATAAATTTACCTCTACAATTCTTAACACATCCATGTTTATTAGACTACAAATCTCGATTATCTTAGTTTGAACTGTCTGTACTATTATACCATATCTAAAAGATATCTCTACTTTTCTTTTAGTGATCACTGCAACACGTTAAACAGAATACAAAATCCTGAAATACTTCAATTCTAGCAGTTTTTTCATATTTTCAGAGAACTAGTATGAGCTGAGAAAGAACTAATTGACAGAATGAATAGGAACTCGGACCTTGAGGATTTTGTTCTGGTCCGGACATTATGTCCCTCAAGACTGCAAGTCGCAAGTTCAATCACACCCGACTTTTGCCCTTGCAGATTTCCTACACCTTTACATGGGGAAGAGGGTTACATTACAATTTCGATCTACAAGATATCTTCAACTTAAAACAAACCTATAATGCAAACAAAATCTGCAAAGAAACTAATTGCATAAAATACATGAACACATCATTCTACAAAACCAAATGTAAAAGAATCAACATACTTATTATACATTAATCCAAAACGAAATCCAGGCACCAAAATCCACATTCTAAGACCCAAAATCGAAAACTGCCCATCTTAAATCCTTCCTAATTGTTGTCATAATTCACATTATGTACTTGCATCTCGAAAAATAATCGAAACCCACAATTTCTATAGGCAAAATACACAAATATATCCAACAAATTAGAAAAACATGAGTTTAAAAATGTTACCTGTGGATAGATGCAGGGCTCTGAGGAAAATAATTGGACAAAGCTTTAAGCTTTAAGCTTAGTTTCAAAGCATCATCAAAAACTTGAAAATTATAAATATATGCATCATATACATATAAATATAATCATGCAATGCAGAAAAATCAAGAACACAAATAAATGGAATAGCCAAACAACCCTCCAAATTTAGACAGAAACCAGGAGAAGAGAGATGAACGGAGAAATGGACGAGGTCTACACAACAACTAGGATTTGTGTTGAAACATTAGAAAATAGGTATAGATATTTTTATTACATGACATGCATTATGATTTTAGAAAGAGGAACATTAAAAATTGAGCGAAATGTTAGCAAATCCATTCAAGTTCCACACGTGGTTCTATGGAAATCAAGTACAAATTTTAGTGTGTTGTCACTAGTCTCTTCTTGGTAGTGAAATGTGTGTGTGATAAATTGGTCGGATTAATTTACTTGATCATGTGGCTTTTGGTTTCTCTTCTCTTATTACAAAATGCACCCTAAAAACATCATTTATTATTAAAGCTGTTTCATATTGTAGCGACAAGATATTTATTTTGAGTGATAAATTTAAAGCAAATTTATATTCTAGTGAAAAAATATTCATTTTGGGTGATGAATTTAAACCAAATTTTATTAATTTAAAAGAAATTCAGTCGGACATTTCAACCGACTATCCAATCAGGTTGAAAAATAAATAAATGAACTAGACAACGGTTAAGTATACTGACATTCTACTGACAAAATATTCATTAGTTTTTGATAAATTTAAAATAATTTTATTAATCTGAAAGAAATTTAGTTGGGATAAATCCTCAACCGACTACCCCGCTAAGTTGAAAAATAAATAAAATAAACTAGACAATTGTTAAGTAGAATTTAGAGCAAGTCCAACAGCTGCCTCAAATGATGTCCTAAGTCATAATTTGAGGCATTTGATTGAAAACATTGCTCCAACAGTGTCCTAGTGATGCCTTAAATCACTAGGACAACTTACTTCAGCCCTATTTTTAGGGCTCACCTACTTGAGCCTCATTTCACTTTTAATAATAAAATATTATCATTCTCTCTCTCCCCACTATTTTTTCCTCTACTTTTTCATTCAAAATATTAATATTTTAATAATAGGGCTTGTGGATAAGGCTTTTTGTTGGAGTGAATTTATAAAAGTGATGTCCTAAACTACTAGGACATTATATTTTATTATTTATATAGGGCATCCTCTAAGACACTCTTGGACTTGCTCTTAGAATGTTTCTTTACGTAACAGAGTCGAATCAGAATCATGGATACAGTCGTGTATGTATAGGAGTGGTAGTATATATCATGTGAGGCACATCTTATCTTACAAATGAATATATTTTATTAGTTTTTCTTCTTTGCTAAGTAATACATTCTTTTTTTGCAATATGAGCTCCTTCATGGTATCAGAGCCTCTCCCTCAATTAATCATACATTCAAGTTAAATTCCTCTTTTCTTTACTCTATTTTCTCTATTGTCATGGCTACACAACTATCTTATACATCTGCTGTTACGGTTACGTTCTCATCCACTATTGACATAATACATGTGTACAACTTCATCCCTATGATGGTCCAAGTATGACCTTGACTAATGTTGTTCTTCTCATCCATTATTGACATAATACATGTGTACAACTTCATCCCTATGATAGTCCAAATATGACCATGACTAATGTTGTTCTTACTGAGCACACTTATACATTTGACCAAATTATCCGTTTTTGTTTAATTAAATTCGATTTCAGAATGTTTATTTTAGTTCATCCTTTATCGAAACAATCGAATTAGCAAGTTCGGGGCAATAATTCGTTCGATATATTAACCTCGAGGGTACTATAAATCCAACTCGTAAGTCGGCTACAAGACTACATCTCACACTCTACAAAAATAGTCTCGTCTGTTTTAATGATTATTACTCTGTTTGTTGGTTGTTGGTCGCAAGTAACGGCAATAAATAAAAACAACTGAACCCTTTTTTTGAAAAAAAATCCAGAAAACCGACTGATTGTGGTCACAACTGACCGCTTATACCATTTAAAATCTCAAAAAACCGATCGGAACTGGTCAAAACCGACCACGGTGACCATAACTCATGACATTAAACCGACCGCAGAGAACAACCAACCATAGTTATCATTTACTATTGCAGAAAACCGACCGGCTCTAACAAAACACGGTCAGTTATGTTCGGTCCGGTTTACCGAACTAGAGGGCCGCCTGTGATAAACCCGACCAAAGACATATAACCGACCACGGGAACGGTCGGTTACATTTGGTGGGATAGTCGATTAAATCTGGTCGGTTTTATTCACAAAAACCACCCACTCCTGTCATAAACCCATGACTGTTAAATCGACCACATACGGTCGATTTTATTCTGTTGCAAAAAGTTCGACCGTTTTGGTCAACCATTTTAACCGACTGATGGCGAGTCGGTTTCATCACAACACAACCCATCCTTTTCTGTCATAAACCCGACCAGCTCCACTAAACCGACCACCAGCGGTCGGTTTTATAATGCTTGGACAACCTTTGATCATTTTTGGTTAAACATTTAAATTGACCGTCGGCGGTCGGTTATAGTTTCACACGTGGCACTAGCAACCACGTGGCGCCGCCTGACAACGTAGGACCTGATTCATCGAATTTTTGCAGCTGAGAAAACCGACCACCTATGTGGTCAGTTTTATACCTGAAACACGACCAATCTATCAAAACCGACCACGATATATGGTCGGTAATAGGTCTAAAACCGACCGTTTTTTGACGTAACTAACCGTATTTTATGATCGGTTTTGGCATTTTTTTTAGTGTAATATGAAACGGTGGGATAGTTATTACTCCCTATGTTTTGTTTTATAGATCGTTTAAGGTTTTTCACACAAATTAAAAAAATTCATTATTACATCAAAAAAACATCTATTACTGTGTCGCCTCCCGCTTTCTTCTCTTGACTCAAGGTATTAAATAAGCGTGACAAAAATCATTAGATAACCCAACTATTTTTGAAAAGAGAGAACGACCTGTATTTATAACAAATAATATTTTTTAAAATGATCTATGAAACAAAACAGAAGAAGTATATTTTAATTACATCAATCACACGAGCACTACTCGTAGGATACGCAACATCCAAATGACATTAAGCTCATTTCTCGACAAGTGATGTCCAAGTCACCAGATATTCTTCTGTAATTTGTCAATGTAAAAGTTTGCTTTTGAAATTTTTGCGCGAAATCAAATCGACCAAATCGAATGTCTCAGTGTCGTCTTTGACTACGTCTGTTCGAAGCATGTTTTTTCCATCGGCCGCATGTAGTTTATGTTTATCCTCTTATCAGATCTTATGTTAGTCAAAATGCAAGATATCAGTAATAATTATTAATTTGATCATCCAAGTGCATGCATGTCTTGTACTTTGTAGATTTTAATCCCAAAGTACTTTATCATCGTAATCGGAACTATTATAACGAAAATACAAATTAATTAAACTTAATCAGAAAAGCATAAAAATGAAAATCAGTCTTAATTATGGAATATATGAAATAAAAATTAATAAATAATAAATTAAATGATTAATCGGTTCGACAAATTCAACAAGTTATGAAATAACGATTAATCGGAATTTTTCACCAATTTTTAACTAGGATGTATAATAAAAAAATACATGAAAGCATGTGTTCTCCCTAAAAATTGTTTTAAATTCCTTTTGTTACTATGAATTATAAAAATTATTATAAAATTCATAATAAAGAGGTATCTTTTATAAATTTATTTTTTGTTCCTGGAAATTATATATCCTAAATCAACTGCGGCTGATGATGACCATACATCGAATCAAACAAATACATGAGATAAATCTGTATATTTAATAATACCTACCAGAACCAAATTAAGTCATCATAGGATAACTTCAAGAACCTTCATAGCAGCCAGTACAGTGTAAAAGTAAATCAAAGTTGTGGAAATAACTGTACATAATACCCCTGCTTTAATCGTGAATTACATTTAACGTAAGCTACAGAAGTAAAAGTTTACAAGTATAAATACTCCTCCAAACCCTCACCACTTCTCCACAGCATTTCACTTAAGCCTGATCAAGAACACACACATAATAAATTCAACATGGCACAGAAAGTTAACAGCGCTCTCATCTTCTCCGCCATCTTCGTCCTCTTCCTTGTAGCTAGCTACTCAGGTACGCGATTTACGATACAGAGCCGAGATTACATTCTTATTCATACGACTTTCTGTAACATCCCACGTCGGTTAAATAATGACTATATAATTAATGCATATCAATTTGCTGGTACTTTTGAGCCAATCTGTGATAGTGGGTCCAGTATGCATTCAGTCGTGGACTTAAGATGTTATACTTTCAGTGACCGTAATTATCACAATTAATATCACGATACTAATATTGAAACAGTGACAGTAGCAGAGGGAGCCCGAGCAGGCGCAGAGGGAGAAGTTGTGTACCCGGAAGCACTGTGCGAGAGAGCTAGCCAGACATGGACAGGGAAGTGTCAACACACGGACCACTGCGACAATCAGTGCATTCAGTGGGAGAATGCACGCCACGGAGCTTGTCACAAGCGTGGCGGCAACTGGAAGTGCTTCTGCTACTTCGATCACTGCTAATTATGTTATGAATGAGTGAATAAGTTGTGTGGTATATTGATCGATTAGCCACATGAACTATATATATGTTATGCTATTATATTATGTATCTGGTATCGTGATTTCTCTTCATGTACTGATCGACTGAATTCGATCACTGAATAAAAATGTTGTGTATGCTGTTTTTATACTTATGAGGCACTCTACTTTTTCTTAAAAAAAGTGAAAAATTAGACTTAGATGATCATCCATACATACTTGAGTATTTGTTTTGACAAATTTCAGAGATGAGAAATAATCGAAATCTAAATTTGAAACGACAAGGGATAAGCTAGGTATATATCAGCTTTGTCAAGTGTGCGCCCATCCACACATACTACGCATTAAATTTTATATGTTTTGTGGTATATTGATTGGTGTGATTACTGTATATCCACGATTTTATCATTATTAAAAAATAAGAATCAATTTAAATTAGTCAAATTTATAATTTTTAATATTTAAAATGTGCTCAGGTGCGCGCACAGCCTAGAAAACCAATTATATATATTTGCTTGTGCATATATATGCTTCAGCTACCAGCGCTGAGCGAGTCCCTTCGATGGAGTCGTGTTCAGAGCATCTTCAGGATACTATTGTATGAGTTGTATCTTATTCTTGACGTGGTTCATGATTAATGAGTCCGGTTAATGAAAATCGGAACTTCATACACATACATTGATAAAACATTTCTTTCGCATCCTTTGGGTTACCTTTCTCATACCCATCATTTTCATTCCCAAATATTTCATATCCCACCAGTCATCCAAACACCCCCTAATTGTAAATTCCTTAGCAGTGGTTTATAACTCTTATAATATTTCTTCTTTTATTATATATATTTTAATATTTAATTTTAGTTAATACTCTCCCGTCCCTTTTTAGTTGTCATATTTGTAAAAAAACACATATATTAAAAAAAATTATATATATGTTGTAAGTTGTTCCATGTATGTCCTTATTTACTATATTAAATAATAAGTCATAAGTGTACATATGATGATAAAATCAAACATCGAACTAACAATTAAGAGATAAATATGAAAAAAATATATATAGATATACATTGGAACAAGAATGAGACAATTATTTAGAGACAATTTTTTTTTTGTAAATATGACAATTAAAAAAAGCGGATGAAATTATTTTTAATAACTAATAAATATACTTGAATTAACATATTTTACTTAAATATATATATTAAATAAGTAATTTCATTTAATATGTTATATAAGTAGTTCTTAATAGTTAATAGTTAAGTTTATCAAAAGACTAAATAGAAAGTAGCGCATCATTGATATATCGAATTGATATACAAACCTAGTGATATACAAACCTGTTCGTTGTAAGGCACATACAAGAGTGAAATCGCCGACACTCGAGTTGTTCATAAGACTGCTATTTTCATCACTAATATGAACAACTGCTATTCTCGTCACTAATTCTATTTAAATCGATTTATTTGTCCCAGTTTTGAACTAGTTGTTTATGATTTTATACTAATTCAAACGGTCGCATCAAGATTGTAACGAACATTTTTTTGTTTTAATTCGTTGTTGGTACCAATTATTATCAATAATTAAATTGACAAAACTAAGAAGATTAAACTATCTTTTCAAGCTGTTATAGCTAAATTTAGTCCCTTTTCGCCGGGTATATATTTAACTGGGCCGGATAGATATAGATTGAATTAGCTATCTTATATTTGTAGGGTGAGGACGCGCAGAAAAAAGGTGTGACTTCTATTGATGATATCATTTGACAAGATAGGCAAGAAGATGGCTCCATGTCCGGGAGATGGGGACGCGCCTTCTTAGCGCTTACCTTTTTGAATATGTTTATTTGGGTACCCTTTTGGTAGATATTAAAAGCTATCCTTTGAGGGATAGGAAAATCATCCCTCCGGAAGATAGCGGAGATCGGAAGATCTAGACACCTGAGCCCATCCGGCGAGATATATAATCCTCAATCCTCAATCATGTATTATGCTAGGTTGTCCTCGTGTGGGCCTTAAGGTAACCACGATTTTTGTTGAAGGCCCTCCAGAGCGGTATGAAGAACGGTCACATGTCTGGATCTTCTATTCCGGTGAGTTATCCTCATTAGGGATTGAGACGATTGTATGTTCCGATTGTTTAGATGAAGACTTTACCTAATATTCTAGTGACTACCCTCACCAGGGGTAAGGGCTCATCCTTCGACTTTTTCTATTATATGAAAAGTAGCGGTTAGTGTTATCTCCAATAGTTGGAGATAATATTGTATCCATGATGTATATGGATTAAGAGCCATGTAGTTGACCTTAAGACCAATCCTCATAAGAGTAGGACTCCGACTCCTCCCGAGCATATTGGAACCGCCATGGACCTGAAATTCATCAAGGTAACTAAAATTCAAAGTTCGATTATTGTATTACGTCCAGTACAGATAAATGAAACTTGTGGTTATCACTTATCTGGTGAAGCAATACAGAGGAAGTAATACTCAGGAAATTTATGTCATTTTAAGTATAAATCCCCACGTCATTATTATGATGTCATTATTTTCTTAAGGGGTCCATCTGCTTAATTAGTTACCCCACAGATAATTGAGCGCACTTGACTAAAATTTGAAGAACCTTCAACGTGACTGCAAACCTAAGATTTTTAGCTGTGGAACTAGGTTTACAGAATACCCCTCCCTCATAGCCTAAATTACATGCAGTGGCAAATTTGTCGCTATAAATACTCCTTCAAACCCTCACCATTTCTACACAAGAGCACAAGCAAATCACTCCAAAGTAGAATCAACATGGCCCCCAAAGCTAGCGCACTTACCCTGTCTGCCATCTTCGTTCTCTTCCTTGTAGCTAGCTACTCAGGTACGCACCCTAGCTAGCATATGTATACAATTAGTCGATTATTAGTAACTTATAAGTTCAAAAATATGCAAGTCCGAAGTAAATCGCCTGTTCTGGAATCAGGTCAGAACTAATTCCGCGCAATCCTACAAACCTCCAAAAATCAGTTAATATTTACTTGTCAATCATGAAAAACTAAAAAAACACTATATATATCCGCCAAATTTTTTTTTTGTTTCAAATTACTTGTACACAACTGCAAAATCATATTTCCAAAATCAATTTTACTCCACATATCTCTTATTTATATTTCCTCGATCAATCTCACTCCACATATTTTGATCATTTAATACAATTAATGTTGGGAGTCACAGTGAAAATCACAGCAACAATGTATAGAGCAGTTATATTATATAAACAAGAGTAGGCCAACGAAACCACAACAATATAGCATGCACGAAGATCGTATACACAATAATCAGTGACTGAGAAATTACGAGAAAAGAAGAGAAAGGCGCACCTTACACCGTCGCTAGAATTTAGTATACAGAACAGCTGAGTCGCCTAGCCCTTCGATGAAGACTAGACTGTTCTTGAAGTGATTATTGCCCCACTACGCTGTGATGGGTAGTCGCAATATCGCTCCCAGGATAAAACAGCACAGACCGAACCGCTCACAGACACGAGTACGATCAACAGCGATCAACACCTCAGTTCGCCCGAGAACAGTATGTATATGTGTATATATCGGAGTAGAGGGTGAGAGAGTAAGAGAGAAGAATGAGAATGGTGTTTTTGTTTTTCCCGTGCTCCAACTCAAGTGTCGAGGCTCACTATTTATAGTGAGGCCAAGCCACCAACACACTGTCCAGATTCATCTGTCCAGGTTCAATGAATCTGTATCTGTCAGACATTCTGACCAGATTCATTTGTCCAGGTTCAATGAATCTGTATCTGTCAGATATACTGACCAGATTCATTTGTCCAGATTCAATGAATCTATATCTGTCAGATATACTGACCAGATTCATTTGTCCAGATTCAATGAATCTGTATCTATCAGATATACTGACCAGATTCATTTGTCCAGATTAAATGAATCACATTCTCATTTCAAGCTCTTTCAAGCCACTGTATTCAACTCTATTTCTCAATGGATTTCACTAAGAAAATATCCCGGAAATTACATCAAGAACATATTAAAAAATATGCTTTAAGCTTTTCATTTTCTAACAATCCCCCACAAATCCATATAGATATGCATATTAGTCCTCATCATGACTTGTTTTTCAGAGTAGGTACCCTTCCGGGTTTGAACCCTCCTAAGTCCCCTACTTCGATGGCTACCGGATATAGATGGATTGTTTCACCTTGAATCTCTATCCGTTGGGTGTAACCACACTCCATAGACGACGACAAGTCAAAGGCTATGGTGCCGATCTACGGCTTTGAGACATTAATGGTCGTGTCTCGATCCTGTTCGTCGAATGTTTCAAGGAATAACCCTTTCCTCTAATTGCGACCTCACAATTACATTCGCTTAGCTGGGCATCTCCAGAGATGTACTGCAACCATCTCGTCAAATGACTTGACCCCATTCAGAGTTCTAAAAACTCTTGCTATACTTGCAGTGTCAGTACCTTTTAGGTTTGCAGGGGATAGACTCAGATGCATAAGTATCTACATTGTAGTTAAAGGTACTACCGATCCACCCTTACAGCTTGTTTACCACATTGAATACACTTTGAGGGATCTCCTCTCAGATGTATTGGGTTCCCGCTGTAGATGAATCATAATGGGTTATCAGTCCCATCCCCAACCTTGACTTAAGGACAACAGCATGCTCAAGCCCTTTAGTCAGTGGATCAGCTATGTTATCTTGAGTTCCAATGAACTCAATAGCAATAGTCCGATCAGACACCAAACCCCTTATAGACTTAAGTCTAACTTGGATGTGTCTCTTTGTTTTAGCATTATACTTGGCACTTCTGATCTTGTCGATAGTTGTACGACTATCACAATGAACAGAAATTGTCGGTAGCGGACGACTTACTACAGGTAACACAGACAGGAGTCCATGTAACCATTCAGCCTCCGTACCCGTGGCATCCAATGCACACAACTCGGCCTCAAACGTAGACCGAGTTACTATAGTCTGTCTAGTCGACTTCCAAGATACTGCTCCACCCGCAAGGGTAAACAGATATCCAGTCACTCCATTGGAACCAGACTTCTTAGCTATCCAACTTGCATCACTATATCCCCCAAGCACACTCGGATATCTCCTGTAGTGCAACCCAAGATATATGGTGCCTTTCAGATATCTAAGTACTCTATCTAGAGCATCCCAATGAGTTCTGTTTGGACAGCTTGTATATCTTGCTAACTTAGACACAGAATATGATATATCTGGTCTTGTACCATTAGCAAGATATTGCAAACTACCAATAATCTGAGAATATCTTAACTGAGACACGGGTACACCTGAAGCATTCTTGATAAGAGCAACTTTAGGATCATATGGTGTACTAGCAATTCTACAATTTGAATAACCATACTTCTCAAGTATAGATTTCTCTATATAATGAGATTGTGACAAGGTTATTCCCTCAGTTGATTGAGTCAACTTGAGACCAAGAATCACATTCGCCTCACCCATGTCCTTCATTTCAAAGTGTCTTTTCAAGAAATTCTTTGTCTCGTTAATAATCTCAATACTGGTTCCAAACAGTAGTATATCATCCACATACAAGCACAACACAATATGTTCATTTCCTTTAACCTTATAGTAGACACACTTGTCATTATCATTAACTATAAAATCAAAAGTCAAAACAGTGTCATCAAACTTTTTGTGCCAGTCTCTAGGTGCTTGTTTCAAGCCGTAGATGGATTTGACTAACTTACATACTTTGCTCTCATTGCCAGATGCAACAAATCCCTCAGGCTGATCCATATAAATCTCTTCTTCAAGATCACCATGAAGAAAAGCTGTCTTTACATCCATTTGATGGATGATAAGACCATGTACGGAAGCCAATGCTACAAGCATTCGGATCGTTGTCAATCTTGCAACAGGAGAGTATGTATCAAAGTAGTCAATACCTTCTCTTTGCCTAAAACCTTTAGCAACCAATCTAGCTTTATACTTATCTATTGAGCCATCTGGTTTCATCTTCTTTTTGAAGATCCACTTACATCCTATAGTAGAACACCCAGGAGGGAGGTCAACCAACTCCCATGTTCCGTTAGAAACAATAGAGTCAATTTCACTCTTCACAGCGCCTTTCCAGTGCCTAGATTCCGAAGAATCCATGGCTTGTCGGAAAGTCAAAGGTTCGTCCTCGACATTGTAAGTGATAAAATCACTTCCAAAGTCCTTAACTACCTTTGCACGCTTGCTCCTTCTAGGTTCCTCAACTTCATTAGGAGTAGAGCTACTAGCAGGATTTGCCCCCACTTTTGTCATCCTTTCCACATGATCGGGAATAGAACTAGATGTGTGAGTAGGATCATCACTAGAAGAACTTTGAGGTATACCAGTCTTCATAGGGAACACATCCTCAAAGAATGTTGCATCACGAAACTCAACTATCGTGTTTGCCACTATACCATCTATGTCAGATTTTAATACTAAAAATCTCATAGCTGTAGTGGTTTCGAGATAGCCCAGAAAGATACAATCAACAGTTTTCGGCCCTAGTTTCTTTCTCTTCTGTTCAGGGACAAGTACCTTAGCAAGGCACCCCCACACACGAAGATACTTTATACTAGTTTTCCTGCCTTTCCATAATTCGTAAGGTGTCTTGTCCATATGTTTCAGAGGGACTCTATTCAGAATATGGCAAGCCGTATTCAGAGCCTCCCCCCACATGTACTTAGGCAACCCCGAATTAATCAACATACTGTTAATCATATCTTTAAAAGTTCTGTTCTTTCGTTCTGCCACCCCATTAGACTCAGGTGTATATGGTGGAGTCACCTCATGAATTATACCATTGCTCTTGCAAAATTCATTAAAGGTGTTTCCCGTATATTCACCACCTCTATCAGATCTCAAACGTTTAAGTACTTTACCAGTTTGTGTTTCAACTTCAGTTTTAAATCTAATGAATTTTTCAAGTGCTTCATCTTTATGTTTAAGCAAATAAACATAACAATATCTACTACAATCATCTATAAAGGTAATGAAATATCTACAGTGTTCCTTAGTCAACACACCACCAAATTCACATATGTCCGAGTGCACTAAATCTAACAAGTCAGAATCCCTAACCACACTATGAAAAGGTTTCCTTGTTAGTTTAGCTGTCACACATACTTGACATTTAGTTTTCTTATCAATGGCATGCTTTGGAATCAACTCTAAGTTCATCATATTCTTTAGAGCACCAAAATTTAAATGACCAAGCCTAGAGTGCCACAAATCGGATGATTCAATATTATTAACAGAAGGAGAAGCAATATCATTAATAAAACCGCCTAAAACAGGCTCCACATTTATTAAAAACAAGCCGTCTGACAAGTAGCCCTTGCCAAAAAACACACCAGTCTGAGTAATAACTACTTTATTACACTTTAAAGAAAGTTCAAAGCCATTTTTAACTAAACAACTTCCACTAATAATATTTCTACGAATCTCGGGAACATGATGCACTCTAGTAAGGGATAGAACACGCCCTGAAGCAAACTTCAGGTCCACGTTTCCTATTCCACGAACTTGAGCCGCACTAGCATTCCCCATCGTCACTGTCATCCCATGAGCCTGTTGATAAGATACAAACAGAGTAATATCAGCACAAATGTGCACATTAGCTCCCGTATCAATCAACCACTCATTAGATAGATAAGTGGAAAATAGTTCATGGTTGTACTTAACATACCCGTCATTGGTTTCAGAAGCAACAGCCTCACCAACAACCATGTTAAGCACAGGCCCATCAGTGGTTCCAAGCACAGTATTTGCTTGTGCTACCACCTCAGCTTTCTTTGCTTTCTTTACAGGACAGTCCTTACTCCAATGACCAACCTGTCCACAAGACCAACATGGTTTGTTGGCCTTTGATTTCTTAGCCTTGCCCTTGTCAGTTTTGGGCTTAGTGTTCACCTTCTTAGCGACAGACTTTCTTTTCTGTCCCACAGTCACTACATTGACCTTCGAGCTACCAGATTCAGTTGGCATCACATGTCCCTGTTTGGACTTGTGCTGCTCTTGCACAGAGATGTCCAGCATCAGGTTAGTCCAAGTGATCTCTCCCTTCTGCCTTTTCAGGGAGAGTGCAAACTCTTCCCAAGACTTAGGGAGTTTTTCAATCACAGACATAACCAAAAACTTTTCAGGAAGGTCCATTCCGGACTCCTTCAAAGCATGCACCAACGTCTCAAACTCATGCACCTGCTCAGTCATGGATTTTGTATCCACCAGTTTGAAGTCCAGGAACTTAGCCACAGAATACTTTTCCAACCCTTGCGAGTCAGTATTATGTGTCTGATCAAGTTTCTCCCACAAGGTCTTAGCAGTGTAGGAGTCAGATGAATAAACATCGAACAGAGTGTTCGTTAAGGCTGCTAGTATAGCAGCCCTAGCCACCCCATCCTTTTCCTCCCACATAGCATATGCCTTAAGGGTTTCAGCCTTTTCCTGTACCACAACTGGTTTCTCGTACTGTAACACCGGCCACAGACCCTTAACCGTAAGCCACAGTTTCATCTTTTTCTGCCAGCGAGAAAAAGAAACTCCCCCACCGAATTTATCAGGAATACCTGATAAATCGATGGGCTGTGGAAAACGGTATGTAGTCCAATCGATGTTAGTAGTAACACCAGACCCAGAACCAGCACCACCACCAACAACAGAATCCACAATCTCATTAACCATCTTGCTTACTACACAATATAACAGATAATCACTTCAAGATTGTTGGGAGTCACAGTGAAAATCACAGCAACAATGTATAGAGCAGTTATATTATATAAACAAGAGTAGGCCAACGAAACCACAACAATATAGCATGCACGAAGATCGTATACACAATAATCAGTGACTGAGAAATTACGAGAAAAGAAGAGAAAGGCGCACCTTACACCGTCGCTAGAATTTAGTATACAGAACAGCTGAGTCGCCTAGCCCTTCGATGAAGACTAGACTGTTCTTGAAGTGATTATTGCCCCACTACGCTGTGATGGGTAGTCGCAATATCGCTCCCAGGATAAAACAGCACAGACCGAACCGCTCACAGACACGAGTACGATCAACAGCGATCAACACCTCAGTTCGCCCGAGAACAGTATGTATATGTGTATATATCGGAGTAGAGGGTGAGAGAGTAAGAGAGAAGAATGAGAATGGTGTTTTTGTTTTTCCCGTGCTCCAACTCAAGTGTCGAGGCTCACTATTTATAGTGAGGCCAAGCCACCAACACACTGTCCAGATTCATCTGTCCAGGTTCAATGAATCTGTATCTGTCAGACATTCTGACCAGATTCATTTGTCCAGGTTCAATGAATCTGTATCTGTCAGATATACTGACCAGATTCATTTGTCCAGATTCAATGAATCTATATCTGTCAGATATACTGACCAGATTCATTTGTCCAGATTCAATGAATCTGTATCTATCAGATATACTGACCAGATTCATTTGTCCAGATTAAATGAATCACATTCTCATTTCAAGCTCTTTCAAGCCACTGTATTCAACTCTATTTCTCAATGGATTTCACTAAGAAAATATCCCGGAAATTACATCAAGAACATATTAAAAAATATGCTTTAAGCTTTTCATTTTCTAACAAATTTGTGAACATCCACTTTTCTTAAACTGTGTGAATTTTTTTAAGTGGACATCTAATTTGAAACGAAGGGAGTAGTTGAGTTCAGATACGTGCATGCACGCATATATGATGCAATGCTACATAACTCTACATATATAGCTTGTATTCTATTTGTATAAAACTAACATGTATTCATGTGTGCACAGTGGGAGGAGCAAAGGGAGCACAAGCAGTGACAGAGGGAGAAGTGGTGTACCCAGACGCCCTGTGCGAGAAGGCGAGCCAGACATGGTCGGGATCGTGCGGGAACACACAGCACTGTGACAATCAGTGCATTCAGTGGGAGACTGCGCGCCACGGAGCTTGCCACACCCGCGGCGGCAAGAAGATGTGCTTCTGCTACTTCGACCACTGCTAATTCACCCATCTATCTATCTATATTCCTGCCAAGAATAAAAATGCATGGGGCAGATTCTTCATGAAGAATATGCATGCCACATTTATTTGTTATTTTCACTTTCTGTTATTCCTCTTCCTGTACTCTAATAATGCACGTGTAGGCTATCTTTTTAATAAATCAATCAAGTATACTTATAAATTCTGCGTAGACTACTGCGCTTGCTAATCTCTTTCTTTCAAGTTATAGATTAAATATCATATCCCATCATAATTAATTAAAGAAAAAACTCATCAAATTTAGTTTGTAATAAATTATAACCTCGCTTAGAATAAAAAATTAGAGTAGAAGTTAGAAACAAGTTAAAATTTATAAGTGATTAAAGTGTTTGGTAAATAAGTGGAAGCCCTGAAACAAAAACTAGCATTACTGACTTTCTTGACTTTTTATACAAACGGTACGAAATAAGTGCTTCTTACTTATAAACTCAGAAGCCGACTTTTAAGCCGTTGCCAAACAGCCCCAATGACTCTTTGACCTAAAATTCGAATATTGAAAGTAAATTTTAAGAGTGAGTTGACTACTAGTATACGCATTTATGTTGAAATGACTTATATCCGAATGTACACTAGCAGAAATCACATATATCTAGCATATCCAGAAAATTTCTATATTCGACTGTTTCATGTTGTCGTTATTGTTTTTGTCCGATTTCAGCCAAAAATAAATGTTTCGGCACCGTCGTGTTTGACTACGTCTTACGGAGAAGAAATTGCAGAGGCCACACGTTCGATGATTGATTATTCATGCACCTAATTACAGATAGAGCCGGCCAAACGGGCCGAACCGTTCGAACCGGCACGCCCCGAACCGTGTTTTTAACCGCCCGAAACCGTATAAACACGGGTCGGTTCGAAAACCGCATGAACCGAAACTGAGTACGGGCCGAACACGGGTTTAGAATCGAGAAACCGAACCGTAACCGGCCCGAAACCGCTTTAACCCGCTTGAACCGCACAGGCTGGAACCGTTTAACCGCGGTTTGAACCGCGAACCGCAAAACCGCGGTTTAACCGTGGAATTCTACACCGTAATCTGTATCAAATTTATATTTAAATAAATTAGCCTGATTTAAATTTTAAATATTAAGTTTATATTTACATAAATTAAATTTTATTTAAAAATGTCATTTTATAATTAAATTATTAAACACTCTACTAACTTATATTTTAAAATCTTATAAATCATCACCACTTAATAATTTTATAAGTTATATTAAACTGATTTTGATATAATAATTTTATGTTATATTATATACTATAAAATAAGAAATTTTTCACTTTTGTTATATTAAAACTGATTTAGATATAATAATTATATATTATATTATATACTATTAAATAAGATATTTTTAATTTTGTGATAAAAAAATATTTAGCAGGGCGGAACCGGACCGCGGAACCGCTGGAACCGCTTGAACCGCGGAACCGCGGAACCGGCCTGTGTTTCGCTACTTCCAATTCTATGAAAGAATGAAGCAGGGTGTATTTTTTTATTATTTCGTTTGACAGTCTGTCCAATCTTGGCACGGTGAACCGTGATTGAACCGTGGAACCGCGGTTCGCGGTTCACGGTTTCTTTCCGTTTTATTCGTCTTTATATTTTAAAACGAAATAAAAAAGTTTATATTTTAATTTATTTGATATTATATTTTTTATTTTTTAATTTTAAACTAAATGTCAACTATCATAAAATTATTTTCAAATTTTTAATTAAATTAATATTAAGATTCTCTCTTTTCCATTATATTATATTAGAAAAATATAGAAGTTTATATATTAAACAAAATAAAAAGTTTATATTTTAATAAAAAGTGTCTATTTTAATACACTCGATATTTATATTTTATTTTTTGTTTTATATGAAAACATAAAAGTTTACATTTTAAAATGAAATTGAAACTTAAAAAAAGGTAAAATTTAATTTAATTTATAAAAGTTTGCTCAACTGGTCCTCAGTGAACTTAAGGAACCGTCGAATTCGAACCGTGAACCGTTGAACCGGCCCGAACCGTCTAACCCGTATAAACCGTGTTATACGGTTATGGTTTTGATTTTCTCCCGCCCGGCCCGGACCGGCCCGGACCGCCAATCTTGGCGTGCCGGTTACGGTTTCACCGGCGACGGTCCGGAAACCGCATGAACCGGCCCGAACCGTCCCGGCCTGCCCGTTTGGCCAGCTCTAATTACAGACATGCATAGAGTAGTAGACAAGTTCACTGTGTAGTCGCTATCATTTTCGGCCGGATGCCGCATTTATCTTCCAAGCACGCATTTTCTCCACAGAAAACAAATTTGAAAATTCGACGCAGAACACAAGTTGTGGAAAAACTTTCTACCTTTTTTAAACTTAATTTCTGTGGAAAAACTTCGCATTATATTTGTTCGGCACGTACTAACAATTAACATTAATTAGGAACCGCAACCTTACAATATTTTTATTAAATATCATGCAGGTTAATTATCAATCAAATCACTTTGCTTCGTTTGATCAAGTATTAATAAAGTTTGGCTTCATCTACATCACTCACCTCAATTTATATTATATTTTGATAATTTTTTTTGACAAAATAACGTTTTTGATAAATTATATGACACGAATTTGATTAAGATTTGATGTGAATTTCTACGTGCATAAGGATAATACATATTCTAGGGTCGCGCTCAAGAGAGAACCACTCCTTAAAATAGAACCATAGAACCAGTAGGGTTCTGCTGTAGAACCCTAAATTTTAAATAGATTTTTTGGATCTAAATCTAAAATACATGTTTTTTTCATGTTTTTTCATCGTTTTGTGTGTTCAAAACTAATTTAAAAATATAATCCATAGATATTGACATTTTTTTTGTGAAGTTCTGCTGCAGAACCCCAACTAATACTTAAGTTCTGGTGCAGAACTCTTACTTAATAAGGTAAGAGTTCTATGGTTCTCTCTCTAATGGTTCTCTCTGGAACATGACCCTTCTGCAAATACACTCATAATCCAAAATGTAAATTTACTTTCCGATATATTCTGCAAATAACAAAATACTGAAATTCGAAATTATATATATTAATTTAACCAACCTCTTTTTCATTTAATTAATCATGTTTCAGAAGTTACATGAGCTGGGAACTCGTCTTTCTCCTCCTGTTCCCTCAAAGATCTCTGTTGCCTGGCAATGAAACCCTCCACCATCTGCCGGAACTCGTCACCGGTCATCTCGGCACCCACTCTATTATTGTAACTCACACTTTTCCGGTAACTTCTAGTTACCTTCCCACAAGAGTGATCCTCCACAACATGGTAACCCTTAAAAACCTCAGATTTACTCCTCTGCATTTTACTAACCTCACGAATATTACACAAATCAACTGAGATATTTTTCTCTTCGTAAATCTCAGGCTTCCCTTGCTCGATAACCATATTCGCATTCTCTTCGAAAAATTCAAGATGCTTGCTATACACCCCTGCATTGTTACAGCTTCCGCTTTCTTGAGCCGAAAAGTTTCCATAATTTGAGAAGAGGATGAGGATGATCATGTTTCCGATGACGAATATAGTCGTGGTAGGGCTCAAGATTTCGATGGACAGACGAAAGAAGAAATTAAAGAAATTGCCACAAATTCTGGAATAAAATGTCAAGAATTCAGTGGAAAAAGTTGAGATTATGAAGAGCACAATGCATATCTCTATGAACCTGAACAAAGACCTAAAATTTCGAAGCCTTTTGAACCTGAAGATTGCATTGGCCATTTCTGTAAATTTGTTACAAGTTGGGATCAAGATTTTCTTAAGAGGAGAAGCATAGTTATGAGAGCTAGAGAGATTTAAAAAGGATTGCCACACAAATATTGGTCAATAAACATGATCCATATAACTTTAATATTCCTATTATTTCAAAGGAAAGCAATTTAAGATGAAAAGAAAAAGGGAAAAGAGAGAAGGAATCTCATTGTCTCCCTCTATCTTTTATTAATTTAGGGTTTGGGACAATTGGGTCCATTTACAAGCTTTTTCTAAGTTGTAGTGATTGAGTCCTCAAATGGCTGTTTGGTCTCTAAAGAGGTCTAACATACAGTCAGTGCAGAGCCAGAGACTTCTCTTTTCCACCCTTTCCAGATCTATTTGCATGGACCATTTGCTCTTTACACATAATATTTTTTGGAAAGAAGAAGAGATATATACAAGTACATCGATTTATAATATAAAACAGTGCAATATAATAGTTGGATTAGTTTCTTAAGTGCATTGTAGTTTACTGACGACAGTGTACTTGGTTATTAAAGTATGTTGAAGATGATTAGGACTTGACACAAAAGGGATAAGCCAATGCAAATCTTTAAAGTTCCTGGTTTTATAAAACTAACCCATGCTTTTAGATCGATTCTTTAGTGAAGTATTAATACTGTGCTTAGACTGAAGGCACACGTGGAAATGCATGTGGCATCGAGGTGGATAAGGATTATATTATGAGTAGTGTTACCGCCACAAAATTGAATACGAAATTTGTGTAAAATTTTATAGAATTAAATGATACTGTATGACAATTCATATTTTAGTCTGGGTTATTAATATGTCAGGTTCTTCTAGCACTCACATGCTAAGTACTATTTTAACTAGCTCCTACTTTTTAATATGTTAATTAATTTGATAGTGTTCATTTTTATCAGTAAAGGATATAAATTGTTGACATTTTTATTATAAAACTATTTATCAGTATGTTTTATTTGCATTTTTAAGTTAAAGTATGTTAAGTTATTTACTATGTTTCAGAATTAATTGAAATAACTTTTTTTGATAAATTAGTTCTAATATAAAAAATCAAATGGCATCTACATAAATACTTGCGTCGAACAAACAGAATATAGAAGCAATCACTGATTAATCTATTATTCTTGACGAGATAAAATCACGTGATTTGGTGATTTGTTGAAGATATACACATTCTTCGTCACTTTTGCTTTTGATGTAACGAGTTTGAACTATCGATGGACAATGTAATCCCTGGCAATTTTTATTATTAAATCAAGTATCATACTCACGTACACAAATGGCAAAAAAATAACAAAACTTACATAAAAATCAACATCAAACGTGACAAATTAGTAACCTTAAATTTGCAAATGCGTAAATAAAATATTAGTTAAATCAAGACAATCTTCAGATCTGGAGAACAAACCCAAAAACTATTAAACTATATTGCTCTAATTTGTTGAACATGATCCTAATGAATCTGGATATGGAACACGTTAAAAAAACCAACTTTAGTTCGATCCAAATTAAATTATAATAAAATCAAATGAATTCGCATATGAATTTATGCTCCCATATGAACAAGGTCGTCCCTCACCCCTGACCAGCACAGAAACACTCATGCTCGGTTGATATATTTTCGAATAACTTATATGTAAATCATTATCATCAATTTCTCGAATTGCTAGTACATAGATAAAAAGGACGTGTGAACAAACAGATCATTTAACAATAAAAATACGATATATATCTGATCAACAACGTTAAATTTTCCGATCATTCGATTTTCCAAAGATATATATTAATGGAACAATTAGAATAATCCACACTTATAAGTATTTGTAGAAGAGTAGTGCTACATGCACAAAATTGGGTACATAATTTTGCACAAAATGAAGTGGCAATTGAGATGTGAAGTTTTAATTGATACTATTAATGCATATGCAGGAGGCTCATTTCAATCAAAAATTGACACATACTCATTATGTGAATATTTTTGTACCCATCTCTGTGCTTTTAGCATTTTTCTTTGTAGAATAGTATGGGATAGGTATTACTTTTTCTAGAAAACAATAAAGAGAGAAATATCAGCTCATCATGCATGCGCACACTTTGAACTATTTAGGGTTTTTGGTTTCACCTTTTAAACTTCCGCTTACGAAAATGCTTAAATCACTAGCTCTTCATTTCAACATTTAGAGGGGAAAAAAATAGAATCCTGAATGAACGGGATGATGAAAGGCAGTGCATTCATTTCAACAGTCGGTTGATATAGGTAGTGCTTGTTTTTCTTCTGTATTACGTACATGCATGCAGTGTGCCAAGCTTTACTTTGACTACAGAAATCAAACACGATTATTTGAATATTTGTGCACTATAAATAACCACTTCATTTTTAGCTTTCTTCCCGCACAGATTGAAGAATATACATATCTTTTGAGATCTCAAAAATGGCGAAGAACAGTACCAGCCCAGTTAGCCTCTTTGCCATCTCTCTCATTTTCTTCCTTCTTGCCAACTCAGGTATTAATTAATCCAATATGTATATGCACGTATATATAACGAAATCTGTCACAACTAGATTATGTGCCAGTTTGGCAACTAATTTTTTGATAAAATAAGTCTTTATTTTATTTTTAGAAAAATGTATTTTGTAAGATTTCTTTTGGATATAAATATAAAGATTTGTTTCATATTTGTTTAAGGTCTTATTTCAGGAAAAATGGTATTTTATGCACTTTTCTCCAGAAATAAGCCTTTATACTCAAATATAAATTTAGCCAAACGACCAATATATCTTCATTTATAAACATCTTTGAATCTTAATCTTAGTTCCCTATTCGAAACGTTGCAGGAAGTATTACCGAAGTTGATGGAAAAGTCTGCGAAAAGCCAAGCTTGACATGGTCTGGAAAATGCGGAAACACACAGCACTGTGATAAGCAATGCCAGGACTGGGAAGGAGCTAAACATGGTGCTTGTCACAGTCGGGGTGGCTGGAAGTGCTTTTGTTACTTCGAATGTTAATTCATTTACACATGAAAACAAATCCTCAGGAGTTAGCTTTAGCTCCTTGTTGTAATAAAGGAGGATGTTACTATACCTGGCTAGTGGCTACGAGTTGGATGTTACTCATACAATCTACTGATGTATCTTTAACTTTCAAGAATAATCTTATGCGAGTTAATTTAAAATTTGGTCCTCAAGAAACTAATTAGTCAACTAATTTATTATTTTGCAAAATCAGAAAGTTGCACACAAGCTGTATAACACATGAATACGAACTATTAACTCAAATATTTTAGCAACTTTTCAATAAAACACACTTTCCTTGCATATGTTCGAGCTGCATATTCTTCAGCAAATTCATCCTCTTGGCATTCCAAAGAAATGACTGACTGAAACCTCTGAAATGCAAATGTATCACTTAAATAAAATATCAACATATTAAATCATATATGAACAGTCCGAAAATGTATATTATATATATCTATGACTTAAAATAAAATTTCCATATTAAAAAAATACTCAACTGAATGTTAATGATAAATAATATTCACCTTGCAATTAAAGATTGTCATCGGGCTAATATTTCACGATAAAGACAAAAAAGATTTACATTTAATATAAGTAGTCAAAAATTTCATTAGTAGGATGTCTTTTTGAGAGAAGCTTAAAAGTAAATTTGTGCGAGTTGGCACCGTCCAAAGTGGATAATAAAATATTAACATGAAGTTTATAATGCGTATTGTGCAACCAACAAATGCTCTCAAAATCGATAGTTAAGAAGTTGATTATGAGATCGTGGCCTATAATTGGATGATATAATCGTGTGATGTGAGAGACTCTTCAGGGACGGCTAGCGTCGAAAGTCTTCTGGATTAAGAGGGTCAAACCGCGTGCCTTGCAGAATAACCACGTAAATCGTAATGAAGTCACGAGAATGGTGATAAAATTCATTAATATGTAATCTTTTGAGATACGTCCAAAAAAAATTTATAGCTAATTAATGAGTATTGCGCGGGTAACAAAAACTAGACTTCGTCTGTCATGCAGAGCATATAAACAGGTTTTCGTTTCTTAAACTTAAATATAAAAACTTCGTCGAGACTATTCTCACAAAGTTCTTGTAAGATCAAAATAATTATAATACAAATTAGGATGACAAATTTATAAATTTGTACGTACACATTAAAATACACCTAGTTTTATATGTATAATTGTGTTAAACTCGCGGTGCTCAGGAGTCAGGACAAAGGTCAAACTCAAAGCAACTCAAATAAATATTTACGCCAAATATATACTGATATCCTTCACAATAT
Organism: Daucus carota subsp. sativus; assembly: GCF_001625215.2. Classification (NCBI taxonomy): domain Eukaryota; kingdom Viridiplantae; phylum Streptophyta; class Magnoliopsida; order Apiales; family Apiaceae; genus Daucus; species Daucus carota. Next base: position 637,708 of record NC_030389.2, read on the forward strand.
GATAAGATATATATTACTTTATGAGGAAAACAAGATATCGAAAATAGATCACCTCATGATCGTGCATGCACACTTAATTTGAACTATTTTTATGGGTTTTCTTTACAATTTTCAAACTATCACGCACACGAAAATGTTTACATCACTGGCTCTTCATTTCAACGATCAAAGAGCAAACTAGACAGATTTCTGACAACAATTATAAGTTGATGAAAGCAAGCCGATGTATTGGAACAGTGATACGCTAAGTCGGTTAATATGCTTGTTTTTCATCATTCTTGACGAGTTGACGTACATGCATGCAGTGTATCAACTTATCCTTTTGACTATACAAATCAAATACATAGGGTTGTTTGAATATCTCTACACTATAAAAACCCACCTCATTGGTAACAATTTTACATCTTCATGCACAGATTGACGAATTCACATCTTGAGATTTTATATATATCCGAAATGGCGAAGAAGAGTATATACTAGCCCAGTTAGCCTCTTTGCCATCTCTCTCGTTTTCTTCCTTCTTGCCAACTCAGGTAGTCTTGGATACATACATTTAGGAACATGCATTTTATTTCGAATTAATTTGAGATTTCAAATAATACAATCTGAGGTGTCGTTTCAAATTCTCAGTCTTATACTAGTATTTGAATGTCCTGGATTTCAAATGAAATTCAAATTTAACTTTTTTTGCGTATATCCAAACATGTCATTGATCAAATTAAGAATTTCAAATGAAATCCAAATTTCAAAACAGGTCAATATGTTCTTTCGAATCTGGTTCCGTCACTGTTTATCATATATTTATATATTGGACGAGGGTTTATATATATTTGTTGCAGGGAGTATAAGAGGAGTTGATGGGAAACTATGCGAAAAGGCGAGCTTGACATGGTCTGGGAAATGCGGAAACACACAACACTGCGATAAGCAATGCCAGAGCTGGGAAGGAGCTAAGCACGGTGCTTGTCACAGTCGCGGTGGCTGGAAATGCTTCTGTTACTTCAACTGTTAATCAAATATTTACTCATGAAAACAAATCCGTGCGAGCTCATCCACGGCTAGCTATATCTGACTACTTGTGTGTAACTAATAAAGGAATAAAACAAATTTTAAGCATTAAATATTATTATCTGAGCCTTTGAATGTTCGCAAGGTAGTCTCTAAAATAACAGGAGAATTCAGATATCTGTGGTGAAATATTAATACCAGTAGGAAAAGAAAAGTTTTTTAATTTTGGTTTTGATTTGGATGGAGTTTTGGGCTGAAGCCCATCTTGAAAATTATGGCTTGTGAAAGTATGGTCCATATATAAGCCCATCTGAAGCCTGTTATATTTCTGGAGTAATTGGAGTTGGGACAGGTGTGCGGTAGAATGAATGGTGTCAGCTGAATTATTTGAGGTTAGGTCAGAAATCCAAAAGCTGCATGACAAAACAGCCCAACCAAATCAGGACTTATCTTGTCTTTTAACCTATGTCCTGCTTTCTGCTTGCATGTGTACTTGTCCAGAGAATTAGTGCTACGATGGGATGATATATATTTGTTTATCTAGTACGCCCCAACCTGATTTAAAATCACAAATGATCCTGAAAATCATTTAAAATTAAAAATTATTTTGAGATATTTTTGTCAGCTACTTAATTTTTCTAAAAGAAATTATAAAAATTACTCATAAATCCTTATTTATACCAAATCATTTTTATTTTTATCATTAGATTTTTGATAACTCATAAATTATTAATAATGTATAATTATCCAAACAAACATTTTAAGCTCTATAACTTATTATATTAAATCACGTTAATTCATAAATCACAATTTTAAAGCGGGTGTATTCAACTGTGATTTTAATAGATTGTTTTTAATATATGGATTTTAATGAATTGTACCTGATTTTGATTTTGTGCGAGTTCTTGATAAAATGTCGCGGAGTTGATATAGATTTTTTAGGATCTAAGTATCATGTTTCAAAATCTCATGAATTTTGGTGGAATTTCAATATACTCTTAAAATAAACTGAAAAATCTCACAAGATTCATCATTTTATGAAATCTAAAAAAACCAATCAGCATTTAAAATATCATCAGGTTTTAATAACTTTCAAACTATCTCAATTGAACATCATCGGATTTTTAAGCACAGTTGAAGAACACCGGATTTTGTAGCATAATTTAAAATCTCAACTAAATTATTCAAGATTTTAATGAATTTTAAACAATCTCAATTGAATGCTTTTGAATTTTATAAATAATTTTTAAAAAAAATCTCAATTGAATACCACGATTTGATCAAAGATCACAGAGATACTCTGATGCACGTTCATTCAGCAGAAATGTGACATCCATCACGGGAGCTCTTCGCAATATCTGATTCGGTGGTTTTGAACCGTTCATAAAGTTAGGTGTACAATTACAGTATCGAGAGTATCAACTTGTGATTAGTGTGTAATCCTCATTCGACTTGTAATTATTGGGTATATCATTACAATTACAAGAAAATAGTACTTTCTTAAAAAAAAATAGTACTATTTTTGTAACTGTGCTTCACTCAAAATATCCAGGAAATTTATTATGTTACAATCTGACATATTGATATTATGTTCTCCCTCCGTTACAAATTACATGTTTATTTTCAAAAAAAAAATCATATAGTTTAAAAAAATAGATTTTGTAAAAAAAAAAGTGTATTAAGTCATTAATTGAACCTAATATGTGGTATATATGGTTGATCACGGAAATATAAATTTAAAATATGTGAAGGAGAGTTGATTTTGGAAATATAAATTTATATTGAAAATTGAAACGGACAATTATTTCGAAACAATTTTTCTTTTCTAAAGTGGACATATACTTTGAAACGGAGGGTATACATCCTAATTCGCCAAGGCCGTTATTCCTTAATGTAAATAATAAATTTGATGACATTCACTCTTACTATTATATATATATTTTTTTAAAATATAAATTCTTATAATAATGTAAAATTATTTATATGTAAAATATGAAAAATTCTACATTCTCAAAAGTGTTTCCATTTTTTTTTAAATATAATTGGTAATATATGATTGGTTGATTTTACTCCTACTAAAAATAATGAAACCATCTGTATATACATAAATTATCCAATTAAAATTGGAATCAAAGTTTAAAATGCGTAACATTATTCGCAACATAGAGGTAATATGAATTATTTCTATGCTCACGTGATATAATTATATTAATTATCAGATTCAGGTCTAAAAATTGACACCAAACTAATTTCTAGTTCCAAATAACATTCTAGGAGTCCCATGTAACATGATTTACACCCTCCATGGCTATTAATACTAAAACTTTCAACTTTGTTCGAGACATAAATAAATCACAAATTTTAAATCATTTCTTCGATACTCTAATAAATGTAGACAGGTGTTCGATGCAGCATGGGTTCTTGTATCCCCTACAAACGTGGACTTTGATGACTGATACTAACAAATATACACAGATCCCTAGTGTTACTTTTCAAGAACTCTGATATTTTTGTACAGTAATCTCGTGACAATATATATCTAACTCACATGCATTGTTACATGTTGCAGCTAGAGATTTTTAGGTATTCTTTGATCACATTCTATCTTAATTTATTTATTTTACCATAATATTGTTTTGAATTTAGAGAAATGAGATGATTATTTGTGGTTGTGCTCAAGTTTTCATCATTTTTGATCAAATATATGTTCTTATATAGTTGTTTGTGAATAAAACTCGACTCGAATCTGTTTGTTTGTCAGACTGATCATCACCTTTTTGTGAATAACCTTACAACCATACAATTTGTATACTTTTTGATTTACTGGGATAATGTTTTATTGCATTGTGTTTAGTTCAATGATCACAATTGGTATCTGGGGTTTCTGATTTCAGGTGTAAAATATAGTGTTTGTGTATTATACAATGGATTCGTGGTGTGTATCAATGAAATCTAGTCCCCAATTTTCTAGAGCAAGAAGTGGTTTTGTAAATAATGGTGATGATGGGTTTTGGGGGAGGAGGATCACTGGAGGTGTTAACAACACTGATTTGAGTGATCTTTTATCGAAAAGAGCGAAAATTGGGAGAAGGGTGGGAATGATCAAACCAGGGGCTGCTTTCTCTGTACTCACATCAGAAAATGGCAAAGAGACACTTGTGAGTATCTTATCATACCTAAGATCATTCCATAGTTATACTGTTTGCGAATTTTGGTATTTTGTGGTTTTTATGCTTGATTGAGCTTGGCTTCTTTATGTTATTCTTGTTCTGAATTTGATAGTGTTTAATTTGAATATTAGATAGCGAAAGACTTGCAAGTTCCCCAAATTGAGAGAAAAAGTGCTAGCTCGAATAATGTGGCCGCTATTATATTAGGTGGGGGTGCTGGGACTAAGCTGTTTCCGCTTACACGTAGATCAGCCATTCCTGCTGTGAGTATACAGTTTTAAGGTTACATAGTCTTGTGAAGTCTCTTTGTTGATCCTTTTTTGAAAATTTATTGATTGGATTCATGGGTAACTTTTGAACTTATAACCCACCCAAACGAAATTTTATTTTCTTGAATTATTTTTTTTTATTTGATACAGGTTCCGATTGGAGGATGCTACAGGCTTATAGATATTCCTATGAGCAACTGCATTAACAGCAGAATAAACAAGATTTTGGTCTTAACTCAGTTCAACTCTGCTTCTTTAAATCGTCACCTTGCTCGTACATATTTTGGAAATGGTGTCAACTTTGGGGATGGCTTTGTTGAGGTAATATATTTCATGTCGTATTGGCAAGAAAGAGCATATCATTATTCACTTAAATAGGTCGGCTTACTAGGCTTATAACGGATGTATGATGTAAGGGACACTATTAGACACAAATTATCCCAGTTACGGGTCTTTTCCCGAGAAATTATTAGATAAAGAGCTGGTATAGTGCATAGAATTATCATAAGAACTTATGACAGGTACAAGAATAAGTTATCATTAGTAGTTATTTTCAGCAGTTCTCCCTTTATTTACTAAACTTGTGATCCAGGTTTTGGCCGCCACTCAAACACCAGGAGAAGCAGGCATGAATTGGTTTCAAGGAACTGCAGATGCAGTACGGCAGTTTATGTGGGTATTTGAGGCAAGTGTTCAACAAATTATCACTGAAATCTACTAAAGCACTCCAATAAATGATAATCACTATTGTAATATCAAACCCATGATGTCATTTCTTGCAGCACTTGTATTTTTATGGTAATTACAAGTTATGTTTGTGCTTCTAGGATGCAAAGAACAAGGACATTGAGAACATACTGATTTTATCGGGAGATCAACTTTACCGGATGGATTATATGGACCTTGTGCAGGTGTGTACAATTTTCATTTTGACAAGTCAACGCAATCCGTAAAACAAAGGTGCTAATCTCATGATAAACAAACAGAATCACATGGACAGAAATGCGGATATTACAATTTCCTGTGTACCTGTGGGAGGCAGGTTTGTGCTATTAATTTATTGTACATAAACACCTTGCCCTTCAAGTCTATCATGTTCTTTTCTAGATTATTCTTGCTTTTATTCTTAATATTTACAGATCTTTCTTCTATAATAACTAATAAACAAATATAAAGCCTTTATGTCTTTCATATATATATACATCTCCTATTCCATATATCTCAATTAACTTGTATATACAGCCGGGTATCAGAATATGGATTAATGAAGATAAACAATAGAGGGCAAGTTATCGAATTTGCTGAGAAACCTAGTGGAGCTAGACTAAAGTCAATGGTAAGCCGTTACATGATAGCATGATCCTCGCATACCATAAAACTTTGAATGTTCTCCGACACTGGTTTTCCTACTAATGTAATTATGTTTCTTTGTTCTTCAATTCCCACCGCAGCAAGTAGATACTACTCTACTAGGAGTGTCTCCAGAAGATGCAACAAAGTCTCAATATATAGCTTCTATGGGCGTCTATGTCTTCAAGAAAGATGTTTTGTTGAATCTCCTACAGTGCAGATATCCCAAATCCAATGACTTTGGATCTGAAATCATTCCATCAGCTGTAATGGATCACAATGTGCAAGTGAGTGTATGTGTTCCTTGTAGTGTCTTTCTTTACAAATCAATGCTGAATAATAAGTTGTATTTATCTTGGCAGGCGTATCTGTTCAGAGACTATTGGGAGGACATTGGAACAATAAAATCTTTTTATGATGCTAACCTGGCGCTAACAGATGAGGTTCATATATAAATCTAGAATATGGTCATGTAGCTGAATTAATTCTCCGACAAAATCAGTGGATATATATTACGGAGATTCACCTCATCATCTTTAATTAAGCCAACTCCATTTTGTGATTCAATGGATGCTGCAGGTACCAAAATTTGAATTTTATAATCCAGAGACGCCGTTCTTCACTTCCCCTCGGTTCTTACCACCAACGAAGTTTGAAAAAAGCCTGGTGAGTTATAATTGTGAAGGATCCTGCTTTAAGCTTAATAGATTGTTACTGAATACTCAGTTTTCACTTTTCAGATCAAGGATGCAATCATATCACACGGGTGTTTCCTGCAAGAATGTAGTGTTATTCACTCAATCGTGGGTGAGCGATCACGTCTGGACTCTGGTGTCGAGCTGAAGGTGAGCTATGTTACAAATCTAGTCCTCTTGAAAAGTAAATGTCTTTCCTTGCTTTGGAGTTGAGTTCGAGTATTCAGCTATCATATATTGCAATTTTCAATAGGATACGCTGATGATGGGGGCAGACTACTATCAGACAGAGTCCGAGATTGCGTCTCTGCTGGCAGAGGGGAAAGTTCCCATTGGGATTGGACAAAACTCGAAAATCAGGTAAGAAATAAAATTTAAATCATTTCTTAGTTCATATGAGGTATCAGAATACCAAAGCTTGACAAAATTCTTGTAATCTCTTTGAAGCAAATGTATTATTGACAAGAATGCGAAAATTGGAAAGGACGTCATTATCATGAATAAAAATGTAAGCTCAATTTTTAATGCCAAACTAGACTCTGGTCACATACACCTATTCAGTATTTGATTGAGGTTGTAACTAAAAGCATGTATGTATCCCCAAATTTATGCATCATGTCATTTTTTTTCGCGATTAGGGTGTTCAAGAAGCAGACAGACCCGAGGATGGATTCTACATTCGCTCAGGGATACCTATCATCATGGAGAAGGCTACAATCAGCGATGGCACAGTAATATAACAAAGTACTACCTGAAGTTTGAAACCTACAGCATGCCATAGTTTGAAGATCCATCTTTGAGACTCTCGAGGGTTACGTATCACAGAAACCTCTTCTAAAGAAATGCCGAGCAAGAAACCAGCTTACGCTCCTATGAGAAACTTAAGTTGCAGAGCGGAGTAATAATGAGACTATAGAAGTTCAAGACTAGAACATAAAGGCTTAATTTTTCTGAGTAGTCTTCCTACATGGCTTAGAAATAAGAATTGTGGATATTGCTTGTACTGGAAATAGATGTTTTATACATGATCCCTTTGCTGTGATGTTCACTGATCAATATACTTAAAACATCGTTCTCCTGAGAATGACTGCGATGATTCAAATTTGTGAGAGCTCTAATCTGGAGGCACATATATACAGCAAAATTTGATAAAACTCCAGAAACATATTAGTATTATACAAGCACTCAAGTCAAGATTACATGAAGCATGGCTTCTACAGCAACAAGCTAGAAAGCCCTATTTTACATATCACTTATTTATATACCTGGCTTTCGAAGTCATCTCACAAAAACAAAAAGCAAGCCAAAAACTCAAAACTTACTAATGTACATTAACTGCCGGATGATTTGCAAAGCAACCATATGGCTATTTTCTTCTTCAGTTGACATCATAAAACCCGGGGCACACAATGCCCTGCTTTCCAAGCATGTAGATTTGCTTGGACTGGTTTTGCACATTCTATGACTCCCATACTGTATATGTACCCTCATTCCGGTACTGACATTTTACGTCGCTATATCCCTTCCCTAAGAGTGCCATAGCAGCTATGCTCAAAAGTGGCTTATTGTCTAACTCCTCAAGACTTTCCTTACAAGCTTGTGGGTCACAAATTACAACTGGCTCAGACATATTCTTAGGAGTTGCAGTTGGAGGTTTTTGCCACCTCTGAATCCAAGAAAGTAGCCGGTTTGTGCCATCATTACCATCCGCATTATCATTGGAACGGGAATCAACATCTTTTAGTGGAGTTGTTGTTACCTTGTCGACAGTCATTAGTTCTTTACCAGTAGATACAGGCACTGGTTCTGAGTTGGAAGTTTCACCTCCTACACCCCTGCTAACAAACTGGTTTGCTTCTTTATTAGTTGTGGTTTCATCCAAACTCAAGCTCTTTGTACCAACAGAACGGTTACATGGTTCACATATCTTAAGACGCTTAAGCCAATTGCTGCTTTGTTCTGGCACATAATCCATGTCCAAACTTCGAGATTTTGATGTGCTTGGATCTGCATTGTGCACTACACTTGCTCCACCCGGCTCCACAGGTAGCGGTATGTTTATATCTGGTATTGCAGGGACCGAATGTTTCTGTGATTGAACTCTTACGCCAGGCGTTCCAGTGGCAAGATTAGGATGCGGTGAATCCATGTATGAACTGACATTCTGCAAATTTGATAAAACTGTAATGTCTATGTACTTATCAGCTTACTGGTTAATGCTGCATATTTTACCCTTATAGTTTGTAAAACTTCAATGCAATTTTAACACAATTTTGTTTAACCATTATTTCGTAAACACCATTAGCCAGAATGTACAATTACAGAAAAAGAAACAGAAATTTATTTGAAAAGAATTTTGCAGACACTTATGTACCAAGTCCAAAGTCAGAGACAGGGTACCTTTTTTGACGAGGAAGACGGCAAACCTGCAACAACCAAAATAGAGAAACAAATTTAATATAGATCTCAACAAGCTTGTGATCACAAAATTTCCAGATTACTTGGTAGGACTAATGAGAACTTAACCTCACTAAATCTGGTGACTAAAAGATTACAAATACATTCTATGACCAAGCACTGAGAACTCAAAGTTAACATGTGAAGAGTTTGTACACAGAAATATTGCACTTCAATTAAGAATTAGAGCTTAAAAATCTATCATATAACATGGGTATATGTATGTTGGCGAGGAAGATTAGAAAATTAGTCATACCAGATACATGTTTCTCCTTAAAAATATTCATATCCACTGTGTGAGTTTCAGCTGCTCCATTCTTTGAAACAACTTCAGTAGCTCTCACATCATTAACAGCATTGTTTCCTTCACTATCTGATGACAGCACCAGAAATTCGACTCCTTGCCCGCCATGACCAATAGGTTGTGGGACGCTGTAACATTTATTGGGCACATTTTCTTGCATTTGGGTAACAACTTTTGAGTCCCTAAAATTTCCGTCTTTCTTCTGCAAATTAGTATCAGTATTTCCCATGACCGGAAAAGTATGATTTACCTGATATATGGGAGTGAATCCGCCTAAATTATCTGCAGAAGTATGTGTTCTCATTGTATTTGCTTCAGGAGCCCTAGTAGAAAACATATTGATGCTAGAGAAGTTATTCATGTTGTTGTATTGTTGTTCATGAAAAGCTGGTGGAAGATTATTTCTCCTAGAGCGATTATCTGCAAGCAGAGATAAGCTGTTGTCCAACATCGAATGTATTATAAACTTTCCAGAGATAAAGCTATTATATGTAAATTCTTACCTGACAAAACTCCAGAACTATCATTACGCTTTTCATGTTCCCCGACTTTTAAGATGTTAGTATCTGATAATTTCCTTTTGGATGACGGTATGGATCTTGCATGGTTGTCATTTTCTTCAACTCTGAACTGGAAGGATGGTGCTTTAGGAATGGTTACACATCCAATATTTCTTTCTCCAAGGTCAGATATTTGGTGTGAAACACGAGATGAAGTGCCACGAATATCCTCCGATAAAGGTGCCGAAAAACCTAAGCTGGTACCAAAAATCTTATGAGAAGTCACCAGCTCTGTAGGGCACTGTGAAACACTCTGATGCTGAATATGAGAACCCATAAATGAAGATTCAGTTCCTGGAGGAGCCAATGAAAGTAGAGAGGATACATATTCACTGTTTGAAGTAGGCTGACTTTCCAAAATAAAATTGGTTATGGTGGAGTCAAATAATTCCGGTCTATCCCTTCTCTGGTTCCTTGAATTCATTTCTTGGTCGTTCTTTAATATTCCAAAATCTATGGCATTAATCTTCATACATGGTTTGACAGATCCAGATATGTCGGAGCTGATCTCCTTATTCTTCTGCGAAGGCCATTGATTTATTCTGGGATCATATGCGTGATGTCCAACAAAATTAGATAACTGATTTTTCTCTTCAAGTATCGGCCAACGTGGAATCCACACTAATTGATAGGGATACATTGGCTGCTTGCCTTTATCAACATGGTTGAACATGATGATATTGATATAGGATTTCTTGTATATGTGTAGATAGTCTGGTTTCAGATGCTTGCAAGAAGTTTACTGCATTAAAAAAATATATATATACATCAACAATCGCTACCACAATAGGCTTCAAACAAATAAGTAAACATAAAAGCCCTCAAGTTCATTTACTCCATCTATAACAAAAAAGGGCAACCCTATGAGTTCTTTTAAGATGATAACAATGATAACACTAAGTCAATATATTCTTAGGACTTCACCATATACTGTATACATAACTGTTAGGAATTCAAAATATTTGGGAAAATAAACAAGCCTAAACGTCTCTTACAACTTACATATTATTATACGGAAGACAAAAACAGCAATCAATCTGATCTAGAAATCAATATTTAAAGAGAAAATTTTTGGAACCTAAAAGTTAAAAGCAAAGCTTACACTATATTAAACAATGGGATAAACACATGACGATTATTATGTCTGATGAAGAAGAAGAAAGGAGGTAGAGTCCTGTGGTGTTCTGTCAATATGGGTTGTTACTTGTGTGAGCAGCATAATGTTCTTTAGAATGTGTAAATTTTCAAGTTATTATGCAGTATGCAGACTAGTGTGACTTTAAGAAATCAAAGCAACTAACTACCTGACCGTGTCTTAGAAAAAACAAAAATGACTACCTCAATGGCCATAAACAATTAAGAGAAACAGAAAACTAATTTCCAGTTAAGTCTGGCAATATTATGAATGTTAAATACTCCATAGAGTATAAGGAACCCGAGATACATCTAGATATCTTTCCGGTTCTTTATTCTCTAAATATAATGCTTCAAATTACTTATCAGTGATTTAGTTATAACAATTATTATAATTTTACTAATAAAATAATCTCCTAATTAGAAATAGTATTTTTGGGTTACTTAGAAGTACTATTAGCAGCAATCAATGGGCCATTTACCCGCTAAGTACTAGTATTGCCTAAAATTAAAGTCTATTTAATTGCTACTTAAGAAAAGGCAGATTAATAAAGTGATTGACTAACATGGCAACAGTCCTAAATAAAACTCCAATAATGCTATAATTAAAGCAAATGGGTTAAGATTATAGTACCTTATTTAATACACAGAGCCCAGATAGAAGAATCACAGATCATACAAACATTAAGGCAACAAGGCTAAAGTAAGTTTACCCCAAAAAATCTTTTCCAACAACCTTAAGAACAACAAACAACATTTTCACACTCTTCTATACATAAACTAACAATAAATAACTCAAATACGAGTATGACTTAAGAGTAAAAAGAAAACACAATGAAACATAACTACCTGGTTTGGTTTCTTGGGTTTAAGAGCACTCATGCTTTCCTTAGTGAAGAAGCATATGCTTTTCCTAGTACTAGGTGAACTCAACATTCTAACAATAAATATAACAGAAAATAAAAGGGTAAGGATCAAAGGCGGTGCAAATAATTGCAGTGGTAAACGTGGCTCATTGCATGCAGGATACGTGGTGAATTTCAGCAGCGTTCACACCCATTTTTATATATTTTTTAATCTGCAAAGGTTGTTTATTGCGTACAGTGGTGTCTGGGTTGGATACATGACTACTAGTAGCATTGTGTTAACTGCTTCTGCAACTAAACTCTGTATTTTAATCTATATAGTCAGTCATTACTGCAGTTGTGAGTCATAAGAAATTATGAGACTGACAGTCATTACTGCTGCAATTGTGAGTTTTAAGAAGTTGTGAGACACAACCAGCTAAAAATCTCCACCTTACGAGGCAGAACGAGCCAAGCTGCTCACGTGATCCAGTTGTTCCCCTGCAAAACCTGATACCCCTGTTCTCTAATTTTAGGCTTGAAATAAATTTTAATTAGGTTTAGTATGTATGTTATTTGATATTTGTGATATATTATTCTTAACACATAAGTTATTATTCAAATAATGAAAATTAAAATATAATATACATATACATATTGATATATATATATATATATTAATATTATATCTAAATGAAAATATTTAAATAAAACCATTTAATTTAGTTTAAAATTATTATTTATATCTTCCTATACTTTGGATAATAATTCATCCAAAAATCACAATAACATTTGTGATCTACCCAGATGAAATTAAGAGAATGGCTCTATAGACACTATACTGATAAGAACAATCTTGTGTAACACTGAAGTTTTACTACTCCATAAAACAGTAAAACATTAAAGTACCTTAAACTAGCAGTTTAACTACCTTTAATTAATAACCTGCCATAAATATAGTATAAATAAAAAATATACAAATACTCCCGTATTTCTAAAAAACCGTGCCCAAAAGTCTTGAAAAGTGTATATGTACAGGCAGAATTTGAAAAATATATATTAATTAAAAAATAAAAATCCACAAAATCTGTTGACCTCATTCATTATTATTTCAGAATCCAAATTTAAGTTAGTACTTATAATTACCACTATAAAGAGTCCCCATTATACTCCTAACCAATTATTACATCCTCACTAGCGATAAACAAAAATCAAAAACTACCAAATTATCATCACACATTCCAAGAAGAGATCAAGAAAACACAACCATGCAATACACACACAGTAACTTATAAAACTAACAACAATTGAACTAAACATAAGATTAAGAAGAGATGAATGAAGGGGCTTGAGACTTACCTAGGATAATGAGCAGACAGAAGAGCTTCATTAGGAGTTAAGTAAGCTGAGCTCTGTCTGAAGTACAGTTAAGTAAAATGATTTGGGCTAATAAGAATTATCGTATTTTTTGATAATTAAACACACTCACGCACCTACCTCGGAGAACTGAGAACAGAAGAGAAATTGAGAGTGTAAGTAATGTAGAAAAAAAGGGAGACGTGGGTGAATTACAGTCAAGAAGTTGTGCACCATACATATAGCATAAGTCTTGCTGTCCCATTTATCCCATCAAAGCATATACCAGTCATTGCTACTGTCACTGTCATTTTTTTTTCACTCTATTCTTTTTTTTACGTGTGCTTTTTATTTACTGTTTACTGTTTTAATTTATTTTTATTTTGTTTTTTACATTCTTTTTGTTTGTTTTCATACATGGCTTCAAAAAATTATTTCCGGAAATAATAGGTGAGTTTTAATATATATGAATAATTATTAGCCCTTCATCTCAAATAATATCGTTTTGATTTCTTACACGTAATTTGAGATATAAAAAATTTATTCTTACATATTATTTTTAAACTCATTTTCTAAGTAAAAATTTAACAAATTTTTTTTATTTATAAAAAATAAAAATAATGTGTAGAAATATATTTTTCTTACATCTCAAATTATAAACAAAACGACAAAACAACTATTTTTTTAAATGTATAGAGTAATAAACAGTTTGAAATTTGGAAGATTCTTGTATTTTTTTATTCTAAATAATTTTATATATTAAATTTTGACATAAATATCTATATATTTTTATTGATAATTAAAATTCTAAAATTTAAATATTGTAAATTAAAATGTAACTAAAATTTAACTTTAAGATTATTTAACTAAAATGCGTTTTATTAAAAAATCATAATTTTAAAATTAAACACTTCCTTCACTAAAAGTAAAATTGGAAAAAGTATAAGATTGAGTTAAATTTCAAATAAATAGATGTGAAAATTTTGGTATATAATTCGAATTATAACTTTTGAGCCTTCTTTCAAAAAAAAAAAAAAAACTTTGAGGCTAATTACATCATAATCTAGTGCAAAATTGAAACATTTTATCAAATTTAAAGATTTAATTATACTAATCTGAAATCCCTTCCCCTTTCTTTAGCGGACTACCGCAAAAATCTTGTAAACACTCTGGGCAAAAAAAACACACACAAACACACACTCTCTTCAGGGTTTGCCGCTATTCATTCTTCCTCTCAATTCTCACTCCGGCTTTCTGTATCTGAAGGTACTCTCCCTCTCCCTCTCTCTCAATCTGGGTTCTTTTCTAAATGGGCTTTGTTATATTATTATTTAAGAACATGTTTTTATGCTTTAGGATGTAATTTGATATTTGCTTTTAGGTGATTTCTGGGTGGTTGTATTGGTTTTTGTTTTTTGATTGCTTTAGGATTCAATGTGTTTGTGTGTAGGGTAAAAAATGATTAAAGCTTTGATTTTTATGTGATTTTATTAGGTATACCCATTTGTTTTTTTCCTTAATATAGAGTGTTATTTTAGGTGTCTAGATGTAGTGTTTTTAAATTTATGGGCTAGGAAGTAATTGTGTGTTATATCTGCTTGTTTCAAATCTGTTGCGAAAGAGGCAATTAAGGTTGTATAGCAAGGCTCCTGCTTGAGAGATTGATTAGCATTTTTTGCGCACACAAACATTATCGTTTGCTTATGAAATAATTTTCAATTAGTTTCGATGTTGTATGTAATATTAGTGTTATGTTACTCTACTGAGAAGTTACCTCTGCCTTGTAGTACTAGTGTAATCAATTCTGACCCTACGAACCATGTACATTTGCTTTGTTTCTAGAAAATTAGAAGATCTTTTGTCTTTATTCACTTCTGGTTATTGGGTGTTTAAGTCTGGCCTGCTAGGGTAAGAACTATGGTTTAATATCAGACTGATTACTAGTGAATTTGAATTTGCTGAATTAGTTTGTAGTTCGTATTCTTTTATGTGCCCCTTACGTTAATAGCACTTCAATCAAAGTTGGCAAATTAGGTCTCCTTTTGAATGTTTTTGGTTTAAAAAGCTTTGCTCATCTAGTCATCGTCATCACGCACCAGGTTATATAGCAAGCGTGCACTTGCAAGTTGCAACCATGTTCATTTCAAAGTTCTCTCAGCTAGGAGCTCGGGTAGTCAAGCATCTGACAAGAGGTATTTTTTTTAATGCTAATAGTTGTACAAACGGTTAATTGAAAGCTGAATGTAATTTGATTTCTGTATTTGCTAATTGACATATTTCATATTAATCATGTCACAGAGCCCTCGGTATCTGTATTAAGATCACCATATCTGTACGCTGTCCGACATCGGAATTTGCAATCCCTGGTCAGTGTTGTTTTCTGATGATATATGTTCTGTCAGTTTTTTATTTGATATAGCCAATATTCTTTTTATGTTCTCTTTAAAGAAAAAATTAAGAGCTGAGCCACATTCTTCCTACTGTATGGTGCTGAGGTTAAGTTATATGCCTGATACTTGAATCACATACTTTGGTGTCTGATATGGCAAAATAATTGTTTTTGCATAGAAAACTAGTTTAGAATTTTTTTTTTATCAAACTTATGTGCTCAGGAGTTTCACGGGAAAGATAAGGTTGCACTATTGAAGTAAAAATTTTATTCAAGGAAGAATGACAGTCATAAGAGGTGAGGATGGCGTCAACTCATCAAGCAATTATTCTTTTACCATTTTTTTTAAATAATACTCGGTCCGGTTCTTCTCCAAACAATGTCGAAGAACCCTACTTCATCCACCTTGGCTATTTTGAGCACTTTTTCAGATGGTCAAAAAATCTATAAATCAAAATGTAAGTTCACAGCTATAACTTGTCTCCCAATAATTTTATTTTGGGGTACATCCAGTAGGATATAAACCCACAAATTCAATCATTATGATCAGGTGGAATTTTTTATTTTCTGTGCGTTCATCCTACCTGCTCATTACAGCTGTAATTCGAGTAGGGCTGCTCGCGAGCTGGACTGGCTCGAACTTGTTTAACTGGGCTCGGCTCGACTCGACTCGTTAAACGAGCCAAATTCGGGCAAAGGTTCCCGCTCATTTAATTAAGCGAGCCGGCTCGACTCGACTCGTGAAAATAAACGAGCCGAGTTCGGGTAAAGGTTTAGGCTCGATTAAGTGTTAAATTATACGAGCTGGCTTGCTCGACTCGTTAAAAACAGCTCGTTTAGCTAAACGAGCCGGCTCGACTCGACTCGTGAAATTAAACGAGTTGAGTTCGAGCAGAGATTTAGGATCGATTAGTTAAACGAGCCGGCTTGGCTCGACTCGATTAAACTTGGCTCGAATTAGGCTCGGCTCGAAACTCGGCCGGCTCGGCCTCAATTACAACCCTACTGTTCATCCTTAGCCAGGACCCATACTATCAGTCGTTTTATGCCACAAGAAAACCCCGCATCTGCCACCTGTGTCGGCATTCCCGGAGGCCAATGATGCCAATTCCCTAAATACTGATGTGCCCTTGCATATCACTAAATGTTTGGGAGTTCCTCTGATCAATAAATCTCCTACTTGGTGATCTGTTCAATCGCACCCTCAAAATTCAGACGCGTTACCTGGTGTCGTTACTGTTTTAGTTCATGTCTTCTTGATTTTGTAGTGCTTATTCCCTTATAAGGCCTATTAGTTCTGGTGGAATAGGAGTGGCCGGGAATTAGGTTATAATTGGATAGCTGTATCAGAAAACATATCTTTGTATGTCATGCATCTTTTGAAAATTCAGATTGATTTCTTTGGTTTGACTAAAGATAATTACTGTTATGTATCAACTAGCATGCAAATTTAGCAAGATGAATCATGAAATAAAGGTTTTCAATGTTGTATATTATAGGTGTTTTCTCCTTTCGAACTATCTGTTGATTCATTTGTTGCATCCGTTTTCATATTCATTTATGCTCTACAGATATCTTGTTCTCCGGTCTGGCATCTAATTTTCAAAAACTTCTAGTCTGCATGCTTTGTTGCACTTCAGTTTCTCAGTTAGCCTTTTGATTTGTTTTTTATCAGATGCATGAACGATTCTTTTCCACAGCTGATAAAGGTGAGGAGGAAGGGTGTAAAGAAAATCAAAAGTAAGTTTTGGTTCCCATGAAATCAAATCTCGCTTCACTATTTATCCTGCTAGTATCACGGTACAGCTGGCTTTGGAATATAGGGTGAAAAAAAGACAAGACGTTTGAGAGTTTAAGGGATATGATGAATTGGAAGTAAAGAAAAGCTGTTGTAACTGTTGGTGAAATATTGCTTAGGAGTAATTGATGCTTATATGAACTGCCCTTCCATGACACAAGTTGGTGAATTGGAAGTTCAAAATTATGGCCAGGAGGGACAGGATACTTAGACTGTGCTGCTTTTGATATCTTTATATTCAAGTCACAAGTGGCATGTAACTGAATAATAGTCAAAGTAGCTTGTACATCTGAAATTCTGAATGTCGAGAAGCTTTGTAGCTTTACTGCATTTTCCACACTTTCTGAAGGGCTTGTATATTTTGTGCAATCCTATACTTATATAAGTTTTCTTTAGAAGCAGGATGAAATGATAATTATGATGCTCATTATAAGAAATGAATTTTTTTATTCTGCAGAATTTCTGTGACATTTGTTGGCGATGGAGGAGAGGAGACGACCATCAAGGTCCCTGTTGGCATGTCTATGTTAGAAGCTGCCCATGAAAATGACATAGAGCTTGAAGGTAGTCACTTTGAACACACACCTTTAATTGGCCATGTATTATGCATAAATTTGCCTCTATATGATTTCTGATTAAATTATTCTGTTTTACGTGGTTCTTTGTACATCATTTCAATTCATCAAGATACCTCTTTATTCTCTTTAATTACATGATGCTGTTTTTGTCTCTGTTATGATAATAAATGCTCCAGTAGCATCTAACGGTGTTACTTTGTAATTTAAAACTGTATTTGCTGCACTTTAATCCTATTACTAAACCAGCAATCTGATATATGTACTTAGGTTACTGCTCATTTTGGTATATTGTTTCTACGTGTTGAAGCTAATTAAACTTGATCATGGATTTAGGAGCTTGTGAAGGATCGCTAGCTTGTTCCACTTGTCATGTAATTGTGATGGTATGTTTCTCCTTTGCCCACATGGATAACTGCAGAACGATGAATTAATCACTACGCACTAGCATTATGACTTTGTAAAACTGTTTCATTGAACTAAATTTATGATGATATTTTGCTTAGGATATGGAGTACTACAACAAATTAGAAGATCCGACTGACGAGGAGAATGACATGCTAGACCTGGCTTTTGGTCTCACAGAAACGTAGGTTTCTTCTCTGATTTGCATATGGTTGGTAATGTAGCATACTTGCTCTTTACTAAAAAAGTTTGAGTTATGTATAATATAATAATATGATCCAGGTCTCGACTGGGTTGTCAAGTCATTGCAAGTCCTGAACTTGATGGACTTCGTTTAGCACTGCCTGCTGCAACACGAAATTTTGCTGTTGATGGATATAAACCAAAACCGCACTAAAGGTTTACTGGAAAGAGAGCCTTTAGCTATTGATGACAGTCGAGGGCGTGAGTTTGCCAATTTTGTAGCAGTCCCATTACTTACAGATTTAAGGGTCATGTATGTTAAAGCTGCGGATGCCGAACCACAAATTTATAAATTAACTGGAATATGTTCTTGGTTTTTAATTCATATACAGGTGGAGCTTGTATGTATTTGGGTACACCAATCTACGTCCTGCCTTAAAGGCCTATTCAATCGTTCTCGACAACTGCGATGTAATAATTCAGCTAGTAGTAAAATAATTCACACTTGTTCTTGTGACAAAATAGCCAGAATTCGGTTATTGTTATCTTTATTCTTGTTTTTGAAGTCACAAGGATCATGTTTTGACCCAATTTGACTTGCATCGAATCTTCGGCTGTGTATTGTTCTGTGTTCATTTTTCAGTTACAGTATAAAATGCATTGTTTTTTTCTTTCCAGTTGAGATGCTCACAAAGACTTGCGAGGTTTATAATGTGTAGTTAAGTTGCAATAAAACAGCCAAAATTTGCACAAACTTGTTGTCTCACTCAAAATATAACACTCGTACGCCTGGTTTTGTTGTTAGAAGGTATGGTGTTTTTTTCACTCTGGTCGCTCAGAGTATTCTTTAAAAAGCGCTGGTCGCTCAGAGTATTCCTTAAAAAGCGCTGGTTAAAAAAACACAGGACGTGTTAAAAAATGTTATAATAATGAACTGGTTAAAAAAACACAGGACATGTTAAAAAATGTTATAATAATGACGGCGGGATATTTAACAGTAAACTACGCAATGATCCATATTTATGATGTTCATTTTGAAGATGTAAAAAGCACTGGGGGAACATGAGACCAATGACAACAATACATGATCACATCTCTTCTGAAATCTGTTACACATAATTTAAACGATAAGTCAAAAATTTCTCTGTGACATAATAAGCAGACGACCCATTAGAATATGAATATCTCATCTTTTATTTCTAAGAAAATCCGAACTACGCTTGTTCTAGACAAATTGGTCCAGAGACTCATCCACACTTGTGTATTTGACATCAGGATAAAGTGCTGAAGCCTCCACGCCAAATGATGGTTCGATCTCAAAGTTGGTCTGATCTCCCTTAACGAAAGCAGAATGGCTCAGAGCAATAATCACATTCGTCGGAAAAGGACTTTCTGCAGACAATGAGCATTAAAACTAACAATGTAGTTCCCATATTCCTGTTAATCAAAGTTTTTGCGAGAAAAATAAACTTGTTCACTTACCATGTATGTTCTTCAGAACTTCTTTCTCCGGAATATAGTCCTTTTCTAGAGTTTTCCCGATCTTTTTCTCCCATAAAGACACGAGCTCGTTGAAAGAAAGAGTGTTGTTAGGAGGTCTGAGATAGAGAACTTTGTTCAAGGTTCGCGGATCATCTACAGCTTTTATAGTGTAGGTTCCAATGTCTTCTTCCTTGTTAATTACCACTGCGGGTTATAAAAAAAACAGTTTAACACAAAAAGTGTTTTAAGAACAAGCACAAGAGAGGCCTTCAATTCTAGACTCGAATGCATCTTAGGTAAAACACCTGGCGCGGATTGAAAGTGACAAGCTTCGTGACAAGTATATCTAGTTAAACAGAATGGCTCAGAACACTGATTGGCATTGCATACCTTTCTGATTGCCATCCCCTAATATAATGGCTTTATCTCTTGGAGGAGCTGTGGCACCTGGCTGGGATAAAGTGGGGAGAAAATATCCTGCAAAAAAGTTGGCTGCAACGTAAGTGTATGGAACTCCTGAAGCCTCAATTTCTCTGCGGAATTGTGCCTTGCTAGCAAACATTTCCTTTGCTGGCTCAACAGCACTGACTCGATCCACGTCTTGTCCAAACTCAGAAGGAAAGAATCTCTGTACATAGTGAACATCACAAGCCAATTTATAACAGTTTTGGCATTTTCACAATTTATGTCTTAAAACTTTCCTAACTGGCATAGCCGCATAGGCCTGCAGATTCAGGCAACCCTGGTCTAACCAGTTCCTGCCCTTTCTGTTTTATGATATCAAGTTGCAGTATCTCTGTTTGTTAAGAAATATCTTTCAAATAGCAGACGCAGTAATGCCACTGACCCTGATACCATGTTGAGAACCGGTCCATCTAAAACTTTAAGGTGTTAGAGGAAGGCCCCAAATGAATCTTATGCTATATTTCAACAATACTCTCATGATCTCATCTATTCATACGAAATGGATATCAAACAGAACTCAGAATCCGACATGTCTCACATTAATAATGAACAAATCACTCATACCTTGACGTTACCAGCTTCTTTTATCGCAGCAAGAAGCTTACCCTGATCAGGTAACAACCAGTGACCTAAAGTCGAGATCACCACATCCACCTGCTTTATCGCCTCCACCAGGCTCTCGTGATCATACAAATCTCCCTGCAGACATGCATGAACATGAACTCACAGGTATTACTTAACTACACGCTCTGTCCCACTCATTTTGTCCACAATCAGATTTCGCGTTTTATTTAATCATATTAAAGGTACTCATAGTTATCAAAAAATTGTATTGTTTTCCAATAAAATAACACAAGTGCCACTTAATTTACCGTAATATCTCAACATGGATTTGGGACCAGTGGCGGAACCAGGATTAAATGTTAGGGGGGGCTGAACTCAACCAGAAGATAAGCTATGCAGTGTGTCTGCGCATAAAGATTTCCTATACTTTGAAGTCCAGATTAATCTTTATCCGCTCTCACATCATAGATAAAATTGTCTAACTGATTTGATAACAACTCCAAGTCTAGTAAAGAGAAATCCTTTGGACAAAATTGTGCAAAGGCAAACCAGTTTTGACTTATTGAAACTTGAAAATTAATTCCTAGGATCCAAAGAGCCAATACAAAGTAGTAACTCTATATTTCTTTCTTTAAAACGGTTATCCATCTCTTAGGAAACAGTTACCATAGCTCTATGTTTCATTCTGTATGTTTCCTCTGTAAAACAGTTTCCTTCAAATAAAACCTGTGTGCGTATGACTTATGAAAGCATGTCCAAAAGTTTCTTCATATGGGCTCTTTAGCCAAAATTTGAAGAATATAGAGATGAAATGAACTCCAACAAGCTCCAAGCACCTCTTGAAAAACTTAGGAGTTCTGTTTGCTTCCTCAACAATGAGGAGCACACTCTCCTCTTAACTATATTTTATATTATTTTTCTTATGTACAAAGTACTCAGCATGCATGATAGAGTTTGTAGGTATTTTAATAACACGTATAGATAGAGAGCGTATGTAGGGAATATTGTTGGAGATATCGTTAATTTTACTTGTTTGAATGTATTTGTTAATTAGACTCTCTTTAGACTAAGTGCCTTCTCTTTTCTTTTTTTACAATAAGTCTCTCTCTATGATATTTATAATTCAGCAAATGCTAAAAAATATTTATACTGACATCACTAATTCAGGGGGGGCTGAAAAAAAATATACTGTTTTTTTTCGAGGTTAGGGGGGGCTCTAGCATCCCCTAGCCCCCCTCTGGTTCCGCCATTGGGACAAACAATGAGATGGCAGAATTCACACGTAATACTTAACTACACCCTCCGTCCCACATATTTTGTCCACAATCATATTTTCGCGTTTTATTTAATCATATTAAATGTACTCATAGTTATCAAAAAAATTACTGTTTTCCAATAAAATAACACAAGTACCACTTAATTTACCGTAATATCTCAATATGGACAATAATTTTGGGACAAATTAACAACGGGACAGAGGATGTACTAAACAAAAATGAAGAGAAAATTGAACATACATAAAGAAATGTAACGCCCAAGCTCCTGAAGCTGTCAATGAGCTCTGATTTGGAAGCATTGGAAAGAGTAGCTTCTCTAACGAGCACGAACGTAGGATGACCGGACTTTGCACTAGCCTCGACCATGAATTTTCCGATGTATCCCGTGCCCCCGACGAACAAAATCTTGCTCTTGTCCGCCATTTTTTCCAGATGAAATTTAGTGTGTGTTTGTGTGTAAGGGGACTAGTGACAGAGTGTGATGAAACTAACTTTGTGATTCTTGGGCATATATATAGCGTAAAACAGGTAGTGATCCATTTATTTCAATATATTTATTTACGGGAGTTAGCAACTGTATGATTTTTTTTTTATTTTTTTGAAACAACTGTATGATAAATTATCATGCAATTTAAGCAAATATGCAAACACAATATTATTTTTTAATTTAATTTCAAAATTATAATTTTTAAATTTTAATTTCCAAATATAGGCCTCAACAACCTAATATGTAACTTCATTCCAATTTTGAAAATGTTGACTATGAATTATTTTACATGAGTTTTGTTTTGTTTGTAACATAATCAATATGTAAAAAAAATGAAAGAATACTTGCTTTGAAGTTGTAATTTTGAAAATGAATATTATCTTCGTAAGAAAGAAACTCAAAAGAATTGACGGAGACCACACAAACAAACAGTGTTGCATCTGATTTACTTCAATGGAACTCGAAGAATTTTACCGGGACTTGACATTGTGTGAATCCTCTTTTGGTGCACGATTGTCGTTAGCTGGTGCCATAAGATGCTGGTTTAAGTCCTGCAATGAGCGTAATCCTCGTATTTAATTACTATTAGTGAATTTGGAACCCTAAACAGATTGCCGGTGACGAAGTTGAGGATGATGTCATGCCCCTTATTCACGAGACGACACACGTGCTACAATGTCCAAGATAAATGTTCTTGATCCCGCAAGAGTGAGATAACTCCATAAACCTGTCCTCAATTCGGATTGCAGACTGCAACTCGGTTGCATGAAGTCGGAGTCGCTAGTAATTGTGGTTCAGCCATAACGACTGTGAATTCTTTTGGGTCCTATGCACACCGCCTATCAGATTATATAAGCTGACCATACCCGAAGTCTTTACAATAACTACAATGAGAAAATGTCAAAGACAGCCTTACTGGTAGGTGTGGCTGGATCACTTTCTTTATAGGATGGGGAGAGCTAATCTTTGTTGAGTATTTTGATTTAACACTCGTTCAGTAGTTCACACCAAAAAATAAGGAAGCTGCTTCTGAGTGAAGCATGACGATGGAAGTTTTTTTTTTCTCATTTCTTGACAGTGATTTGAGACCAAGCTTATCAGCTTATTATCCTAAACCAGAATAAGTTGACATGATCCTTTTTTATGTTCCCATGTCCCCTGTATGGCGATATGAGGGTGAAAGAAGGAAAGAATGATGGAGTTTCTCTCGCTTTTGGCATAGTTCATCCCATCAAGAGGTTCGCGCGATTGGCTATTAGCTCAGTGATAGAGCGCTTATGATAATTGCATCGTTGTGTCTGAGCTGTGAGGACTCTCAGCCACATGTATATTTCAATGAGTTTATCGACGCTTGACCTTAAGATGTGGATCATCCATGACATATTAGCATGTCGTACCCTTCCTATTTGATTCGGTGTTTGAAACCAAACTTCTTCTTAGGAAGATAAATAGAGCCATTCAGGTGAGATCCAATGTAGGTCTAACTTTCAGTTCATTCGTGAGATCCGGACGGTGCGGAGGACCATCATGACTCCTCTTTTCTGAAAAATCCATACATCCCTTGTCAGGACAACCTTGAATACAGTTTTAGGTTCAGCCTTAATGGGAAGATAAAATGGAGCATTTTTCCAAACAAAGGATTCTGGAGTGACAGAGGGATAGTACCGTTTGAGCCATTTTACTGTCATGCTTTTTTCGAAAGTCTAGAGACAACTGTAATCAATATGATTTCCCTAATCCTAACTTATCGAAAGAAAAACTTGAAATTTCATTTTCCTTTTTGACGGGGACCAATAGATTGGATCTAGAAAAAAAAAATACTCCCTCCGTCCCTATTTATCTGTCCACTTTGGAAGTAAAAATTTGTCCCTATTTATCTGTCCATTTATACTTTCAAAACTAATTTAATGATAGTTTTTCAAATATATCTCCATAATTTCAATTTTCAAGGCTTGACTTATTTGAAACTTGGTTGAATTCATGTTTTCAAGACATAAAGTAGGGGTATTCCACCATTTTCAAGAAATTAATTAGAGGTATTTAATGAAAAAGTTCATACAATCAATTATTCCTTGGTATGTGTTTTTTTTTCTAAAATGGACTGATAAAAAGGGACGGAGGGAGTATAAATAACTTACTTCTTGATCTTCGACCGGCTCAGTCACTGCAAACTCCCTTGCTCGCGATAAGATGTCTCTATTCATCTATCTTTTAATTCAAAATAGGAGTTAAGTTTGGAAAATAATCTTACAATGTTTAGGGTGGGGCTTATTTAAATTAATAATCAAAGTAATATTTTTGAGGAAATTTTTGAGGAAAAATATTAAATGAATAACGTATAGTCTTATATTTAAATATTATCAACTATTTTTAATACCGTTAATATGATATTCTATATACAAATAGTTATATAATATGATATACATAATGTTGATTTTGAATTTATTTTACATGAGTTTTTTTTGTTTGTAACCCGAATCAACATTTATAAAAATGAAAAAAACTTGCATTTTAAGTTATGATTTTTAAAATGAAAATAAAAAATATATATTTAAATATTAACTTATATATAAAATCATATTTTTAAATAAATAAATAATATTTTGAATAACAAATTCTCTTCACAATATTAAATGATAATATATAGCCTTCTAATTTAATATAGCCTTCTAATTTAATATATCTCAATAATTATTTAGCTTTAATTTTCATTAAGTCGGTTCTGCCCCTCACGCTCACGAAGTCACGATGAGTCGATGACCCTACCATTAAGTCGGCACAATTAATCCGATCCACGACAAAACCCAGTCCAGCTCAGCCACTACACTTTCAAAATATCCTATCAAACCACAAGTCAACTCAATTCTCATACTCTTGCTTTCAAAACACTAAACACATTCCAATAAAAAATCAAGCTCAACAAATTACCAAAAATGGAAACTGTAGTGGAAGGTGAAGAGTACAAGTGGACTGAAGTGAAGCTTCCTTCTATCCACCCTGAGCCCGAATCCGAGTCAGAGCCCGAGTCCGAGCCTGAACTCGAAAGAGGAACGGCTGAACGTCGACGTGGAAGAGACATAGTTATAGCTATAGATCATGGTCCTAATAGCAAGCATGCTTTTGATTGGGCCATTGCTCATCTCTGTCGTCTTGCCGACACCATCTATCTTGTCCATGCTGTTTCCGGTAAGTATATAGAACCTTCGATCGTGTTTAGTGGAGAACAGTTTTAATGTGAGAACATGTGTGACATATTAAATGTTAGCGTGAACATGTATCGATATATTTTTGCATGATTATCTAGTAGTGTGTACATGTACATCTGTGTGTTGATTAGTATGTTTGTGATGTAGACTTGAAAAACGAGATTGTGTATGTGGCAACGCAAGGGCTTATGGAGAAGCTTGCTTTGGAAGCTATGGAGGTTGCCATGGTTAGTGTCCATCTATCTATAAAGGGTCTTGGTCCAAGACCAACCATCGATGACCGCGGACATGTTAGGTGATACATGATTTTTATAGACCGTCAGATGAATATCCAACGGCCAGTACACTTTAACAAATTTTAATATGTTTAGCGTTTTTTAACCGTCGGAAGGGGAAAATAACCATACACAGTGTTTTTTAAGCGAGGGATTAATCCCCTTCCAGCGGTTACAAAGTGTGGGATGTGTTAAAAAAATATTATAATCTTGATGGCCGGATATTCGTCCAATGGTACAAAAATCATGTGGCGTCTAACACGTCCACAACTATTTATAAATATGCATTACAGTAGCTCAAATCTTTTTACCATTTGTAGTTACTTTCGAATAGCTTTGGATTTTACTTTGTCAAATGAAGTTGTTTGAAGATCAGTTTTCGACCTCTTTGGGGTGTATATTTTGTATAGAACTGAAGTAAATCAGAACACTGGCCTAATTGTCACCACTAGAAATTTGTCAATAGACATCGCACATTAGACATCAGTCGGAAAAGTCACTCATGTTAAATACCTTTTTTACATCGCTTGTTTACATGTGTTGTCATTTTTTTTTACTTTCCTTCAAACGCTCATGACTAATGACTATGAATTCAGATCTTTTTATTTTTTTGGATATGTTTTCTGGGAGATTATTTGTTGTATACAATAAGAAAGACATGATTAGTAGTCTTGTGAGAAAAGAGAATCAAAGTAGAAGTTGCACAAGTCTAGCGGAGGGTCTAACAGTTAATCACAACATTCCTAATTGCACATCTAATCCGCTTAACTGCAGCCTAAATATTAGTCAGTTCTTTCTTTTCGGAGTCTGGCTGGAGTCTGCTGAAAATAATTTCTGCATTTGCCACAATGTTCATAATACTTAAAGGAACCAAACTAATGTCTTTCAAGTACTTATGTTTGTCAACCAATGTACTGGGAAATAGTGTTGTCTAAACAGCGAGACTACTGCTTAATTTTCAGTAAGTTTGTTTTGAGTAGTTTTATTCTCTAATAGGTGAAAACAAAAGCTCGCATTGTGGAGGGAGATGCAGGTAAAGCAATCTGCAACGAGGCGGAAAGGATAAAACCTGCAGCTGTGGTTATGGGCACCAGAGGCCGAAGCTTAATTCAAAGGTCAGCTTCTTTTTTACTTATCTCTCATCATTAGCGCTATGTATTTTACTGTGTATGATATTTCGGTTGATTCTCAGTGTTGTGCAGGGAAGCGTGAGTGAGCATTGTTTCCACCATTGTAAATCAGCTCCGCTTATAATTGTTCCTGGAATAGGTGAGACATCTGTATGTTGGTAGTAAATTGCACCCGTAAATGTGTAACTTGTCAAATTTAAGTGACTTATTTGCAAAATTGCAGAAGCTGGTGAAGAATCTGTAATCTAATTGAATCATGAGAAGAATGGAACACCGGAACGTTGAATCTGTTTGAGAGTAGTAAGTTGTGGTGTCTGCTCTGTTTCTTGTGATGATGACTTGTTTGTGGTGGCTGTGTTGCCCCTTGTAACGATGAGTGCTTAAATTTGAGTCGTTTTGAATTTTACCACCATACTTAAGATTTAACGAGTTGCGGGGGCTGGTTTGTGTCTTGTAAATGATGATTGCTGTTTGCTTTGTGTCTTTTAATCAATGATGGCTGTTTGCTTTGCGTCTTGTATATTCAAACTGAAAAATGACTACTAAAACAGAACCAAGAAAACAAAAAAAAACACGTAAGGTTTCTAATCTGACACAGGTTTCTACAGAAGATTTTCTAGATTCCAATTGCAGTAGAAAGAAATAATTGAGAATAAATGACATAAGTAATGGAAGCTGATTGATAATTTCGGCAAAGAGGATGCTCCTGATTTTACGTATATCCTGCAAAATAAAATTTATTGAAACGCATATGTGCATTTGTCCCTAGCTCGTATTGCAGATGATGATCCTTGTGCATGTGCTCGTGATACAGTAGGAGAGTATGCATACACAAAACAAGGCCTT
This sequence comes from Daucus carota subsp. sativus, assembly GCF_001625215.2. Taxonomy (NCBI): domain Eukaryota; kingdom Viridiplantae; phylum Streptophyta; class Magnoliopsida; order Apiales; family Apiaceae; genus Daucus; species Daucus carota. Next base: position 665,938 of record NC_030389.2, read on the forward strand.
CTGAAAGAAGAATTTCTGATACTATATATCTCTATGAACTTGCAACCTCACAAGTCACAAACACTACCTGTTTAAATGTCAAGATTGCCATTTAAAGAGGGCTGAAAATTCTTGCAGACCTTAATTATGGAAGAGTCACTTAGTCAATCCCAAAATTTCACTAAACTGTTATCATGCTGCTATGCAACCTTCTGGTTTTTCCAAAGATAGATCCTTTTACAGGCATGTTCTTGGAGTCAAAGTGACTTATCGACATTGAAGCTATTGATCCATGAATGCTTGAGGTGTGATTGATCCCCCCCCCCCTTCTCTGTTATTAAAGTGTGGGCATCGAAAGTGATATTTGCTTACTCTTGTAGAATAATATCATTGACATCTTAGACTTGACATTTAGCATTGACGCAGATGAAGAGAAACTGATTTTATATGAACGGCTATCCTTCTCCTGCAGGACTTAATATTAGTTTAAAGGCTACATCAATCTTTTGGTTCTGAGTACATCAGTACAATGATTGTGAGTTGCAGGTACCTGATTACAAACTCTGTGAAAATGGCTGCAATATTCATGTTACTAAGGAAAAAAAATCATGAATAAGTGGTTGTTATGAGTCCATTCATGCAAAATACAAGTGAGTTGAAGTGGTTGTTATGAGTCCATTCATGAAAAATACAAGCGAAGTGATTGTTATGAGTCCATTCACGAAAAATACGATTGTTGTGATGTGAAGTGGTTGTTATGAGTCCATTCATGCAAAACACAAGTGAAGTGTCATGCTTCCTAAACCTTATAAGAGCTAATACTGCTCCTCTGCTATAACATGACACACCCAAACTGAAAAATTCAGCTCCTATGATACACACCAAAATATGACAAGTTGATTGTACCGGCCTACGTTTGTGGCAGATGTTTTGGCAGCGATATAACAAGCCAATCTTTAATATCCGGAACATTCTCAATCATCCGACGATCACTCTCAGGACGCTGTTGAATCCTAGCAAACTAGGCAATGCAGGCGGTAATTTTTTTTCATTTATTTTATTAATGTTTGAAATTATAAATTTTATGAAAATTTAAGTTTTTACAAAAGTTTAACATAATTTGATACGTATTGCTCTTGCAGTTGTATCTGTGATGGCTATAACATCGTCATCACTTGCGCAGTGAACTGTAATTGTGAAGAGGTTGGAAGTGTAATCATGATAATGATATGGGAAACACATGTTTCTCCCAATAATATCACACACTCTTTTCTTTGGAGGTTTAGAGATCATGTACTTAACAAGGTGTTTGATATAAAGACTTAAGAATGCTTAGAATCTACAATTAAAGTTGGGATGACTTATGAGCTTTTGTAATTTCTTTTAGCTGAAAGAAATTACAAAAGTTCATAAGTCATTCCAACTTTAAGCATTCTTTGCTGAAAGAACTTTAAGCATTCCTTGTTAAGGTATATCAAAAATTTTGTTAGATACATAACAAAGATATATCAAAAATTATGTCAGATTCATAATCTTTAATCCATGATAAGAGTGTGGGATATTATTAGGGGAATATGTGTTTTCCATATCATTATCATGATGACAATAAGAAATGATGATGTTATAGTCATCACAGATACGACTGCAAGACTATTACGGATCAAAATATGTTAAACTTGTATAAAAATTTAAGTTGTCATAAAATGTATGAATTCAAACATTAATACAATAAATGAAAAAAAATTCCGATATGCATTGTCTAGTTTACAGGATTTGTGAATCCAGGAGTTACTACAACACAAGAAAGCATTAACAAAATATGAAGACAAGTTTACATACCAGAAACAACCCTTTTGTTTTTGTAAGGTTATTTCTGGTATGCACACTTGTCCTTCATATTTTGCTAAAAATTCTTGTAAACCTGAACCGTGCAATGTCAGTTCCTCAGGAAAGTCATCAAAGAATGCCGGAGGAAATGCGGCTGCAATATTCTCTGTGGAAATTGAGAGGTACCAGAAATCTGCAGACTGCAGGTATTCTTGACTATGAGCAAGCTATAATTTACTACTAGAATGCAAATGTCCTTCGGCTCGACATTTGTGGCCTTGAACAAGTTGTTCAGTGACCCAAAAATGAGCACCTCTGCTTCTTCTCAGGCTGCAGCCAACATAGCCCTTGTTGGGATAGTTTGCATGGACTTTTGGGAAGATTTTGTGAAGCTAAAGCAAATGTGAGAGGATGATTTGAACAAAAGTGGAGCTAAAGCACATGCAAAAGGATTTGATATTAGATCATGATACTTTTGAGTTTACATACTTAGATTTCAACAAGTTAGGAAGTGTGCAAGTCTTAATTTGGTGCTCTGTCTTGGTTGATGGTTTGTTTATTCTGAGTTTTTATGTGAACAAAGAGTTTTCCTTTTCTCTTTTTTAAATAATCATAAGAGATCAAGAGAAATAATTATTAAATTTTCAGATCTAGTTGATTTTAAATCTGCGTAATTGTAAAAATTATATAAATATTAATTATTTCAACTTAAAGTCACACCACAGTGACTAGTCTTCCCAAATTAAGGAAAATATACATTCTCGAAAATATAATTCTGACTTGTCCTCAAAATATGAAAATATAATTTTGAAAATATTGATAATATAAAAATAGGTACCCAATACTCCCATTCTAAATGTTCGCACTAAGAAGAGTTGGGATATATAATAATTTGATTTTGTACAAAACAAGTGATTAAGCGGTTTTCAAAATTAAGATGATTAACCGGGTTAAGAGGTCATTAAGCGGAAAAAACGTTCAAGACGATGTTGACTTGATTATTTTTAAATTTTAAAATATTGATTTGATATATAATATGACAAAATTATATGAAGAAAATTAAGAAATTTTTATTATTAAGAATAATATGTGTTTGAATTAGTATTACTACATAGTTTAAATTTTTGTAAAATAAATATATTTAAATATTTAAATATATTTAATCTATTTAATGATCCACTTAAATTTTTTATTAAAAATCTATTTAACCGTTTAAGCGCTAAAAAATCCTCCTATAATTAAATCGATTTTCGATTTCGGGATATTGCCCATTCTTAATAAAATAAAAGTTCAAATATACTAAAGTTTATATTAATTATAGCCATTAAAATTTCGAATCTAGCGAAAATCACATTCATGATAAGGAAATTAAACAATGCCGTATAATTTTAACTTCAAAGGTAAAGAGTAAAAAACTTGGTCATCGACTATGGTGAGCGTTTCTTGCACGAGGGGAAAAGAAATCCCAAATTTTTTTTATCTATAAAACCAGAAACTCCCTATCTTATCTCTGCAACTGCTTGCAATAGTCACACAATACTCTCCTCCTCTCCAACACACACCTCCACTTGGCTAAATTTTTAAGCCTTCATTATTCGAGATGGCAACAGAAACTCAACAACAGGTCCCTGCTCCTGAGACGCCTGCTTCCAATTCTTGCTACTTCAAGAAACCCGAAGCATCCACGTTTTTCGAGAACTTTAAGCTTCGTTTCGATGAATTTGTTGGTGCTTCTATGGATGATCACAAAGCCTGTTTCAAGAACACCATGCAAAAGGTTCATCCTCTAAATTATTCTTTCTGATAAAATCATGCAATTACTTTGAAAATAGTTTACAATTTAGTTTTACGCGATTTTAAATCTTGTTCATGTACTATATCTATGTTGCAACAATTATCTGTAGCACTAAACATCGAGGACCATAGTTGAATGTTTGACATTGATCGATACTGTTTTACTGACTTTTTGATGTTTGTTTAGGTGAGCGAGATGCCAAAAACAATCAAGGAAAAATTTTATCTGCTCAAAGAAGATGGATCGGCCTCATCAAACAAGGAAAATTAGTAATGTAGCTGCTGCTAATTTGCACCTGTGGTATTAGGTGGTTCTTTTGTAGTTAATTGTTCGTCTTCTTGTTTTGCCGCTGCAATTGGAGATTAAATAGCTCATCTTTTATGGAAAAAAGAGAGCTTATCTTTGCATGATACTAAAACTTATTTATTTAAGGAGAAAACTACATGCAATATTATTCTTTTCTTGAAATAAGTCTTTATTTTTTCGGTTTGTCTAGTGTGTGCCATGAGCACATGCTAAGCACTAAATTCTACTCCCTCCGTCCCAGTGAATTGTATACAGTTTCCTTTTTGGGACGTCCCATCAATTGTATACATTCCAAAAGTAGTAAACTTTTATAATATAAAATATCATTACACCAACTACTTTCCTCCACTATCTCTATTTTATAATAATATAAACACTATTACACCCACTACCTTCCTCCACTATCTCAAATCTATTATTAAATATTAATGGGTCCCACCATTCTACCCACTTTTCATCTAACTTTACTCATTTCTTATACAATATATTGGTCTCCGTGTCCCAGCCATTTGTATACAAATGACTGGGACGGAGGGAGTATACGATTTGTTTTGGACATTTTAATGTGTAGTTGTTGTATATGCAGGGGTTCATCATTATGAATAAGTATAGTACCGACAAAATTTATAAATTTCATTGGCAAAAAAAAAAAAAAAATTATAAATTTCAGCGCTTAGCATCACAGAAAAACCGTTAATTTTTTGTTGAATACGTAACGAATATCAAAAACCTATTTTACATACATATATATATATATATATATATATATACATAGGGGTTTGTTCAAATACAAACCAACTTTATCATAAAAACCTAAAAACCAATTTCAATACTAAACAAATATCCCCCAAACTCTTAAAAACTAACAATATCACCCCCCCCTAGCTTTGCCATCAACTTCCCCAAACTTACACTTTCCACCCCGCCACGTCACCATGCCACGTCAGCGCAGGGGTCCCCCACTGTTGACGTGGCACTGCCACGTCAGCACTGGGTCACACCCACTGCTGACGTGGCACTGCCACGTCATCTGCCACGTCAGCACCTGCTGACGTGGCACTGCCACGTCATCTGCCACGTCAGCAGTGGGCTGACCCAGTGCTGACGTGGCAGATGATGTGGCAGTGCCACGTCAGCAGGTGCTGACGTGGCAGATGATGTCAGCAGTGGGCCCCCCCTGAAAATTAAAAAAATAAAAAATAAAAAGATTGGAGTGCTCATAGCAAAAATGGGAGTGGAAATAGTGGTTTTTAGGTTTGTATGAGAGTGTGGTTTGTAGTGGAATAAGCCCCTATATACATATATATACATATATATATACATATATATATATATATATATATATATATATATATAAAATATTTAAAAAGCACCCGAACAGGCCCCTACATTCAGTTGCCGATAAATGCTTTTTGTTTGATTACACTAACGAATCCCTATACAGACAAAATTTATTTTTCTTATGTACATTAGCTCCCCTCGACTAATTGATAAGTGGGACAATCTTTTTCTATATTCCTAACAAGTAACAATTGCATGCAAAATGTTTTTGAGTTCAAATTTGATCATGATGACAATCATATACGGAGAAGTCTAGATACAGCAAGGACTCGTTGGCATAGTGAAGCATATAATAGCAAGTATCACAGAAATAACAAGGATTCTCTTCAGCCCATTTGTCGACCATTGTCACCAATTTGGCTCCAAATATCTGGCATACAGAACACTTGCTGATCCCTGGTTTAATTTGGAATGTTACAACTGGATAGGCAAATCGATCTTGTATGTCTTCGGGATGGATCAGCCTCATATCTCTGATAACAATAGTGTGCTTGCAGGCACCCTAGACAACCAGACAAACCAGGGAAAACATGACGTCTTCTTAGTTTCTTATTGAGGAAAAAAGGCCAATTGACAAAGAAAAAGAGAACACTAATCTTATAAAAAATTTATTAGTTCGATGAAGAAATTTATAAGAATTTTACAAGGAAGAATGCACTTAAATTTCATAAAAACTGTCAGAGGACAAAAAGTTGGATGAGATCGAACGAGGTTTAACAAAATGCAAGCAAATTCAGATCACAGAACACTTTTTTAATTACAAACTCTTCCCAAATTTTATCATAGCAAAAATTTATCTTTTATAATATTCTTGTACTTGCTAAACTTCGGGGACTTTAATACTATATAGGGTTTATTTAAACGATGCAACCATTTTGCACTAACACATGCAAAGCCAATACTGGAGACATCCGCTAGACAGCAATGACATGCAAGAAAAAGTACCTCATAACCTAGAGAGCATCAAGCCCGAGTTGGAAGTTTAACTCACAAAATTGCGTCTCTTGCATCCGGACAGCTTTAAACCCAGGCAAAATTTCTTTCTTTTTATCATCTACAAGAGCCTTCTGCCTTGGCTGTAATCTTCCAGATAGAATATATTCCCATTTTTCAAGTGCTCCCTTCTTTGAGTCTTTAAGCCAGTCCAGAATAGGTTTGCTATAGTCTATTGCAGTGGTATCTCTCAGATCGTTGCAGAAGACAATCTGCACAATGGAGAGGGGCAAGGGCACCATGTGATTCAATTGTTATATATGTACAGGTCAACAATGTCAGCATTTAAACAATGTTTAATCACAGTAATGCTGCAGAAGGCCAATGTTGTTAGGTCAGTGTGATATAATCAACTGTCACCTGATTGATCTATTAATAATTTCCTATGTAACAGTTCTTAACTATTACTCAAACAGCATGACTGCATGAGGCGCGGTAGAACTTCATTACAAATTTTAAAAAGAATACTAGAGACAATGTAGCTAAATTTTGCGACGTGATGGAAAATATTTTGTGTTTGTTTTTTGAGATGCAAAATTTGCATCCCAATTTATGTCCTTATATCTGTGATCTTTTAAACTTTTGACATGGAGATAATATTTTAACAAGGGAAACTGTTATAATAACATCGACCAAAAAAAACCAAAACACAGTCTAGAGAGCAGGAGCAAAATTAAAATTACTTTTATGGTTATAGATTTTCCCAGTTTATTTAATGATTATGTAATAGAATATTGGTATGGCAAAATAGTTGAATGGGGCCTTTCATATTTAAAGAAGAAATATAATAGTTTATTGGACACTTGCTATTCTGAGTCTCTGACAATGTGCACAAACTATAGAGTATAGCACAAAAACATGTACGCTCACTAGCGAAATTATATAAATAATTGTGGAAAGATCACTCCAATATAAACTTAGGATCGAATTATAGACTCTGACAGTTTATAGACTGCAGGAACTTATACAGTTTTCCTGTGCAACTCATTCGCTATATAAAAGTCTTTGCAGGATGATAAAATGCTAATTACTCTGTCTTTAGGGATAGAATTTTAATTTACTCGTGTCATGTTCAAGTCGGTCGATTTTGTTATGTACTCATCTAGAATAGATGCAAGACAAATTCACCCAACAAAACACACCCACATTATACATATAGAAGATTAAAAGACTTACCGCAATAAGGAAATATCCAGAAGTTTCATGCTGCCCTGCTCTTTCCATGAGCTGATCTGTCAAGCAATATATTTTATCCCTCAACTCTGTCAAAAGGTGCCGCCCCAGAACTAAAAACTCTCGAGTCTACAGAGGATTTCACAAAATTGTTGATACTAATATGGGTGAAGAAAGGAGAAATTAATTCTGAGTGGATGAGAGCACTCTATTTCCTAATAAAAAATAAATAATTCCATGAATACTTTGAGTTTACATATAAGAAGCATTCATTACACTCCATATACAATTACCAAACAGAAACAGTAAGATGGGTAAAATATGGTAAATAGACTAGTCGGAGAACATAATTAGTATGCAGTATCCAAAAACAAGTTTAATGTCATGCAGAAGACTCTGACCAGGGAGATATATATAGGGGATGATGGTGAGGAATAGAGAAGGCTGTCTAGCACTTGCGTATATTAAAAAACAAGCGACACTACAACAACTATTAGTAGATGTCATCCGTTAATTGAAATATATTCAAGTTCCTATTTAGGAAAATATATACTTCTAAATAATTTCAACACTTTCTTAAGAAGATTGTATTATGGTCTTCAACATATTAGTTTGGAAACCAGGATATTGTCAGGAACTGCTTGTTCCCAAATGTATGTTTGTGAGTTTTTATGTATATTTTTCATTTTTGGTCTTTTCAGAGATTATAAGTAAGAAAATACAGATGACAGTTAGATAGAGTGATACAGAACATTGCAGGCAGAAATAGAGAGATTGATCAGAGAATTCAGAGAAATTGTAGTAGAAATGCAGAGAGCGATCAAGGCAATAGAGATAAGAGCAATAGAACAGAATACAGAGATAGATATAGATAACTTGGGGAATAAATAGTAGTTTCTATAGAAAGAAACTTAGAGAGGAGGGAGAGAGGAGTTGGTGGAACCAAGTCTCATTTCATATCATTCAGATCACAAAACTGAAATTTACATTTCTTAGCCCTATTTATAGACACTATCTAGTAACTGCCTCGGAGAAGACTCAGAAACCCTTACCATAGTACTAGTACGACACAATCCTGACAGATACTGCACATGGTTTCCGGCGCCAACTGAAGAGTGATGATTTGGAGCCCTAATTGAAGCCCCAATCGACAAACGCTGGCCACCTCTAATCTTCTTCTTTCCGGCGCCTCCTGGAGAAGGATGTTCATTTAAAATCAGTTTCTCTTCATATGTGTCAATGCTAAATGTCAAGTCTAAAATGTCACTGATATTATTTTGCAAGTGTAAGCAAATATCAATCACACCCTGGGACGGAATTAGCCACCACAAGACAAGGACTCTTCTCTCCAGTAGGGGTTAACTAAAAAAAATATCTATAAATTTATAAGTGAGAAACTAGCATAATAACCCTAACCCGTGCGAGGCACCGGTCATTTTCTTGAAATCTGTTTTAACGTGCTTAATTTTCAGGATAAGACTTATAATATTTTTATTCATGACAACTATTGTGGCCTTCTCTTTGAATGTGTCTAACTTTGCATGTCATATATGTTTTCCATTACATGACATTAATTTTCACTTTCATCACACATTCGCAAACAGTATTTAATAATAATTATTTTATTTAAGGAATTATATTTAAACCACATGTGCAATGTATAATTAATTAACCTACAACTTTTATTATTATATTTATTCCTCTTTTATAATAGCAGCACATTTCTGAAAATGAAATTGTTCTAAATTGTTTCCAACCCTTCTTCTTATTCAATCAGTAAGTTACTGTCATTCAATTCTGAAATTGTCTAGTCGTATACTTGTTTCTTTCCTATCTTCTTAACTTATAATGCAAGTGTTTATTACTCATATCTTTTCTATTTTTTATTATTATTTTGATAATTCCATGGAATTATTTATATATTAGTGTCTGTGGTTTGATTTTCTACAAACACCAAAATTAAGTAATTTTAAAAGTTTAGACTAAACTCAATCCCAAAACCAATGCTGCTTGTTCTTATTATAATATCTATTTCTGTTTTTTTTCCCTCTTATCATATAAAAGTCCAAAGGTCTATTTATTTTGCTTTATGATGGCAGTATCGCACTACATCAACTACACTTAGTACTTACCTTGTACATTGCAACTCCTGCTGCTATAGATAGCATTAAAACACGAAATTAAATAACTACGCAGAAAAGATGCAACTATTATGTAATCTGGTATACTGATCAAGTGATCATCAATGCTTGAGAAAGCGGAAAGTCCCTTTTAGTGTAGAAAGATTTTAATAATTGTACTAATGCTATTCCATAAAGGTTTTCGAGCTGCAGATCCTCAAACTTGTCCATCCGGGGGCCTTTAAACGGCCAGGAGGTCACTCAAGGTAATCAGTTCTGTTAGCATTAAAGCCTATATATATGCTGTTGTTCAATTCTGAAATTGTCTAGTTGTATCCCTGTTGCTCTCCTATCTTCTTAACTTATAATGCATGTGTTTATTACTCATATGGCATATATTTTATATTTTATATTATTATTTTAATAATTCCCTAAAAACTTTTATATTTTAGTGTCTGTGGTTTGATTTTCTACAAATACCAAAATTAAGCAATTTTGAAAGTTTAGACTGCACTCAATCCCAGAACCAATGCTGGAGTAAAAGACCTACTAAAAGCCACAAGAAGCAATAACATAACGGTCAAATATAAGTAAATTGTACATATGAATAGTAACATTGCAACATGACTAACTCTCTTTCAACTAAACAAATTAGTAAAACCAGTAAACGAGCGTTATAAGTTTACCAGGGAATACACGATATGATTCAATATATACCATAGTATTAAGGGTTTAGATCTTTATCTGCAGTGTTGAAAGTCATTAAAGGCTATCAGACCAGCTTGGATGATGGAAGCATTTACAATGAGCTCTTGATTGGTTTAGGTCTTTTAGTTTCTAAAACCACATTTCTGTGCGCGTTTTAAAAACTGCTCGTGCTAATTCTCAGTGACCTTCGCAGATATGAGTCACAGGTGACAGCGGTCATAGCACCTGAATCTTTTAGGAGTGAGTTTTATAATTCGGATCAGCTGCATTTTGCTTTGTTATATCTAAATTGGCTTAAATTTGGACAACTAATAGTGTTTCTGTTCTACTTTGACAAGACATTAAAGTAGCTCTCTCACGGATTTTTAAGCAAACACATGGAGGTTACAAGGATAACAGCACTTATATATTACAAAAACAACAAATAACAAAGATCACATATTCAAATGCGACGGAAAAGAGAGCGGATCAAAATACCTGCTCGCTCGCAAAGGATTTAAAGTCCTCTCGCCTCAAATTCTTCGTCTGATCGGCACCCAGAGTCTCATAAGTAAGAGATTTTGTGCTGATTTAACCAAGCTTTGAGCAAATGAGATGAAATGTGGTTTTTAATTTATATTTTTAAATAATTATTAATATTTAGTATTTATTAGATATAAAAATATTAATATTGCTAGTTTATATTGGAAAAGCAACCACCTGAAATTTTAGTTGATTAGTCACAGGATTGCATGTATGATTGCATGGTGAATGCATTTTCGTTGGTGAAATTATTTTGGAGTGCACTAATGCATAGTGCCTTTTTAGATCGATGATCGAACTAAAACTTTTTCCGATTATGAATTAACTTGGTATTGTCTTGTTGGGGTGATCGCGGTGCGGGCGATGCGGTTTTTCGTTAAAACCGTGAACCGAAAATTCAAACCGCAACCGCACCACGCTAGCATAAAAACCGCGTAAACCGCACCACAAAAATGCGGTGTGGTGCGGTGCGGTTTGTATGCTTAAGAATAAATATTTTTAGTTGAAGTTCGAAATAAAATTTAAGTATACAATAATTAAAACCTTTTCTTGTAATGAATTTATGCGATATTTATCATTTTAAAACTACAACTACCAAATAACACAAACAAAACTGTAAATATGATATAAATATGAGTACTAACTACAAAGAGAAATGTTATAATAATATAATCATTTCATACAAATTTGGTATAATAGTAATGCGAGATTGATAAAATAATAATTAACTATTATTTGAAGAGATTTAACAAATATATATATAACATAATTATAAACAATATATATGTATATAGGGTGAGGTTCAAATTAGAACTCGTTTTAAATTAGAACTTAGAACTCATATAGAATCATTAGATTATTGTTAAATCAATGGTTATGATCAAATTCTGCATTTAATATTAGTTATTTAGTATCTTTTTTTACTTGATTATAAGTAATTAATGAATGCATTAAATGCTCTAATTATATGTATTAAAATTTAATTATTAACTTCTAATCAAATCGCTTGTTATATTAGTTGATAACATATTTTCTATGTTCTACAGCAGTATCGGTATAATTATTAAATCATATTAGTGTATAATATTTACGTGCTATAACAGTATTTGTATTTTTCAACAAAAATATTGCATTATAAAATAATTTTCTACTATATTAATATATGTTCCGCAGCAGTATGACGTAGTAATTTGTATTTTCCTATAAAAATATTGCATTATAAAATTGTTTTCTATTATGTTAATATATGTTCTGCAGCAGTATGACGTAGTAATTTGCATTTTACTACAAATGTATTGCATTATAAAATCATTTTCTATTATATTAACATATGTTCCGTAGTAGTATATGCATAATTTGTATTTTCCTACAATTTGTAAAATCATTATTAATTATATTAATATATGTTCCGCAGCAGTATGACGTATTTTCCTACAAAAATATTGTATTATAAAATCATTTTTAATTATATTAATATATGTTCCGACGTAATAATTTGTATTGAAGATTTTTAACAAATATTCTGCAGCACTACACGGTTATATGATTGAATTATATAATTTTGGAAAGTTTACATTAATCATGGAATTAAATATTATCATTTAATGAATGTTCTAAGGTTCTAAAATTAAGAAGTTCTATGTAGAACCTGACCCTATGTATATAATATAATTTTATTTGACAATCACTAATATATATATATATATATAGGGGCTTACTCCACTAGAAACTAAATTAGCCTAGAAACTAGAAACTAGTATCTGACCAATTTTTTATCACTATTTTTAACTGCAAATATCACTCGTTTGTACATCACAAATCACTATTTCCTATGCAAGAAATCTCAGAAATATAGATATATAAATATACATATATACAACATATATCATCATCATCTTCACTCATACCACATTGATGAACCTCCTGGTATCATTATCAACCCATTTTACCGCTACCATGGTCACATATACCCTCGATTGACCAACCACCGCTTGTCACCATAACTTGTTATTACTAGTGATTATTTACCACCACCACACACCTCATCTCATCATTTTTTTACCATCATAGACCTCCTACAACTATAATTAATCATCAATAATGGATAACCAATAGCAAACATAAGTAAATTTTCTCAATTATCAACAATAAAAATTGCTAATTTAACTGCATAAAATAGTGATAAATAGCGTATAAACGAGTGATATTAGTAGTTATAAACAGTGATCATGGGAGTGGTTTCTAGTTTCTAGAATAACACTAATATGTCAAACCGCAACCCGCACCGCACCGCGCGGTTTGTGAAAAATTCAAACCGCAACCGCACGACGAAAATTAAAAACTGCGTTTTGTGGTGCGGTTTGGTGCGGTGCGGGCGGTTTATACGGTTTGGGCGGTTTTATGATCACCCCTATTGTCTTGTCCAACAAGTCGGACCTCACGTACAACTCTAATATTAACTAATCCAACTTCTGTTTATTTGCTAGAATTCAACAAAAACTCTGTCTTTCTTTCACAAACTTGAAACTTGGTAAAATTATCTCTATCCCTGTCATTCGTCAAGCTGAATAATCTTGGTTTTGGTTTTCGTGTTTTAATATATGCTGTGTGATGCTCTTATCTCTTCTTAGTTATTTTTTTTTGTCTTTTGATTATACGTGAAAGTTGTGTTTATGATCTTGATTTAAGTACTTTTTTGTTTCTAGAGAAATTTAAGAATGTCGACGAAAAACAGAGGAACAATTACACAATGCTGCATCACCAGCCACTAGTTTAGCATGTTACAGGAAGACATGTGAAGAGAAATCCACAACTTTCTTGGATGATGTCAAAGAATATATGGATGCAATTTATAGTTGCTTCGATGGACGAACACAAAACTTGCTTCAAAAACACCATTGATAAGGTAGCCCTGACCTCCCGCAAGGGGGTACAAGAGCTCTACCACCACACCAACACCTTGTTGGCAGTAGCCCTTTAATTTTTAAGTCGTATAGCCAGTTATTCCTTAACAAACGATTGTCTGCAACCATTTTTGAGCGCTTTTTTGACAAAAACTTTAGAATGGGTGATTAAAGCGCTCATAGGCCATGTAGGCCCCGTATTCACATAAAAAAATTGGGCTCAAAGATGGTTGCATCAATCGCTTGTCAGGGAAGCGGACCCATAACTAAATAACAGTGATGTGATTCAATATTTTTGATAACGGTAAATTTAACACAATTTTGTAGATGGAATTTGTTGTGCACACAACTTTTTTGGCTGCTGGTTTTCATGCAGATTGCTGACTAACTTGATATTATGTATGTTTGTTCTGATGATTGAAGCGTCGAAGGAAGTTGTTGAAAAATTCTCATGGTCGAAGGAGGTTGACAGTTCTGCTTCCCAAGCTGGAAAGAAGTAGCCTACTGTACTCTTGTGGTGATTTTATGAGTCTTAAACCATATGTATTGTTCAGTACTAGAATTTGAGATATAATGGAGTCATTGGCAACTCATTCTGATTTTACTGTCTTTTAACAGTTAACAGTGGGAAGGTCTGGAAAAGGACTAAATGTAATTTATTTTTGGAACTCATTCTGATTTTATTGTCTTTTAACAGGTAACTATCATCTGCATACATAGGATAACATCTCCTGAAAAACAGTTGCATTATTAAAATCCTGATTGCAGAAAAACACGTAAGCTTACTTGAAACATTCCATTAGATAATACAAACTAACTCAGAAACAGATGCCAGATAATAATGATATAACAGAAATAAGGAACTGCTACATAAAATCATGGTTAGTGACTCTTGAAGCACATCGACTGATCAATCGGATCCCAGAGAAGGTCTTTATTTGCTGCCTGCTAGACTATCTGACTTTTATCACCGCAGCTTAAGATTTTTCATCCTGCATGAACAAATGTGTCAATAGAAAACAACAATGTGCTTCTGTCTCCGCGTGTGAACTTAGTACCTGGTGTTATGTAATTAACGTATGATGATTAAAATTATTAACTTGATATATGTATGAAGACTCCCTAAGAACTCAATGGTCAGGAATATACTTATATGTAAGAAGTGTCAATCCTATGAATACCATGTCTCTGTAATACCAAACTATAGTCTGTCGGGAAATCCAAACTAGAGGTAATGAGTCAAGTAGAACATGGCCTTGTGATTTCTTGATAAGTGAACCTTCGCTACATCAGGAATGTAAATTTTAGAAAAGCAATTAAAAAGAGATATTTATAGATGACAAGTTTTGTCGTCTAAGGTATTGCCTAGAGGTCAGGTGTTGAGCTATATCATTAGCTGAAAAACATCATTCAAATCCATTACTGTCATGCAATCAATTTACCAGTGACTGGTCTTGTCTGGACCTGTAATGCAAAATGGTTAACACAAATAAAATTCCATATTGAAGTGATAGATAACTATATTATGTGTGGTAAAGTGGTAGTTAGTTCTTGTAGGATACAAAATCAGGTAAAACGTCCACCTCTCCTCGTTATCATGCATGGAAACTCGGCTACTGCCTCCAGTGGTTCTGTACATAGGCAAGGGTACTTTGCCATTCTCAATTCTTCTAACATCCTCCACGAGGATTTCATAATGCCTTTTCACTTCATCCGCTGTCTTGTCTCCAACAGCCTTGGCAACATTCTGCCAACGATCAGGTGTTTCCTGATCATACACAGCCAGAGCCCTTTCAAAGGCTTTGTTCTGCTTCGCGGTCCAGGAGCCAGTGCCACGTGAAGACATCGTTGCCATGCAAATGAAGAACGAAGCAGGAAATGAGGTGAAGATGTTTAGTCCAGGTAGAATGGTTGGAAGGCCAACTAAGAGAACTCTTTTGAGTTTGAAGAGTTGATATCTGTAAAGAAGTGACTATTCTTGTTCTTATATAAGCTCCAAGAGTAGAGGATGTGAGATGGGGCCGTGCCAGTGTGCTTAGAGACTTCTAATTATTCAACTCCCTAAAATCCACTGTTAAACTATCCATGATTAATGTAAGTGTCTTATAATTCTACAATCATTATTCAATAAATCTTTTCCATCTGATATCGAATCTTGATTTTCTATAAAAGGTAGAAACTAGATAATGACAATAGCATCGAAACTTCCTTGTGAAATTACTTTCCTCTTTTTATAATTAAAATACCATGTACCTAAACTTATCAAAATTATTCACTTCTGTATAGTTATATTCAATAGGACTACAAACCTAACTCGAAAATCATATCATCTAGTATATATATTCTGGTGGTTTAGAGCCATTGAGGATAAGCCTCCAGTGAAAGATCTACTTCATAAAAAAGCTCTCTTATCTGTAAGGTTAGTAGTCAGACTCTCAATCTCTGTTTTCTGAGAACACTATCTTATGTGGGCCGATATCCTGTGACTGTTCATAAACAACTCTCGACAAGGTTCCCCAATCCGATCTCATGAGTAGTGCTAGAGGTCTCAAAACATTTACCAAATGATGTACTGAATGATGATGTCGTAAAATGTTTTTATAACCGACTGCCCCTGTTCACGTAACTCATTAAGTAAATTTCTCAAGAACTCTGAAATCTACTTCTTTTATGAACTTTGAGTTGAATCTTTATAAGTTGTTCTTAATTCAACAAGAAAATAGCAAATGCAAAAGGATAATCTTTCAATTTTATTGCATTATATTTGCATGTATCCTGATAAAAAGGATCAGATCATTGTAGAGTTGCAGTACCTTGTCCTGAACAACATTCCAAGTTTTTATAGCTGGTTCTCTGTGTCCGTACAATGATAATGCAGTGTTTTTTTCTACAATAAAAGATTGTACACGTTACGTTCTCTTTATCGCCAGGACCCTGTTCCTGGATCTTCTGTTTTTTAGCTACAGAAAAGTTCTTACCATCCAGTCATTAACCAAGAATAATCTTGGCATTGTACATCTTTATGTCATGGTTTCCTATTGAAAGCTTTCGTATGATGCAAATTGAAACTTCATTAAGCGAGGTCAAGCTCACACTTAACTCCTATAGGACCCTGAAACTGTTAACTGCTTCAGTGTTCAAAAAAACAAAATATTTGAAAGATTATAATGTGATAAACCGCAGGATGGATCAGAACTAATGTTCTGCAAATCCTCGGATATTTCTGAGTTGTCTTGGCTTAAACACTGTCTTGCTATGCTTAGATAAAGAACAAACTGCGCCTAACCAATAAGTATCAGAACAAAAATAGTCTTGGCTAAAAAGTCGATAGTACAACAACAAGTAACAGAAAATCTGTAGATGATTTGATAATCTTGGTTTGTTGTCTGTAAATAGTTACTTAAACCTCTGAACATGCCCCTTGGCAATAGCTATAGGTGTAGTTTGATTTTTAACTTATAATAGAATAGAAAAATAGCTTTTGATGTCCATTTTTGCACATTTTCGGAGCTGAAAGATTCATACATAATAGTTTTCCTCGAGTTGTTTAAACATATGGTTATCTTGAATAGGGTTCCTATCTGTTTTACCTTTTACATCTGGTTTTGATGAGATTGTACAATTATATACTTGCTTATATTAGGCAAGTCATGGGCTACCAGACTCTGTACTTTTTGTAATTGGAATCTTTTTTCTGTAAGTTTGGCTTCATTTTAACTCATGGCCTCTATTTCTTGGTTTGTTTTGATGCAATATCTCTTACCTAATTCCTGTCCAATAAAATTCTGGAGACTATTATCCTTAGAAATAGTAACAAATTTCCAGATGCATGCATCAGCCTGTCGATCCTTGTTACTATTTTTGCGTTTTGAATCCTAATTCTGACCTTCAGGTTTGGTTATGAAATGATATTGTAAGATTATTGTTAATTTAACTGACAGAGTATCCTGTCCAAGTTAGTCATAAGCTAAAACAACTTGTGCCAGACGTTTCGTATGAATTCAACTGGCTTCAATTATGATTTCAGCATCTGAATGCCTTTGATCAAAAAGTGCATGACATTGTAGGAAAATTTATTGAACAATTTTCTTCTGTTAGAATCAAACGGTTGTAGTCTTAATCTTGACAATTAACTCACTTCTTTTCTTAAATCCACGATCCAACCTTGGGTGAATGACTAATTAAAAGGGACTTCAGACACTATATGATCATTACAAAGATCTGTTTTATAAGTGGTCTTTTTCGGCCTCGTATGTTGTTTGTTGTTGTGGCTCAATCTGAGATTCAGCATGTTACTCTGATCAGGACTTATCAGAAGTCTAGAGTCAGAGTAATTAGATGAAAACCAGCAAATTTGGATACAATCGAAGTGTTCTTTTGTAACTAAGTTGCACAAGTCACATTCCGCGTAACTTGGCCACACACTACAGTGGAACTGAGAACCACAATCGAGGTTTTAAGGATTCTGCTTCTACAAAGTTGCGCCAAAATTTGAGATGGTGGATACAAAGTAGAATGCTTATCATTTTTGTGCATTAAGATAGTAACATATGTGGATCTTTTCGTTTTCTTTACAGTGGTCCTTTAATTTAAAGAGTCTCAACCAAATGGTCCTAAAACATTAAAACATCAGTCCCAGACTTCCAGCAGGTAAAAACTATTATCATTCACGGTCACTCGTTTGGTTTGGCTTAAAATAAGGATTTACGACTTATTATGATAAGAATTTGAGGAATTTCATATTATATGTGACTTATAATTTATTACAAATATAATAATTCAAAAAAATTAATAGTTTAGTTATTTGAGTGATGAAATTAATTTTTATCAAAAAAGACTTGTTAAAAAAATAAATTTGTTCCGAAAAGTACATTTTACCAACTTCTGACTTTATACCGGTTTAAAGTCGAAAATGACTTAAATATGGGAGGTATAAGCCCTGACAAACATGCTTTAAGATTCACAGCTTACTTGCGTCGTTGGAGGCAAAAAAAATCGCTTAATAATTTACTTGATTCAAGTGGATCTATAGGCCTGATGAAGATAACAAGTGTGTGACTTACTGTACCAGTCTTCTTCTTCGATGATATGATGCCCAGTACACAAGGCCAGTACACAAACTGGTGGGGGCCTAAAGATAACTAGATGAACAAATGTTAGTTGCATATCACTTGAAAGTTTGGGTATGCTACGAAAGTGCGGAACCACATGGAGGCTAACCCACGCTGAAGGCCTGACTGAGCCAAAAAAAGTTCATAATTATTTTTTTATTTTTAGCCATTTTTTTCTAAAAATCAATTTTTTTTGTATGATTTTGGGCCAAATTTTGAATAATCAATAAATAATTATTATTCTAGATTTTAGCCCCGCTCATCGTGGTTCCTGGTTCAGCATGAAACATCAGTTCTGGTTTGTTTAGATTCTTGAAATTGTGTGATATTATTGAAGTTTCAGTGTGTACTCAACTAAATAGTACTGTAATTATTCCATTCATAGATTCTTTGAAGAGACATAAAGATATAGTGGGACATTGATTAGAGCAACCTTATACTGTTCTTCAGTTGTCATCGTGCTGCAGTAGGGTTCAGTTTGTTTTGTTTGCCATGCATTCTGTAGAAGATAAATGTAAATGTAATGGCCTGTCTGGACTTTGTTAACACACTTATATTTGCAATACGAAAGCAGATTCGTCTGGATTTATTCTTTTCGCAGCACCATCTACAGTTTTCTCTTATTGCTACCTCAGTAATTACTTATCAGACGCTTACCATCACAGTGTTACCAAAATGCCTGTACGAATGTCCTGTGGAACATTATACTTGAGCACCTTCTCTCAGAAGTCAGAACTTTATTAAAATTTTCAGGTGTAAATTTGAGGTTGTTGATGCATATTGTTTGGTTTAAGTGGGGTGTATTGGATTGGGATTTTAAAGATTTTTTTGCATTCATGAAATCCGAGGGTATTCGATTGAGATTGTTTGAAATCCATTAAAATCTTGAGGTATTCAATTGGGATTTAAAACTATGCTCCAAAATCTAGTGGTATTCAATTGGGATTTTAAATTATGCTTTAAAATCCTATCAACTCTGCGACATTTCATCAAGAATCCGCAAAAAATCAAAATCTCATACAATCCATTAAAATCCA
The DNA here is from genome assembly GCF_001625215.2 of Daucus carota subsp. sativus. Classification (NCBI taxonomy): domain Eukaryota; kingdom Viridiplantae; phylum Streptophyta; class Magnoliopsida; order Apiales; family Apiaceae; genus Daucus; species Daucus carota. The sequence continues at coordinate 685,753 of NC_030389.2, forward strand.
TAGACTAAAAACAATGCATTAAAATCCCAATCGAATTTCTCTGAATTCTACGACAAGTGCATTAGAGGTTCGAAGCTATTTTATTAAGATAGGCAGAGAGCGATTAAATTTGTTTTCAACGACACAAGTTGTGTTATTTAGAAGATTTTTGTAATCAGGGATAGTTGGTGCTTTACAGAAACAGACCATACAAAAGAGCTTCTTCTACTGCATGATGGCCCAAGCTCAAAAGGCTTGTATGTGCTTTACAGTCCATTTTATCTCTTTCAAAATCTGTCACTGACGCTGAGGTGTGAGTTGAGTTATAACACAGAACCATTCGTAGGAAAGAAATTGTCAAAGTTCTGCGTTTAGTTCATGTACCAAACTCTTTTTTCACGAATCAGAGTAAAACTAAATTGATAATTATATTATATATCTTGAGTTATAATAGTTAATATAAGAAATTGAAAAATATCACTTCATACCAAACCTTCTCTAAAATAGAAAAATACCATATTTCATTTTATATATAAACTAAATACAGAGCATTTTAGACATTAATTTTCACAACTTAGAAAATGAGAAATGAAAAGAAATGAGTAGAAACGAGAATATATAATAATTGACAAATCACCAAAAAATGAAAAAGATATTTTATTTTTATGATAAGATATCTATACATTAATTATCACATCATAAAAGATGAAATAGATAGAAAAATGGGTGGAAAAGAAAGTTTTTATAATTTTCACATTGACTTTCAGATCTATCCATAAGTATATTATAGGTGACACTAAATTGATTTATCTCTTTAAGATAAATATTATTGATCTGGGTGGTTCTGTTGCTGCTCATTCAGAGCCCGGAAGATGGGACTTTTAATAATCAAGTTTGCTCTTGTCAATATGGTTGTCAAGATTCTTCATAGCTATGCCAATGTATGTCAACATCCATCGTAGCTATGCCAATGTACTCTCAACTGTCTGTACAATTGACCAGTACAGCTACAATAAATCCGTTAAGTTTGATGACAATTTGAAGTTCGATGCTAAATTAGTGCAAGCGACATAGATCTGGATGCAACAAACTGTAAGATTGTGCAAAAGTCACTTGAAATGCTTATTACCATTTAAGGGGCCACTTGATGAAATCTGTTGAGTACATAGAGTTAGGTCCATTACCTATAGCTTTTAAATTTTAGGGACAGGAGTAAAGACGATGAATTCATACTTTTCTGATCATTCTTCTGCACTTCTGGTAAGCAGTCCTCAATATCAAACATGAAGCATAAATGAGGGACTCGGGGATGCACTTCAGTTATCCAGCATTTGATGTAGAGACCTTCAGAACTATTTGACTAATCTTCTCAAATAAAGAATGTGCTCGAGCTGTCAGCGAGATCATTTTTCTGCACAATATCAATCAGGAAGCATAAACACACAAGGGACTACAGATTAGAAAGAAAATATTGCGCAACCATTAAAAATTTTACCTAACAAACCGGACCTTAATTTTCCACATTAAATTATTAGAACCAGAGAAATAAAAGATTATTCAGAAAGCCAGCTTTCTTTCCAAACCAAATAGCGTAACATCACTGTTTCATTTCTGCCAAAGCCACGTGGATGAAACAAGGAAAACATGAGACAAGCATAAACCACAGAGAACTATATTCTTGCGAACACTATGGAACACGAATCTCTGGAGAATCGACGCAGACTCTGATTTCCTAGTGTTCTATAACATATACACCACAATTTAGTTTTACGGCATTTATAGTAGCGAGCAGAATCAAAAGTATCACTATATAGAAATCCCAATAATAATGCTATTATATAAAACTAAAACCTGCTATATGATAGCTGTTCAATTAACCTCATTCCATAAGCTATAAGCTCCCTGTGATTCAACACGCAACATTCATAATTCATTTTCTGTTCCAACTTGTTAATTTTTTGTGATCCCCTAGACCAAAAAAGTTGCAAAACGGTCATATTATCAGTCACTCTGACAGTGCCGGAAGATGCAGAACAGTGATTTTTGCCAATCCGGCATGCAATTGATTTTATCCTAACAGTCTGGATCGAAATTATAATATATCCAACACTTTTTTTGTATCAAAAAGAATATCCTTGAGAATTCAGATAGCAAAATCTTTTCCCCAACTTTCCATGCCAATAACAGCAAATTTAACTACAACAACCCATTAGCTAAATGTGATGTGCCAATTCAAATTTAGAAAACTGGAGATAATGTTCCAACTCCAACCATGTTGACCCCTTAGGTAAATTTTTACAAATCCCTGTTTTGTTCTCTATATTAGTGCATCTCCAGGAGCCAATTACTTGGCATAATGGAGTTAAATAGCAGGGAAAAGCTAGCAAGCGGAAGGGGGAGAGACATAAAGGAAGTTTAAGGAAAAGGTAGGGATTATCCATTCATTTTAAGAATATTTGTTATTTTAATTAGCAGAGCCTGACCCTCTCGAACGCTCAAATCTCTATATAAACTCCCTTTTAAGCTCCAAATAAAATACACTTCGTTTAGCTTGTTGTTATTCATAGGGAGGCTGAACCACTCCTTGATCGGAGGTCATTTTTATTTCCAGGTAGAACAGAATTATTAATATTGGTCTGAGTTATATTTTCATTCCTGTTCAATAGTGCTTAATCCTCCTATTATCACTGGTTTGTAGCAATAATATTACTTGATTCTCAGCACCGTCACCATAGATGATACTACTTGCCATTGCTTTTACATAGTCACAATCCTTTTAATATTAGAATATGTAATAGCATTAATAGTCAGAATGGTATAACAGATAATATCAGGAGAAAGAGAGATGAGCTTCTTCGTGAAAGCCTGAATATGCATGCTGAAGGGTATATCTGGAAAAAAGTTATCTGATATATGCATTATAGAGGTAGTACAGAGGCTTCTTTTATTATTTTTCAAAGCTGATTTCTTTTTCAGTATTATGGGAAGCGTCGAAATGCTAGCTTTCAATTCCGGATGACAACTTGAACATAGACCATCCCTAATACACATAGAAGATATAGTATTACAGTCTCTAATCCATTGTCTATTACCTCTAAACAAACGGATGGTATCCCTTTAATTGCTAATAGATATAATTCTTTACTCAGCAAAACATATTACTATAGCAGATAACTTAAAGAACTTTGGAGATGATAAGAAATAACAATGAACCATAAATTTCAGTACCTATTGCAAAAACCATTTGCAGAAAGAAAGAACGGCGGGGTCCTGTTCTTCCTCTTCTTCCTGATCTTCTTTAGGTAATAGCTCTGCTACCATGGATGTGGTCGATGCATCCGCTGAGAAATTGTGAGCTCGCATTTTCTCAATCAGTACAATTGCTTCTTCGTATCTTTTATTCAAAAGGCTTCCACGGATGATCGTGTTGTAAGTCACATCGTTAGGCAAACAACCACTAGTTTCCATCTCAGAAAGTAATATCTTTGCTTCCTCAAATAACCCTTCTAGACAAAATCCTCTGATCATTATGTTGTGTGTTGTGACATCGGGTTGCAAACCTTTTGAAGCAAACTTATCAAAAATATTTCTGGCCTCGTCAAGTTTTCTGTTCTTGCAGAGACCATCGATGATGATATTATGTATTTGAATATCATGAACTATACCTTTACATTCCATCATTCGAAAGAAGGAAATTGCTTCATCCATGTATCGGTTCTTGCAAAGGCCATCCAACAGAATTCGACATGTTACGATATTTGGTTTATTACCTTTTTTTAGCATTTCATGTAAAAGGCTGCGCACATCATTATGTCTACCCATCTGAAAGAGACCATGTATAATGGTGTTGTAGGTTTGAACATCGGCTTTTATACCTTCAACAGGCATTTGTCTGAGGAGATTGATGGCTTTGTCTACTTCCTGCCTCTTACAATAGCCATTTATCAGAATGTTAAAGCTATAACAATCTGGCGCTATCCCATTACTTCTCATGGTATTCAGCACCTCTAGTGCCCTGTCCATTTTGCCTGTTAAACAAAATCCATCCATTAGTGTGTTGTATGTGATTGAATTAGGAGGCACACCTTTCTGGATCATAATTTCAATAACATCTTGAGCATCTTTTGTCCTCCCTTCTTTGCAGTGTGCATCAACTAATATATTATAGGTGTGCAGAATTGAATAGATCTTCCTAACACTCATCTCACTAAATAACCGCTCAACGTCCTCCCATCGGCCTGAGCTGCAAAGACCTTGAAGTAAGCAGTTATAGGTTATAACATCTGGTGATATGCCTTTGTGGGTCATTTCAGAAACAAGATCCAATGCATGATCGACTCGTCTTTCTTTGCACAGAGAATCGATTATCGTGTTATAAGTTATCACATCAGGTTTACAACCTATTCCCTCCATCTTTCTTAACAACTTGAGAGCCATGGAGGTATTTGAAGTTTTGCAGAGACCATCAATGATGGTGCTATGCATAACTACATCAGGCTGAATTTCTCGAAATCTGATAAGCTTCCTAAATAAATGCTCAGCCTCCAAAGGCCTGTCTTGAGACAGAAGGCCCTTGATGAGAGTGTTGTAGGTAAAGACATCGGGCACCCAACCACTCTTGATGATTCCAGCAAGCAACGAAAAGGCATAATCAAGCGTATTCAAGTGACAACAGGAATGGATGGCAGTAGTAAAGGTAACAATATTAACAGGAATGCTTAAAACACGGAATTCTCTAAACATGGAGACGGCAACAGAATACTCTTCCATTCGAACGAGGGCAGTTAACAGTTGTGTGAAATGCACAACAGAAAGGCTAGATTTCAGAAGGAGCATTTTATCGAACAGAAGAAGAGCATCGTCGAGTTTATCGAAACCAAGCTTAGATCTATGATAGAGTAATTGTTTAAGTTCGGGATATGTGGTAGATGGAGAAGGAATAAAGGGGGGTTTAGTAGAGAAAAGAAGAAAATGAGAATGAAAAAGAGAAGGGGTGCTTACAAATACAGTATGAGCATGGAATGGAGTGGTTGTTAGTGTTTGAGCTCCTCTCTTGAACAAAACGGCAGACATGGCTACAAATTCAATGCGCAGAAATCAGATATCAAGAGATTGAAATTAAAATCTTTACCACCTGGACTTGAGAGTAGGTAAATCACAGTGTCTGTGTGTTCTCTGCTAGAGTTGTCATTTTCGAACAGAGTCCCATAAATAAAATTTTTGGATTATTATTTATTATAATATCTTTTTATACTCCTCGCCATTTACATTTGGGGACCGAGCTCGGCACTTGTCATTAAATGTAGTTTGATAATTATTTTGAATTTTTTTTTCTAAATAAAAATCTACTATTTAGACTTTTATACATAAAAGAAAATGTCAAAAAAAAGTTATGCAACAATATTTTATATGCGTTTTAAAATGCATGTATAGTAATTTAAAGAAAATGTAAAGAAATGAGATGGACGGAAGTTTACATTACTTTACTCTCAACATATTTATATACCTTAAAAACTTGTTTTTTTTAAACGTCACTTTACGTGTAAAAAGTCAAAGCGACACTTATTTTGGGACAGAAAGAGTATATTTTAATCAATAATAAAAATGTTTTTTTAATTTAGTCAAATGACCCTAAATTTCCCAACACATTTTTTTGCGATAATTTAAAAGAAGGTATTAAGATAATTTATTCCTTTGGAATAGGTTAATCATAAAGTTTAATTAATTAAGGAAATTCTTTGTTAGCCATATTTTTTTGCTCAGACTTGAAAAGTTAAATTATATTAACGTATCGAAAATACGAATTATTTTTCCTTTAATCATACGCAAAATACATTCCGAAACCTCTATTTGTAACTGGTTCGACGATACTCTACTAAATGAAATTTTTATTTTTTTTTATTTTTTAACGTAGGAACCCGCAGCCGCTACCCTTCGGGTGCGCACTGGGTAAACCCACGAGCTCACGCAATAGCCTGCAAACTACGTGAACCAAGGTAAAAAATTTAAAGAAAAGTATTACGAAAAAATCAAGACATCAACAAAAATTAATATATGAAAGTACAATATCATTTAAAAGATAGAGGTTTGGAAAACAAAGGTTTATAAAAAATTGTACAACATAAAATTTCGATATTGCCAATAATTTAACGAAGCCAGATGAAGTCAAGACTAATACTCCTATGGTGTAAAGTATATGATATTCACTTTCGTCTAATGAATTAAACTTGACTTCATATGATATTTAGCTTCGTCTGATGAATTAAACTTGACTTTGTTAAATTCTAAATCATTCAAAAATTAATATTACATTGTGGGTCAGAGAATAACAACAGGATGGTTAGTAACATTATAAGTACCCTATTATATATAATTTAGTATGTGTTACAAATAAAAATATATTATAATCAATTATTTAAAATTAAAAATTCAAATATTATCCGTGTGCGAAGCGGTTAAGATTGCTAGTTAATGAAAAACACGAATATAAGAAAAATTTTCAGTAATTTTCACTGAGGTGACATCCAAATCACATGAACCGATCCACATATTATCATTTTACTCCGTAAAAATTAAAAATTATAAACCGGGGATTTGTTGTAATAATGGCTCTCTCCTTGCGACGCTATAGTTGGTCAGGTGACACCGGGCATTTGGCTCAACTGTTGAAACAAAGGTATCATCTTTATCTAAATCTTTCTCCACATATATATTTTATTAAGTGGGTGATAATTATGTATTTAGCTGATTTAATTTGGTGGTGAATTTTCAGAATTATTGCAGGAAAAGAGAGATCAATGTTAATTGCAATGGACAAGATCGATAATTTGCCAGAAAGTTTGATTATCGAGATTCTGTCAAGGCTACCAGTAAAAGACCTGTTACAGTTTAAGAGTGTGTGCAAATCATGGTATGCGATGATTTCTTGCCCGAATTTTGTATCGAAACATCTAAGTAACTACTATAAGAACAATGATGATTGGCACGGTTGTCTCCTTGTTCAAGATTTTATTACAAACGCTGAAATTGAGTTAGTTGAGTTGCTGGTTGATGAAACTCCTCGAGTTTTAGCTTGTGATAAGTTATGTGGTATGCCTATGCGTTGCTCTTTTCTTAAACAAAATAATTGTAAAATTAGAAATAAATAGTAAAAAATTTCTTAAAATCTGAATATATATTATCATAAATACTAGAATTTATAACCTTTCATTTGATTATACTAACAGCCAAGAAAAATGTGTGAGACCCAATGAAAAATAAAGTTTACTTCTCGAAAAGATATTAAAGGTATCTATTTTTTTGAAACAATAAGTTTAGTGGTTTAAATGAGACCAAAAATTTCTGAGTGATCCACTTGATATTTTCTAGTGTAAAAAGTGATCTAATTGATAATTAACCCATTAATTATTTGTGATAATTTTTTAACCGAAATTTTGGTTGCAAATTTAATTTTAGATAAATTTTGGTTGCGGTTTTAGATGTTAATATATAGATGATCTTATATTTACTGGAAATGATATATCATGCTATGTTTAAGAATTTTGGTTGCGGTTTTAGATGTGAATATATAATGCTATGTTTAAGAATTTCACTCCTTTTCATATTTAATGAATGACAGAGTGATTATATTGTTGTAGTTCCGGTCATCAAGGAGCACTTTTTGCAGCTCTTGTTCATGGACTGAACATCGTTAAAGTGTTTACGGTTGAATCCATGCGCAGATTTGGAGACTGCGCGTAAAATTTCTTTGAGATGAGTATCGTTGATGCCTATCCATAATTTCATAGGTTTTAAGGCTCAAAGAAAATAACATTTTCTTGACAAGGCAGAAAATAGCTCTGATTCTAGTGACGAGAGTATAACTACTATGGACATCGAAAAATACTCTGTTTCAATAATAATTTGATAAAACACTCTATTGCAATAATAATCTTTGATGATTCGGCCTGATCCAACTCTTCTGTGTTCTTAGCTCAATGAAAATGTTGAATAGCCAGAGAGAGACCATACTCTAGTGAAGTCCATGATGGTTTCAACCAAAACTTCCCCCCTTAGGAATAAAGTTTCACCATGTTCTGGTAAGCTATTAAAGAATTACTATATCACAGCATAATCCAATATATGGCAATTTCTGATTTCTGTCAACATATCTTTCTTACAGTGCTTGTACAAAAACTTTTTATGTATTTTTGTATTATGAAACAGAAGTGTACTATTTCCCTTATGATGAGGTATATGATAAATCAGGTGCCAGATTTTTATGATAATCAGGTCAAGTTTCACCCAATTATCAGGGATCACGAGGCTAATAAGGTACGCTCTTTATTTGATGGATAATTCATGAATAGTTCCTCGAATAATCATTTGATGATACTCCATGATTAGTGATTTGTAATTACTTGTGCTGACAATGATATTTCTTTTATCATTAGACCTCTGCTAGCACTCGAAGCACACCACTCTGACACTCCATGATTAGTGATTTGTAATTATTTCTGCTGACACTGAAATATTTTTTATCATTATACAGACCAAATATGACTCTCACAACTCTTTAAAGCTGAAGGTCTGATATGTTCTTTAGCTGATCTTTACGAACTTAGGCACTTGAGTCTCCATTTAATCTTTATAAGCTGTTTCTGATTGATACCTGGATGCAGCTTTCAACTCTTACAAACCGGAGGCCAGCCAAACGATTGAATGTCCTACGCTTGAGAGATACAAATGAGGTTGTTATACAATCTGTGCAAAAATCAAACAGTGTTTGTGTGTGCAAAACGTAGGAGACAGAATCGAAACGAAGGATATATGCAAGATAATCCGAGTCCAGTGCACAACTGTCTCCTTAAAGCGTATTTCGCCCTCACCGTATGTGATGAACGATCGCCTCCCAGGATAAAACGGATTGAACGATGCAGTAAGCACCTTCGACGAACAAGAACAAGACTGAGAACTATCACCGACGCGGCTAGGGTTTTTGGACGGGAGAGGCTGTGTATATTTCGTATATGCAAACCCTAAACTATAATGAATATATATAGGCAATGCAAGACTTGTGCGCTACGCGTTAATTAATTCACACGGTTATAAATTAAATCCAAAATCAAATCGAATTAATTTAAAACCAAACAATTAATCCGAAATCAAATCGGAATTAATTTCTGTCAATTTAATTGAGCCCAAGCCCAGTGGAAAAATAAATTCAGCAAAACTAGTCCGTAATTCTTCGGGCCCAGATTTTGCTGCATTCGTGTCCGCAGGTCGCACACGCGGAAAAGCCCGAGGCTTGCGAAGCCACGAAACTCCCCTCGAAATCCCACAATTTGCACCCCCCCCTGCGCGCACGTAGGTGGTGGAGCATAACATACTAACAGTACAAGTTAAACACTACAAGAGTGTTCTACTATATAAACCCATTAAAGGCCCATATTCTTTTCTATGTGGGATACTAGCTCTCTTTTCCAATTTTCCACTACCAAGGAAGCAACTTTGGATCATCATAACTCATCCATTCCTTAGTCGTTTTGAGTGAATAAACATGCATTGGAAAGCTCTCTCGGAGGAGAACATAATCCAAGCATAACCCGCCACGAGCACGTAGCCGAGCCTCACTCAAATTGGTGCTCAAAATGACAAATTTCCAACAGAGGTATGCCCATTTGAGTTTATTATTGCAATTAGTTACTACTGGCAAGCTCTTACATCAGTAAATGTTTGTGTATGTACTTACGTTATATGTAAGAATGTTATTCAGTACCATTATTTTATTAATAAAAATATAATTTCCCCGGTTATTTGTGTGTGCGCGTGTGCGCTTCTGTAGTATTCTAATTGATGAATAAACGAATACAATTATTTGCCAACTTGAAATTAATCATGTATATTCAGTTGAAAAAGATCAATATATATAGCTAACATAAAGCATACTAAGTGATTGTCTATGCCTGAAAGCGAGGGGAATAGTTGTTCTTTTTTCTTGGCCTGGATATCATTTTGCTATATTCTTGTATATTAATCACATGAAATTGATTTTGTGCAGAGATTACAATATGCCGTCTTTTTTGTTCAAGCAGAGGAACAAGGTTGGAGGGTGCGGTGATAACAATATATCATTGTAAATGTTGTGATTTATAAATTTTTGTAATAGTTGATCAATATTGGATTTGATGGATGTGTAGTAGGTCAGTTTGGAATTTGATGGATGTGTAGAGTACAATTGGTTTATATATGCATTAATAAGATTTAGTTGTTAATTTGGTTGTTTTCTTGGTATTTCTGGCGTATAAAAATGATTTTAATTCAATGTTGTTACATCAGTTAATGAGTAAAGAAATGATGTTAATCAAATATTATGACATCAGTTTCTTTAAAATTGAAGTGATGTTAAAGGCTATAGACATCAGTTATTAACTGATGTAAGCAAAAAATTCAAGTGATGTCTTTGTCGGCGATGTTAAAGGTACTAAGTTTTAACATCAGTTATTAACCGATGTATATGAGTACAATAGACATCATCCAAGTTTACAGAACTGATGTTAAATAGTATAATATACATCAGTTATTAACTGATGTTAAAGACAGGCACCTTTAACATCGCCCACAGTAACATCAGTTACAATTCTCCGGGACATCAGTTTTTAACTGATGTGTATTAGCATATTTCTAGTAGTGCATGTCTGATCTTGGAATATTAATGCACCACTTTCTTGGTGGCATTTTTATCTCTCAGAAGAAGTATGTACAAGAAATTCTCAATAGGTTTCATATGAGCAATTCTAATCGAGTGAAGACCCCCAGCCGAGTTTGGATTGAAGTTGCATAATGATCATGAAAGAACGAAGGTCAACAGCACATTGTATAAGCAAATTGTTGGAAGCCTGATATATTTATCGGCAACCAGGCCAGATATTATGAAGAAGTTGTTACGTTATCAACAACTGAAGCGGAGTTTGTTGCAGCCACTTTATGCGCATGTCAAGCTGTTTGGTTAAGAAGAATCCTTCGAGAGTTCAATTTGACACAGGAGGGAGCTACTGAATTTACTGAATTTATTGTGATAATACATCTTATGGAAAGTGAGAATGTCAACAGGGCTAGCAAACGAAACCTGCTGCTAAACTCTTATAATTATACATGATTACACACACACTACCTCGCGTGGTGGATCCACCGCCATAAGGCAAAGCTTTGGCAGCTTATAAAGCCTATCCGGGTCGGTCTTGGGCATCAGTAAAACGAGCCGGAAGCACATGCAAAGTTCCTCCTCCAACACCGGCGAAGGAGCAACCCATTCGGCCGTAGACCTTGACTTAACACAGCAGTCGCAGCTAGGATAATCTGACTTGTTTTCAATGTAGTTCATGCACGGGTCCAGAATCTGAAAGCCTATCAGCGGAGTGATGGTTAGTGATATAGAACAAAATTAGTTAACTTTATAATTAATTATATATTAATTAAAATAAAAAAAAATATTTTAAATATAGCTAATGATTATAGCTATACCACTGGAGCATAATTGCTTTGAGGTTCAGTAAATTTTAGGTAATCATGTTTTAGCTAACACTTTTACCTTCACTCCGAGCACTTTCAACATTGTCTTCAAGCTTTATATTCTTGTACCATTTATCACAAAATATGTAGGCTACTAAACCCATAGCAGTTAACCCAGCCAACATGAAGTAGAATCTGTCAAGGTGACCATAGTTGAGATTTCCTGGAATCCATCCAGGCACTTGGTCGGTGGTTGATATCTTCTTAACCGCTATCACGAGTAGGCTACTCACATAGTTTCCAAGAGAGATTGACGTCATGTAGAGTGCACTTCCGAAGCTCTTGAGTCCATTTGGTTTTTGTGCGTTGAAGAATTCTAATTGAGCTCCATACATAAAAACTTCTGAAGCTCCTACAAGAGCATACTGAGGGATTTGTCAAAATATGCTCAATGAGCTGGAGCCACTGCAGTGTAAGCAATCCTTTCCGGCATACTTGAGTCTATATATATACCTCCACTACTCCGGGGGAAACCATAGCCATTACTGCTATTGCTATTGTGATAAAAATGCACAAAATATGCACAATATGTGTACAATATGTGTACAAAATATGTACATTATTGTGCCTTACCTGTACTTAGTTTTTAGTTAAATAATTTGAGTTACCTAAACACATATTTTAAAAAGATTAATTATTCATTTTTATATGACTTTCCATTTGAAATAAAGACTTCTTTTAACTTAAGTCCGAAGTTTACCAATTAGATTAAATTCATAAACTAATCCATTTAATTTTTATCGAATCTGGATCTAGTTTCAAATTTTTGGAATATCAATCCATATCTAACTCATTTATATTATCAAATAATGACATAAATTTCGGATGTCCAAGATATTTTCTCATAGAAAAAAAAATGAAACTCAATTATAATATATCCAATCAATTATATATTTCCTTCCAAAAAAAATTGAAAGTAAAAAAAGAAAGTAATTTCAATTTTTCAAAAAAACTCCTACCTTAAAAAGTTTCATTTCTATAAATATCTTTCATATTGTCTTATCATTTAAAAAATTCTTTTCAATAAATTCAAAATCGAAAAAGGACAAACCTTATTTTTCAATACGATCTTTCATTAGAGCATCTCCAACGGTGTTGGCTATAATCGTTGGCTAAATTGGACCTGTAAGACATTATGTAAAATTTGCTGAACCTGTAAGACACTTTGCTTCAATGGTATTGACTATATTGATTGGCTATAATTTAAAAATAGTATGTTATTAATATTTTAAATTGTTAAAATAGAATATATCAGTTCAATATGGTAATAAATGATGTACAATCTTCCTACAAATTTTCTTACAGACCTGTAGAGGTTCGACAAATTTAGCCATCCATAGGAGGTTGGCTAAATTTATAGACAACAGGTGAGCATGGTTGGAGTTGAGTTTTTGGAGCTGTTGGCTAAATTTTTTTATTTTAAGTAAGCTAACTCACCTTTTAGCCAAGGACTTTAGATGGTTGGAGATGCTCTTACAAAGTTTTCTTTCAATACATTCAGACAGGCGGGAAGGCATGAAGTTGTCAACGATATGTGTTATTTGGTGCATGATGATGTCGGTTGTGGCATCATTAGCGGTAGTAGAATATGAATAAATGGGTGAAAAGCCGTTGGGTTACCTGACATTTGAACTAGCAAGGGGGTTCAAAGCTACTCACGTTTCTTGACAAGGTTGCGCAATGCAGTGGAAGCCCCGAGAAGAGCTTGCGGCTGACAATCGACACGAATCACCCGTTACCCGGGGCTGAATATGGTTATCCAAACCTCCTGCTCAGCAACACAGAGTAGGCGTGTATGGAAGTCAAGAAAATCAGCTAAATCGAGGCAAAGAAGAGGCCAAATTTTTTCCTCTTGCTATTTAAATGGTGGCGGAGGCAGCACGCTTCAAATTCATGGAGGAGGCCATTGTTCGAAATGATAACACACCTCACATGAAACAAAAAATGGCTGCATTCCAGAACGATTGGGATCAAATCTCAACAGCGATTCATGAAGCAGAAGGTGCCACACCAAAATGCATTAAGATTACGCCGATTATAAATGACATTGGCATCCGCAAGTGCTATGAATAGGCTCATCTCACCGGCTGCATGTCTACTACAGCTAATAAAATAAATCTTTCTTGTTTCAAATATGTTCTGTATACATATCAACTTAGCACTATTAGGATCTCGGGCTTAAAATAATATGAATTATAAGGAAATTAGATAATATTGTAAACTTTTGATCAAGCTTAATCCAGAAACAGCTACTCAGAATATACCAACTTGATCCTTATTCTTAAACTGAAAGTGATCACTGTTAACAAGTGTTCTCTGCTGGAGACTCAGGTTAACTACCATACGACCACTAGTACTCTGACTTGTAGTTGTTCGAGGTTAACTCCTCTTGCAGCCTGACAAAGTGGAAAGATTATGTTTGTTATTCAACTTTTTGCTGTTATATTGAAAAAATGAAGCCAGAAATGAAATGAAGTTCACTGAAAGACATAAAAAAGAATCGTAAAGGTTGATCTATTCAAAAGAGATGTTATGAATGCAATTTATTATCATTAGCACATATTGTAACTGATATTAACAAAGACATCACCTAAAAGCTCTGCATATACTCACTTCTGAAGCTACTAAACCACTGTGTCCACACTCCACACCAGATGTACAAGTATATTACTATTGTCACAACTTATGTAGCAATCGCAGTGCTCTATTATTGATAACTGAAACGTCAATAAGAAAAACATGAACCTTCTATATTTTTATAGTTTGTGGATTAAAAATAGGTTAAAGTGGCTTCTACGAAAGTACTAGAATCGAGAGCAATATAGCAGTACCATGGGTTCAGCTGTTTCAGAAGTTTGTTTTAAAAAAATGTCAGATTCTCTTTTTATATGACCTCGACTCCTTGAATTCTGAGATCAAATCAGGGGACTCAAGACGGCTTGGGGGGGAACCGGCCCGCCTATTAGTTTTGCTACCAAGATTGCTACTTTGTGTTAAAATTTGTAGAATAGTATAGCAGCTACCAACACTCTTCTTATGTCGATCAGAACCAATATATGTATCAAGCACCTTATTGCTTTCTGGAAACTAACAAGGTGATGTACTCACTAGTGCATATGAAGAAGCCAATGAGTACCATGATATGTAGTCCTTAGCCAGACATGTAGGGACTACAGTCGAGGCAAATCGTTATCCGAGGATGATCAGTTCAAGAACTCCTTACCAGAAAACAAATATTTGTTCCTGTAATTTCAGGAGGCAAATTCACTGGCAGATGGTCTGCTGGAACTGAATATAATCAGAATATTATAGCATTATTACACGATTCGGTTTTGTTTGTGCATATTAGAGGCTCTAACACCCCAGTAGCTATTTCCATATTTAAGTTATTTGTTCATTATTTGTAATCTGAGTAACCAAATTATCCACTTAACATTTTCCTACATGAAAATGTTAACTTTAGTTTGTTATTTTTCAAACTAAATATTTATGGGAAGGAAGTTTTTCATTTAGGAAAATGTTAACCAAAAATATTTATGGGAAGGAAGTTTTTCCCATAAATATTTATTTATTTCTTTCTTTTTTTCAATATGATCTTTTCCACTGATACCAACTTTTTTCTCAAATATTCGAAGCTGGAAAAAATTAATTTTTATTTTTCAATATAATCTTTCCACTAATTACAAACTTGCTTCCAACATATTCTATACATATTCTATTAAATATTATTAAATTATTATAAAATAACTGATTGTTTTTCTCATTAATTATTTGCTTCATTTATTTGATTTAATCTCTAAAAACTTGCCTCGTACACTAATTTTGTACATTAGTTAGATATAATCAAGGAAAAAAATCCGTTTTTTATTAAAAGCAAGCTTTGGTTCTTTATTACCGAACATGCACTCAATTCCAAACTTCTGATTATGTAATTATATGTACTTAACTACTTATGACTCGTTAAAACACACTAGTGCACTCTCTCACTCAACCACACGCATACAGATTTAGAACTCCTCTTCTTCGGATCTATATGCATCAAAAAATTAATTTCTAACTAACAAAAAAATTTGGCTAGAAGCCTTACCTTTTTTTAATTTTCCGATAACATGTTACTTGTTTATTCTACTTTGGAAAATAAGTCGGGGATAATGTTGTGTGTTACGACGTTAAGTTTCAAATTTATCTATACGTATCAAATTTATCCATAAGTATATTATAGGTGACATTAAATTGATTTATCACTTTAAGATTACTATGAATGTTAAAGTTAAATATTGATATCTGTTGCTGCTCATACAGAGCGCAGAAGATGGGACTTGATAATCAATTTTGCTATTGTCAATATGGTGTCAAGATCATCATAGCTATGCCAATATATGTCAAGATCCATCATAGCTATGCAAATGTAATCTCAACTGTCTGTACAATGGACCAGTACAGCGATGATAAATCCGTTAAGTTTGATGACATTTTAAAGTTCGATGCTAAATTAGTGCAAGCGACAATAGATCTCGATGCAACAAACCATAAGATTTGTGCAAAAGTCACTTGAAATGCTTATTACCATTCAAGGGGCCACTTGATGAAATCTGTTGAGTACATAGAGTTAGGTCGATGACCTATAGCTTTTAAATTTTACCGACAGGAGTAAAGACGATGAATTCATACTTTTATGATCATTCTTCTGCACTTCTAGTAAGCAGTCCTTAATATCAAACATGAAGCATAAATGAGGGACTAGGGAGGGGATGCACTTCAGTTATCCAGCATTTGATGGAGAGACCTTCAGAACTATTTGACTGATCTTCTCAAATAAAGAATGTGCTCGAGCTGTCAGCGAGATCATTTTTCTGCACAATATCAATCAGGAAGCATAAACACACAAGGGACTATACAGATTAGAAAGAAAATATTGCGCAACCATTAAAAGTTTCACCTAACAAACTGAACCTTAATTTTCCACATTAAATTTTAAGAACCAGAGAAATAAAAGATTATTCAAAAAGCCAGCTTTCTTTCCAAACCAAATAGCATAACAGCACTGTTTCGTTTCTGCCAAAGCCACGTGGATGAAACAAAGAAAACATGAGACAAGCATGAACCACAGAGAACTGCGAACACTCTGGAACACGAATCTCTGGAGAATCGACGCAGACTCTGGTTTCCTAGTGTTCAATAACATATACACCACAATTAAGTTTTATGACATTAAAATTGTATGATATTATTAAAGTTTCGATGTGTACTCAACTAAATAGTACTGTAATTATTCCATTCATAGATTCTTTGAAGAGACATAAAGATATAGTGGGACATTGATTAGAGCAACCTTATACTGTTCTTCAGTTGTCATCGTGCTGCAGTAGGGTTCAGTTTGTTTTTTTTGCCATGCATCCTGTAGAAGATAAATGTAATGGCCTGTCTGGACTTTGTTAACACACGTATATTTGCAATATGAAAGCAGATTCGTCTGGATTTATTCTTTTCGCAGCACCATCTACATTTCTCTTTTACGCCTGCAGTGTCTGCAATTTTTCTGCTATTGCTACCTCAGTAATTACTTATCCGAGGCTTACCATCACAATGTTACCAAAATGCCTGTATGAATTCCTATCGAACATTATACTTGAGCACCTTCTCGTAAAATTTTATAAAATATTCAGGTTTAAATTCGAGGTTGTTGATATGCATATTGTTTGCTTTAGTATAAGTCCTCTGAGTTCTACAACGTGTGCATTAGAGGCTCGAAGGTATTAAGGTAGCGAGTGAATTTGTTTTCTACGACACAAGTTGTGTTACTATTTAGAAGATTTTTGGAATTAAGGATTGTTAGTGCTTTACAGAAACAGACCATACAACTTCTACTGCATAATGGCCCAAGTTCAAAAGGCTTGCATGTGCTTTACAATCCATTTATCTAAAGAGGTCTATGCTTCTTTTAACTGTTCTGGACCTCATAGTATGCAGGGAGAGATCTTATGGCTACTAGTTCTTTTTGCATATAGTATATCATGTCCTCTACTACGGAGATGTATGATTTCTATTCAGGATGTTACTAGATTAGATGTTGGAATGTTACGCAGAGATGCAAATTAATCTGACATACTTTCGTAGTAGATCGCTCTGATATATGCTGAACGGCATTGAATTCCTTGTGCTAGTTCAGCAGGTTGGATATTGCATCATGTGCCTTCTATCTTTTATGAAATTCACCTTCTCCGAAAGAGAAGAATTATCTAAGTAATATCAACAGCACAAGGAAATATTTCCTTACCATGCAGTTTAATTTTGTGATTAAAATTATTCGTTAGAGAAGGAAACTTCCCAAAATATATTATGTATTATTCTTTTAAAATTGAGTTCTCATGTAGAATCTGTATGTACTCATATATCAATGGAATACACAAGATCATATCAGCCTACTAACTTGGCAGAAGCATTTCAAGCAATGACTTTCAATCCACCTGATGACACTTGGTATATGGACACTGGTGCATCATCTCATCTCACGAATAATGCAGGTACAATTAAAACTGCTAGTAAATCTCGTATTAATTCATCAATTTTGATTGGTAATGGCTCTTACATTCCATTTGTGGCTAAAGGGTAGTCGAATTTACCTGTTTCTGGCCCTCCTTTGTCACTTAATAATATTCTTTATGCTCCTCAAATGATCAAAAATCTCATTTCTGTCAGAAAATTCACTAAAGATAAATCATTAATCATGTGTTTGTTGAGTTTGACCCTCTTGATTTTTAGGTGAAGAACCTTCCTCGGGGAGCCACATCATGATGTAATAATTCCGGGGATCTCTATCCACTTTGTCTATCTTCTTCACCATCTACCTCCAGTCATTTTTCTTTAACGGGGGATTCGTTGTAAATTGTAATAATGGCTCTCTCCTTGCGACGCTACAGTTGGTCAGGTGACACTGGGCATTTGGCTCAACTGTTGAAACAAAGGTAACATCTTTATTTATATCTCTCTCCAAATATATATTTTATTAAGTGGGTGATAATTATGTATTTATCTGATTTAATTTGTTAATGAATTTTCAGAATTAAGGCAGGAAAAGAGAGATCAATGTTAATTGCAATGGACAAGATCGATAAATTGCCAGAAAGTTTGATTATCGAGATTCTGTCAAGGCTACCAGTAAAAGACCTGTTACAGTTTAAGAGTGTGTGCAAATCATGGTATGCGATGATTTCTAGCCCGAATTTTGTATCCAAACATCTACAAGTCAGAGTACTAGTGGTCGTATGGTAGTTAAACTGAATCTCGAGCAGATAACACTTGGTAACAGTGATCACTATCAGTTTGAGAATAAGGATCAAGTTGGTATATTCTGCGTAGATGTTTCTGGATTAAGCTTGATCAAAAGCTTACAATATTATCTAATTTCCTTATAATTCATATAATTTAAGCCCGAGATCCTCATAGTGCTAAGTTGATCTCTATACAGAACATGCATGAAACAAGAAAGATTTATTTTTATTAGCTGTAGGCTGTAGTATGCATGCAGCCGGTGAGACGAGCCTATCCATAGTACTTGAGGATGCCAATGTCGTTTATAATTTCAGCCACTTCATTCACCTCCTGCCTGTATCCAATATTACTGATTACTAGGGTCGGCGTAATCTTAATGCATTTTGGTGTGGCACCTTCTGCTTGATGAATCGCTTTTGAGATTTTATTCCAATCATTCTCGAAAGCAACCATTTTTAGTTTCATGTAAGGCGTGTTATCATTTCGAACAATGCCCTCCTCCATGAATTTGAAGCGTGCTGCCTCCGCCACCATTTGGATAGCAAGAAGAAGAAATTTAGCCTCTTCTTTGCCTTGATTTAGCTGATTTTCTTGACGTCCATACACGCCTCTCATGGCCCCCCTGAGTTTCTCAATTCCTAATATCAGGTCATATCGAGATGCACGAGCAGCCCGCTCAAGATCAGTATAATCACTTGGTAATCGACTGATTCTAATTGTGGAACCACTGAAGAGGTTGCTCTTAGCCTCGGTAGGGGCATTACTAAGGAAATTTGCCCTATACTTACCATCATATTTAACATTGTCTTGGTAAGCCCACACATATAAGTTTTTGGTTTCAATACCCAAGGTTATCCACTCTGTGTTGCTGAGCAGCAGGTTTGCATAACCATATTCAGTCCCGGGTAACGGGGTTATTCGTGTCGATTGTAAGCCACAAGCTCTGGTTGGGGCTTCCACTGCATTTCGCAACCGTGTCAAGAAACTTGAGTAGCTTTGAACCCCCCTTGCTAGTTCAAATGTCACGTAACCCAGCGGCTTTTCACCGATTTCTTCATATTCTACCACTGCTGATGATGCCACAACCGCCATCATGCACCAAATTACACATATCGTTGCTAGCTTCATCCCTTCCATCTTGTCTTTTTAATGCACCTGGGCTTTTAGTAATCAAAAGATATAAGAGTTTATTATCTTCAGAAAACTGTTTTGTTTTCGATATGCTCAAAACTGCCTCTATTTATAGTCGTCTGTAGAGGAATGCCAGAATCGCTGAAGATAATTATATCCGTTAAACGTATCGATCACTTATCTAATATTAGTATATTACAGAATTACATCATATTATTGGTACCGTTTCGCATAATTTAAAAACGTAAAGCAAAAGAGGATCATGGCATTCGACGTGACCTTCTCTGGACCAGATGACTGATTAGAATGGCAACAGTATGCATAATTGTTGGTGCATTAAAGAGGATTCGCCCCATACTTAACCAGCAGAAATTCAATATACATCCATAACACACAATAATTAATTAGCATCTTCTGTAATTGTATAAAAAACATAAAAATAGATATGTACTCCCTCCGTCTCTTAATACTTTTCTCATTTGTACTTTTCACGTTTGTCAACGCACACTTCTAATCATTAATATCTTTAGTTTCGTATTAGTATTAAATATAAAAATTTCACCGTATTAAAGTACTTATGACTACGAATCCAACAAGATCACTCATGACTATATTTAGTCTGATAGATGAGACGTAAATTAGTAATTTGTCTCATGTTATGAACAGTCCCGACATTTCAAACGAGAAAAGTAAATAGAAACGGAGGGAGTAACTAATTAATAGTGTACAGTTCAGTGTATGAAAAACGAAAACGAATGTGCAATTAATTAATTAGTAACAATTGAATAATAAGACAAAAAGCAGATGTGTAATTGACCGGTATATTCTGCAATTGCTGAGAAGGACAGAATCATTATATGCTGATTGATAAGGTACCACGCTACAGGAACCGCCAACAGTACCCGCCCCCGCTACAGGACTTGGAGATCCCCAAAGTCAGACCTCATCATTACTAAGTACAAGGCAAACAGGATAATAAGCATGCACAAATCCCAAAAGGACGGAGAAAAGGACAGTAGCTGCACCAAAACAGCCACCCATGCTGGGGAGTGTCCACAGACCCATTCCCGCCACTGTAGCAACAGTGGCGGCCAAGGGCCTATATAAAGGACTCCCCAGCCAAAGTGGAAGGTAAGTGCAAATTTAACCCTAAAACTCTCTCAAAGAAGCATCTCTCACCATACATTTAGAGTGAAAACTCTCTGATTTCCCTTACTTGTCAAGCACATCCAAGTCACTGATTATCACGCCGGAGGCGCCTCACGGGATGTCACCCCCCGTGTAGCGTTGTTTTGCAGGTTAGGTCCTGCCTGAAGCTTCCCGGAACAGTGCACTGGAACCCTAGACGAGATTTGGAGTTATCATTTGGCGCGCCAGGAAGGGGCCTTCTCCCTAAGAGAAACCTAACCGCATCCCTAGAAGTTGGGTGAATTTATGCAAACTCGATCCGGACTCATAGTAAGTCAGACCAGCAACATGGCAAACCCTCGCCCAAACATGCAAAACACCAACCTGCTAAACCCCGACCCTACTAACCCTAATGCTCAAGTAGTCGGTGACGACGTGCTCCTACAAGACCTATCACCGTCCGGAAACTCCGTCCCAAACGCGGGACAAAACACCAACGCAGTACCCCCCCCGCTCGTTCAAGGGGGGCCCATTGACCTGACAAAGTTCACACAGCAACAGATCGACATAATGCTAAAAGTGGCATCTGCCTTCCCACAACCTAGGGGAGAAGCACGCGGAAACCATGAACCCCAAGACGAGGAAGAGCGAAGTGAAGCTCATAGCCAACCTCACCCACAAAAGTCCACAGCATCGCACCTTGGACCGTCACAAAACACGAACCACAAAAACCACGGTGGCCAACAACACCGCCCCTCAACCTGGAAGGAAAATAGGAGAATCCGGGATCTGAAAAAAGAGCTCGAGGCCAAGCAAGCAGAGTACGAAAAGGCCCGCGCCCGCCTCGAAGGCCGTCGTACCGAGACCCCTGAGGTCCGCAACGACACAGGAAGCGTCAATCCCTCCAACGCGGACATGCTCAATACGCTCATGGCCCTAAAGAAGCGCCTTGAAGACGGCACCAGTGGCGAGGTGGGAGAATCTCCTTTTACAAAAAGGCTGGAGGACGAACCGAAGCAAAGGCACATCAAGCACCTCAACCTGAATCCCTTTGACGGGATGGGAGACCCTGAAGAACACCTTAGCTACTTTAACCAACTGGCCCTGCACTATGAGTACCGCGACCTCACCAAGTGCCGTTTCTTCGCCGCCACCTTGAGGGGAAGCGCGCAACGATGGTTCAGCCGCGTCCCCGCCAGAAGCATAGACACTTGGGCCGACTTTAAAAGAGCATTCCTGAACAAATTCAGGGCGAACCAACCCCAGGAGGTGCACACTTCCTACTTACAAACCATCGGGCAAAGAGAAGGGGAATCCCTGCAGAGCTACATCAATCGCTTCAAGGAAGCGGTCAATAAGATCATCTGTGTAAACGAGATAGAGGCTCTCGTCCATTTAAAGAGAGGACTTGACCCGTACGAATGCGAAAAATATGTTGTCAAACTAATGGAAGTCCAGCCTACAACATTAGCCAAGGCATATGACCTGGCGTCCCAAGCCGTCACAGAAGCGGAATCTCTGGCCGTATTGAAACGGGCACGAGCACCTCCCGCTAGCAATCAGAAACACTACCCCCGTGAACGACACGCCCCGTACCAAAAACCCGTGGAGCAAATGCAAGTTCAAACTACGCATGGACCTCCTGCCAACAAAAACAACAACATATCTGTAAAGGATCGTCTGGGACCCGCGGTGGGTTCCCGCCCCGAGAAACGCCCTGAGCCTAATTGGACTAAGTTCAGCCTCACCCGATCTGCCCTATTAAGAGACATTAAAAACAAGCCATTTTACCAAGCACCACCAGCCATGTGGACAAACCCGGAGGACCGGAACAAAGAGCGCCACTGCGAATATCACGAAACACATGGGCACTCTACGGATAGCTGCCTCGCACTCAAACACTTCCTGGAACGACAAGCTAAAGCGGGAAACCTAAACCAATACCTCCCACGTGATCTGCCACCACCACCACCACAGGACCATCGAGACGGTCGAAATGTGGTCAATCCCGTCTTCGGCGGCACCGTCACGCCCCCTGCCCCAGGCGGGCCTTCAGTGTATGCCATCGCCCAGGGAGAGGTGCACAGCCCCATATACTTCACACACGCAGACTACGAGGGCATCAACCCGGATCACAACGAAGCCCTAGTCGTATCCCTGGTCATAGCAGAAAATGAGGTAAAAAGAATATTGGTGGATAATGGCTCCTCTGCAGACATCTGCTTCCAGCACACCTGGGATCGTCTGCGCCTGAACAACGCGGTTCCCGAACCCTGCCTGGAAGAGACACCTTTATACGGTTTCGGACACAACGCCGTGCCTATAGCGGGCGTAGCCCATCTGCCAGTCACCTTCGGGTCACCCCCCCACCAAATCACCAAGACAATCAAATTTTACATCATCAACGCGGTCTCCTCGTACAACATGATCCTAGGGAGACCAACCCTGAATGCGCTCAGAGCAATCCCATCGACCTCACACCTCAAAATGAAGTTTCTAACTCCCACAGGAATAGGCGAAATCAAAGGGGACTCTGAAACCTCAAAACGATGCTATGGAATAGCCTTAGTCCTAGCGGCCACCGAGCCCGGGAACATCAAGCGGGAAAACGCCGACAAACGAAAGCAGGAGAAACGAAAGAAACATGCTGAAAACCTCCAAAGGAAGAACAAACGGCACCGAGAGGTGCAGGTCATAGAAACCCATGATCCCACGCACGAAGAGCCCCCGCGCATGGACGCCGAACTCAAGAAATGCTTGTTACGGGATGAGCAGCCCGTGGCAAAACCCGCTGTGGCAACAGAACAAATTCAGCTCTCTCCCACCGACCCCACACAAAAAATCAGCATTGGGGCCGGTTTAGAGTCAGTGTTCAAGAAGGAACTCACAGATTTGCTGCGCGAATACGCAGACGTCTTCGCATGGAGCCCAAAAGACATGCCTGGCCTCGATGAATCCGTGGCCATGCACAAACTGAGTGTCGACCCCAAGAAGGCGCCAAAAAAGCAGAAGCGGCGCAACTTCGCACCTGACCGCCAAAAAGCAATCGACGCGGAAATAGATAAACTGTTGGACGCAGACTTGATCTGTGAAGTCTCATACCCGGATTGGGTGGCAAACGTTGTGCTCGTCAAAAAAGCTAACGGGAAATGGCGCATGTGCGTCGATTACACAGACCTTAACGCAGCGTGCCCTAAGGACCCATACCCGTTACCAAGCATAGACCAACTCATTGACGCAACGGCCGGGCACCTTATGCTCAGTTTCATGGACGCTTTCTCAGGGTACAACCAGATTAAGATGGCACCGGAAGACTGCGAGAAAACTGCTTTCATCACTCATAGAGGAGTGTACTGCTACAAGGTCATGCCTTTCGGCCTCATCAACGCAGGCGCCACCTACCAACGCATGATGAATAAGATCTTCGCACCGCAATTAGGGCGCAACATGGAAGTCTACGTCGATGACATGATCGTCAAATCTATGCTCCAAGAGACGCACTTGACCGACCTGCGAGAATGCTTCGCAAACCTCAGAAAACACAACATGAAACTTAACCCCGACAAATGCACTTTCGCCCTGGGAGCGGGAAAATTCTTGGGTTTCCTGGTGAGCCAACGCGGGATCGAGGCTAACCCGGAGAAAATCCAAGCCATCATTGACATGCAACCCCCAAAAACCATCAAGGACGTTCAACGCCTCACTGGGCGCCTAGCAGCATTGCGACGCTTCATATCAAAGCTTGCGGAACGGTGCCTCCCTTTCTTCGACACCCTCAAAGGAGCACTCAAAACCAAAAAACTCACATGGACAGAGGAGTGCCAAAAAGCCTTTGAAGACCTCAAGACGTATCTGGCGTCCGCGCCACTCTTGACGACCGCGTCCCCTAGCGAACCATTGTCGCTATATCTGGCAGTTTCTGACAAAACGGTGGGCGCAGTGCTTATTAAGGAGGCAGAAACGGTGCAAAGACCAGTTTACTATGTCAGCCAAACACTAAAGGACGCAGAAACCCGCTACCCCAATACAGAGAAAACAGCCCTAGCCCTTGTCATGGCAAGCAGGAAGCTTCGTCACTATTTCCAAGGGCGAGAGATACGAGTCGTCACGAATCAACCCTTGCGCAAAATCCTCCACAAGCCTGAGCTGTCAGGACGACTTATTAACTGGGCAATCGAGCTCAGCCAATTCCACCTCACTTATATCCCGAGAACCGCGATCAAAGCACAGGCCTTGGCAGACTTCGTCGTGGAGTGTAACTTTGCTAAACCAGACGAGGAGGCGCCGGACAACCAAAAACCCCTACCGGTAGCGGAAGGGTGGAAGCTTTACGTGGACGGCTCCGCCACCAACACCCGATGCGGAGCCGGGGCAATACTCATTAGCCCGGATGGTTTTTGTATAAAACAAGCCCTTCAGCTCAACTTCAAGGCCACCAACAACCAGGCGGAATATGAGGCCCTGCTTTCGGGTTTAGATCTCGCCCTAACTCTACAACTGCAAAATCTTACCATATACAGCGACTCCCAGCTGGTAGTTCGCCAAACAACAGGTGACTACGCGGTCAAGGATTCAACTCTAGCTCAATACCAACAACAAGTGCAGACCCGCTTGTCCACACTCAAAAGCTACCAGCTCCACCAAATAGACCGGGAAGACAACTCATTGGCTGACAGCCTATCCAAACTCCTAGAGGGAGAATACACGACCTCGGATGGTCCCGTCTACTTCCTATCTCTCCCGCATCCCTCAACAGAGGTCAAGGAACAGCTCAGCATTGCGCTCAACGAGGACAACTGGATGACCCCCCTCGTCGCTTACCTCCGGAACGGAACTCTGCCAACCGAGCATAGCAAAGCCCGACAGATCAAGGCAAACGCAGCCAAATTCTTCCTACAAGACGATGTTCTCTACCGTCGAAATTTCGACTCCCCCATTCTCAAATGCGTCGATGACGATGAAGCAACATACTGCATGCGGGAAGTTCACGAGGGCATATGCGGGGATCACATGGCGGCCAAGGCCCTTACACATAAAATCTTGCGCCAAGGATATTACTGGCCAACCATGGCAAAAGACTGCAAAGCCTTTGTCAGAGCATGCCACCAATGCCAGCTCTTCAGCAACGTCCCGCGCGCAGCCCCTGCAGTCCCAGTTTCTATACTCTCCCCTATCCCGTTCGCTGTGTGGGGAATCGACATTATGGGGCCTTTCCCCAAGGCCCGCGGGGAACTCCAATTTGTCATGGTAGCCATCGACTATATGACCAAGTGGGCAGAAGCCAAAGCACTCAGGACCATCACCCAAGAAGACGCAATCCGTTTTGTCCGTAACCAGATAATCACCCGATTCGGTATCCCCACAACTCTCATCTCGGACAACGGGACACAGTTCGTAGGAAAGAAATTTACCACCTTCCTCTCTGATCACGGGATCAAACACAAGAAAGCATCAGTATGCCACCCGCAAAGCAACGGACAAGTCGAAGTCACAAATCGCATCATCCTTCGCGGGCTAGAAAAAAGCCTCACAGAATCCAAGAAAAAATGGCCAGAACACCTACCCCAAGTCCTATGGTCCTACCGCACCACGCAGAAAACAAGCACAGGGGAAACACCATTTAAACTAGCATTCGGGGCAGAAGCACTGGCACCAGTGGAAATAGGATCACCGTCCTTCCGCATGCAAAATTTCAACATCAACGACAGCATTGAGGGAATGCGGACTAACTTAGAGTTACTGGACGAGGTCCGAGCAGACGCAGTCCAGAAAATGGAGCTTTACAAAGAAAGAACAAGGGACTTCTTCGGAAAGCGGGTCCGAATGCGGGCATTCCAGGTGGGAGACTTAGTCAACAGAGCAACCGAGGCATCAGACCCGCGCCACACGGGCAAGCTAATGCCCAAGTGGGAAGGTCCATATAAAATAGCACAAATCATCCGTCCTGGCTCTTACAAGCTATCCCACCTGGATGGCACGGAGGTCAACAATACTTGGCACGCAGAAAAACTCAAGAAATATTATCAGTAGCAGACATGTCCTAATGATTCATAGCATGTAAACGGGCATCCTTTTGGACTTATATATATTATCACGATGTTTTCCGTTAATTTGCATCCTGATGATTCATCCAACAAGAAGCACATAAAAAGCACAGTATATAAAGCACATCTCAACAAAAAGCACATAAAAGCACATTTACGCACAAGACAAAAGGACAACTTATAATATATAACCCATAGCTTACAAGGATCAGCTAACGGCCGCCGCGGAAACAACGCTACCCGGGTCAGGCCACATCAACATGTACCAAGCATATTACAAACACACGCATACGGAAAACACAAACAACAATGCACCCCCGAAACATACAACGGGGGTACTTAGGAAATACAACAACCAGCGTGGCGGTAACGACATCTAAAATGCCTCATCCTCCTCGCTCGAGTCGCTCGCGGAAAGCTCGTTGTGAATAAGCTGCAACTGCGCCCAAATCGCACCACGGCGTCTCACCTGGCGGGCACGAACACGCTCCATCTTCTTATGGTAAGACTCATGCAGGTCTTTGTTCTTTTGCATCAACTCCTCAAGGGCACCTCGAGCACGGGTGCTAAGCGGCTCGTCAATCCACACTTCATAATAACAATCACCCGCAACACAAGCCTCCATACGCCGCCCAGCATTCCGGCCACCCCAGATAGTCTTCATCACCACAGGACGGTCACAGTAACAGCGAGAGCCTACAAGATTGGACATGGTTAACAAAATTTTTACAGTACACAAGGGTGACACAACAAAGGGGTGAAGGAATATAATACCTCCGTTTCGGGGGCAGGCTATTTATACTACTCCCGTGCACGTGCCTGGCAGCCACCTATCACAAAGCAAGCATATAACCTAGGGGAAAGGACGACCACCGCCATCCCTCCCCTAGACCAAATCCACACGCAACAACAAAAATATAGCAAGGCATGGCCGCGTATCCGCAACCATGCCCTGACAACGGCAAGGCTCCAACCTGTAAACTCGAGCAAGCAGCACAAAGCACAGACACATACACGCAACTAAAAAAGCAAACAAAAGCATATTATACGCACAGCCCAAATCCACAAGTCAACAGCCATTGTACGTCAAATTACAGTCCCAAAAGAATAAGTTCAAATAGTCTAACCAGCCAAGTTCAAACGAAACTTAAAAAGCAACAGTTTAGAGACAAAGGAGTTAAATGGTGGGGGTCTCGGTCGAGTCATCAACAAGCTCTTCATCTCCCTCCGGGGTGGCAGCTTCGGTCCCGGGTTGCTTCTCTGCATCAGCCATGACCATGTCCGGGTTCTCCCTTTCCTCAGCTGCGGAGCGGGAAACCTCTGCTTCCTCCACCGCGGGATTCTCATCCACGGTCTCCAAAGCTTTTGGACTCTTTGTCCCAGCACTACCTCCAGAGCTACCACCCGCGCTCTCAAGCTCTTTCACCCGGTCGGCAAGCTTCTTGTTCTTCTTCTTCCTCTTGTGTGCCTTAGACTTTGCCTTCTTCAAGGAGGATGACAGATCTGCTACCCGCTTTTCCAAAGCGTCAACACCAGAAGAAGAACCACCCGCGCCCGCCACTAAGCTCAAATACTCTGCACTTTCTTTCACAGAAGAGACTCCCCCCTCAAAAGCTTTGGCCAAGGCAGCCCGATATTCAACACTAGCCTGATATTTCCGGATGGCCATCTCCTCAGTGGGTCGCGACGCAACCATAGCTTCAGCTTCTTCGGCACGCTTACGCAGCTCGGTGAAAGTCCGCTCCGAGGCCGCCTCCTTCCCCTCCCAAAACAGCCTTTGAGTCTCCAACTCCTTATCCACAAGGCCCCTTCGATCTGAAAGCACCTGCCAGTCAGCTTTAAGAGTCTCCATTTCTTGGGCAAGTGCTTTCTTCTGATCCTCGACTGCATGGAAGTTCTCCACCAAGGTCTTCTTTTGATCTTCCAGATCAGCAACCTGCTTCCGCAGTGCGATGTTGTCCTGGCGGAACATTTCTCCTCGGGTGCTTAACGCCAAATCATACCCTCGAGCCTGCAACAACCATCAGAAAACATATCACAACTCACATACACAGAATTAAAACGCTAAGCGCAAAAGCAACTGCACAACACATACCTTCCTGTGATGAAGCTCGGAACGACGCACCAGCTTTTTCCATCCCAACCCATCCAACTTCTCAAAATCATCTTCCGTAAGGCCAACCTGTCCTGGTGGCCCGGCTCCAAACAAATTGCCTCGCCCCACACGGCGGGCATCCAACGGTCCCAACTCATCTTCGGTCCCGGACGCATCCCCAGCACTCACACCCGCCATCAAATCCACATTGCCGCGGCGCTTCACGCGGCGCCCAATCTGGGCACTCAGGGTCAACTTCCGACCACTACCAGCACTACGGACCCGTTTCCTCCGTCTGGAAACCTCGGGGGTCTGTCCCTCTGTTGTCGGGTTTTCCAGCATCAATACGGTTGACGTCCCGCCAGCCTCAGCACTTTCTTTTTCTTCAACTGCACGGGACGATCCCGCCTCCGCAGCTTTCCCGCCAGCCTGTGTGCTGACCTCGATTTCACCCTCACCGTCCAGACCATCGTCAAACTCGCCCGCGGTGCCACCTTCTCTTTCTTCGCTGTCCGCAATCTCATGAATCTCCGGACTCTTTTCAACAACCTCCTCATCATCCTCCGCATCCCCAAACACACCTTGGTTTTCCACCTCCTCACTTGGCACATTTTCTTCCTGCTCAGTCACGGGTTCCGGTTCATCCCTCAAGAGCAGCACGCGGCCTCGGGACGCCGTCCCCGAAGTAGAGGCACCAATGGCCGTTCCCGCAGGTTGCACCACCGCCCCCCGTGTCGCCCTAGCAGCCGCGCGTCCCGCTCGGCTTTGCGCCGGCGTGCGTCGCCTTGCCTGCGACCGCCCTTCACCTTCAACCCGGGCAGCGCCCCTATACCTGGGGGGATTTCGGTTTAGCAGGCCCGTGAGCAATTTTATCTCTTCTTCATCAGTCATGCCCTCCAAGGGCGGCAACTCCGTCAATCGCGGGTCCAGGACTGCAAGTTCAAGCGACATATCACAACACTATAAAGCCAAAAACCCCCCAAACACAAAGCAAATTCCCCCCACATTTAGTAAAGTCAAAAACTTACGCAAGTATAGTTGCAGCCTCCCGTTCTCAAAGAATGCACTCTTGGTCCAGGTGCTCCCCAACGCCTTTGTAATACCAACCAGTATCTCCACGTCAACCGCGGACAATTGATCCCGCGGCGCGCGATAACTCTTCTCTACTTTCCGGGCCATATTAGGCATCCACGCCAGCTCGCCACCCGCCACCACCAGAAACTCATACTGCCAGTCCGTCATGCTATTCGGAAAATCAAAAGGCATATAATCCACAAGCTCTCTGCCAATCACGCTGCTCTTATTGGCAAAAGGCAACTCCACAAACGGCTTGGCCGTGCTCGTCTTGATGTTAAACAAGTGAAAGAAAGCCTTAAGGGTAGGCTGCTTCCCCAGAGCGGTGCAACTCGCTATAAACCAGTTAATAGCCCGGATCGCGTTGGGCGTGATCTGCGAGATAGAGCACTTCAAATGCACGCAGACAAGGTCCCACATGAAGCGATGCATCGGGAACCTCAAGCCCGCCTTCAGCTGTTCGAGGGTCACGCATATGGACCCGCCAGCACCACGATGATGCAACCTCTCCTCTTCCCGGGCAGGCCTCCAGCTATAGTCACTCCCAAACCTAAACAGCTTTGCCATGTATGGCCCGTACTCCGCCACATTGAACGTACTCCTCCTCTGGAGATGATCACAGCCTGCCAGTTCTTGCTCCACCTTGGCATTGTTTATCTCCACTGGGCGTATCTTGAAGGTCCGGTAGAAACTACTCTGATCCTCAAAGAACCTATAATGCATGTCTTTCGGCGGGAGTGGAATGGTGAACCGCGGAAAATCCCGCCATCGACCAGACAAACTAATCAGCGGCTTTGCCTCCCGCGTCACGGGATCAAAACAATCTTCCCCAGGCATGGCAGCCATTTCTTCTTCAGTACCCGGATGAATAGCTTCCAGACGCACCTCTTCAACCACAGCAGTCATCAATTACCTGCAAGATGGCCACACAGAGAACAGCCCGTTACATACATCGTCTCAATCCCGTCAGCAATAGCGGCATACAGACAGACAAAAACACATTTCACAAACAACCCCTTTTTGTTACCCGCAACCCCCATACAAACATATTATCAAACACCTACAGTACAAACACGTGCAACCGCCGCATATTACAAACCTTAAAACTTCGACCTAACCCTAATGGTGCACAACCCGAGACGACAATCCCGAGGTCGGTACATCGCCCTCATACCGCAAACGCCACCGTAAAGACGGCAGCCACGGCAACAAAAGCTTCACTACTACCACCACAAATCAAAGACGAAAACACACACATTCAGGCGATTAACATAACTAAAGGGCAAGATCTAACACACCAATCTGCTCACACTACGGCGCGAAAACAAGATTACGGCGCTCAGAAACGCCGGCGAAGCAACCCAACATATAAAGCACAGTAAAAACAGCAGCAACACGATGAAAACAAAAAAAAAAAAGAAGCAGAGTACACAGACATCAACAAGATACGATTCAGCCACAGCATAAAAAGAAAAGACAAGCATAAACTTGAAGGATCGCCGGCGACGCTTACTTGTTAACGGAAATGACAAAGAGAACGGTTGCACTTTACTCCTCCGGACGACCTCTCGCAACTTACAGGTGAAAAAGCGGAACACTTCGAAAAAACTAAAGCTTCAGACAAATATACTCAGAACTGGTTTTTAAGACATACATATATACTCCCACAATTACCAAGAGATGCATTAACTGCATGGCCACGTGTGCACACACGATTGGCTCAGAAACTGCACCACCACACCCACCTCTCCTCAAAAGCCGCATAAACTGTACTTCATCCCCAAAAAACCCCCAACTTTGAAAACCGGTGTCTCTTCGATTACCCATGTACACAAATACATATACGCCACTCTACTTATCAAATCCCACCCACAACATTCTCGCATTCAATTTTATTCCCCATTTATTACCCACTTTATTACCAGTCATAAATTGGTCGAAGACAAAAAACATAAATACAAGCAAACCAAAAGCCAGCGGGAAAGCAAAATACTTCACATATATATATTAAGATTCTTTTTTAATACAAGCCAAAGCGGACTCAGTCCGCGACAAGGAAGTCCTATTCTACAGCTGAGCCTCCAAGTCCGCAATGCGGGCTTGGACATCCTCTAGCCTCTCTTGCAACTCGTCCCTCTCTTCCCGGGCTGCAGCCAGCCTCTCCGCCACCGTAGACTCCGGCGCGGGTTCCGGACGGTCAATGGGTACATACCACCGCCCATTGATCTGCACCGCCGCTCGCCCGCGTCCCGGGACCAGCATCCTCTCATACACCTCCTCAAGGAGGTCGTCGTAGGGAAGGCCGTCCTCCAGCATATCAGCCAACCTCCTAGCAAACGGATCGGTCGGCAAATCATTGAACAAGGTCAAAAGTTCGACCCTTCTCATCCAACGCATCTGCGTCCTGTAACTACCACTGGATACATCACTGCCATTACTCACAGACGCCGAAGAATTATCAGACATTTTTTACGGTACTTTCACAGGAAAAAGAACGATTTGACGAAGTAGAAGAGAAGAAAGGAGATGAACGCACAGATGAAGTGCACAAATGAACTGCTCCAGCCCTTATATAGCCACAGCCACAACCCCGTAATAAAAGCAGATGGAGTTCCCGAAGCGTTCAAACTTTCCACAGGCGTTTCCTAGGTCAAATATAACTCAAGCGCACCTGGAAAACCAGCGGTCAACAGCCTCCTCAGTGAATGTCTGTGCAGTGCATTTAAGGCACACGGACACCCACAAGCTACCAGCCCACACAACTTCAACACCCACAACCTTCCCGCCAGATCTTCCCTCATTATTGGCCGCGTCCAATACCTGGGGGGCACATTTTCATTTTTATTCAAATTTTACAACTTCTCTCATTATTGGCCGCGTCCAATATTTGGGGGGCACATTTTCATTTTACTTCAAAATTTTTATCTTCCCTCATTATTGGCCGCGTCCAATACTTGGGGGGCACATTTTCATTTTACTTCAAAATTTTTATCTTCCCTCATTATTGGCCGCGTCCAATATTTGGGGGGCACATTTTCATTTTACTTCAAAATTTTTATCTTCCCTCATTATTGGCCGCGTCCAATACCTGGGGGGCACATTTTCATTTTTATTCATATTTATATCTTCCCTCATTATTGGCCGCGTCCAATACTTGGGGGGCACATTTTCATTTCACTTCAAAAATTTTATCTTCCCTCATTATTGGCCGCGTCCAATACTTGGGGGGCACATTTTCATTTTTATTCAAATTTTACAACTTCCCTCATTATTGGCCGCGTCCAATATTTGGGGGGCACATTTTCATTTTACTTCAAAATTTTTATTTTCCCTCATTATTGGCCGCGTCCAATACTTGGGGGGCACATTTTCATTTTTATTCAAATTTTACAACTTCCCTCACTATTGGCCGCGTCCAATACCTGGGGGGCACATTTTCATTTTTATTCAAATTTTACAACTTCCCTCATTATTGGCCGCGTCCACTACTTGGGGGGCACATTTTCATTTTTATTCAAAATTTTTATCTTCCCTCATTATTGGCCGCGTCCAATATTTGGGGGGCACATTTTCATTTTACTTCAAAATTTTTATCCAAATTTTTAATTCCTTCATTATTGGCCGCCCCCAATATTTGGGGGCTCCCAACCTCATTTTTGCTACGTGTTCTGTTCGCTTCAAAAATTTATCGCAGGCACTAAACTCAAACACAAAGGCAACACAAGGCAATACGCAAATAAACGGTTTCACATTAAGGCAGAAATAAAATTACAATCAGACACGGGCTACTCCCGCATCGAAACTACCTAAGGAAGCTGAGCCCTCAGCTCCGCAATCCGCTCATCTACAGCTTCCAGCCGGGTAAGCAGGCCGTCCCTCTCCACCTCCGCGTCCCGCAACCGCTCCCGCACCGTAACACCAGGAGGGACCGGCGGGTTGTCAATGGGCACCATCAAACGCCCATCCACCTCCTCCGCGTCCCGGGCACGACCCGGTAGCAGAAGCTCATGGTAAACAATCTCCAGAGCAGACTCATAGGACTGCTCCTCGTCCTCCAGAGCCTCCGCGATTCTCACCGTGATAAGCTCGGCCGGCAACCGGCGAATCCGGTTGATCAGATCCTGTCGCCGGCGCCACTCGCTCGACCGGCCATAGTACAGGTTAGAACTAGCTGCAGAGCTGTCAGAAGACATATCACCTGCACAAAACAAACCAAGGCAAGACGACCGGTTAAAAATTCCGATCAGATAACAAAGCAAGAAAACAGATGATCACTACGCCGGCAAAGCCTAAACTCGAACACTCACCAATATTGCAGAGACAAGCTTTTACAAAGATACGCGATGAACTGAGCACTTTTCACCAAGATAAAAACTCCCTTTATATAGACAGCACTCCAGCCCTTTGAACTTCAGCCGTTACTTCCCTAGGCAGTTGAAGCGCCAAAAAATACACATCCATCACCCCCGTCAAAAGCCTCATACATGTATCTGTGCCAGTAATTAATTGGCACAAATATCCGCACAAAAATACCATCAGTCAAATTAACCTTGCATGCAGTTACAGCATCAACCACTCACAATACGCCACGTGGAAAAACCGTACACTCCCCATACGGAACGACAAGACCAGGCGGCAAAAAGCTTCACACCTTTTGAAAATTTTGAAATCCATGGCCCAGCAAACACACACCGGGTAAGTCCAAGCCCGTAGCCCGCCACATCAATCCAACCACTCAACAATACACACTTGCACAAATACAACCCGGGATGACACCTTTGCGGGAAAGATTTTACTTACTCCCCCCACCCGCTAAAGCAGATGGAAGGAGTAGGGGGGCAATGATAAGGTACCACGCTACAGGAACCGCCAACAGTACCCGCCCCCGCTACAGGACTTGGAGATCCCCAAAGTCAGACCTCATCATTACTAAGTACAAGGCAAACAGGATAATAAGCATGCACAAATCCCAAAAGGACGGAGAAAAGGACAGTAGCTGCACCAAAACAGCCACCCATGCTGGGGAGTGTCCACAGACCCATTCCCGCCACTGTAGCAACAGTGGCGGCCAAGGGCCTATATAAAGGACTCCCCAGCCAAAGTGGAAGGTAAGTGCAAATTTAACCCTAAAACTCTCTCAAAGAAGCATCTCTCACCATACATTTAGAGTGAAAACTCTCTGATTTCCCTTACTTGTCAAGCACATCCAAGTCACTGATTATCACGCCGGAGGCGCCTCACGGGATGTCACCCCCCGTGTAGCGTTGTTTTGCAGGTTAGGTCCTGCCTGAAGCTTCCCGGAACAGTGCACTGGAACCCTAGACGAGATTTGGAGTTATCACTGATATTGCTTAAAAAATTGTCTAACTACTCCTATAGCAAATGTGGTAATTGTATAATAACATAAAAATAGATTTGCAAGTAATTGAATAAGTATACTGTTATCGTATATAGGGCAATTATATAAAAGAACAAAAAAAGATAGTGCAATTAAACATTATATTAATATCAATGCAATCCTATAGGAAGGACAAAAACAATAAATTTCTAGTTGCTCTAAAAATGTCAAACCAGTATTAAAATACTTGTTTCTAAGCATAAGACGCAAGAATTAATATTTTATCGAAATAAATATTCAAATCTTTAACTAATGTTCCAAAATTAGTATCATATTCTAACATCCATTTGGCTTGGATATTGCAGATTGTAAGCAGCTAATGCAAGAAATTACTAATGTTGTATTCTATTTTGTTAAAGGGTAGACCATTGCTTAGTAAGGCAATCCATATTTCTCTCTGATCGTAGTTTTACAAAGGACAATGCGCCTCCTGAAGTGATGTGTGATGTAGCTCCGTATAAATGATTTATTACATGAATGATATGTGATCTTCTTTCGTAAAAAAAAAAACCATAAAAAAGTTAACAATCTTACGATATAAATTATAATGATATGATTTTTTTAATTTTTTTTCAATTATATAATAGATATATAATTCAATCGAATTTTAGTCAATTTGATCATCGAAAGTCAAAACTGGACGATGGAAAAGAAATGGAAGAAATATTAAAGCAAAAAAAATATGAAAGTACACATTTATCAGACAAAATATATTGTTACGTTTTATTTTTATCAAGAAGGGAATTAATATTTCAAGCATCCCTCCCTGGCACATGTGCATATGACATGACTCAAAAGAGCACCTCTTAACGAGGAGGTAAAACACCAAAAGATTAACAATAATCTTATCACAAAAATTATAATGATATAATTTTTTATTTTTTATAAATTAAATAATATATGTATGTTTCAAATCAATTTTAATCTATTTGATCATCGAAAGTCAAAATGGGACAATTAAAAAGAAATGAAAAGAATATAAAAGTCACCATATAAAAAATTAATGATATTTATGACACAAAAAATATATTATTATATTTAATTTCTTATCAATAGGGCAATTAATATTTTAAGCTGCCTCCATAGAACATCTGCATATGACATGACCCAAAAGAACATCCTTGAAGAGGAACTCATATTGGACTTGCTCTGGAACTCATATCAAGACTCTAACTGCTATTGCAGAAAGTACAGAAACCACGCCCACTGCGCGCAGAGGTTTCTTCCTGTTTCTAGCCCCTGCACATGCAGGATCATCCTCCCACTCTTCAATTCATGCGAAAACTGAATGCGCAACAAGATACTACTAGTCGGTTAGGTGGTGTATTCCGCCGCCGAAATTTGTATCCTGTAATTTTTATTTCCTTTGTCTAAAAATTATGATATTAGAAATGAAATATGATTTTAAATTTTAAATTAGAGAACTTCTAGTAAAAAATATATAAAATTTAGATGTTTTTTGATTTTTTATTTTTCAAACATTTGGACAATCGAGAGAATATTATAGATAAATTAAATTCTACTTTCCTGTAAAGTTGAAAATCTTTTTCTATTTGATAATAATTTCAAGTTTAAAGTTACGGTCTGTTCTAAAAAAGAACCCAAGCATGAACTAAATCATATCAACAATTTAAGTTGTAAATAATTTATAATTTCAAGTTTTGATAACACTTTAAGAAATTCAAGATCTCAGTATCAACGTCATCATATTTTCAGTGAAAAATATTTTTAAGAAAGTTGAAATACTAATTTAGGACTAAACACTAGTTAGTGGTAATAGTCAAACTGATATTTGATGATAAATTAGTAAACCAACACTTAGTACTTAGTGTGTTTTGATGATATCATATTATAATTAATATTCTCCTGATCGATTTGATATTATATGTTGAATACGGAGTTCCATAACATGTGTATATTATAAAATTATCCTGAAAAAATTGTATTTTTCGAGCTTTAACGAGCCGAGCTCGAGCCGAACCCACTAAAACCTCGGCTCGAGCTCGTTTTATTAACGAACACATTTATGTGTTCGAGCTCGTGCTCGAGTTCTTAAGGAACCGAGCCGAGCCGAGCTTTTATCGAGTCGAGCTTGTTCGTGAACAGTTCAGTTCGTTAACAGTAGTTTTATTACCGGCGGAAGATCATCATCACTAACCATCACTCCGCTGATATGCTTTCAGATTCTGGACCCGTGCATGAACTACATTGAAAACAAGTCAGATTATCTTAGCTGGGACCACTACAAGAAACGAGGCCATTTACGACGGATAACTTACGACGGATCTATGCATGGATGCGGCATGCGAACTTAAGACGGAAATCAACATATCCGTCGTAAGTTCTCCATTTACGACGGAAAACTTACGACGAAGTCTTGCGCGCATGAACTCGGATCCTGAATTTTCGTCGTAAGTTATTACGACAGATTTACTACTCCGTCGCAAGTTCTTTAATAGAATATTTTTTAAATTGACAAAAAAGTAAAAAAAAATCCGGTTCTAAGTACGGTGTCGTTTTAACATTAGTAATTTACGACGGAATGTGGTCTTCCATCATAAATTCGCTATTTTAATATTTTTTTAAGTTAAAAGAGGAAATAAGTGTCAGATTAAGAGGCGGCGCCCTTTTTGGATACAAACTTACGACGGATTCCGTCGTAAATTTACGAACCATATTTAATGTCACTTAAATTATAAGAATACTACTACTATTATTCTAACAATTTATCGGGTCTTTTAAGTGTGCATCCTTCTTATTTAAATCCTTTTTATTAAAATATTGAACACGTTTTGTTACAATAGGCTGACATTGTACATTATAGCTACGATTACAAAAAATTTACAGTAATTTGGTCTTGTTTCCTACCTGGTGCTAATGTCATAGATGTAAAATGAGTAGTCGCTTGGCCAATTGTATATATGAGATCAAGTAATCTATATTCCTGATGTCATGTCACTTTTTATTGATCTCTTATGAGTAAACCTGTTAATTTATAGTTAGTTTAAAGAAGAGTTAAATGTAATATGTGTACTCAAAGTATGCTTCATATGCACTTTGTGTACCTCAAGTAACAATTGAACACATTGTGTACCTAATATATACAATTTGATGCAATGTGTGTGTTGATGATGTTTTCCGTCATCTCCGTTACTACACCTCCGTTAGTAGAGCCTCCTGTGCTTTGTTCAGCATATAGCCTGTATCTGATTCTAAATAGGAACTTAGATTTTATATTTAAAATATTTATTTGTTTAATAAATCAAATTAGATTAATATTAAAACAAGATAAATTGATCTAAATCCATATATTGGTAGAACTTACTTATTTAACAATTTATTTTATTTTTTCTATAATTGGTTTAATAAAACTTAATTTTAACTCTTAAATAAATGAAGTATCAAATTTATTTTAATTATTATATTTTTAATAAATATAATATAATACTACTTTTTTTCTACGCAAAATATATATTTTATGTGTTTCAAAATAAAAATTCTTATTATTATATTTCTCACATAGAATTATAATTTTTATTATTATAATTTTCAATCTACGGCAACAGCACATGTTCTGCAATATTTTTACACCATAAAGTTTAGCCATGTCCTTAGGTGACTGATCCCATGATATTTACAAAGGCTGACTTGTTTACATTATTTACTTTTCGTATATATTTTATATTTATTTTTTATATATATTTTATATTTAACATTTCGTCATTAATAATATAATACAAAATATGTTGTAAACTAAAGAGATGCGTAAATCTAAAATAAATAATGTGTTTAGTTAAAAATGAAAAATGTTATGTTGCTCAATGTTATTTTTAAAAGATTGTGTTTTTTCAGTTAGAAAATGTATAAAAAGTAATATGTTGTAGTTAAAAAAGATAATTGGTTATATAGATACGCTCACAATTCGGCTCGAGCACTGACCGACCGACCAAACTTATTATGGTTCGGCTTTAATAGTATAGTGTATAGATTTGCTCATAAAAAAAGTTAATTATTTGAAGACCTTCTTAATTTAATTCATAATATAAAATAAATATATGAATTGTTACTTTCGAACACATAAATAATTTATATTACTTAGGAAAAAAAGTAATATATAATTTTTTATTAAAAATATAATAATAAAGATAAATTTGATACATTATTCATTTAAGAGTTAAAATTAAGTATTATTAAAACAATAATAAAAATAAACCGATAAATGGATTTAGATCCATTATCTTATTTTGATATTAATCTAATTTTATTTGTTAGACAAATAAATATTTTAAATTCAAAATCTACATTCCGGTTTAGAATCACATACAGATTATATGTTCGAAAGAGCATAGCAGGGCTTTTCTAACGGAAGTGCAGTAACGGAGCTAACGGAAAACATCAGTAACACACACATTGCACTGAACTGTATATATGAGGTACACAATGTGTTCAATTCTTACTTTAGGTACACAAAATGCACATGACGCATACTTTAGATACACATATTGCATTTAACTCTTTAAAGAACCATCATGCTATTATCAAGTTTATCTTACTCCAAGCTTTTTTCTGCAGGTGATTGAAATTAGCAAGGGAAGTAAGGTGAAGTATGAGCTTGACAAAAAAACTGGACTCATCAAGGTGATTAAGGCTGCAATACTTTTGTTGAGATATAAGCCGGAACATACATGATTCTCAGCCAGATCTATATTACAAGGAGGTGGCTCTTTTACTTTATTTTCCAACCCCTTACTCTGTTCCCATTCATCTGAATTTATAGGGGTTAGGTCACATCTCATGCGTGCTCTCTTACTGGGCCGTTAGTTTTGGACTGCTTCATGGGCTTGGCTGTTATGGGCTTAGTATCTTCCGGGCCGGTGGCCCAACAACTTTAACTATGTAAAACATACATACATACTGCTTTCCCGCTTTCGCTAGATATGTATGCTGACTTTCTCAAATTTGCATATGCAGGTGGACGGTGTTCTATACTCATCAGAAGTGTACCCCCATAACTATGGTTTTGTGAGGACAATGATCCGATTGATGTATTAGCTAGGAAGCATGAGTGCGGGTCCGGGTACGGGGGTGCGCGGTACGGGGATACGGGAATTCGGCAAATCTAAAATTATGGGGATTCAGGTGCGGGGGGATTCGGCAAATATTAATATATTAAAAATATATTTTATACATGTATTTGAAGAGTTATATACATATTTAAACCAAATAATTGAATAAATAAGTTCAATATCCTTAACAATATACAATATAATTATTTAATAACACAATTATCACATTATAAGGTAGTTAAGTGATAGAGTATTCAACTAATCATAGAATTAATCATATAAAAAGAATCCCCAAGAATCCCCGAGTATCGAAGAATCCCCAAGAATCGAGTGCGCGGTGCGGCGGGTGAGTGAAGTATCCCTGCTTTCTAGTGTATTAGTTATTATGCAGATAAGTATTAGAATGTATTAGTTATTATACATTCTTTCCACTTTTCTGATGCCTTTTTGTTCAGCTAAGCTCATCATCTGCGTCCAATTCTTTTGATCAGACAAAACCAGTCCTGTATGCTCTTGCTAAACTCATAACTTCAAATGACAAAGAAGTTCTTACAGATGCTGTTGGGCATTTTCATATCTTTCTCATGGCACTAATGATAAAATCCCAAACTATTATCGACTCTGGTGTTTTTGCGGACGTCTTGTGAACTTTCATAGTGATTAATTGATTAAGATTATACATGCATAATGTAAACGTTAATGTTTTTTTTCCATTGATCGATGTTTCTCACTTGGTACATTAAGCTTGACTTTTGTTTTTAATTTTTTATTTTTTACTGCCGGCTAGTCACCCATCATCTTCTGGTCTCATTCCTGCTTTGCATACAGCTGGTAATAACGTCACAAGAGATGATATGCAGACACTGTTTTGTATTACACAGGTAATAGCATCACACACAGTCACAGTTATTTACTTATTTACGCATTTATAACATAATGGCAGCTATAATTTTCTAAGTTTGAGCTTTGATCAACTTTCAGGGATTTACCCCATGCAAAAGCCCAAAGCTGTGACGGCCTGCAAGTCTGTTATCACATCTGCCGCTGAAACAACTAAGCTTCCTGTTCCAGCAGATCCTATTATTAGACGATAAGGAAACTACAAACCTTGTCTGTATGACAACAATTTCCTCCCGTCTATGAAAACTGAATCCAAGGTAATTTCTTTGTCTGTTTATGTCTCTGGCAATTAAGCATATTATTACTGGTGTCATTATGTACTCAATGAAAGTCACAAAAAATCTACACTTCTTGCCTCATTTTCAACAGAACTCTCCGAGCCGTTTCGGACAGCAGCCTGGTCAGCAGTTTGATTACGGGAGATCTGCATCTGTTCATGGAGCTGAGTGGAATCAACTAAAGGTTCAGGCTCCTCTGTCAAGCTTTAGTTGTATTTTAAAAAAGTTGTTGCTTGTATTTGCTTCCACCTTGTTATGGAAGTTTGTATAATTTTAGCCTTTTGCTTGTGTACAATTATTTGTTGGGATTTTATTTAATGAAATTATGGTATTGCGGATTGATTCATTTGTTGGATTGTTAAGTCAAGGTCTACGGCCGAATGGGTGGCTCCTTCGCCGGTGTTGGAGGAGGAACTATGCATGTGCTTCCGGCTCGTTTTACTGATGCCCAAGACGGACCCGGATAGGCTTTATAAGCTGCCAAAGCTTTGCCTTATGGCGGTGGATCCACCACGCGAGGGAGTGTGTGTGTAATAATGTATAATTATAAGAGTTCAGCAGCAGGTTTCGTTTGCTAGCCCTGTTAACATTCTCACTTTCCATAATATGTATTAATAATTTTTGGGATATGAATAGTTCAGTCCGGGCAGTTTGTTCATGCTACGCAATACATATATTGAATTTAAATTGAAGTGTAAACAGTCAGTTTAGAAAAGTTTTGGCTTCACTACTGCTGACCAAACCATGCAATCTTCTGAGCTTCTAAAACACAGGAAACTTGAGGGGTTTGGTAAGTATGTCTGCAGCTTGATCCTCTGTTCTGAAATAAACAAGCTCGCGCGATAACCTCACATCTATGTGCTTGCTTTTTCCATGCAAAACAGGATTTTTGGATAGCTTAATCCTGGAACTATTATAAATTTCAGTAGCTCCCTCCTGTGTCAAATTTAACTCTCGAAGGATTCTTCTTAACCAAACAGCTTGACATGCGCATAAAGTGGCTGCAACAAACTCGGCTTCAGTTGTTGATAACGTATCAACTTCTTCATAATGTCTGGCCTGGTTGCCGATAAATATATCAGGCTTCCAACGATTTGCTTATACAATGTGCTGTTGACTTTCTTTCCAAACTCGGCTGGGGTCTTCACAAATCACAGGATTAGAATTGCTCATTTGAAACCT
The DNA here is from genome assembly GCF_001625215.2 of Daucus carota subsp. sativus. Classification (NCBI taxonomy): domain Eukaryota; kingdom Viridiplantae; phylum Streptophyta; class Magnoliopsida; order Apiales; family Apiaceae; genus Daucus; species Daucus carota. The sequence continues at coordinate 728,850 of NC_030389.2, forward strand.
GTTGAGAATGTCTTGTACCAAGAAAGTGCCACCAGCTGATTGTGATACTTCAATACCAAGAAAGTGGTGCATCATTCCAAGATCAGACATGTCAAATACCTCCATCATTGAATTCTTAAAATTCTTAAGCACAGCATGATATATCATTTCCAGTAAATATAATATCATCTACATATAAACATCTAAAACCGCAACCAAAATTTATCTAAATTTAAATCTGCAACCAAAATTTCGGTTCAAAAATTATCACAAATAATTAATTAAAATATTTAGACAAAACATCTAAAATCGCACGTCAAAAACCAAAATGTCATATAAAAACGAAGTAGTTCATTAATAAATTTGAAAAGCAGATAATTCAAAATAAACTTATTTTAAATAAATAGTCAGAATATATTATAAGTTTTTTACTGCAAGACTGCAAGTTACTGGTGATGCTACTGTTTTATATCTGAAGTCTTGAACAGGGCTCTGTGATTTGAATGCATTAGCTTGTAATAGTTCAAAATTCCTTTATTCAAATTGTTAGCCTGTGAATGATAGTTATGGCCATCTTATGTAATAAATTATGCACCTCCTGTTCCAATTTATCTATCCTAAACTCCTAGTTTAGTAACATGCAGCTCAAGAATTTGATAGCTCTTAATCTGTTAATCACATGTCAATAGTTAAAGGTTTTGATGTGTGGTCCGCTCCTATTAAGACTGTAGCAGCAGGTTGGAGTTTTGCTAAAGGAGCTGCAAACAAACCATCTGGGGCAGGATTAGCTAGTTAAGTCTTATAAGTGCGATCACAAAAGGAAATGCCCGTTCGGAGTTTAAGAGAGCTTGATGCTGATTTCATACCGGTAAATCTAAAGAAATGTATTCTTTTCAGAAAGAAGATAGAAAATGTTGAATTGGCTATAGAAACACATCACAATTCACACATATTCCACTCTCGTATAAAACCTCAATTAGGGAGACTTTCATAATAATACCAATTAATTCATCCGTATTCATAAATGAAAATTTGATACCATTTGACAGGGACTCAAAGAAAAATCAAACTTAGAATATTTCTCATCCAAGAGAGCCAAACACCAACGTAACACAAAACACACCCAAAAAAAACGCAGCACATATAAGCCGGTTATTCCAAAAAAAAAAACACATAACACTTAGGAATCTTCCGGAGGGAATGATATGACTTGGCTCAATTGTTTGGTGATTCAAATTCCCTCGGACTGCTGCCCTGCCTCGGTCTGACCTTTGATAGAAACCAGGCTTTCCATGTATGCAAACACTCCTTGACACATTGTGCTGATCTGAAATGCAAGATCTTTCCTTTCTTGTGTGTCGGGATCAAATAAGAAAATCGTACCATCCTCACATTGCAGTAAGAGCATGTTACTCTTCCAGTGACCAACAGGAGTCCAAACACCAGGAAGCGGCCCCAAAATAAATTTCTTGGTCCAACACCCCCCCTCACTCCATGTCCAAATATCAAAATTCTTCTGAGTTTTATGGAGAGACAACAATGCAAGAGAATCGTCATATACTGCAAGACGCTTAAAACTTGGCTGTGTATAGCCTGGAACAGAGTCTGGAACATCACTCTCTCTGAACGAATCACTAGCCATATCAAACGAAATCATCACTTCAGAGTTATTATCCAGTGATCCCAACCAGTAACAACATTCATTCACATATATGTAACAGTAATTCATTTCTAAATCATAAGGTTTAGACAGATCTCCGCAATACCTCCACGAATCAGTCTTTAATGAATACACAAGTACAGACACCGGATGGTGGAGATCACTTTTATCATTAGGATCAACCTCCCAATAACCTTTCATAACAACCACCTTATAATCCCCGATAACATGATCAAAACCAAAACCAAAAACCTCATACGAAGAATAAGTGAACTGCTTAGGAAGATCAGGCTTACAAATTATATCAGGCAAGAGCTTAAACTCATCAATAGCCGGATTCCACAACGCACGAGTACCCGTATATTGATACACATAATACAATCCATCACAAGGACCACTAAGAAAAGAGCAACGCATAGGCACACCACATAACTTATCACAAGCTAAAACTCGAGGAGTTTCATCGACAAGCAACTCAACTAACTCAATTTCAGCGTTTGTAATAAAATCTTGAACAAGGAGACAACCGCGCCAATCATCATTGTTGTTATAGTAGTTGCTTAGATGTTTGGATACAAAATTCGGGCTAGAAATCATCGCATACCATGATTTGCACACACTCTTAAACTGTAACAGGTCTTTTACTGGTAGCCTTGACAGAATCTCGATAATCAAACTTTCTGGCAATTTATCGATCTTGTCCATTGCAATTAACATTGATCTCTCTTTTCCTGCATTAATTCTGAAAATTCACCAACAAATTAAATCAGCTAAATACATAATTATCACCCACTTAATAAAACATATATATGCAGAGGGATATAAATAAAGATGTTACCTTTGTTTCAACAGTTGAGCCAAATGCCCAGTGTCACCTGACCTACTGTAGCGTCGCAAGGAGAGAGCCATTATTACAATCATTCAATCAATCCCCGGGTAATGCGATTTGCTTGTTCACCCCCGATTATAATGAAAACTATTCTCAAATTTTTTGCTATATTCGTGTTTTTTCATTAATAGTATATTTCAATTTTTGTTGATGTCTTGATTGTTTCGTGATACTTTTCTTTAAATTTTGATTTAGCCGATTTTCGCTGAATTGGTTACAAATAGAAGATATGGAATATATTTTATATATGATTAATAGATTAAAAGATTAAATCGTGTTTTTGATGCATTAATATAACTAGTTGAGAAGCCGCGCGTTGCGGCGGGTTATAAAAATTATGTTAATGATTTAATATTAATATTTATAAAATAAATTAAATTTACGGCAGCCTATAAAAATTATATTAATGATTTAAAAATGATTCAAAGCACGACAAATCTTAATTTTTGTATTTAGCGTGCGTAAAAGTCTGAAAGATATTGAGATTCAACTCCAAAACCATCCTTAATTTTAGTTGTGATAAATATTATGTTCTAATTGTACGAATATTAATTATCTCGGGACGTATGAACTCCAATCCATTCACGGGTTTATTAGTGTTTCCTTCCTTTTTTTGAATTGATTGTCCGCAAAAATATCAATTTAAATCTATTAAATCGCGGTCTATAACTACCCTTGCTTGTAAGTTGAAACAACTTTTATTTTTATGATACGTATAAACAACCTACCATAGCATTTGACGTGACCTTCTCTGGACCAGATGACTGATTAGAATGGTAACAGTATGCATAATTGTTGGTGCATTAAAGAGGATTCGCCCCATACTTAACCAGCAGAAATTCAATATACATCCATAACACACAATAATTAATTAGCATCTTCTGTAATTGTATAAAAAACATAAAAATAGATATGTAACTAATTAATAGTATACAGTGCAATGGTATAAAAAAAGTGCAATTAATAAATCAGTAACAATTGAATAATAAGACAAAAAGCAGTTGTGTAACTAATAGGTATATTCTGCAATTGCTGAGAAATACAAAATCATTAAATGTTGATATTGCTTAAAGAAATTGTCTAACTACTGCTATATAAACGCTTGTTACTAAGCAAGCATAAGAGCATAACACACAAGAATATTTTATCAAAGATGAATATCAAAATCTTTTTTTGTTTCTTTCTGCTGTGTTTTATTACCGGCGGAAGATCATCACTAACCATCACTCCACTGATATGCTTTCAGATTCTGGACCCGTGCATGCACTACATTGAACAGAAGTCAGATTATCCTAGCTGGGACTGCTGTGTTAAGTCCAGGTCTACGGCCGACTGGGTGGCTCCTTCGCCGGTGTTGGAGGAGGAACTATGCATGTGCTTCCGGCTCGTTTTACTCATGCCCAAGACCGACCCGGATAGGCTTTATAAGCTGCCAAAGCTTTGCTTTATGGCGGTGGATCCACCACGCGAGGGAGTGTGTGTGTAATCATGTATAATTATAAGAGATCTTCTCACTAGCCCTGTTAACATTCTCACTTTCCATAAGATTTATTAATAATTTCTGTCATATGAACAGTTCAGTCCGGGCAGTTTGTTCATGCTACGCAATACATATAATGAATTTAAATTGAAGTGTAAACAGTCAGTTTAGAAAAGTTTTGGCTTCACTGCTACTGACCAAACCAAGCAATCTTCTGAGCTTCTAAAACACAGGAAACTTGAGAGTTGAGGGGTTTGGTAAGTATGTCTGCAGCTTGATCCTCTGTTCTGCAATAAACAAGCTCGCGCGATAACCTCACATCTATGTGCTTGCTTTTTCCTTGCAAAACAGAATTAATTAATAAATTTGAAAAGCGGATAATCAAAAAAAACTTATTTTAAATAAATAGTCAGAATATATTATAAGTTTTTTACTGCAAGACTGCAAGTTACTGGTGATGCTACTGTTTTATATCTGAAGTTTTGAACAGGGCTCTGTGATTTAAATGCGTTAGCTTGTAATAGTTCAAAATACCTTTATTCAAATTGTCAGCCTGTGAATGATAGTTATGGCTATCTTATGTATTAAATTATGCACCTCCTGTTCCAATTTATCTATCCTAAACTCCTAGTTTAGTAACATGCAGCTCAAGAATTTGATAGCTCTTAATCTTTTAATCACGTGTCAATAGTTCTGTAATGCCCTTTATTTGTTTTGTTTTCTCTGGGTTGATGTCATGATTTTTAGTTTTTCGGACTTTTCACGATTTGGAAACCGAACCGCATCATATGAAACCGCATATATTATAAACCGAACCGCACCAATGATGTTTGGTTTGATTTCAGATTTCAATTTTAGAAACCACACCTATGTGGTCCCGGTTGCGGTTTTAAGTGCAAACCGCACCATGCACATCCCTAATTGTAACTACAAATTTTATAAAAAAAAATATATGAAACTTATGTCGTTCTTTAGTTTCTTAAACACTAGCCCCGGCCAATGGATAATGATCAGTGTACAACCAGGGTATGTTTTGATGTTTGGTCCGCTCCTATTAAGACTGTAGCAGCAGGTTGGAGTTTTGCTAAAGGAGCTGCAAACAAACCAGCTGATTGTTTGGCAAAATTAGCTAGTTAAGTCCATAAGTGCGATCACAAAAGGATATGCCCGTTCGGAGTTTAAGAGAGCTTGATGCTGATTTCTTACCGGTAGATCTAAAGAAATGTTTTCTTTTCAGAAAGAAGATAGAAAATGTTGAATTGGCTATAGAAACACATCACAATTCACACATATTCCACTCTCGTATAAAACCTCAATTAGGGAGACTTTCATAATAATAACAATTAATTCATCCTTATTCATAAAAGAAAATTTGATACCATTTGACAGGGACTCAAAGAAAAATCAAACTTGGAATATTTCTCATCCAAGAGAGCCAAACACCAACGTAACACAAAACACACCCAAAAAAACACACACACATAACACTTAGGAATCTGCTGGAAGGAATGATGAATGACTTGGCTCAATTGTTTGGTGATTCAAATTCCCTCGGACTGCTGCCCTGCCTCGGTCTGACCTTTGATAGAAACCAGGCTTTCCATGTATGCAAACACTCCTCGACACATTGTGCTGATCTGAAATGCAAGATCTTTCCTTTCTTGTGTGTCGGGATCAAATAAGAAAATCGTACCATCCTCACATTGCAGTAAGAGCATGTTACACTTCCAGTGACCAACAGGAGTCCAAACACCAGGAAGCGGCCCCAAACTAAATTTCTTGGTCCAACACCCCCCCTCACTCCATGTCCAAATATCAAAATTCTTCTGAGTCTTATGGAGAGACAACAATGCAAGAGAATCGTCATATACTGCAAGACGCTTAAAACTTGGCTGTGTATAGCCTGGAACAGAGTCTGGAACATCACTCTCTCTGAACGAATCACTAGCCATATCAAACGAAATCATCACTTCAGAGTTATTATCCAGTGATCCCAACCAGTAACAACATTTATTCACATATATGTAACAGTAATTTATTTCTAAATCATAAGCTTTAGACAGATCTCCGCAATACCTCCACGAATCAGTCTTTAATGAATACACAAGTACAGACACCGGATGGTGGAGATCACTTCTATCATTAGGATCAACCTCCCAATAACCTTTCATAACAACCACCTTATAATCCCCGATAACATGATCAAAACCAAAACCAAAAACCTCATACGAAGAATAAGTGAACTGCTTAGGAAGATCAGGCTTACAAATTATATCAGGCAAGAGCTTAAACTCATCAATAGCCGGATTCCACAACGCACGAGTACCCGTATATTGATACACATAATACAATCCATCACAAGGACCACTAAGAAAAGAGCAACTCATCGGCATACCACATAAATTATCACAAGCTAAAACTCGAGGAGTTTCATCGACAAGCAACTCAACTAACTCAATTTCAGCGTTTGTAATAAAATCTTGAACAAGGAGACAACCGCGCCAATCATCATTGTTGTTATAGTAGTTACTTAGATGTTTGGATACAAAATTCGGGCTAGAAATCATCGCATACCATGATTTGCACACACTCTTAAACTGTAACAGATCTTTTACTGGTAGCCTTGACAGAATCTCGATAATCAAACTTTCTGGCAAATTATCGATCTTGTCCATTGCAATTAACATCGATCTCTCTTTTCCTGCCTTAATTCTGACAATTCATCAACGAATTAAATCAGCTAAATACATATTTGGAGAGGGATATAAATAAAGATGTTACCTTTGTTTCAACAGTTGAGCCAAATGCCCGGTGTCACCTGACCAACTGTAGCGTCGCAAGGAGAGAGCCATTATTACAACGAATCACCGGTTTATGCGATTTGCTTGTTCACCCCAATTATAATGAATATTATTCTCAAAATTTTTGCTATATTCGTGTTAATTCATTAATAGTATATTTCAATTTTTGTTGATGTCTTGATTATTTCGTGATACTTTTCTTTAATTTTGACTTAGCAGATTTTCGCCGAATCAATTACAAATAGAAGATATGGAATATAATTTATATATGATTAAAAGATTAAAAGATTAAATCGTGTTTTTGATGCGTTAATATAATTTAACTTTTCAGTCTCAGCAGGAAAAAAAAAATCTGACCAATAAAAATATTCATTAATTAAACTTTATGATTCACCTACTCAAAAGGTAATAGAGTATCTTAATACCTTTTTTAAAATTAGTGTAGAAAAATATGTTAGGGAAATTTAGGGGTTATTTGACTAAATTTTAAAAAAAAATATTAATTAAAATGTAGATTTTCTATTAATAAACTTGCGAGCTGAATGAGTTTGCTTGATTCCAAAAATCACATTTTAAAAACGCGAACTCTTTGTCTAGTTAATAGTCTCCCAAACAACAGCATATCATACACAAATATACATGTAACAAATGAAGCGATCAATTGTTCAAACACATATTTCCGATGTCAATTTTTCCAAATGGAAAATGGAAAAATTGACCTCGGAAATATGTGTTTGAACAATTGTTTGTTACATGTATATCTGTGTATATGTGTATGATATCGTGGTGTTTGGGAGACTATTAACAACACAAAGAGTTGCTTTTTCGAAATGAAAGATATAAGTGTTGCTAATGTGATATTTGGAATCAAACAAACTTTGTCAGCTCGCAAGTTTATTATATAGAATATAATGGTTCATGTTCATTCAACTCTCCTGTAAAGAAACAAGAGGTTACTGTGCATGAATTTACCACGACTTCATACGTAGAGCCGACCAAACGGTCGGGCCGTGCTGGTTCGGATCGGTTCGACCGCGGGCCGTGCTCTTTTTTCTGGGCATGGGACCGGCTCGTCTACACAAACGTGCCGGGCCGGGCCGAACTGGCCAAAACAGAAACCGTAACCGGAGTCACCGGTTAGACGGTAAACCGTAACCGGAGTCACCGGTTAGACGGCTTTGACGTGCCGTACGGTTCACGGGTTTGCGGTTCACGGGCTGTGGCAGTTTAAACAGAGAAAGCAAAGAAAGTTGCAGGTGAATGGTGTGACCGGCCCGCGGTTCACCTTTGCAGATGAATATAAGCGAATACTATCTGGTCCTGTGTAATTTAGTTAATTTTGTAAAAATAAAAAATAGAGTATAATAAAATGAATGCGGCATATATTAAAACGTAGGAAAGAAAACGCTGCTGCGCAGTGTAATGATAAATTTTTAATAAGTTGTAAACTTTAATTATTCTTTTAAATTTGATAATTAGTTTTAATATGATATTATAGCTATTGAATTTATTTAATTTAATGGTATTGTTTAATTTAATTATTAATAAATTGTAAGCTATTAAATAACAAAACCTAAAAAAACTAATTAAAACATATTAATATATTAAAACACTAATTAAATTGTAAAACGAAATCAAATTCTAAAACAAAATCATAATTAAAAACTAAATCAAATATCTAAAACTAAATTGAAATAATTCACAACACAATATCAAATTAAAAACTAAACCGAAATCGATTAGATCAAATTAATCTAACTAAATTAATCAACAAAACTAAAATCAATTAAACTAATATAAGAACAGACGATTAAAAAAGCGGTTTCGGGGCGGTCGGTCCGGGCGGTTTGGCCACCTCTACTTCATAGTCCTCAAAATGAACAGGCCTGCTTCTTTCCCTTGTAGACCTCCTTAAAGGTGGAATTACATCATTTTCTTCTTCTGGATTGGTTTGAGCTCTTTGTTCTGAATCAGCTCCATTAGCATTTTCATAAAAAAAGATTCTGAATTATCTTCATGATAATCAAGAAAGACATCTGTGTTACTTTTCTTTTGATCAGAATTTAATGAGGAAATCTCATCAAACACTACATCTCTAGAAATAGTTAACTTCTTTGTAACAGGATCCATACACCTCCAACCTTTTCTATGTTCATCATAACCAACAAACAAACATTGCTTTGCCTTTGCATCAAGTTTCTGATTTAGGAATATGAACATAGTAGATAGAACCAAACACTCGAAAGGTACTAACATCTGGTTTATCACCAGAAATAATTTCATACGGAGATTTGATTTTACCTGGCCATGGAGGTAGCCGATTAATTACATAGGATGCACATTTGATAGCCTGTGCCCACAGCTCCCGAGGAAGGTTCTTATCGTGCAACCATGACAAACTTGTTGTGCAAAGATGTGCTAATTTTCGTTCCGCTACTCCATTTTGTTGTGGCGTATTTGGACATGTCATCTGCCTCTCTATTCCATTTGTTTTACAATACAAAGAAAACTCATTTGACATAAATTCACCTCCGTTGTCACTCCTTAAGCCCTTTATATCCCTCTTAAATTCATCTTTTACAGAGTTCTTGAATTCATTGAACTTTGACAAAGCTTCACTAAGAATTTCTGGGGGCACTAGCACTCTCTTTTAAGAAATATACCCACAGCTGTACCTAGAACAATCATCGACCAGCAACATTAAGTATGTAAAACCTCCATAGCTGGGTGTTCTTGTTGGACCCATCAAATCCGTATGAACTAGCTCAAATAATTCTGATCTGCAAGAAGAAGAGCTTTTGAAAGAAAGGCGATGCGACTTGCCAAATTGACAACCTTGGCAAATTATATTTTCGCGAACCAATTTGATTTGTGGAATCCCATCCAACAACCTTTGGGAAACAATTTGTTGAAGCATTTGATACCCACATGTCCTAAACGAGCATGCCAAATTGATGCACCGTCAACTTGGCTCGTTTTCTTCACATAAGCTTCCCCTGCTGACATTACGAATAAGGAATTTTTCTTCTTGCCATGAAGAACAACATCTGCTTCCAAGTTTTTCACGTTCTGAAGAACTTTTACATCATTTGGACAAAAAAGAACATATTTACCAGAATCAGTAATTTGAGAAACTGAAATTAAGTTTTTCTTCAAACTTGGCAGGTGATATACATCATTAAGCATGACACTTTTAGCTTCCAAATCAGCAGCACCAATCTTTACATTCCCTTCATTTGCCACTGCATGAACCGAGTTATCCGCCGTCACAATTGCTCGATCTCCATTGTGTCGTCGTTGCTCAGAAAAAAATGAATTATTCCCTGTAACATGATGAGAACAACCAGAATCCATGATCCAATCTTCATATGAACTTGATTAAGCATAGCCAGCTCATTCTCCAAAAATTGTAATCTCGCATTGTTCTTTTTAGTCAACAATTTATCAAGACACTTGCTTGGAGAGCTAACATCACGCACATGATCAATAAACACTCTGCTTATTGATGTCCTTAATACAAAAAGCGCCTTACGACACTTGATCTTCCATTTTCGACGTGATTCAGCATTCACAGGGATATTTGCCGGCTCCGTCTCTGCACCAGAAACAATGTCCCATAGGTCCTGACCTTGAAGATATGCCTCCAAACACACATTTTCCAGTACTTATAGTTTGTCCCTACAAGCTTTTCCACACCGGTAGATCCATTTCCACCATTCATAGCTTCCATTTGACAAAATCACAATTTTCTGCCAATCCTTTACTCCTCTCCAACAAGAAAATGAACTTCATAGACAAGAGAAGTAAAATTATATAGCTGTGAAGTGAGATGGCTCTCATACCATATAATAAAATAAAACTAACTGGAAAAGAATAAATATGCAGGAGAATAGGAACTCATTTATTTGCAAAACTTAAAGAAAACAAAATACTTATAGCTCTAGGCTATATTACTATCTACCATCTACTATCTACTGAGCGAATCATCTGATTTCAAAATACAGCTCCAAACCTTATTCCTCTAGGCAAACTGGGGATTTTGCTTGAACGAGCGATCGCATCCCATCCACTTCAGCCACGTACTGACTGCTCCGTGCCCTACTTCATTTTGGCTCCAGTTTGGCTTTAACTTCATTCTGAATCCACACCAGCTTCACTGAGTTGGTTGGAGGCGCGCTTGGTGCATCAACAGGCCTTCTGTCTTTGGGCGTGGGTATGAGTGTATTTTCTACAACTCTAAATGTTTGGTTTTAGTTCTAATAGAATTTGTGCATTGTTGAAACCTATTGTAGCGTATACAAGTATGCAAGGATCTGATTTCCGTTTCTCGTTCATTTCCATGTCTATCTATATGTATCTATCTCATTGTTTAAGATCGTTAATTCTTCATTTTGTGTGTTGATTTGTGTGATTTTCCTGTTTATATGTTCTGTTGTCAGCGGTAGGTGTGTTCATTTTTGTTGTTTTCTGTGTGAATTAGGTTTTTGTGTGATGAATGTGTTCTTTGTTGTATATAGGTCTGGTTGATTTGTGCTTGTGATTTATTAATGTTGTAAATGTTAATTTGAGTTCCTACAATGCATCTGAGCAAAGAGTCGAGACTTGGTCCTCGTTTGACGTTGGCTATCACCAGAGCACAACGAGATATACGTTTACACACAAGCACGCATACACAGAAAGTAAAGTATCTTACTGACCTTAAAATATTGGTCTTTCCATTGAGGTGGGAGTAGGTGATATAAATGTGTTTGTACCTGCTTTACGCAAATGAGAAACCAACAATCTCATTGAATCTTATAATTTTCGGTGTCGATTGCACTTCCCTGAATCATGGTTCATATAAATTAGATATTATTAATCCCTAAAGCCAAGACAATAATACTGATAGATTTAGGGATAAACTATTCATAATCATAGCTGAGTCAGGTTCAACCAATAAAAAGGTAGATAGTATAAAGTCATATATGAAAGGTTGCCACCATGAAGATCAGTAGATCTCAGCAAGTAAAAAAATAATTTAAAAGACCGGATCAGACAGCTATTTTAACCCAAAGATCTGTGTTTTGTATTTGATGCTTTAGAGTTTCATGTAAGATCTTTGTAAGAAAGCTTTGGTTAGAAATGCATGTCTAAAGATATTCCATTTGGCTTAATTTTTTGACTTTTTTACCTAGCAAACTGCGAGGAACAGAGACAGCTTAGCCAAGAAAGAAACAACACAGACAGTTGCTACTATCAACTTTTCCCGAGCGATGTGTTTGTTGTGTTTTTCAGATAGTTGTATAAAGCATGGTGGCAAATTCAGCTCTTAAATACCCCACAAAGTTTCAAGTTGCCTGAAACATGAATACCACTTGCATTTTGGAAGACACCATCAAGTGGCACTGCACCCTCAAAATTGTTAAATGACAGGTTCAAATTTAGCAATCTCGAAAGTCTGACCATGTTCTGAGGAATTTGGCCTCTTAACTTGTTGCGAGAAAAATCTGGGTAGCGAATAATTTTTAAATTATCAAATGCTGGTAGGCTTCCCGGGAGAACTAATTGGATTGCATATTGAGTCTTTCCAAAGTCAAGCAAATTCTGATATCCAAAAAATAAAAAACTATGACATTATATCCACGAACATACAACTTCATCCACAAAGTCCAATAAAATCAACTGTGTCATTTTATGGGCTGCTAGGTTTTTCACAGGCACACTCTTTTATGGGGTAGTACTATATTTTATTGTTTCGCTTTGTTTAATTCTTTTTCTCTTCAAATTTATTTACGTTATATAATATCTGTTTGTGACTGACAACTGCAAGTATGATTCTTAACTTATTTAGATATTTCTCTTCAAAATATCTGTTTGTTTGCAGTTGTGACTGACAACTGCAAGTATGATTCTTAACTTATTTAGGGAGCCTTTTTATCAGCTGCACTGCCTAAGATGCAAACCAAGGTATGCAATAGATTTCTTATTGAATACTCTATTTTTCGTTTTATATTTTTTTATATTTATTAGGCATTTTACATTGAAGGATATTTTCTTTGGTGTTTAATTTTTTTCTGTAGGGTTTGGCTCTCACTGAGGTACCAAATATAAAATTCGTAGTTATAATTAGCGGCGGTAAGTTGAAGAATGAAGCTTTATTGGAGAAGGCATTCTCAGACGTATATAGTTTCCCATCTTTGCACATTTTAGGTAAATTATTGATTGCAGTATATAGTATAGCTGATAGATTAGGCTATGAATTGACGAAACAAAAACCATGGTAAATACTTTTCGCTTGATTCTATTGCTGTTAAAGCAACTTAAGCTTATTTATTAATTTGTTATCTGCTGATCAACATGATAAAATGATTAGGAATGTGTTAAAATTTCACCTATTAAAGACAAACAAGTGCAGATTAAAACTTTTAGAAAGAGATGAGCATATGACAGTGTAGATTATCCTGGATACAAGAACAGAAACAGAAGAGAAAATAATCTTAACTAATAAACAGTCTCTGGATACAAACTAAAGTCACGATAAGCGCCTGCATAGGTTTCTGATTTTATTTTCTCAGTGTCGTGAAAAGCAACAAGCAAAGCCAAATATTCAGCTTGTGTTCTAGAGTTCAATCCTTCTAATTGGATACGCAAGTGAACACCATATTTTAAGTTGCTTAAAGTGGTGAATGTCGAATCAATAGTGGATGTTGTAGTGCTTGAGCAGATAAGGGATTAGTCTAACCCATGAAATTTGGAACAGTGCTCGGTTTGATGATTAAAATTATAAAATAATGGTATTAATCGACAGTAATTAAACTTATCACGGAAAACTAATTATTAGTAGTTGGCGATGTAGAAAACCTTAGGACACAGAAATTTTTAGCTAAAGAAATTGTTAACAATGTTCAGGCATAAGAACGCAAAACATTATTTTATGGTTGTTTATATATCATATGCTAGCTGCTATATGACGCTAAGAGTCACATACAATTTTCAGGTATTATCTCTGATTTCCTATCAAGCAGGTTATAAAGAATTCAGGCAGTATCATCTCGGGAATAAGGATCCGCAGATTATCTCAATTCTCTCAGGATACTTATTCTCTATCTTCTATCATATAACATTTATTTACAAGAACTGAGAAATACCAAGTAATGTCTCTTTGGGTTTCAAGATAAGAAAATGGTTAAATATGACATTTGAAAATTTATAAGAACCTAAGTTTGATAATATTCTGGGAAAACACATGAGTGTATGTCATTCTTTTACATTATATATCAGGCAAGATGGACCTCCTAAAACCACAAGGAACGACGACTCTAAAAACTACACATCACATATATTTCTTTCTCAAGCATAAAAAGAAAAAATCAGACACCATCAAGTGGCACTGCACCCTCAAAATTGTCGAGTAACAGGTTCAAATTTAGCAATCTCGAAAGTCTGACCATGTTTTGAGGATCTTGGCCACTTAACTTATTGCGAGAAACATCTGGATAACGAATATTTCTTAAATTATCTAATGTTGGTAGGCTTCCCTGCAAGGACTTGGATTCGATATTGAGTCTTTCCAAAGTCAAGCAAATTCTGATATCTCTAGGAATATTGCCAGAAAAATTGTTATTTGAAACATCTAACGCAACAAGTTTAGTCAATTTTCCAACCTCCTCAAACAAGGGTCCAGAGAAGAAATTGTCAGACAAATAAAAAATACTGAAAGTGATGAAACACTGAGAAGCTTCTTTTAAACAGTACCATTCACTTAACTTGCAGAAAGATCAAAAGAATGAAGATGTGTGTAGTCCCCCAAACTTGAGGTATGTTTCTTTCTAAACTGTTATATTGCAGATATAGATTTACCAGGTGAGTAACATTAACTATTGAATTTGGGATCTTTCTTGTCAGTTGATTCGAATCCAAATATATCAGCTGTCACAGATCATTTAACGCATTATATAGAGCTTGTTCCTAATAAGTTTTTTTATATATAGATTCAAATATAAGTACATATTTTTTTTAAAATTAGCTTAACCAAACAACACCACATTGTGAAAATATCTTGCTAAAAAATTAAATGCTCTAATATATTATATAACTACATCATGGTACAAATAAATTATACGATACTTGAACATAACAAGGGAAATATTTGTGTATTCTACTTGAGGTATATGAATACCTTACAAGATTCTTCATTATCTTTATATGCACATCGAAGTTGTTAGAGCCTTATGTGGCTAGGGTTCTGTTTTAAACTGAGGATATTTTCTCATAGAGATTAACCTGAACTCTTTTTGCATGTAGGATTGTCGTGTCCATGCTTTATATTCAACACCATCCTTCTACGCTGATGCAAAATATGCGGTAAACTCATTGTGGTCATTCAAGACAGATGACTTCTTCCCGTGAGTTTAAAATTTAAAAAAGATGTTAGTTGGCAATCCAATATTTATTTTTTTAAAGTACACGTACATATATTCACTGATCCATGCCATTATCAGATATGTCAATCATATAAATGCCTAGTAGACCAAATATTTTACTAGTAGTCCTGCTTTGAAGGGCTATGTTTTCAGCAAGCATTTACAACCTCACCCTGTTCGTCATGCTGTCCCGCAGATGCACCAGGTCGTCCCCCTATATGTACATATCATTTTTTAATTACATATCATTTCAGGATTAAAAGACTATGCATGTGTGGATGAGGTTTTTCGGTTAATATTTTGTTATTGATTTCACATTTCGGTCCACTAAAGTTGAGTGTAAATTTTATATTTGCTCAGCCATAATTTTTACAGACATATTTTATAATTGCGTCCTTGTTTGCAAGCTTACTAAGACACATGAAAAGTTTCAATTGGATATGTGTCCTCAGCTTATCCAAGTCGGGTACATTTAGGCAAATTGCAGAGTCCGACTAAAATCTTGAACTTATAATGAGTTGACTTTTCTATTAGTATGTTGTGCAGTTTATGCACTGTGTTGGTGAAACAAAGTAGTGGATCATAGATGATGTCAAGAATGCGCTAAAGTGTTAATTAAGAATCGGATACCTCTACATTTAACGTGTGCCATTGTGCTCATATTATTCGCGTAAGCATGTAGGCACAAGCGGTTGTAATAGAATTGTTTATTAGTCATGTAAATGTTATAAAAATTATAAAGCGCAAGATATATTACCAGTTAGCTGTTTATATGATTGAGAATCTAAAGCAAGGCCAGATTCAAAGTTTCAAATCAGACTTATAGGTACGTGCATAGTTGATAGATTGGATTTCTCTTTTGAAATGAGTCAAAATATATTTGCATTTTGATCAATGTTCTGGTTTGAGTTAAAAGGTTTTACAATTTTTGTAATAAAAAATGCATGTAAAGATTTGTCGTTTCCTGAGCCTTTTATAATAGTTATTCTTTTAAATGACGTTTTGGAAACAAACTGCCATTTGACTTGGGATTTGAGATATATTGGGTCTTATACCACTCGGCAAAGTGGTTTGACACTTGGACTGTTTTCCATAAATACTATATATGAATGCCTAAAATTGAAGTTTCAGTCTCAGCTCGTCTCTTGATTGCACTTTTGCATTTGTTATCCAGGGTTTTCAAAGACAACTAACTACAAGCACTGTAGTGACTGTGTCGCACCATCCTAACATGCGCCCAAAGGTACGGGTTCGACAAGGACAAGCCACAGATCCCCATAGTATTGCAGAATGGGTAACTGTTGAGTTATATGGGGCTGTAAAGTAATATACTTTGTATTAATTCAATATGATTTAACTTGAATACATAAGACTTGACTAAACCAGCCTTTATATAGATAGGCTTATATGAGAACATAAAAAGACATCACAAGCACATTAAATCAGATACATGTATATTCTGAATACATTGAACTTTAGAATACATGAATCTTGGAACACAGCAGAATCCTCCAGAATAGCATGACATTCAATACGTTAATTTCCAACATTCTCCCCCTTAACGTATTGACGGATTCCAAGAGCTTCTCTTAACTGCTGAAACCTTTGCTTTGGTAATGCCTTAGTGAATATGTCTGCAACTTGGTCTTCAGACGGACAAAACACAAGCTTTATCTCACCATCTTCAACCGCATCCCGAATGAAATGATGTTTGAGTGCAATATGCCTCGTTCTATTATTGTTAACAGGATTTTTAGCCATATCAATTGCTGACTTGTTGTCACAATAAATCGGGGTGCCATCTTCTTGTTCACAACCAAAATCTGTAAATATTCTCCTAAGCCATATTACTTGAGAAGTGGCTACTGCTGCAGATACATATTCTGCTTCGGCGGTAGACTGCGCAACAGTGTCTTGTTTCTTAGATTGCCATGAAAATATTCCTGATCCAAGAGAAAAACAATAGCCTGATGTACTTTTCAGATCATCTCCGCATCCTCCAAGATCACTATCACTGTAACCGATGAGTTTTACTTCTTTGTTTTTCTCATAACAAAGACCATAGTCTAGTGTTCCTTGAATGTAACGAAGAACATGTTTTGCAGCTCCAAGATGTATGTGGCTTGGATTTTGCATAAACCTTGAGAGCAGACTTGCAGCAAACATAAGATCTGGCCTTGTTGTACAAAGATATAACAGCTTCCCGATCAGACTTCGATAATAAGTAGAATCCATAAAATTTCCACCATCTTTCTTGTATAATTTCTCCCCCATAACCAGTGGTGTCGGAGCTGGATTGCATTCAAACATTCCAAATGTCTTTAATATTTTCTCAGCATAGTTCCTTTGGCAAATAAAAATATTCTCCTTATCTTGATAAATCTCCATGCCAAGAAAATGTCGTAGCAGACCCATATCACTCATCTCATATTTTTTGGTCATATCATTTTTGAATGCTTCAACCATATTTTCACAACTTCCGGCAAAAATTATATCATCAACATATAGCATAACAATTAATATATCATTACCTTGGTGTTTGACAAACAAGGTTGGTTCATTCAAGCTCCTTTTAAATCCAGATTTGATGAGAAAGCTATTTATTTCACTGTACCAAGCACGGGGTGCTTGTTTTAGACCATACAATGCTTTCTTGAGTTTATATACCATGTGTTCCTTTCCTTTGATGACAAACCCCTGTGGCTGATCGACATATACTTCCTCCTTTATCTCGCCATTTAGGAACGCTGATTTTACGTCTAACTGAAACAACTTCCAACCCATTCCAGAAGCAAAAGCAATTAGTGCTCGAATGGAATCTAAGCGAGACACTGGAGCAAACGTTTCATTGAAATCAATCTCTGGCTGTTGTGAATAGCCTTTCGCGACGAGCCTTGCCTTGTTTCTTTGTACTGAGCCATCTGGATTATGTTTCACCTTGTAAATCCACTTCACACCTACAACATCTTTATCTTTTGGCCTGTCTACAAGCTCCCATGTCTGATTTTTTTCTATTACTTGAACTTCTTCTTCCATTGCCTTTCTCCAAATTTCTTCTTTGCATGCTTCCTCAAAATTTTCAGGTGCAATTGAACAATAGTTACAAGTTGGATAAATATCATTTTTGAGAGATTTGTACCTTTTAGGACTTGAGTCAGGAGATGATAGTTCTGGACTAGATTGACTTTGTGTTGGTGTTGATGGAGGTGAATTATCCACATCATTATTTGAAATATCTGAATTCTCATCTTCCGTGTTTGTTGGAGGAACACTATTATATTCAAATCCTTTTTTATCAACTCTGTTCTCCTTCCAATTCCATGAGGCATACTCATCAACTTGTACATCGCGACTGATAAAGACTTTGTTTTCAGCGAGACTGAAAATTCTGTAGCCTTTGCTCATACTACTGTAGCCAACGAAAATACACCTCTCACTAGCTTCACCAAGTTTAGATCGATGCACCTTCGGAATATGTGCATAACATATGCTTCCAAAAACTTTAAGATGATTGAGTGACGGCTTTCTGCCCCTCCATGCTTCAAATGGAGTTTTGCCCCAAACAGCCTTTGTGGGACATCTATTTGTCAGATATACAGCTGTATAAACAGCTTCTGCCCAGAAGGTTATTGGCAGCCCTTTCTCATGCATCATTGATTTTGCCATCTCCACAATTGTTTGATTCTTTCGTTCAGATACACCATTTTGTTGGGGCGTATATCGAACAGTGAGTTGTCGTTCTATTCCTTCATCTTCACAAAATTTCTGAAATTCTTTTTATGTGTATTCCGTGCCATTATCGCTTCTTAGAGTTTTGATATGACATCCACTTTGTTTTTCCACAAGGCTTTTGAATTTTTTAAAGATAGAGAACACTGCTGATTTTTGTCTCATAAAGTAAACCCATGTCATGCGTGTATAATCATCAATAAATAAGATGAAATACCTGTTTTGTGCATGTGATGGATTTTCCATTGGGCCACAGACATCTGTATGTACCAGCTCCAATTTTGTTTTTGCTCTCCAGGAGACTCCTTTTGGAAATGATTGTCGATGTTGCTTTCCAAATGCACATCCTTCGCAAACACCTTTTATTTTTTCAATGTAAGGCAGCCCATGCACCATTCTTTGATTGTAAAGAACCTTCAGATTATGATAATTCACATGCCCAAGTCTTTTATGCCATAGACTTGAAACAGGTTCATTAGATGTCGCTTGCAAGGCTGATGCATATTTAATATTGAGAGAAAAAGTTCTATTTTTCATCTCAATTGTTGTCATCACTTGCTTCTTGTCTGTCTTGTCATAGATGCTGCACATATTATTGTCAAACTCCAATTTGTATCCATTCTCCAATAGTTGACCCAAACTGAGTAAATTTTCATGTAAACTTGGAACAAGAAGAACATTTTGAATCTGACTAGCTCCATTCTTAGTTTGAATTGAAATAGAGCCCATACCTTTTGATTCCACAAGTTGTCCATTGCCAAGTTTAACCGGAGTTTTAATACTTGAATCAATGTTGCAGAAAATTTCTCTCTGTGGTGACATATGATTGCTACAGCCACTGTCTAGGAGCCATCTTTCATTTTTCAGATGCATCGTGCTTTGGCATGCATAGAAAGTTGTGTGAGAATCTTCATTTTGTTTCTGAAAATTAATCTGGTTTGCTTGTTGAATATCACGTGATCTGCAATCCTTAGATAAATGACCAAATCGATGACATTTATCACATTTTGGCTTGCCCTTGAACCAACAATCTTTATTTGAGTGACTAGATCTGTTGCAAATAGTGCAGTGCAAAGAAACTGGTCTACCAAAATCTGGCCTGCCTTTTCCTCTTGATCCGTTCCTGAAATTTCGAAAATTATATCTTAGGTTCCTGCCTCCGCGAAACTGAGTGATAGTTGAACTTTCTCCTTGCTTTTGATTTGAGATATTGAGCTTTGACTGAAATGCTGCTTCAACGGGTTTTTCAGATTGTCTGGACGTCCTTTGCTCAAATGATTTTAGAGACCCCATGAGTTCTTGAACAGTTAAAGTTGCAAGATCCTTTGTTTCTTCAATCACTGAAACAATAGTATTGAACTTTTCCGGCAGACAAACAAGAATTTTTTCCACCTGTCTTTTGTCAGTAATGTCTTCTCCAAATGATTTCATTTGATTTATCAACTCAAAAAATCTAGTAGAGAAATCATTAAGAGTTTCATCTTCTTTCATTTTTATATTCTCCAATTCTCTTCTTAAGGTTTGGAGTTTAATAGTTCGTACCTTTGCATCTCCTAGATATTCTCCTTGAAGAATGTCCCAAGCCTCTTTTGCTGTATTGGCTCGCATTATTCTTGGAAATATAGCTTTTGTTACAGCTCTTTGGATTATTGACAGAGCACTGGCATCGGTTTGCCTTAATTTCTCCAAATTCTTTTGATCCGCATCTGAGATAACAGCTTCATCAGGAGGTTCTTTGTATCCCTTCTCTACGATCTCCCATTGATTAAGAGACCTGAAAATGGTCTTCATTTTAACTGACCAGAACTCATAATCTTCGCCATTGAATTCTGGAATAAATTGCTGACTTGAGAAATTTGTGGAGGAACTGAATGCTGCCATTAAATCTTGCTGCTTCCTCTGATTTGTTTGTAACGTGGCTCTGATACCAAATGTTGAGTTATATGGGGCTGTAAAGTAATATACTTTGTATTAATTCAATATGATTTAACTTGAATACATAAGACTTGACTAAACCAGCCTTTATATAGATAGGCTTATATGAGAACATAAAAAGACATCACAAGCACATTAAATCAGATACATGTATATTCTGAATACATTGAACTTTAGAATACATGAATCTTGGAACACAGCAGAATCCTCCAGAATAGCATGACATTCAATACGTTAATTTCCAACAGTAACAGGAGTATATATCTGCAATTAAACTTTTATCCATTTGGTGATTTATTGGGCTTCTTTGCAAAGTTCAAATGCCTCAGTTTAGTCTGAATGTATATATTTTTTGCAGCTACGTAGGGAAATAATTGCTGAGCTGATGACTGATGAGGGTCTTGCAGGAACTCGTTCCCAGCTGCAGCAAGGTTTCTATAATCCTGCCAGATCCCTTTCATGAGGATTGAGGAACATGCATGTCACGTCCAGCTGCAACACTTTCATGAAGAACATGCGCATGTCATGTCCAAAGAACGGCTCTCTTTTGATAGAATCATGGATTACATTGGTAGAATTAGAGAATGAGTAGTTGAGATACCTATGCATCATATTATTGCTGTAAAAACTTGAATTGTCCATCACTTTAAAATTTATGAATGTTGTAATCATGGTGTTGTAGTTGATGGGTTTATAGTGTTTTTGAAAGATAACTCTATCTATTTTTTTAAATAATGTAATTATTGTTTTTATCTGATAATATATTTACTTTAATCATAATAGTGTTGATAATTTGCTCCCCCGCAATATATTCCTCCAAAAATAATTTATTTTGTAATAACTCCGGTCATGAAAACCAATAATATGTGTATATATATATATTTCTAAAATTTGTTGCCTAATAATCTTAGACATATATAAATTACACTTGATTATTAATAAATATTAACATATATTTTTAATCATAAAATAATAATATAATATTAATTTTAACATGCACGGACACTAATGCTAGTTCCTACAAATACTCTTAACATATATAAGCATAATAGTACAAATGTGAAAGCATAATAGTTTTATAGCATCTCCAATAGGATGCATCTGTTAGCTATAAAATCTAGCTGTTGTATAGCTAATAACTTTCAAAAAACATCACACATTACTCCAATTTTTACATGGAGGCCCCTACATCCACATCAACTTCTTCTCAAACTAATAATATATTCTCATATTCAATAATTATATTATATATATAACTAGTTTAGTTTTATATTTATATTTTATTTTAATTTTAAATGTTCATTTTAATGAATTTAGTTATTAAGTAATAGAGTTAAATAGAATTATAACTTCTATTTATATAAAATGTTTATTTGACTGAATGTATATGAAAGTTAATTATGAAACTTATTCACGGTAAGTAATTATTTTAAGAAAATATGACTGTTAGAATTTGAAAAGTAACAAAATAATAAAATTTTAAAATATAGCTAACCATTATATATAGCTAACACCACCACAAGAAAAAACTTACATGTTCAGCACATTTTTACCTAATCATCTATATTTACTTTTTAGCTAACAGTAATTGCAATTTCCCTCGGAGATGTTCTTACACTCTTATTGACTCCCTGAAAAGTGAAAACAAACTTCACCAAAATAGGAACACTAATGGACACTCCGAGCACTTTCAACATTGTCTTCAAGCTTTATATTCTTGTACAGCAGTTAACCCGGCCAACAGGAAGTATTCAGTCAAGGTGACCATAGTTGAGATTTCGTGGAATCCATCCAGGCATATGGTCGGTGGTTGATATCTTCATAACTGCTATCACGAGTAAGCTACTCACATAGTTTCCAATTTACGTCATATAGAGTGCACTTCCGAAGCTCTTGAGTCCATTTGGTGTTTGTGTGTTGAAGAATTCTAATTGAACTACATACATAAAAACTTCTGAAGCTCCTACAAGAGCACACTGAGGGATTTGCCAAAATATGCTCAATGATCTGGAGCCACTGCACTAAGCAATCCTTTCGGGCATACTTGAGTCTATATACCTCCACTACTCTGGCAGAAACCATAGCCATTACTGCTATTCCTATTATGATAAAAATGCACAATATATGCACAAAATATGCACAATATGTGTACATTGTGCCTTTCCTGTACTTTAGTTTTTAGTTAAACAATTTGAGTTATCTAAACAAATATTTTAAGAAGATTAATTATTCATTTTTATATGACTTTCCATTTGAAATAAAGAATTCTTTAACTTAAGTCCGAAGTTTACAAGTTAGATTAAATTCATAAACTAATCTATTTAATTTTTATCGGATTTGGATCTAATTTTAAATTTTTGTAATATCAATCTATATCTAACCTATATATATTATCGAATAATGACATTGAATTATAGATGTCCAAGACATTTTCTCATAGAAAAAGAATGAAACTCAATTATAATATATCCAACCAATTATATATTTCCTTCCAAAAAAAATTGAAAGTAAAAAAGAAAGTAATTTCAATTTTTTTAAAAACTCCTACCTTAAAAAGTTTCATTTCTATAAATATTTTTCATATTCTCTTATTATTTAGAAAATTCTTTTCAATAAATTCAAAATTGTGCAAGTTTTATTGCAGCCACAGCATTCAAATAAAAACATTTATACTAGGATACTGCCCGCTAAAAAATACTTCACTCTGAGAAACATACAGGAAACAAGTCTGAGATCACAACTGATGAATAATAACTACTTATAGAATCAAAACTGCAAACATATCGTTTGAAGAACAGGCAACTCCATCGCTTATGCACGTGAATCATCCTCATTTTTATCTGTCACCAATATCAATCTGTACAGGATCATTATCAACCACAGAAGCTGTAGAGAAGCTCCGAAAACAGGAGTCTTCTAGTGCTAAGCCTCAATGCGACTGTTTTCAAAATCCCCTGCTAACAGCAAATTAAGTATAATTGCCATTTCAACTCCTCTTGCAGCCTAACAAAGTGGAAAGATTATGTTTGTTATTCAACTTTTTGCTGTTATATTGAAAAAATGAAGCCAGAAATGAAATGAAGTTCACTGAAAGACATAAAAAAGAATCGTAAAGGTTGATCTATTCAAAAGAGATGTTATGAATGCAATTTATTATCATTAGCACATATTGTAACTGATATTAACAAAGACATCACCTAAAAGCTCTGCATATACTCACTTCTGAAGCTACTAAACCACTGTGTCCACACTCCACACCAGATGTACAAGTATATTACTATTGTCACAACTTATGTAGCAATCGCAGTGCTCTATTATTGATAACTGAAACGTCAATAAGAAAAACATGAACCTTCTATATTTTTATAGTTTATGGATTAAAAATAGGTTAAAGTGGCTTCTACGAAAGTACTAGAATCGAGAGCAATATAGCAGTACCATGGGTTCAGCTGTTTCAGAAGTTTGTTTTAAAAAAATGTCAGATTCTCTTTTTATATGACCTCGACTCGATCCTTGAATTCTGAGATCAAATCAGGGGACTCAAGACGGCTTGGGGGGGAACCGGCCCGCCTATTAGTTTTCACTACAAGAATTTCCAATACTGCCAACAGAAATTACTAACGAAAACTAATCCGTTGGCGGTTACTAACGAATTACTAACGAAACCCAAATGTTTGAAAAGTCAACACGATAGTGACTAAATTCCAACAGAATACCAACAGATATTTACTAACGAAATATTTTGTTGGCAAAATAGGCGGGAAAAGTGGCCGCCAAAACTTACCAACAGAAATGCTAAGGGATTTCTATCGGAATGTGACCTACAAAATAGTAACGGAATAGCAACGTATTAGTAACGAATTACCAACAAACTAGTAACGGTTACAACAAATTTTATTCTGTTAGTATTCCGTTACTACTTTGTTATAAAAGTAAATCGGTTAAAATTATATCCGTTACCTTCCCGTTAGTAAATGCAGTACTCAAATTTAATATCGAACCTAACCATGAGTAAATGCAGTCCTTTCTCACTTTCTAAACCACACATTCTTCAACTGCTTATCTAAAAAAAACCACTCATTCAAAATTCATTTCCCGTTCATTTTTCTTCCTCCCATCTTCTCTGATATACATCGGCAGCTTACTTTTCTCAATACTCTAAGCAAATCAAGATATACAGAGGTTAGCTATAGTTTTTTTAATTATTAATTTGTTACTATTCCGTTGCCAACTTAGTGACGGACACTTAATCGGTTAGCAAGGTGCTTCCCAACGACGTTTACTCTAACGGTCCAGTTGGGTGAGTATTCCGTTAGGAGTATCTTTTACCAACCGATTTTCTTAATTTGCCAACAGAATTTGTCGTTGGCAATAATGAAATTTCTGGTAGTGTTTGCTACCAAGATTGCTACTTTGTGTTAAAATTTGTAGAATAGTATAGCAGCTACCAACACTCTTCTTATGTCGATCAGAACCAATATATGTATCAAGCACCTTATTGCTTTCTGGAAACTAACAAGGTGATGTACTCACTAGTGCATATGAAGAAGCCAATGAGTACCATGATATGTAGTCCTTAGCCAGACATGTAGGGACTACAGTCGAGGCAAATCGTTATCCGAGGATGATCAGTTCAAGAACTCCTTACCAGAAAACAAATATTTGTTCCTGTAATTTCAGGAGGCAAATTCACTGGCAGATGGTCTGCTGGAACTGAATATAATCAGAATATTATAGCATTATTACACGATTCGGTTTTGTTTGTGCATATTAGAGGCTCTAACACCCCAGTAGCTATTTCCATATTTAAGTTATTTGTTCATTATTTGTAATCTGAGTAACCAAATTATCCACTTAACATTTTCGTAAATGAAAATTTTCTTGTAAAATTAAGCCAAACATAAACTGATGGGAATAGGTTATTCACAGTCTGCTACCCAGTAAACACCAAAATCCAAAATAAACTTAACAAAAACAACATTCACCGGTTGGAGCAACAATATGACAAGTAGCAGCAACAAACAAACAAGAAAAGTGTTGGCCCAAAATTGACATGGGCATGGAGAGACATGTTAGAATATAAGATTCTGGAGAAGAAGACTCAGGTTCGATCCCGATCCCTGCCACCCCCAATATCCAATATTCTCACAATAAAGTGGCACACAAGACCCACATTCAGATATGAATTACCAGGATGGCCATCCACCTCAATTAACAAAGATTCTTTTCCACTGTAAGAAAGCACAGCAGCTTTGCCAAAATATTCTAAAACAAAACACCGAAAAAAAAATTCGATTTTTCAGAAAAAAAAATTCTTTATCTTCTCCGATTGTGCTATTTAAACCCTGAGTAACGGAGGAAAAACTTCCTTCCCATAAATATTTTTCGTATTTCTTTCTTATCTTGAGAGCTACCATCAGATAAATTCATAACTGAAAAAAAGATAGTCTTTTTTTCAATATGATCTTTTCAACTGATACCAACTTTTTTCTCATATATTCGAAGCTGGAAAAAATTAATTTTTATTTTTCAATATAATCTTTCCACTAATTACAAACTTGCTTCCAACATATTCTATACATATTCTATTAAATATTATTAAATTATTATAAAATAACTGATTGTTTTTCTCATTAATTATTTGCTTCATTTATTTGATTTAATCTCTAAAAACTTGCCTCGTACACTAATTTTGTACATTAGTTAGATATAATCAAGGAAAAAAATCCGTTTTTTATTAAAAGCAAGCTTTGGTTCTTTATTACCGAACATGCACTCAATTCCAAACTTCTGATTATGTAATTATATGTACTTAACTACTTATGACTCGTTAAAACACACTAGTGCACTCTCTCACTCAACCACACGCATACAGATTTAGAACTCCTCTTCTTCGGATCTATATGCATCAAAAAATTAATTTCTAACTAACAAAAAAATTTGGCTAGAAGCCTTACCTTTTTTTAATTTTCCGATAACATGTTACTTGTTTATTCTACTTTGGAAAATAAGTCAGGGATACTGTTGTGTGTTACGACGTTAAGTTTCAAATTTATCTATACGTATCAAATTTATCCGTAAGTATATTATAGGTGACATTAAATTGATTTATCACTTTAAAATTACTATGAATGTTAAAGTTAAATATTGATATCTGTTGCTGCTCATACAGAGCGCAGAAGATGGGACTTGATAATCAATTTTGCTATTGTCAATATGGTGTCAAGATCATCATAGCTATGCCAATATATGTCAAGATCCATCATAGCTATGCAAATGTAATCTCAACTGTCTGTACAATGGACCAGTACAGCGATGATAAATCCGTTAAGTTTGATGACATTTTAAAGTTCGATGCTAAATTAGTGCAAGCGACAATAGATCTCGATGCAACAAACCATAAGATTTGTGCAAAAGTCACTTGAAATGCTTATTACCATTCAAGGGGCCACTTGATGAAATCTGTTGAGTACATAGAGTTAGGTCGATGACCTATAGCTTTTAAATTTTACCGACAGGAGTAAAGACGATGAATTCATACTTTTATGATCATTCTTCTGCACTTCTAGTAAGCAGTCCTTAATATCAAACATGAAGCATAAATGAGGGACTAGGGAGGGGATGCCCTTCAGTTATCCAGCATTTGATGGAGAGACCTTCAGAACTATTTGACTGATCTTCTCAAATAAAGAATGTGCTCGAGCTGTCAGCGAGATCATTTTTCTGCACAATATCAATCAGGAAGCATAAACACACAAGGGACTATACAGATTAGAAAGAAAATATTGCGCAACCATTAAAAGTTTCACCTAACAAACTGAACCTTAATTTTCCACATTAAATTATTAGAACCAGAGAAATAAAAGATTATTCAAAAAGCTAGCTTTCTTTCCAAACCAAATAGCATAACATCACTGTTTCGTTTCTGCCAAAACCACGTGGATGAAAATGTATCAAAAAGAATATCCTTGAGAATTGAGATAGCAAAATCATTTCCCCAGCTTTCCATGGCAATAACAATTAACAGCAAATTTAACTACAACAAACAATTAGCTAAATGTGACGTGCCAATTCAAATTTAGAAAACTGGAGATAATCTTCCAACTCCAACCATGTTGACCCCTTAGGTAAATTTTTACAAATCCCTGTTTTGTTCTCTATATTAGTGCATCTCCAGGAGCAATTACTTGGCATAATGGAGTTAAATAGCAGGGAAAAGCTAGCAAGCGGAAGGGGGAGAGACATAAAGGAAGTTTAAGGAAAAGGTAAGGATTATGCATTCATTTTAAGAATATTTGTTATTTTAATTAGCAGAGCCTGACCCTCTCGAACGCTCAAATCTCTATATAAACTCCCTTTTAAGCTCCAAATAAAATACACTTCGTTTAGCTTGTTGTTATTCATAGGGAGGCTAAACCACTCCTCGATCGGAGGTCATTTTTATTTCCAGGTAGAACAGAATTATTAATATTGGTCTGAGTTATATTTTCATTCCTGTTCAATAGTGCTTAATCCTCCTATTATCACTGGTTTGTAGCAATAATATTACTTGATTCTCAGCACCGTCACCATAGATGATACTACTTGCCATTGCTTTTACATAGTCACAATCCTTTTAATATTAGAATATGTAATAGCATTAATAGAAGTCAGAATGGTATAACAGATAATATCAGGAGAAAGAGAGATGAGCTTCTTTGTGAAAGCCTGAATATGCATGCTGAAGGGTATATCTGGAAAAAAGTTATCTGATATATGCATTATAGAGGTAGTACAGAGGCTTCTTTTATTATTTTTCAAAGCTGATTTCTTTTTCAGTATTATGGGAAGCGTCGAAATACTAGCTTTCAATTCCGGATGACAACTTGAACATAGACCATCCTTAATACACATAGAAGATATAGTATTACAGTCTCTAATCCATTGTCTATTACCTCTAAACAAACGGATGGTATCCCTTTAATTGCTAATAGATATAATTCTTTACTCAGCAAAACATATTACTATAGCAGATAACTTAAAGAACTTTGGAGATGATAAGAAATAACAATGAACCATAAATTTCAGTACCTGTTGCAAAAACCATTTGCAGAAAGAAAGAAGGGCGGGGTCCTGTTCTTCCTCTTCTTCCTGATCTTCTTTAGGTAATAGGTCTGCTACCATGGATGTGGTCGATGCATCCGCTGAGAAATTGTGAGCTCGCATTTTCTCAATCAGTACAATTGCTTCTTCGTATCTTTTATTCAAAAGGCTTCCACGGATGATCGTGTTGTAAGTCACATCGTTAGGCAAACAACCACTAGTTTCCATCTCAGAAAGTAATATCTTTGCTTCCTCAAATAACCCTTCTTGACAAAATCCTCTGATCATTATGTTGTGTGTTGTGACATCGGGTTGCAAACCTTTTAAAGCAAACTTATCAAAAATATTTCTGGCCTCGTCAAGTTTTCTGTTCTTGCAGAGACCATCGATGAGGATATTATGTATTTGAATATCATGAACTATACCTTTACATTCCATCATTCGAAAGAAGGAAATTGCTTCATCCATGTATCGGTTCTTGCAAAGGCCATCCAACAGAATTCGACATGTTACGATATTTGGTTTATTACCTCTTTTTAGCATTTCATGGAGAAGGTTGTGCACCTCAGCATGTCTACCCTTCTGAAACAAACCATGTATGAGGGTGTTGTAGGTTTGAACATTGGGTTTTATACCTTCAACATGCATTTGTCTGAGGAGATTGATGGCTTTGTCTACTTCCTGCCTCTTACAATAGCCATTTATCAGAATGTTAAAGCTATAACAATCTGGCGCTATCCCATTACTTCTCATGGTATTCAGCACCTCTAGTGCCCTGTCCATTTTGCCTGTTAAACAACATCCATCCATCAGTGAATTGTATGTGATTGAATCAGGAGGCACACCTTTCTGGATCATAATTTTAATCACATTTTCTGCATCTGTTGTCCTCCCTTCTTTGCAGTGTGCATCGACCAATATATTATAGGTGTGCAAATCAGGAGGGATCTTCTGAGCACCCATCTCACTTAACAACGGCTCAATGTCCTCCCATCGGCTGGAGCTGCAAAGACCTTGAAGTAAGCTGTTATAGGTTATAACATCTGGTGATATGCCTTTGTGGGTCATTACAGAAAGAAGATCCAATGCATGATCGACTCGTCTCTCTTTGCACAAAGAATCAATAATCGAGTTATAAGTTATCGCATCGGGTTTAGAACCTAACTTCTCCATCTTTCTTAACAACTTGAGAGCCATGGAGGTATTTGAAGTTTTGCAAAGACCATCAATGATGGTGCTATATGTCACTACATTAGGCTGAATATCTTGAAATCTGATAAGCTTCCTAAACAGATGCTCAGCCTCCAAAGGCCTGTCTTGAGACAGAAGGCCCTTGATGAGAGTGTTGTAGGTAAAGACATCAGGCACCCAACCACTCTTGATGATTCCAGCAAGCAATGAAAAGGCATAATCAAGTGTATTCAAGTGACAACAGGAATGGATGATAGTATTAAAGGTAAAAATATCAACAGGAATGCTTAAAACACGCAATTCTCTAAACATGGAGACAGCTACAGAGTATTCTTTCATGCGAACAAGGGCGGTTAAGAGTTGGTTGAAATCCACAACAGAAAGCCCAGATTTCAGACGGAGCATTTTATCGAACACAAGAAGAGCATCGTCGAGTTTATTGAAACCAACCTTAGATTTCTGATAGAGTAGTAGTTTTAGCTCGGGATGAGTGGTGGATGGAGAAGGAATAAAGGGGGGTTTGGGTTGTGAAGAAATAGGGTTAGATTTAGCAGAGAAAAGAAGAAATTGAGAATGGAGTAAAAGAGAAGGGGTGCTTACAAATACAGTATGAGGCATTAACGTGAATGAAGTGGTTGTTAGTGTTTGAGCTCCTCTCTTCAACAAAATGGCAGACATGGCAGCTGCAAATTCAATGCGCAGAAATCAGATATCAAGAAATCGAAATTGAACTCTTTTACCACCTGGACTTGAGACTAGGTAAATCACAGTGTCTGTGTCACTGTGTGTGCTTGCCATAGTTTTTTGCAGGTCACCTTTGACTTGACATGCACTTTAGTTGAGTTGACCGGACAGGAAAATTATTATTTTTATTTAATTTTTTTTGTGAATTAAAATTTTAATTATATATTTTTATTCAGAAGTGAAAATTTTAAAAATAACATTTTTAACTACTCGGTCAAAACACTTAAAAATATGTGCAAAAAAATCAAACATCGTATATTAAAAAACAAAGAGAGTAATATCTTTTTATTACACTACTCCCTCCTTCCCATTGTAATCGTCACATTTCTATTTTTTGTTAGTCAAATTGACTAACTTTTGACAAAAGATTATAAAACACTCTATCATTATTTTAAAAAACTAAAAATTTCAATTTGACCTGCACAAATCCAAAGGTGACAATTAAAATGGGACGGAGGGAGTACTATTCTCTCTGACATATAATTATGTACCTACTTATGACTCGTTAAAACACACTGGTGCACTTTCTCACTCAACCACGCGTATACAGATTTAAAACTCCTCTTCTTCTTCGGATCTATATGCATTAAAAGATTAATTTCTAACCATATGTAATTCTCAACTAACAAAAAAAATGGCTAGGAGCCTCACTTCTTTTAATTTTCTGGTAACATGGTACTTGTTTGTAATTAACAGCAATCACAGTACACTTATCGACTACATTTCAGTGTTAATTTACAGTGCTAATCATCAAGATTTTATTGCATGGTTGGGTTGGAATGTGATCTCATGGGTCAGATTCTTTTACCTCAAATGAGGGGCAGAGGATCGAAAGATAACCTGATTTTGAAGCCGGCCACGAATTTAAATCCGATACAATTAATAAAAGAACCGCAGAATTCATACTTCAAGTTGGTCTTGCTTGCAATCTTTTTCCTGGTGAGTGGCATTGTGATCGGGCTGTCATCAAGCAGTCGCGTTAATCAGCACGTACACTTTCAACCAGGCCGCGTTGATGGAAATGATCAGACGTTAGCACCTGAGGTTAATTACGCGAAGAATGATTGTCCAGTGGAGGAATTGTGCGAGGATGAGGACTGTTTGAGCATCGAAAGCTTTGTTAGGCCGAAGAATGTGAGCCATCGGATGTCGGATGAAGAGCTGCAATGGAGAGCTTCGTTGGTGCCAATGCAGGGGGAGTATCCTTATTCTAGAATACCCAAGGTGGCTTTTATGTTCCTCACAAGAGGGCCTTTGCCCTTGTTGCCCTTGTGGGAGAGGTTTTTCGAAGGCCAGAGTACAAAATTGTATAGTATTTACGTCCATGCGCTTCCAGTTTTCGAGCTTAATGTCACGAATTCCTCTGTTTTCTATGGTCGCAGAATACCTAGTGAGGTATGCTTAGCTTGTTTTATATTAATGCTGCATAATTCACACAAGATGCCTTAATCATGCATACAAGTGACTTATTAGTTGTAAGTTTTTATTAAGAACAGTGCTACTTGAACAAAATTTGGTACAAAATTTTGTACAAGATGTTTTTGGCAATTGAGATGAGATATTATAATTGGTGCTAGTAATACATATACATGGAGTTTCGGCCTCAAATTATTTAGCAGAATAGGGTCTTTATTGTCACAATCTGAAAAAATAGTTCAAAATATCATTTCAAAACGCGACTTCATGTCGTGTTTATAATATCGAACAAAAACATAACTTCAAATTGTGGTTTGAGCTGAAAACGTAATTTCCGGTCCTTGTTTCAGTTGAAACAAGTCGTGTTTTCTTTAGAAAATCAAAACGCAAACTTCAAGTCGTGTTTTCAAGCGACAGTTTGAGGCTATTTTATCGAAGAACCTGTTTGTCTTAAATGACTTTTGGGACCTTTTTCCTATACATGAACTCATTCCAATCAAAATTAAACGCATGTCATTATGTGAAAAAATTTATACTCAATTTTGTGCACGAAGCATTTCCTTTTTTATTAATCGCATGTTTTCTCAGAAAGTCGAGTGGGGAACCGCCTCCCTAACGGGAGCCGAACGACGTCTCCTCGCCAACGCACTCCTCGACTTCTCCAACGAGCGCTTCATCCTCCTCTCCGAAAGCTGCATCCCAGTCTACAACTTCCCCACAGTCTACCGATACCTCATCGGCTCCGAACAGAGTTTCGTCCAGTCCTTCGACGACCCCTCCCGCTACGGGCGAGGCCGTTACAGCTACCGAATGCAACCCGATATTCAGCTCGAAGACTGGCGAAAAGGGTCACAATGGTTCGAACTCAACCGAGACATTGCCACCAAAGTTGTCTCGGACACAAAATACTACAGTCTGTTCCAGAAGTATTGTCTCCCTGCTTGTTACCCAGATGAGCATTATTTGCCGACTTATATTCACATGTTTTATGGAACTTTAAATTCGAATCGATCGGTGACATATGTGGATTGGACGCTACGGGGGCCTCACCCTGCGACATTTACGGGAGATAATATTACGGAGAATTTTATACATTATATAAGGAATAGTGGGTTGCTTTGTGAATATAACGGGGATTGGACTCCTATTTGTTTTCTTTTTGCTAGAAAATTTGCTCCTAGTGCTCTGGAGCCCTTGCTTAACCTCACTTCTACTGTGTTGGGATTTCATGAATTTTGAATCTCGTTGAGGTTGGCAAATTATCATCGCAACTCTCGATTACCGACAGAATTTGTGATTTGTCGACGGAAATTGTTGTAGCAGCCTGCGAAAATTCTTGTAGTGTAAGTGCCAATATGTTTCTAAATAATGTGATAGATTTATATGGTGATGAAAGAATCGGAGGCACAAATAAATTGTAGGAGGGACAGAATGTGTATATATATATACAGAAAATAGTTTAATGTCAGGAGTTAAAAATCCGTCAAACATGCTCCAAATCATATATTCGCTCCGTTCTACCTGATCGTTTACGTCCGGAACGGATGGCATGTCACATGTTTCTATATAATATGGATGATTTATATACATGGCGGAAAATAACTTAAAGCCGGGAGTTAGAAACTCCGTCAAATATACTCTAAATTAAAATAATAAAAATGTATTTTCCCTTTCCCTTTTGGCCATTGTGCTGTTGAGCAGAGTACCATGTTGCAGAGAACAAAAAAGTGGAGTGAAGTGGAAATGACAGATCATACACAAATGATTCACCCATAATAAGTGCAGAAGAAGTATTATAATATAATTACCAACTCCAAATGTAGTACAAATTTAATTGTCAATAATTAGGTCACTAGATTGCAGCTGAAGGCAAGTGAGATACCCATACAAAGATCTGGCACTTGCTGTACATTATGGTAGATAATGTAATTTATATTGTAGCATGTCCTCTCCAGGTTGCCTTTATGCTTTTCAACTCATGCTACTTAAAAAGACTAATTGCATGTTCTCGCCGTGTAGCATATTGGAATATGAAAGGCAGAAAGGACTTCTGCACTATTTAATTCAATTATTGATAATAAATTGCATGAGTGCATGTTTTTTAACTAAATTCCAAAAAGGATCAACAGTTTAACACTCTTAAGTACATATTTTGGTGAATATAAGGGATACATTTATTTAATTTAGAGGATTATATTAAATAATTATAAAATTATAAATAATGTGAAAATGTGGTTAAAAATTTATGTGTATAAAGTAATAACCAGGTTTTATTTCCATCTTTAAATAAAATTACTTCGCTATTTGTACGTGAAAATTATTCATTATCTTAAAAAGTGATATAACTATAAAAATTAAGTAAAATTAATAAATAAAATCATTTTCTTTGTTATTTATTCTGAGATCTGTCCTAGATAAGACGAACGCCTAAAGCACCACTATCTTACATGCATAAAAAAACTTATGTATATATTATTTATAATATAAATATATGCATTCATATATTACATGCATTTGAATTGATTATGTTATTAATTTTAAAATTATATTTTTAATTATATCAATTTGATTGTATGTAAAATTTTCATTTAGGATCTTAAAAAAAGAGACATCATTTTAATATTTGACACATGCCCGTTTATTCTTATTAAAAACATAGAATCCCATTGTCATCTATTAATTTATTTTTTTTGTCACAAAACTATTTCGATACAATTCAATGACTATTCCATAACTTTACATTCATAATTTATTATATATTTTTGATGAAGTTCAAACCATTTAATAGAGGGACTGTGTTCGTTATCAAACTCAACCGAAATAATGAAGTTCTTTACGTGCAGTCTTGCTAGTTGCTAGTCCAATTACCATAAGCGCGTTGCCGCAATATATAGTTTTAGTATTCCATTCTCACTCTGTAGCATCAAGTGTGAAATATGATGTTGTATCTGTTGTCGTTGAATCAACGCGAAAATGAAAGCTAATGACCTTTATAAGCAATTTACGACTAAACTAATCAACGAAGTGAATTAATTAATCATTAACGTATGATAGAAGTGGAAGTGTAGAACACGTTTGGTTATATTGAGTTATGAGAGTAGTTGATTAAGATTGATCAGAGTTATCGATCACCAACTAACAGTTTTTAAATGAATCTACCTATTTTAGTATTCACAACTAATTATATCTTTTTTGGTATAACAAACATTACTAGTCCTTCACCTGTATATCAACCGAACTGTGAAAGTAATTAGATAAGTGGCAATTACAATTTCATGAGACATGAAGTTCATGTAACATCAGAGGATATTACTCATAGGGTTACAATCCCTATCATAAAAACATGCAAGTAGATTCTAAGCGATGGAAATATCTTTCTTCCCAAACTGTTTCAACTCCTTTAATTTGGTCGATCAAGGTTTAGGTGGCACTAGTACAAATATAGGTTTAGAGACCACCTCAAAATTCACTTAGAGACCACCTTATGAGGTGGTCTCTAGGTCAGTGGTCTCTTATGAAAAGAGACCTCTTAGTTGGAGGGATTTCTTAAATTGAGAAAAGAGATCATTTATACAAGATCAATGATTAGTTAGGTAGAAAGAGAATTAATCACTTATCTAAAATAAATGATCTCTTTGATTTCAATAAATAATCATATATTTTAAAAAGGAGATCTCTTAGACTCCATTTAACAAATCACATATATCGCATAGATGGTCTCTTTGATTTCATCTAAGAAACCACTTATATCTAAGAAAGGATCTTTTCTAATTTTTAAAAGAAACCATTTGTCACTAAAATGTGATCCCTTTTTCTAGTATTTATTATTATACATTGTTCACATCTCAAACACAAACACTGTTATAAGATTTTGATGACAAACTAATTTCATTCAAGGAAACAAATCAATTACAATATAATTTTTTTGTTTTAAAAATACACAAAAATTGAACTTACATGCTTCCTAATAAAGTACTAGCTAATAAAAACATACTAAGAAAAAGTTTTAAACAATTAAAATAAAAAAATGTTGACTAGCCCTCCTCATCTGCTACATTTTACTCCTCCACAAATTTAATCTAACATGTCCCTCGACTCTGTTAATCTTTATTTGAGAATAGGCCTTCAAGCTCCACCAAAGTACTACACATATAAAAAAGCATTAAAAGTACACATGAATTACAATATGCAAAATATATACAAAAAGACAAGTTAGCAAAGTTGTACAAACTAGAAGATAAGAAAAGCAGAATATAAATAAAAAACTGTATTACAATTATTTTATAGATATAAAGAGCTTACATATTTGCAGGTGAACCTCCAAAAGTATCCATATGAAGATCAGAGTCCATTTTCATATTAAAAAAAACATACCTGTAAAACATAATAATGTAACAAATATAATGGTTACCAACCGGTCAACTGGAAAAAACTTCTGAAGCTTCTTCAATATTTTTTACTTGCTGTGTCTTGGCCCGGAAAGGTTGCCAAGAAATAATTATGGATTATACAATCCCAATCCTGTCAAACACAGAGAACTAAGGGTTAATCTCTTTGGCACAAGACTACCATAATCACCTGTATAAAGTTGTAAATTCTCGCATTTCTAGCTTGAACTTTGATTGATGATCCTTTGGCTGCAAGGCAAATTAAGAAAGAACCACATGATCACTTAATATAGCAATAATAAATCTAAAAAGGCCTTATACACAGTATATTAACTTAAGGCAGAGGACAGTACCGATAAGTGATCCATTATCTTAATATCACAACCAAGGGTTATGGCATTTTGCATCCAGTGTGGTAAACCGTCAAGTTGCTTGGTGTTGAACTTGAGAAGATGTGACTTCTAAAACTCCTAGGATACTAGCTTTGCAAGGTACTTTTCACAATTTCTGGAGTGTGCAAGTGATGGAGAAGGAAGTCGTGCTTTATGTAGGTGGCGTGGACCAGTTACTAGAGCATAGCGGTTACTATTTAGGCCATTTCCTAATTTTACTGATTTGAAATGAAAATAATTCTACTACTCTAGACAAAAAGAAAATATATAATATATAATAAAATTGTTTTTTTTAAACTTGACATAATAAAATTGTTAACTTTATGTATAAATAAATTTCTTTAAATAATATATATATAAAATATATTTTACTTTTTACATAATAGATTTAATTGTTCGATAAAAATAATATTATATATAACTTATAAATATTTTTTCAATTATATATCTGAAAATTTTATTTATATAATAAAATATTAATTTACTATATCAGATAATCATAAATATAGCAATGTATTTTTTTTTATGTAGATATTAATTGTTCGATAGAAAATAATAATACATGCAAAATATAATTTATAAATATTATTCCCAACATATATATTTGAAAATACATGTTTTTAGATAAAATATTAACTTTTACTATTCAATCACAAACTCTGCTACTACTATTTCGAAATTAAAATAAATTTTACAAGATATATAACATTATTTTATTTGAAATTAATTTAATAAAATTATTAACTCAGGATGTTATATAAATTTATTTAAATAGTAAATATAAAATATATGATTTTATTGTAATTATTCAATAGAAAATAATATTACATGTAAAATATAATTTATGAATATTATTTTTAACTATATATTTGAAAATATGTTTATTCAATAAAATATTACTACTCTGATTGATTCACCTTTATATCACTACAGTTTTTAGTTGATTATTAAGATTGATATTATTATAGTGAAAAATACTTACATTAAATCTATTTTAAATTTTCAGAAGTCGCCAAGAAAAATTTTATAAGAGGCGGATAATTTGTTACTTATAATTTAAGTTACTAAATTATTTATAATTTATTTTAGATGCATTATATATATATATATATTTATTCTTTTTATGTTTAATAGAATATATACTTTAATATCTTCTAATTAAGATTTTATTGAGGTTCCTTTATTAAGAATTTTTTCTGGACCAGTAAGATTAATTTGAATAATTTATCAATTATGTAAATAAAAAGAGCTCTTCCGAAGAAATAGAGGTATCCTTATCAAAAGAATCATTTATTTAAAAAAGAGGTTTTTTTTCTTCCATCATAAGGGATTTTTTTTGAAAGAAAAGAGGTATCATATGAAAAAAAGTCATTAATATTTATATATATATATATATATATATACATACACATATACATAATTTCATATTCAATAAAATATATATTTTAATACATGTAAAATATAATTTAAAAATATTGTTTTGCAACTATATATTTGAAAATTTAAGGTTATCAATAAAATATTAATCTATAATGATTGATTAACATTTGCCCCTATTTCTATTCAAACACAAAGAAATCTCCTATTATTTTAAAACAATAAGAAACCATACAAGATATAATAAAAATATTTTTTTCAAACTCGATATAATAAATTTGCTAACTCCAAATATAAAATAAATTTATTTGAATAATAGATATAATTTTTTTTTTGTTATATGGATTTTAATTGTGCAATAGAAAATAATATTACATGTAAAATATAATTTTTAATATAATATTAATTTACTTTACTACAATAACTCACATTTATCGTACCACAGTTTTTAGTTGATCATTATAATATATATTAAAATATTAAAAATACTCATGCTAAATCTTCTATAAAATTTTAGAAATCACCAAGAAAAATTTATAAGGGACAGTTTAATTTCTTACCTATAATTAAAGTTACTAAAATAATGTTTATTTTATTTTAAATGTATTATATATATATATATATATATTATTTTATTCATATTTAATATAATATACTTATTTTACAATTAAAATTTTAATTTCAATTAATAATTCTTTTATCAAAATTTCAATTAATAGATTAAGGAACTAATAGTATAAAAATTTCTATTTAAAATATTTTTATATGTTTATGGCCACATTCGGATCATCAAAATATTAATACATAAAAGAAATTCTTTTAATGAAAGATGTCATGAATAAAGAAGGTTTTTTTTCTAAAAATCCATTTTTAGAGAAGTAAGCTTAATTTGAATAACTATTTTTTTTTCCGGTTATTAAAAGAGATCTCTTCTCAAGGAAAAGAGATACTGTTCTAAAAAGAATCATTTATTTAAAAATAGAGGTTTCTTTCTTTTAGAGACCCCTTATGAAGGAAAAGTGGTACCTCGTAAAAATGAATCATTTATTTTAAAAAAGTGATTTCTTTTCCTAGCATTATAAGATACCTTTTCTGAAAGAAAAGAGGCACCTTATAAAAATGAATCATCTATTTAAAAAAAATGGTTTCTTTCTGTTCAATGATAAGAGACCTCTTCTTAAGGGAAAGAGGTACCTTATGAAAAGGAACCATTTATTTAAAAAAAGAGGTTCTTTCACTTTCATTATAGGAGATCATTCTTCAAAAAAATAAGCTTCCTTTGATTAAGAAACCACTTATTCAAATAAGAAGATTTCTTCGTAGTGGTTTCTTTTCCTATATTTGTAGTAGTGTGGATGCTTAATCAGAATTTTAAGCGGGTTAGTAAGGCAATTGATAATATATATTTAAATATTTGGTTGTATTATGAATATATTTTTTAAAAAAATTATATTGTGATAAGAATCTAAATTCATAATATTCTTATAAAAAATAATTTTTTGATATAATTATAGTAATATTATGAAAAATAAATATTTTAAAATTAAAAATGTAATGAGTCAACATCATTCTGACCGCTTATTTCGGTTAATGACGCTTAATAGTCCGCTTAATTTTCAAAACGTTTAATCATTTGTTTAGGACAAAATCGATAACGTTTTATACCTGATTTCACGTAAACGGTCGCTTAATACTCCCTCCGTCTAATGGGGTGTATACGTTCATTATTTACACGTATTTCGAGAATTCTATAAAGTATAGTTGCATAATGTTTTTAAAAAATTTTCTTTTTCGGAATAAAAGTCTAAAAATCAAAATTTTATTCAAAAGAAATTTTAATTTTTTTTTATAAAACTATACTTTAAAGATATCTTAAAAAATGTGTCAAAAAATAACATATACAATTTGACACGGAGGGATTTTTTTGTCACACAATATTTTCGAAACATCGAGTAAATTCGACAGATCTAATTCGGCAGAATTCACCCCATATTCGTGTAGAGTTCGCCTCTACATATCATGTATCTGATTCATGCATGCAAAAAAGAGTCTCACGTCAACTTGGTGTCCAGTCGTTTTAGTTGAAGTATCCGATCTCATGCAAAGTTGTCTTCTTCTTCTAATAATTTTCATCTGTCACGCTCATGCATGCCCATTACTTGACCAGGTCTCACCTTTGCTAATTTCCTCAATCATTAATCTATGTTTTAAGAATAGCTTCCACTCGTTTTAATTCCACCTTTTTATCTTTTGATTATTTTGTTTGTCAATATATTGACCCGTATTGCAAAGTCGGTTATGTGACTTGTGTCTACTTGATTGCTTGTAGTATAAACATAAGCTATGAAAGGCCTATGGTTGTTTGTCAATTACCATGTGCCTTTTCTCGATCATCGGCTTCGGACATTGACGCATGTAAATGTCAAATTTGACCTTTCAAAAGAGGAAAACAATAAAATCAAATTGAAATAGCGGGTTTCAATCCCGGAGAATCTCACAAAATGGGCATTATAAATGAGTTTAACAAATTATAAAAATAAAATAAATAACTACACGTAATTATCAAATATTATCTTAATGAATATAACATATGAAAAGAATCTTCATATATAATCCCCTAACTTCTTAAAAATTATCTTAATAATATTTAAAAGTATTATTATGAATTGTTAAAAGGATAATTATTTGTTTGGTCTTACAGCTTATTGTTTTACTATATTCTAAATTAAAGGTATTGAAAGAGTATATTGATATTATAATTTGGATGATTTTGTTTACCTTAGATCTGTATTAGAGCATCTCCGAGGACAATATGTATAATGGTTGGCTATATTGATTGGCTATATGGATTATGTAAATTTTTTGTTAAGGGGACATGTATATTCTCCAACGAGATATCTATAATTTTGCTTGCGTAAAATTATACCTAAGGGCTCACTTGGTTCAACAAATATAGCCAATCAAATATGGTTGGTTACATTTTATTGCTAAGAGCATGATCAATGGTGGTGCTAAAATACGTATAGCTATTACTATATTTTAGCATCAAAAACTGACTTATGATGTTAAAATAGAACTTCTACTCCAATGGGTAGATTTAAAATAGCACCAAACTATCTAAATAGCTATATTTAACTCACCAAATCTTTAAATGCACTACTTTATTTGTCAACATTACTTTAAATATTGATTTCCCCACTTGCATGCTTATGTGGCAATTATAGCAACATCTATACTTGGTTCTATATTTAGCATCAAGTATAGCATTTTGCTATTTTACATCCATGTTTAGCACCCCATTAAAGTGATGTTTTTTGCTTGGGTGCTATATTATAGATATGGAACCAATTTTAGCACCTCCACTGGACTTGCTCTAAGGGGTGGAGGGTAGGAGTGGTACAATTTTTAGATAATCTCTATAAGTGCCACCTAGATGCCACATATACAATTTTAGCTAAGGGTTTTTGGGGTTGGAGATGCTCTTATTAAATAAAGATGGAAACCGCCTCTCTAACTTTACATATTGAATTTTATATTTTATTAATTCGGTTTAAAGCGCGTCTGGAAAATGCATTTGAAATGAATTTTAAATCATAAAATTTAAGTTGTCATTTTAAATTTTCAAATTTTTATTAATATTTGAATGTTCTTGATGAATTTGTGGAGTACAAGTACTTAACCTATTAAAAAATCAAAAGTTCTGTCTTAATACTGATATTAGTGAAATTATTTAGAGGTCAATAAATATATGGTCACGCTATGATGGATAGTTTGGTGGTGTCATTTTAATTGTCTGTTTTGGCTTGTCATGCCAACTTTATATACTTGACCAAGTCCTATCAGCTAATTGCCATTCATTGTACAAACTCCTCTATCGTTAAATATCTCACTGCAGATGCATGACACACCAGTAGCTACGCACGCACTCACACAATTTTCTTATTTTTTTCTAAATTTTATCAGTTGTTTGTTAAGAGCAAAAATACTGTGGGCTGATGAAGACCGGTCTTTGAAATTTTATTAAATTGTATTCTTAGAGAGTTTTCTCTTTCTTTCTTAAAAATTTTAGAATCTTTTCATGTGAATTTAGTAAACATGACGGTTTTTCAAGTTATCTAATGTAACTGGTAAATACATTTTTGTTTTTAAAAATTAACAACAATCACGAGTATTGTTACGTGTCGAATTGTCGCTGAATATTTAAGTATAAAAGATATTATGAATTATGCGTGTTTCAAAAAAAAATATTATGAATTATGTGCCGTA
This sequence comes from Daucus carota subsp. sativus, assembly GCF_001625215.2. NCBI lineage: Eukaryota > Viridiplantae > Streptophyta > Magnoliopsida > Apiales > Apiaceae > Daucus > Daucus carota. Next base: position 771,581 of record NC_030389.2, read on the forward strand.
TTCTAAAAATCTCGGATTTAATCGATTGATCCCAACCTGATTAATTTTTTATAAGGTGGTCGATCAATTCGATTTTTTTCAATTAATCCCTATAAGTTTTTATTAATCGAAATATATATAACAATTTAGTAACATTAAAAACTATATTATTTCAAATACAAACAATTATAAAATTTATGACGTAGTAAATTTATATTTGTTAATAAATAACTAATATAATAATACCTAGATATTAAAAAAAATTAATATTAAAATATATTCGATTTTCACTCCAATTATAAAAGTTTATATATATTTTAAAGTATCAAATATAAAAATCGGAAAAAGCATTAAAAGATATAGAAAATATTCGAGACAACCGGGTAATCGCAGATATATCGTATATGCCTTTTTTTGCAACAAAAGTGTTAATCTAATAATAAAAAACCATACAGCTTTTACACCAATAATCTAGTCAAACAAACAGTAAATTACAATCTCATGTTCTCATAAAGAGACAATTAAATGATATTTTGAAGAAAATATATATACAAATACAAGTACTGGCTTCATGCATTCTCGTTAAATTATTGGTACCCTCTTCATCATGACTTAATAGAGCTATCGTTTGAGCCATCGATCAGAACTGAGATTCCATACAAACTTTCATCACCAAATCAAGATCACGCTAGCTTACAACTAAGAAGCGAAAAACAAAACTCTCATCGAGGAATGAAAACAACCTGAAAATACAAATCAATAATCGAAATAAAAGCAAACTGAAAACAAACGAAAATAAAAAAATTTAGATCTAACAGTCGTAACCACAAGAAGAACGATTAACTCTCGTATCTCGTATCCGATGAGTTCTGCTTGAATCGAATAAAAAAATAAATCACAAGCTCGGATGATGTAGATCTAAAAAAAACCAAATGGAATGAATCCTTCCTTAACGAAGAGGATTATTGAAAAAAATAAATAAAATAAATCAAACAAATCTCCACCGATAAAAACCGATGGAAGCCCTCCCATAAAGGTTACGGATACTTAGAATAGAGAATATCATGGTTTATATAAGCCGTTGCTTTTTAAATTTCGCTACTCAATTGGTTCAATCATTTTTAAGAAATAAATAAATCACTTTAATCACATTATATAACTACGGAGATTGGAGTAAAATTATTAGTCCCTCCGTCTCTTTTTATATGTTCATTTTGACTTTTGAGGAGTCAAATTAACTATATTTTGACAGAAATCTACATTTATTATATAATTGAAAAAAATTATATCATTAGAAAGTATATTTTGTCTATTTTAATATGCAACTTTCGGATTTTAAAAATAATGAATGGATAATTTTTAATGTTTAAAATTGGTCAATTTGACTACGTGAAAATCAAAGTGGACATTTAAAATAAGACGGAATGAATATTAGAATTTATCTGTTTCATTAAATGATCAGATTTTCTAGTTTGTGTCATGATATTAAATGATCGGATTTTCTAGTATGTGTCATTAGCACATGTAAATAACCACTTTTTATTAGTTCTAATCTCGCTAATAAAAATGGATCCTTAAAAATCGTTATAATTAATTGTTAGTATATGTGATTACATTAAAAACACTCTTAGCTTTGTTATATATGTTCTTTTCACTACTCAACATCATTTTAACACTTTTATAAATTATAATTATGTGACTTATTTAAGACTTTTTTCAGAATAAAAATTTGGATGTTAAATTTTAAATTTTCATTTAAAAAACTTAAAAATAAATTATAAAATTATATTTTAATTAAAATGTATGTGACTTTCCCGTCTTCCACTGCATACAACTCTAAGAGCAAGTCCAATAGGTGTGCTAAATCAAGTCTTAAATCCAAAAATAGGGAATATGGGATAAAATTGCACTCCAACACTATGCTAGTGATGTGCTAAATCACTAGCACAAGCTTCCCCTTCCCTATTTTTAGAATATGCTAGCCACTCCTAAACTATTTTTATCATTAAAATATTCATTTCTCTCTCTTCTCCACATCATTTCCCTCTCTCCTCCACACCAAAGTTGTTTAAATTTAATATTATTATAATAATAGGGAATGAATATAGGGAGTACTATTGGAGCTCATGTGCTAAATCTTGTGCTAAATCACTAAGACATATTATTTTATAATATTTTTAGGGAACCCCTTAGCATAGTGTTGGACTTGCTCTAAGGCCCCGAGAGAGTGAATTATAATTTCTGAAAAATACATTTTAAATTGGAAAAATTACTACTGTTTTCAAACAGACAACATCTACTTGTGGGCCCACTATTCTTTTTTGGGTTTTCTTTCTAAGTTCCTCTTCAAGTGGAGCTTGTTCATACAAATGTATACACCCACATATAAATACAGCAAGGCGGAGAGAGAGAGAGAGATTGTGTGTGTTTATGTTAAAGATTGTAACTTTCTCCTACCAAAACAGGTATTTGCACACCCACTTTCATTCTCTCTCTAAATTCACTGAAAAGCTTTGACCATTCTTTGTTGCACCCACCATCTATCTCTCTCCCCCCCCCCCCTTAGCAGAGAGAGAGAGAGAGAGAGAGAGAGAGAGATAGAGAGAGAACTCTAGTTGAAGCTGACTCAGAAGTGGGAAAGAATCAAAATTCAAGCTTTGCTATTTCTTGATTAATCTTTATTGTAAGTACATTGTATTTATATGGTTTTATGTATATGTGTGAAGGATTGTGTTTTTGAAATTTCCTAATTTGTCTACAGAAATGGGTGGGCAAGATTGAAAGATCAGTGAATGTTCATTTGTGATTGTTGTGATTATAGTGATGGATGATTTAAGAGGGTTTTGTTTGAGTTTATTTGTTATGTTACTGCTATTTAAGCCCACATTACAGCAACCACGAGCTGTGGAATTGAGTTCAAGAATTGAGAGAGTGGCTTTGTTGCAGTTGAGATCTTCTTTGGGGTTGAGGAGTAAAGATTGGCCTATAAAGGCTGACCCTTGTACTGTTTGGGCTGGAATTCTATGTGAAAATGGGAAGGTTATTGGAATTAACATTTCCGGGTTTAAAAGAACTCGAATTGGTAGTCAAAACCCTCAATTTAATGTTGATTCTCTTGCCTTGTTTAGTGGATTGTTATCGTTTAATGCTTCTAGGTTTATGCTTCCGGGTTCGATTCCTGAATGGTTTGGTCAGAGGTTGAGGACCCTTCAAGTTCTTGATCTCAGGGGTTGTTCGGTTGTTGGTGCTATCCCTCCTAGTCTCGGGAATATGACTAGACTATCAGAGTTGTATTTAGCTAATAATGATCTTACTGGGACGATACCTGATAGTTTGGGACAATTGTCAAGTCTTTATATTCTCGATATTTCCCAAAATGGACTTACAGGTGTTGTTCCCCCTTCTTTTGGTTCTCTTAAAAACCTTACTTCGCTTGATATGTCTGTGAATTATTTGTACGGGATAATTCCTCCAGCTATTGGTGCTCTTTCCAAGCTGGAAATCTTGAACCTATCTAATAATAGTTTATCTTCTTTGATTCCTTCCCAACTCAGCAATCTTTCTAGTTTGGTTGACCTTGATCTCAGCTTCAATTCATTTTCTGGGTCATTGCCCGATTTTAGAGTTTTGAAGAATTTGCAGAGGATGGTAATTGGGAGCAATCAGCTTAGTGGTTACTTGCCAGATAACATGTTTGCTCCACTTACCAAGTTGCAGTTTGTAATTTTGAGTCACAATAATTTTACTGGTGAGATTCCTAGTATATTATGGTCTATGCCCTCTTTACGTTTTCTTGATGCCTCTGCCAATAATTTCACTGGTATTCTTCCCAACCTCAGTTTTGTTCCTAGTGCTAATTCTGCCATATTCAACCTTTCAAGGAATATGTTATACGGAGGCCTCACAACTGTAGTCGAGAGATTCAGTTTTATAGACTTGTCCGACAATTATTTCCAGGGTAAGGTTCCTGATTATGCTCGCAGTAATGTGTCACTTGCTGAAAATTGCCTTCGAGATCAAACAAGTCAGAGGGCTACGTCACCGTGTGCATCATTTTATGCTGAGAGGGGACTGGCATTTGATAATTTTGGGGTGCCAAATGCTACCCAACCCCCACCAAGGAAGCCCCACAAAAACAACCATAAGAGGCTAATCATACTGGCCGCAGTTTTGGGCAGTGTTGGATTTATTGCACTCATGATAATTGTCCTAGTTCTACTAATTGTATGCACACGGAAGCGCACCACAACCAGCCAAAGAGGCAATGTTGTGGAGCCTGTTCTGACAAGTACAAGTCCGCCTCCGCCCGGGGTTTCTTTAAATTTTTCTAGTTTAGGAGAAGGATATACATATCAACAGATTCTCCAAGCTACAGGTAACTTCAGTGACGCAGACCTCATTAAACATGGTCATTCTGGTGACCTTTTCCGGGGTATACTGGAAGGTGGGATTTCTGTAGTAATCAAAAAGATTGATTTAAACATTGTCAAGAAGGAGGCACACATGCAAGAACTGGATTTTTTTAGTAAAATTTCTCATCTTAGATTTGTCCCTCTCCTGGGACACTGCTTAGACAACGAGAGCGAGAAGTATCTAATATACAAGTATATGCCAAATGGCGATTTGCCAAGTTCTTTGTACAGGAAGACCCGATCGGAAGATGACAGTTTACAATCATTGGACTGGATAACAAGATTAAAAATTGCTACAGGAGTTGCAGAAGCCCTTTCTTATCTCCATCATGAATGCAGCCCTCCCCTTGTTCACAGGTATATTAAGACTTTTTTATTTTCCGCAGCTTTCTTTTCTAGTTACGCCATTCCTCTAACTTATTGACTTGTAAAATGCCAGTTTGGACAACTTTAAGGTTGCACTTACTCATTTTATTATACATCTTAATTGCAAAGGATAACACTGAGTTATTGCTTAATTTATCAACTAACTTGAATCTTCTTATTATCAATTTACATTAAACTCTAAGAAGAATTTCAGAGATCGGGAACATATTAACGAAGAACTTCAAATTTACTCTTGGTGACGTGTACAAAAATGTGACTGATCCGAGCATGATTTTTTGGTGACAGATTTATTGCATTGAGAGCTCCATCCTTGAATTTGTATTGCTATAAAAGTAACCTATCATTTTTTAAGTTATAACTAATGTATTCAGATGTTGAAAATATGTATGTCATTATTGTCGCATTCTCTTGGATAGTGTAGATTGAAATTTGTATTGCTGATATATTTAGATACATGATCATCACAAGTCAAAACACTTGTTTGCACTTTTTACAAAATTATTTCCTGTCATTCGCAATTGAATGTCATCTAGCCAATCTCTTTTATCGTATAACACATGATCTCAACTACAAATTATATGTACACATAATATATTTCGTTATTGATTGTTAATTAGTGTTGACATATATGGAGGTAATCCTTTAACGGAAATAAGGTAAACGGGAAGTCGGTGATTAATAATGCCGAATGTTTGGCAAGAGGAAGATTAATATTGAATCTTTGAGGAGTATTGTGGAGTTAAATAATGGATTCAATCAGTTGCAAACTAAATAAAGTTTTTGTGGTCTATCATACAGTGGAGACGCGTAGGTTTATTATTTCATCTTGATAAAATTGTTACTTGATAGCACAAAGAAATAGGTGAGGAACTGTGTCTTGATTTCTCCTTTTAGCGAAAACATCTGGAAAGTATTATACTATTCTGAAACTTGAGCTTCTTTTGGTTGATTATTTGTGACTATTCAAGGTAAAATGTATTATGGAAGATATCACAATTGATTTACGATTCACAAGATGAACTGTTTTGTTTGGGAAGTTCACAAGTCATGTATAGTTAACTGTAATGCAGGTTTTTCCAAACCTGATTCACTCGAATATATGGTTAGATTACCAACCCTCACAATAATTTCTATCATTGTCTTAGTATATGGTCAAATTTCTTTTGCCTGCATAACAAAACGTTTATATTTATGAGCGTAACATAGAAATATTGTCCACTTCTAATGGGAAACAATAAAAGTTTATTCTAGCATTGCGCAAAAAAAAAAAAAGAGTTTATTCTAGAAATATAGTACAGGACTTCGTTACATGTTTGCAAAATTGTTTAAAATTATATGTTGTGTTTTATATCCTATTGTAGTATAAAGTGTCACTTTGTATGAAAAGGTTTAGAAAACTGCTCCCTTGTTAATATTATTAACAGTGTCCATTGTTTATATTAACAAATGGTTTGGATTAGTTGATGTTTAAACCTCTATTTGTGTATCTCGCTTAATTAAGTCCAGTCAGCACCTCTTGAATAACAAGCTATATTGTCCTTACTTCTTATGCTCCTTTTTAGCTTATTGATGTCGTAAATTTTGAAGTAAATCCCTTGTGTGCTGGAATGCTTGGTTGGTGTCTGTCATTTCATCAATATGTCCTCTTTTGTTTTTCCTTTCTCATATTCACTATGACATCCAAACAAATTTAGGTTATATATGTATATTGTCAGTTAAGTTATCTCCAATCATCTTTTACTTAATTTTGATCCCTCATTCAAGGATAAATATCTCTTCCCTTTTTAGTTTTTAATGCTACCTTAACCAAGCATACGATGAATATGTCGTTAGCCTATTCTGCTATAACTGTATAGCTATCTGAGTTACTCAATCTAATGACACATGTTTTTCTTTGGCTTGGTTATTAAAGAGATATTCAAGCCAGTAGCATTCTTCTTGATGATAAATTCGAAGTTCGCCTAGGAAGCCTTAGTGAGATCTGTGCTCAAGAAGGGGAAACTAGTCAAAGCAAGATAACCAGGTTGCTGCGGTTTCCACAGTAAGTATTTATAGATGTTTTTGATGTAGATATTTAATACTATTTTCTACTAAAGCTGGTTGCTGCTGCTGTTAAACCTATTATTTTCAAAATATCATTGTTCTTTCTTCAGGCAAAGTCCATGTTCTTGTATGTTTACAATCCTAGCTGGAAATGCTGATTGAAAGTATATGTTGAAATTTTTTAGAAACTTATATAAAAGCTATATGTAACAACCGTCGTCCTTGGGTTATGACTAACTTGACAGTTGACATAATGTTCTGATCTGCACTTCAATTTTTGAGACAGCTTATTGGCTTTTTTAAGTATAACCTTGTTATGCCTATTACTCGCAACTGATCGAAGGGCGCTGCCCACTTCCTTCTAATCTACAAGGAATGAAATTTTCCTAATTTTGGTTGATGCTTTCGACAATTTGCGCTTGTTCTTTTATATGCTTTCTAGGTTTGTATAATGTTTATATTTACAGTTGTAATTAAAAGTTTTCTTGGTTATGTGCAGGTCATCTGAACAAGGCGCTTCTGGTGGTACCGGTATGTCAAGTTCTATCTCATTTATTGTATTATGTATCTAGTAAACCTATAGGTTTAACCCATCTGAAATCTGGAATATTAGCGGGAACCACTTAATGCCGAGAGTGGGCTACGGCTCACCCTAAAAAATATGTCAATTTATTGAGAATAAGTTCTGATACATATTAGTGATAACATAAAGAGTATAGCATTATGTGTTTTAGGTTACTTTACTAATAAATAATTTAATTAGTCTACCGTAATCTTTATCAAACTTTGGATCAACAATTTGAACATACATTTATTGTATTATAACATGTGATTATATATATTAATAATACCTAAAGACGTATTGTGTGTTTACTTCATTGTATATATTACTTCTATGACATATATTTATTAGTTCCAAATTCACTATTATTGAGTTCCTCAACAAAATCATCGTCCTAGAAGTTAGACACTGAATGACGTAGTTCTGCATTTGTCTCTGAACTAGTAGGAGTTGCATCTCTATAGATAACAGAATCATGATGTTAAGTAGATGACATTGTCCTATATTATATCCTCCTTTGTATTATTTGCCCAAAATATCTATGTGCTCCATTATAGATGGCCTATTTTAATTTGACAAGAGCAAGAACTTGGTTCATTGAAAACATTTCCCTAAATAGTTCTTTTTCGAAAATTTCCAGGTACACCTGCTGCAACTTGTGCTTATGATGTTTATTGCTTTGGGAAAGTATTACTTGAGCTAGTAACTGGAAAGTTAGGAATGAGCGCATCTAGTGATGGTGCCATGAAGGAATGGTTGGAAGGCACATTACCCTACATCAGTATATATGACAAGGAGCTTGTGACAAATATCATTGATCCGTCTTTAATCATTGATGAGGACTTATTAGAGGAAGTTTGGGCTATGGCTATTGTTGCCCGGTCTTGCCTAAATCCAAAACCAGCAAGGCGGCCCCTCATGAGGTATATCCTTAAAGACTTGGAAAATCCATTAAAAGTAGTAAGAGAAGAGAGCACCGGCTCTGCAAGGCTAAAAACTACTTCGTCGAGAGGATCATGGAATGCTACTGTTTTTGGTAGCTGGCGTACGACGTCCGATGTAGCAGCAGCTCCAGCAGCAACTACGTCTAACAAAATGGAAGGAGCAAATAGCTTGAAACATTCAGGAACTTCAGGTTCTCAAGGAAGTGGTCAGAATAATGGTGGTGATCATTCATCTTCATACAGACGGCAACAGTCGAGGGATATATTTCCGGAACCTTTGGATGAGGGAAACTTAGAGAGTAGACAGGGTTGATTCAATCTTGATTCATTGTTAATAACAAAGCAGGCTCCCCATTTGAGTGCCTTGCTAAAATGTCCTAGAGTGCTGCAAAAGAGACCATTTTTGCCGATACCTCAAGGTTTTCAGGACTCACAAACATGAAACTTAAATGTGGTGTTGCGGGATAAAGGGCCAATGGGATGGAATAGTGGTGATTAGTTTTCATAATTGATGTTATTTGCTAGTTTTTTTTTGTGAAAATTGTAAATTATAATGGTTTTGGTTATCGAGTTTAGGAGGAAAGTACACAAAAAGGCAGGGTTCTACAGGTCTGTCATTTTCCGGAGGTTTTTCAGCTACATGAAACTAATATATATTCAGTCCTTGCCTTAATGCCGTGGTGATCTCTTTGTTTAGCACAATCCATCAGGTTTGTCGTTTAAATTTAGAAGTAAGAACTTCAGGTCACGTTTGTTTCATGGGATAGTAATAGTTTTAGGTCATGTTTGTTTCATGAGCAAGGGATAGGTTGTTTTGTTGGAGAAGGATAGGATTATAATTTTTTCTCATGCTTGGGTGGAGGGGGTGTCGCATTATTAAAGGATTATAATTTTTTTCACTATAATCCTATGCAAACAAACATGGATCCGCATATTTAAAGGATAATAGGATCTTTCAAAACAAATATGGTATTAAAATAATTCAATGTCATTTAAAGAATTATAATCCAGTCCTATATTTGATCTTGGTAAACAAACATAAAATTATACTTTTGATTTATAATGAAAGATTATAAGTTATAATCCTAGGTTATAATCTCATGAAACAAACATAGCCTTAGAGTTCAACCTTAAAAAGTTAGAACATCTCCAACGGTGTTGGCTATAATCGTTGGCTAAATTGAATCTGTAAGACATTATGTAAAATTTGCTGAACCTGTAAGACATTTTGCTTCGACGGTATTGTCTATATTGGTTGTCTATAATTTAAAAATAGTATGTTATTAATATTTTAGTTTGTTAAAATAGAATATATCAGTTCAGTATAGTAATAAATGATGTGTAATCTTCTTATAGATTTCTTACAGACCTGTAGAGGTTCGACAAATATAGCCATCCATAGGAGATTGGCTAAAATTATAAACAACAGTTTCATGTGGTTGGAGTGTGCTTTTTTTAACAGATTGGCTATATTTTTTATACATGGTATGCCAACTCATTTTATACCTAAGAGTTTTGTAAGGTTGGAGATGCTCTTAATTTTAGTGTTCAAACTTTGGCACGATCTTGGGTTTGGTTCAATACAAAACTATAATAAAATATCATTCCCATTAGATATTAATCGGATATAAATCCCATGATCTGAAAGGTTTCATTTAACAAACTTCTAATTAAGTTGAACAAATAGTTTCAAAAAAAAAAAATTGTGGAACAAGAGCATGATCCTTGCTGAACTTGCAGATTTAATTTAATTTGATTAAGTTCAACTCACAGGTAATTTAATCATCAGAATGGGATGGAATGAATTATGAAAGAAAAATATAATCATCGGATTGAGGAAAAATTTAGATATCAAAATTTGAATCCAAATGCTCGAAATCAAGCAAATTGCACAAGTACAGATTTCACAAAGGATATAGACCCTGTATATCATACACACACTCTCATCTATCAAGATTATTTCACAAAGGTTATACTAATGCATACATGCATGGGAATGAAAGTCCGCTACCATATTCATTAACCATGAACCAGACGTCTTTTGACATTCCTAAATAGAGTTTCCTATCTGTTAATTAAATTTGCACCTAGTTTACCAATCTTCAAAAATATGAAAGATAAAAAGAGCTGCTACGGAGTATGCAAATAGTTGTTATGCCATAAAGTCTGACATTTAAATCCTGATACGGAAAACGAAAACAGTCACTAAGCCTTCGATGTCGGTATATACAAACTACAGTACGAGGATCATTTTGCTACTGGATACTATCTCTACAGAAAAGTAAACATTTCAACAAGAAGTCTTTGCCATGTCAAAGACAAACACCATCAGTTGATTACAATCAGCTGTAGGGCTGTGCTTATAAAATGTTGTCCGCTGGGTGGGTGGGAGGTGGAGGTTGGTTTGCACGACGGAACCAAGTGTTGAAAGCTGTGACCAAGTGTGGGCAGTCATCAACATTTCGAGTTGAAAAACTGAGACACTCCTTCAACAACATCTGTGAATCAGCCATAGGTAGTGTAGATGTAATTTTCAAGAATGTTTCTTCTAGCTCCAGGTAGAGTGATTTGTAATTTGAAATCCCAGGAGAGACATTTTCTTTGCAAACTCTAAGCACCGGAAGCCAATCCTCAACAAGCTTCATCCTGACCTGCAAAAAGGAGACAAGAAAAGCTAAAAAATGCATATAAACAGTTCCTGTACGAGATAATATGATCACATATGGACACATAATTGTTTTTTAACAGGATTTCTAATTTTTATTTTTTGGAAATACGAACACTGTAATAGACGGATAATAGGTAAAAGTGGGACCAGCCCACCCAGAGAAAAAGAAAGAAAGAAAGAGGGAAGGAGACCTAAAATGTAGAAGATCATAACATTAGTAATTTGCCAAACTCTTTAACAAATGTGAGGAAGTGTTGATTGCGCAGAGACAGTTTCTTGGAATCACTAATCAGCGCTCCTAGACCTTTGTTTCATCAACTTTTTGGTTACGGAGGTAACTTGCACTATTATCGAATTAAGTTGCAGTGTGTAGTTCAATCGAAATTGAAGTGCAGGTGTTTAGTTAGATACTATGTAAAAAGAAGTTGGATGAAATAACAAATTAAAAAAGAAGTTGAATGATCAATTCGGGTAAATTCAAAATTTTAGTAAAAAAAAACTATGTAACTTGATAGTGACCATGGGGATCCTAGGTAACTTGGTTTATATCTTTTTTAGTAACTATAATTTTCTTGAACATACGAGTTCTTTGTCTGATTTTAGAATCATTAAACCAAACAAAGTAGCCCATCTAAGTTACAAGGAACTTGTAGTTACGTAGTTGAATTACATCGGTACAAACGAGGCCTAGGAGTCTGAAGACCGAGGGGCGACTCGGCTAGGCTCTTCCTGACTTCCTCTCAAAATATTCTCTCTAAAAAATAAACAATTCACTCTCTAAAACCCTAAACATTAAGATTGATAATATTTATGTGGTTTCTGGAGTACAGCTAGATCGAATCTGAACCACATCAAATTAGTTTAGTTATACTATAAATCACTATTCTTGCTACATAGCTTTTCACTGTCATGATTCCCCACGATAGTTTAGCTTTATTAATTCGGTCTTTCTAATGTGTGCCCAAGGGCACACAATAATCACTAAATTCTATAAAAATGGCTTATTCTGATTGGTGGAGTTGATGTAAATGCAGGGGGGCCATTATCATTTATTACTCATCCACCAATCAAAAGGAATTATTTTTATTGGAGTTAGGGACTATTGTGTGCCCTTGGGCACACCATAGAAAATCCCTTATTAATTTATTAAAACCTTCCTCACTTGTTGACACTGAAGGTAGCGATATTTTAGGGAGCAAATAATTAAATGGCCAGAAATTCAACATTTAATACACATGGTTTAAACTTTAAACTCATTAAACCTAAAGATATCTAATATTTCGAAATTAACCCTATTCCGAAAGAAACGTTTAAGTTTTTGCAGTTATAGAAATTCCTTTTCGGGCCAAAAGATTGCTCATTTGACTCCATATATACACATGCGATCTGCAAACAAATCACATAGGCCCTCGAGTCGCAAGAGTGCAAAAAATTTAAAACAAGTTCCTACCTGTCACATTCACCAGAAAGGGTCCTCAAGATCATATCAACTAACCTTGTAAGTTTATAAGAAGAAAATGTAGCATTTAGATGCCAAGGGTATGGAGTAATAACTTTATGCTAATGAGATATTTAAGCTTGAAGTTAAAAACAAAAACATGTGCTCGCACACACAAACTAACACATATTTTGATTAGTTCGTTTGCACAAATTTATCAGTACAGCCTACAAAAGCAAACATACCGTAACTCCCAACTCAATCACCCTCTCAATAATCCTAATACCTATAACCAATCATTTTTTAAAATTTGGGTAGTTTCAGACATAAGAAACTCCTTTTCTGACCAAAAGGTTTCTCATTTAAACATGAACGATCGACATTCAAATTGCAAAGAAAACAAATATGTGAGCGCACAGTTAAATAACACACACTTAATTACTTTAATTTGAACAAAAGTAGAATTATGCATACAAAAAATTCTCATCCATACACCTGCATTAATATTACAGATGCCTCGGTGGCACATACAACATTTAATGAAATTACGACAAACTTTGCACATATTTGACATGTTATACCACAGTGTGAGTAATTAAATCAAGGGCAAAACAGTAGAACAGTAAAAGGTCTTTTTCACAAGATGGAGGAGCAATAGTTTTATCAATATCAGAATTGCTTTTACTTTTAATGAAACAGGCATAGTGAAATATGTCAGGTAAAATAATTTGTATTAATAGCAAAAAGGCAGTAAAATAATAACTGTGAGCGCACCTTTCTATCAACCAATATAGAACCGCTAACAACCACATTAGCCAACTTAGATGTGCATCTTAACACAACACCAGGGAGTGCAGGCACAATATTCCTCCACGCTTCATCCCTAAACGCCCTCTGCAAATCCGTCGTAAGCGAATCCTGATTTGTCCACTCGACCACTGCCAAATCAGCAACCCCTAACTCAACCATCCTCTCAATAATCCACAACAAATTCCTCCCACTCTTCATCGCGGTATGCAAATGCAACCTCTGAATCGCTTCTGTCTCATTGTTATCCACCCTAAACTCCGGCCTCGAATACTCCTCCAACGAGTACTTAACCTCCTTCAAAGTCTTCAAAAACACACGGTCCAACACTCTCCTCGCACTTTCCTTACAAGAATAGTCCCTCAACAACTTCGCCACAAAAGCCTTTGCAAACGCCATATTCGACAGATTATGAATCGCAACCACAAGCAACTCATACAACATTTCCTCCGACGAATTCACCTGCTCTGGTAAAACCCTAGCTAACAATTTCTCACATTCCTCGCGCTTCAACATCGGAACTAAAGCGATCACCATCCTCTCCTCATCCTCAGTCCACGGGACCGCCTCTAGAAACCTCACACACGCTTTCACGCAATCCTCAAACAACAATTCAAGCGCAACAGGAAGTATCGCAATCGCAATGGCAACCGAGCAAATCACATCAGTAAAATCATCGCAATACAACAGCTTGATCACATTCACATAGTCCTCAATCAAAACATTAGTGACTCGTAAACTTACTTTCAATTTCGACGCCGAATCGGTGTCGTTTTGCCAGCGGCCAGATAGAAGAGCATCAAAGTACTTCGATTTGGAGAGGACTGACGAGTGCAAGTAGAGCACCACGTCGGATTGATCGGCGCCGGCGGAGATGTCGGCATCGTCTTCGGAGTTGTCGATGTAGAGACGGAGGATGACGTCAGCGGTCGAGGCATCGTCGAAGATAGGTGACGGGGAGGGGATACGCGAGGAGATGATCACGCGCCGGCGTTTTTCGTCGTTTGATGAGTCGCCGGCGATTGTATTTCCGGTCATTGTTTCAGAGAAATTATCGGATAGAAGTGATTGGAAATGGATAGTGATGACTGGTTGTCTTTGTGGATAATGTCTTTTTTATAAATCCTTTTTTTTGTTTCAAAATAAATAAATAAATAAATCTTTTTTAACCTAAACAATTACTCAATTAATAGCATTTCGAGACGAGTAGAAGTCAATTGGCAGGGAATAAATTTCTACCAATATAAATATATAAAAAAATATTTCTATAATTTTTTGATCAACAAAGTTGCTGCTAAAGTAAAATATAATTCCAATGAAATTTTTATACATGTTGATAGGGTTGTTATACGGACTATCCTTATATCCAACTCAAAAATATGATACATATCATATTCGTTTTGAAAATTGATCCAAATCTGACGGGAAAATTAAGTGCAGATAATATATCGTCTTGAATAGAACACTCCTATAACCGCTCAGATTACGTCTCATATAATTTTTCGTAATATGATTCTACCTGAATATCCGAATATGATCAATGGTTCATATTTGATTCAAACTTATATGCAGATTATATATTTAATCCATTTCATCTGTAAAAAAATAATCATCATTTTATAATATTTTAATATTTTATTTAAGCTTAAATCTCCATAAAATATGATTTATTTACTGTGATAATGCTTATTAACTTTATATATATTAATAAATTATATACCTACATATAATTGTAAATTTTAATTTAAAATTATTATATTTGGTAATATTATGTATTTAGACTAAATGATAATTGTTTGAATAATTGAAATAATAATGATATTTAGTGTTGATGGATCATATTCGACTCATATTCGGTGTATCATAAACTATCCGGTTAAAAAATAAAATAGATGATACTGGATCATATTCGATTCAAATTTGGACCTCAAACACCCGGGATCGATTTAAATCTGAATAAAATGATCCCAGACCCAAATCTGGACAAGTTAAAGATAATATGATCTGATACTTGAGCGCAACCCGATATTACCCGGATCATTTTACAGCCCTGCATGTTGATCACATTCGTTCATAATAAATGAAAGGTGGATGATTTTTCGTAGTATTTTTGAAAGCAATTTTAAAGATAAAAATGATTAGTTGAATTATATAAAAATTTGATTATGTAAAATTTATCGAATTGGTTAGATATTTTGGTCGGATGGGATTAGCGATATTGATCGACTATATCTTAAAAAATTATATTATTTCAAGTTGTTATAACTTGAATATATTATATTAATATGATTATAAATGATGTGAAATCTTTGAGCAATTGGATGATCCAAGTGGCTGGCTTATCCAATGTTGTCGTGAGATATCAGGATCGACTCTCGCTCATCTCGAAAAACATATACTCATTTGTAAGTAATATAAGTCTAACTTTATTTTTAAAAAAATTGACGATGTGAAATCTTGTAACTGAGTTATAAAAATTGGTCAAATATAACCGGTATACTTGTTACACTGATTCTACCAGTAATATATCTCTGAGTGTAGATTGGTATACTTGTTACACCGATTCTACAAGTAATATATCTTTATATATCTTTGAGTATATGAATGTCTTCTAAATCATATTCAACTTATCTCATTATCATTATTGGAGTGAATGCAACCAATCAAAATTCAACACATCATTTCGAAAAAAAGAAAATTTGAGATAATTTATTGGGTACCTAGCAAAGACGAATATGTGTTGATTTTTTGTTTACATGTTATATTTTAAATTTATATTTTAATGAAAGAGCTAAGATCCTGAAAGGCATACATTTTAACACGCTAATCAAAAGATATCTTTTTTTTTTCTGATTAGTTCTATTTTATATTGGTTCCTCTTTAGTTTTACGTATCAGTTTTACATGCTACTTGTCTCCCTTCCTATTAGTAATTGTTTGTTTGGTTATAAGTTTGTTATATGATTGAGGTTATCAGGATGAATACACGATCTTCTAATTATCAAAAATTATTTTTTTATCACAGAATCCGATCAAAGATATCGAAAGCTTGATCTTCCATGATTATCTCTTTCAACTTTAATTAAATAAATGAAAGTATATAATTGATTATCCTACTTACTGACCAAAGTGTCTTTATAAGATAAATTTTAAAACAAAAATTTTAATGGTCTTGGATGTGGTATTTTCAGTCCCCTTGATAACATGGTTCTCCCTCAAGGCTTAATCAAAATAACGATATATATTTTCAAAGTTAAGCTGTCTGGCCGTGATAGATACGGTGCAGAAGGCAATGACAAATACGATGCATAAGGTGATGACGTGAATAATATCAAAATTATAATGAAGGGTCATCTTCGTGGAGGCACGATTAAGTATTCTGTTTAATTTCAGGAATAAAATTATTTACAAATTTTTATGAACGACAACAGATTAGTGAAATCACATTGATGCGTGAACTGTTCTCAAGCGCATATGTAAAGAATGTGAAGAATTCACATCTGACTTGAGAACATGTAAAGAATGTGATTTCAGTTGTTTCAGCCTCACATTTTTTGTTAAGATCTTCCAAAGCTAAATTAATAGAAAAAAAATAAAATCGTGCCGGATTTGCTATATAACAGAGAGGAGAATTCCAAAGCAGTCAAGACTCGTAACACTAATTCGAATATATATAGTCGTTTTCTTGTGACGAATTACAAAGACTTTAGAGATCGAGACAAAATCTCTTTTATTTATTCTATCTTATAATATTCAAATTTTGGAGCTACCAACTTTCACATTCAACGAAAAGAAAAGCATAATACTATTTCGTAGGCCCGTATACTGGATTTATGTATTTAATTAAATGCGACACTCTTGTGGTGCAAAAACTCTAAATTTAAATGCCCCACTATTTATGTACATTGTGGATCTATTTTGAATAATGGTCACTATTATCACACCAAGTCATTTATGTTTTGTTTTGTAGGACCATTTTTCCATGCGCTCCAACATAAACTTGTCCTTTTCATTTTGTTACTACCATTTTTATAGTCAATCAACTATTGATTTGGTAATTTTATAATTTAGCACCACAACTCACTAATCATTGATCCATACTACATACGAGAAAGTTGATAATTAGGAGCTTTTTGTCTGGCTTTTAAAAATACTATATTTGATTTTAAACTGAAAAATGTAGTTGAAAAATGTGAAAATATGTTTATTATATTTATTAACATGAGGAAATTTTATAAATACTTGCTCTATTTTTTATGATATCTTGATTTGTGACACAAATTTCAGGTGGGTTAATAGGATAGTATTGTTTGTTATTAAATTTTTTTATGAACTAACCTTTTGGTTATCTATTTTCGTTAAAAAGCTAAAATAATTTTTAATCATTTAAACAAAAATTTAAAATTGTGTTTTAAAAGTCAAAACATCACGCAAAAAAACAAGATGAATATTATTTCCTCTGTTAAAGCTCCAATTGACCCTTTACGTTATGTTTTGGCACATATTCTGATACTCGTACAAAGTATAGTTTCATAATTTATTTTTAAAAGAAATTTTATAAACAACAAATTGACGTTTAAATTTTGATCAAAGAGGAAAATATTAAAATATTTTATAAAATTCTACTCCTTCTGTCCCATTTAATTTTATACATTTTTTTAATTGTTCGACACGCATTTCAATGCTCTTATAAAATATAGTTCCGTAACTTATTTTTGAGATTTTTTTTTCTGTATAAAAATATAACATCCAAACTTTAATTCAAAAAAGAAAATTTTTTAAAATAGATTAGAGCATCTCCAACGGTGTTGGCTATAATCGTTGGCTAAATTGGACCTGTAAGACATTATGTAAAATTTGCTGAACTTGTAAGACATTTTGCTTCAATGGTACTGGCTATGTTGGTTGGCTATAATTTAAAAATAGTATGTTATTGATATTTTAAATTGTTAAAATAGAATATATCAGTTCAATATGGTAATAAATGATGTACAATCTTCCTACAGATTTTCTTACAGACCTGTAGAGGTTCGACAAATTTAGCCATCCATAGGAGGTTGGCTAAATTTATAGACAACAGCTGAGCATGGTTGGAGTTGGATTTTTGGAGCTGTTGGCTAAATTTTTTTATTTTAGGTATGCCTCCTCACTTTTTAGCCAAGGGCTTTAGATGGTTGGAGATGCTCTTACACAACTATGCAGGAGTATTAAAGTCCGTGCCGCGTCCGCGTCCCCGTCCCCAATATATACTACTCAGGGATGGATGGAGTATTAAATATGAGTATCAAAATACGTGTAAAGTGAACCTATTTTTATTTGAACTGACGAGGTAGTTTAACCTTCTCTCGTCAATCATCTCAATTTGTAATGCTGAATTACCGCAAAACAATACCGCCTAAACTCAATTTTAACAATAAAAACATACTTGCATCAATAATTAATGTCTAAACATGTCAAGTACCACACCAAATTTAAATCCCAACCCACAAATTTATCCATTTTCGAAGTTCCGAAAAGTACAGACAAAACGATAGTATACAATGATTGTTTGTTCGGGTGGCGTTATGATTAGCAAGTTATACCAACCAGGCCGTTGCACCAATCGGTGACCAAAATTATCGATTTACTTTAGTTTCGGCTTAACTATTTTTCCAGCTAATTACGAGCAATCAATTCGATTAATTACATGTTTAAATCACCGACGTAGCCATGGTCATTGTTGACGTGTGAGCAACTTCTATACAGTGGCATTATGGTAGTATTTTTAAAATCTAAGCCTTTAGAGCATCTCCAAGAGCCTCCTTGTTGGCTCCTAAATATAATATAAAAAATGTGGCTCTTAGTAATTTAGGACAAAGTTAAGAGTGTAAACTCCAACAATACTCTCTACACCTCTTCTCTATTTCATATTTTATTCATATATTGGGCTCCACTATAACAAAAGAGAGGGAAAGATGGAGGTTGATTGGAGGGAAGGATTTTTTTATTGTGAAAAAATAAGTTAGGAGCCATGTGGTGGCTCTTAATTTTGAGGAGAGAGAAACAAGAGGCTCTTAAGATTTAAGAGCCACTTAAGAGTCTCTTGGAGCAACATTTTGCTTCTCCCTCCTCAAATCTCAAGTTAGGAGTCTAAATGAAGAATCTCTTGGAGATGCTCTTAATGCGAGGTTTCCGTTTAATCCCCCCTCTATGTCACTTTCTATTTTAAAATATATAAAAAGGGACTGAACAATGTATTTACGTGAGAAAGTCTTTCGAATTTCATACTTCATTTGAAAAAATTTGCTCCTCTACGTCACTCTTACACGTGAGAAGTAGATTTTTCTTTAAATTAAAAAATATCATATATATATATATATATATATATATATACATATAATTTCATATAAATATGAAACCGATCCTTTTGAAAATCCATCATCATTTTCAAACATACTCCTCCGTCTCAAAATAGTTGTCACAATTCTATTTTTGTTGGTCAAATTGATTAAGTTTCGACCGAAGATTATAAGTCAATCACTAATTATCTTAAAAAACTGAAAATTACATCTTAAGGTATATAATCTTATTTCCGGTGATATTTTTTTTTTATTTTATCAATTGATAAAATATTAATAAATTTCAGTCAAACTTTAGTCAATTTGACCGGCACAAAATCAAATGTGACAACTATTTTGAGACGTAGTGAGTACTAAACTAGAAAAACATATCTGAAATGAAATGGTAACATAGGTGGATCATAAGCTCGACTTCTGAATTTATAAGTTAAAAACACCTATTTGTCTTGTTTGTATAAAAAGTCAAGAAATATTTAAAAGAAGTAGGATTACTAACTTTTATTTCAGGATTACTACTTAATTTTCAAACAGTATAATCACTTATAACTTTAAACATTTATTTTAAGATCACGCAAACCACCTCATGAAGTTTAAATAAAGTGGTAACATTTCCTTTGATTTATTTAAAGTACTTTTATTATATTTTTAGGGGTTCTAAAATTAGGGTTTGCAGTTTTGAGAGTCGACTCCAAGTTCTAACCCCCACTTCTCCGTTCTTCATCCTTCATCCCCTCTGATTAATCATCTTCGTTCTTCCATCTTCTCTCGTATTTCTTAGTTTTATCAATAAAACCAAGATCTAATCCTTTTGGGTGAGTTCTTGTTGAGTACCTTGTCATCAAGGTCGTGCCCATCTTTTTGGGATGTTTGTGTTTGTTTTGACGTTTCTGTGTGTTTTGTTATGGGTCTCGGTAATGTTTCTAAGAAGGAGTTACATGATATTTTGGGTAATCCGTGAGGCTTGTATCAGATATGGCACGGTGGTGAATATCGTAAGAGCTCACCTTTCACGACATAAAATTGTTCATCTTTTGGGGTCATTTGTTGATCCAATATCGGTTGATGTAACTGATAATTCTGAACATTGGGCTACAGATGCTGCTGCTTATGTGAAGGTCAATTGCGATGCTACTATGTTCACAACTCATATAGGTTGGATTGTTCGAGATTTGATTGTAATACTTTTTAGTATAAAGAATTTAAATATTCTATCTGTTAAACGATCTGAAAACAAAGCGGCTATATGTTTAGCTCGTTTTTTGTTTCTTAATCAGGTTGTAATTGACAGTTCGAGGGTTTGTCTCGGCTGGGTTTTAGTTATCTATTAAAATTTTTTGCTTTTCGTCAAAAAAAAAAAAAAAAAAAATTTAAAGTACTTTTATTCAATTTGTTATTTACACACCCTTTTTCTTTTCCCCTCTACGCCTCCAGCAACCTTTACCCACTCCTCCTAAATTTACCTTTCTGCCCTTTGGTTTACACATATTTACCACCTCACTTGCTTGTTGCTCCACATAAACCTCACTTACATTTCCTTTCTCATTTTATACATGCCGCTCTAAAAGCTCTCACTAATATCTCGCCGGAAACAATGGCGGAATCCGACCAAACCTCCGGCAACTCATCAAACTTCTCCGTCACTAAGAAAACTCCAATCCTCGGTCTCAGACTCTACACTCTAATCCTCCTCACAATCGCAGCTCTGATCATCGTCTTCGCCGTCATCTTTTGTTATCTCCGGTCATCGAGACGCCGGAGAGCGCAATTGCGGTACAGCTCCGGCCTGCTACCGTTAGTCAACAAGGAGATCACCGAGAGCAAGCAAGAAGATCATGTAAAAGACGTCGAAGTTGTCAATTTCGAGAAGACGAGTGCGCCGAATTTGAGTGGAGAGAAGAAAGGAAGCTTCGCGAGCAACGAGTCGAGTTCGAGTCGAGCTGAGTCAGTGTCGGTGGCGGCGGCGGAGGGCGTGAATATAGGGTGGGGGAGGTGGTATAGCTTGAAGGAGCTCGAAACGGCGACGTTTGGCTTTAGTGTGGAGAATGTCATCGGCGAAGGCGGGTATGGAGTTGTGTACAAAGGAGTGTTTAGTGATGGCTCAGTTGTTGCTGTCAAGAATCTGATGAATAACAAGTGAGTTTTCGCTTTTCGTTTATTTGTTTATTAAGTTTGAGTATCGATATTAAATTTTAGTTCATGAGTTCGAGTTGTTTTAGATCTGGATTGTGTGAGATTTTTGAGACATTGTGTTCATTTGAATTAGAGAAGTAAGGTTGACATTGCAATATTTAATCTTCACGTTTGCGTTGTGTTCTTCCGGTAGTATTAATTATTCACAAGTGTACGTTTATGTTCTATCTGTGTTCGACTTGGTTCTTACCGTGATTCAACTTGTTATGTTCAAATTTAGAGTTTTTGAAATGGAATCACATGTGTAGAGAATATATATGAAAGGAGTTCCGAGATTAGGAAGTATTTGTTTTTGCATTTGTTTTTGCGTACATTTCATCCACCCTAGATCCTACTTCCGAGTGGGACATACTATATGGGATATGTTTGGTTTGGTTTATGCGAAGAGCTTCATGATGTGGAATCATGTCTTTACTATAGTGCACAAGTTGTCTGCCTGCTTTAATTTCAGTCATCACTTAAGCACAGAGTCCACACACAATTATGTGCACTTATGAAGTGCACTATAATTTGTTTTGGTTGCCAAATTGGTTGCAGCATAAAAGTGGTATGAACTATATAATATCCCTTGATAAAATGATTAGTTGCACTAACTACTTATATCAAACATATTATGAGGTACTTGAGCACTAATTTTCTTGGTGAACAACATAAGAGGATATATAGTAACGAGGTGTTGTAGTGGCACCGCAGAAAGTAAATTAAATGTAGAGAACAACCTCCGAAACTTCAGTAGAAGTTACAGAACAGAAGTTACTTTGTTACTAGTCTTCTGGGAATAGTTGTATGGTTTCACCTGTTAAGCAAATTCTTATCGCATCTTACAAATTCTTTTCAGCCTTTATAAATGAGTTTATGATTTAGTTTTGTCGCTTGTATCATTATTTTTGTAGGGGTCAGGCAGAAAGGGAGTTCAAGGTGGAAGTGGAAGCTATTGGGAAAGTAAGGCATAAGAACCTTGTAGGTTTGATTGGTTACTGTGCTGAAGGTTCGCAGAGGTATCTCTTGCTTACGTATCTGTCATGACATTTATTGTCGTTATATTTGACGTAATAGTAAAAGTACCTAAAAGTTTCCTAAATTGACTTTAAAAATCTGCCCACGCAGGTTACTTGTGTATGAGTATGTTGACAATGGCAATTTAGAGCAGTGGTTACATGGTGACGTAGGGCCTGTTAGCCCTTTGAGCTGGGAAATCAGGATGAAGATTGCTATAGGGACGGCAAAAGGGTGTGTAGTCTGATTTTGTTTCCCTTTTGGAGGATTATTTAGATCGCCCTTGCTCATTTAATGCATTTTAGCTAATTGAGATGTTTGGTCTTTTAGACCGGCTCATTAAATTCTCTTATGATAAGCAAGTGGCCTAATCTTCAACAAGGCTTAACATATTTTGATCTTTTATCAGTCTGGCCTATTTGCACGAAGGGCTTGAACCCAAAGTTGTGCATCGTGATGTTAAATCCAGCAACATACTTCTGGATCGTAAGTGGAACCCGAAAGTATCGGATTTTGGACTTGCCAAATTGTTAGGATCTGAAATAAGCCATGTGACTACACGAGTGATGGGTACATTCGGGTATGTTAATTCTTATGCTCTCAATAAAATGA
This sequence comes from Daucus carota subsp. sativus, assembly GCF_001625215.2. NCBI lineage: Eukaryota > Viridiplantae > Streptophyta > Magnoliopsida > Apiales > Apiaceae > Daucus > Daucus carota. The sequence goes on from NC_030389.2 coordinate 794,956, forward strand.
TCAAGTGTGAAGTTTGTTCTTGCATCCTGCTTACCGCTGCTTATTTCTGCAGATATGTTTCACCAGATTATGCAAGTACAGGGATGCTAAACGAAGGGAGTGATGTATATAGTTTTGGTGTTCTGCTCATGGAAATAATTACTGGAAGAAATCCAATTGATTATTCTAGAGCCCCCGGGGAGGTAAGTACCAAAGTTTTTTCTTTCCTTCTCTCTTCCTTATATTATATGGATTTTAACCATGTTTATCCTATATTGTTTTAATTCCCACATTTCAGATGAACTTGGTTGATTGGTTTAAAGTGATGGTTGCAAGTCGTCGTGGAGAAGAGTTGGTAGATAGTCTCATTGAAGTACATCCACCACCTAGAGCATTAAAGCGCGCATTGCTTGTGTGCCTTCGTTGTATAGACTTGGATCCCCTGAAGCGGCCAAAGATGGGGCAGGTTGTTCACATGCTTGAGGCAGAAGACTATCCTTTTCGTAGTGTAAGTTCCTCTTCTCATTTTTAATGCATTTTCATTTGAGTATAGTATAAGCATCGTTTCTCATGTTTTATGCATGTTAGTTGAGTAGTATACTAAAGCAATTAATGAATGCATTTTACCCAGAGCACACTGCTAAGGCTACAAAATATTTTCACAATTAACTATTGTGACCTGTCCAGTTTTGGTATTAGTATATCGAATCAAATTACAAGAGCACCTCAAGGGATTTCACTGGTCAAAACATGTAGTCAAGTAACTAAGCTTGATCTTCGATCAACATACTGAAGAACTTTCAAATAAAATACACAAGTGTGATCCTATCAGCTCATGATTAGAATCTGCAACAAGCATATACAATCTTGATAAAATAAAGAATCTGGTTCCTGTATATAAAGTGGTCATATACTCAACAATTATTTTCTTGACGTATATGCTACATTTTTCCGTAAACAATGTACCATATATATTCATGTCGTCATAATATTGTTTGTTTCACATTCTTGCACCTGTCATTTACCACAGGAACCCCGTTCAGCTCGCGAGACAGCCCCAATCCGCCCCCCTGAAGCTGATGCCAAGAAAGGTCCATAAGTCTCCTGGGACGCTGTGCTGGCGACGATAATTAGATATAGAAGTGGAAATTCAGATGTTGTGTGTAAAAAGGTAAAGTGTGACCAAGTTTTGTAGAGTGTATATGTAAATTTAATCTATATAGAAGGTTGGTATGGACAATACCATATTGTTATCAAAGAATCAAATACTTCTCTACCTTTTCCCTTCTGATTTGATGCAGCACTCAGTTTCGGAAAAGCCTTTTTTTGTATATACATGTATTATTACCATACTTGAGTACTTGGACAATTTAATTGTCGAAACGAAGATCTCTGACCTTGTATACAAGGTTGAGCCGGTTCACATATTATGTTAGAATCATTATAGAGCCATTGCTGCTACTTAGCCACTGGTAAGCTAAGCTAATTTCTCAATGATGAGTAATGACTTCAGATTAGTTTTATTTTTCTTTCTTTGGATCGAGCATATGCAAAGTTGAATTCCACAAATTATTTGAAATAATTAAGCACGAACAGGGGCGGAACCAGAGGGGGCTGGGGGATGCTAGAGCCCCCCAACCTCGAAAAAACAGTGCATATTTTTTTCCCAGCCCCAGCTGAATTATTTTGATATCACTTTGAACGAGTCCAGGAGGTACCTTATAACATGTCCTAAGTCATAATTTAGAACATTTGATGAAAAATGTTGATCCATGTCCTAGTGATGCCTTATATCATAACGACAACCTCTTCGAACCTTATTTATAAGGCACCTCTCTTCTTTATTTGTCCCATATGTCCATTGGAAATGATAAATAAGAAAGGGTAAGAATGGAAAATTGTTGATAAATGTGCACTGAAAAGAAAGAAGCTCAACTATTTTGGAATCTCACTTGCTCTCCTCTCTAGATTCAAATTTCAATCAGTCCTCTACAATTTCACTTGCTTTCAAATTTGAGCCCCCTAAGATTTATTCCTGGTTCCGCCATTGAGCACGAATTGATTATTTTCAAATACACACCAAAAGCCTCATATTATTTTCTTCAAAGATGATAAATTGCTGGCCTTACCTGAAAAATTGTAGTAAAATATAATTTCATAATTTATTTTAAATTTTTTTATAAAAATTTAATTTTTGAATTTTGGTTGAGAAAAGAAGTTAAAATAATTTATAGATCAAAGTTTTAAGACCCATACATACAAAGTCTAATATAAAATAGGAGGATAAATAGAGTATATTATAAAAAGAATTTTAGATATAACGAAAAAGGATGATAACAAACACGTTAATTTATTCAACGCAAAAAGTGCCAAACACATAAACAATCCGCCACGTGTCACATCCCAGATCCGGATACTATATAATCCCAAACAAACAGACTCACAGATATCCTCAAATTCGTTACATTTCTAGAGAGAGACTGTAGGAATGGAGGAATCGTTGATAAAGAGGCTCGAATCCGCCGTGACAAGGCTAGAGTCACTCTCCGACGGCCTCCGATCAGGTGCATCGGCGGCGACCGGCGGCGACGCGGCGTCGGATCCGTCGGTGGTGGCGTTTGAGGATTTGATGAGTGAGTATGTAGGGAGGATTTTGAAAGCTGCGGAGACGATCGGAGGCGAGGTTTTCGATGTCACGAGGGTTCTAGAAGAAGGATTCTCGGTGCAGAAGGATCTTATTATTCAAATGAAACAATCTCAGGTGACTCGGACTTGTATTTGTTCGTGATCACGTTTTATGAAGAACAGTTTTATAACCGCTTATAATAGAATGTAAATTTTTATTTAAGCACATTGCTTTGCAAATTAAATAATAATATGTATCCATATGAAATAAATTTGATATACTTCATAATTATTCGAAATATAAAAATGGAAACCTAGATGTGGTCATACTATCTACAATATTCGATCCTAATAAGCAGTGGCCAATCAAGATATACTTGTGAGTGACGCCTTAATGAAAATGCTGTGATTTTCTTTCTTCCCGCGAGGTAGTGCACATGGTACCAAAAAATAACAGCATTTTCATGTAAAGCAATGCGTTCAGTTGCTAGATAACGACTGCTTGCTTGAATGAGAATCGTTTTACAATATTCAGGCTTCTTACAGTTACCGATTGTAGTAGTGTACATTAATAAGTAGAACGGTGAGGGTAATAATGCACCTTCCAATATCCACTCTATAATCATTCATATATGTAATTAAGCTTCATTTGAGACTTTTAGGTGAATAGGGTTGTTAATTGCAATTGAAGCTTTTGCTATAACATGTATTTTTGAATTTTGTTAGGTGAAGTTGACTTTGTTATGATTGTGCAGAAACCTGATATGGCAGGTTTGTGTGCATTCCTCGGGCCATTAAATCAAGTAATCACAAAAGCAAACGAGATGACAGGAGGGAAGCGATCTGATTTCTTTAATCACTTAAAGACTGTTGCAGAGAGTATGTCAGCTCTTGCATGGATTGCATATACGGGAAAAGACTGCGGTGAGAGAAGTAGCCAAGATTATTATGAAGGTTACAGATGAATACGTATGTCTTTCTTGGTTTCTCATTATCCATCTTCCTTTATCAGGCATGAGCATGCCTATTGCGCACGTAGAAGAAAGTTGGCAATCAGCAGAGTTTTACAATAACAAGGTACTGATATTACATTAGTACAGTAGCACTACTGTTAGTAACTTAATATGCAAAATATCTTTGTAAGTTAAAAAAAATAATTATTATATCATGTTAGTTAAACTGCACTGCAACTTTTCGGTATGTATATATATGTTGAAGATCCACATACCAAATAGAGGGCATTGTTCTGTGTAGACTCTGACTGATACTTAATTAGCTCTAGTGAACGACTTCATATAGAAAAATGATGCACAGACTATTCTACAAAGGAAAATCTGATCCCAAATATTTCTGTCAGATTAATAGAGTAAAGAATAACCACATCTTAACAAACTTTTTTTGCAGAGAATTTATCAGTAAGTTGTTTTTTATATTGCATAGATAATTAAAGTAGTTATGTGGCTTGTGGCAAGCGTCCTTCCCCAATCCCTTCTCCTGCTCCCCCTCATGGCCAAAGGTCAGTAGTTGGAATCCTCAATCTCTTCTTGCCGTATATTTAAAATTCTAATGCACACAAAAATACCCAACTCGCCAGACGAAAATGACAAAATTTAACTATTTGATTATCAGAATATATATTTTTTCACGACACATACATAAGTGAACTTCAGGGGTTAAATAATAGCCATACTAAGTTCCAGACATATTCGAAGAGTAACCGAAGAACTCTCATCTTTTTTATGCCATTGTTTTTAGCTGTGTACTCCCATGCTTTTGGTATCCTTACTATTTCTAGTTTTCTACATGCTTCTGTTGGAGAATGTAAATTAGTATAATTTGTAAACTGAAATAACTATTTATGATTGAAACATTCATATAACCCTGCAAAGTGATAGCAATCAGCAAACAGTTCAAAGTAATTTCTGCAGTTACTATTTTGTTGTGCAAGGTCCTTGTCGAGTACAGAAATAAAGACCCAAATCATGTGGAGTGGGCAAAAGCTATGAAGGAGCTTTTTACACCGGGTTTAAGGGATTATGTGAAGGCTCACTATGCTCTTGGACCTGTATGGAGTGCTACAGGGAAGACTATACAGTCTGCCCCTAAAAGTTCTCCTGCTCCTCCACCTGCTCCATCAGCCTCACTCGCCAATTCAGGAACTTCCAAGCCTTCATCATCAAACTCAGCGGGGATGTCTGCTGTTTTCAATGATATAAGTTCAGGGAATGTTACTGCTGGTGCGTTCCTTTCTTTTATAGTCAAATTGCGTATTCTATTTTCCATTTGCTGCTCAACAGTTATTACTCAGTTTGATTACAATAAAATATATGCAGGGTTAAGAAAGGTCACAAATGATATGAAGACAAAGAACCGTGCTGATAGAGGTGGATCTGTTACTACTACTGAAAAGGAGAGTCGGCCTAAATCATTTTCTTCCGCAAAGACTGGACCTCCAAAGTTGGAGCTTCAAATGGGTCGAAAGTGAGTGTCAAATGTTGGTTATAACTTTTCTTTTAACATAATAGTTGATGTTGTGCTATGCATTTTGGCAGATGGGTGGTTGAAAATCAGACTGGAGTTAAGGATTTGGCCATTGACGACTGTGATGCAAAACAAACTGTATACATTTTTAATTGCAAAGATTCCGTCCTTCAGATCAAAGGTTTTGCCATCTTATTCATATAATCTGTATCTTTCATTAATTAAGTTATTTATTATGTCAAAATGAAGAGCTTACACACCGCTTGCTGTCAGGAAAAGCGAACAACATTACCATTGATAAATGCAATAAGATGGGGGTTGTGTTTGAGGTTAGTGCAGTATATCATTTAGTGAAGTTAAATGAGTTTCTATCAGAAATGTGAGGCTTAACTATGTTCCAATTTCCAAATAGGATGTTGTGGCTGCTTGTGAGATTGTGAATTGCAATCGCCTTGAGGTGCAATGTCAGGTAAGCTCATAATATTTGTTAAAGTGTGCATTGCATGACCACAGTTAATGTGTCTGAAATACTTTTCTGTGGTATAATAGCCTTAATATGCTAAACTGCTAATTAATTATAGATGAGTTTTTGCATGCAAAGGCTATATATTAAACTGGTTTAGCTAAAAACTCCTTTTGTTTATGGTGTTTATATAGGGTACAGCCCCAACAATATCAATAGACAATACGACAGGTTGCCAAGTTTATTTGAGCAAAGATTCCTTGGGGTCGTCTATAACAACAGCCAAGTCGAGCGAAGTAAACATGTTGGTGCCTGGTGCTAGTCCTGAAGATGATATGGTATTTTTCTGCGATTTTCTTTTATCAACTATTTTATTTTGTGTTGATGCTGCTATAGCTATACCTCTTAAACTTAAAATAAATGGATCGGCATGTTAATATTTGGTTAAGAGACACTAAACACTGTAAACAGTAAAACGTGGATTGTTTTATCAAGTCCAGTTTGTTTCTTAAAATTCATCACTGGTGCAACTTTTCCCCTCTTAACAATTTTAAGATAGCAATTCGCTGAATATATTTGTAGTGTTGGTGTATTTGTAATTTGAATTCGTCTTTTTTTACAAATACAATGATCTAATATTTTACGATAAGAACTGAACTTGTATATTTAAAATTAATGAGTACTTGGCACAAAGGATTAAGGATGGTCGTGGGTTTAAATCCTTACTCGCCCATTAAAATATTATTACATATAAGTGCAAGAACACAACACACTGCATAGGCATTAGGTATATATATCTTGACACCTTAGGGTATTCGTTGTCACTCTAATTAGCAAATAAATATATAATAAAAAATTTGGTTGTCACTCATAAATAGGGTTTTGCAACCAAGGTAAAATAGACTTATTACACACCCAGTCCAGAAGCCTTTGTTAATTTTTGCCTCAAAGTTGGGCTTTTCTCAAAGTTAGGCACATATCAATCATGTATATTTGGCTGGCACCTGGCAGTGACGGGCCAAAGTTCTGATTCTTGGAGAGGGAGTCTTATAATGCACAATTAGATAATAGGCCAGTTGGAAGGGGAGTGGTACAGTGCAAATATATTAGGACTGAACCATGATAACTCATGAAATTTGTTCACCTAATAAGATCCTTCCTTGTAATTTTATTTTTCTCCACACTATTCTTGATCAAGTGAGGTAAAGAGCAAATTAGTTTGGTTGTCGCTCATAGGCCATATTTTTATGCCTGTTGAAAGCTAAACAGCAGAACAGCTGGTTCTCTTCATGAGAAATAATAGATTATAGTCCATCCTTTTTCTTACTTGCCCATAGGAAAAGTTCTATCCTTGTTATGAGCTTTGAAGATCATAAAAAAATTATTTTGAAATTGCTTTAGGCTTCAGACTTTCTCATACTAGATTACTTCTGATTACATCATAATTTGCTCAGCGTTCATACAAATATGGATCGTGTTTTTGCCAAGACATTAGTCAGATATTTTTATGTTTGAATGCTTAGATTCTACCTTCCCGTGCAGTGCAGTCCCCTAGTCTGATATCCAATGATAAAACAGAAAATTTGCTCATGCTTTATGCTTGCAAAAAATATTCTACCTCATGTGCTTGTCCTATCCTGACATGTAAAAATATCAGTTAAAACCTACATGGCTACTGACTTTTGTAGTGCTTTGATTCATGTTCCGAATGCTGAATCTATCCAGTTTTCCATCTCCAAATGACTGTACTGTCCTTTTTACAGGTGGAACATCCCTTGCCACAGCAGTATATGCATGTGTTCCAGGATGGCCAGTTTGTAACAAGCCCAGTATCCCACTCTGGTGCTTAATGTATGCACCTTCATCTTCTCAACACCATCATAAACCTCGTCGCACTCTTAAAGTTTTGATTTTTCTTTTATTATTTAGATACGAAACGTGCTGTGCATTTCGTTTTTGGTCTCTGTCATTCTCTGTAGCTCATTCTTTAATTAGTCAGATGTTGATTTGAAGAAAAAACTAGCAGAGTGTTTTTTATCGTCTCACTTGAACAGAGTGTTTTTCGAAGTTTTAGCAGTTGCGGTTATTTCATTTGTATAAAACTCTCAAACTTTGCATTCTCATTGCTTCACAATAAATAATAATTGTGATAATTGTCGATCCAGAGTTAGTTCACTCTACAAAATCTTCCATTCACATTTCTGAACTCATTCCAATTCAATTTATGCAGAATAATATTAAAACACAGTCTTTCTTGCTCGAGAATATGATTGTCTGAAAAAATTTCTTTATATTTTTATTGTTTTATCAGTTTTACGCATGACTAGAATCAATGTACTACAAAACTATAAACACAAACTAAGAAGGTGTATTTATTGAGATTTTAAAGGATTTTTTTCATTTATGAAATCTTGGCATATTTAACTCGGATTTTAAAAAATGTATCAAAATCTTGGAGTATTAAAATTTTAAATTATGCTACAAAATCTGATGGTATTTAATCAGGATTCTAAATCATGATTGAGAATTCAATAAAATTCAATTGAGATTATTTAAAATACATTAAAATATGATGATATTCAAACGCTGATGAATATTTTTAACTTCATAAAATGTGCAATAAACTAATATATTTTGTTATACCTTGCTTTGGTGAAAACTTATAGTTAATTCTGCTTACCGGTTACAAGTTAAGTATAAAGAACCACGAGCTTCATGCTAAGTAAGTTGATTAATGATTGATTACTTAGATACTTGACTTGAAGAACCAAAAAAGGAGGGATTTGAGCTTGTAATGTGGAGAGCTAAATCATAAATAATTACTCAACCTGTGGAAAGAAATGTTTGTTTTATAATGTGAAGTGTGAACATGAAACTACATGAAATTGCACTGGTACTATAAATGTCTGTTGTTTCTCATCTGAAAAACTCAGAAGAATCTAGTTGCTAACAATTCGATGACAACAACAACAAATCTTGATCATATTAGCCATGAGCATCCACTGATCCTCATCGACGATTTTGATGCTAGTAGCATTGCAGCACCACTTGTTTGCGGCGTGTGTGAGATTCCAATCATAGGAGTCTGTCATGCATACACATGTTCTCAGTGTTCATTTTTCCTGCACAAAAGATGTGCAGAATCACCAAAACAAATCAAACACCCTATGCACCCGCAACACCAGCTCGGCCTCAGCACGGACTACAATCACCTGGTACATCCTGATCCCTCTAATAGCTTTCTATTGCCTCGGACTTACATCTGTTGTGCAGGTTGTACCCGGGAGATCAATCTTAGTATGTGGGTTTACTCTTGTAAATTCTGTCATTTTGAGATGAAGATTCCGTATTTTAAGTCTCCTTTGACTTCTTATCAATTTGCCTTGTGCATGAGATGTGCCGTGATTGAGCCAGTGCTTGGTCATGAAGGGCACCAGCAGCACCCCTTAACATTATTGCGCAGAAGAGCTTATTTCTGGTGTAATGCTTGTGGAACGGAGGCTTGGGACATTTCTTCGTATACATGTCTTACATGTCATTATTGGATCCACAGCAGTTGCGCTGTTTCCCCTCACACAATCAAACTCCGAGTTCACGAGGACGATACTCTGCAGCTAATCTATTCTATTCCAGAAATATATAGAAGGTTCACCCGCCACTGCCCTATCTGCAGATTGGGAGTTAATACAGAGAATTGGGCTTATTTTTGCGAAAACTCTGGATATTTTGTTCACATCACATGTGCTACTGCATTATTATCGTAAGCTCCTCATTCTCCTCAGTTTTTATCTGTGTTCAATAAAAGTTTGCTCCGCTGTAACTGATTAAGTTTGAGCATTTGTTTGTATTTAGATTTTGGCAAGTGTCGTGTCTGCCTAAAAGGACTGGCTAAGTCGTCGAATATTTAGTTCAGCTTTACAGTTGTTAGTTTTAAACATTTTATGATATGGATTTCATTTGATATTCTGAATTTGAACAAATAATCTGTTTGAGAATATGGATTTGGATATCAAATGAAATCCAGGACATTCAAATATTAGTATAAACCTGAGAATTTGAAATGACAACTCAAATCCTGTCATTTGAAATGAAATGCACGTTTCCAAACACCCTCTTATAGTAATTGCCTTTTGATTCATTTACACGGTTCAATATGTTTCAGGTCTGGGAAAAATGTGATTAAAACCGAAGATGATGATGGGCAAACATATCCTGATCTGATGCAATTTCCACTGGCCAGCGCAAATCCATTAATAGCGAATTTGATAGCAGAGTACCAGTCAGGTAAGCCGGCTAATCCCACTATGCAAAAAGAAGAAGGCGAAAATGAAACACATGATGCAGTAATTTATCATTGGAGCCACAGGAAGCATCCCCTGATTCTTTTGGAAGAACTCAAGAATGCTGATAATAGTGATAATGATGAGAGTGATATCAACAATCATATCGATGAGATGTTAATTTGTGATGGATGCATTGAACCAATCTCAACAGAGTTATATAAATATTACTACGGCTGCATTGGATGCAATTTTTTCCTCCACACGTCTTGTGCCAGTCACTTGCCACTGCAATCTTCCCCGGGAAAATGTGTATTCGATCCTCAACACACTCTGAAGCTCCAGAACAACAATGGTCATGACATAACCTTCTGCACTACCTGCTCCACATTAACCAATGGATTCATGTACAAGTGCATAGAATTTTTTCCCCAAACTCAGATTGATCTCAGTTGTTGTCTGGCGCCTCGCAGACTCAAACATGAGTACCATAAGCACCCCTTGCTTCTGCGTCCCTCAACATCAAAGAACTGCAACGCGTGTTTATCAGAAACTAATCCAACATTTGAGTATGGATGTGAAACTTGCAGTGACATCCAGATTCACCCTCATTGCGCTCTGTCATTCCCGAAAGAATTCTCTCACAGATGGGATTCTCATTCCATTTCCTTGATATATCCCCCTATCTACTACAAGGGCTTAAGATACTGTGAGTTATGCGAGCTGGAAGTAAATCAAGAAGCTTGGTTGTATCATTGTCGCGAATGTGATCAAAGTTTTCATCCTTTATGCATTCGACAACCTCACAAAGTAAAGCTTGGCAAAACAATTTTGCCATCGACTCATAATCCTCACTCACATACCTTAACATTAAGGATGGTGGACAAAAACTGGTATTCTGAACGTGTTCATAAATATTGGTCCTGCAGTGTGAAGCGTGAGGGGATAATTCATGCATCAGCAGAGCGAGATTTTTACTTCGAATGTGCGGGTTGTAATTATCAAGCATGTCTGGTTTGTACACGCCTCCATGCTCTTAGCCAGTCAGGCAGTCACCATTGTGAATTGGAAGTCAGTCGAAGTCATTAATAAGCCAAAATTACTCAAACAGCCTCTTCTTAAGAAGTATACATCGGGGACGGGAACGCGACTTTAATGCTCCTAAATATTATATTCCATCCGGGTTGTTTAATTGTTTTATATTGGAAGACAGTGGTTCGGCACATATTTTAAGACTTTTATTAAATATAGTGTGATAAATTATTTTAATTACTTATGAATCTATACTTTATATGCATCTTAAAATACAAGTAAATAATTGAAAAAAAATATAAAAAAATGAGAAAGAGAGGGGGGGAATAGTTTGAAACTCATTTTTAAGATTTAACATCATTGTGCCTCAACTAAGTAGCAAGCTTCGGCTCGATCCTTTATCGACTTTGTTGATCAAAGTTTGATAACCATGGACAACTTGATTTGATAATTCTCTGTACGGAGACATGTTAGTATACTTTGATAAAGAGATGGACCATGCATTCTATTAAATTAAACAAATTCAGATAAAAATTATTTATTTTTAAATAAATCATATATTAATATTTTGAAAATAAATGACTAATTTCCATAAATAGAAAATGTTGTGCATTTATTAAATTAAATATTAAATATACTAAGATAATATTATATAAATATGAAAACATTTTGAAATAAGTTCTTATATTATCGAATAAGTCCAAATATAAAGGTTCTGTATCTTGTAATTTGAAACTTATTTTGTGCATCAATTCGGGGTCTCCTAAAGACACAAATTCAAAAATATCAAATCATATACGAACAATCTAATCCTTAATTACCCCAATTAATTAGGGGACACTAATTTATTGCATCCAACAAATTAATTAGTGGCGTATCTTTAATAGACTTATTTCTTCTCTTGAAACTGTTCTATGTTTGAACCTAAAAAAAACTAAATAAGGAAATTAGGCTGTGAATATTATATCAGAAGTGGACGATCCCGAATCCTATGTTTGTGATCGAATCAGGTGCCATAATATAACCTTAATTCCATAAAACCAATTCCATAAAATAACCTTGATTCCACAAAATCAATTAACCCTCATTCAACGAAAAATCGTATAATTAGAATCCATGATTTATACAACTGCCTTAACTACACTGCATAATCGTTCCTCACGTAGGCTATAAATAGCCTTTGTATGCTTGAGTGCAATGCATTGTATTACAATATTCTAAAGATGGCTCCTAATAATTCAGTTGCTGCTAAACGCTTGATAATCATTCTGCAGATTATCCTAGCTGTTTTCTTATCCTTTTCTGCGAATTCAGAAGCACGCCTTATGATACATGATAGAAGCAGCCTGGCTCTTTTTCATAAGCTGGGGTTTAAGTTGCCTGTGCACAATACTGGAGCAGCAAAGAGACTTGTGCCATCCGGACCCAATCCGGAAAAGAGTCCGGGAACACCGCCTGGTGTCGTAGGTGCTGGTGAAGTGAAGAGACTCGTTCCATCTGGACCCAATCCAGAGACTAGCCCAGGAACACCGCCACCAGGTGCTGGTGAAGTGAAGAGACTCGTTCCATCCGGACCCAATCCAGAGACTAGTCCTGGAACACCGCCACCAGGAGCTAGTGAGTCTAAAAGACTCATTCCAACCGGACCCAATCCAAAGACTAGTCCGGGAACACCGCCACCAGGTGCTGGTGAAGCGAAAAGACTCGTTCCAACTGGACCCAATCCGAAGAAGAGTCCAGGAACACCGCCGCCAGGTGCTGGTGAAGTGAAGAGACTCGTTCCATCCGGACCCAATCCGAAAAAGAGTCCAGGAACACCGCCTGGTGTTGTAGGTGCTGGTGAAGTGAAGAGACTCGTTCCAACCGGACCCAATCCGAAAAAGAGTCCAGGAACACCGCCTGATGTTGTAGGTGCTGGTGAAGTGAAGAGACTCGTTCCATCTGGACCCAATCCAGAGACTAGTCCAGGAACTCCGCCACCAGGAGTGCTAGGTGCAACTCTGCCGTAGATCATATCCAGAAGGACTAGCCGTAGAATGGTCTTATGATGTAATGTAGTATTTTTAGTTCCATAAAGTCATGCATGAGATTATATGATTATAATTTTAATGATTTTGAAATAATTTGTTCTTGCCTTATCGACCAATAAGCGAGATTTTAAGTTAGCAAAACAGAAGTAATCATCAAATCTTTTAACCTACTGAAAACATAAATGAGCTACTAAATAATGCTCGACCATGTTTTGTACAGATTTCATACTTAACTTTATGTAGTTATATCTCAATTCTCAACCATGTAATTGATCAGACATAGAAATGGCAAAAAAAATACCACAACCAGGCAAGAGATGATGATAATTGTTGGGAAAAATCATTTAGTCGCTTGTTTAAAGTGAATTAAACATCGATTAGGAAAATCGTATTATGATAATTGACGTGCATTGTCCCTGATTTGATTTGGTTAGTTTAATCATGTAATCACGTTTACTCCATGGACTCGTAGTCTATTAATTTATAAAGATACTAAAATAATCAGTTTTTTCTTTAAAAGTTACAAGTCGAATATGGCAAGGGATGAAAGATGGTATTCAACCGATCTTTCATTTTTTTTGAATAAGATTTTAAATATTACAATCAGAGAAAATGACATCAAATAGCAGTTTATAATTCAAAATACTGAAATCGTGTCGCGTTTTATGTTTAAGACATAAACACAATATAATATAGCGTTTTCTTTCGAAAATCAAAACGCTTGATTATGGGATTAATAAGAGATATAGTGTCCTTTCTCCCCACTCTCTATGTAACATCACACGTATTAAAAGAACGTATGGATGATGGACTTTATAAACACAAGCACATAACTAATATATAATAATTTGTTAATATTTTTGGAAATGGATTGTTAGGTTTGGTACGTATTCGATCGTGGGTTTTGGAATTTTCTACTCTCTAGTCGTAGTACACTAGTACCGGTATATTATAACATTGACCTTAACTTTCAAAAGATCAGAAGTCTTTTTAACGAAAAAGAGATAACCATAGTTTCTTGTCTTGGCGTCACTAGCTTTACGTGTGCATCTGGAACATCTTTATTTGCGTTTGATTTTTATAAACTTATCCTCCTCACACCAATTTTGGTCTTTCAAAAGATCAAATATGGATATACATGGCATTTAGGTGCCACCGAAAAAGAAATTTCTGGACAAACAAATTATATTTTACACAACTGCACATGAATTTCTCCTTACCAAACAACCCAATATTAGACATGGAGAGGAAACTACCAGGTCCTTTAGCTTAACTGTGTTTTATAATTTGACTTGCAAAGAAAAGTATAAGAACTTTAGCAACAAAACAAGAAGATTGTAGCCCACATGGCAAGGGATGAAAATAAACACAATACAATATAATATTTTATTCCAAAAATCAAAACACTCGATTACATGCTATTTTAAAAGAGATCCTGTTTTAAAAAAAGAAATAACTATTTTTTAATTTTAGAAGAAGTTCAAAACATATGAAAACATATTGATTACATCTAAAAATATAAAAATATATTTCAAATATTTTATTTAATATCTACAGAAAGATTAAATTCTAGACCCTTCCCATCATGACAATATAATGCTAACGATACAAAAGAAAAAACTAGAAAGATACAAAGCAATGGGAAAGCACCATGATTGGCCCTATATTTCAAAACTCTATTCACCACCTTTTACATTATTTTCCACATCCTCCTACACTTTCACCATCCTCATCTCTATAAAAACAAGTTACAATTTTCATATGATCTATATATATACTTGTACTCAAACCTCAAAGTTGCTCAATCATGGCCATCACTATGCTTTCTTACATGCTCTTTATACTTGTGCTGCAGTCTCCTTACTTTGCTAGTAAGCAACCAACTTTTTATTTTTTTTGTATTGTTAGATTCTGCAATTGTTTCTGTACAACAATTCTGTAAATTTTGTAATGCAAAATTTATAATATTCAAATTTTACAGTATAAAGTTAATAAGCCTTTATTGTCAAATATTCAAATATTCGACCTGGCAACTTTGATTTTTTTCCAAAACAATGAAGATTTTGATTGATAATTTGTGAAGAAAATTATAACCCCACATCAAAGATTGAATCTTTTTTCAAGAAAAAGCTTCAAGTGTTTTAAAGATCAAATCTTTTTGAAACCCAAGTAAAAAAAGAATTGAACTTTAAATTTCAAGTTTAAATATTTTGCAGGGTCACAATCTTTTATCGGGGTGAATTATGGTCAACTTTCCGATAACTTACCGGCGCCGGCGGTGACAGCGAAGCTACTTCAGTCAACGGCGATTGGAAAAGTGAGGCTTTACAATGCTGACGTGGCAATTATCAAGTCACTGGCTAATACTGGGATAGGGATAGTGATCGGAGTGGCAAATGGGGAGATTCCGGGTCTTGCATCCGACCCGAATGTGGCGGGTCAATGGGTCGGGTCAAATGTGTTGCCATTTTACCCGGGAAGTAAGATTGAGGTCATAACTGTTGGAAATGAAGTGATGACTTCTGGTGATCAGGGTCTTATGGCACAGCTCTTGCCTGCCATGCAAAATGTCCAAAATGCCCTTAATGCAGGTTAGATGCAATTTATTTACTTGTTCTGCATTCATGGATGTGTATTTTTGTGTTGGTCAGATGTTTATGTTCTCTGATTATTGATGTCTGTGTGTTTTTGTGCGTCGGAAGTAAGATTTGCGTACATTTTATTCTCTTCGGACAAAATGTATCCCAGGTGTTTGTGATTCTTATATGCTATACTGCATGTTCTCTGTTTCCATGTGTCGGTTTAATTCTTAGGCGTGGAGATAGGTTATGTGGTTTGCGCACATCAAAACCCGAATATACAAGCAGAATAGCCTGAGACTCAATTATAAGGTTCTTAAAGAACAGCCTGAAACTGAATTCTGAGGTCACATGCTTTACAAACAGGATAAATAGTTTGTCTTGGTGTTGTATATGAAAGAATGTGTACGGCGTAGTTACATACTTCTGTTTAAAGTACCCGCATTAGTGTATATTCGTAAATTGAAAAGTTACAATGGAGATTTACCAAAGTTCTTTAACTTTTTATATAGTAATATTGAAAATGAAACTTGTCTGGTTTGATTTTCTAATAGATAGTTATGAATGAAATCCGCAATTTATCTTCTTCTTTTTTTTTTTTTTGCTTTGGTTAACATTTGGTGTCTAAATTTAACATGGCAATTCTGTGCAGCTTCTTTGGGTGGGAAAGTTAAGGTCTCTACTGTGCATTCTATGTCAGTGTTGGCTAATTCTGATCCGCCATCATCAGGAAGTTTTAATTCTGGTTTTAGTGACACAATGAGAGCATTGTTGCAGTTTCAAAGAACCACTGGTTCTCCTTTTATGATAAATCCGTACCCCTTCTTCGCATACCAAAGTGATCCGAGGCCAGAAACACTTGCATTTTGTTTATTTCAACCCAATGCAGGGCGAGTGGACTCTGCAAGTGGTATCAAGTACATGAACATGTTTGATGCTCAGGTAATTCCCATATCATGCTAAGAATAGCTAGGGTCAGTGAAACCAACTTGATTACATTATATATGAGCAGTGAGCTTCTCTTTTGCAAAATTAGATGTGCGTGTGTGAACTGATGTTTTCAGTTTTGGTTTTCACATATTAAACACTTACTAAAGTTGTGGCCAAGATGCATTAAGGTTGTTCTGATAGTCTATCTGCCTGGAAGAAGTATCAGCATATTAGGAACTTTATTCTACTTCATGGTTAAACTAACTGGAAACGTGTCTGATATTCCAGATTAAAATTGAAAAAGGTAAACTTGTCTCTGTATTAGAATAATGGTAGTGCTGTTCAATTCGTAACTGTCTTATTATGGGCTGGAAGTCTTAGAAACAGGCTCTCTGTAAATAGGGTGATTTTATTTGTACAGATAGTCTCTGTTGGATTATGACACATAACCACTGTTTTCAAGGTTATTCACTGAATATAAAATAATAGGGTTTGTTCGAGATGGATTGCACAAAAGAAATTAGGTATAAGAAAAAGTTGTCAGCACATATCACCGTCGTACACTACCTACTTCACCATAATTTGGGAAACATGCAAAGATTATGACAAAGCCTAATCCAATATTACATTTGATTGATCACGACACTTCCAGTTTGTTACGAGACCTTGGTTGGCGTTTTAATATCATGGCTGGAAAGATCTTAGGCAATATAAAGTGTTTTGTTGAGTGTCTTTGTTTCTCTTGTCCAGTCACAGCTCATACAAGTCTGTACAGCCAACTTACTCACTCTACTAACAAATTTTTTTTAAAGGGATATCTAACTTGCACGTAGATGTCTGCGTGTTTAAGGTAAATGTATCGGAAGGATAGCATTTGTCTGTAGCATCTTCCATTCACCATATTTCATTTTTTTTGCTAATTACCATATTTCATTTTAGTACAATTATAATATGATTTTAGGATCATAGAAGAGTTTTTGTGTTTTGTGACATCTGAATCCATAGTAGTGGTGAATATATCATTGTTGTGAAATATTCAGTTTGTTTAATAATATGAAAAGTTTTAGGCGATCCCTAAACCTGCAGCATTGTATACCCTGGAGTCTGGACTGTTAATTTCCGTTTAATATGTCAACCTTTGCGCATGGATATGATTAGTCTCTGCTCATAACTTTTGGCAAGTCCATTAGTGACGCAGGGAACATTTTAATAACATACTGAGACATTGGAACAATGGTATTTGTTATCAGTATCTATCGTATGTCCTCTCTTGCTTACCGTACCATCTGCAATACCTATTTGTGCTATATGAGGAGTACAAGGTTTTCTCATTTGATATAGGCATTGAAGTCATTGTATAAAATAGAAGTGGATAATTTTCTTAAATGGTTTCTCTTCTTCTGCAGGTTGATGCTGTAAAATCGGCCTTAAATTCGATGGGATTCAAAGAGATAGAGATTGTGGTTGCAGAGACAGGGTGGCCTTACAAGGGGGATCCCAATGAGGTCGGCCCTAGTGTGGACAATGCAAAGGCTTATAATGGAAATTTGATCAGCCATCTTAGGTCAAAAGTAGGAACTCCACAGATGCCCGGGAAGTCAGTTGACACCTACATCTTTGCACTCTATGATGAGAATTTGAAGCCTGGTCCCGGCTCAGAGCGCGCGTTTGGGCTTTTTAAGCAGGATCTTTCCATGATTTATGATGTTGGTCTCTTGAAGACTAGCCAGGTGAGTCAGCATTCAATCTTTATTTATTCTTATAAATAAGGGGAGACATTTTTCTATTACGGTATCTGAAAACTCATACATAATTTCCTCTTTTTTGCTGCATTACGTTTCTTTTGTTGTATGTGTTATTAAACGGCCTTAAATCTCTTTCCTTTATGGTGGTTATTATTTTTCCTAGACTCCGACCACTCCTACGACTCCTTCTCCAGCCACTCCAGCACCAAAGGCTGCAGCCTGGTGTGTTCCGAAGCCTGGCGTTTCTGATGCTCAGTTACAATCAAATCTCGACTACGTCTGCGGCCATGGTCTTGATTGTAGCCCTATTCAACCAGGTGGTGCCTGTTATGAACCAGCTACCATACTAGCTCATGCAGCATACGCAATGAATCTATACTATCAAAGTTCTGGGAAAAATCCATGGAATTGTGATTTTGCTCGAACTGCAACTCTCTCTTCCACTAACCCAAGTAACTTTTCTTGCATTTTCTTTTTTCACCGAACTGAAAATGATATTCTTGAAGCACTGCAATTGAGCAGAAGTATGCATATTTTGGGCTGATAAATTTTTATCTTGTATGTAGGCTACAATGGTTGCATCTATCCAGGTGGAAACTGATGGAACGATCCAAGATTGTATAGCTTGGTTGTAGTTAATAATCTACCTTTCAATAATAGAGTTGTCAAAAAATAAGCTTCGAGTTGAATATATCAGTTATACGTTAAAGTATCTTAGTTTCGAAATATAGAATATGAAGGTACCGATTTTTGTTTCTTTTCGGATCTGAAAACCAAAGGTATAACCAAGTCTCCATTCATAATTTCATATTACTCCAAATCCTACCAAACTGCATCTCTTAAAGGATCACAAGGCTTCACGGGAAAAGCTATACCGAATACGAATACAAATTCAACTTACATGATCAAAATTTTGAAATCAATTCACAAAACTTGTTGAAAGTAATTCACAGAACTTGACATATAAAAAGCTAATTCTTTCTTTATAATCTACATACAAAAACAAAACCTATGACATTTTGGCAAGTACAATCTTCAATCAAAAAATTGACTGCTATCGCACATAATAAAGGTATGTTCGAGAGCCTTAAATTTTAGATCTCATTTACTTAAGAAAAAAAAAATCAACCATAAACCAGCTAGCCACTTGCCACAATTTCATGAATAGCTTCACTGACAGATATATCATCAGATCTGACGGCAAGCTTCATTGCCACCTCCTTTGGTCCATCGAAACCAAATGATACCCTGACAAGCACCTTGAAGTTGCCAATGTATATACCAGACAACAAACATGTGTGTGATCTAGCATTTTTGGGGACAACCTCTGTTCCCTGTGAAACATAAAAAAGCGTCTAAGTTTACACATTACTTTTCAGAAGACAAAGGGCGTGACAATCTAGGGGCATAAAATTACAATTAAGCTACTTGAAATCTCATGATTCCAATTTTGATACGTTGTGCTGGGAAAATCAACACAATTAGATCATATGTTTGAGGATGTTTTACAAAGTACTCCCTGGTCCCTTTAATATTGGGCAAGAGCCCCACTTTATTTGTTTTTCATATATTAAATAAATAATACTCCCACAGCCATCAGTTATTACTATGACTAGTGGGTAGTGATTGGGCAGATGGTAAGAGGAAAAACAAATGCAGTGGAAAATGATTGCTCAGAATAAAAACAAACTCATTAAAAAATTCATACCTCGCAAGGCTGCATGCCAAGAAGGTTGGTCACAACAGTGATGGCTTCCGCCAAGGTTTCCCTTGGTCCAAGCCCATACTCATCTACACGCTCACAATCTGGGTCCAAACTTTCCCAGGCATTCTTAAAATTGGAGACCCCCACCTTCAAAATGTAATCAGCTGCAACTACCTCAAGATCCTCCAACTGGTATTCGTCTTCCACCCCATCATCCTCAGCCTCGCCAGAAGAAGTATCAACCTGAAAATGATATACATCATCAATCCACAATGAATATAGCCAAGTATAAGATGCTAAAATATTAATATAAGAATAGTACCTCTTTAACAATAAATTTCAGAGTATTTGAGAATCTTCCAAATGAAGTGACGCCTACTGGCTTCTCAAAAGCCACAAATGTCTGTCCAGGTGAATCATATGGAAGAGAACGTATAGGCTTGATTGCTACTTCTGAAAATTCCTCAGCTTCAGAAGCATCCACAATAACAGAAACCTAGCAACACGCAAATCAAGATATTAAACAAATATACTAGCGACGCACTGATTTTGATACGTAGTATACAAGACATACGTTTTCTAACAGTTGTTCAGGAATTGTATTGGTGCAGTTATATTGAAACACCACATGCCCATCAAAAATGTGTTTGACGGCATTGACTGCATACTCTGTTTCAGCCTCTGTGAGCTCCACTGGCGTCGAGGACTGGCCATTAAAATGTGATGTAAATCATATTAAAAAAATTTAAAGAATAAAAACAACTATACAACCAAATCACAGCCTTACACTAACCTTGAAAAGCTTCCCAAAATTGGAAAATTCTGGGATAGATGATAAGAGTTTTTCATAGGCGTCCGTGGTAGATGTAGGAGCAGGTAGCGGAGCACCTAAACCTGAAGGCTTTTTAGTCTGTGATTTCTTCTCTACATGTTGCTGAGATTTGACTTCCTTGGGCACAGAATAAATATCAAAAGGTTCCTCAGAGGGCTCCTGTAATGCCATAGACCAAGTTAGTTGGTTTATCAATGCACAATGCAGTAACAAAGAGTTATCAGTACACTCACATAGTTCTTTAAACTTGTCTCCAGGTTAACCAGTGGGACATCAAGTGACCCAAAGAGAAATTCCTTCACATCTTTATCAGTTTCAACAACTGAACCATCACCACCAAGTGTATTTAAATATAGTGTAGCCCTGTCACGAACCTGTAAACAGGAGCAATAATATTTTTCAGATACTATGTTCTCAGGAAAAACCACACTTAATATCAGAGATATGCGTAAATTATAAAGCATGACAATTAAATAAATAGTAACACAGATTAGAAAGAAAAGAAGAAGAAAAATCTATTAAGACTGTGTGATGTTCACTTTAAGAACGATTTAAAAAGTACAAACAAAGTGTGAAGTTAATGTTATTATTTATGTGCGGTTTCAATGCTAGCATGATTCAGTTTCACCAGAATCTACGGATGGTTAATATGTATTACTATAGGACACAGGCATGAGGCAACAAAAGACTATTGAGCTGACATCTAGTGAAAGAGCAGAATCCACAACACTCGAAAGAATGTTTTAGTTATAGGTGATTCAGGCCAAAGAATATAGGAGGTACAACAATTACCACGGTGGTAAGCTAAGGGGTCAATCAGTTGGTAGGAATCATGATTTATTGGGAAACAATAACAGACCAGAAACTGCAGAGCCTCGAGCTAATGATTTTCACATGACATGGTAGCAGAACTTTATATTTCTAAGCAATTTAGCAGGTAAAACAATGATCCTCAGCTGACAAGTATAAGAAAGCAATATACTCTGAACATGCAAAACATAGACAAGCAACCACAGCAGATAAATATGATGCTACTGACCTCATCATCGCTGTCAAAGAGACAACGTCTTAGCAGAATAAATATGCGGGGCTGCAAAACAGTATAACAAAGCATCTTTACATAAGTGGCGAATAAATTAACTTAATGACACTCGTACGAGATATATGAAAAATTTGTTTTAGACAAGTATGAGGGTGCAATTTTACCTTCAATGGATCAACCATAGCACCAAACTTTGCTAATGTGCTCACAGCACTGGCGCGGACAGTTGCATTCTCAAGTATAACTCTATTATAGATATACCTTATGTATTTGCTAGGGTCAGAAGTTTTTGGTCCTTCAATACCAAGAAAATGTAGTATCTGACAACAACACAACCTTCAGTAACCCAACTAGTATATATTTAGATTGCAGCATCATGTAATGAAAAAATGGGAAGGAAAAGACATGGGAAGAAAATACAAACCTGGGTAGAAAGATAAGTGAATTCACAATCCTCGATAAATTCACATAGATGAAGCAACCCACTCTCTTTTGCATCTGGGATCTCTCTTATGAAGATCACAATTGAATCAACGATTGCCTTTTTGTACTCAAAACCACCTTCCTCCCTTAGTATATTGCTTAAGAAATTCATCCTGGAATATAAAATTGTGATACAGTATAAACCACTAACAATACCAAAAGTTGCCCACGTAAGAAGCATGTTAATATTCTCTTTAAATAAAATAAAACAAATTAAAGACTTACAGAGATTTGTACTTAAGGGGGAACTTTAAACACAATGATCTGATGGCTTCCACCACTACGATTTTGAACTCATCAGCAATGTCGGACATGAAATTGGTTATTTGTTTCATCAAACGATCAACGCTTGATTCATTGCCTGTTTTCAGTAGTGTGGTTATGGCAAGGGTGGCTATGCTTCTATTCTGGTCTGAAATTAAGCTTTCCATATCTATATTGCAATTGGTTACAGCCAATGGATGGGTCATAGCCACCTAAATATAATTTAAATAGTTAATCAATTAGAACAGGTCAGTTACATAAACGGAAGTACAGTGAACTTTGTTGTTACATTCTAGAAGAGTTACCTTATTTAAAGTACGAACAGCAGCAAATCTAAGTACTGGCTTAGAAGAAGTTAGGAAGAGTTGCAGAACAGTAATTGCAGGAGTCAGTTCGCGACTAGTCACACCACTCAACTCAGTAATCGCCCTAGCTGCTTCAAAGATAACCATTTCTGCTTTGTGACGGAGACAGCTTTCAAGGTAGTCATAAAAAGGCCTGTCTCCAGCTTGGTTCATACCCGACTCTCTGATAACCTGCACAAATTATGATGTCATGCCTGCTTGAAATTGTAAGAGATAGCATTCTGGCAAGGTAGACAACATCATTGGAAAAGCACCTGACTAGTATAGCGAATCAGTAAACATTGTGCTAAGGGGGAGCGAACAGTTCCCTTGGTCAAGCTTGTTACTAGCTTACTAACAGCCAGCCGGTCATTTTGTCGAACCTGCAGATGTGCAAACGATAAAATTTCTGTTGCATCTTACAAACAAACAAGAGACCGATATACTATACAATGCTGACTTGAAAGAGACAACATTGTCCACACCAAAAGAGAAATAATACACCTTTATCTCTGTAATATGCATCCACAAAAAGATTAAACAAAACAGTGACACTTTTAGTCCAACAAGAACCATTCAGTGACACCTTCATGCATGACATTCAGCTGTCACAGAAACTATTTAACGAGAATGCAGTAGATAACTTCTAAAATCTTCTTTCTGTTAAAAAGTAAAAACCACAACATAATATGCACCTGATGAAGCAGAGCAAGCGCGTGAAACTGTACAAGTGCTGCCCTTGATTGAACAGCTTCCTGTACTTCGTTACTCCACCTCTTCACAATTTCTGGGTTTGTCTAACAAACAAATTATGGCAAAACATAAGTGGAGAACTCCAAGAGAACAATTCAGATCGAGTCATACTCGAATTGATTTTACCTGCAACAAATGAATTCCACTAACAAGGGCTGCACTTGCAACTACAGGGTTTTTGTCAACGATAGCTTGCTTCAAGTATCTCTCAATTTGTGTCAGAAGTGTGCCATCTACTATACGGCAAAGAACACGGATAGCATTTGCCCGGTACATATCAGTCTTGCTATTCATGTCCTTCATTAGGGAGCTTGTGACAATGATAACCTTCAATATACAACAAGAGGCAGCATTTCATCAGCATTTACTTTTGAACAAATGAACAATATCGCACACATATATATACACACACAAACACATATGTATGTGCATCACCTCATCAGAAGATGGAGAGAGCTCTTTAATTATCAGATAAACCATCCTCCTCAGACCAAGATCTCTTGACTGAAAAAGTTTTGTGACAGCGAAGAATACGTCTGTTGCTTCAAACTAAATATCGAGAACAAATAGATCGAGTTAAAAACCTCTCAATAAGAACCCAAAAACCAACATGTGGCTTAAAAAATTGATCTCATGGACTTGCAATGACACACAAAAGACAAATTTGATAAACCTGCTTCCAATTTAAGCTAGCATACTTGTAGATAGGAAAACACAAAGTTATCTTACAAGAATTAATTCAAGTAGCCCTAAAAAATGATAATGCAATTGCCTGTTCCCCTAATTTTTCGTAAAAATTCACGATTTAACTAGAGATCATGTAGGGAAAACGTCAAAAACAAATGTCCATAATACATGAAGCCATAGAAGACATATACATACACAGAAAAAGAAGGCTAGTCAGAAAAAAACGCATGTTTTCTATTCAATTATGTTTGTGACTTAGAAGTAGATGTAACTTTTCCCTTTCAAGGTATTATTCAATAATGAAATACAACTTGCCATTTATATTGTTTAAGAAAATGACAAAGAAAACCAGAAGTTACATGCAACCAGAGTATCAACAGTTCTTGCCGAGTCAAAGTAAAATTTCCAAAAGTTACTATATATGTATTCTGTTCCAACTTTTCGAATTATACTTATAAATTGTAATGATAAAGTAATTTAGAAACTCGAACATGCCCTAATTGATATAAAAGTAGGTCGTGGTATACAACTTCTAGTTTTCAGGATATAAGGATCACATTCATCCATTAGTAAGAACAATCACAAAGCTAGTCATTTATTCTTCATGCATAGATATCAACAATGCTTTGGTGTTCTGTCATCACTTCTAACTATAAATTAGGCAGCAAATTAGCCAAACCTTCGTAAATGACTCCCCCTGATTCAGAAGATACAGCAGCTTCGTGATGACCTGGAAATAATATAGTTCAGATATAGTTTTGATAGCATATTAGCATATAGTCAATTCCAGGAGAAGAAACTTCAAGGATCTACTCATATGACAGAAGAAAATATATATATATTTACCTGTGAACATCTTCTGGGATCCAGCTGAGGGTCGTTAAAAACTCTGGCTTCTTGAAGAACTGCTCCCTTCTCGATTCCAAGAAATGGGGAATACTCTGCTGAAAAGCACAGTATCAAGATCAGACGTGCAATATTAAATCATAAAGCAAGTAACTGCAGCACTTCATATGTTTGTCGTACTAACTAAAAAGGACTGAACAGAACTTAGAAATTAGTTTCAAATTATAATCAACCCTTGCAATATTTCTTTCAAGTGTTTGCACAAATAAAGTAATGTCCATGATACTTGTCACTTGTCATGCAGGAAAAGAATTGGAAAGAACAATATATGGAATCAAAATCTAAACTTAATATAGAACATCATACTAGGGTAATTCAACACAACACTAGCGTTTCCCAACCACAGAAAGGTAAAAGATTATGTATTAGTATTACAACACATAAAAGAAGACATTTAATCCAATGTTTTCAATTCAATACTCTGCTAATGAATATTTGGAAAGATTAGTACACTAGTTATACAGAATATAACTTCTAACAGAATAATTCATGATACACTACCAATCAAAGATCACCTAAGCATGTATAGACCCATTTTCAGATAAAATTTGGGACCACTAGCGTATTTATATTGATAATCCCAGGTAAGGGTTGAGCCCAGTCTGCACGTAGTTTGCTGCAAACGAAACTTCTACAATGTTGAGGGGGCTGGGTTGCTTTTAGACCAAATGCGGTGGTTGATCAGTTGGTGTACGAAACAACAATCTCCAACAGTGCATGACAAGTATCATTCTGGGTGTCTCTTTAAGTATCTTACAGAATGTGTCTTAGTGAACCACCCTTAAAACGAGTATATCTTAACAACAACAAGTTTAACCCATTTACCCAAATATAATAACAGCTGTAGTTTTTTTCAGCATTGTGGTACAGATACTATTTTAGCACCAAAAACCGCTTGTTGGTATCAAAATACAGATACATTTATAGGTATATTAGTGTTAGCATTGAACTTACCTTGGGGGTTATCTTTCTGAATGTAACTAACTTCTAAAATGCACACAACTGTTTCATAGCTATAATCTATGTAAGTGCATTGGACTTCCTACTGTTAGCAATGTACAAAAGAGGATTATATATTTTGTTCATTTTGGAACAACAGGATACTATAGCTGTTTTATGAAGGGACGAGTTAAATTCTCGTCCCCTAGAACACTGGGTCAGATGTAACTCCTAATTTCCAAATATAACTATATCAGAATTAACGTAGATTGTTTTTTCCCTTTTTATAAGGTCATTCCTATGGACACCTCCTAATGCCAATTCGATTTTTAAAACAGATTTTGTGTAACTTGGATAGAAAAGGCTGATCTAACATATTCTGAAACAGAGCACTGGAGTTCTGTTCATAGAGAAAAATCTGTACTGATGCAGAATAGGCTGATAGAAAACCTAGATAATCAATTTGGGAGCATTATCACAGGCTTTTGGAAGTCCAATTAGGATACCCCCTGCCACCCCATCAGGCCATCACCTAGGGATCCGACGATTGATAGTGGTTATATTTCTCATAGTGTTCTCTATCCCTAAGAAATTGTGGCAAAGGGATATAACAACCCTAAACAGTGCCTGCCCAACAGTTCTGAATGTGCCCGACTCTTAAATTATACTACCAATTTCGTATCAGTAGTACCACATACGCACTAACATAATTATGTTGCATTAGTTCGGGTGACTAAACATCGTCACCCAGTAAACCAATTTTACATCACTTAAACTAAACTACATTTACATAAAATTCTAAGACACCAACTTATCACAGTAAATCAAACAGCTGATCCCATACCATCAGAGCCATAGAAACTACAATCAAAATAAATTCAAACAAATTCATAAACTTATCCAAACCAAAAATGCATTCCCTCAGTTACGCAAAAACGAGACACTATCAATCATACATTGTCTCAATCACACATAACACCGAGATCTTATCGACCTTCAAAACACATGGTCACAAACACAAAAATATACATCGAAAACGTCAATTATCGAGATTCCGCTATACGCAATCATAACTAACTGTTCCAAATCACCAAACCAAACAACTCAGATCTACACACACAAACACACACACAACATCATACAAAATTAACAATCAAATAGCAAATTTGAGCTAAAAACACAACAAATCTTAACAAATTAAACACATGTGACTATACAAAGGATGTAAATGTATGAATTGATGAAAGTGTAGTACCTTCGCCGTCGAGATCATCGTCTTTCTTCACGAACTGAGCCATGGATATAGATACAGCGAGATCTGTGTGTATAGGTTCGTTAGAATGTGAATGAATTAGATCTTATAGATCTGTATGTGTGTGTGATTTTATGCAACTGTGTGTGTATTTTATATATGGGCTCTTGTGTAATGGGAAGAAAGCGAGAGCCGAGAGGGGAGATGTGATCTTCTGAGTCTCGGTTTATCGTGCACACTCACTTGCCGAAAAACAAATTATTATATCGAAATATCGTTTTAAAATTCGCATTTATTAAGAAAATTGATTAATATCTGATTTATTTTTTAAAAATCTTTTGATTTGATAATTTATGATTATATTCTGATCTTGTTGTACAAATTTTGATTTATCAAAAAAAATTCTAATAAATCATGAATTAGTAGATGAATAGATTAGTTTTAATTTTTGATTTTTATAAGCAAATCCAACAGTGATTATATCAAAATATGATACAATACTCTTCAAAAAGTAATTCTTTTAAAGCATTTGTGAGTTAGCGAAACTTTGAAATATGAGATGACAAAATATAAGTCCAACAATATATAAACACGTGAGAGTAATCGTGTATTATCATATGATTAATATTATTACATGATAATATCAAATTAAGAAAGGTGGGATATATGTTTTAATGAGCTGTTCAATGCAACGACAACGAGAGAGATGGACATTCAATTTATTAAAACCTGACTTTAGTTTAAGTTAGGATATTAGCTATGAATATGTGAAGGTAGTATTGAACATATAAGACTATAGGTCTATATGAGATTTTTAATGGAGTATGGACTTATTTGACAAGATCGGGTGAATAATGGTCAAAATAACTCTTAACTGTGATACTTAGGATAACCAAGATCACCAGATGAATGTGTTTGGGTGTTGTGGTGCTTATCTCAAAAGAAGAAGAAAAAAGGCCACCCACAATTGTAACAAGTATCACAATATTATGATATTCAGTCATACAATAGAATCATGGGAAAGAGTTATCGAAAGTATGGTTAAGAGTAGCTAAAACTTTAGCGAACAAATTTGATTTCATGTCTAAACACGTCATAAGAATCTTCATACGATGTTTATAGATCTTATAATCTTTACGAAATTATAACACAAGAGGTTATTTAAAAGTGTTTAGAAGCTAAAGGACTGTATATTAGTCCAAGACAAAATATGTATTCAGAACTATAGACATATATGTGTCGGACATCGTGAAGAGATGCTCAATATCTTACAATTGAAATAGGTGTTCATCAAGGACGAGAAGTATTTAGTCCTTTGTTAAAATAATTAGATATGATAATTCATAACATTCAACATATGATTTCATGTTGTATGCTTTTAATTGATGATATTATATTAGTAGCTAAGTGGAGAAGAGATGTTAATATAAAATTAGAACAATAACGTGTAACATTAAAAACTAAAAGATTACTTTTATTTCGTATATAGACCAAGTATCTTTGGACGAATTATGATGTTGAGAATAGTATTGATGATGTAGTAATTGTATTGTTGATGACAGATTTTCATAAAATGATAATTTTAAATATTTGGGTTATATCTTATTGAGTAACATTAATATTGTTGAGAATGTTACAGATTTATTAAGGCATATGATGAAATTATGGGCTATATAGGAATGTTGTGTGACAAAAGGACACCTTTAAAATTGAATGACAAATTGTAAGTAAATATATCATACCTTCATTATTATATATTTCGAGTATTGGCCACAAAAAAAGGGTCAAGAATATAGGTATTAGGTATTAGATAATAAAATGTGTATATTGGGATGGGCTTGTGACGACATTGAATGATGTTTTTAGATGAGTGTTAAATGTATGGTCTATTTCTAAAAATGTGAGCGGGAGGTGATTAAAGTTGTATGTGATTGACAACATATCGCTAGAGGGATGGGACAAACATGGATAGACTAAATAGGGTGTGGACTGACCAACTAAGTTAAAACATGGAGGCTTTAAATCTCATAGGTAATATGAGATCATATATGACTGATAGGAGACGACATATTAAAGTGGTTTATTCCGAGTTTACCACGCTTTTATTTCGGGTTTACTAGGCTATGATGGATTTCGTCAATTAGTAAGTTTTTCTTAAAAAAAAAACTTCTTCACAATATTTTTTTTTCATCTAGTAGCAATAGAAAAAATCGAGTTAAAAACTAACAATTTTTTTTATTTCCCTACGTGTTAATCCTTCGTTGTATAAAGTATTCATGTTGAATATTATTAAAGAAAACATCATCATTTTTAAAAATGATGAATAAATAAATTATGCATTCAACACGTATATAATTAGGTTTCAACATAGTGCGTTGAACACTAATTATCATGGTGACTAATTATCATGGTGTTTAAAAACAACGTAAAATTAAATTATGTACTCAACTTATTTGTAATTAGGGTGCAACATCGTATTTGAACGCTAGTTATGATAGGTTATTACTAAAGTGGTTGATGTACTCTCTGATTCAAACTTTGAAAAATCAATTTCATCCAAATTAAGTGCATAAAATAGATTATATCCGCATGCAAATTCAATAAAACATGTGTTTGGAACTATCTTGAGTCCAAATACAAACAAATCATATCAGACAGTTAAGAAGCATAATGTTAATTATTTGCTCAAATATCAAACAAGGAATCATGGAAAATATGAAATATTATGAATATTATTAATTGTTTACTCAAATATCAAATAAGTTATCGTGAAAAAAATGCTCCCTCCCTCAGTTTCAATCATTCAATTCGAATGAAATATTTCTTTCTTTCTCCTCTTTCTCTTTTATTTATATTTTGTTTGTTATTGTTTAACAAGAGTTTAGTGGTTAGAGACTAGATCCAATTGTGAGTTAGATTTTAGTTTATATTGTCTCTTTTTATTAGATATCTTCTTTTGCCCTCAAATTAAGAGATTTAAAATTAATTAGCTATTTACACAAGGGGTTCGTCAAATTAATCATGTAAATTTTATTGAATATGTAAGATATGTAATTTTGATAGGACTATTTATATCTCAAAAATAAATTCTGAATCCTAGTACTTAACCATTTTTATTTCTTGCCCGATCTATGAGTAAATTGGCCAGCCTTGACTTTTACGATAAATTATAGACAATGATTAGAGAAATTATATGTAACCATTTATTAAAACTTGATTTTATTGTATTTTTAAAAATTATCAAACATGTGATGTGATACATACTCTCTATATACTCTCTCTTTCTATATATAATCTCTCCTCGTACTAGTTTACCTTGGGGCCTTTTGTAGTTTATTTTGGGGGTCCCTCTGTCTCTCTAGATAGTTTATTTGGGACCGAAAATTTGACACGCATTCTAATACTCGTAGCACACATAGTTTCATAACTTATCTTTTGATTTTTTTCCTTTTGAATAAAAATTTGATGCTAAAATTTTTATACATAAGGAAATCTCAAAAATAAGTTACCTAACTATGTTTTATAAGAGTTTTAAAATACGTGTCAACAAGTGAAAAAACTGTAAAGAAATGAAAGGGACGAAGAGAGTATTATTTAACATGAAAACTGTTATCGTTAAGCTTCAAGTTCAAAAACTGTGTACACTAAAATTTGATTGAAATAAATTCAAATTATACAGGGGGAAAAGTGAAACAGTACTAAGTTTTCCCGGAACAAAACCTATTTTCATTTTTTATAACCTTGTCAAAGTGTGGTGGTGTTCCCTAATTAGAAGCAGGCTGAGCAACTATCTTTTTCCTTCAATTCGCAGGTCAAAGTAGATGGCATATAGAGAGAAGAATCGGAATGACTCGAAGTTGGTAAACAGCACAAGTCTGAAGATGAGCACTTAATAGTAGCATTCACTTCAAATTCTGAAGGAAATTCTGGAACTGCCACTAAGGCATGTTCAACTTTCCTAAACTTATGACATGTTACATAGTGCAATTTTTGGGTAAATGCTAAACGCCAGTTAATTGATTAAAGAAGTCTGCAATTTGAAGGCAAATAGATCGGGCTTGAAAGCACATATTACAAGTAACAAGAGCGTGCTTGGCCTTAAAATACTACACTGCACCAAAACAGACAAGCAAAATGTTAAAAACATAATACCTATATTTTAGCCAATACTAGATGGCATCCACATGTTATCAAGGCAAGATTAATTCATTCCAGATGAAGAATGGTTGCCCTGATTGGACTGAACTGAATTTCCGGCCATAGGATTGGATGCCATCATTGGTCTTGCAATCGGTGGTCGTTGGAAGGTCATGTTCCCCGGAGGTCTTAGTGCTGAGTTTGCAAAATGCATTGCAGCCCTATTGACAGGTAAAGACTGAGACATAGGCCTAGAAGATGAGTTGGATACACCAAGACGAACAGCAATTATCTGTGCCCGCTCCTGGTAAAGTCTCTGCTTTGACCTTTCCAGTAGTTCCCTCACCCTCATTACCAAACCATCCATCTCCGTAAAGAAAGCCAACTTAGTTTCTAACTTGTGCAACTGCATTTAACCGAAAAATTAACCGATATAACAAAATTTCTGCAAATAACCACTGCACAACTGACTAAAGTGTAATGACCAAGTATTCACCTGCTTCTCAACCAATAGGGTAGCAAGCAGCCGAATTTGGTCTTCCTCCTGATCAGCAAGTAGTTTTGCCTTCACAGCTGCAGCCGAGACTGCAGTAATGGCAGCTTGTCTTACCTTCTTGGTGCAGAGATCACCTTTGGCATCGGCAGAGTCTTTGTTTTCATTTTTGCTGTCTGCTGCTTCTCTTACATCTGCGTGAAACAAACCAAAAACAATCAGTTTAGCTAAATTGAAGGTGTACTAAACGGCATAAGGATAATTATCTTATACACCAAATTCTTAATGCATCATCCTTCCCGCCTTGTTTTTAGTACAAATCTT
Organism: Daucus carota subsp. sativus; assembly: GCF_001625215.2. Lineage (NCBI taxonomy): Eukaryota > Viridiplantae > Streptophyta > Magnoliopsida > Apiales > Apiaceae > Daucus > Daucus carota. The sequence continues at coordinate 827,261 of NC_030389.2, forward strand.
CAGGTCTTAATTTCCTATGCTTCAATAGAATGTGACTTGAGTCATAAATATGTTGTATGAAAAAGTGCTTAATCAACTGCTACAACTCGAATTGCCTTTATACCAACTTCTTACTTGAATTATTACAACTGGATTTTTAAGTTTAAAATAGACTTGGTGAGAAGGTTAAAAGAAAAACCTTTAGCTCCATTTTCGATGATAGAGTCTGATGTTACTAGATTCCCCTGATCTTTCTGTTCAGTGGGGGACTGAGATAGCTTCTCATCCTTTAAAGCCTCCGTAGACTCAGAGTTTAACATCTCACCTTTTGGAGCATCTAATGATAGAGACGTAGCATCTTTGGCCTTTTCAAGAGAAGTAGGAGGAAGCTCAACCTTGGAGTTCAAGCCACCTAACTCTTCTGCATTACTTGCTTCCGCTTTCCTGGGAAATTTCTCAATATCAGACCTTTTTACAGGGCCAGGTTCGACTGTTTCATTTACTACATCTGGTCCTTTCAAAGCTTGGGAATCCTTTAAACATTCGCCATTTGGAGAAACTAATTGTTCTTCTGCATCTCTTAAAGAATTCTCCTTTTTATCTTTATCATGGACACTTGATAAATCACTGTTATCAGAGACTAAATTTGACTTTTCATCTTCTTTCAAGCTCACCTGGTTAATATTATTTTGACCTTCTGGCCCAACTGCTTCAGCGACAGCCCTGCAGAGTGCATACTCAGGTTCAATTAATGATAATGATTACTATATATAAGCCTGCTAATAAAATATGATATGATCTATACCGTAGTGGTTCGGCTGTTTTTTTACCCTCATCCGTCGGATCTTCCAACAGAAAGCAGTGCCTTGCAGCCAGTTGCGTACCAGAGGCAGTGCCAGATACAGATTTCAGGGAAGTACGAGTAGAAGCAGTAACAACATTAGGTTCCACCAATCTTACGAGAAATGCTGCCTGAAAAAGAAAAACATTTGAAACATTAACAAAATTCTGATGGAACCATAAACTCTTGAATGTTTCTTTGACTTTACCAACTCAATTTCTCTTGTGGCCTTTTTTGATACTAAAATTTTATTTCAAATGATAGTTACAGTTCAAATGACACTCAAATCTTTGAGAGAAATTCAATTTGGTTCAATTTTATAACATTCAATATAACTATATAAGCTCAAGATAGGGAATTTAGATTCATGTTTTCAAACACAGTTGTAGGAATCATAAACTTTAAGCCCTGAGAAGGTTTTTTTTACCAAGAAAAAACAATCAAGGTTATAATTTGATCTCAATAAGCACCCAACTTACCAAAGCCATGACAGGATTACCAGCTTCAGAAAATGAGAGTTTATCTTTAGGTGAATGAGAAGAGTCAACAACGTCAAATGCTTCTGTAAGTGCCCTTAAGATGCTGTTTTCACCTTGTTCCTGAATAATTTGTGTTTCACTGACTGGCTTTGATTTTTCTATTGAAGTGGACGAGGGGGAACTGCTAATGTTTTTATCTTTATTTTCTGCTCCATTCACATCTTTGGAATCCTGAATATCGTCAGTGGCTGAAAGTGGGCCCACATCGTCTTTGAGGCTCACGTCAGGCTGATCATCACAATCCATGAAAGGGTCCTCGATTGGCATCTGCACAAAGTGCAAGATACACTGAGCTTTAGTTTTAGTAGCAACATGCTCAGCAATTTCATTCCAGTTTTCTTTGTAGAGTTCTAGTGCTTCAAGGAGGAGAAGCGTCTCTTGATCTGTCCATTTTCCGCTACTGGCACCAGCAGCATCACCAGGCTCCATTAAGATGAAATCAGTAGGAGACATATCGGAGTCAAACTTGCCACTGGTGAAGCATTCAGTACATAAGTCATAGTCTGCCTGCCTAACAGAAATGAAATCAGCATACCAAACATTCAAGTACTAATTACTGGGGAAGGTTATATAACAGTAAAACATTTATTCAGTATAATGCGATAGAAGTTATGCCTTTTAAATATAACAAATGCCACCGCTTTTACAATATACGGATGCAAGTACATGACCTTAATTATTAACCTTATCAAATAAGTCAAATATATAGTAACACTGCAATTTATTTCGAGCAAACCTCCGACTTAAAAGTATTTACTGGCACAGAATACAACAATTCTAAAACACATTAACAAGACAATACTCTGTAAAGGCACAAAATATTCGTGTTTAAACAAAAGACATGCTTGCATGAGAAATAATTATGTATTTGACCAATAAAGAACACATTATCTGCTAAACTAACTCTAACGAAACAACAGACCTGCTTCTGGCAATGATAGCGCTTGCGAGAGCAGTCAGCTGAGCAAGAATTGCAATGATATTCAACGGATGGACCCTCAGCTGTCATCAACTCATCAGCAATAGAAGACTCAGGAAACAATCGAGATGCAAGAGTTGGTGTTGCCACATTACTTTTAGAAACGGCTAGTGCACATGATTCTTCCTTGTCAAATTGGTAAAGTTTTTCAAGCAAAGAATCTGTTTTCTCTGCTTCTTCAGCATCAATATTTAAAATGGAAGAATTGGTCTCCGGAAATGGATGGTAATTAATTAGACCCCAATAGTCAAGAAACTCCAAAATCTCTTGCTTTGCATCTGAGTCGCCAACTACGATTTCAGATAGATCTTTCAATTCAATTCTGGCATTAGGATTTGCATGAAATTTATTCATGATCCCATTACGAATTTCCATGTACAATTCAGGAGTCCGATTCTCTGATTTCCCACTAAAGAACGAAGGCAATGATCGCTCCTCCAATGTATGTATTTTTGTCCAAGAAAACCAACCTACATACTTCTATAGAATTAGAGACAAATATTACTGTATAAACAACTTGAACAGTCTTAGTTGGTCGATATGAACCTTATAGGCCTGCATTCAATGGATATTTTATAGCATAAGTTTCAAGAGAAGTTCAAACAACATTTACCATCAAATTTTTATCCTGTATCTATTATAAGAAATGCATAATTTCCATGATTCTCGTACCTACCAATCTTTTCAAGACTTCCATCAAAATCTGGAATTCATCACAGGGAGGTAAGGTCCATGTAAATCACGCGCTCAGCAGACCCTACTTTTGCCCGTGTGAGATACACTGGGAATTTTTATTTGGCCTTCACTACAAATTGCTTTCTCTTTTATATTATTTTTTATTTGTTGTACTTTTTTGACTAAACATGTTAATCTCTCAAGTTACATCAGTTTCAGTTACAATACTGAAAAATTCAACATCTTAGATCTCCTAATCCTTATAAATCACTAAAATAAACAGAGACATGCTCTACATATCTTAAATAAAGAATCAAACTTTATAAACTTCATCTTAAACTTAATTACTTACATAGAGCCTAACATTTAGTTACAAAAAATGCATCTTTTACACCTCCAGTTCAAAAACTCGAATTAGCAGTTCGCATGGAATCAGAAATAAACACTTTTACACCGCCATAATAATTATTCAAGCAAGTCATTCCCCAAATTTGCAACTACACTCCAAAAATCAACAAAACAACACACTCAATATCAAACATTCAATTAATTTAAACCTGAAAAAGTTCCATGCAGAAATCCACATTTTGCTTTAAAAAACTTACCCTCGCTAACGACTTACAATCATAATTTATTCAAAACGACGCCACCTTTCCGACTCTACTTAATCCAAAATACACACTTTCATATCTATCTAAAAATTCAAAACATTGAAGGACTTAAAGTTAACGGATGAACTGACAAAACTAATCAACAGAACACTACAACATCTAATCAACCTCCAACTAAAAGAAATCATAAAAATTATTCAAAAACATGAAATAAAGTAGTTTAATTAATCTGCAATAAAAACCAATTCATGAAACTCACGAAATTCATCCCATTTCACCAAATAAATTTCAGTAAATTCACTTTTCACATAATCAACTAAAACTCATCAAATAAACTTAATTCAGAATAATTCAGCTAAATAAACTCAACTAATTCAATTAATCCACAACTAAAACAATTCATCCCAAAATTCAAAAAATTGACTTCCTTAAATCCACATTTCTTCTTAAAACAACATTACAACTCACCGCAGTGCACAGGCACGACATGATCACCAACATTCCTCGACATTAACTTCTTACACTCCGCCTCAATCTTCGCCTCCAAGGCCTCGTAATCCTCTCTCGCCGCAGCCAGCTCCTCCTCCGCTTTCTTCGCTCTCGACTCCAAAATCCTCGCATTCGCCAAATCGACATCACTCTTCACCTCCGGAGCTTCGAAATACGGCTGCAGCCGTGCGCGCGTCAACGGACCGTTGTGGATCTGGTATAACGGCGCCACCGGAGGCTTCTCGCGAGCTTGCCGCTTCGACGACGTCGTTTGGTGGCCAGAGAGGTTACTTAGGCTCTGATGCTTGCGTTTCTGAGCGCCACCGCGACGTCGAGACGGCGGCGTGTGTTCCGGCGGTGGATCGGAGAGCTTCGTCGGAGTGTCGACGGCGGGAGCTAGGGTTTCGGCGAGTTTGTGCTTGTCGTCCATCGTGTTTTGGTTAGGGGTTGTTTGGATGGTTGGTAATTTAAGAGAGTGCTTTTGTTAGATGAGTGTTGGTATTTTTTGTCTGTGTAGGTGGCGTAGGATATGGAATTTATGTTTTAATCTGGACCGTTCATAAATAAAGGCAAGAAAGAAACGTTGATCTGTTAATTGAGTTTTTGACCAGGGTGTTTGGACCAGGCCGGTTTAAAATCTTGGCTTCTTCCCCTTCTTGGTTCATAAGTTACAAGCACTTATTCGTAATATTTCTGTAAAAAATCTGAAAGTACTTAAAAAAAAGTTAAGAATACTCTTTTATTTCATGAATTCCATTTTTTTCCAAACACTTTAATCATTTATAAGTCTTAACTTGTTTCTAACTTATACTTCATTCTTTTATTATAAGCAATAAGCACTTATTTTATACCCAGACAAACGACCTCGACATATATTTTATAGCAATATTATCTACATGGTTAAATTTGTTATTAAAGCTCTTTTTAATCTCTAATAATAAAATTGATATTTGGAAAGTGATAAAATGCAATATTCCAAAGCCTTGGGTAAATTTATACATTAGTATCGTATATAGTGATAATTATGAATAAAGTTTTGTTGATTTTCGTGAGATTTTGAACATTTCAAATATTTTCAATTATAACCTAATCACATAAGTTAAATAAAAATTTTAAATTTTTAAAATTTTGGCCAATTATCATATTAAACTTAAGTAAAAATTCAATGAATTGGCCAATTATATTTGTCTCACTTACAACATAATCATTAAGAAAAAGGGTTAAATAAATGACTAGTTGCATCCACAAAATTCAAGTAGGGCACTTATTACAAATTTGACTCAAACTAATCACCGATTAACTTAATTTGATCATTCTGCTAAAGTCGAAAATTGAAAAATGTTAACATAAAAAGATGGAGCTCATTTTGAGCTTGAGCATGCTATTTGGGTCATGGAATCATGATAAATTTTGTGCCCCCCCCCCCAACTTTTTAGTTTTCAGAATCAAAGCCAAATTTTATTATAATTTTGTGAGCCAAATAGCAAGTTTGAAGTCCAAAACGAGCTTTGTCCTCTTACGTTATCATTTCTCATTTTTGGGTAATTTTAAATTTAACGGAATGATCAAATTAAGTAAATTGATGATCAATTTCAAACAAATTTTCAATGAGTGACCTACTTGAGTTTTTCGGACACTGTCAGCCATCTACTTGATATTTAACCCTTAAGAAAATGGAGACAACTAGAGATGAAATAAATTGGTAGCCAGTTTCACCTAAAGTTTTTGTAAATTATCAATACATGACAACTCATTTATGTATATGGTCTTCTTCAACTATGTAAATACTTACCTTGATATTGCATTATTACTTGAGCTATTGCTCTTAAATTAGCATATTTAGTTGGTGTTTGCGGAGTTGGAAGCTAGCTTATTTAGACTAAAAAGTTGCTTCTACTTCTACCCTTTTATTTGGGTAATAAGTTTGATCAACTGTTTTTAGGCTTTTGAGATAGAAGCTAGAAGTGGAAATGTCTAGTTTTTTTTTATCCCATAACTCTCAATTCCCTTACTTGTATTTAAAATTATCCAAACACGTTAACAACTTATAAGTACACATCTACTCATCACTTATAATCCACTTCTTCAATTTAAACAATAAGTAACTTCTTTTAAACTAACCCAAACGGCCCCTCAATCTCGATTTCATCCTTAAAAATGCTAACCAAAACCCTTCCATCTTGTTTGTAAGTGAGCAATATCACCAAATTGTCACCACTGTCATATTGATAACACGGAGGATAAAGATTATTGGATGCTTTTTGTACGACAAATTAATTTCACTTCGATATGGAAATTCAAATTTCAACTCTGTGATAATTTATTTCCAGTTTCATTAAGAAATTGAGCGAGAAATTGCTGATTTTTTTATCATATATACAAAATCATGTCGAAAACTATACACCGAAAACAACTACTTCTATATAGATACTAAACTAATAAACATAAATAAACTATATTATATGAACATAGTCCTCAAAATTAAGTCCATTAACATGAAGAATGAATTTCTAATAAACATGAGTGGATTAGTCGGTCTAGTGTTAGATGAATTTCTTGTGATTTTCTACAGAGCCTGAAAAATTCTAAGAAACAATTTGGGCAAATATGTGTAGTTATCATGATTGCAAGTTTTGATTAATTTTTATGAGACATTTTACACTTCGACCAACTAGGTTGTATGAATATAATACATAAAGTGAAGAATATGAGTAAACCCATTCATAATTCACGCAATCAAACAAGTAGAGAATAGACCATTGCAAATAGCCATCATGCTACAACTTACGTGAATGTAGGGGTGTATATAATTAGATGAACCAGTCATGTGACTTAAAGCTCATGGATTACATCTATGTTGTAATTTCGAGCTTAATATATGATACCATGATCTCACTCATTATTTTGGAGGAATGTGCCACCTAACAGTTAATGTCATTACTAGTTTTAAATCGCATGAGGGATGGGACTCAAATGTTTCATTCATTGTTCTAATTTCAACCTTAGCAACACTAATTTGTGCTTATTATGTATAACAATAACACCTTTACAATGTATATGATCATTTTATGGATCCTTAAGAGTTTAAAACTTTGTTCAATTATTTTGGCCTATTTTTTGTTGATCTTTAAAAGGTTATTAAAATGTTTTGCCTCTAGTGTGATCATTACTTATTCTATTCCATAATTTCGCATCATGTAGAGCTTCAAGAATATTAGTGTTTGGTATTATACACCATGTTTTTTTATCATGTTATAGTTAGTCGGCAAGAAAAAAACCTCAAGTGTGGTTCTAGACACGTACCATGTAGACAGGGTTCCACACGAGAACATACGAGAAGATGACTTTCTCTTTGATCTCTCAATCAGTTAGGAGATCCATTAAGAATATAGAGAGAGAGTCTTACTCTTGTACAAACTATTAAGTACAAACTTAAATGTGAACCAATGCTTTAAAAGTATGGTGAGGTTTATGGGCCCCGACAATGAACCATGAGGTGGGCCTTGGTAAGACTAAGTGGGGCTGAGTGGAATGGGATGGAGTAAGTATTGGCTCTTGGGCTTGTCTAGAGCCCCTCTAGTTCCAGTCTGGAGCATTAGTGAGGTTTTAGTGGGACCGAGATGGATTGAGTGGGGATAGGAGCTCCCCCAAGTAGGTGATGACATCTAGGGGTGCGTGATGACATCTAAGGGGTGGGTGGTTTGTATTTGATTATTAGCCTATATATATATACATATACATATATATATATACATATACATATATATATATTCCATGGAGTATACAAAAATATTGGAGTATTAGAGTCCAAAATTGGATAAAATATAATCTACTCATTTTATAGAGACCTGGTCTATGTAGTCTAGTTAAAATTCTACTTTTCTAAGCTTCTGGGGCCATCTTGCATGACCTTCAGTTAGAAAATTAACTTTCTTGAACGAAAGAATTCCCATGTGTCAGCTATTGTATTCGATGCAATTCATCTACGTGTATGTAGACCCTGAAAAAAAAATCTGAACCTAAGTTAGTGACTAAAAGAAATTCCAAACCAAAAATTAGTGAGTAAAACGAAACAAAATGTAGTTGAGTGGTAAGTTTCTAAAGGTACAATAAGTTGGGTGACAAAAAAATCTGTTTTCCCCATTTGAATATCATCAGATATTAATAGATTTTAGATAATATCAATTGAATACCATCAGATTTTTAAGGATAATTTAACATCCTCATTAAATATCACCAGATTTTTAAGGATCTTTTAATATCCTCATTAAATACCATAAGATTTTTTTAGGATAATCTCAAATAATCCAAGATTTTAATAATTTTTAAATTCTGAGGTAAGCAATCCTTACTGTATTGAATGAAAAAATCTTTAAAAATCTCAATTTATCCTTAAATGTAAAAAGTCAATATAGAGCGAACAAAATCCATATCCACCAACTACATATACTTATTATGCTTATGTATCAATATAGTTGGGGGTTAAAATATTAAATATTATTATTTTAATGCATACGTTTTATTATGGTTGGGAAATAGATATTAAATATTTTTGTTTTCCCCTCATGGAATGCAATTTTCTTGTATATAATAAGTGTCTCGAATGTTTATCTTTACAATTCGCTAGCTTTGTGTCCATTTATAACCATCTTGTTTGACAAAAAACACATAAAATGGCTTTTGGATTTGCATCCTACAACTTTCTCATATGTGCTCTACTTGTTTTACAGGTAATACATGTCGTTGATATTATATATAAATCTGATCATGTTTGTGCCATCTTTGCAATATTAAAACATTTATTTGATTCTTTTATGTATGACTTATAATCTTGATTTTTTTTTAAATTTGATCACAGTGTGGATATAGCATCAGTGCTCGGATGACCATTGAACGAAGAATGTATCTCGAAGAAGAAATTGATGATGATTTAATAAACATCACAAATCCGAAACCTTCTTATAATGTTTGGTTTACACCAAAAGATCTTTACAAGGGTTTTACAAAGCCTGTTTATTTTGAAAAAGAAGATCCAGCAAAAATGCCTTATTTTCTCTCCAAAGAAGAAGCTGATGCAATCCCATTTGCTATACCTGAACTTGATAACATACTCGCCCGTTTCTCTATTTCCAGGAACTCCCCACAAGGCAAAGCCATCGCATATACAATTTATAACTGTGATTTGCATCCCACAGGCCACATGATTGCGAGTTGTGTTTCGTCGCTAGAGTCCATGCTTGATTTAGTCCAAAAGTCTTACGGACCGAATACCAACTTTGATCTCTACACATCAGTCATTCACCATTCAGAAAATACTCCACTTTTACAAAACTACACTTTCCTTGACACTCCTTACCAGATTCCAACACAAAAAATGATCGCTTGTCACCCAATGCCTTATCCGTACGCGATTTTCTACTGTCATGGTCATTTAGATGGTTCCACAAAAGTATATAAGATTCCGCTCGGCGGTGAATATGGAGATAGAGTTGAAGCTATAGCTGTTTGTCATGCGGATACTTCTGGTTGGGATAAAGACCATATTTCTTTTAAAATGTTGCATATGAAGCCTGGGAGTGGGCCTGTTTGCCATGTTATTCCACAAAATAATTTTGTGTGGATTCCTACAATTTCTGTTCAGTAGAGGTATGATCATATATATATGATCAAAGAATCATGCTTGTTAAATGTGAACGACATTTGACTCAATAAAATTTTATTTGAAAATACCTGTCTTCAAAACTAAGTCTTATATACCGATGTCAATTGAAATCGTCAATCTCATATTAATGACTTGGGGTGTATTCAATCTGAATTTAATGGATTGATAATAATTTATTAATTTTAATAGATTGTACATAATTTTATTTTTGAGTTTAGTGACTTTAAGGTAAATGTCATACAGTTCACAATTCTTCAAAATCTCGTGGATTATGGTTGGATTTCTTAAAACATAAAATACATTAAAAATTTCCACAAATTTCATCATTTTATATTATCAAAAAGATTTATTAGCTTTTGAATACGATTAGATTTTATCTAATATTAAATAATTTCTACAGAATGCAACCAGATTATTAAGCATAATTTGAAATCATGATATTATTTTTGAAAGTAATTTGAAATCATGATTGAATACTACCATAATTTTTAAAATAATTTAAAATGCTAATTAAATATTCCAAGAGTTTATTTATATCTCTTAAAATCCGCATTGAATATACCTAGATTTCAGTAAGAATGAGAAAAAACTCTTTTGAGAATCTCAATTGAATACATCCCTTCGTGCGTATTCAATTATATCAAGGGAAGTGCGTATTTAATTATATCAAGGGAAGTGCGTAAAAAAATCTTTAATATTTAATTATATTAAGGAATGTGTAAATTAGTCCGATCTTTATTGAATCAACAAGGTAGTTACAGTAGTTGCAAATCTCTCTCTCTCTCTTAAACCCTAGCTTGCAAAAACTCTCAAACCCTCTCTTCCTTTTCTAGCCACAGTCGGAGGTTCCATCGATTTTCTCCGATGAAAAACTCTGAATCAGTTAATTTCTCTTTATTTGTTCTTATTTTCTCGATAATACTCCCTAACAGATCTGTACTTGGATATTAGATCTACTCAATTTTCAAGATTTTGATTTGGTGATGAATCAATTGGGATGACTGCGATTCAGTTTTAGCCATTTCTGGTATCTACATATATTTATATTCGATAAAATAAGGATTGTGTGAAATGACCCCACGACAATGGTATGAGTTCAAAATCTTTGTTCTTATTGTTTTTAAATGTATTGGGTTGGGTAAACCACATACAATTCGCTTCTTAAAAGAACTTACCCATCAAATAAAGCCTAATATTATTTTCCTGTCTGAAACTCTATCAAAGCAAAATAAAATAGTTGAAGTTTGTAAAATCCTAAATTATGCAGGTTGTTGGTCGATTGATGCCCAAGGTCGTAGTGGGGGTTTGGCTCTTTTCTGGAAAAATGAGGGAGGATGTGAAATAAAGGGAGGAGGTAGACATTATATTGACTTTGAGGTTGTAAATGATCAAGTAGGGAGATGGAGGTATACTGGTTTTTATGGGTGTCCAGAGCGAGGGAGGAGACAAGAATCATGGGATATATTGAAGGAGTTGGCAGCGAGGTCGAATCTGCCATGGTGTATTATCGGGGATTTTAACGATATGATGAGTGCGGATGAAAAAAGAGGTGGGAGACCTCATCCGCTTCATCTGCTTCAAGGTTTTGTAGATGTAGTGAATGAATGTGGGTTGAGGGATTTAGGTTATGTGGGTGATAAATATACCTGGGAAAGATCTCGTGGGAAGCGGAACTGGATTCAAGAGAGACTTGATAGGGGTCTTGCTAATCAAGCCTGGTGTAATTTATTTCCTCATGCAGAGGTGCAAACTTTGGAAGTAGCTACGTCTGACCACTTACCTTTGCACCTGTATCTGAAAAAACAGGTTTATAGACCTAAGGAACGTAGATTTAAATTTGAGAATTCTTGGCTTCGAGAGAAAGATTGTGAAGGGGTTATTCGTAATGGTTGGAGTGAAGCAGGATGGTTGGAAATTGTTGACAAGGTGAGGGTGTGTAGTATGCGTTTGCAGGAGTGGGGGGGTGGTATTGCTTCTGAGTACAAGCAGCAGGGTAAAGCTTTTCGCGAGAGATTACGAAAATTAAGGTCAAGAAGAGATACATGTGGTATAAATATGTACAATGAAGTTAGATGGCAGTACATGAATTTATTAGAGAAACAGGAGGTATACTGGAAGCAACGAGCAAAAAATTTCTGGCTGCGGGAAGGAGATAGTAATACACGTTTTTTTCATAAGTTTGCTTCTGGGAGGAAAAAATCAAATCAGTTGCAAAGGATCAAGGATGTGAATGGTGTTTGGAGAGAGACAAAACAGGAGGTTCAGGAAGTCGTGGAGAATTATTTCTCTAATCTTTTCACAGCAGGGAACAGGGGGGAAAGTTATCGGATAGAGAGATTGTAAAGCAAGTATCGGAGATCGAAAACGAGAGTTTGATAGCTGAGGTTACATTGGAGGAAGTAAAAGCTGCAGTCTTTTCTATGCACCCGGACAAATCACCAGGTCCGGATGGGCTTAATCCTGCGTTTTTTCAATCTTTTTGGAATGTGGTTAGGGATGATGTGGTTCAGTTTTGCCAGCAGTACATGGAAAAAGGTGAGCTTCCTGAAGGTATAAACCACTCACTTATTTGTTTGATTCCAAAAATTAAAGCTCCGCAAACTATGTCTGATCTTAGACCTATTTCACTTTGTAATGTGTTGGTGAGAATTTTGTCTAAGGTTATGTCGAATAGGTTAAAAAGATGCTTGGGATCAATTATATCGGATAAACAGAGTGCTTTTATAGAAGGGCGTTTACTTACAGATAACGCAATGTTGGCGTTTGAAATAAATCATTACATGAAAAGGAAAACTCAGGGGCAAAATGGGTGGGCTGCTCTCAAAATAGATATTTCTAAAGCTTATGACCGTTTGGAATGGGATTTTATTTATAACATGATGGTGAAATTTGGTTTTCATGAATTATGGATATCACGTATAATGAAGTTCCTAAATTCGGTTTCATATAGTTTTTTGCATGATGATGGTGATTTTGGTAACATTTTGCCTCAGAGGGGATTACGTCAAGGTGATCCTATTGCACCATACATTTATATAATGTGTGCGGAAGGGTTGAGTGCTATGATCAGGAGAAGTGAACAAGTTGGTTTGCTACATGGTTGTAAGGTAGCCAGAGGAGCCCCAACAATTTCCCACCTACTATTCGCTGATGACTGTTATTTTTTCTTTCGTGCAAATGCAGATGAGGCAAGATTAATGAAAAGAATTTTGGATCGGTATGAGCATAACTCGGGTCATATGGTTAATTACAACAAGTCAGCTGTTACTTTTTCGCCTAACACCACGGAGAATAGCAGAAATGAGGTGTGTCATGAGCTTAGTGTTCGAGAAGCTACAACACCAGGTCGGTATTTAGGCATGCCAATGCAGGTTGGGAAGAATAAAGTGGAAGAATTTAATTTTCTAGTGGGAAAAGTTGATCAGAAATTGCAGAACTGGAACAATCAGACTATCTCAAGAAGTGGTAAAGCTATATTGTTGAAGACAGCAGCACAATCTGTACCAAATTTTTGGATGCAACTGTTTTTGGTTCCAAACACAATTTGTGACAAGATAGAGAAGCGTATGAATGCCTTCTGGTGGGGAAAAAGTGGAACAAATGGTGGAATAAAATGGATGTCATGGGATAAAGTTTGTACGGTCAAGGAAGAAGGTGGGTTGGGATTTTAAAAATTAAAGGACTTTAATATTGCAATGCTAGCTAAGCAATCATGGAGATTGATGGTGGAATGTAACCCTATAGTTAGTCAATTTATGAAAGCACGGTATTACCCAAAGTCAGATTTTTTAAATGCTTCATTGGGTTCGAATCCAAGTTATCTTTGGCGTAGTATTTTGGCGACTCAAGATACGATGAAACGGGGAATGCGTAGGAAAATTGGTAATGGTCTGACAACTACGGTTTGGAAGGTGCCATGGCTCCCTGACTTGCAAAATGGTTATCTTACAACCGAATTATATGAGCAGTTGCAGGATATTAAAGTGCAGAGTTTGTTAGCTGAAAATCAGAAGTCCTGGGATGTTGAAGTTGTTTCAGACTTGTTTACTGATCGTGATAAAAAGCTCATTCTGCAAATTCCTATTCCTATCCGCGACAAAGAGGATTCCTGGTACTGGGCTCTAGAAGATAAGGGAGTTTTTTCTGTCAAAAGTTGCTATAGGAAGATTCGAGGGGAGTATGATTGTGTGGATCGAGTGTTTTGGAAAAGAGTGTGGGGTCTGCAATTGCCGGGGAAGATGCTTAATTTCTTATGGAGGGCTAGTGTGAATGTTCTGCCAACTGCAGTGGCTTTGCAAACTAAAAGAGTTAACGTCAACGCCGAATGCTCGTGGTGTCATGTAGCGGTGGAGAATGCAGTTCATACGTTATTTGAGTGCAGCATTGCTCGAGAGGTATGGAACTCAGTTGGTCTGCAAGATGTTTTCCGAGTAATGAACAATGATACGGTCATGACGGTGCTTAAACGAGCCATTAATATAGGTACACGGGATCAGTTTATCATGGTAGCAGTGTTGTGTTGGAGTTTATGGTCGAGAAGGAATAAATGGGTGTGGGAAAAGGTGAATACATCGGCGTTTGGAATTAAAGCAATGGCTTTAAATCTGGTAGCTGATTGGAGAAGAGCTAGACAAAATGATGAAACAACCCGAGGTACAAGTACTGGGCACCGTAAAACATGGATAAAACCACCACATGACTGGATTAAAATTAATGTTGACGCAGCTTATCGTGTAGGAGGGGATAGTATTGGTGTTGGGTGTGTGGTCCGTGATAGTACTGGTAAGTTTCTTCGAGCCAGAAACAACCTGATGTATGGTACATCTCAAGTCCGCGAGGCAGAAGCATGGAGTTTGAAAGAAACTATTGAGTGGGTGAAAAGCTGGAGAACTACAAAGTGCATCTTTGAATCAGATGCCAAACTACTGGTGGACGCATTTCAAGTGGATAGAGGTCGATCAAATTTTGATACTATTGTGGAAGCTTGTAGTGATAATCTTAAACACTTTGAGGAAGTGTTAATAGTGTTTGCTAGTCAATCTGCGAATAGCATAGCTCATGAGTTAGCTCGGGCTGCACATTCTATGTCAGGTCCCATGGAGTGGTTTAATACTGCTCCTGATTTTATCTCATGTAATATTGATTTAGAGTCTCTTTAATATAAGCAAGAACCTTTTACTCAAAAAAAAAAATGTATTTGTCTTATGTCCTTTGTTATTGGTTATATTTTCATAATTGAATTTTGTGTCTCGTTTATTACTAGATTTATAAGACTTTATATCGTATATTGTGTTTTGGACATGTTGTATCTTTAGTTTGAATTTTGTGTTCCTTTTGAGAGAGTGCCATGGTTGATGGCTTCCTGATCATATATTGCGATTTTGGTTGTCGTTATTTTAACGATTGTGTCATTTTAGATGACTTTGTTTTGGTGCCTAGCATAATCTTTCATGCTTGTTTCTTTCTTGCTTCCTCTTTTTTTTCTCTCCACCTTATTCTTTTCCTTTCCGCGGATTTTTGTCCTTCATCTGGGTTTTCCTCTCAGACATTAAAGTTTTATTAGCTAAATTTTCGGAACCATCTCTGCATGACCTTCGGTTAGTCGATAGACTTTTTTGAATGAAAGTTCTCCTTTCTTCTTAGTTCCGCGGATTTTGTTTTCTTTTGAGTGTGTTTTTCAAGGCATCATAAATTTTTATCTAATTTCTTGTGGGGCTTTTTGACATGCCCTTGGTTAGATGAAAGTTTTTATGTATGAAAAAAACTCTCCCAATTCTTTCGGTATTGTATTTCAGTACAATTCACAGACGTGAAAGTCTTATGACAAAAAATATATATATATCAAGGGACTCCAACAAATCTATAGCAATATAAATTTATTATTATTAGTATTTTAAAAAAAACACTCCTAACTTTCACAAAATCAATGCCCATGGATTTTCTCAAAAAGGAAAAAAAAATCAATTAGCCCCGAAACTTGAATCTTTTTCCAAATTTATAATGGGTTTGGCTGGACACATGCTAATCGATAAATTTGATGCATTTAGCTTATTTTAATTGCTTTTGTGCATGCAGGATTCGCATTATTAATAAATAGTAGTGGAAATGAGTTGATAAAATTAGGTGATTTTCTCGGAAAAAGAAAGATAATATTTGGTGATTAGTATTAGTCAGAAAGGATCGGGTTGGGTCGGGTCAATACAGCTTCTTCTTCAATTGGGTTCCTCTATCTTCTCACTCCTCAATCTCTCTCTCTCCAGAGCTGCAAAATGGTAACATCAGCAATCTCAGCTTCTCTAAGCTTCTCTGTATCTTCAAGCCACAACCCATCATCTCTTTCTCAATGGTACACATATACATACATGTTTTTAATATATATAGCTCTGAAATTTTCGCTCATATACTAAATAACTTAATTATTGTATTGTGTTTATATTTATATTTGAGTTGTTTCTTGATGATAGGAGCCTTAAAAAACCAATAATTTCTGCCCTGTCAACCCCTTATGGTGATTCTTCAAGAACTGGTAAAGTTTACTTTTTTATTTTATTTTTAACTTAAAGTTTGTTACTTTGACTTCAAATGTTGTTAATTTTTGCTAATGCACTGCTTATTATGTTTTTAACATACCCTCTTGCTGATATTTGGGCACACTTTGTTTAAGTTGTGTTGGATTGTTATTTCGAGTGTTGGAATGGAAAGTTGGTTTAGGTTAATTAAGTGGGTGTGCTTGTTTGTTGTTACCAGGATTATCGAGTAGGTCGCATGGATTAAGGTTGAAGGTCGATGAAAAAGAATCCCTTGCTGTTGCTAGTCCAAGGTTTGCTGCGTCTGATAGTATATAAACTAGTTTGCTTTGTATATTTTTATGTCCTTGTCTCATTGTGGTAGTTACTGATGTTGTGCTCGATGTCCATATATCTTGTTTTTATGTGTAATACGCCTGGATTGTGATTGTCTTCATGTTTTTGGTCATAGTATGTAGGAGAGAATTGAGCAGGAACTAGGGAGTATGATTGGAACTTGTCAAGTTATGCGGAATTAGTTCTTGCTGTTTGAAAAATTGCTATAAGTTAAAGTGTTTGGTTTCGGAATTTTTAAACTCATCAATTGTGATCGTTTTGGAAGAATACTAGGGCCAACTCTAGGGATTACTGATCATGATGTAATATCCACAAGGTCACTTTACCTTACTGCTAACATGATAATAGATAATACAGGATCTCATGTATACAAAACAAATTGTTACCACTTTGTCAGAGCTTGTCAACCGGAATCATGAGCTCACTTGATCATTCAGATCTTGAGATAGCTTATGCTTCTGAGGCTATTGCTAATATTTTTAGTATAAGAAATTTTAATCTCAAGTTTGAATTGCCTTCGTGTATATTTCAATTCGTAAGAATTATCAGTTGCTTCCACTTATTTGTTATTCTCAAACCTCAACAGCTATGGTCCTATAGAAGCCAAAAAGGGGAATCCACCCGTAATGCCAGCTGTACTGACTCCTGGAGGACCATTGGACCTTTCTACTGTATTATTCAGAAATCGTATAATTTTTATAGGACAGCCAATCAACGCACAGGTGGCTCAAAGAGTAATATCACAGCTTGTAACTTTGGCTACAATTGATGAAAATGCAGACATCTTGGTTCGTATACAATCTATAATGTCTTTATTACACTGGAAAATATCTTAAGCCCTCAAACCTATATTATTAACTATTTAACTGTGTTTTATTAGATGTACCTGAACTGCCCTGGTGGGAGCACCTACTCTGTCTTGGCAATTTATGACTGCATGTCTTGGGTAAGAATGAAATTTACCCTCAATTAATTTGGTAATTCAGTATAAGAAAATAATCTTGCTGCTTCGTTCTCTTCTATTTTGTCTATACAAATATTTTTTACCTTTACACAATAAAGTTCAGATTGCTACTCCTCTCTCTCCTCCCATGTTCCACTCCTATCAAACACATGAATTTAGACTTTAAATTTCACAAGATGAGTTGACACATGCTTATTTTGTATAAATTTGAATGCATTTCTTTAGCCTGGTACTGGTTGCGTGTATAAATTTGGATGCATTTTCTTTCTTTAGCCTGGTACTGATTGCATGTATAGTAAATAGTAATCTTGGTTCTGATAATTTAAAACTCCTCCAACTAATTATTAGCATGATTTTTTCCCAAGGACATCTATTTAAGTTAGTTACAGTCTAAATATATGTGCATTTCAGTTAAGTTGGCAATATGAAAATGCCAAGCTGCTAGCAAGAAGTTCTTTTTTATATACATTCATATTTATATTTGTCACATTCATTTGCTGAAACTGTTTAATTTTCAGATAAAACCCAAGGTTGGTACTGTATGCTTTGGAGTGGCAGCAAGCCAAGGAGCACTTCTGCTTGCTGGTGGAGAGAAGGGGATGCGGTACTCAATGCCAAATTCACGTATTATGATACATCAACCACAAAGTGGCTGTGGGGTACGAATTGGTTCTATTTGAAATATTTATTTATTCTTTGAAAGATTTTTTGCCATGTTTGGTGCGAATGTCCTTACCGCTCTTATTGGAAATTGGAATACATTGAACTTGTTCATTTTAAATTTTTGATATTGTTCCCTGATATTATCTTCACTTAATTTTCTTTTTACTCCTCTCTTCTTTTTGCCTATTGTTCCAGCGTTTCTTTTGCTGTAATGTTCTTTCATTTCCCTCTATTTTTCAAAGTAATAACAATTATCTCTTATCATATTATGTTCATGGTCTTATTGCTATTATTTCGATACTAGATTATATAATGTAATTGTACAGAGAATAATGATATTTAAAATTGATGTAGAGTTTTACCAGTTCAAACTACTATATATGCAGTTAATCTGCCTCCAGTGGCATAAAACTGGATATATTTAGTCTGATCAGATTGGACATAGTGTACTCTTGTTAAGCTAAATTTAACTTTTCATCTCTCACGTGCATTTAGTGTAATAATTGAGCGTATCTTGTTAAATTTTGATATGCGTCTCCTGGGCAAGCTACCAAAGATTAGATATTCATATCCTCTGGTTTATTCTCGAATAGAAGAAGATTCAACAGCCGTGGTGGGATTCTAATGTTAGTGCGATGGGAACCTTGTGAGACAGTGTGATATAGTATCATGGCCGCCTTTAATTACTTGTACTTTGAGACAACTAGCTTGAATCTTCTGGTCTTTTCCAAACTTCATGTGTCTGCTTGTTTACTAGGTTACTTCCACACTTTGTATTCCGGTTACATATGTTATCTTACGTGCATTGACATGATGACAAACTATTAAACTTTTATATTGTGATTTTGGTGTAGGGACATGTGGAGGATGTGAGGCGTCAAGTGAATGAAGCAGTTCAAACTCGCTATGTAAGTCTTTTTTCCGTAGTTTTCGAAGCTTAGTTTCTTATTATAGTTCGTTTCAAATCAAGGCATAGATTTTCTTGTTGAGAAGATGTTCCAACTAAACCTTATTTACTTGGATACTTGAGGTGCTGAGATATCTTAATACTTAACCTTTTGGTGCCCTTGACTAGACAGGTACTAATATTAAGTGAACATACAGGGGTTGAAAGTTTTTATCTGCGAGTTAAAGCTCTTGTAATCATCATTACTTCATTTGTATGCTTCACTATTCAGATATTCTTTTGGGTATATATTTGGTGGATATGTAGCCACTTTGTAGCATTACATGTGTACTTGTTTAGAACATGGTGAAGAACCATGACCTGAATGGTTCTCTATTTTTCTCACAAGATATTGTGTAGAATAAATCTCTATTCTCTACGTAGTAACATGTGACGTGATTCTCTCACTTAAGTATGTAAATACATGGTACATGTTACAAATGTAAATAGGTAATACCTACTGACCATTATATTCATTGCTTATGTACAATAGACTTTTGGATATTAGACTAATTTTTTGTCACTAGTCTATCTGATCTTGAGTCGGTTCAGTTAGAACTGCTGGATTTATTTATCCATAAAAATGTTAAACTTCCCACTGGGTTATATGAAGACAATATTATAAACACTGCATTATCAACATATTTTGCTTTGGGCTCACTCAATACCCCTTAATCAAGTCTAAAGGAAGACACTAGATGATATCATTTTACAATCTTGATTTTTCATTTCTTTCTCAAGCGTCTTATTTGCTCATATATTGTTGCAGAAAGTAGACAACATGTTTGCTGCCTTTACTGGCCAACCACTCGAGAAAGTGCAGCAGTATACTGAAAGAGATCGCTTTCTCTCAGTTTCTGAGGTAATGCTATCGCAATTTAGTGTCTCCACTTTTTATTATCACCAGAAGGAGAAAAAGACACTTACATCTTATAATAATATCAGAGATCATACAATTCCCACCATGTTGTAGACAGGATTAAAGTACAAACCAGAAATCTTTGCTAAAAAGTAGCAATTCACTGTTGAGGGCACGAAACTGAGTGGAGGATCAGGAATTTGCAGCGGGTTACTTTTATCGCTTATGCTTCAAGAGTATAATATACAATCGGTTTGTCTAGTGTGTGCCCATGGGCACATGTTAAGCGCAGAAATTTTTGCATTTAGATCATTTTGATTGGTGTGGTTGGTGTATTTGCAGGGGGGTCCACCATTATTAAGAAGTAGGAGCCAATCAAAATGATCTAAAACACAAAATTTCCGCGCTTAGCATGTGCCCATGGGCACACCATAGAAAAACCGATATAAAATTTATCCATAATTGCAAATTTAAACAATTGCAAATTATAAGAATCTATAAATATCCTTAAAATATTTTACATATTGTGTTTGTAGAAAATTACAGAAATAAAAACTTTTAAATATATATGTAAACTATACTATATTATTAAAGCTGAACATGCAAAAGTTTGGTCGTTGGTTTGTAGTGTCGTACAGTGCATTATAACCTTTAGATCACTTAAATCAAATTGATTAGAACTATTAGATTAAATTTTCTATATTTCACTGTGGTACTACTAAAAGAGTAATCTTCGAATCCCGTTAAAACATATTGAATAATTTATTAATTCAAACACACATGAGAAAATTATTAACTATTAAAAATCACCCATGCATCGCACGGGGCGTATGTATGTACTGCCTCCTGCATTATTGTTATATAATATCCTATTGCATTATTGCTAGATAATATCCTCACACATTATATTCCGGGTTGCTGATTATTAGTTTTGAATTATGCTGATTCTATTACTGTTACGCAGGCTATGGAATTTGGTTTAATTGACGGAGTGCTAGAGACGGAATATTGAATATAATCGTATTACAGGAAGCAGAATATATCTGCTACTCGTGCCTGCCAAATTGTTGTTAAGATGATTTTGCAGTTAGTATACTGTAGTTACATGTGGCATCCCGAACCAGTGGCTTCAAGATTAAAATGAACAGCCAGTTCTTCCAGGTTAAAAAGGCAATTGTGCATATTCAATCACCAGGCTGCAGGTGTAATGTTGCAAATGTCTTGAGAGACTTAATACATGTTTAACCCAAGACCAGATGTTTAGACATCACATATTTAGTTCAATGCACATGTAAAAAGCACCATTTCATTAGTCCGGTTTCATTATCTGTACTCCGTAATTTTAACTATTTACTGTCCTTTACTGTGTCTCGAATTCACCTCCAAAGGCATATATAACTGTAGTAAAGTATTAGATTACCATGCTATTCTGTAAATATATACATAAATATGAGCCTACTTTCCATTTAGCAATATATATATATATATATATATGAGCCTACTTTGTTACTGGATTTCTACCTTTGCTTTTCTAGTTTATACATTGAATTTCAGATGATAGGAACTATAACAAGAATTGTGACTGTCCATGCAAATATAACATATTTGCGTACCTAGCTGAAATCGAATTTTTGTATACCATCAATCTTTTTATACAAGTGTTTGAAATGAAAATCTATCACCTAGCATGACTAATCATGATTTATATAGATAATCTAGGTATGAGCAAGGGGCATAAGAGTTCTAATAGTATTTTGCATAGCTGCTGCCCAAGCCATGCTGGATTCTGACACTGATATGACCCAGTTTAAATTATCACGAGTATCTTGACTGTACACAGATGGGGAGCTTTAAATTCAAATCCGCAACATCAATGCTTTTGCAGTTGTGGTACAAGGATATTCGAAAACTATCTTGGCTCATTTACCTGCAAAAAGTTAGGGTCAATAAAGAGAACGAGTCTACATGTAATCTAATGGAGTTTATTCATAATCAATCATATGTTATTCTTTTAACTGCTGCTATAACTTTCTCAGATAATTGCTTTACTTTTTCCTCGTATACTTTTCTTATTTTCCCACCAAAAATTGGAGCGAAATCACAGAGAATCTTTATGGAAATATTGACGAAGCCGCTTACCAAAAAGGGGGTTTTAGCAAGTCATTGTCACTAACATGAAAGGCTCATAATATCACTAGCATCGAAAGTGGACTAGAAAAGTGATGTTGAGACCTTTGGTTTGGAGTCTCAAAACACAACAAACTTAGAAAGGTAGCAAACCGATAGTAACCTTTAAGCTGGTCCTAAAAAGGCATGTTATTAATGATCAGACATACAATGGTCTCCCAACAGCAGGTAATGCATTTGCATTGTATCAAATGTGCAACCTAATCGGAAGGCTTTACTTCTCGAATAGCTTTAAGAAAAGTTCTATGTTTAACTTGGCAAAAAATTGTGAAATACTTTTTGGTTTGTTTTTTTTACTTGGAACAGGAGGATCTAATACCAATGCATCCAAATTAAAAAATGGGGAGAAATTGAGGTTCACATACCATAATTTTGATACACCATGGTGAATCTGTGAATGGCTTTTATTAGGGAACCATATTTCATAGACTTCAAGGGTCCCATATGTCTGCAAGACCGAAATAAGGTGAATATGTCACTAAAGAAACTTGCTTTTAACCCGCAGTTCATACTCTCCGTATCAAAAAGAGAAGATGAAAATGCCAGAATTTTTGCATATTAGTTTAGAAAAAGATAAGAAGAGAGAGAAACAACTAATTGCCAAATATTACTGGATAGATAAAATAATCCACGGTTTTGCATAAACCATCTCAAAATAAATATTTTATAGACACCTCACTCATTTGTATATATATCCCTTATGAGATACATGCCTGGATTGATTACTAAAAATTAGCAGACTTACACCATCTCAGTATACCGAATTCGCCATGCTGGGAAACCAAGGTTGCATCTTGAAGGCCCGTATATTAACATAAGATCAGGATAAGGCTGTCCATACCCTAGATAGCATATGATATGTTACAGTCAAATAGTTAGCATTGGACCAGGATTCATCTGCACATAGCAATCGAAAATTTCTAAAATGATATAATAGTTACCACAGATGCATAATTTCTTGCAAGCATATTAACGGAATAATTAATAATATCAGCTCAACTTACTGTTGTCCAGCTCCAAAATTATATAGTTTACGTGCTACTGAGACAAAGCTCATGATATGAAATTTGTGTTTTAATTGCCAATCATTAAATTACTTGTATTTTAAAAAATTGACCCAATTTTATGTAACCATGATTATGTTTCCCTTGGTAAATCCACTTTTTTTCTATAGCATTAATGATAAATAATGGCTGAAAAAATTATTTCCTTCCAAAGTCATTCTTTAGCAGGGTTTCTTTAGTATTAGAGTAAGGTAGCAACAGCATGATATAGTGGCATATAATCGGCAGTTCACATCAGGATATGTTATTATGACAGAAAGCAAGCTGAATATCGAAATGGGGGAATATGTGGTAACCTTATTTAATTCAACAATGTAGAAACTGATTAAAAGTACAAACCAGTTGCTTTTAGTGCCTCGTCAATGTGAGATTCTGTACAGGGTAGATCTTTCTGATATCTGGACTTGTGATAATTTGTAAATATGTAGTTAGCTGCTTGGGCGATTGCTTCCTTTCCATCAGAAAATGAAACAAATTCCAAGGTAAAAGGTTCTTTATCAAGAAGGGTAGTCGCAGTAGTACAAGCTTCCTGAATAAATAAGCAAGATTAACATATGCTTATTAATCTTAGTGACTCGAACTCCAAAATGGGATTATCCTTTATCTATCATCAGCCAAAGAATTAAGCAAACAGTAATAACTAAAGAGAGAAGAATTTGACATAAATTACTGGACCTTAACTAAACTTTAAATCTTCAGCTTAAAATGTTTCATATTGAAGTAACATCCAGAAGCCAGAGTCAATATATATATAGTTAAGACTGTTGTTTCACAGAAAATTCATTTTACATGATCATGGAAAATTCTAAGATATTTTTTATGAGAGGAAAAAAAAAATCAATGATGTTTGTGAGTAACTACATGTATTTAAGTGGTTGGCTATACCTCAAATAATTTTGCTCGACTAAATTTTTCCATAATGATATCCTTTGATTTCTTCAGCACCCCTAGAGCATTGAATATACACTAATTAATATATTTTCTATAATATGATTAAAGGGTATTTCTCTATGGTATTAGTGGCACACACAAAGACCAACTGACCTTCACGGTCGTATAAGCAAATATTTCTCAGACCAATTCTCTCGATGCACTGTAAAAGTTTAATGACTTCTGAAGTCCGACAAGCTTCTTCACTGTCCAGAACAATTGCCAGGTACTGTACTCTGCTTGTATCAATAGTCTTGTTCCACATTAATAGTCCACTCGAAATCAGATAGCTCTCGACTGTTTCAGCTAGCCTTAATGCACAATACCATATGCTGATTATGAAATGAACGACATGCCAGATTACAATGAGCCAAAGATCTTCAATCTGCAAAAGCATTAATAATTACATAACAACACAAGTTTTTGGACATGGCTAGACGATGAGTATCACAAGCTGTATTGGTTCAGTTGGACATATGCATAACGCTTTGATTTATCCAATGTCGCGACTTACAATCAATTACACATTTTTGCTTAAAACAATATGCATAACAACAGTGTTGTAAAAAGCGGGAATCGGACTTAATCGGTAAAATCAAGGAACAAGGATTAATTGGGGATTAATTGGATTGATCGGGGATTAATCGGATGATTAATGGAATAATTGGATATTTAATTAGTTCGGATCGGTGAACCACAGAACAGGGATTAATCGTGATTAATCACCGACTTTTACAACAGAGCATAAGAGCATCTCCAAGGGTAATCCCTATATTGGTTACCTAAAATATAATAAAATAATGGTTACCTAAAATATAGGTAAGCAAAAAGTTGTTTTACTCCAATGGTATTACCTATACCTGTTACCTATAATTTAAAAATTAGTATTTATTCAATATTTAAGGTAATATATATGAGAAGAGGTAGAGTTGGAATAAATATATGTTATATTATAGGTAATATTGATGATGTGGCATTATAGGGGTTGGCTTTTTGCTCCCTTAAATAAGGGGATGAGTTTTCTCTCCCCTAAAATTTTTAGGGGATAGGGAGTTGCGTTGGAGGACTGATTTTTGATCCTAACCCCTAAATCTTGTCCACCTAGACCAAATATAAGTAAGGAGAGCTTGCATTGGGGTTGCTCTAACAGTAATATTTACTATACAGATCCTTGCCTATAATTGGGTCCTGTATTGAGGTCAACCAGTTCATCTTTACCTAAAGAAAATAAATTGACATCCATAGTCACATATTAGCCATATTTTTTTACAAAAAGAGCTGCATACTCTAATATATATTATATGCTAAGTGGTGCTGCGGTTTGAAAGAAGAAAGTTTCACATCAGGTTATTAATCACAATTGCAGTGAAAATCGATAAGCAAACAGAATATGACTTCCACGAATCAAATAAACGCATTACATCCTCTTTAATTCTGCATGTTGTAAGACATTGCCACATTATGGTAACTAAAATTATGCTAAATAGATCTAAGAGTAATGCTACGCAATCCAATTTCTGTTCCCAAATGACGTGGTAGACAAATGACTAATTCTAATTGGGTGATTTATGTGCATACAGGGGGTCTCATTATTATTAGTGTGAGGGGAACCAATCACATATTGCCAACTAGATTCGGGAAAAAAAAAATGGGAACACTTTTTGGGGAACCTAGCATTTTCCATAGATCCAAACCCATCATTAAAGAAACACATGCGGTACTGACACTTTCCAATGTTAAAATGAACCGATAACAGGAGCTTCTAAAAATGAATGTTTAACTGATCCCCATTTCCCCAAAAAAACAGAATATTAATTTAGAAAAACATTTTCTTCAATTATAGTGCTTTTCTAATCAATTTGTGTTGTATTTAGCAAAAAAAAGAAAAAGAACTTTTCCAAGAAGGGGACAATGAAGTCATCTTAAAAAATAACAGTTGAGAAAGAGCATTGAATTGAACCTTTTAAAAAGATATAAGCTACCGCATTCAACTCTTTCAAAATGGAATTTATAACAAACATATATACCATAACTTTTTACTTTCACATATGTCAATTAAATAATTCTAAGAGTCTTTAACACCTATTGCCAATACCCAGTATCACCATAAATTTTCATTCATTTAAACAGTCCAAACTAAACCACAATTCCCACCAACACAACAAATCAAAATTACGAAGTTTCGGTAATTCACCAAGCAAAAGCCTAATCCTCTTACATCAACACGATAACTGCTCTTAACTCAAGTACTTCTCAGTTCTCACTCCATGCCAAATTAAAGTTGTTTGGCCAACAGGTCCACTTACATCTCACCTTCCTCATACCACACTTAATACCAAGACACGATAAGTAAATTTAATTTGGCTTCAATACACCAAAATTAACATGCACAACTATCTAGTATCTAGCATCTATCACAAACTACATCAAACTTGCTCAAAAATCATCATTTTAATCAACCACCCAACTCAAACCTCACCTAAATCACACAAATTCACAACTCATTCTAACAGTACCTCCCAAGCTCAAGCTACAACACACATAACCAAGATTAACAAAAAGAAAAACAAACACAAGCCCATGAAAAAAAACATCAATATAAAAAAAGGGCCATTTAAATAACATGCAAAAGATCAAGATTAAGCAAGAATGACATGGAAGCAGCAATAAGTCAACTATGTTACCTGCAAAAATCTTGTTTTCATGGGCATTTGTTGTGTTTGACTTGTGAGTCAGACTTGTTGAGTATGCAGAGAATATAGAGATAGAGATACACACGTATATATAAACACATGTATCAAAGATCACACAAAGATTATGTTTGTGTTCTGTTTTGAGGGATCATGGGACTCAAAGTATGACTTTTGTTTGTGTTGTTTATTTCATTTTGTTTTTAGATAAATTAATTCATTTTTATATGGGCCACTAAACGAGCTGATTTGCATTTGTCTCAGCCCAAATGAATACAAATCTCAAATAATGACTGGTTTTTTGCAAGAGGCTATGTAGCTGCTAATGCAATTTAGTAGAGCCCATTGATTCTTTTCTGGTAGTTAAGCCCATTAAGCTGAGAAACTTTTTCTTCATGGAATTTTTTGTGCTTAATTGTGATCTAGGCTTAGAGTTAGAGCCATAAGTCTAGAAAACTTACAAAAATTTCATATGTTAAATTGAAAAATGTCTGATTGTAGTGTAATTAGTCAAAAACTAATTTTAAGTCAGATATATGTCAAAAATTGACTTAAAGCGAGTAGCTAGCATGAGTTTTTTTTTTTTTGGACTTAAATTTTTTTATAAAAATTACTCATAAGTTATAAATTACTTATAAATTATTTTTCTTTTTATTATTATATTTTTAATAACCCAAAAATCATTAACAAGTCAAAATTATTTCAGACTCGCCGTCTATCATATTAAGCCACTGAGCCTGTCATATGAAGTCACGTTAAATTAGAAGTTATAATTTTAAACTATGTCAAATCAACTATACTTTACATAAATAATAATTTCACTTAAGTGTTCAAGCAAAAATCAGAATTTTATTGTCTATTCGGTTCCACTAATTATAACTAGCCAAAATAAAGGGTCATATTCACAACACACTGTATCATACGATCATCTGCTTCGGAAAGTACGTGTTGAGGCTGTTATGGCAACAACCAGCATGCACCAACGTTTTCACCATACATTCTTGCCACATTTACACATGTTTATATACTTTCTCTGTTTTGAAATATAAGTATGTTTGATTTTTTTGCACATTTTTTAAACCTTTTGACCACATACTAAAAATGGTTATTTTCGAAATTTTCTTTTTTTAATAAAAATATATGATTGATATTATTATTCAGAAAAATAAAATTTCAAAAAATAATAATTTTAAACATGCGATCAAACGACTTAAAACTACGTGCAAAAAAGTCAAACGACCTGTATTCCAAAACGGAGGGAATATATGTATTCATAATGTTCATCTGTCCACAATTTCATAACTCATATAATATGAAGATAACTTTACAAGCGTGCACGAAACTCACTAGTTTGATTCTTGATTCAGATCCCTTCAAATCCAATTCATGTTCATTACGCTAAACAACTTTTTACAAATATATGCACTCGTTTGGTGACATTTTGTAAAATTAAAAAATATGTTTGTTTTTCATATCTTTTTAGAAAAAATTAGCCAATATGCTCATAAAAAATGAAAAATAGCATTAATTCTATTTTAGAAATTTTGGTTGCGAAATGACACTACTAATTTTATGAGCTCGTTTGAAACTTCCATGTGTAGTTGAATCATTAACCACAGAACCGAATTAAAAAATCTTGAAATTGAATTTTAGAAATTTCGGTTTTGAAATGACACCACTGGTTTTATGAGCTCGTTTGAAACTTCTATATAATTGAATCGTTAACCAGAGAACCGAATTAAAAGATCTCGAAATTGGATGATATTATGATGTACGTTCTGTCATTGTTGATGCGTCTTTGTCACAATAGAGTCGTACCAACCTCACTGGAGCGACACATTGCGTGTCAAACGATATTACATGTGAAAGTAATGATTTTAGTTACTGTAGAAGATTATATACTTCCATGTGAGAGAGCTTAAACGAAAGCTAGAAGTACCAAGTGATTCCAATTTTAATACACCTCCGCAATTAAATAAAACAAAAGAGTACAAACCTTACAAAAAAAGAGAGTATAAATATAATGTTTCCATAAATTAAAAAAATTAAGTCCTCCGTAATTTTAACGAATATTCACCCTGTTTTTAAATATTTTACATTTCTTTTATCATACATTTTAAGTACATCGACAGCATACTTAAAATTGATATTTCTAAGATTTTTGTTTTGTAATGAAAATACAAAATTGATATTTCTATTCAAAAAAGAGAATTTTTATACTATAATTCAAATTATACAACAACTTAATAAAAATCAAATATTTGAAAATAATAAGTGTAAATTACGAAAGCAAGCACACAATTACTTGTAAAATGACAAGATCAATACAGTTGACATCATGTAAAATACGACACTGAGCTCTAATTATAAGCACTTGTTCCCCTTGACCATTATTGTCGGGGTAACAACCCAAGCAATGGATGATCTAGTGACCGAAACATTCGGATTACAAAGCTCCAAAGATATTTAGCACTAAATCATTACCATAAGAACATTCCTCCTACAGTTACGATGATTAACACCATTGCAAGAACCGTACTTTAATCACCTCTATCAATTGCGCAAAGTATATGCAGATCAGAGCTTGTGTTTCCAGATTTTTCAAAAGTCCGAAAACTGAACAAAATGTCTACATATGTCGAACTCTACTACATGTATGTCACTCGAAAGCAAGACATTTGTATGAAAGACTACCATATAGAAACAAACAATAACGAAGACAAGTAAGCTGAACATTGTGCATATAACATAAGCAATGAAGAAGAGATATACCATCCCAAGTTCTGGAGAAGCCCTGGATGCAAAATTGGCACAAGCAAAGGCATACTTGTTCTGCATCTCCCCGGATGCTAATCTGGCACTTGTTCAGTTTCTGGCCAACGGAGAGGCCACTGTACCATATTTTACTGAAAACGGGAGGTTAATCAATAATGTAACAGTAAGCAAAGCACAATTATGCATCCATAAAACAAAGCATGAATGTCCTAATTTAAATTTCATATAGAAGTACCAGGGTGTTTAATAATCACCCTTAACACAAACAAATCCCCAGTTCCACAGAAACATATTGCAGTACTGTCTTAAATTTTTTATAGAAGTACTAAGGGTTTTAATAAAATCACCCTTTACGCACACAAATCCCCAGGTCCTACGCGAACTCCTACATGGGATTTAGCGAACTGGGTAGGTATGGTTTGATTCCCTTAAACAAATAAAACACCAACTAAAAGCCTACTGCAGCTGAAAGTTTAAGCGACAAGAGTGCCATTCTTAGCTTCTGCGGCTTCCTTCTTCTTCAATTCCCTCAGTGTTTTCCTCCAGCCAAAGTAATCACCGAACAATAACTCAACTTCTTCAAGATTTCTTCCTTGTGTTTCAGGGAACAATGTGAACATGAACACCCATCCAACAGCTGCAACACAAGCAAATACAAAGAATGCACCACCAATTGTTAAGGCCTTGTACATTGATATGAAAGTCATACCGATAATGCCACTAACACCACGATTGACTGCCACTCCGATGCCACAACCTTGGGCTCTAAGCCTCAGTGGAAACACCTCCGAACTATAGACCCAAGCAATTGGTCCCATCCCGCTTGAAAATATGGACACAAAGCTATACAATGCAACTATTGCCACAGCAACAGCCCAAGGAACAGTAACACTCGAGTGGTTGATAACCATTAATGAGCCTGATAGCACGAGTAGAGCAATTACCATGCCCCCCATACTTGAAAGCATTAGTGGGCGACGTCCAACTTTGTCTAGCAAAAACGTTGATATCAGTACAAAGAGTGTTTTGCAGATTCCAACACCTATCGTAGCAAGTAGCTTTTTGTCATCACTCTTTATACCGGCCTTCTCAAAAATTCGAGGACTGTATAAAACAACAGCATCCACACCACTAGCCATTTGGAAGAAATGAATACCAATACCAGTAATAGCAGCATGACGAACAGCTGGTGTAGGATGAAGGAACAATTCTTTCCACACAGCATCGTCTTTGCTACGTTTAGGAACTTCAACAATGTCATCATTACAT
This sequence comes from Daucus carota subsp. sativus, assembly GCF_001625215.2. Classification (NCBI taxonomy): domain Eukaryota; kingdom Viridiplantae; phylum Streptophyta; class Magnoliopsida; order Apiales; family Apiaceae; genus Daucus; species Daucus carota. The sequence goes on from NC_030389.2 coordinate 858,246, forward strand.
TCTTCTGGAATTCCAGCAGCCTCCTTAATATCATCTAGTCTTTGCTGAGCTTCTTCTTTGCTGTCCGAAGTTTTTTCAAGTACATACCTTGCTTCCCCAAGCCGACCCCTCATGACAAGCCAACGCGGAGACTCAGGCATATACAACACACCAAGCGCCAAGCCAACCGAAGGAATCGCTCCAATTCCCAGCATAAATCTCCAGCCTAACCAAAGTGGTAGATTGGCAAATGCAAAGTTGGATACATAACCCAGCAACACTCCTATTAATCAACAAAATAATTACTCCCATAGTACCATCACATAATGTCGATAACAATTGATCAAACAACATCATTTACAAATATCTGAGAAACTCTCCAAAATGAAGCTTATACAACATAGATCCCAAAGCAAAGAACTAAGGGCGGATATTATTCTACAATCTGCAGACTAATCACAAATGTGTAATTCTTTTAATCAATTCAATCCGAACATCGCACTACTATGTGCCACAATCAAACCCCAAAATGTATACAAAAACAAAATCACTCTAATCATCTAATTACCAGTAGCCAATTAATCCATGATAAGCATTGTTCCAAAAACCCCGATATATTGAAAATTCTCCAATTAATTCTTTTAAAAAAAATTACCGATTACACTCCAATTTGACTAAAAACCCATCACTGATCTCAAAAAATTTCTAACAAATTCTGAATCGAAAGTTCAACCGATAAGTTCTCATTTCCTATTAACACAAAGTCACAAACCAAACCAAGTACATGAAGTCAGCTCAAGCTTTACAACTGTCAAATTGACATCCCAACAACCTATTGTAAACGTGTCCGAAAACAAAAGATACACAACTCCCCCTAACAAGTAAGTCTGAAACGTGGTATATTCATGACCACATGTAACATCGTACGTCTTCTTAACTTATCATGGACCTACACATTTTAATTTATTTAAATATTAAGAAACCCAATTTAATCTTTAAATTGATCACACTATTAGTCCATCTTATCAGTCTATCTCTTGCTTGTAGTACACCTACACCGTATCATCTAAAACATGATCTAACAATTTTTTGACGTATATTTATAAAAATATATAAATAAAAATCGGGAATTAAATCTAATCGATAAATTAAAACACGGACAAATTCAGTAACATGCAAGGTAATTAAGGATATAATTACGATTATAACGCACCGGCATTAATAAAAACCTCCGGGAAAGAAGTGAGGAACCCCCGAGAAGACGTCGGAGCAACTTCAGTGGTATACACCGGAGCGATCATCATAGCATACCCAACTCCGATTCCGGCGACAAACCGGCCGACCAGCAGAAAGGCGAAGTTTGTGGCGCAGCCCATCAGTATAGCTCCGGCGAAGAAGATGGCACCGGCGAGAACCATGGTGTATCTCCGGCCGATCCAGTCGGAGGTTTTTCCGGCGAGGAAAGAGCCCATAAGAGAGAAGATGTTGATGATGCCGACGATGATCTCGATTTGAACATCCGTGAAACGAAGGTCTTTTTTTATGTACATTGCTGCTCCACTCAACACACCAGTATCTTCAAAAAAAATCAAACATAAGAAGATGATCAAAAGTTGTTTCTTGTAAATTTTCGAGACTAATTAAATTACAGATGAAATTGTATTATATTTTATCTGTACAAGACGGTGCAGATAAAATATAATACATGTTATTTGTCCGATCTGATATTATCAATCGGAACAAATATAATGTAACAAGACAACATACCATAACCGAGTAGAATGGAGGTCATGGAAGCTAAAATAGCACAAGCGAAAGCATACTTGTTCCTCTTCGGCTTGGGTGTTTTCTGCGAGTCAAATAATGGGGAGCTGAGATTCTTAGGCTCACCGGAAACTCCGCCGGAGAGGCTAGAGGTTCCGGCCATGTTGGAAAAGAGGGAGAGAAAGTATGGGAAACTGGAGTAGAGAAATTTAGAGAGAGTGGTTGAGTGTTGGGAGATAAGACCAAATAACAATCAAGGTTAATTAGTTGGACCTTGGCGTGTTTATATAGAGATGAAAGAGGATAATAATCTTGAAATTCGTGTGGAAAAGGAAAAGATTAATTTTGATTTGGGTCATTAAGGTGTGGGCCCCACTTGATAATTTTGTGATTAAGGAGATTCAATACGGCGTTTTCGATTTTGGATAATTTTCGATTTTTTGTCTTGAATAGACTGACTGAGCGAGACGGAAGAAAAAGTAAAAGCATCTCCATCCAACCACAGAAAGGTCTTGGCTAAAAAATGAGTTGACCTTCCAAAATTAAAAAATATAGCCAACGTTTTGAAAAAGTAGCACTCCAACCACACTAATCTGTTGTCTATAATTTTAGCCAATCTCCAATGGATGACTATATTTGTCGAAGATCTGTAAGAAATCTGTAGGAAGATTACACATCATTTATTACCATACTAAACTGATATATTCTATTTTAACAATCTAAAATATTAATAAAATACTATTTTTAAATTATAGCCAACCAGTATAGTCAATACTATTGAAACAATATGTCGTACAGGTTCAGCAAATTTTACATAATATCTTACAGGTCCGATTTAGCCAACGATTATAGCCAACACCGTCGGAGATGCTCTAATGTTTCGGTATTGGCCAATTGAATTGACTCTCGAATATTTTTAGGTATCTTCACCATTAATTATTTGTTGTTTTTCCTTTGAGAGAATTAATTATTTATTGTTGTGCGATAGCTTTTGGTAGTGAAATAAGTACTCCTATATACACTCCGCATTTTTTCTTATCCTAAAATCTAGAAGTTACCGGATTTTTCGTGAATAACCATGAAATGTGGACTGTGCCTAACACAGATTAGCCTAATGGTTGTGTGTGAACACTGCAGGGACATTAAATTTTTTATTCATCGAATCTCATCAATTCGCTAATTACCTGATTTTGTTTGTTATTGAAAAATTTACTCTCTCCATCTCAATTTAGATGAGCCTTTTATTCATTTCACACATATTAAAGAGTACTCCCTCTGTCCCACTGGAATATATACGTTTCTTTTGGACACAGAGATTAAGAAAAGTGTATAAAATAATGTAAAGTAATAAGAAAGAGAAAAGAAAGTAGGTAAAGTGGTGGGACCCATTAATACTTAAGTGATAGATTTGGAAAAGTAGATGAAAGTGGTGAGTGAGTGGGGTTTTTATATTATAAAATTTTACTATTTTGGGAAAATTTTGAAGTGTATAGAATTGAATGAGACATCTCGAAAAGGAAAGTGTATAGAAATCAGAGGGACGGAGGGAGTATTTTATTTCTTTTTTCATATTTAGTTTTTCTAGTGTATGGCCATGAGCACGTACTAAGAGCATCTCCAACCACTGAAAGCCCTTAGCTAAAAGGTGACGTGGCATACTATAAATAAATTATTTTAGCCAACAGCTCAAAAAACTCATACTCCAACCATATTGAGCTGTTGTCTATAATTTTAGCCAACCTCCTATGGATGACTAAATTTGTCGAACCTCTACAGGTCTGTAAGAGCATCTCCAACGGTGTTGGCTATAATCGTTGGCTAAATTGGACCTGTAAGAGCATCTCCAACGGTATTGGCTATATTCGTTGGCTAAATTGGACATGTAAGACATTATGTAAAATTTGCTGAACCTGTAAGACATTTTGCTTCAATGGTATTGGCTATACTGGTTGGCTATAATTTAAAAATAGTATGTTATTAATATTTTAAATTGTTAAAATAGAATATATCAGTTTAATATGGTAATAAATGATGTGTAATCTTCTTACAGATTTCTTACAGACCTGTAGAGGTTCGACAAATATAGCCATCCATAGGAGGTTGGCTAAAATTATAGACAACAGATTAGTGTGGTTGGAGTGCTATTTTTTCAAGACGTTGGCTATATTTTTTAATTTTGGAATGCCAACTCATTTTTTAGTCAAGGGCTTTGTATGGTTGGAGATGCTCTAAGACATTATGTAAAATTTGCTGAACCTGTAACACATTTTGCTTCAATGGTATTGGCTATACTGGTTGGCTATAATTTAAAAATAGTATGTTATTAATATTTTAGATTGTTAAAATAGAATATATCAGTTTAATACAGTAATAAATGATGTGTAATCTTCCTACAGATTTCTTACAGACCTGTAGAGGTTCGACAAATATAGCCATCCATAGGAGGTTGGCTAAAATTATAGACAACAGATTAGTGTGGTTGGAGTGCTATTTTTTCAGGACGTTGGCTATATTTTTTAATTTTGGAATGCCAACTCATTTTTTAGCCAAGGGCTTTGTATGGTTGGAGATGCTTAAAGAAATATGTAGCAAGATGGCACATCATTTATTACCGTATTAAACTGATATATTCTATTTTAACAATCTAAAATATTAATAACATATTATTTTTAAATTATAACAACCAATATAGCCAATACCATTGAAGCAAAATGTCTCACAGGTTCAGCAAATTTTACATAATGTCTTACAGGTCCCATTTAGCCAAATATTATAGCTTACACCATTGGAGATGCTCTAAGCACTAAAATCCATGAATTTGGAGGATTTTGATTGGCTTGCCCTCTCTAATAATGGTGCACCCCTGTATTTATAATAACCACACCAATCAAAACCCTCCAAATTTATGGATTTCATTGTTTAGCATGTGCCCATGGGCAGACACTAGACAAACCCTTTCATTTTTACCGATATTTATTATGTTGATTTCTTTTGTATATTAGCTAGTGGTACATTGGAAATAAATAAGAGAAGATAACAATGGAAGATTGTTGACAAATATGCATAAAAAAGTGAGAGAGTCAATTATTTTGGGATAATTTTTTTTCTCAAAATGGTCATCTAATTTGGGAAGGAGAGAGTATTATATACTCCCTCTGTCCCATCAGGTTCTTTACAGTTTCCTTTTCTCGATGTCCCACTCATTTCTTTACACTACAAAATTTTCCTAAAATAGTTAATGGGTCCCATAATTTTTCTACTTTTCTTCTCTTTTCATCCTACTTTTACTCTACTATCTCTCTTTAATATATTAAAAATCAATGGGTCTCACTACTTCAACCACTTTTTTATTTTTTTTCCATTACTTTACACATATTTCTTAACTTCTGTGCCCAAACCCAATGTAAAAAATTGGATGGGACGGAGGGGGTAAGTGATAGATTTTTCGGTGTGTTCACGAGATACACTAATATTCTCACATAGGGATGGCAACGGGTTGGATCGGTTCGGATATTTGAGATATCCAAATCCAAATCCAAATTATTTTTAAAATCCAAATCCAAATCCAATCGGATTTCACATATCAAATCCAAATCCAAATCCACGGGTTTCGGATCGGGTTCGGGTTTGTTCGGGTTTATCCAAAACCTAAATTCCGAAATTTATAAAGTATTGTGAAAATATTATTTTTGATTTTTTCGCCTTTAAATTTCATTATATTTAAAACTAAACTACTTTAATAATAAAATATTATACATTAATAATATCTTGAACCGTATTTAATAATTTCTAAACACAAATCTTCACTATATGGAGTATGAAATATTAAAAAAACTCATTAGTTAAACAAAAAAAGTCACTATAACCCAAGAATATACATATTCACACTCTATATATAAACAAAATTTAGTAGATTTCAAATTGAAAAAAAGTATATTAGTACACACACACACACACACACACACACACACACACACACACACACACACACACACATATATATATATATATATATATATATATATTTGGATTTTTTCGGGTTTCGGGTTTGGATCGGGTTTGGATTGGATTTGGATTTCGATACGGAATACCTAGTATCCAAATTTAAATCCAAACTCGTTCGGGTCTAAAAATCAAATCCAAATCCAAATCCAAATCGAAAATATCGGGTTCGGTAAGATCCATTCGGGTTGAAACGGTCGGGTATTGATGTGCTCGAAAAGAGATTTTAAAAATATCGCAAGCGCACGATCACCGTTTTAATATTTAAGATTCGTCCACAGAGATTAAAATTATTTATTCGCAATTCTTTATTTCTTAACCTAGGCGGATTAGAACAAGTAATTTGTGAAAAAGAGTTTTTTTCTAAAATTAAAACTAAATTGTGAAATGATTAATCTAACTAATCTATTAATCTCTTGCGAACTAAATTAATTTGAATTAAAAGAAACTAAATGAAAACTTTAGCAAAATGTTGGCATGACCCATCTATTTTATTTACCTAGCCGATTTAATCAAACCAATGATTATATAATTAAAACCTTGCCCCAGTGAAACAATCTAAACTTAGAAAAAGAAACAAACTACACTGATTACTACAAAAACTTAATTTATTCGATAAACATACGAGTGTGTCCTGCTCTTTATACTACTGAATCAAGCCACTACCTAAATTGATTCAAACAACTAACTCAAATATCTAAATAAAGAAAACTGATTCACACAAAAAACAAGCCGCAACCCACTTGACTCGGCAAGATAGACATGAACTCAGCGATGCAAACAAAATACTCAAACAGCAGCCTAAACCAGAAACAAATTAAACCCAAAAATCAGGGAACATGACTCGGCAACTCGGTTTTTAACTAACAAAATGCACAACACATAACAGAACAACGACACGGGAACTGACTCAATAAACAGATTCAGCAATCGACTAAAAACTTAGAATACGAAACCAAAAACAGTGAACTCAACTCGACTCAGCAACTAACATTTAAACAAAAGCAACGAACCCAGTGAAGAATCTCAACACAACAATGTTTAACGACTCAAACTCAGCAAGAAATCCGGACTAAATCTCGACGCAAACAACACAAAAACGCAGCAAATGAAAAAAAAGAAAATAAAGCAACAGCCATGACTCGGCGAGACTTCGCTGAAACAAATAGATTCAAACTCAAACTCGCGCAGGACTCGACAAGCAACATACAAAACTCGCACAAATCCCAGCCAACAGACTCGATGCAAATCAACACGCAGCAGAGCAACAATCGAAACAACGCAAACTAAGCCACTAGGCAGAAAACAAAGTAACAAAGCAGAGTGACTCAGTGCTGAACTTGGAGAGAAACACTGTGACTCGGTCGCGACATAGATGAAGAGCAGTAAAAGGAGGGGTTTGATTGTGTGTAAACTTAAAAGAAACAAGGCTGCTGGGTTTGTTTATAAAACAGGGGAGAAACGAAAGATTTTAAGAATAAAACAGGGTTTTAAAACAAGAGACAAATGAAAGATTTTAACACTAATTTGCAACTTAATAAATAAAGCTAAAACAGAAAATTTTGGGGTTATAAATCTAAACCCTAACACAAATTAATTTTGTGCTAAGATTTAATTCACTAATTTAAGAGATCACAAATCTATACTACTCACAAGCTCAATGATTCTTCATTTCCCAAAAGCCCTTAAGCATATATGGTGGTACTAAGAATCATATTACTTGTAGAAAGAAAATAGAGACAACACAAGATCAAGCTAAAAGAAAATTTGCACTAAAATAAAAAGTGTTTACAAATATGGTATGAAATTGAGAGACAAAAGAAGATCTAGCACTATACTACCTACCAACTAGGAAAAGACTAGGTTAAAAAGATGATGATTACAAGTAAAAGGGTGGGGTATTTATAGCTAAAGATTTAGGGTTTAGGGGTAGGGTGGCTAAATCTAATCCATCCATGTGTGATATGTGTTGGGTAAATCATAGCCATCCATGTGCCCCCTTGCTTGCCAACTCTCTTTGATTTTCTTCTTTTCTTTTCTTTTTCTCCCTTTTTCTTGCATTTTCTCTTCTTTCTTTATTTATCTACATTTTCCTGAAATAAAATAAATAAGCGATTAATACTACGAAAATAAACAAAAAATAGGCATTTAAATATGCAAAAATATGGACTAATCAGGTATCCATTCGGATCGGTTTTTTTTGCCATCCCTATTCTCACAATCCCCTGAAATTACACACCTAGAGGGGGGGGTGAATAGGTGTTATGGCTAATATACCCAATTTTTATAAGTTACCGAATAATTAATCTGTCAAAGACAGCCTGCTGTTAATTTTCAGAGTAAACAGTTAGCCTGCTAATAAGATAAATGCAATGCAGATAATGTAAAGCAGTATGCTAGCAACACCAAGAATTTTAGCCAGGTTCGACCCCTAACCCTAATGGTCTACGTCCTGGTCCCCTACCAACTGGTAAGAGATTATATTATTAATCAAGAAATGTCAACGATTACAAGATTCAATAATATAACTCCCTTTCTCCCTTGTTCCTGTTATCAGCCTGCTGAAACCCCTGAACCACGAACCAAAAGCCTACCAAGACCTATACTTCCCAAGTATACTCTTCTAGCTAACTAGTTCCCTTGTTCCCTTGTTTCACAAGCTCGATACACAGCAACAAAACACTACACCTTGAACAATACAGTGAATAAGTGTAATACAACCGAAACTATGAACTCTCAATATAGATATGTATACGAATATAAGTACTAGAGCTCAATAAAAGATTTAGCAATGTAAAGAGTTGTATTTCCGAAAGCTTGGTGTGTTCTCCTTGTTGTTAAAACCGAAACCACACTCAAGTTTATATACATCATATCAACGGTCATAATTCAACAAATTTCCCAACGATCTTGGTAACAACCTCACGTTTAAATTTGAATTGAATGATGAACGTTTGAATGAAGTAAGATTACTGAGTAAAGGATAAGTCACGTTTGAAATCATCTCAGTAAAGTATTTAAAATAAAACCCGTTTGAAACTAAATAGGAGTTTGTTAAAGATAAGATCGATTTGAAATAAAATCTCCTATTTGTTAGGAAAACGTTTTTGAATGAAACTCTTTATAAAACTGAGCTCTAATATTTATATCAGATATATATAAATATTAGAATCCTTACAAAGTCGTTTCATATTAAATCTCCTTGAAAAATAGACTTTGATCTTTATCCGATTGTTTCTCTGTTCACGCTGTACGCCTGCTGATAGCTTGTAAATATTCCTGTAAGCTTGCTGACAGCTATAATCATGCTAACATCCTGAAATACTGTTAGTCCGCATACACAACCTTTGATAGCATGCTAACACATATCAGTTTCATGTTATTAGCTTGCTGTTAGTGTCATCATCAAAACCTTGAGAGTATCAATCTCCCCCTTTTTGATGATTACACTATATTAGGAAAAGTAATAAACTCCCCCTAAATATAGCAATCTAATATCACTACATTTTAACAATTATCACAGAGAATAAAATCTAGCAGACCAGCAAATTCAAAAGACCAGCAAATTCAAATCCAAACCAACCAACAAAAACTTAGTCTGAGCAAATTAAACTTAGGGCCAATAATGTACTTAAGCAGATTAAACACACTTAAGTAAAGTATTATTAATTTCCTAATTTCCTCCCCCTTAATCATTAAAAAGGTGAGAAAATCAAGTTCCAGGCTTGTCCTGTTCATCCTTCTCCAGTCCAAATTTCTTGGCAAGCTCTGCCGCAATCACATTCCGAGCTAGCATCTCTTCCCCTGCAGCAGCATACTTGGAGTCAGTTCCAGCAGCCTCCTTCAAAGCATCCATAGCTGTTCTCGGCCTTGGACTATCTGTAGCATCATCTTCTGAAGTGAAAGTGGCCTTGACATCAGAAGAACCACCTGACCCATACATCCGCTTGCAGAGTTCATAAGCAAAACTCCCAGAGCTGCATTTTTCAGAAGCAGTGGAAGTCCTAGCCCCAAACATCATATCCTTCCAGAAGGCAAACTGAGAATTTAGCTCAACCATCTTCTCAGATAACTGCTTCTGGCCATCCATCACCTCCTTGTGATTTGCTCGAAGCTCATCCATATATTCCTGAATCTCTTGAGCAGAGATTCCCAAATCAACAACATTAACAGATTGTGCAGAGGGTGGAGGTGGAGGAACTTCCACAACAACCAACTGACCTTCTGTATCCAGCTTCAAATTTGACTGAGTCAAGAATTTCATATCAAGAAATTCTTTTGCAGTCACAGAATCCTCACCAACAAAAGAAACTCCGAACCACTCAAAAACCCTTGTTAATAACAATCCATAAGGCAGTCCACCAGATGACTTACCCTCAACAGAGTCCAACATATTTTTCAGAATTAACTCAGGCAAATCAAACTTCCTACCAGCCATGATCATAGACACAACCACAATATCTTGTGAAGACAAATTAGACCTAGTACCAAGCCTAGGGCTAACATTCTCAATAGACAGTTTAAAAAGTGCTTGAGCAAGTGGAAGTAATTGTGTAGTAGAAGGAAACACACCCTCAGAAACATTCTCAAGACCAGTAATCAATTTTAACTGATCTTGGTGAGAAAAACCCTCAACATTTTTCGGACCCCTCTTAGTATGAATCGACACAGTAGATGGTGGAATCTTTAAAATAGCACCCAAAAACATAGAGGACAAGCAGATTTTGACATCCGAAACAAACGACACATACTGATCCGACCCAACTAGTTGAAGATTCGCATAAAACTCTCGAACCAAAGCAGGATAACATATCTTAGGTAAATCAACCAAGAACGATTGAAAACCTAAATCCTCAAACAACTTAACAACACCGCAAGAGTAAAAAGTTTTTCCAGAGAGAGGCTTACCCAAAATGACCTTTCGGCCAGCAAGCCCTCGAACAGCCAACATCTCAGATTTGGGCTTCTTCTGAGTTGACTCAACCCCAATCTCATCGCGATTAACACCAGAAAGTTCATCACCACTCTCAACCGTCACGAACTCTTCATCGTCCTCATCAATTAGCTTGCGCTTCTGAGAAATAGAAGATGGCTGAGGAGTGTGAGCCTTCACGTTCGCCCTTGTCTTCTTCCTCATTGCGACCCGTAAACCGATAGTTGCTATTGTGATTACGAAAGCTTTTCTGAGAAAATGGTTTAAAACCCTAGCGTCTCGGGGAGGGTTGTATATGTAGTTGAAGAGGCGTGGAGTGAGTAGATATTTCAAAACTCTTTTAACAATTATCAGGGGAGTAGTTTTAGGAATAAAATTAAACGAAGTGATATTCCTAAAATAATTCATGTTAATCTATTATAAATCGAATGAGTTAAAAGATGTTAACACTACTTATCTCTAATCACATATATATATCCATTTGAACTAATTTGAATTTGAAACCTTATCATAAATTACACAGATAAGCACATAATCACGTATCAAAATTCAACAGAAAATTTCAACTTTCTAAACACACAACGGCAATATCATTTAAGAGCACAGATTTCAAATTAACACTTAAACTGACCGGCATGCAAAATAAACAAGAATTATGTAAAATGCTAGGAGTAGGCTGATAGTACCCGGACCATGCTTAAGAGCCTGCTGACTGCACATCACACATACCCAATTCCCTTCTCAGCACGACATAACGTTCTTCAGGAAGAGGTTTTGTGAAGATGTCAGCTAGCTGATCTGCTGTAGCCACAAAAATAAGCTTGACAGCACCCTTTGCAACATTGTCTCTCAGAAAATGATGTCGAACATCAATATGTTTTGTCCTTGAATGATTGACTGGATTTTCTGAAATGTTGATTGTACTTGTGTTATCACAAAAGATAGGAGTTTGCTTGCATTTGATTCCAAAGTCCTTCAATTGTTGTCTCATCCATAGCATTTGAGAGCAACAGCTACCAGCTGCTAAATACTCCCCCTCAGCCGTAGATAGAGCAACTGAAGTTTGCTTCTTGCTTAACCAAGAAACTAAGCTTTGACCCAAATATGCACAAACACCACTTGTACTTTTTCTATCAGTTTGACTACCTGCATAATCTGCATCACTATACCCAACAAGATCAAAAGCATTTGTGATAGGATAGAATAAGCCCAAAGTAATGGTTCCACTTAAATATTTAAATATTCTTTTAACGGCTTGTAAGTGAGAATCCTTTGGTTTTGCTTGAAATCTAGCACAAACACAAACACTATACATAATATCAGGTCTAGAGGCTGTAAGATAAAGTAAACTACCAATCATACCTCTATACATTCGAATATCAACATCTTTACCATTTTCATCTGCTGTCAGCTTGCTGACAACGCTCATTGGTGTTGATTTCGCCTTGATATTCTCATATCCAAATCTTTTGAGTAGATTCTTGATATATTTGGATTGATGCACATAAATTCCTTCTTGAGTTTGCTTAATTTGGAGCCCCAAGAAATAATTGAGCTCTCCCATCATGCTCATGTCAAACTCACTATGCATGCACTTTGAAAACCACTTACACAAAGAATCATTAGTAGATCCAAATATAATATCATCTACATATATTTGAACAACTAATATATCTTGACCTTTAATAATGGTAAACAAAGTAGGACCAATTTTACCTCTAATGAAACCATTTTTGATCAAAAATTCACTTAACCTTTCATACCATGATCGAGGTGTTTGCCTTAATCCATATAGTGCCTTCTTGAGCTTGTAGACACGGTTGGGATATTTTTCATCCTCGAATCCTGGTGGTTGCTTGACATAAACTTCTTCCTTTAGATATCCATTTAAGAATGCACTTTTGACGTCCATTTGATGTAGCTTGAACTTCTTGTAGCATGCAAATGATAACAGCATCCTAATAGATTCCAATCTTGCAACCGGAGCATATGTTTGATCAAAATCAATTCCTTCTTGTTGATTGTATCCTTGTGCAACAAGTCTAGCTTTGTTCCGAGTGATAGTACCAAATTCATCAACTTTATTCTTGAACACCCATTTGGTTCCAACAATTGAAGCATCCTCTGGTGGATCTACAAGTTCCCAAACATCACACCTTTCAAATTGGTTGAGTTCTTCTTGCATTGCCATGATCCAATTTTCATCTTGTAAAGCTTCTTGAACATTCTTTGGTTCCTCTTGAGCTATGAAGGCAGCATAAGCACAAATGTTGGCTTGAGCTTTCCTTGTCTTGATTCCAGCTGATTTATCTCCAATGATCAACTGAGGTGGATGATTCTTCACTGTTCTAGTTGATCTTGGTAGATTATGTTGAGCTATGACCTCTTCATTCCTTGTAGTCTGCCTAGGAGGAGTCTGATCAACAACATTTTGGCTTGCTGATGAAGTTTGACCTCTGGATTCATCTAATGTGAGCTTTGACATCTTATCCAAAGTTTCTTCAAGAGATGGAGTGGATTCAGTAGCTTTATTGCCTTCTGAAGTTGTGGCAGTTGACTTGTCAGCTTGCTGATTTCCAGTTTCCTTCACTGTCAGCTTGCTGCTAGTACCTGTACCTGCACATTCTTCCTCATCCCTTGCAAGATCATCAGTAGACTCTTGAAATGAAACATCAATAGACTCTTCAACAGTATGTTTAGCAAGATTATACACCCTATAAGCACGACTTGTTAAAGAATATCCCAAGAATATAGCTTCATAAGATTTAGAGTCGAATTTACCATCCCTATCAATGGTTTTGAGTACGAAGCACTTAGATCCAAAGACTTTGAAGTAGCTGATGTTAGGCTTCTTCTTCCTTAGCAAATCATACGGAGTCTTGTTGAGAATTGGCCTGATACGCACTCTGTTAAGAACATAGCATGCTGTGTTGACAGCTTCTGCCCAAAAGCTTCTTGGCAGCCTGCTCTCCTGCAGCAATGTCCTAGCTGTTTCTTGTAAGGACCTGTTCTTACGCTCTACAACTCCATTTTGCTGAGGTGTACGAGGTGCTGAGAACTCATGTGAGATTCCTCTTTCTTCACAATAAGTAATGAAGTCTTTTTGGAATTCCCCACCATGATCACTTCGAATACCTACAAGTCTTGTATCTAGCTTGTTCTCAAGCAACTTGATTAGTTTCTCAAATTCACTAAAAGCACAATCTTTAGTACGCAAGAATAATACCCAAGTGAATCTAGAATAATCATCAACAATAACAAAGGCATATTGTTTACCTCCAATACTCTTATAAGCTTCGGGACCAAAAAGATCCAAGTGAAGAAGCTCTAAAGGTTTAGAAGTAGATACCATTTTCTTTGCCTTATGTGGAGTCCTTGTTTGCTTTCCCAATTGACAAGCAGAACATGTCTCCATCTTGACATACTTAAGCTTTGGTAGTCCTCGAACAAGCTTCTTTGCTGACAGCTTGCTGAGATGATCCATATGAGCATGTCCAAGCCTTCTATGCCAAATTTCTGGATTATTATCCACAGCTGCTAAACAAACACCTGCCTCCTGTTCTTCAAAGTTCAAAACATATATATTTCCTTCTCGTTTTGCAACTAGAGGAGTTTTGTTAGCACCAACAAGTATAGTACATTCATCCTTACCAAAGTTAACAATATGACCATCATCAAATAACTGACTTATACTAAGCAAGTTATAAGTAAGACCTTTAACATATTGTACCTTGTTGATAGAAATGATACTATTACCTATAGTTCCTTTGCCAAGAATAGGAAGAGTTTTGCTATCACCAATTGTGACACGTCCACCCTTCTTCATCTTCAAGCTTAGAAACTGAGATTTGTCTCCACTCATGTGCCTAGTACATCCACTATCCAATATCCATTGATTTGGCTTTACTTTAGACACGAGACAAACCTACAAAACAAACACAAACAACTCAACGTTTTGGTACCCAAATTTTGTTGGGTCCAGCAGTGTTAGATGATAAAACATATAAAACATTTAGATCAGATTTCTTGATCCACATTTGGACCACTTTAGAACTCTTCTTCCATGTTCTGTCAGTCTTATCAGCATACTGTCTAGGAGCTGTCTTCTGTCTGTTTGTGTTGTCAGCATACTGTCTGTAAGCTGACTTTCTTTTCCGGCTTGCTGATTGAGTATTCTTCATCGGACAATTGTTAGCAAGATGGCCCTTCTTTCCACACTCGTGACAAGTCACCCAAGGCATGGCATAATTATATGGAATGCCATTTTTCCCTTCATATCTCATTGATGATGTGGATGTAGAAGCTGCACCAATGCCTCCTTTGTCATGAGAACCTTTAGCTTGTTTCATCATAGATTTGAGACTTTCTTCTCCTTGAACAAACTTTCCCATGGCTTTCTGAAGATCTTTGACTTCTTGCTCCAATGACTTGATCTTTTCAGCTTGCATAGAGATTTCGGCTAAGCTTTGGGATTTGCTTAACTCGAATGCCTCCAAGCTAGCATTCTTAGCTTTAAGATCTGCTCTCAGCGAGCTGAGTTCCTTCATAAGTGTATCATTCCTTCTTTGGATTTGCATGTTGTTCCCTTCAAGTTGTGAGATCTGTTCCTTGAGAGTAGCAATGATTCCACTACTAGCTTTGGCACTCTTTTCATTCAAGAAATCACCTATGACTTTCTTCAAATGAACATTTTCTTTCTCGAGCTCATAGTTCTCATTCTTTAGATCAATGAGTTCCATAATTGATAGACAACTCTTATCCTGCATGGTTAGTTCACAAGATGTTGTATCAATAGAATGTGATTCAGAATTAATAGAATGTACCTCACTATTAGTCTCTGAATCTGAATCAGTTGTCTCTATTGAACCATCGAGACCAACAAGAGCCAAGTTAACCATCTCATCACTTGAAACATCAGAAGCTGACTCATCTTCATCATCACTCCATGTGAGAAGTGCCTTTGATTTCTTTTTGTTCTTGAAATCAGCTTGCTGTTTAGGCGGCTTAGACTTGTTTTTCAGCTTGTAGCAATCCCTTTTGAAATGTCCTTTCTTGCCACATTCGAAACATGCATCATCTTTTGGATCTTTCTTTGCACCAAAAGCTTTGCCCTTTTCTCTTTTCATCTTGTTCTTCTTTTCAATCATTCTTTTGATTTTTCTGGACATAAGAGCTAGATCCTCATCTGATTCTGTTTCCTCATCTGATTCCAGCCTGCTGGCAGTAGAGTGAAGTGCAAGATTCTTCATTTTCTCTGTTGGCAGCTTGCTGCTTTCTGAGCTGTTAGCTTCAATCTTAGCTTCAAATTGCTCCAACTCAGCAAATATAGCCAGGTGATCCATAGTATCAATGTTGAGAGCTGACTCCAATGCTGTGACCTTGGCACCATATTCGAACGGAGCTGCATTTAGAATATTCATGTTGATTTCCGATTGAGGAATCTTTTTCCCAAGTCTTTCAAGGCTGTTAAGAGTAACTTGGAATCTAGCTTGGCTTTCACGAATGGATTCTCCTTTCTTGATAGCGAAGCTTCCAAATTCTTTCATGAGCTTTCCGAGCTTGACCTTCTTTAGACCTTGTGAGCCTTCATGATACTTTCCAATGCATCCCAAATTTCCTTTGCTGTTTTGAGAGAGGAGACCTTGTCATATTCAGCTTGATTCAGCCCATTGATCAATGTACTCCTTGCTTTTCCATTGGCAGCAACCTTTGATAGCTCGTCCGCTGTGAGAACATCAACGTCCTTGACTTTGCCATCTTTATCAAGATATTCATAAGGACCTCTTTGCACAACTCTTTGCATTAGGGGATCTCTGGACAGATGAGCCTCCATTTGGCCTTTCCACCAATTGTAGTTGTCAGAACCCGTGAGGAGGGGAGCTCTAAAATCGGACTTTCCCTGAAAGTTATCAGCCATATCGATCGATACTATTCCTGTTACAGAAGTATTAGTACAACCTGGCTCTGATACCAAATGAAATTACACACCTAGAGGGGGGGTGAATAGGTGTTATGGCTAATATACCCAATTTTTATAAGTTACCGAATAATTAATCTGTCAAAGACAGCCTGCTGTTAATTTTCAGAGTAAACAGTTAGCCTGCTAATAAGATAAATGCAATGCAGATAATGTAAAGCAGTATGCTAGCAACACCAAGAATTTTAGCCAGGTTCGACCCCTAACCCTAATGGTCTACGTCCTGGTCCCCTACCAACTGGTAAGAGATTATATTATTAATCAAGAAATGTCAACGATTACAAGATTCAATAATATAACTCCCTTTCTCCCTTGTTCCTGTTATCAGCCTGCTGAAACCCCTGAACCACGAACCAAAAGCCTACCAAGACCTATACTTCCCAAGTATACTCTTCTAGCTAACTAGTTCCCTTGTTCCCTTGTTTCACAAGCTCGATACACAGCAACAAAACACTACACCTTGAACAATACAGTGAATAAGTGTAATACAACCGAAACTATGAACTCTCAATATAGATATGTATACGAATATAAGTACTAGAGCTCAATAAAAGATTTAGCAATGTAAAGAGTTGTATTTCCGAAAGCTTGGTGTGTTCTCCTTGTTGTTAAAACCGAAACCACACTCAAGTTTATATACATCATATCAACGGTCATAATTCAACAAATTTCCCAACGATCTTGGTAACAACCTCACGTTTAAATTTGAATTGAATGATGAACGTTTGAATGAAGTAAGATTACTGAGTAAAGGATAAGTCACGTTTGAAATCATCTCAGTAAAGTATTTAAAATAAAACCCGTTTGAAACTAAATAGGAGTTTGTTAAAGATAAGATCGATTTGAAATAAAATCTCCTATTTGTTAGGAAAACGTTTTTGAATGAAACTCTTTATAAAACTGAGCTCTAATATTTATATCAGATATATATAAATATTAGAATCCTTACAAAGTCGTTTCCTATTAAATCTCCTTGAAAAATAGACTTTGATCTTTATCCGATTGTTTCTCTGTTCACGCTGTACGCCTGCTGATAGCTTGTAAATATTCCTGTAAGCTTGCTGACAGCTATAATCATGCTAACATCCTGAAATACTGTTAGTCCGCATACACAACCTTTGATAGCATGCTAACACATATCAGTTTCATGTTATTAGCTTGCTGTTAGTGTCATCATCAAAACCTTGAGAGTATCATCCCCTACATGTCTATTTTGTGAAAAAAAGCACACACCAAATAATAATTAATTTTATAAATATTTCTCTTGAATACCTCTAATTAATGTTTTGAAAATGATGGAACCCTTCATTAGTGTCTTGAAAAGGTGAATTCAACCACTTTAAATAAGTAAAGCCTTGGAAGTAAAAACTAGGGGATAGATTCGAAAAACTATCTTTAAATTTGTTCTGAAAATATAAATGGCATGTAGATAAGGAAAATAATTATTTTGAAAATGGACGTGTAAAATTGGGATAGAGGGAGTAATAGATTTTTAGTTATGGTATAGATTTTTACTAATTAAAATATTATTAATAATGATGACCCTTGCAAGTATAAAATCTTCATCAAAAATAAAAAGCAGTACCCAATCTCATTTTAATAGTTCATTTTATAAATTTCACAGATATTTAGAAAACTTAAATGTGATCATTTCATTCTCATATTCAAAATAATACAAAAGGGAAAATGGGAGGTACATTTAAAATTATTTCCAAATATTTTTCTCAAATTTTAGTTGACAATTTTTGCTCGGTTCAACTCACATTAATAATAATGAGACCGTGTATGCAAATAAATCATCCAATTAAAATCATAGAATCTATGTGTGTCACGTCATTTAAAAAAATTAGGACAAATTTGGGATATGTTGCATTACTCATAGAACAATCATATTTATTACACGGTAAGTGGAATATTAATTAATTACAATGCACTTCAATACGAAATTTTCTCCGTTTCTAATCATACGATACATCCATCTTCACTACAACACTAAAGGGTTATTTTAAACATACTTCAAATTTAAGCATAAATACTGAGTTAATCTCTCAAATTTTAGCTTTTATTTAAAATATTATCTCCAATATTTTAAAATTCGCAGTTTTGGTCTCAAATTCGCAGTTTTGGTCTGAACTTTCACCATGAAATATTTAAATGAGTTTTTTAGTGTTTAAAATCTTTAACTTCTATCTCAAAGTTGCATATATAATAGAGTATCGACACGAAAAAAATTTCACAGGTTTTTTACTATCCATATACAATGAGTTGTTGAGTGCGTGTCAAACTAAATACCACGTCGAAAAGATAAAAAATATTATCTTGACTATAAGCAGTCAAACAACTCTATTAGTATGAGACTTTTTAGGAAGAGTCCAAAAACAAATTCGTGCGGGTTTGACCACAGTCCAATGCGGATAATATTATACCAATGTGGAGTTAATAGGTATTGTGCGGCGCAACAAGTGGTACCCAAGCCAATTGTTAGGAAGTTGATCCTAGAGTTGCAGGTGGTACTTGCATTAAATTCCCATTCTCCAAGTACTTCGAAATAATATAGACTAAAAAATTCAAAAACAAAAATAATATTTTTAAATAGTACTCTCTTTGTTAAATAATAGTCATTTTACGTATTTTTAAGAGTTTTGACCGTAATTTTTTTTTTCTGAATAAAAATATGACACTTACATTTTTATTCAAAAAAAATTAAAATTATATTTATAATTGTACGATCAAAACTCTTTAAAATACTTGGAAAAAAGTCAAGTGACTGATATCTTAATAGAGGGGGTAAATAAAGGAGACTTGTGAGAATGTTGAGAATAATTATCCTGCACGTTCTTAACAATACAAAACAACTATTTTATAATTATTATATTTTTTTTCTGATATTATGAAGGCGTTTGGGCAAATTTTAAAAAAATAATTCCGTGCTTAAAGTAAATAAGTGGATTATAAGTAAGAAGTAGATAAGTTAAGGGGCCGTTTGGATGAGCTTAAAATAAGTGTTTATTGCTTAAAATAAATAAGTGGAGTAGAAGTTAGAAGCAAGATAAGACTTATAAGTGATTAAAGTGTTTGGGAAATAAGCGGAAGCTCTGAAACAAAAGTTAGCATTCCTAACTTTTTATAAGTGCTTCTTGACTTATTACACAAACGGTACAAATAAGTGCTCCTAACTTATAATCTCGGAGGGTGGATTTATAAGTGTTCACCAAACACCCACTTAATAAAGTGTTTGAAACAATCGAAAAAAAGCAGAAGTTAGCATTCTCGACCTCTTAAAAGCGGTTCTACATATTTAGACAAATATGACAAGAAAAGAAGAAGTCAGCAGTTTCAGCTTCTTCTATACAAACAGCCTGGTATTGCTTTGCATCTTCTGCATGTTCTTGCCAAATACTTTACTTTCTCAATATTATGTTTACTCATATAAAAGTGTTATGTTTAAATCATATCCACTCTAGATTATTGGATTGATTTTTATATGTTTATTTGGAGAGTCTTACTTTTAAAATACATTCATTCCAAATTGCTAGACTGATTTTCTTACTGTCTATTTAGAGAGGTTCTGTCCCGAATAATGGCAAAAGTTTGTTACAGATTTTCCTCAATATATTACGTAGAAAGCTTTTTCGACAGTACAACGTTTTCTGGTTAAAGACTGTGATGCTTTTTTGACAATATTATACTAATATTTTATGATTAAAGATGGTGATTTTATGTACAAAACTAGCGAGTCCCTGTGTAGCACATTCTCAAAGCATTCCCTTAATATAGGAAACTTTACCTACTGTTTTTGTGACCACATAAATTGTAGGGAAATCATTGCCCGATATTAACAAGTGTTTCACCGTAGATTGTCGGAAAGGGTTTAATAACTAACAGCATCTTCATTTTTGAAAACCGTTTGCTAAAATTTTAATAAATTATGTCAATCACGCATTATTTCCTCTAAAAATATAATCAACCGACTAATCTTATTATATTCAACCAACCTTTGAAGATTTGTAGTTCTATTTATAATAAATTAAAATAATAATGGCAAATTATTTGTAAAATATGACCTATCAATATAGATAATATCATATGAAACAAAATTTCTTATAATTTAATAAATTTTATACAATACATTACATGTTCAATTTAGTTAATTATTTATAGTCAATATCGTTAGATATACTCCAAAAATATAAATTATACTCCCTCTGTACCTCTCATTTTTTTACGTTACTTTTCGGCACGTTTTTCCACACTCTTTTAAAGTATAGTTTCATAATATATTTTTTAAATTTTTTTCTGAATAAAAATTTGATATTTAAACTTTTATTCAGAAAAAGAAATTTTATAAAAAAAGTTATACAACTATACTTTAGGAACTTCAAAATGCGTGCAAACAGAACGTAAACAACCACGGGGACGAGGGAGTATTGAATTGTATTTAGTATTGTTTCGCATAAGACTGTATACATAGTTGTTTTTGCTTAATGATCCACAAGCTTTTGGTTGAACAGCCATGGGTTTAAACTTTCAAGGGGTCATCATAACCACAAAATACACAAGGAGCATGATGAGAAACAAGCGGACCCCTTTCCGGTTCTTTTAACAAACAACATGGTCCATTTTCCACACAACTGATCTGATGTCTTATGTGTGTGCTGTCGTTACTTCTTCCACTCATGTTATTCATGCATGTATACATTCATTGCATGCCATTTGGCATTTGTCCCCCTTTAGCTTTGTCTGATCAACTTCCCCTGTAGCTTTATCACGTTAACTTCGTTTTCATACTCACTTTCTATTTGGCCAATGTTATAAGGATTGTATGCTCTTTATGTTTCATGCTTGTGGTATATGTATCGCATTAATTTATATACAATTACGTTGACTGTTAGTTGTGGCGGGAGGCCGGTCATTGTACTCTACTCACTCATATCATACTCTCCAAGAATGAGTTGGAATTAGAAATTAAAAGAAAATCAGAGATATTAAGATTCTATTTGATATTATTATGATATTAGGTAACAATTTTGTAGTGAAAACTAGGTTAAAATATTTTATTAAATTTAAAAATAATTGTTTTGAATAACAATTTTTGACTCGAAAGCTGCTTTTTCAAAATATAGGTATAGTGTGTTTTTGAACCAACTTGGTTTTTTTAACTTTTACCGGAAGCTGTTAAACATTATTATAAAATTTTAGAGTATCTCTAATCATAGAAAATTCTTAGCTAAAATGTGAGTTGTCAACATTCTATGAGAGCATCTCCAATGGCATTGGTTTATTGGCTATAATCATGGGATGAATTGGACATTTAAGATATTATATAAAATTTGCTCAACCGACATTGTGCTTCAAATGGTATTGACTATATTGGTTGACTATAATTTAAAAATAGTATGTTATTAATATTAAAATTGTTATAAATAGACTATATCAGCTTAATATGATAATAAATAATATGTAATTAGCGGGAAAGAGGAAAATAAATAGCGGAAGATGACGTGGACTTCACTACAGATCTGTAGTAGTTCGACAAATATAGTCATGGATAGGGGGTGGCTATAATTATAGATAAGGGCTTGCTACTGTTGGAGTGCTGTTTTTAGGCGGCATTGACTATAATTTTTAATTTTGTTAAGCCACCTAGACTATTAGCTAAGGGCTTCTCATGGAATGCGATATTTGTCGAATCTTTACACGACGCAATAAATCTGTAGGAAGATTACACATCATTTATTACCATATCGAACTGATACATTCTATTTTAACAATTTAAAATATTAATAACATACTAGTTTTAAATTATAGCCATTACTATTGAAGCATAATGTCTTAGAGCATCTCCAATGACATTTACTATAATCGTTGGCTAAATTGAACCTGCAAGACAATATGTAAAATTTGCTGAACCTGTAAGACATTGTGCTTCAATGTTATTGGCTATATTTAGGGCTGTAAATCGATACGGACTATCTGGTGTCTCGGCTCATATCCGGCTCGAAAATCTGATACATGTCTCAAATTCGTTTTGAAAACGATCCAAATCTGGCGGAAAAATTAAGCCCGTATAATATATGATCCCGGATACGAGCACACCTATACCCGCTCAGATTCGGTCTCATATAATTTTTCATAATATGATCCTACCCGAATAACTAAATATGATCCACGGTTCATATTCGATTCAAACTCATATACATATTGTATTTTAACACCATCATATGTGCAAGTAAATATGTGCAAGTAAATAGTTATCATTTTATAAAATTTTAATATCTTATTTAAGTTTATATCTTCATAAAATATGATTTATTTAATGTGATCATACTTATTATCTTCGTATATATTTAATAAATGATATATACCAACATATAACTATAAGTTTTAATTTAAAATTATTATATTTATAATATTATATTTACTTAGACTAAATAATAATTATTTGAACAACTGAAATAATAATGATATTTAGTGTTAGTGGATCATATCGGCTCATATTCGATGGATCATAAACTACTCGGTTAAAAAATAGAAAATACGATACTGGATTATATCCGGTTCAGATCCGAATCTCAAATACCCGGGATCGGTTTATATCCGAATAAAACGATCCCGAACCCAAAACTGGACAAGCTAAAAATATTATGATCCGATACTTGAGCAGAGGGGTACCCGGGATCACCAGGATCATTTTATAGCCCTAGCTATATTGGTTTGCTATAATTTAAAAATAATATGTTATTAATAGTTAGATTGTTATTAATAGAATATATCAGTTTAATATGGTAGTAAATAACATGTAATCAGCAGGAAAGAGAAAAATAAATTGTGAGAGACGACGTGAAACTCACTGCATATCAGTAGTGTGGTTGGACGAATATAGTCATCCATAAATTTCATACATGTCAATGATAAGCTACACACCATAGAACGATCATGCTAGAGAAATAATCAAATTTTATGCATTGTTCGGCCCATACTGGATGATCAGTTATCATTACAGCCTCTTATCCCTTCTCTTTTGGGCCTCTTGACATGTGATTTTCTCGTTTTTGCCAAGTACACGCATGTGCTTATGTTAAATCTTTACAATAATAACGATCTTCTTTTTTTGAAACCAGCCCAATAATAACGATCTTCTTTTCTTTTTTTTGAATAAAAAAAAAATAACGATCTTCTTAATCATCAGGAAGGTGAACTTCTTGGTCTTCAAATATATATTCCAAAGTTTTCCATCTTTATTTAAAATTTTAAGAATAATAATTTTAATTATATAATCAAATAATTTAAAATTACGTGTAAAAAGTTAAACATCCTGTATTTCAAAATATTTACTCCCTCCGTCCCTTTTTAATTATCTCATTTCTATTTTTGTTGGTCAAATTGACCGATCTTTGACCAGAGATTATAAATCATTTTTTCATTATTTTAAAAAACTGAAAATTACATCTTAATATAGATTAAAAGTTATTTCCGGGGATATATATATTTTATTTTTTCAATTGATAAAATATTAATAAATCTCAGTCAAATTTTAGTCAATTTGACCAGCACAAAACCAAAAGTAACAACATTTTGAGGGAGGGAGTATTATACAACAGACAACATTGATATAATTAGATATTTGTATTAATAAGTCAAGGACAATCCAAACCATAAATGGCTCGTCCCCAGATTCACATTACAATGTTGTGGTACACACTACCCATACAGTAGCATACTGATCAATACAAAATAGCCTAATAAATTCTTATAAACTGGACACAACACTAGCATTCTTTGCCTCCTCAGCTTCTTTGTGCTTCAAATCCCTCAAAGTCGTCCTCCACCCAAAATAATTCCCAAACAATAACCCCATCTCCTCCAGGCTCCGCCCCTGCGTCTCCGGCAGCAACGTGAACACAAACACCCACCCCACCGCCGCAATCGCCGCATATAAATAAAACGCCCCCGCAATCGAAATCGCCTCGTACAAGGACAAAAACGTCATCGAAATAATCCCACTTGTACCCCTGTTCACCGCGACCCCAATGCTGCACCCCTGGGCCCGCAGCCTCAGCGGAAACACCTCCGAATTGTAGACCCACGCGATCGGGCCCAGCCCAATGGAAAACATCGCCACATTGGCTAAAACCCCGAAGATCGCTAACGTTACGGCCCAATGGACCGTGTGGTCAGAATGGTCAATAACTGCTAATGAAGTCCCGAGGAGAGTTAGTGAAATTACCATTCCGCCCATGCTGGTCAACAACAACGGTCTTCTCCCGATTTTATCGAGCAAAAAAGTCGCGACTAAAATAAAAATCGTTTTCGAGAATCCAACCGCGATTGTCGCGAGTAATTTCATACTATCGCTTTTAATCCCGGCTTTTTCGAAGATTCGGGGACTGTACAAAACGACGGCGTCTATGCCACTGGACTGTTGAAAGAAGTGGAGCCCAACGCCGGCGATGAATGCGTGACGGACGGAGGCGGTGGGGCGGAGGAGGAGCTCTTTCCAGACGGCGTCGTCGTTTTTCCGGCGAGGGACTTCGACGACGTCGTCGTTGCAGTCTTCGGGGATGCCGGCGGCGGCTTTGATGTCGGATAAGCGGAGGCGAGCCTCTTCTTTGGAGTCGGAGGTTTTGTCGAGGACTTGTCGGGCTTCGCCGAGGCGGCCTTTCATGACGAGCCAGCGAGGGGATTCCGGCATGCCGAGGACGCCGATGGCGAGGCCGATGGAGGGGATGGCTCCGATTCCGAGCATGAAGCGCCAGCCGAGATTTTCGGGGAGCTTGGAGAAGCCGAAGTTTGAAACGTATCCCAGAAGTACACCTGTTTGCAGAACAATCATGTTATTAGATCACATTGTCATGTAAGGTCTCATGAATTACTACCATTGAATTCGGACTCGTGACTACGTAGTTGTTTGATTGAATTTAAAATTATGATTATTTTATCAGATAAAATGTTCATAAAAATTAAGTCACTAAAATGTCTTAAACTAATTTATGACTTTGTTACTTTCTTGTTTAATTCAAAGCTTAAAACGACTTTTGAGATATTTTCAAGTTTAAAATCGAAAATGAATACTTAAAACCCGATTTAAGAAGCGTTCTTGTTTAATTTAAAGTTTAAGACGGTTTTTGAGACATTTTCAGGTTTAAAGTCGAAAATAACTTAAAACCCGATTTTAAGAACCATGGAAACAGGATGCAGTATTGTAGAAGAACAGCTTTTATAACCTACTAGTAACGTGTATAAACTAAATGTCGGGATAATTTTATCTTTTGCCGACGGGCCTGAATTTTGTGAAAATCGCACATGTGGAACAGTGATAATTCTGTGAGAAAATTTCCAACGTTGAAAACTACGGTGACCTTGTGCATGCATGTGATTTGTCTCTGTCGTCAACACTGGTGGGTGGTAGTGTGGAATGAGGAGTGAGGAGTGATCATTTTAAGAAGCAAAGACAAGTATGCATTGATTATGTGGGTACAAAATGTACATATGTACTGAACTTAATTGGTAAATATTAGTAATAAACTTTTGACAAAAGTTTGCTTGTATAATTGCTTATAAATAAATAAATTTTAACATAATTCTAAATACACAATTAATATTTCCCTCTTTTATTTGGTGTCACCAAAAGAAGCTGACAGTATTGTTAAGTGTTAAAACTAATAGCAGAAAGGCGATGACAACCACTTAACCAGTCAAATTTTTTTTTTTGCCAAACTTAACCAGTCAAATTAATTTAGCTAATTTTGATAAGTTTTTTTTTCCGTCAAACTACCCGTTTCTTCTTATAGTGAGATTGTATTCATCAACTACATATATTCACACTAAAATTTGAACAGGAGCTGATCCATAACGAATTTCTGAAATTACGAGTTATCTCTAATTTATTTATAAATGAAAAATAATTTTTAATTTAAAAATATCAAAACTATCTTCTAAAATGATCATTTATATTTTGTTAAATCAAACTTTAAGAATAAAAACTAGTCACGAAAAGGAGTAGAATTTTTAGTTAACAAATTGTCAAATTCTAACTTCTAATCGTGAATAGAACTTGTAAATAAATCTATAAAAAAATTCTAATTCTAACTTATAAGTCAGTTTAAGACCAGCCGTATCACCGTTCTCTTGGACTTTGATAGTTTGATATAACACAAATGTTCTCTCAACTGTGGCCCCATAAACAAAATCTAACACACCTCAGTTATATTTACTACTAGTGCTAGTGCATATACTGTATTAATCTAGTTATAATTTGCATGAATTTAACATCATGATTGACCAAACATAGTTTACATGCAAACATGCTCAAACAAGTGAAAGAAACTTGATAACTTCACGTACCGAAATTAATGAAAACTTCCGGGAACGACGTGAGAAATCCCCGCGACGAGGCCGGAGAAACCTCCGCCGTGTACACCGGAGCAATCATGAGGGCATACCCTACTCCAAGTCCGGCGACAAATCGACCGAACATGAGAAATGCATAGTTTGTGGCGAATCCCATGAGTAAGGCTCCCGCAAAAAATATGGCACCGGCTAAGACCATAGTGTAACGCCTGCCGATCCAGTCGGAGGTTCTTCCGGCGAAACCGGAGCCCACGAGAGAGTAGAGGTTGATTATTCCGACGAGAATTTCGAGCTTCACTTCGGAGACATCGAGTTCTTTTTTTATGTAGATGGCTGCTCCACTCATCACTCCAATATCTGTGGAGGGAGCAAGAAACATATATTAATTTAAATAACGAAAATAGATGAAATCGTATGAAGACCACTATTATTATTGAACTCGGAGAAAAATTATTATACTTCTCGATAAAATAATGGTCTGTTTAGAATTCAACTGATAAAAAAATGATGGTACGAGATTAGTTATACGAAATTCATGTGGTCAGTTTAGAATTCAACCGATAAACAATAATGATACGAAATTATTTATACAATATTCATATTTGTGTTCAAATCATTTTTTAAAATTTTATTTCTTATAATGATATCGGTGACATTACAATATAGAAAGACGGAGTGAGTATAAATACCGTATCCAAGTAAGACGGAAGTCATGGAAGCTAAAATGGCACAGCCAAAAGCATACTTGTTTCTCTTAGGTTTCTTCACAGCATCAAATATGACAGGGGAAGCAACATTTTTCGGGTTGCCGGAATCGTCACCGGAAACGCTGAAAGCTCCGGCCATATTTAATAGAGATAAAAAGCTAGAGTGTTCAGGGGTACAAAGTGGCAGTGAACATGTAGTGTGATAGAACTTTGCTCCATGTTGGGACCGTTTTAAATAGACTTGCCATGGGTACAATAATAAAGGGTGAAATGTTTGTTTGGCCATCAAACTATTGACTGGTTTTCAATTTGGTCACCATACAATTGGTGACCAAATTTCTACATATTCATTTTGATTTGATATGTTTATGAGTTCTTCTTACGGTTGGGGTCCACGTTCACAATAAAATGGTTTTCACCCATTTTTAGCATCTTTTATATTTTGTGTGGAATAATCTATCATGTTTTAACAATGAAAATTTAGGAATAATATCCATATTTTTAAATGTGCTGTCTCTGGCCTTCTTCCTCTTTTTTCTCTAGCCGCCACCTTGTTTTCTCATTCCGACGCGGCTTTCACTAGTTTTCTGATGGAAAGCCCACAAATTCGTCAGTTTAATTGCTTGTTTTTTGGTTGCTATTACTTGTTTCATTAATTTTCTTAATAAATCTCCCTCTTTGGGAAAGTTTTTTTAGATCTATATCATCGAAACTTTTGATTTTCATTTTTATTCATTTCTAGAGGGCTTTTTGGATTTGTGAGTGGATCAATTATCTCCTGTGTAGATTTGTGGTGCAGATCCAATCATTTTAGTTTACAGTTTGATTTTCTCTCGTGTGTTATAATTACAATTTGATTTCTTTTCCTGGTGAGAGTGTGAGATTTTTTTCTCCTTCTTTTGTGAGTGTTGGTTTGGATTTATCAATAAAAGTCTTCCAGAAATTGCACGTGTGGCTGATAACTCAAACAAAGTTTTTGAAAAAGAAGGCGAACACAGAGTAGGGATTATAAATATATCATCATCAATTTCAATACCGCTTATTTATCTTATCTTGAGTATAGAGACAAACATGTTAATTTATTCAATATTTGTTCGACTTGATCAGATGCCGTATGACTGTTATTTATTGAATTATCTCCTTTTCTTAAAAAAAATTCTGTCTAATTAACATACAAGGTTGCATATGTGATTATACTATATCTCAATTTATATTGTGGGTATTTTTGAAAAATATTCATTAAAAAATCGTCGGAGAACTCATTATAAAAGAATTACTCCCTCCGTCCCAATGCGATGTATACGTTCACTGTTTGCACGCATTTCGAGATTTCAATAAGGTATAGTTTCATAATGTCTTTTTTAAGAATTTTTTTTTCAATAAAAATCTTAATATCAAATTTTTATTCAGAGAAAAAAAATTTAAAAGAAAAGTTGTGAAACTATACTTTAAAAAAGCTTTAAAATACGTGCTAGAAAGTAACGTATACAATCCATTGAGACGGAGGGAGTACGAGAAATTGATGTGCGGGCTAATAATTACTCCCTCTGTTTCATATTACATGTCCACTTTTAATAACTAAAAATTATTTCAAATTAGTTGTCCTATTTCAACTTCTATTTCAACTTTCAATGCAATGTAGTCAATAGTTGTATTTCCTAGATGAAGTTTATACCACATCCTACTAAATTATATTTCTTAGATCAAATATATCCCACAAATTATACTTAGTCAATGCAATAAATATAATAATAAATGAAAATTTTCTACAAAAATTAGTTTTTCTTAATATGTGTGATTTGTTCAAAAATAGACATGTATATTCAAACAAAGTTTACGCTATATTGTATTCTAGCTAATTGTCACATGTCCAGCAAATAGCCAATCAGATTCTAATAGAAGTGTAATAATGATAAGATTCATACTGCATAATTTGCTTACATTATGTCAATCAGTGAGACAGAAAGTAGAGTGTCAAGCAGTATTAAAGATAACCCATTCCTTAATTGTTGGGGGGAATTTAGCACAATTGTTCATATGTTGACTGCCTATGCATTCGAATTCCACCGTCGTCCCTCCCTGTCTTGGTATTTTACATGAAATTCAGCACAAACACTCAGATATGATTTTAGATATAATATTTGAGTTGGATTAACGCTACAACAAAGCTACAACAAAACAGGGTATTTACGACGAAAATTAAGCCTACAGTCTATCGTAAGTTTCAAATTTACGACGGAATATTTAAATAAAAAACTAACGACGAAAATCCAAATTCCGTCGTAAGTTCATATATAAAAACAACACCGTACTTGGCATTGGAGTTTTTTTTATTTTTTTTCGATTAATAAAAATTATTAAAATAAGAGACTTACGACAGATTTGTTTTCCGTCGTAACAACTTACGATGAACCTCTAACAATCCGTCGTAAGTTCAGGCGCATACGTGATCCGTCGTAAGTTATTTGTTGTAAATGGTCTTGTTTGTTGTAGTGTAATTTGATGTTAATTTTGAATCATCTAAAATGAGTTCGACATTCGATATTATCATATATATAGTAGTATAAAATATTATGCATTATTAGTAATACTAATATTAATTATATGTTGCATAATTTAGATGAAATTTGTATGATGACCATCTTTTTTTAGAAAACGTGGACACCATTTATGTTCTGCAAGTAAAATATTGCAAAACTTATAATTTTACGATGAAGTCAACTGACGGAGTGAGTGAACCGTATCACACGACAATATCATAACACAATTTATGATCAAAATCCCAAAACTCGCCTAAAATCCGAGACCACAAACCAAAGGTCAAGATTCAAGAACGGTAGGCAGTGAAGAAGCTGATCATTCATAATTTGGACACTTTAGATTCTGAGGTCCATTTTCTTTTGGACTTGGTGGTGTCCCTTTCGGAGCCAAATTAAAATTTTAAGGTGGTGGTGTCACATTCTACATTATCGCTAGTTGGGGCTATACCTCACGTAGTCTATAGTGATCTGAATTCTCAATCATATGGGAACTGTGTAGGTGTTTCGTCCAGATTGAATTCATGCTCCACCAGAATGGTGTGAGCCATTTGTTCTGCAACTAAACAAGTGAGCATGTTAGTCACGTACGGTTGTAGAATTTCTAACCTTACGTGTTGTTTTCAAAATCGATGCTCTTGAGTCAATATTTGTTACTCGGAATCAAGTATCAATCTAACAGGAGCATGGCAGTAACATGTTCAATTACCATTTCGAATTATATATGACAAATGAAACCAACATTCGTTTCAATGTATCTTCATGTAATAAGTTATAAAATGACCTAAAATGAGGAATATTACCGATCAAAAATCAAAGTTAATTTGAACTATTTCCCCATCTGTCTTGTTTTGACTATTGAAAAGTCTAAGTGGACTAAATTTTGACCACAAATTACACATATTATCCAATTTAAAAATATTAAAAAATATATTATTAGAAAGTATATCTAATCCCCTTCAATATTCATTTTTCAGATTTTTAAAATAATTAATATTTTTTAATTAATGATCAAAATTCGATCAAATTGACTCCTTAATAGTCAAAACAGGACACATAATATGAGATGGAGGCAGGGCCGTCAGGGACTTTTTTGAGGCCCTGTGCTGACTTTAAGAACGAGGCCTTTCCAAATGACAAAACAAAATTTTAATATACTTAAAATAACAAGATATCATAAACAAAATTAGACTACTACAACTGAAAAATTGTTTGTTTTTTGAGTAGTAAGACTTAAATATGTGTGTGACCGTGTGGGATTTACTGCTTGTACAGTGTACTAGTTTGTGGGGAGAGAAGGAATAAGAAGAGACGTGCATGGCTGGGTCTTGGGAGTTGAGAATTGATTAGTGTTGAAATAAAATAATGATAAAAATTAAAGAAATATTACCATTATATTATATTTTTCATGAGTATACCAAAAGATAGAAAATATTCATCATAAATTGGGGGCCCTAAATTTTTATGGGCCCTGTGCTGTTGCACTTGTTGCACTCCCTCAAAACCGGCCCTGGATGGAGGGAGTACGTTTTTAGTGACTTAATTTTACTTTTCTTTTTATAAAAATTGTCTATAAGTGATAAGTTGCGCATAAATTATTTTTATTTTTGTTATTAAATTTTTAATATTCCATAATTCATTAATAAATCAAAATTATATAAATTATTTTAAACTTATCGCCATTCAAAATTTTAAACTCAAACAAATACCAACATTGTCCAACTTTATTAGCTTGACTAACCATTACTTTTTTCACTTAGGATCTGCCGTGAACTATTGTATCTCTTCAAAGGAGAACCTGCATTTGTGAGTGTAATTATTGGAAAGAACCGAAGAACAACGATTCGGTATTTTATTCTTGTTGTGTGCTGGAAAAGCATGAAAGTTTGTGTCGGCTAACCATTTTGATGAAACAGCAAGTATTTCACGTAAATGCTAAATCTTCAACTTTTAATTGGACTTGTATACTCACTTAGTAGCCAAAATTTTCATCATGTGAAGTCACTTCATGAAATGATGAATATAAGACATTCATGATCCACCTCAAATTGTCCTTCCATTCCTTTTCTGTTTTTAAGAATGCAAGGACTCCTTCGGTTTCAGACGTGTGGTTAACTTTCTATATTTTATACTCTCTCCGTTCCTCTCATTTTTTTACAGTTATTATTTTGATATGTCCCTCTCATTTCTTTACGTTACCATGCATAGTAAGTTTTTTCATCATTACACCCACTATCTCATACTCTCTCCGTCCCATTTTATGTGACCTCATTTCCTTTCTGGGACGTCCCAAAAAAAATGAACCTAGAATACTTGCTATTTTTGAACACTACTTTTTACTATTACACCCACTAACTCTATATTTTATACTCTCCTATTATTAAATAAACACTATTACACCCACTATTTTTCTTCACTATCCCAAATCTATTATTAAATATTGATAGGTCCCACCACTTTACCCACTTTTCAACTACATTTACTACTTTTTTCTTAATCTCCGTGAAAGTCAAACCCATTCATATAAAATGGGACGGAGGTAGTATTTAACAATAAAAACTACTATTACACCCACTACTTTCCTCCACTATCTCAAATCTATTATTAAATACTGATGGGTCCCACCACTTTACTCACTTTTCACCTAACTTTACTCATTTTTCATACATTGTCTTGATCTCCGTGTCCCCCTCCAATGTAAACAATTTGGGGGGACGGAGGGAGTAATCAAATTAATAAATTTAATTTAAAAATTGTAAATTAATTCTAAAAATCGGAAAAAATATATTTTGATATGTATTTATATAAAATTTTGATAAATTATATAGTAAACACAAATTTTGTCAAAGTTCGATCAATTTAACTTGAAAAATTTTTAAGTTAAACGACTAATTTATAAATAGATGGAATAATTGATAATAAAAAATAGTTTAAAATTTTGACGACATACTATTATTTTATATACTTTGCATGTCTCATTTTATGTTTTATATGATTTATAATGATCACATAATCAAATTTTGTTTGATATAAATAATTATAATTAAAAATGAAATATTAGATCTTAAATTATATTGAATATACTTTCTAATATTACAGTATTGATATAAAATTGGTAAATTTTAGTTAAAATTAAGTTAATATAGTCATATAAAATCAAATAAGACATATAAATTATATTCAATAAATTATATAAATTATATTCAATAAATTGTTGCTCATGAATTAATCAAGACATTAATACAAATTAGAAGTTTGATTTTCTAGTTCTAACATGAGACCCTAGCGTCAATATTACTCTCACACGTTTTTTTTCAACTGTTCGACACGCATTTCAATGCTCTTATTTTATAGTTCCGTAACTTATTTTTGAGATGTTCTTTTTCTGAATAAAAATATAAGAGCATCTCCAAGAGCCTCCTTGTTGCTCCTAAATATAATATAAAAAATGTGCCTCTTAGTAATTTAGGACAAAGTTAAGAGTGTAAACTCCAATAATACTCTCTACATCTCTTCTCTATTTGATATTTTATTCATATATTGGGCTCCACTATAACAAAAGAGAGGGAAAAATGGAGGTTGATTGGAGGGAAGGATTTTTTTTATTGTAAAAAAATAAGTTAGGAGCCATGTGGTGGCTCTTAACTTTGAGAAGAGAGGAGAGAGAAACAAGAGACTCTTAAGATTTAAGAGCCACTTAAGAGTTTTTTGGAGCAACATTTTGCTTCTCCCTCCTCAAATCTCAAGTTAGGAGCCTAAATGAAAAGCCTCTTGGAGATGCTCTAACATCCAAACATTAATTCAGAAAAAAATTTTAAAAATAAATTACATAATTACATTTTACGAGAGTATTAAAGTCCGTACCGCGTCCCGTTACTCGATCTATACAATTCAGGGGACAGAAGGAGTAGTCTTTTAATGATTTTTAAATCAGAATAAAATCCTGACAAAATCTTATTCCCGGTCCCTCGGAGATGCATGTACTGGGAAGTGGGAATTCACCACGCATTTTAAAACTTCGTTAAATCATATACTGTACTATATTTTTATGAATTACTTTTGACTTTTGTTCATAAAAAAGTTATTGTTTATTAAACTTTAATATGAAAGGGAAAAAGTTAAAAACAAATTTTAAAATCAGATTTTCTATTCATCTTAAATTATGTGTCGGAAGAAAGCTGCATGCATACAGTTAAATGGTAAAGATGAATATATTATACAGCAATATAGCATGGCTGTCGTTCTATCACTCTCAATAATTTGGAGATTCTACTTGATGGCCGATGGTGAACGTGTTATCGTGAACCGAATGGACAAGAAACTACCAACGTAAAACGGTGGCCATCGAATACTCAAAATTGTTTTACATGAATAAAAGTCTATTCCACGTGGATTTGAATTTTCGGGATTTAAATCGTACTTTAGTCTTGGCCTTATATTATTTGTGGCTCTCTTTTGGTCGATCGAGTACAATTTGAGAAAGCATCTATCTGTATTAGACAACAAATTGATAGATCACAACCCCACTTGGTGATAGCTATTTTTCCACATAGTAGCATTCATATTAAAAGCTTCCTTGATGAATAGTCAACCAATAAATCATTTTGTCATTGATTTGTTCAAAATTATTTTCATTTTCCTATAAATTTTATTAAAAATATTTTGCATTCCTTCTAGTAATAATCAGCATTCGACTTATACTGACTACAAATTTAACATTTTTTTGAGTTCAGACGAAATGATAATATAATTCACAAAATTTTATCATCAAATTGATCAACATATTTAACATTAAAATGTCAACGTAGTGTTTGGTGTATTTGAAGGTGAAACTCATATCCAATCAGTTTATGTAATTTGTGTACTTAATCCAAAATTCATATCTGTTTCGATATTTATCTATTTTCCCATCAATTTGTTCAAATTTATTTACATTTTCCTATCAATTTTATTAAAAGTTGTATTTCTTTAGGTTATAATTTACATTGGACTTACACCCTAACTATAAACTTACCATAGAGTTCCGGAGAAAAAACACAAAGTTTTATCTTCAAACTCATAAGCATATTTAATACTTAAACATGTCAATATGAGTGCTATGTATTTTCGTACTCTTTGTATTTTCCTGTTTTATGTATATGAAAGCGAAACTCATATTCATCTAGAATTTGTATATTTAATCTCAAATTCATATATGTTTTGATATTTATTTATTTAAAGATATATTTATATCATGTATATTCGTGTACTTTCTTGTATATAAAATGAAAATTCATATCTGACCCTTGATTTGCCTTTTATTTCTTATATTCGTGTATTTACATGTTTGTGTATTAAAAATTGAAATTCAACGCTAATTTTTCATGTCATGTTGATACGGTAATTTTCGCGTCGTGTACAAGATTCTCAAGTCTACTCAAGATAATTCTAACCACCATATCAATCATTCAACCATTTCCTTTAACCTTGTTTTCCTCGGCTTAAAATCCGGTTTTAAGTCATTTCTGACTTTAAGCTGAAAAATGTCTGTTTATGTAATAAGTCAGAAGTCAGCTTAAAGTCAGAAATAAGCCAAAAGCTGACTTAAAGCCAGAAGTTAGTTTGAGGTACTTTTTTCAGTGACTAATTTTTTTTGATAAAAATTACTCCTAAGTCATAAATTACTTATAAATCATTTTTAATTCTATTATTATATTTTTAATAACTCTTAAGTCATTAATAAGTCAAAATTATCCAAACAGATATTTTAATCTCTCGACTTATCACGTTAAGTTATAAGTTATAAACTCAGTCAAACGGATCCTAGGATTAGGAGCCGTTTATTAACGTGAATGAAATTAGCTGAATCATGAAGGGTTCATGTCATTTGCACGTGTAAATTTCTATTGGATGACCCAACCATTAAATTGTATAAATTATAAACCAAACCAAACCAAACATACTCAGTATATCCCGCTTAGAGCAGGGTCTGAGGAGGGTAAGATTTACGCAGCCTTGTCTTTGCCCTTAAAGCAGAGAGGCTGTTTCCGTGAAGACTCCCGGCTTAGTGCACAATAAATAATATAGTGTGTGATATAATATTAATATATCTTAGTCCATGACCTTTTTCACATGGGACTTACCTAAACAGTTCCCGTTTGTCGATGATGGGTGACAATGATCTGAAACGGAGATATCAAACTGGATAAAAACTGCCACTATTTGCACACTTTTTTGAATTAACTTGATTTATTCTTGTGTAATCCATCTATGTTGGTTCTGCTTCATCAAATCCTTCGACGAAACAATATCTGTGATGATCCATCAGTACGCACTAAACTTTATCAAACCAACCACATACATGATGATCCATTTGTACTCTACATTAGGGGTGAGCAAAAATCCGAATAGAACCGAAACCGAAACCGAAACCGCTACAAACCGCTAAAATCCGAACCGTATAAAACCGAACCGAAACCGAAACCGAAAATTTTAAAACCGAAACCGAATATGCGGTTCCGGTTATAGCTAGGAACCGATCCGAAAAAAACCGAACCGATCCGATTTTTAAAAAATTATATATATAATAATTATAATATTTATAATTTATATAGAAATCTATTAAATATCGACAATATTGACTATTAAGCTACTTCATATAAAGCAGGCAAGAGTGTCACTGAGGTCTAAGGTTAAACTTCTACTGAAGTTAACACCTGAAATCTGATTTTAGCTTCAGTAGCACTAGCTCTAATATGCATTGACCGGATGCAAAATACTACTGAAGTTATGGATAATCATTATTATTATAAGAGTTCAGCTTATTATTTAACCTGTAGATTAGACTTAATACTTATGCAGACTTATGGTTCTGATTGTTATGTTTTTCCTTTGTTTAAACTTTGCATGAATGTATAATTTTTAATTAAGTTTTAATTGATCATGTATAATAATTCGTACTTTTTTTCATGCGGTTTTTTAACCGAAACCGAACCGATAGAAACCGAATCCGAGGTTTTGGAACCGAAACCGAAACCGGCGATGAGGTTGCGGTTGCGGTTTTTAATTTTTAAAACCGAGGGTATGAGGTTCCGGTTGCGGTTTTATCCAAAAACCGCACCGAAACCGCATCCGCTCTCCCCTACTTTACATTGTGGCTAATTAGAGAAAATATCTATTTTCTTTTGGTCATTTGTGATTCCAAACTATTTACACTAAAAAATCACATATTCCGGAGAGAATGTCCATCTCACTTCTATCATGTTTCTGTGTGATCTTTGACATTGAAAATTTAAAACTCTCATATTTAGTCACTAGCCTTTTTTATAATATTTTCTATAACTTCCATTTCATATCCTTTTCATTCAAGTCAAGTGAACGTAATTTTTGGGTTTTAAAAGTAATTTAATAAATATGATGGAAACAATTTTGACTAAAACTTGCAAAACCAACAAGATTAAGGGGAAAATGAGTTAGAAATTGTGTACAGACTTGTTAGTGGACACTAAAATAGATACATATTTGTCGTTGTGTCTATATTTTCAATTGTCCACATAATTTCTTGGACCAACCACTATACAATGGCTAGAAATAACCTTCACACCTTGACTTGCAAAGTGTTGCATTAATGATTAATGGGCCTTCATTTTAGTCTTTTCAATTTTCTTTAATGAGAAAGAATCTTATACAGAGAAGTGGGTCCTGTTTCCTGTTAAGGGCCATGCAACTTTATTTCATTTATACATTATTTGGTCTTTGCTTCAATTTTATTCACTCAATTATGAAGAGATAACAAAAATTAAATGATTACCCGCATGCAGGCCGGTGTGAGATTTATGAAATTTTAGTCAAAAATCAAATTTACACATATCAAATCAATATATTATATATATATATATTTTATACTATATAAAAAAATTTCAGAAATTTTAAATATTAATTGGGATCTAAAAGCAAGTCTTGTTTGGCAAATTCCCCTGCATGTCAATATCTATACTGAACATGCATGACATGCTTCATTTTGTATGTATGATGTCACTATGGATAAATACAATCCACTGGATTTAGAACACGCCAATGTCGGAGATCAAAGGCCCAGAATAGCCCAGTCTCCTCAAGCCCAGAAACAAATGCTCCACAACTACATCAGTCTTCTTTCACAAGCCCATAGATAAATGCTCCATAACCACATCAGTCTTCTTTCACAGAACATAAGTCCAAGCCCAATACACAGAAGCTGCCAGCTGCCAAACTTTAATAGCTTACTCGAATAAAATTAAAACAATGACTTTTTTTTTTATCAAATTAAAATAATGACTTATCGAGCACGATCGGATAGCCCAGTGTTAAGGGTTTATCCTCTGTCGTCCCAGGTCATGGGTTCGACTCTGGCTCACCCCGAGAATATCTTCGAACAGATACTCACTTTGTAAGGCTATAAGCCATATTAGTCAAAAAAAAAATAATGACTTATCACTTCATAGAGTGATTTAGTTAGTTTATTTAGTTTTGGATAATTTTAATGGTTTATGATTTATTGAAAATATAATAATAATAATAAATTTAATAAATTATATGTTCGAGTGATTAACTTTTTTTTTGAGAGAGAATTCAAGTGATTGACTTGATTGTTGTTTAAAAATCACAAAAAAAGTACTTGAAAAAACTACATTCTATCAACTTTTATCCTGAAATCGATTTCAGATTTATTTATGATTTTAATTCAGTTTCTGACTTTTTACATAACTGATAATACGAAAATAATAAAAAAAACATAATTTTAGACCTATTAAGAAATCAAGAAGAGAAAAATGGTTGTTTCTATATTCTTTTTGAGAGGGAAAAGTTTGTTTACTAAACGCCATAATATGAGTGTGTTCGAAATAAAAAAACAAAACAAAAACTGAAAGACCATAATTTGATTGCATATGTCAGCTTGTGTACAAACAATAAGTCAAATCAAAGCGTAACAGAGCAAGATTTTTTCTTGGCTTTAAAGATTTCCCTTTTTGTTCTTTAAGCATTTAAAGGACACTAGTTTATGTACTCTCTTCATATGTCAGTTTGAATATTTTGCCTCAAGAAGAAGTTGGATATTCATTGCTCTGCACCCAGGTGCTGTTCTTTGTGCAACGATTGAATGGGTGGATTATGGGGGAGATTTTGCGTTTCATAGCATTCATGGGTGTGTTTTTCTTGTAGGTAAAGATGGTCTCTCCCTCTCTCTCTCTCTCTCTCTCTCTCTCTCTCTCTCTCTCCCTCTCCCTCCCTCCCTCCCTCTCTCTCCCTCTCTCTCTCTGTTAATGTAGTTGTTCAAATGTGTTTCTTGAATTCTTATATCTGATATTTGTATGAATCTTGTTTAATTTTGCTGGTTAACCATTTGTTGCTATTGTGATGTTTATCTTGTCTTGTACAGAGTTCAGTGATTTTTATTCTTTCTGTGTGTAGATTATTATAGCAAGATAGTTTTGTCCTCATTTTCTGCACAAATCCTGCAATATATTATGTTCTTGCTGATTCATAAAATTCCTGGAAGCCATCTGCCATGTCAATGAGCACTTTGTTATTTGGTTGTTTTCATTATGTTAAAAGGGGCAATTGACTGGATTAATTTCATTCATAAGTAAAAGGGGAGATGAAAAAAACTAGAGACTGTGTTTTTCTTTAATGGTATCGTGTTTCGTACTTGATTAGAGGTATGTGAGATATAACATGGCAATGGATCTTGATTTTTCAATTTTTTCAAAGGGTTTAATTAGCATTGCGAGTTGAATAGTGGAAGTGTTTTTCCAGATCAAGGCTTGTGCCAAAACTGTTAGGATTTGTGAGCTTATTTTGTGACAAACATAGCGAGGTAGTGATTCAGTTTGGGCTATCTGTTTTACAAGGATCCTGCTGTGAAGTAATTCTTTTGCTCTTAATATCTAGTATTTTGAAAATATATTGCAAAATGAATTGTAAGTTTGTGGTCTGTTCAGTGGAATATTGTTGAGACTTAGAGCATAAGTACATGTAGTAAATAATGCTGTCTTGAAGCCGTAACGTCTGGAATTGTGTGTCCTGTGTTTTAATAAGGATAGTCAGTCTTAGTTCGATTATTTCGATAACGATCTTTCTTAGGACATGCAAAGTGGTGCAGCTTGCAAGTAAGTTTAGTACTCAGGCTGATTGATATGTTTCGTCTTTAAAAGAATGTGGATTGTTAGTTTGCTATAGGATAATAGATGTTTTACCTTGCTTAAGAATATATTTAGAGGCATATATGTATCCTTGTGGTTGTATTTTATATGTTGATCTTATAACATGTCCTTGAATCTGAATGCGATGTTATCTATATTACAGGAAAGAACTAGGAGGGAATTCATTAACTGGTATCTTACATTTATTATCATGAAGATAGAACAAAAGCGTGGGTGGCGGTCGTTAGTACCTCATTATCTACGAGCCAGACCTAGCACTCGCTTTTGCATGTTTCATAAAGTACAGTCATCGAGCTATAGTCCTTGCGAGACACCTGTCTATCTGAATGTGTATGACTTGACAGCCATCAACGGCTATGTCTATTGGGCAGGCCTTGGTATCTTTCACTCTGGTTTGGAAGGTCTGGGTACTGTCTTGTGTAACCGTAAACTGCACTGGTGGTTCTTTTTACGTCTAAATATGAATTTTTTGATGCTTACAGTTGATGGAGTAGAATATGCTTTTGGAGCCCATGATCTCGCAGCAAGTGGCGTCTTTGAGATTGAGCCTCGACAGTGCCCTGGCTTCAAGTTCAGAAAATCAATTTATATGGGGTCAACTTACATGGATCCTTTTCAAGTTAGAGAATTTGTTGAGCAACAATCTGCACACTACTATGGCAATTCATATCATTTGGTTGTAAAGAACTGCAACCACTTCTGTGAGGATATATGTTACCAGCTAACTGGGAATCGGATTCCAAAATGGGTGAATCGATTAGCCAATATAGGTAATCATTTAACCGCTCTTCTCTCGCTGAAACACTAGTATACCTCTACTGTTGAACATGGGTCGTTTGTATATTTTTTGTATTGTAGCTTTGACAAGTGAAGCTTTAAGACCTGATATAATATGTTGATTTAACTATATAGCTACTGGTGTATGTTGCTTTTCTACCAGTTGTCAAGACTAACTTTCTCCCCTCTGTATGAGTAACACCTTTGGCAAGTGAGAATGTGAAGAGTTTTTCAATTCATCTTGCTGAATCCACTTTACTGCCTATCGTCTGAAATTTAGCAATGGTTATAATTTCCAGGTCTCATATAACATTTTTTGTTCATTCTACTATTTGTAGGTTCACTATGCCACTCTATCCTCCCAGAGGCCCTTAAAACTCCTGCTATAAGACGTGAACCAGATTTCCGTTGCTCTGATGATGAAAAGAAGAGTCTGACTAATGCCTTCAGTTGCTTCACATCAATGTCCATGCATCACAAGGAGAGGGAAGTATCAATTAATTCCTTGTTCCTACATTCCCACTACAAAGGTTGCTTACCTCCATGGGAAAACAAAAAGTCTGATGATGACTCTGAACAAAGGTCATGAAGAGTTGATTTTAAGTCATCGGTAGAAATGCAACATGCAAAGTGAAGATATCTGCAGCCCTCAACAAGGTTTTACCAGGAGAAATTTGTTAAATCTTTTATGCCTTTGTGTAAATTGTATTCTTGTGCATGAAATTTGAATATGTAAAGTCTGTATTTCACAGCTCAGAAAAAAAATCCCGGATTTGCGCTGCGCCTTTTTTTGGCTAATCGAAAATGCTCC
Organism: Daucus carota subsp. sativus; assembly: GCF_001625215.2. Classification (NCBI taxonomy): domain Eukaryota; kingdom Viridiplantae; phylum Streptophyta; class Magnoliopsida; order Apiales; family Apiaceae; genus Daucus; species Daucus carota. The sequence continues at coordinate 900,264 of NC_030389.2, forward strand.
CTTTTCTGTACCTTCGGCAAGTTGGAACTTCCATTTGCATTTCAAAAGTTCAGTAATGTGAATTAGGTTTAGCATAATTTGTAACGCGAAATGTTTGGGATTCGCATTCTTGGCAAATTGAGAAACATGTACTTGTCATTACTAACTATCGAATTAAGAACTACTACATATTTTAACATAAGACGAAGATTATTTGCAAGACTTGCTGATAACTTGTAAGTTATTCTGTTTCCAGGACCAATTATGTCCTCAGAATCGACCTAGTATGCTGGTATGGTACTTTAACCAGACGACTTAATTTAGTCATTAATTCATGACTGTCACATTTTCCCGGCTATTTTAGAGTTGGATTGTGAATAATTTGATTAGTGATCCAGATTTTCTGTTCAGGAAATTGGTCTTTGGCTTTGTAAACAAGCTGAATGGCTCGCTCAGCACACCAGAAAAAACCATAAGATCCTGCAAGTTTTACAGTTATATATTCCCACGTATATTCATTCCCATTTGCCTTCAGAGTTCTTACGACACCACCTGCAGAAGCCCCACGTTAGTTGCATGGTTGGATGTTAAGTACGAGTTGATGCTCAAGTGAAATTTAATAAATTATAATTGTGGCCTTACAGAAACAAGCTTATAACAACTAATTAAAACTCAAAATATTTAAAATAAAGTTAAGTCCACAATAATATTCTCTTGATATCAGCTCAAGGGTCTCCTTTTTACGTCCAAATCCTTCTTTAGGCCCTCCCGCTCCCAGTTAAGTTTTTATGAAACTCTTTGCTGTCAAAATCAGAATCTGGTGACAGAGTTGCCATGCATTTGGAAGACAAGGAGATTGGTTTCTTGCCATTGAATAGTCCGTGATGCAGCAAAAAGTGGCCTGCAGTGAGACCAGAGAACTGGATCGACATGGAGAAAGTTTATATGTCATTTTGAACTAATAGCCATTAAACCTTGGTAAAATTCATGAAACGGATCTTACCATGCCCTAATCACAGATAAATGAGCATGACAAGCTCAGTAAGAAACACCTGAGCATTAAACAAAAAGCAGTATTCGGTAATATAATTCTCTTTGTTAACTAGACATTGACAGATGCGAATGAGCTTAACATTATTAATCAGTAATCATCCTCTAATCAAAATTTTGTAAAAAGTATCACATTATGGCAATGCAGATCAGATTGTTGAGTATCAAAAACTGAGTACATGATATATTCCTTGACACAAAGCACACCAAATTAAAGGCATTTCCTGCACGTAGATCAGAATCAAATGGGCAGAGTGGTAGACGTTGCTTTTGGTTATAGGAACTGAAGTTGGTTTCTGAGGAGACCATGATATTCCTAAACATGTCTTATAAGTTATATCCTTGCTTACAAGGTACTGAGTTCTGTGTTATTTTCCCTCAACTTGGAGACTGTCCGCGTGCTGCAAATTTGTTGAAGACAACATATGGTCCAAATAAGTCCTCTTCCTAGCAGAGTATTTTCAGTAACCAACTCATCATACTGCAAACTATAGTACAGTTAAATTATTTAAGGCTAAAGTGACGTCGGTAACTGGTTTCACAAATGTACAAATAGGAGCTTTGAGTTTAGATGGGTGCTATAAAAACTCATAAGATCCTACAGGAATCTGAAATCTTATTAGAGGTCTGGAATGCTATTTACAGCTGAAGATTTTCATAAATAAAACTAGAAATTAGAGTTTACAAATTTTATTAAAAAAATAACGAGTATTAGAGTTTAAGATTTTAAACTCAAACATCTCTGACACAAAGAAAACTTGTTAATGCTTTCTAATAATCAGAATATCAGATCCTCACATACTGATAATTAACTAGGCTACTAGCCTCTCCGCGGTACATTTCCAAGGAGTGTGCTTTAATTATGTTCACTAATCCTAGTCGTTAGATGGTTGATCCAACAGTGTAGAAACCAACTGTTAAATAACTGGTGCCAGACAATCAATTGTCAGGTCCATTATCTGTAAATCAATTGCTTGTTCAGTGAGGATTCTTATATCTTATTTAGCTTTTGGCTTTGGCGCTTTGTATATATTTATATGAACTTCATAGTTAATAGGGTAAGGTAGTTCACCTTTACATATTATATATGTAAATTATCTCTGCCCCTTCGCATACTGATTGTATATTTCTGGAAATGTTGTTTCAAATAGATGTGGCTGTTGCTACCACTTAAAGGGCTTTGCATTTGTTTAAAGAAAAGGGAAGTTTTTCTAAATCAAGCACAATTTTTTAAGGATCCTCACTCCTACTCCCCCTATTCGGGGTTCTACTGATAGTCGCTTTTAAATAATCTTTATCATTTTATTTTCTGGCTCACATCCAATTTCCATGTATTGTAGGCTTATTAAGAAGAAGTAGTAGCAGAAGTTCAATACATCAATCTTCATTGTTCAATTTCACGTAATAGCAACTCAGAGAAAGTTACACGCTAGTAAAATCATGAATCTTCAGCATTTTACTTATAAACATAAGTTTATTAACCTTATTTAGAACTTAGAAGTTGCAACATGCTGAATTTCTTCTTCTTCTTCACATTAATCGCTTAAAATATAAACCAGGTGCTCAGTTCTGTTACTTGGCTCAGCACTTGGAGACTAGGCATGCTGCAATTTCTTCCCATTCTTCATAGCAAATACCTTGAGGAGAACATCTTCTACAACCTGATCAAGTTCGTTTTCATACCAGTATCTCAGATTAATTCATATCTTCAAATATTCAACTCTTTGCTCATGTATTAATATTTAAAATAAAGATGAAAGTCGAGTTCTTCAAGTTGAATCTCTAATTCTAAACAATATGAATCGCACCAGAATAAAAATTACCTTATCAGGGGTACTTGCACCAGCAGTCACTCCTATGGTAAGAGGACCATCAGCTAACCAGTTTTCCTTCTCAACCAATTCATTATGCTACATTATACAACAAAACAAAATCACGTATCAATTGAGTAATGGTATTAGAAACTAGATGATCCACGGCCAGAGGAGAATATATTGGTAAACTTACTGACAGCTTGTAGGTTATTCTGTTTCCAGGACCAATTCTCTCCTCAGTGTCCACCCAATACGCTGGTACGTTACTCTTCTCGGAAACCATTTGTAAGTGACTAGTATTATCAGAATTCCAGCCACCAACTACTAACATCACATCCAACTTATTCTCCAGAAGTTCATCTAATGCATCTTGTCGTTCCTTGAATAAAACAAACATGATGAAATTACTTTGTCCCAACTCGTAAAAAAATATGCTTCAAATAGGCAAAAGACAGTATTAAAGTTACCAGAAAAATGTTGATACATTTTGTTAGTTGAGTATCACTAGTTCTCACTAATTACAATTGGAGCTAAACACAAAAGGATCAAATTACTTGAGTAGCGTCGCAGATGGTGTTGAAACTCATAAAGTGGTTGTTGATGTTTTCCACCCCGTGTTTCTGCATCATGGTTCGCTCAACTAATTTCCCTGATTTGAAAACTTATCGATCAGAATGCATGCATGGTGCAAGCAGCAAAGGCAATGCACAAATTCACGTAAACTGAATCTTGTTTTTTTTTTTTTGAAAAGAAATATGCTGATTTGTTCTGCAGAAACAATAATATATTATGAAACAACATAATCTTAAACCATGAAATGATAAAGTACACTGTAAATAGCCCATACCAAAACAGTAACTTACCAATCTCCTCTGTTTCTCCCTTCAATGTTGTTGTTTGGTTAGCAATTCCTACTTTTACCAGATGATTGTCAGGATCAAAATCCTCAGAAACCTTATTTCTTAATTTCTGCGACCAGATATTCATGTATTTATTAATTTAAGTACAAGTTTAGGTTCCATCACGGTGCTACAGAATCCGTACCTCAAGAAATTCCTCTTTAGTTGAGCTAGATCCATCAAGTTCACCCCCCAGAATGTAATCACAGACATATATTGCCTGCAAAGTAGAACATATATACTGTAACCAAACCTCGAGCTAAATGATATGTCAAGTTCATGCCATTTTGGAAATATTTTTAAGAGCTTGGCCTACCTCTGCTATGTTCTTGACAACTACATAGTTTCCAGCAAAAGATTTGGTCCCTATTGTCTCTTGGTGATCATATTTTCCATGAATAATCGACGTGTACTGTCTGCTCTTGTGTTTTTCAACTTTTGTCCATACCTTATAACAAAAACCTTTAAGCCTTTTAAGAAACAACTGCAGAGACAATCATGTCTCTACTGAAACTTAAATGTTTATAACGAAAGTAATAAATGTCGAATTGAGAGCAGGGGCGGATCTAGGAATCAAACTTTTTTTTGGGGGGGGGGGGGGGGGCACCAAACAAATTTTCGGAAAACACCTATATATTTTTAAATCCTGTGGAGGTGCACTTCAATAATTTTGCAAAATTTAAAATAGTGAAAAAATATATTAAAAAAAAATTAGGAGGGACACGTGTCCCCCGTGTCTCTTCCTAGATCCGCCCCTGATTGAGAGGTACCTTAGATACCCATGGACATGTAGTGTCAACTATCTGCACATTTTTTTCACTCAGAATAATCATCTCTTCCACTGCAACTCCATGTGCAGGGAACATGACAACATCACCCTTCTCAATAGCATCGTATTGTTTCTTCGAATCCTTGGTTTTAGGAAGATACTCAATATTGAGATTCTCAAGTTTCTGGAAACAAATCAACATCACATAAATGTCATATATATCAACTTACCTTCATTTTCGTCTAATTGTGTTTTTTGTTGTATAACATTTCTCTATAGAACCTAGCTGATCATATGTCTAAATTAATTAAAAATGCATAAATACCTTACTAAAAGTTGGATTGTGAATAATTTCGTTAGTGATCCAGATTTTCTGATCAGGAAACTGGTTCTTCGCCTCGTAAACTAGCTGGATTGCCCTCTCAACACCCCAGCAAAAACCATATGATTTTGCAAGTTTCACAGTAATATCTCCCCATGTATATTCATACTCGTTTGCCCTCAGAGTTTTTATGATATCACCTACAGTACAAAAGAAAACGGGTAAGTAGTTGCATGCAGGGGCGGATCTAGCATGGGATTTCTCCAGGTATCAAGCAAATTTTTTAGATCATATCTTTATATCCATAAATTCAATTCTATAATTTTATAAAATTTAGAATCATGAAAAAATGTGAATTTTTTTTTTTAAAGAGGACACGTGTCCCGGCTGGTAATCGAAACTGCTATATCCGGCCCCGGTTGCATGCATGCATGCAAAAAACCTCCCAAAGAACAAATTAATGGAACCAACTTACTTCCATACTCTCTTGATATTAGGTCAAGAGTCTTTTGTTTCTGTCCAAAGCCTTGCCTATTGTAATTTGGCCTCCTTATCAAGTTTTTCCGAAACTTCTTGGTGTCAAACTCTGGATCCGTCGATAGACTTGACATGCATCTAAACAAGGAGATTGGTTTAGTTGTGAGCCTGTGTTGCGTCGAAAACTGGCCAGAAGTGAGGCCGGAAAATTGGAAAGATATCGACATCTGTAATCAGCAAGTTGATATGCGTTGATGTAATTATGGAAATAATATATTTACCAGATGCTGCAACTTTTATAATGGTGCTGAACTTCCTGCAACTTGTAGATTTACTATTAAAATAAGTGAGGTGATCCAGCGATTGTTTGTAACCATCTCTCAATAGATAACTTTTAGTTAGTCAGGAAGAAGGAAAAAAAATAAAATTAAGGTGGTGTTTGAGAGCCGCACAGAAGCACTTCTTAACTTTCGAATCTGAAAATAAGTCTCTCATAACATATGTGACAATCGGGTCAAATACCGAGTCTTTTTCAAAAATAGAGTCAAATTCCAAATTCTGAATCCGAAAATAATCCCAAATATACTGGCCAAACTGAATAAGCCCAAATACACCGGCCTAGCTGCAACAACTTGAGTAATTTACAATACCAACACAAATCTCGAAAAGATCATGATTTTGTGGGTACAATTAGTAGTAGTAGTACTTATGATTATAAATTGAACTAAAGTCTCCACCCTTTTCGATGTGCGACTGAGATGTTACAAAGAAACACTATTTTTTAAATTAACGCAGACGACCTTTGCATCAATAGCTCATCCGTATTTTTTTTAACTCTAACAACATAATTATAGAAGATAAGTACAGAAACAAGATGATGGATCAGTATTCATCAGGTCAAATCATTAACCTTGAGAGGCCATTGTTAATTTTAACTAATTAAATGCACATATGGATTTTCTATGAATTTTTTTATGACATTAAGACAGTAGGGTTGGACACAGCTCGTTGGCTTCTATCCAAGAAAGAAAAATAATAAAATGTGTACTTTCAGATTGTAATTGCTATTCTGTGTCATCCTAACAACTACAACAATTTCTTAATCACCTATCCTATTTAGCTGGAGCACGAGTCTTTTTTTTATAGAACACTGACAGATCCGCTGAAATGATTAATAATTTGTTGCCGAATATTTAGAGCATCTCTAAGAGTCTCCTTGTTAGCTCCTAAATATAATATAAAAAATGTGGCTCTTAGTAATTTAGGACAAAGTTAAGAGTGTAAACTCCAACAATATTCTCTACATCTCTTCTCTAATTCATATTTTATTCATATATTGGGCTCCACTATAACAAAAGAGAGGGAAAGATGGAGGTGAATTGGAAGGGAGGATTTTTTTATTGTGAAAAAATAAGTTAGGAGCCATGTGGTGGCTCTCAACTTTGAGGAGAGAGGAGAGAGAAACAAGAGGCTCTTAGTGATTTAAGAGCCATTTAAGAGTCTTTTAGGGCAACATTTTTTTTCTCCCTCCTCAAATCTTAAGTTAGGAGCCTAAATGAAGAGTCTGTTGGAGAGCTCTTAGTCGGTGAAAGTTGAACGAGATGTTTATGTTAAAAAATAAAGAGACCCTTAATGTAGGTACATCATACATGTTATGTCACTCGATGCTGGAAACAGATTTGAAATTTCCCTTTCGGGATTTTCTTTTTTAAATCACTCCTGGAAGTTTGCTTACACAAATAAATCTACTAAAAAGAGCCTGAAACGGCCACGATACCTTCTCTATCTATCTCCCTATTTTTACTCCAACATCATGATCATTGAGCTGCATAATAATATATGACATTATCTTCAAAATTTTAATGGATAAAAAGTTAAATATAAAATTGATAGTGGAGGTCATGTATCACTTTGCTCACTGATCTCAACGGGATATCAAATTCGAGTATGCTTTTTCTTAACTCGGGATTTGATAAAAAAATTATTTAAAACAAGTTTCATATGAGGTTGTTTTAAAGAACACTTGCAATAGCATCATTATTAATTGTTTATTCTATAATGGTATTTTTCAAACGAGAAACTTTTTCATAATTAATTATGTTCAAACCCTTTCATCAAATATAAGTTCTTAAGTAGAATCAAGTATTTCATAATTTAATATACACAAAATCACAAGCATATATTAGTAATCATAATTCTGTTGCTTTCAAAAAAAAATAATCATAATTCTGTTATCCACTACAAATTCAACATATAAATTCAATCAAAATATACTAATAATTATTTAAATTGTGTGAAGTATTGATAATAGAGTTATTAACCTTGGTGTTGATAAAAGAAGCAACTAGAACCGATAGATGAAAAGTTTGACAAATCAAAATTTTACACTTGTTTGATCTTCTCTCTTAATTTCGTTATATGTGGAAGGTTTATATTCTTGATTTGGGATTTTGCTTGCTGCACTGTGCTGAGGGGTAAATAAAAAACCGACCTAACCCGCCTCTTATTTTGGCAAAATAAACCGAACCGTCCAAAACCCGATATATAGCTGGGTTCATTTTATATTAACCCGAATATATTGGGTTGGGTTAGAATTTATGAAATATTAACCCTTATGCAGCCCAACCCTACCATTTACATAATACTAGTCCAATTTTAAATTAAAATTATTGTCGTATTTATAAGTTGAAGTCAATTTCACACTTGTGTGTAGGGGTAAGCAAAACCGAACCAGAACCGAAAAACCAAACCGAACCGTATAAATTCGGTCTGGTTTGGTTCTAATTTTTTCATAATTTTGGTCTATTTGATTTTTCGGTCTGGACAGAATTAAATTTCGGTTTGGTTTGGTCTTTCACAAAAAATTCGTTTTTCGACCGAATAGAACGAACTTTTTATATTAATATATTAAATGTAATATATGTTAATAGTAATACTATGAGGCCGTTTGGCTGAGTTTAAAAGAAGTGACTTATTACTTAAAGTAAAGAAGTGGATAAGAATTGAGAAGTTGGTTTGGACTTATAAGCTATTATAAGTGTTTGGATACCAAGACTTATAAGTTTTTTAAGTGTTTGGATAACCTAACTTATAAGTTAGTATAGTTTCGTAGTTTTGTAATATAATTATTTGATATTTATGAAATAAATTGAGAAAAGTTGATGAAAATATTAGATTAGATTAATATTTATATTATATAAATTTTTTTTTCTCACATTTAACTATTTAAGTGATGTATAAGTGTGTGTAAAAATTTATCTAAATATTAATATATTTGAGTATTTCATAAAATTGAAGACAAAAATTTTAATAAAAAAATTTCTTATATTCAATCACCCCATATTTGGATGGAGATAACATGAAGTAGACAACATGAATAAAAAATAAACAAAAATAATAGGTTGTTTCACAGAAAAAAACAAAAACAATAGGTAGCAGAATATCACGGGTTTAGAACAGAAACAACAGTGCGTGACAGGAAGCTGAAAAAAGCTGGAGTTCCCCAAAAAGCCCCGTTTCATAGCTTTTCTCCTTGACTTCTTTTACTTTTTTTAAGTACTTTGTATCATTTGCCAAACACACAGCAGAAAAGAGGAAGTGGACTTCTAGGCTTTTAAGCCCAGAAATCCAATTCCCAAACACCCCCTATATCTTTCTTCTTAGATTATAAGTCTGATTCTAGAATCCTCACCCCAGCTGAAACATAATAATCTGATTTATATGTGAATCCACGTATCTGTAGCTTGTTTATAACAAATACTTCCCCAGAATAGCAACCATTTCCGGTAGAGAAAAAATTAGTGTTTGTAGTGTTAATGGAGGCTACAAACAGTCCACTGATTATCACTGAAAAATGCTGGATCACCTGGTTTGGCCCTTTCTCCTAATTAGATGATAATCATCTCCTTTTTGATTATAGTTTGCTTGAAGTATATGTGTGGAGTGTGGAGATTCATGTAAGCTTCCTTTTACTCTGAAAAATCTGGCAGGAGATGCAGCAACTTGGAAGACCAAAAATCCTCTTTCTTGCGATTGGAATGTCAAAAAGACAAAAAGAATCGGTTCTTAGAGAAAGAACCGAACCGGATTATTCCGGTTCGATTCCGGTTCGACAATAAGATAATTTCAGTTCGATTCGATCTGGGAAAAATTACTAGTTCAGTTCTTGGTTCTTTCGGTTCGGTCTAGTTCTGGACCGAACCAACCGAATGCTCATCTCTACTTGTGTTATTGTTATAGTGTTATAATAAATGATGTTCATTGTAAGGTTGATAACTAATTATTTTACTCCACTGACAATATTCAAACATTAAATGTTAAATCATATAAAGAACTCAACTGCAAATGTTTTCTGTGGAATGATTTGCAAATGTGAAAAGTGTGATAAATATTATTATCTGAAAAATATTAAATGTCTTTGAAGAAACTAAGTTTTATGCGTTTCTCGTCAAATAATCATTATATAGCACGAACTATGTACATATGTATACATGTTTTGTGGACATAATAAAAATTGATTGTAGTGTTTTAAATTATTTTGTGACTTTGACAAGGTAATAACCTGACCCAACCCAATGTATAAATTATAAAAATCGGTAAAATATAATTTTTGAGGGTCGGGTTCAAATTTTTATAAACCGAATATAGTGGGTTGGTTTGATTTTATGCTCAAGCCCGGCTAACTCGACCCATGTTCATCCCTAACTGTGCTAGACAACCGAACTTTAATTTTAGAAAATATTGTGGTTAAAAAATTTCAAATTTTGATCATCACAATACCAAATCCGAGCTTCCACCATGAAAGCAAGACATCACATGATAAATTTTGTATGATAAAAATGATTGAACATTATAGATTCCACTAGAGCAATATCGACATTGTCACCGGTCCGACTCCAGCCATGACTGTCTTTAACATTACGTATTTACTTTTCAAAAAGAAAATATAAGTATAAAAATGTTTATATGATTCCAAAAAACTGTATCAAATAATTAAAAATTATTCTTAATTTATGAAAATATTTGTCTTAACTTTCAATTCACATAATCAAATTTCATATATTAATTATAAATTAATGATCTTTCAAATTCATGTATTATATGTAATCAACTGATCTCTTAAATCAATAATTCACAACTCCAACTATTTTATAAATAATTTTTAATTTTATCCATCACATCACATATCAAACTACTTGAGAAGCCGCACAATTAATATTTGTAAAATAAAATAAATTTGCGGCGTCTTATAAAAATCATATTAGTGATTCAAAATTAATATTTGTTGAATTAAATATATTTTATATTATAAACATCTTGAGTATGAACAGAAAAAATACCTAAGAGTATATGCTTGTCATTAATACGAGCATTAATCATGTCAGGACGTATTACTCAAATCCATGCAGGGGTATATTGGTGTTTTTGATATACAACTTTTCCAAAAAATATGGTCATAGTCTTGGAAGAAAAGTAAATCTTTTTCGTAAAATTTAAAAACAACAAACATGTCCGATGAACAAAACAAATATTATAAAAGAATAACAACAAACATATATTACTAACAGTTAATTTATTGACCTTTTATCCATCAATATTATGTCAAGACTATATTCTTCTTCCATGTTTGGATTTGTCGACTCCCACGTCGACAAACTCTTACTCTTAACAGTCAATCATCTTTATCGCTATTCCAAGCATATAGTACTCCCTCCGTCCCTTTCATTTCTTTACCCTTTCCTTTTTGGGATGTCCCACCCAATTCTTTACATTTCAAAACTTACCAAAAATAGTCGATGGTCCCACCACTTCTCCACTTTTTCTTCCGTTTCACACTACTTTTACCTCACTATCTTCTTTTAATACATTAAAAATCAATGAATCCCACCACTACACCCACTTTTTTTTCTCTTTTCCACTACTTTATACATATTTCTTAACCTCCGTACCCAACCCATTTGATACGGAGGGAGTATAACTCATTATTGTATTAGATGGAGAAGATACATAGACAAAAAAAATTGTTTATGTTAAATTTTATGATGTCTGACCTCAATTTATAGGGGTTGATTTGAAAAAAAAGCCGATTTATGTGAATTTTTTTTTCAGCTTTTGATATTAACCTTTTCCAAAATTATGATCATAGTCTTGGATGAAAAGTAAGCCTTTTTCTGTATCAAAATAATTGAAAAGAAGTTTAAAAACCCTGATTTGATATTTATTAAGGTAGGTAGTTTTTATTTTTGATATATTGAAAAAGGTAGTTTTGAAACTTTGTTCAAATATATCCGAAACTAAAAAGATTAATTTTTATTTTTGATATTTTTAAAATTAAAATCATAATTTGAAATTTTCTTCCAATAATTTTGATATTAAAAAAGGTAGATAGATTTCATTTTTGATATTTTGAAAAAGATAATTCTGAAACTTGCTTCTAACATATCCGAAATTAAAAAAAGTATTTTTATTTTTGATTATTTTCATCTAAAAATTCAAGAAAATCAGAAAAATAGAACGGACCTCTCTCAATCTAGACGCGCTTCTCGTTTATATAAATATATATATATATATATATATATTTTATTTATTATTTATTATTGATGGTTGATGATTATTTTAATATCTTGACACTATATTCGTAGAAATATTAACAAAATAATATTTTAAATAAAAAAATAATTTAAAAGCAATTTCCTAATATTAATTTTTAATTAAAATGATTAAATATCGGGAAACACTCACGGGATGTATTCGATTGGGATTTTAATGGATTATTTTTAATTTATGGATTTTAATGGATTGTATGAGATTTTGATTTGTGCGGATTCTTGATAAAATGTCGCAGAGTTGATAGGATTTAAGTACAGTGTTCAAAATTCGATTGATTTTGGTGGGATTTCAAAAAACTTAAAATACACTGAAAAATGCTGCAAAATCCATCATTTTGCGAAATGCAATAAAATCTATCAGCATTTGAATACCATCAGATTTTAAAGCATTATTTGAAATTCCAATTGAATACCACTAGATTTTGTAGCTTAATTTAGAGTCCCAATTAAATACCTCAAGATTTTAAGATATTTCAAACAATCCCAATCGTATATCCTGAAATTTTATGAATGCAAAAAAATGCTTTAAAATCCCAATCTAATAAAACCTTTCTCAAACTATAAGATGCTAAGGGGTAAACGTAAAACCCCAATTTTCCACCCCCTCTGCCTTTCCTTTCCCATCCCGGCACTCCCATTAACTCTGATCACTTTTATTAACACACACAAAAACACAATAAAACCCACAAAAACACACCCAACTGTGTGAAAACAAAGATGGGTGAAGAATGCACGAGCATAGAAGATTACTGCTACTCTGATTATGAACAGGACTCAGTTGATGAGAATTATGGTGATTTGGAGGCTGAGTCTCAGATGATCTTGCCTAAACGCCCTTCTACTAAGGTCTTTTATGTTTTTAGCACATTGGTTTTAATGAAGTTGTGATTTTTATTACATTGGTTTCTAAATTTTCTTGATGATTGTGTGAACAGTGGTTTGGTTTTGGTGGGGTTTGTGGTTGGAGGAATTGGGGTGATGGGTTGTGTTAAATTTGGGATTTGGTGTGATTTACGGCGATTTATTGGGTTTTGAATGATTGCTTTTTGCGGGGTTTAGGTAGTGTTTTGTTTTTGTTAAAGGGTGTAATGTGGATGTTGGCTTGAGTTTAGGGAGTAGGCGGTCGTAGTTTAAGGTGTTTCTTGTGCTTTGATTGATGAAAATTGTTTGGATTGTTTGAATTTGTCGATTATGGAATGTTGAGGTGATGGGTGGTTGTAATTGCATGTTGTATGAATTTTACTGCAATTTGTGGTTTGTTGAATGATCTCCTTTTTGGGGGGTTTAGTTAGTGTTTTGTTTCTTGTTTACGCGTATAATGTGGATCTTGGTTTGAGTTTAGGAGGTAGGTTGTGTAATTTAATGTGTTTTCTTGTGCTTTAAATTAATGAATTTGTTTGATTTTGGTACTTGAAGGTAATGTTATATTGAGGTTGTTGCGATGACATGGTTTTGCGATTCCATGGCAAATAATTGTTTCTTATATGTTGTGTTGGGGTTCAAGCATGGTCTCATTGTTTAGGCATTTTAATTAACAAAATTTAGGCGGGGAAGAATGGCTTTTAAATTTTAAGAGTCGAAAGTCGAGCATAATTAAGAGACCTTTGAGGTAAGATGGGTTGCTTTGATTTAGTTCTTGGGTTATGGTGCATGCCAGTTCAGTTAAATGCTAACTTAGTATATTGTTGTTTAATCTACTAACTTAAACCATCATATTGCTGCTTCTAAAGTTCTTTAAAGAATTAAACATAACTTCTAGAAAATCTTTTGCAGGTTATCACAAAAGAGTCCCTTCTGGCAGCACAGGTAAGAACAAATTACACAGTTACTTTTCTCCTTCTTTCTCACTGTTCTTGTGCTTAACAAGGTTCTTTTGGCCCTTGTTTTGGATTTTATATGCATCGGTGTTTGTGTAGAAAGAAGACGTACGTCAAGTGATGGAATTGCTATCCTTAAGAGAACAACATGCTCGCACTTTGCTTATTCATTATCGCTGGGATGTAGTAAAGTTGACTGCAATTCTTGTTGATAGGGACAGAGATTATTTGTTTTCTCAGGCAGGTGTACCTTTGGATGAGAACCATGTTGTTGGTTCTCTGGTGTGTTCATCTACAGTTATGTGCACTGTTTGCTTGGAAGATGTGCCTGGAAGAGAGGTAACAAAAATGGACTGTGGCCACAGCTTTTGCAACGATTGTGAGCACTATTTCCTTTATGATTTTTTTTTCTTGACAAAATAGTCCACAACATGACTAGGCAGTCTTTATCATTTAATACTTTTCTTTTCTGAATTGGTATATCATTGATGGTGTGAATCCAGCACCTTATTTATAACAGTGAAAATTCTTCTACTCTTCCCTTGTTGATGTCCTTTACCTTCCATGACCCAGTGACACAGATAGCAAGAGTGACTATTTTCCTAACAGAGTCTTTAGTTCAAAGACTTGATTCTGCATCCTTTCTATTTAAAACTTAAAAAAGAAAATTCTTCTGGGAGAGTTACAGAAAAAGAATTCATTAAATCCCTAGGTCATTTACAGTAAAAGAAATCATCAAATCCTGAAAATTAACTACACCGTCATTATTGGCACTGTTTCTTGGAAAGCTTTAGCCTGATGTAGATGTATATAACATATATCAATTGAGTGCTTCTCCTCTTCATGCCCCAGCCCCCCTGTGGAGCAGTTGTGAACATACCTTCCTTGTGAGATTCATTGGTCTATAAGACCATCAGTCCTGTGAAGATCTGGAGTTCAAACTGTGGTTTCTTCTGACAAGTTTAGCCTTTAGAATCACAGCTATACTAGGCAGCCTACAGTTAAGAGTATCTGCTATGATGGTCCTTTTTTAGTCTTTTATGCTTAGGTTTAAAATTCTGGAACCTGTTACACTTTTATGTGGTAGCGGTACTCTCATGCTGCGCATCTTTCTTTTCAGGCTGGACAGGCCATTTCATTGTTCAGATTAATGACGGGCAGAGTAAGCGTATAAAGTGCATGGCTGAAAAATGCTTTGCCATTTGCGATGAAGCTGTCATCAGACAACTGGTTAGTAAAAGGCACCCTGCTTTGGCTGAGAAATTCGAGCGATATCTTCTCGAGTCATATATTGAGGACAATAAAATGGTTAAATGGTGCCCAAGTGTCCCACATTGTGGAAATGCTATACGCACCGAGGACGATGAATTTTGCGAAGTAGAATGTTCTTGTGGCTTACAATTCTGCTTCAGTTGCTTATCCGAAGCCCACTCCCCTTGTTCATGTTTAATGTGGGAGCTTTGGAGCAAAAAATGTCAGTTGGAATCAGAAACAGTTACTTGGATTTCTGATAATACTAAAGCTTGTCCCAAGTGTCACAAACCTGTGGAGAAAAATGGTGGCTGCAACCTTGTGCGTTGTGTTTGTGGGCAATATTTTTGGTACTACTTTCTATCTCCTGCTATTGGCTTGTTTTTGCAATTGCACACTTGCACCAGTATATAGATTGAAGTGATAGTATTGTGCTATAACTTTTTGGTAGCTGCTCAAATTTGGAGATTTTAGTGCTCTAACCGTATCTGCAGTTTTCTACTCCCTCCAGCCTACCCATTCCTTTACACTTAGTTTGGACACGGAAGTTATAGAAGGAAGAAAAGTGGGTAAAATGATAGGATCATCAATATTTAACATTAAATTCTAGTAAATTAGTAAAGTTGAGGGAAGTAGTCGGTCTAATCAATTTGTTAATTGTTAAAATTTTACTACTTCTCAAAAATTTAAAAATGTAAACAATTGACAGAGACATCCTAAAATAGAAAATATAAAGCATTTCTATGTTCGGTTAAGGTTATAATTGGTAATGGTATTAAACTACTAAGAATAAAGAAAACTAGAGAAGAAATCCTTTGACCTTCAATGCTCTCATAAGAGAAGTATCCATGTTCTCTCTCATAGCCTCTTTCTATCCTCTCTAACCCTAATAGCATTTTTAATCTAATTGTATACAATGATAATAAAGGCCCTGTTTGGTGGCAACTTTTTTTATAATTTAAGGGCTTGTTTTTTTTTTTTGAAAAATGTATATTTTAATATTTTTTTAGATATAAAATGTTAAGGTGTTTTATATTCGTTATTTAGCAAAAAAATAAGCGCTTATTTTAGAAAAAAGTAGAGTTATATGTACTTTTCTCTAGAAATAAGCCAGAAAAAATAAGTTTGGCCAAACAACCAAAAATATGGTCCTATCTCTCATAATAAAAGTATTTTTAATGTTTTATTTAATATTAATATATACAAATAAAACTTCAATATCGAGTAGAATTCTTCCTCAAAATTCGTAGCTGTATTTGCTATTAAGTTTACGGGCTTTTTTAGTTGGATTTTGCTTATTGGATCACCTCTGAATTAAAGAGAATTCTGGAACTCAAGATATGGCCCAAACAACGTAGAAATTGTGTATAGCCAAATATATCCGATTTTCCATCTAATTTTGCTTTAAAGTAGCTATTTTTCCTCAAATCCTTCTCAACTTAGGAATTCTTTATTTCCTGCAATAAAACATTAAAATCTACTCCTTCCGTCCCCCTGAGTTGTATACGCAGGGGGAGCGGCATGCACTTTAATGCTTCTCTAAAGTATAGTTCTATAACTTATTTTTCGATTTTTTTTCTGAATAAAAATTTAATAGTTAAATTTTTATTCAGAAAAAAGAAAATCTTAAAAATAAATTACAGAACTATATTTTATATTTTATAGAAGTATTAAAAAGCGTGCCAAATAGTGAACTTATAGAATCTAGAGGGACGGAGGGAGTGCTAAATAAAAATCCAGTTCAATGAAAAAACAATCACATATGGAAATAAAAGTTTATAAAACATATATAAAAATATATTCTATCAATGGTATATGCTTCAGAGATTTGATTGTACCAGCTAGCGAAACGAAGAAGATAACTTAAAAAAGTAATTTATTCACTTATATTAGCTCTCTCGTTCTGATCTATGTAGCCTTTTTATTATTATTATTTTTCCGCAAGGAGCTGTTTCTAAGCGTCGAAGCTGTGACCTAGAGGATTTGATTAGTTTTAATATTATTTTAACCACTGTGCATCAACTTTTGGCTGGCTGCTTAATAGGCCACATTTTTTCGTATTTATGTTGCTGAAAAGTGAAACAAGTTAATTGACCAGAATAGAGTTTTGGGGAGTTCATTCTATGGGCTCAAAACATGTAATTGTACAATGTTTCTCCTTACAACTTTTGGGGGAGGCCATAATTTTGCATGTCTATTGTCATTCCACAAGTTCATATATGTTAACATCTGCATCTCTGTAAAAGACGAGAATTTACATATCACCTGTTTACATCATTCCCGTGAAATTCTAGCGGCTGTATTATGATTCCTTAATAAATCTACTTTTCACAAGTTCCTTTCTTTTCGAATTTGCATAACACCTGTTTACATCATTCCCGTGAAATTCTAGCTTCTGACTTTATTTTTATGTAAATAGTTGGTTGTGTGGTGGAGCAACTGGTAGGGATCATACTTGGACAACAATTAGTGGACACAGTTGCGGTCGTTATAAAGAAGATAGCAGTAAGAATTCTGAACGTGCAAAGCGGGACCTCTATAGATATATGCACTATCTGAATCGTTTCAAAGCTCATAAAGATTCTTTTAAGATGGAATCTGAACTGCGGGAGACCATCACGGAGAAAATTGAGGATTTGGAAAACAAATATTCGAATCTAAGAGATTTTGATTGGGTCAGAAATGGTGTTTCCAGACTATTTAGATCAAGGCGTGCTCTTACATACTCGTACCCCTTTGCATTTTATATGTTTGGGGACTACCTTTTTAAGGACGAGATGACTCCAAAGGAACGAGAAAGAAAACAGCTTTTATTTGAAGACCAGCAACAGCAGCTCGAGGGAAATGTTGAGAGTTTATCGAAGTTTCTTGAAGAGCCATTCCACGAGTTTCTTGAAGAACAACTTATGGACACTAGGATGCAAATCCTTAATCTTTGTGTGATTACTGACAACTTGTGCAAAAAAATGTGAGTACAGCTTCCCTAGAACTCTAAAAATACCAATAATATCTACGTGGTCACTAACTACTTACTTGCAGGTATGAATGCATCGAATATGATTTATTGGGTTCTCTCAAGTATCGAACTCAATGTATTGCTCCTTACAACTCAGAAGGCATTGAAAAGGCAGCGGAACTATGTTGCAATGCTGAAGCCAGTACAGGACGATTAACATAAACTAGATAATGATCAGAGGTGGTAAAGTGGTCTGAACTCTGAACTTGTTGGATTCTTAGTCCCCCTAAGGATTCTGGTCCCACGTGACTTGGTTTTGTTAGCTAAACAAGCCAAATGCTTTTCGTTTTACCCACTCTTAGATCCTCAATAGCATTTACGGAGAAAGTTTAACGGTTTACAACTTACAATTATCTATATTTCTAAAGCTAATATATCATAGAAAACTTATTATGTAATGTGGGTGGTCCTTATAATTTATGTTTCAGTTCTGACGTCTCAATTTGAAAAGGTTTAGTGTCCTTTCCCACTTAACTTGCTAGTTGACCTTTTCTTTATTGCAGCCCGCAATTGACCATATTTTAGATGGCCCTTCATGTTACTTGTGTTTTTGGCGTACCTTGCGCATTGTTGTCATATTAATATTTGCGTGTTTTCTTTTTGAAAGGATGTATAGTCATAGTGAACTTTCCTATGTGCCTTGGTGGTTATTATTTGTTCTTGAAAAAAATTGAAATTCTGTAGGATGGATGTCCAATGGAATCGTATCAGTCATTTGGTTCTTGGAGTTTAGATCATATTGGATTCTCGGCAGGAGTTTAGATCATATTGGCTGCTTTTCTTGAAAGCGGTCTAGAACAGGGTGATTCCGAGAGGGTGGCCTCCTTGATCTAAATTCTCCTGCAGAAATCATCTGAACAGTAACCAGGTTGGTGCTTTTCTATACACAAGTGCAGAGTTATAACCGAGTGCCAACTCTCTTCTGATAATTGTTGAGCATTCCCTAGATAGTATAGGACCTTGTAGGTGAGTCTTGTATAGCTAGTAGTTGTAGTTACTCGAATTCTAATTAGGAAAAAACAGATGTGGATACGTCGAATATCTAATGAGAAACATTTTTTCGTAATAAAAATTCATTCAAATTTAATTCAATAATGATAAAAACTCGAATTTGAATTTTGTCTATAAAGTTGAGTAACCACCTAATATCAGCATATACAAATTGAGCCAACTCAAATTTATAAAAATGTCAAAACTTCCTTCTTGTCACTCGAAAATATTAAAATTCATACTTGAATTCACAAAAAGAAAATTTTAAAAACATTAACTCTAACTATACGGGCAATGCACTTAAAAATATGTGCACAAAAATCAAACGTCAAATATTTGAAAACAGAGGTAATATTTAACAAGTTATTTTAAATTTTCTCCGATATAATTTAATATTTTAATACTTATATCAGTGTTGTAAATAGTGATTGATCATGATTAATGACTTACTTTTATAACAGAGTTTATATACAAAAATAATTTTTTTAAAAATTATATAAATTTATATTTTATAAAATTTTAAAATGTGTGTCAAGTAACGTAAATAGATATTAAATAATGTAAAAAATCGTAAAGAAATGTAAAAGTGAAGGAGGAATATTGTTTCAATAAAACGAAAATAGAAGGAGACAAATTCAAAAAGAAATGAAATCGAAACGGAAGAAAGTGATTGGATAGAAATTTTGGCAGCATATAATAAAAGAACATAGTCATCTATCTGCTCAACAAAATATCATCAAACCACAATCACTTAAATACTGAGTAGTACATATACTAAAAATAAAATAAAATAATAAAAAATATATATTGTGTGTCTACACTCTACACTGCTCAACACCCTTGCAAACCTCATTAGCCTAGCCTCTTTTTGGCGCTTCTAAGCTGCTTCTTTTCTCTTCTTCTCCCTTTTGTTTTTGCACAGAATTGAAATGGATGTTGATGGTATTGGTTTGGTTCTTGCTAGGGCTTCTGAATTGAGGTCCAAGATTGGTTCTTATATTCTAAAAAAATCAGCCCAAATCAATGGGATTACTGAGGAAGATGGTGCAGAAAAAACCCATTTTTCTGGGTCTGATATGGTGGACAATGAAGCTGTAGATGAGGATCTTTGTAATATTCAAGATGCATTTGAGTCCCTTGAAGCCCAGCTTTCTTCTTTGCAGGTTCTTGTTTTACTTCAAGAATTTAAAGTTTTGATTTTTAGGATAACCCTTTTGTTGAATTCTTGATATTTTCATTTCAGAAGTTAATGCTTTGATTTTTATGACAACCCTTTTGTTGGATTCTTGATAATTTAATCCAAGAAATAATTTCTTGATTTTTATGAGAACCCTTTTGTTGAATTCTTTAAAATGGCTGAAATAGCTAAGTAGATTTCAGTTGTGTTAGTTATAAACATGCTATTATTAATAGATAGATAGATTGGTATGTTATGGTCAAGCTCTACTTGACAACGAGCAAAGTAATTTTTGGTATATATTGTCAACCTCTCGAATGGCAAACAATGGAATTGAGACTCTCCATGGCCTTAAGGTTTTGTTGTTTAATGTATAAGGTCAAATATGAAAAATTAAAGTGCTGTTTTCATTTAAATTGGTCAAAATGAATTATTGAAGTTTAAAGTTGTGTTATGTAGTCTCGAAATAAATCTTAAGCTTTGGAGACTTGTGTTTAAGGATTTGAGATAGATAAATATAGGAGTGTCTGAATGCCTAGCCAGTATCTAGAAAGAACCATAAACCGAAAGTAACCTTTCACTTTTATCATTTTAACCAGCTCATTGAGATTATTCTGTATTAGCACAAGTTATAAGTTGCTTATTATCGTCCACCATGTTCAAATGAGAGGTATGTCATAGATTTAATGATTTTAATTTAATTATTTAAGACCCTTCTTCTCTCAGTCTGATGATTATATATAGAATAGGAATAATTGTTCTTAAACAATGAACAACCGAACCCACTGAGTTGCATGTCCACACAACTGATATGGGTTATATGGAAAATATTGTGTTTGTATGTAGAAGCCTTTCCTTCCTCTTACTCGGGAGTTAGTCTTCCCGTCTAAAGATCCAAAAGGGCTGCTTAAGTTAGAAATCTTGAATAAAGATGCGGCGACTCAATTCACTCCACAATTTTTACTCTAGAAGTATTTTTTGTTTCTTCCTCAGGTCCTTGTGCAACATTTTGCTAGAATACTTGTCTGTTTTAATTGTCTCTTGACTTTCAGCACTCAATAAACTTCTTATTTGTTATTGAATGATTGCCATACAAGAGAACTGGGTTCGAAGTCTTGTTGGTGTGTCCACCCTTAACCAATTATACAGTGAAGCGGCTAAGTAATGGTTAGGTACTCTTATAGATTGAGAGTCGTTTGCTGATGCACCAGTTTTTACTGTTGTGACTTGTGAAGTATAATAAGTCCTGCCCTGTTATATGAGTTCAAATTTGGGTGTCGAAACTTCCTGTAAATTCTCTTCAATATTACACGATAGAGCTCTGTTATAAATTTCTTGACATTGTACCAGAGTTTACTGTATATCGGTATCAGTTTTAACTCAAAGTACAACAGAAGTTACAGAACTGAGAAAAACTTATGGCGGCATGGATATGCTTTGTATTCCTCTTCATATGTTTCGCTAATCACTATAAGTCTCTTCATAATTAACTTTTGATGGCCAGGCACTACAACAGCAGCAACATTATGAAAGGGAAACAGCATTGGCAGAAATTGATTACAGCCGCCAAAAGTTGCTCAAGAAGTTGAAGGATTACAGAGGTGAGGACTTGGAAGTCTTAAAGGAGGCTACTGCTTTTGCCAGTGAAACAGTAGAAGACAACAATGATCTTCTTCTTCCTCCATATCCAAGCCGACCATCTCGTTCCCTAGCTTCTGAAAATGGCTTTCTTGCACACTTGCCTTCCACATTTACTCATCCTCAAAATGGGTTCACAAATGGTGACCCATCAAATAATTTGGGGGCAAGTCCCCAAGATTCTAAAACATATAAAGGGCAAACTGAATCTAAGAGCCCATTTAGACTTTTCATCAACGTGGCAACCAAGACAGTACTTACTGTAGTGAGTGTAGTAGGGTTCCTAAGTTTGGCTGGTTTTGACCCTAAGCTCAGAAAAAGGGATGCTCAATTCAAAGTTTCAGGGATATTTCAAAGCCAAGAGACTGAAGGAAAGAGACCATGGATTCAGTGCCCTCCAGGAAAAGTCCTGGTGGTCGAAGATGGTGAAGCTCGATGCCTTGTCAAAGAAAGAGTTGAAGTTCCATTCAAGTCGGTTGATATGACACCCAATGTAAATTATGGGTGTGGATAAGATGGTACTTGAGCCCTCCCCTTTGTACATGCCGTATCTTTTCTTCATGGTGTGATCAAGATAACTTAAAGCTTAGAGTCTAAGACTACGTATTCAAGTTAATGATCTAGTTGTAGAATTATAATCCTGATATTGTTTTGCTATATTAAATTATTCTCTTTGTTTGGATCTCTGATTGACATTTCACTTGCTTTGAGATTAAATGAAGTGCTTTTTGCGGGTTTGTCACAACATCTTTCCTGAGGTTTTATCAATGTAGATTATGTAAGAGTGAAAATAAGAAACTGACAGGAGATATAAAACACACACACACACACACACACACACAAGTTTGATTATATATAGATAACATGCAATTGGTTCATCAACTTTTATTTTTCACAAGCTGCTACCTTAAACACCATCAAGTTCTAGACTAGTTCTGAACTAAAACTTCAGATAGATTTGAGTTATTTTGACATCAAGGAGCCCACAACTCCAACTATCAGAGTTGTAGGATCTCCCAGAACTGCTGATATAACAAATTGCAGAGCCAAAGCCCCAATTTCGCAACATTTCCTCACTTTGGTTTTACTTCTCCTATGTTGATTTTGCATCAGTGTCCCCTTCAAACTAGGAATCCCATTTCTCAAGCCATAAGAATTCAGCCTCCCCCCAAAATATATCTCATGCCATGTTTCGACCAACATCTCCTTCACGCAAGCAACATGCAGATTATATTTCTTACATTCAGACCTGTAACTCCAGCTCCTCCTCCCTTTTCGACCACACTTGTGACAAGTTGACCTTACCTTCCTATACAAAAACAACTTCATTTCTCCATCATCGAGCATGGTAGGGAGCTTTGCACAACACGGATGGAGATCATATCCACATGAGTGGCAGTGGTAAACAAACCCTGTCACGTCCTTTCTGCAAGCATTGCAGTAGCGTGCTTTGGTGCCTGGTGGACGTGCTAAGAACTCAAACGAACATTTCCTGTAGAACGGGTGAAATATTGATGGGGATGTCGGGATTGCACAATGCATGTGCAGATCATAGTCACAAATCTTGCACGTGTATTTTGATCCGATCCCAGCTTCTTTGCAGCCATCACATTTGAATGGTGTTTCTGTGTACTCGAATTTAAGCTTGTGCTGAGGATGGCTGAAGTGTGATATGAACTCTTTCGTGTACTTCATGGCTTCTGAGCTCGAAAACACACACATATGCACATACACATTGCTTATCTCTGTATTTATAACCATTTACATGATTGATAGAACTTTAGAATATTGATTTGAAGGATAGAGAAATGCCGTATTGTTGAAGCATAGCAAGAATGAGTCAAGATAGGGAGTCATGAGACATGGGGAAGAACAGACACAAGGCATCTTTCTTGGTTCCATGCCTCCTCCCCTGAGAATATATTCTATTTTTTGAGTTCTAGTAGAACAACTAATCCAAAATGTGTACTGTTATTGTCATACGCTTAAGATCACGGACAAACCTGCATTAAGGACTATCAGGAATGTGCTTATGCTTGTGTTTGTAGATCAGATTCGCGCATTAGGGACTAATTATGAACATTAGGACAAATTTCAAGCATGAATTGACTCCCAAGTTGGGACTTGAGATAGTTGTGAAGATAGGTAGCTAATTCATCAAGTAGGGCACTTTTATGATTCTATCTGAAGGATGTTGATATAGAATGCAAAAGGCATCACAATCGTCCATTTAGATAGACATGCTGGTCTTAAAATATCGATTGCTCAGTTTTCGCCAGAAAGTAGGGCTGCAATTTGCAGAAAAATGTTTTTCAGAGGTTAGTATCACCGGTTCATCTCGCACACTGGTTTGATTTCAGGTTACTCACAAGTTGAGCACCTTTTTACCGTGAAAAATGTTCTGTAGAACCCTGAGAACCAAATGTTCTGCACTTGAACAAAAGTGCAGAACGTATGGTTCTCCGGTCCTCATTTGAGTTTGGCCCTAGGCCGACGTCCTGCTAATAATGCCAGTACGTACCTTTTCTTTACTGGAAAAAGAAAGCGAAAATCTTACACAGACATGTGTTCACCAAAAGTTGATCATCTTCTTTGCTCTTAATTTGTCTTGTATGAGTACAATTGTGTACAGGAACATAAGGAATAACAAAAAGAGTGAATGTTAACAAGCAGTGTAATGCCTGTTAACATCCAGTCATTTGATGCTGTGTATTTGCAAGATGGGAAATTAAAGAAAAGTGAATAATGAATATGGCACCATATTCTGCTTCCTTTTTCTCCCCACTTGGCTTTATCTCAGTACTGTACTTTTATAAACAGTGTTATCAAATTATCCGAAAAAACAGTGTTTATATCCACTGTCATATTCTCAGGCTCGAAAAAATTGATGCAGAATACTATTTAAGTGCAGAAGTTTGAGGTGTTCTCGCGACATTGTGTCTGCATCAAAGGAAGAAGTGAAACTCGGTTTCCAGTCTAATCTTATTCTTAGCTTTCTTACCATACTCTCGGCTGCTTATAGGATCAATGTTAGCCAAATCGTGATGAGAACAGATAAATTGATTTATTATATTCAACCAGATGCAACTTTTCTTGTCATATGTATACAGAAGAATGCTTCTGCTAGAAGACATGATTATGAAACAAAACTTGGTAGTTTGTACTTTCTAATACCAAAATCTCAACTACATCTATACACATACAAGATTTAATGAAGGTGGCTATAAATTATAATATGTATTGTAATACTATCCTTAAATCTGTACACTCATAACAATGGCAGGTCAAATGTGGGGAAGCAGCCAGAGATTGAAAAGAGACGAAGCCAACGAAAGGGACCACGAGAGGAAGGCCATGGTAGCAGATAGCTGATATCTGCTGCAAACTTTTGAAGGGCAATATGGTGCATCTGCTTTCATCAGAAGATCAGCTACGCTAGCTGTTGAGCAGGCTCCAGCAAGCGTGAGAATTGACAAAACCTGTCAAAATAATTAAAACTTCAAATTTTAGAATATGACCTATGCTGAGAAAATATCAGAAGTCTGTGATCAGGGAGTAACTTAACTTACAGTATCGCCTATAATGATCATCACTAGTATTGCCATTCCGGATCGACGTATAGGGCATTTAACCAGGACAGAGTATCCATCAATCAGGGCCAAAGTAAAACTCCACGGGATCACCAATCCCATGATTGTTACCAAAAAGCTGTGAAATGAGCAAAATGTATAGAAGATTTGTGTTCAGAAAATGTACTATGGACAACAGGAAATTGTTGCAGCAATGCAAGATTGTCCATCATCAAGTGATATCAAAATTACCAATACTCGTGTTGCAGGAGCATTGTAGTAAGACCTTTTTACATCAAAGCTCTCGTTTTCTTGTTTTTTAACACTAACCCTTCAAGTTTATGACAATGCCTAAGAGGTTATTGAGTAATAAAAAGGGTTCTACATTCTGACATGCTGAACTTTTTCACCGGAATGATAATTTCTTTATACCTCTCAACCGCGGAGATGTGTATCTACAACTAGGTGTTGAGTTCTACAGATGATATGTGTATGGAATGATTTAATAAATTACATACTCTAAGATAACTCTAAGATAAGACTGCAAAATTCTATCACATAAAGCTTTAAGAGCACTAGATCAGAAGAGAACTGCCATGTACAGAATTCACATAAAGTTGCAGGAATTTGATGCATAGGAGCCTGTGGTCTATGGACATCTACGCACTTGAGTAGGAGATAATCCGACATTGATCACAGTATCAGTCACCAGAATTGCAAATAAGAGAACTACAGAAACTTTACGAGGATAAGATATGAAAATTACCAGAAAGAGGTATAACTGTAGAATGGAACACCAAGGGACATGAAGAGAAGAGAAGCAGAAGAGAAGATGGTTTGGCCCAGTCTCAAAGCTAAGCTAGCACTGGTTCCAACAGAGCCTGGTACTTCATCCATGGCCATTCTGAGTTTTTCGATTGTTATTCTGTACTGGCACATCCTTATCTGATCATCTTTTTTCTTGACTTCTGATCACTCAAGCAACTATCCATCAAGCTGATCATAATATTTCACAAATTTTCAAGCAACCAAGAATATAATAAATGTCTGTGTGTCTGCGAGCAATGAATGTAAACGAAAAACGGAAGACAGAGTGTATTTGATTTATATCTACAGTCTAGTTGTTTTGCTGGAGATATTTGGCAGGGAAGAAAGAACTTGTGATCACTTTTACTTTGTTCAAACTCAGGCTTTGTAGGCTTCCCTTACTTTTAACAAGCAATATAAGACCAAATATATAGTCACTGCTTTGCTTTTGTTTAAAAGTGTTATTGACTGAATGAGTCTGAATATTGTGAAAAAGAGAAAACTAGAGTGTTTACGGACTCAACCTCTCTCCTTCACGGATTAAGGTAAGTTCTGCGTACATCTAAATCTCACTAACGCTACTTAAGTGAAATACTAGAATATATTTCATTTTTTCATATTTGGTTAATTCAAAAAAATGAAATTGACCTAAAATAACAGTCTTCCATTCAGCATCTTTAAGCTCCTTACAATTTTGGCAGTTGATATGCACCATTCAAAAAGGGCCCCTCAATAAACTGAGTTTGATTGATGCAACCCAAGAGATTAATTAATCAACCTACACATCAAAGCATTATCTCATAATTCACTAATGGCTGCTTGTGTGACTCCCATACAATTCAATCCTATAATCATTATGATTAGCATATATACTCCCAACCATAAAGTTAAAGTTGCATTTCTTAGGTGTGTGGTTGTTGCTACATCTTTGTGAATGGCAATATTTTGTATTGCTCAAGGTAAAGTACCAAATATGACACACCAAAGAAAGATGAACAATGAGAAGATGACAACCAGTGCTTTTCAAGCAGTG
This sequence comes from Daucus carota subsp. sativus, assembly GCF_001625215.2. Lineage (NCBI taxonomy): Eukaryota > Viridiplantae > Streptophyta > Magnoliopsida > Apiales > Apiaceae > Daucus > Daucus carota. The sequence continues at coordinate 927,480 of NC_030389.2, forward strand.
CATTTGCTCCAGCTTTCACTTGCTACTGTTGAGGAATATTGAAGATCTGGTGGAGCTTAACTGCTCAAGAACCACTAGAAGAAAATATAACAGCAACCTAACATATGTTAACAGGTTCCGAAATTTAATGTGAAGCATAACTATGATTTCCGGACATCAAATTACTTGAGATTTGAAAATTTAGCTAGTTATTCATGAATTAGGGTTTAGATCATGCTGTCATATATACTCTTACGCCTTCCTTAGTCATTGATAAGCTATGTTACCCCCGACTCTTCATTTTGCCTCGAGTATCCGTGTCGGACACTTAACACTCGGACATGGCTATGGACAGTTTAGATGAAAGAGCATGTAATATTACCAATATATTGTATTTAAAATTCAGACAACACTTATGAAGGGAGCCAAATTGATGATCATAAACACTATATGTATCATTTAAGATAGCAGGTCTGGAAAACTAAGTTTACTTTCGATTTAAGGATTTAAGTAAATTTGCAGAAATATCCAAAAGCTGCAAATAGATTTCATGCATGACATTCTAAAAGGAAAGATTACTAGAATTCAGGTTCCATTTTCCAGGCATCTGCTTCTTTGCAAGAACACCTGCATACCAAACAGACATCTGCATTTTAATCAATCAACGACAAAAAACGCAAGAGTTACTAAACAAGTTCATGCCGAAGCAAAATGCCAAAATCTTACATATTATAAATTTTCAATTCTTTTAGCCTTTAGGTACACCAAAAGCCTCCATGAATCATAGTCAGTTCCATGTTTCAGCATAACTGTGAAATATATATGTAGCGAACCTAACACAGGAACAGGGAAAACCTGATCAGAGGTCCAGAACTCGAATCAATCTTTGAAGCTCGTCAGCACTAGCATAGTACTGCAATTTATAATCCAGCAGCCATATCACATTCAGAACACCGTGACCTAATTTTCCAAATTGAGGGCATTATTGTTAGCCGACAAAGTTCTCCAGAAACGCAGCAGAACACATAAATTACCTAAGCTAAAACCTGCTACACCAAGAATCTTCAATCAAATAAACTATTTCAGTTATGCTCCGGTGCTTAACTTTAACTGCATTAAACGCCATCACATCCTAATCAGGCGACGAGTTTCTAAATTTTCTCAGTTCAACTGTCAAGTATCTACTTACTGGTTACTAGCACACGATTATAGCAAACAGATTAATCTTAACCGAACAATTAAGGCTGAATTATCATCTACAACGACAGAATGATGTCTGAAACCCTAAATTCGAAGCTGTTTCATATCTTCTTCTTTATCAGACTTCTACACAAACATTTATTCTGACACACAAAACTCAAACTAAAGATTATGTGCATGCAAGAACATATTATGACATGGAATACAGATAAATTTGGGCCCCCGAAAACATATCTGGGCCGGATTCTTCTACCATACCAATCAGCCCAAATTAAGATCACTACTGTAATGAACACAAGTAACACAACTAAAACAACAAACTCACTCTCCAACTCCCAAGCTCAGTTCTTTCTTAATACACACAATTTGACCAGACCCCAACCAATCACCGACCTCCACGTGTACACTCCACTACAAACTCCCACACTGACCAAAAGTCAAACTTCATTACTTCACACATCACATGTCAATCTCTCAAGTCTCAAGCCTCAACTCAGCTTCACTTCCATTTCATTACAAACTCAACTCACTCCCCTCCCTTGTCCTAACCCCTCTAAACCCCTCAAACATGTTCCCAACATCCCCCTCCCCTTCCCCCAGTCCACAAAAAACTCGGAACTCCGACATTAGTACGATATTGTCCGCTCCGTCCCCATCTCCTTCCCCCTTCCCCTCACAAATCCAATCACAATCCGCCACATCATCACAAGCCGTGAAATTCACACCACCACTAATCGCAATGGTAGCCATCGTCGCCACCGCCTTCCTCCTCATCACCTACTCCCGCCTCCTCTTCCGAAAATTCCTCCACCTCCGCGCCAAATTCCGCCGCTACCGCCGCCGCCGCCGCCTCATCACCTCATACAACCCCTCCTCCGCCGGCGACATCGCCGCCGAATCCCCGCCCTACATCTCCGATCACATCGAAAACTACCAAATCTTCTCGCCTTACGGCCTCGATGACTCGACGATCAAAACAATCCCCCTCACAATATACACTCGCAAGAGCATTTCACACGAATGCGCCGTGTGCTTGCTCGAATTCGAAGAAAGCGAATACATACGCACGCTGCCCGTTTGCAACCACACATTTCACGTCGATTGTATCGACATTTGGCTCCGATCACACGCCAATTGTCCGCTCTGCCGAACCGGAATTTTCCGGCCGAGCTCGCCTTTTATCCCCGTAATGGCGTCGAGAATCCGGCCGAGCCTCGACGAAATAATCCTCGAAAGCACCATTCTAGAAACCTTAACCGAAACTCCGCCTCATTACGACACCACTGCCGATGAAATCACCGTTGATTTATCAGAAGACCGGTTAATTCGGCGTAATTTTCTGCTCAAGAGGTCGTATTCTTTCGGTTTCGAACGGAATTTAGGTTCCGAGAGATTACTAAACGAGCCTGCCATGACTTCTCCGTGGCGGTACCGGAGAAGTGGAGGCTTCTGGAGCACTAAACGTCCTTCGCCATTTAGTACCTTAACAAAACACCGCGTGTTTTCATTAAGGTACTATCGGGGAATGAAATCCCCGTTCTTCCGCCAGAAAGGCGTCTCAGGTCTTTCTGGCGGAAGCTTCCCAATGTCCGAGTCAAGGTACGGTTGCGGGAGCTCGCGAAGGCGAAAGTCCTTCGCGAGCCCCATGTTCATAAGATCATCAGAAAGAAGAACAGTCCTATCCTCATCCTCAGAGTCTCGGTTACGGAGCGGTGATCCCGAGGCACTATTATCACCGGACCGATACAATCGTCGTTAAAAAATATTATATATGACACGTGACATTCGGAATCCAGTCCGGGAGCATTAAATGATTGAGCTGATCGGAGCAAGATGTTAGGTGAGAGGGGGAGGGAGTAATTAATGGAGAAGCAGAGGGGTGCATGTGAGAATTAATGGCTGCAGCTCAGCAAATTAAATTGAAGCGGCATTTATTAAATTGGAGACAGCTTCTTCAGGGATTGTACACTGCAGTAAGTGATATTTTTACACAGTTCATATTTGTATGTATAGTATATATGGGACTGATGAAGTGCAAACGTTTATGCTATTTACAAACTTGTGCCAGATAGATGTTTGCTCTTGATCAGTTCTTTATGGGATGTAGAATCAGACTCTGTTATCATAATTTATAACTTCAAAATTATATACATTTGTTTTTATTTGGCACATTTATATCATAACTGACTCAGTCTGTTCTTATGCTATTTTTTGTTATTGTTGTAATTTTGTTGTATCAAAATTTTTGTTCAAAAGGTATTTTGTATAGCGCGATCTCTATAGGTTTTGCATGCCTAGCTCGATAAAAACTCGTTGATTTTTGTTGTTGTCTATGATTTTTATCGATATATTTTGAAAGCCTAGCTCGATAAAATTTGTTGTTTTTATATTATTATTTATAATTTTGTTGTATCAAGATTTTTATTCAGAAAGTATATATGTAAAGGCTCGAAAAAAATTTGAAATAGAATCTAAAAATCTGCTTAATTTGATCTTTTTACGGTTCGAATAGGGATGTAATATTGTTGTTACTTGTCTTTATCTGGTTTTTTTATCGTTTAATCTGATTTTTTGTCAAATTTCATTTGTTTGCTGATTATTATTGAGCGGTTTCTATAATTTGGTAAAAAGCAAGCTGAATTCTTATTGACCGGTTTCTCCAATTTGGTCTTATTGACCGGTTTATCGCTGTTGATGATAAGACCGTCACTGATGACGAATTGAAGATTGCATAAAAATTCGGTATTTATTTTCGAGAGTTTGGACAAGACTTAGTAGGTGTAATTCATAAATGCTGAAACAGAGATAGTAGTCTGTTATTTGAACATGGTTTTGGCACACAAGCTGTTTAGCACCACTGTATACATGTCACCTTATCTTCTCATCCCGGTGTCAGAACAAAATTTATCTGCAGCCGTAGCCTGAAGATACTAATTTGTAAGGTATATAAGCCTACAAAAAACAAGTTCGTTGGGTCGAAAGTCGAGAACAAAGACTTATTTTCGGATAAAAATATACATTTTTATTATTTTTAAAAATAAATTCTTATTTATGAAAAATAAAAAATTACACACATTCTATATTTCAGTTCTGACTTTATTAACAAGATAATCAAATGTCTAATTATTGACGAGATAATCAAGTGTCTAATTATTTGTCGTTATTGGGACATTTTTTAAATTATTTATGGGGACAGGAGAGCTGTGTACGATGGTTTGAGATTTTTTGCTTGAAATACAGCGATAGACATGTAGATTGATGTGCATGCATGGGCCTAGCAAAGCACTAACGGAGCGAGAGCTGAATCATTTCTGCTTTATTTTATACTTTTGGTTCAATCTTGGGGATAATAATCATTCATTTTTGTTTTTCTATGCCCAACTTTAGCGGCTGGAAAATTCTAATGACTCGCAACATTCTTTGACTAATTGTACCCTTGCTTCCAGCATTTTTTATTTCTAACACGGATAGTAACATGTATTTAATATTTAATTTTATAAATTGTTTTTAAATTAATTAATTTAGTTTGAATTTTTAATAACACGGATTAAAAGAATTAAATTTAATTTGAGATGACATAATTTTGTAAAAAGGAGTTGAAAAATAAAAAAGTTCATATTTTTAATATTTTTTTGACTAGAATTTATTTTATGAAGGTGATGTGGAATATGAGGGAGGTGAAGTTGTTGAGTGGGCTTTGTGGCCCACGACGGCCATCTACTTGTTGCACTATGAGTGGGAACAGGAAATTTTAGTACATGGGCCCAACTAAAAATATCATCTTACAATAATAGTATAAATTTTACGAAGATGTCTGCCAATGTGAAATCGTGTTTCCTATGTTTCACCTTCTTCCCAGAAAACAGATGTTGTAAATCTGTAGATCTTGGTGTCTTCTGGCTACTGAGTGTGTATACATTTCTAATGTGATTGTAATTCTACAAATACCATTCACATCTAGCCACAAAGAAAGTTTTAGTACTACTGTGTTGGCTTCCAATATCACGTTATCAATTATTAATGTCAGGATGAATGATGATATGAATAGATGATCTCGAATATTTTTTCATTAACGTCGCGTTGTGTAGCGTTTTGGATATTGATAAGAAAAAAAATCACACTGTTGGAGGGGTTAAAAACGCTACTCCGTGTAGTGTTTTGGATAATAATAAAAAACGTTATATTATTACTGGGATTAAAAAAAGTTATTTCGTATAGCATTTTGTTGGGTTAAATAAAAAAGTGCTACACGATCCAGTGTTTTCTTCCAAAATTGAAAACGCTAAATTATCCGGTGTTGATAAATGGTATTTGAGACTTTTTTCACTAGTTCTTGGACATTATTTATGTGTTCCACAACAACCGCAATTTTTTTTCTTAAGATTATTCACTAGATATCGTAATTTTCTCATTTTAAATAAAATTATTCAACAATTCCACATTTTCAAATAAATATCCAACACATAATAAGAATCGGGTATCCTGACACAGTTACAACCACAGAAAACAAAAAAGCGACTATAGGGGTTAACGAAAGCCGTTTGACTTAGCTTAAAAGAAGTGACTTATTACTTAAAATAAAGAAGAGAATTATAAGTAATAAGCGAACTTAACTTATAAGTTATCAAAAATGTTTGGATAACTTCACTTATAAATCAATTGAGTGTTTGGTAATTTAAATTTATAAATTAGAAAAATAATTCAAATCATAAAAATACAAAAAACATTATTAATAAATAAAATTTATTACGTATTAAAATTTTAAAAACTTCATAAAAATACAAATCACAAAAAAAAAGCTCAAAAAAGGCTAGCATTTGTAACTTCCAACTTCTAGCTCCGAAACGCTGAGAAGCCCCTTCCGACTTCTGCAGCCAAACGCCAACAAAGAAGCTGAACTCAACTTTTATATAAAAAAAAGTGGGAAGTGGGTGTTCCCAAACACCCACGAAGTTTTTTTTGCCTAAACTTACGAATGTCATTGTTTGGCTAGTACAATAATTAGAAGTCCATGGATCATGGATAGCTCGTACGACCATATATAATGCTGGTCAGAGTAATTGTAAAACAACAGCATGCTGTTACAGACTTTCAATAATGAATCAGAACAATGAACATAGAGTAACAAACAGAAATCAGCTCAAGCTGTTGATTTATTACACTCAAGCAAACAACACTATAAACATACAAACATATAGCAAGCTGCAAACAAAACAAGACATCTATAGGAGTATGAGTACTAGAGACCAGACTGGATACACCAGCAAAAGAATAATGCCAACCGAGTTTGAAACGCCATGGCTCTTCGTGAATGAGTTCCTGAATCCTCCAGATGCGCGTATGTGTTCTTGCAACAAGTAACACCCGATGCCAAGGCATATCGCTACGCCAATCCAGTCGTTTCTTATGGTATCTGCAAGGAAGCTAGGCGACACTACTAGAATAAGGATCAACGCGCCAGGCATTTCCAGATGTTCTGCATTTAAATTTACGATATTCATCAGAGATGCCAAGTAATTCCTTGTTTGTATTGTAACAGGTATAAGAATGTTATATTAAGTATGACAAATTGAAAAAAATAAAAATTCAAACATAAGAAAAAAAATTCTGGATCCGTCACTGCATAACACAATGAACTATCATCCTGATTTTATTGTGACAACGTCGAATCAGTAATTAATACTTATAAAACGTTGTAGCATAAGAATAATTTAACAAATTATGATTTTTGGACAAGGATCATACTCGGGACATGATCAGGAAAGAACAGGCGCAGTACTACTGCAACAAAAGCAATCCATTTACCGAATTCTCCCCTGCATCTCAAATTAAGAAACTTTAATCGAAGAACTAATCGAATTCACCGAGAAAAATCGAAGGATGATCACCTGAACAAGTTGAAGAGTATCGAAGGAAGAGTCAAGAATATGTAAGGGACTAGAAGTGCTGTCAGAATCTTGGTTCTCCAGTTGGTTCTATCCAGGATCAACAGATAACTACAGAACAACCAGTATAAAATTTTGCTAAGTTATGTTTCCGATATCAAGATTATAAATTTGGAAATGAAACAAGTAAATTCTATGATCAAACACATGATACTAATAAGTATAGTTACAATTATACAAATATTAAAAGCTCAAACCAATCTGAGAAAGCACAGATGATCAACACTAAAATTAAGAGGGAGAGAGGGAGAGAGAGAGAGAGAGAGAGAGAGAGAGAGAGGGAGGGAGAGATCCACAGAATGCAAGTGTAAGATCTTACATAGCTGCAAAAGAGGCAACCCATGCCAGAAAAGAGGTTCCAAATCCAAGCCCACCAAGCGTAACAGCATGATTAGCTAGTTTTTTAGCAACTTCACCAAGTTCTTTAAAATCAGAACTCAGAACTTCACTGGCCATTGTATCAGTCTTCATTGCAATAAAACCTCTCTGCTTCATGACCTTTTCTTGTTCAATTGACAACTCCAAGAAACTTCTTATAGCCTCTGATCAAATCTTTATCCACTTGTTTTGTTATATAATATAGTTCTAAAGATATGATCTTGACATATTTTTCAATTTCTTAATTTAAAATCAATCAAGCTGGATCATGAGTTGTTAAATTATAGAATAGAGTTTGGCCTGCTCATTTTGGCTGTAATGATGCATTAGCCACGTGTACTCTATAATTAACAGGTAGAGATTAGATTTGACTTAGCAATCATGCTCTGCCACTTGTAAATTAAGTTAGTTCCGTGTGGTAGTGTATAGATTGCCTTTCCTTTTTTTTCTTTTTTTAATATTATATTTAAACGAGGTGACCAAGTGAGGCAGTTAGCTACGTAATTAAGAATTCGTAAAATAATTGATCCTACGGAATATTTTGCCGTTTCATTTTTATTGGTTGAATCATTTTACTTAAGAATTTATATAAAATTACCCCTTATCAGTCAATCACCCATGTATTTTTATTCCACCGTTTTGAATATCTCTAACCACTTGTATCATTATTGAAGTTTTCAGAGAAAACGGAGAAAAAGTAACGAAATTGATAGTTTGTTTTCTAGATTTATCATTTTCTTATATAAATTATAATTCATGTCAAATGGTAATTCTACAAGTATTGTTGATACATCTGTTGATGACCTCCGCTCTATCTTACTTTTTTTTTTGTTAGTAAGAACTTCAATTTTCTTACTTAAGTAATAGTATCCTGAAGTTGTGTCTTAGAGAGTAAAATTTAAGGTATTTGAGAAAATATTGTAATTCAACAGTCCCGTTGCATCTTAAAATATTAGAACACAATATCTGTCTCATTTTTGAGACACTATCACACTTGTCTTAAACTATTTCAATTCATAGAATATTCACTTCCCTCTCTTTTTACACTTATCTTAAATATAGTTTTATTCAAATATATTAATATTTAAATATTAGAGCATGAGGATAAGACATGTTCTTGAAGTAGATGTACTTGTATAGTGTCTTAAATCACTGCGACGTAATATTTTATTACATATTTAAGACTTATACTAGGACCTTGTCAGACTTGAGTTAAGCTGTTAACGAATAAGTTAAAAGTTGAACCAGTTTAGTTATGTTGTGATCAATTTTGAGCTTGAATAGAATTATTTTTTCGTTAAGATGTTCGAGACGTGTGAAGTATTATTAGTGTTCGATTCGACTCGTTAAAGTCGAACTCGATTTTTCAATTGTTAATGTGTAAAAAAATATGTATAATGTAATATAATTTTTATTATCTTTTTGATATTTTCCTAATATTATTAAAATAACTAGATCTTAACACCCTTACGGTTAAATTGTCAAGAAATTTTTTGGAAAGAGATATAATATCAATTCAGAGACCAGCCGTGTTTAAAGTAATAAAAATATAACTAGCTAACTATTAAAATTTCACATTAAATATACTTTATTTTTTAATATTATTATGACATCACAAAATAAGTAGATTATAACATCCTTGCGGTTGAATCATAAAGAAATTTTTTGAAAAAATAAAATAAAATATCAATTCAGGACCATACATGATACATGTTTTTAGGGGTAGTAGTTATTTTTGACTATTAAAATTTCACATTAAATATATTTTTATTTTTGATATTTTTGTAGTAACATTAAAATAAATATATCCCAACATTTGTGTTGTTGAATATTCAAGAAATATTTTAAATATTAAATGACTTTTTAAGAAAAGATAAATTTTTACGAACTACTCGACTCGACTGGAACTCGAATTGTTCGTGAAGAACTCGAACTCGATTCGGTTTTTAACGAAGTTAAGTTCCAACAACAAATCTTGTTAATAAATTTTATAATCAAACTCGACTTGCTAAATAAAAATTTGAGCTCGATAAATAAAAACTAGACTCAACTCGGCTAAGTTCGTCTACGATCCTCGAAAATAATCATTCAAATAATCTTTTAGTATTGACCGCTCGAATCCAAACAAAAAATTAGGCAAATAAATTATCAAACGGTCATGACGAAATTCATATCATCAACTCTCAAATTTGATATCCTTTGCAATTTTTCTTTCTCAAATATCTGATTTTCAACTTCACGAGAAGAAGGCTACTCTATTTTTTTTAATTGAAGAATAGTAGTTGCACCTCGACATAGATGGTGACCAGCACACAGCTTCCTGTTACAATGATTTTTTATATTTAGCGTGTATAAAATTTTCTGGATTTTTTGAAAAATATCGAAATATAGAATAAAAATCCTCGAATTATCTGAGTCGGCCACCCAGTTAAGTAATCATTACATGATCAACATCAACTTATGACTTCGTCATGCATTTGCGAAGTCACACTGACTTTCCTAGTAAAAATCAAAATCTAGTACGCGTTTTGACGTTGAAGAATTAGTCATTGCCCCCCTCACCAAAGTCTTTTCAAGTCTTCTCTTCAAGTCTCACGTTCTTTTACTTTCATGGTATCTTTAATCATAACAAGAGTGATCACTCTTATTCTTTCATTTGTTTTTTATGTGCAATTTTGATCTAATTGTTGTACATGCATGAAAGTAATCTTGGGTTTCAATTGGTAAGTGATCAAGTACTAGATGATTCTTTTTTTCCTTGTATATATAATTGAATACACTCTCGCTTGTCTTATACTCCGTTTGTCCCATTTATTTATATACGTTTCTTTTCAACTGCTCGACACGCATTTTAATGCTCTTATAAAATATAGTTCTGTAACTTATTTTTGAGTTCTCGATGTTTGGTTAAAGCTGTTGATATTAGATTTTTTTGTTTACCGGAGATAGAATAGACAGGAAGGTGGTTTTTGTTGATTCAGTATGAAGGCTGTTTTCTGATGGGGTTTAGGATTATATTTTTGAAATCGAAAATTTGGATTGAAGTTCTGTAATGGCTAGTGTTTTTAAAAGATTTGTCCCGGAGAAACGGTTAGGTTCTGATGTTGATGATGAGTACAATTCGGAGTACTCTTTTGCGACAGAGTACACTGGCCCTCTTGTTAGTTATGATGTTCCTTGTGTAGCCCCGGTGCACGTTGATCGAATTCCGATAGCAGCTAGTATAGCCACACCTGATAGGACTAAGAATATGGCACTTCCAGTTGTTCAACCTGTTGCAAGGGTTGATTCTGGGAAGTTGTCAAAGAAGTCGAAAAAGGGGTTATTAGGAGATGCTTCTTCGATGTCAGTTACCCATTCGAATGAACTTGATGTTGCTCGTGTACTCGATGTTTCTAAGAGGCATAGGACAGATTTTAGAGTGGTTAATGTGCTTGATACATCGGGTGAGTTAGAGTTTTTGGAGACTGAGGAATGCATCCACCGCAATTTGAATAGATGTGCTAGTTCTGGTACTTTGGGGTTTTCTGGGAGTCATGAGACTTCCTGTGAGCTGTCAGAAAGCTCGGGTATGGAGTCCTTACATGAGGATAAATATAACGGTGCTTCCTTTAAGGGCCATGAACAGGAAGCGGTGAAATGTACAGTGAGGAAAGGGTCATGTCATCGATGCCTTGTTAAAATTAGGTTCAGGGAGAAGGAAGTTTGCATAGTCTGCAGCGCAAAGTATTGCTCTAGTTGTGTACTAAGAGCAATGGGGTCAATGCCAGAAGGAAGAAAATGCATTACTTGCATTGGTTGTAGAATAGACGAGTCCAAGCGATCTACCCTTGGAAAAAGTTCTAGGATGCTTAGGCGTCTGCTCACTGATTCGAGAGCTAAAGAGATCATGAGCCATGAGATATCATGTGCAGTGAATCAAATACCACCTGAACTTGTCATTGTGAACGGGAAGCCTCTCTGTCACGAAGAGCTAGTTCAATTGCTTGGCTGTCCAAATCCCCCCAGAAAGCTAAAGCCCAGAAAGTATTGGTATGACAAGCAATCTGGACTTTGGGGCATGGTAAGAAGTTGGTCCTTAAGTTACTTTTCTATAAATCATAGTTGCTATCAGTTGTTATCTTACATTTAAGCTTAATCAAACAGGAAGGAGAGAAACCTTGCCAGATTATTACTCCACAACTGGCTGTTGGCGATCCCATCATGAAAAATGCGAGCAATGGGAACACAAATATCTTGGTTAATAATCGGGAAATTACCAAACCTGAGCTCTGGATAATGCAGGTTTGTTTTCTCAAGTGAATAAACACATCAGTCTTTTCTCCCTTTCCTCTCTTTGTTTTCTTTCTTTCACAAAGGCAGGTTTCTATGTTGTCTATGATAATATGCTTGACCATTACGTTAAAATTTGTAGTTTGCAGGAATCCGTTGTGAAGGGCAGCCACACTTTTGGTGTAGCGCTGACGGTTCCTTCCAGGAAGAGGGACATGGGAATGTAAAGGAGCGAATATGGTTCAAGGTACATATTCTTGCAACGATCGTCATGCTAGTTCATCCTTAATCAACAATATTATGTTATCTATTCATTTATTGTAACCTTTAAAATTCTGTTTTTAGCCAAAAATCAAACTACTGTGTTCAGTCCTGTCATTGCCCATCCCGCCAGAATCTGCAAACTCTGATCAAGGGAAAGTTGACGATAAAGTTGTGTTTAGCACTCAAAAGAGAAACGAACCATATAAATTACTCATGGTTGGTTATGAAAAATCTGGCACGAGTACCATATTCAAACAGGTATGATTTCCTTCCGACAATATTGTGAACTTTGATGTTAAATTTAGTTTCAAAAGTTCCATTTAAGGTATCTATATCTCCATTTCTGTGAAAGTAGAAGCTCGTCTTTAGGAACTGTATCCTGTTTACGTCTCCATGTTTAAACTTTTATGGGAAAATAATTTCATGTTTTAAGCTTGTGATCTTATATTCATATTTCAGGCAAAACTTCTATACAAAATTCCTTTCACTGAAGATGAGCGGCAGAATATGAAAAACATCATTCAGAGCAACTTATACCGTTACATAGGTATTCTGCTCGAAGCACGTGAACAATTTGAAGAAGAAACTCTAAATGAAATGAGGATGAAATTCATTAATCAACCTGGTCTTTCAGGTACAAAAAGTATCAAATTCACTTATTTTCTTTGTTAACAGCATACTCGTGCACATAATTTCTCTCCTGCAAGTGGCTTGTAGTCAATTCTAGTCCATTATGATTAACCAAATTCCAGCTTAATATGTTTTCTTTTGTTGTTGATATAAGTGACTTGATTATAATTGTACAGATACAGCAGATATTAATCAGATTGACAAGGCAAACATTTACTCCATTGGTCCCAGGCTTAGAGGATTCTCTGATTGGTTACTCCAAATTATAATGTCTGGAAATTTGACAGCGGTTTTCCCTGCTTCCACTCGCGAGTATGCACCCTATGTGGAGGAACTCTGGAAGGATAAAGCCTTTCAAGCCACATTGGATCGAAGGAATGAGATACAAACGCTTCCTAGAGTTGCTAACTATTTCTTGAATCGGGTAAGCTCGTGATTTCTGTTCCTCAGTTATGCTTCGAGTTCTGTATGCTCAAGGTAACATAATATTAATAGACACATTGATGGTAACACTCAAATTTGACTTTTTTGTTTTCCAATCAAGGCTGTTGAGATCTCGTCAATGTACTACGAGCCTTCTGACATGGACATATTATATGCCGAGGGGATTGCTGCTTCAAACGGTATAGCTAGCATGGATTTTTCCTTCTCAAAGTCGAAAAAGGATAGCATCTTGGACTCTAATGATGAAGATGATCCCTTGATAAGGTTTAGTACTTTTTTATGCTTTACTCATTAAACCGATATCTTGCCTAAGCCGTTTAACCATTGAATTGTTAGTATACATCCTTGTTCCTTATCACAGCTTAATATGGTAAACTGCAGTTACCAACTTATGAGAGTTCATTCAAGCAACCTCGGCAAAAACTGCAAGTGGATGGAAATGTTTGAGGATATGGATCTAATTATATACTGTGTTTCCTTAACGGATTATGATGAGTACTGCTCTGATATCAACGGAGTTTCTACCAACAGAATGATGGAAAGTAAGAAGCTATTCGAGACCATAGTGACACATCCAATCTGTTCTCACAAAAACTTCCTTCTGGTGCTCAACAAATATGACCTCTTGGAAGAGAAAATTGAACAGGTTCCTCTTACTCGTTGTGAGTGGTTCCGCGACTTTAATCCTCTGATCAGCGGTCAACAGAGCAGCAGGAGCAGCAGCAGCAAGAATCCAGTTGCAACACTGGCTCAAAGTGCATTCCATTATATTGCGGGGAAATTTAAACGGCAGTTTCAGTCCTTGACCGGAAATAAATTGTATGTTTTTCGGGTTACAGGGCTCGAATCAGACAGTGTTGATGAAGCAATTAAATATGCAACAGAGATTTTGAAGTGGGAGAATGAAAAGCCAAACTTCAGTATGAATGACTGGTCATCTGGCAGCATTGAGGCTACCACTACTACATGATTGTAGGTACATTCCTTTTTCTAGTGTACTTGCCACAAAACTTGTAGAATCACAGATCAGAAATAACTTCTTACATATATATGTACAAAGAAGCTTATCATCAAGCTTACATATAAAATTTTGAAAATTTTACATAATTTTGGTCTGATACACATGTTCAAGTGTCGAGCGTCTGATAATTATAATGAGAGTCAAGGCAAAATAAAGAGTCGGGGCAACGGATGTTTACATATATTTTCTTTTTCATTACAAGCAAAGAAAACAACTGCATCACAAAGCTCACTCCTATACTTGCTACATACTCCACAAAACACACACATATCTACAAACATCTCGAAACCTCAGTAAATTCTGATCTGCAGCCAAGTATAGCTGGAGTTAGCACATACCACCAACCCTAGTTCTTGGTTTCAAGATGGTGCAAACCTGTCCATGATCATGAAAATGGTAGCTTCCGAAAAACCACCATCTTCTCCCTTAGCCTCCACCGACGACTTCACATCGCGTAAAGAAGCAGTTTTGCCTTCTTTTCCTTGTTCTCCAGGAGAAACTTCTGTTGCACATCTGTTTCTGAACAAGAAAGACTTGTTCACCTGCATTTTGTCCTTGAGTTTTGCTACCTCTCTCATGCATGCACTTACCATCTGTGACATTTTCTACAAAACCTAGAATTCTTTGTCTATTTAAGTTGTGTTTAGCTCACTGATATGATTGTGTAGACATGTTGTTGATATTTATATGGTCATGGATTAAACAGAAGATAAGTGAAGGGTGAGGAATCAGTGTGCTGTGCAACCAGGCAACTTGAGAAAACAGGGATTTTGTAGTGCATTAGCCCACTGGAATTCTACAGGATATTCTAACAGAATATTGAATCTGTTTAATATCCCTCCGTTTTTTAATACCCCTGTTTTATACTTGGTTTCACTATTGTCACGTGATTTTAGACTCTGATTATATAATAAAAATTATTATATTTAAAATTTTAAAATAAAAATATAACATGAATATTTTTACTTAGAAAAGGGATTTTGAAAATTTTAAGTTTAAATAAGTGATCAAACTCCTAAATTTTCGTGTAAAAGAAAAAACGACTTATAATTGGGATCATGGAGATTATATGATACTTTGATTTTTGATGCATATTTTTGAGTATTTTGGTGGTATAATAAAAATTAATAATCTTAAATAATTTTTTGTGAAATTTTAAATTTTGTTTAAAGAAAGCGTGAAATAAAAACACATAAATAGTGTGAAGCGTCGTAGACTGAAAAACGAAGAAAACATGTGGCTAATATCAAGTATCTGCGGGCGCCTCTGCTGTTTGCCTTCTGGTGCTTTTACTTAAAGCAGCATTAAAATAATTAATTAACTTTGTAAAGTTAAGTAGAACTAGTGCCTGTTTAAATCGAGATAGATTTGTTGAAAATTTATCCGAACTACATTCGAATTCGGTTAGAGTGGTTCGATTATTTAATCAATCGGATATAAATTTTGATCGATCCGGTCATTATACGTATATAATATATATAATATAATATTGAGCAAACGATAAAGCAGTGGCGGTAGTTTTTCAAATTTTATAAGGTGTTCGCTGAACTTTAAAAACTACATAATAATGGCTGGAGTATATTTTCTCCTTTTGATAAGTTGGCGTCCGTGAACACCGTTATTATTCTTCTGTTACTTTAAAAAAATGAAAAAGTAAACGACAAAGTCTGATCCAACTCGATAGAATTATATGAATTAAGTCTGATCCAAATTAAATCTAATCTGTTCACAAGCCTAATAAGGTACTGATTGAAGCACTAGAACTTTTAAAAATATTTTTGCGCGCACTAGTCAGAGTTTGAATGAAATGATTTGAAATTTCAAGGTTGAAAATCAAAACGAGTTCGCCAGATTATGCATAGAGTTTCTCTATACTCGTGTTTAGCAAATTCTAATATTATTTTCACGTTTCCTCCTACGTGTTTGTTGGAGGCCCTTTCTTTTGATCTTTCTTGATGAATGTATCTTCTGTTTCAAGAAAAAAAGGGTTGAAAATGTAGGTTTCCATTCTGAAAAGATGAAATCCGTTCCAAACAAGTGAAATTTCAACATATTATAATCTAAACGCTTGAGATACTGGTTTCGATTAGCAAATCAACATCCCCTGATTTAAACAAGGTAACAATAGATTTGTTGTCGGGTTCTCAGCGTTGTGCGTAATTGCGATAGGATGAGGATCAATCGTTCATGGTGTGAAGGCTGATCGAAGATTCAATAAATAAAATTTGTGAGACACACACTAAGCTTTTATGTGTTTCCGCTGTATGCACAATTTTTGATTCTCTATCTTGCTTATATAAAGAACCGGGTTCTTGTCAATCAATTTTCACAATAACTTATCCGAATTTTATTAATGAAAAAATGAAATTTATATTTTTATATGAATGTAAAAATCATGTCACTTTAATAAATTTTAGCTCCTTTTATTGTCAAAAAATTGGTTTTAAAAATAAGCTCAGATGTCCATGTTTCTAAAATACAACATATTGGTTGATGCATCTGTCCATAATTAATTCACGAAACTATAAGATCAGTTATCTTACACGAGTAAATCAAAAATATATGTACATACTTCCGAAAATAAAGTAAAATACATGTACATGCTTTTAACCTAGGGTGAAAAACACACCCAACCTATAATAAATATTAGGGTACAACTTGGATAATTAAAATATCGAAAAATATGCGTATTTTCGAAGATTATTAAACGGTCGATTTTCAAGGGCTAAAGCACTCAACAACCATGTAAACTGAGGTCTCCGAGTAGTGAAACCCTGCAGGTGAGTTGACACGCAAGAACCGAGCTCCGGTTGGCCATGAACCGGCACCAGCTTCATACGAACCGCTGTCTCGCTTCTGAGCTTCTTCACTAGCCAGCTGGCCGTCAGGGCTCGAGCCACTTGACCACAGAGTCTGACCCTTGCTGCACAGCTCTTGAACCTTCTTTGTCCAAGCATCTACAACTCCAGCCATTCTTTCTTTCAGATGGTGTTTATTTACTTGTATTTGAGTGTTTCAAGTGTTTCAGTTTGTGAGATGATTGTATAATTGTTGGTGAATATACATGAGGAAAGTGTGTAGTATGGAGCAGTGATAGATATTTGATAAAGGGGCTAGGCTACAAAAACCAGAGGCAGCTGCCACTGGTTTGTTTTACATTAAAATATTATTATATTGTTGTTGTGCTTATCCTGATCAATGATCAAGATAAGTTTTTTCAATTATCCAAATCTTGACAAACATAAGTAAGATGTGACCTAAGAAACTAACAAAATGTAAGAAATATATATATAGGGGAGGGTTCTGGTACAAACTTACAAACTTACAAACTTTTTTTGTTCAACACATATATAACTTGAGTTCAACATTTTTTTAACATATTTTGTTGAACATCGATTAAAATAGTGGTGGCGAAATACGTAAACCAATTTTTAAATGTAAGAACTAAGGTAAACATGTTATATAACTAATATTTATGTTTCTAGACCCTACCCAAACCCCAGAGGTATAGTTTAAACATCTTTTTAGATATATTCAACACAATGATAATTAGTGTTCAACACCCGATGTTGAACCCCAGTTATAAATGTGTTGAAAACGCGATTTATTTATGCGTTATTTTTAAAAATTGTGATGTTTTTTGAAGAATTTTCAACATGGATACTTTATATAACTAAGGATTAACATGATGGGAAAATAAAAAAAAGTTTGTAAGTTTGTAACTTAAAAAAGTTTTTATTTGATCCTATCCCTATATATATATATATATATATATATATATATATATATATATATATATAGGCCATTACTCAAAACAGAACACTCTTAAAAAAAGAACAACACAGAACACTTTAGAATCAAATGTAGAATCTCATCAAAACCTTGAATTAAATTCAAATTTTAAGGTGATTAACGTTTTATTATGAATAAAAACATTATCCACCATGTTTAACAATAAATATAAATTAAAAATAACATGATTCTATGTAAAATAATCGTGCAAAAGATATATCTATATGATTCTATTCTGGATTTTATTCTTGATTCTAGTCTGGATTCTATAATATTTCATATTAATAATTTGGATGAGTTTGGATGTTAGAATTCATATATCAAGTTTAATTACTACTTAACTATGTAATTATAACCTTAACAAATCATTTTTTATGAAAAATGAAGTGTTATGATAGTGTTCTGTGTTGTTCTTTTTTTAAGGTGTTCTGTGTGGAGTGCAACTATATATATATATATATATATATATATATATATATATATATATATATATATATATATATATATATATATATATATATATATAGGGTGAGGTTCAAATCAGAACCTATAATTAGAACTTAGGACAGTAGACATCCGTCAGATTTATTCAAAATCTATGGCTATGATCTAAAGGGCATTTATATTAAATCATTTAATATATTTCCTCGTTAAAGCACACATTATGTTTTACATTATATTAGGTAATAAATTATATATCATATCTCACTATTTGAGGAAATATATCACACATGATATAATTATAGTATACCATTGCAGTATATCTAAGTACTAGATAAAATAATCAACTCAATTCATAAATATGCTATAGTATACCATTGCAGTATATTTAAATTACAGATAAAATAATCAATTCACTAATAATTTCATTTTCGCTTATATCGTATTTCTGAATTGAATATATTATTTTATCTATTACTTACATATACTGCAATGGTATATACCATAGTTATGTTATTTTTGTATTAGTTCGACAATAGTGTAAGAGTATAATTTATAACATACTGCAATAGTATTTTTTTCATTTTAATGAATATATGTCATAAAAAGATATATTTCTTATATATTTTAAATATATAAAAAATGATATATTGAATATATTGGTATATTGTAATTTATATGTTTCTCAATAATAGTATGATATAATTAAAAACATATAGGCAATAATTTATTCACAAAATAGAGTATACTGCAGCAATATATGAAAATTAAAACTAGTTATGGTAAGTAAGTCATTTTATTTAAAATGATTAGTTAATGGTCATAAATATGTACATATTTAATGCATATAGTACTTTACAATTAAATGTAATTTCAATCTCAACCATATAATATACTCACATCTAATGGTACTCAGCGTGTTCTAAGTTCTAACAATAGTTTGGTTCTATCTCGAACCTGACCCTATATATATATATATATATATATATATATATATATATCTTAATTTTATACTTATTTTTTCAATAGATAAAAATTTCTATCTTTTTTATAAACTATATTATTTGTTTCATGAATATTAATTGATTTTGATAATATTATCACAAACAAAATATGCATGTTAAGTAATTGATTGATTTGATTGAGTACTCAGAACATAAGATCAACCACATCAAATTTAATTGATGAATGTTAAAACTTTAATAGATACAAATAATGATATAACTCTAGTAATTTTTAATTATATAACGTATATTTTTAATTTAATTAAATTTTGGGCAATTTAATCTCTAGAAATTAAAAAGAAACGGGAGGAGTATTGAAAAATATGAAACATGCGAAACGATTATTAGATATTTAAAAGTTGACGGGCTACGTTTACAATTGTAAATGTGACAAAAGTATGGTTAAAACCAGAGGTAGCTGCCACTGGTAAACTCATATACCATTTTTTTTTTATTTAAATGCAGCTGGATTAATATAAAACTAGTTACAAACCATGGCCTTCTATTTTTAAAGTCTTTCCGCTCAGACACATTTTACATCGGTGATGCATAAATGTAAGTGTTCTTTTGGAATTTTAAGTGTTACACGTCCAGTTTTGTAACGGAAGGATTGAAAATTAAGCTCACTTAAAGTTAAAATTCACCATTTGTTAAGTAATCTGAAAACAAAACGATTATTTGTTTAGCTCGATTTTTGTTTCACAATCAGGTTATAGTTGTCAGTTTGAGAGTTTGTCCCGACTGTGTTCTTATGTTTTATGTTCAATAAAATCTTATTGTTCGTAAAAAAAAAAGAGAGTTAAAATTCACTATTTGGGCTTTAATGTCGAGCTGGATACCATAAAGATTATTGGACGTTTAGAAGTATGGGCGCGCTATTACCTAGAGTATGCAGACTTGGGCCAATTACGTAGTGCATGCAGACTTGGGCCAATTGGACGAACTATTAACTAAACACTTTAACAAAACCTCCTTTACTTGGGCCTTTCTTAACAGAAGCCTGTAATTTCTTTTTGCTAGATGAGCCTGTAATTATATATGCTTTGCGAAACACATTTTTCAATTGACCGGGAATTGAATGTAGGAAATGAGGTTTTTTTACAAATGTTGACGCATGTTACCGTATAATCGTTAACCTTTTTTCTAATAATACTACGTCACCTTGTCTAAAGAAACTTGGTTATTTAACATATATCAAAATTTTGATTTACAATAATTTATTGATAAACAACTCAAAATTTGACTTTTAAATGTTATCAATCATTTATGGATGTCTGAGTGTTAGATGACAATTTCTTTTGAAGGAAAAGAATTCCTTAAAATGAATATTATGTATACAATTTATTATCATAATACATCTCTCGTGACAAAGAAAATATAAATAAATATTGTCTAATTTATGACAAAAAATAATAAATATTATGACCTTTTGGCTGAATCTATCTTTCAAAAGTTATCTGAATAAAGTTATAAAAATCTTTTTTCCGCCCCCCCCCTAAAATAAGGTCTTAAATAATGAAAAATAAGCTATTCGGGAAGTGTTTATGTTTTCGTTGAAGCTTCGCATTGCAGATGGGCAGAACATACGAGGTATATGCCAAATCTTGCAAAATTATTACATGCAACATAAAAAGTTGGATTAGATTCAGTGCAGGTTGCTGTTTACCAAACAAGTGTCATCATTTTATTTGTTGCATGAGATATATTGCATATGATTCATCTCCCACTGCAATATTTAGGTTCCTATGGTTGTCTTGATCAAATAATTCAATTTTGAAGGGGCAAGTACTTTATCTCGCATTTTCGTAGACAATCAACCATGTATTGTGTTATCATCGTATCTTAGTGCTTACTGATTTTTGGATTTTCGACAATGTTGATGTTTGATGAACTTGGTTAAGAAGTGTCGGACTCTGATACAATACGTGTTGGATATTCTTTAGATTTGCAATATGAGACCGATTTTTGTTATTACTATAGACACGCAGTCCTGTAAAAAGCAGAAATCGAACTTAATCAGCAAAAAGATAAAATAAAGATTAATTAAATTGATGGGATGATTAATCGAATAATCGGGGATTTAATCAGTTTGACGAGATACTGAACATGGATTAATGATTAATCACCACTTTTTAGAACAATGTAGGCACTACATAATATTTCTTTCATGAAACAAGTAATTTCATCTTGCATGTGGTCTTTTAATTGATAAAAACATTTCGATTTTATTTAAGGGTCAGAGATAGAAGTCGACGTGTCCAAGTATCGGTCTCGAACATGAGAATGACAGCAAAAACCAGGAGAGTCCGAGTAATGTCAGTATGCTACCTTCATCATTTTCCTCATTTATGTAATTCATCTTTTCAAGTCAATGCAAATATGTTATCTTTTTCCCCTGATGACTTTGAGGGGCACTGTAATTTGTCAGTTTCCCCTTTGCTTGAAATTGTCCCCAAAGGCCGTTGATCAAAAGTCACTTTTCTGTCATTTTATAGTTTGTGGAAACACATGCACCATGCACCAAAACAACTGATTGGATAGCCATATTGGTTCTTAACTTCAGTTCACTAGCTCTTTTAAGTATTTAAGCCAGCCATAGCAGAGCTGTGATTTCAGAACTGAAATTTTTTGTAATGGGCACATTTTTAGGCCACATTGTTCCAGGCTTTGCCTTTGCGCTTCTTGGCGCATGGCACGTTGTCAATACCATCAGAGGCTATCATCTCAGAGGCTCTAGCTTCGTGTCGAGGTTCTGGCATCCATTTCACAGTCCTGTTTTGAATCTGAAGTATTTGGAACTTATACTGCTCTTGTCCTTCGCGGTATTCGCTATACTAATGCAGATTCTTGATTTCCCTCTCATGCGTTTTTCATTTGAGCTTGACAATTTTGAGCATGCCAGCATGTTCCTCCATGTAACAATATTTGCATCTTTTACCCTTTTTTCCGAATTGAGTCAAGCATCTGAGAGTCTTTCCGGGGTCTCTGGGATGCTTGCTGCCTCCGTTTTTGGCCAAGAGCTTTTCTTACTTTACTACCATTCTGCTGATCATGTTGGCCTAGAAGGTCATTACCATTGGCTTCTGCAGCTGATAGTAATTGTCTCTCTTGTATCAGCCTTATCTGCTACTAGTTTCCCCTCTAGTTTTCCTGCAGCACTGGTTCTTTCCATTTCTGTGGTATTTCAAGGCTGCTGGCTGATGAACATGGGGTTTATGTTATGGGTCCCAAAGTTTGTCGCCCATGGATGCACCGTGAAATTAGGCGAGGCAAGCAACAGCATGCTTGGCGCGATTACATGTGAGAGTCATGATGCTGGTATGAGGGCAAGAGCACTGGCCAATTTGCAGTTCAGTTGGATACTTTCTGGTATATTAATTTTTGTGGGATGTTTATGTTTGGCTTTTACAAGAAAATTTCCCTTTAGGGGGAAGTCAGCCGGATATGAGCAACTTCACAGTAGAGGTCGAGATGTTACTGTGGCCATAGATTCTGGCAAACAAGTTCATCCGCAGAGCTCTTTGTCAATGGACGGAGTCTTTGAACTTTGATATGTAGCTAAATCTGAATTTACTCCATTCAGAGTTGCTTAAATTTTACATGTTTTGCTTTTAACTTTTGTTAAATGTAAAGTACTTTGATATGAATAATGATCCATATTTCCATAATTTAGTTACTTGGCCGGAAACAAATAACTTAAGATGGACATAGTTCATATCTTTTAGGAAAGAAAGATTTTTAGGTGTTTGAACACTCTTATCAGCTAAACAAAGTAAGTTAAAAGTAGCCAACTAAGTGCTCTTCATGGCAATATCAGTTTTCTGAGCAGATTGATCAGGTTCTGTGACAAACAACATAAAATTTGAAAATCTTGCTCCAGTTCCTGATGCTTGAAAGCTCTTTTCTGTTGATGTTCCTTTATTCAGCTCCCCAGTACTTGATCTATCTCTTTCGCCTTGTTCTTCATTTTTGGCTTGTTATAGAGCTCCTTGATGAAAAGGTTGGCTTCTGATTCCTGAACTTGCATGAAAATATCCAGTCTATGAACAGATAACGTTTCAACCATCACTAGGTCTCCATATATAGCTTCATTTATCAATATGGCAGTTAATATGTTGAATAACAACCATATCTTTCCTCTTTTTCAGGTTGGAAGAGGATTAAAATGGCAAGGGTACTTAATTTGCTGTTAGTAAGGGAATTTGAAGAACAGTCACATTGAGGCTTATGCTCCTGTTTATGGAGCTTCTCTGTTGCTTCTGTAGTTGATAATGTTCGGGCACAGATTAACATTGAGTGAAATTTTTGAATTAGATCATGCTACTTTGAAATCTGACTGACAAAGAATGTAAAAGATTCACACGCATAAGCGACGGAGTTGCATGTTCTGAGGTATCGGTTTTCTGTTCTTGATATATTTCCTGTCATATCCTTCCTTGGCGAGAAGAGTCTTGAGGGCTCAACGCCCTATGGAGGCATGAGTGTGCGAGTATTTGAATTTTCAGAAGAGAGCCTTGCTCATTACAGCAAACAATGGGGTAGATCAAAGCTAGTCACTACTGAATTCAGATACAACTATGCATGAACCTTAAATGAAACCAAAACAACACTAGCAATTTAATTAAGCAGTTCATAAATATATAAAATCAACTCACTGATATCAGAATATGACAAGTTGTTATTAAGATATGTATCCAGTGCAGTTTCTGAATCGAAACCAATATATTAGCTGTTTATATGAATCCCAAATTGAACTCTACATCAAAGAAACAAAACATACAGTTTGTAAAAAATGATAGAGACTTCTTCAAAGCTTTGTTCACTCAGCTTCCTCCACAGCTGCTTCGATTCTCAGAAGAACAAATCCAATCGCGACCCCGACTAGAGTTAAGCCATTTATCACTGCAGCAATCCTGAAAATCTCAGCCACTGCATTGCAGGTTGAAGTAAGTGCACCTCCACCTCCACTTCTCTGGTTCGAATGCTTCAGTGAGTAAGCAAAGTTTGCGAAAGATTGTTCAGTGCAGACCGGAAGGCCTAATGCCACAACATTGTTCTGAGCTTTTAGTCCACCAAATGAGTTCAATCCACTAATGTAGTTAACATTAGGCCTCTTCTGGGATGCTCTTATCGGGCTCGTGATCGCTGCAGCAATGCTGGTAAGTTTTCCTGGACATAGTGTAGCTGCCATTGATTCTTCAACTCACCACCTGAAACAAACACAAAGACTTATCAGTATTCTTGAAAAATTGGTAGTAGAAATAGAGGTTATTAATGTAAAGATGATAAATTTACTTGTATTTATTGTTATGGAGTACAGAATGATGAGTGATTATTATTAGAACTTTGTATTGGAAGAGAAGGAAAGAAATCAAGAAAGGATAAGATGGTTGGGTAATGGTTGGTTGAAAAGAAGAAGCAATGAGAGGTTGATTTTGTAGTACACAAGCCACTAGGCTTCTTAGTTTGTGAAGTCTTTCCTTATCTATAGCTAAATATTTCTATTCAGCATGCATTCAACAAAATTATCCCCTTCCCTTGCCAGCAACCTCTTGTTCCAATATCTCTCGCTCTCTTTACATGATGTCGAGAATTTGAACTCGGATAGATTAAAGACAAGTCATCTGGTGGAAAAGTCAACAATTTCGAATGTAAAAATATCAAAACCATTCCAAGTAATTCCTAAAGAAAAGGACATAATCTTTATAAAAACATCAACTTCCAAGAAACAGTACTGAAACTTTTCACTCTTTCAAGCAGAGCTTAAGTTTTTTCTAGAGACATTACATAAGCAGCGTAATCGAACTACATTGCTGCAACAACCATTCGGCTCGAATAATGCTAATTCTTAGTCGAATTTCACTCCCATCATTTCCTGGAACGAATTCACAGAGGCACTTATCGTTCAGCTTGACTCCATTCCACCTCCAGAAAGCTCTCCACCCTTTCGCTAGACAGGTCCGTCCATCACCCCATTTTTTAACAGCTAAAGGCCATGTCCTCCCTTGTTCATCGCAAACATCTATTTTTTCTGGAAGCTTCAGGTTGAAGTCATTGATCACATCCGTCGGGACACGCTGCAATATCTTTGATTAGTATTTTGCAAGCAAATTCAAACCCAAATCCTAGTGGAAAATTTTGATTTCTAGTGTAAATAAATCCAAAGAAATGATCCTTACCAAGTCACTTTTCCGTTTCGGATCTAATTTTCCAACAAAGCAAGCTCATCATCATCCATCTCCACTCTGTTATCTGCCTTATGCTCATCTTCTTCATCTTCCATTTCTTTGTCATGGCCTTCTTCATCTACATAATTCTCGCCTTTTTCATCTTCTTCCTCTTCCATCTCGTCTGCCTCAAAACCTTCAACACTAAATTCCTTCTCACATGCCATGACTCCAAAATCCTAACGTCGAAAAAGGATCCCCCGTCATACTCAAAAACTAAAAAGTCTCCGTACTGGACATTTTTATCCTGCACAAACTTTGTCCAACCAGCTTCGAAGAACTTTTTCTTTTCTCTCTGCAATACCTCCACAGGCCAATAATTCTCTTTACGATCCCTAATGATTGCATTATTCGGCAACCTATCTTTCATGAATTCAGAGAAGAATGGTGGGATCAACTGCAAGATGAGTACATCACAGTCAATAACTCAATATCTACACAAATTAAGCTTTTTAAGCATGATTTGCTTCTATTACTTAATCAATAATCATTAATAAATACCATTTGAGCTTTGGACATAAGCATAACAAGTTACTAAGGAACCTTTTGAATAGAACCTAACTGGACTAAACCACCATTGTTGATTAAAAAACTTACCAGTCGTCGTTCCCTATCTTCTGCAACAAAAGGCTTGAAAAATGCTGGAATTTTCTTCAATTTCCTCGATTCCATTTGACCCTGAAAGCTTCTATCTTCGAATCCTCCTACCAGCAGATTAAAGATACTCAAAAAAATAAATCATTTTCATCTCGTCTTTAACTCTACATTCAGTAACAAATCTATTCCACAATCACTCTACTCAAAAGTTTACATGCTTCAAGATCGATAACTTAAAAAAAACATACCAAATACAGATCAAAAGAAAATTATTCAAGGAAACTCAAAAATAACATCTACACCACAATTTAGTTTTCAGGCAATTTTAGTAGCGAGCAGAATCAAAAGTATCACCATATAGAAATCCCAAAAATAATGCAATTATATAAAACTAATGTTATCTGATATGCATTATAGAGGTAGTGCAGACTACAGAGGCTTCTTTTATTATTTTTAAATGCCGATTTCTTTTTCCGTATTATGGGAAGGGTCGAAATGCGAGCTTTCAATTCGGAATGACAACTTGAACATAGACTGTCCTTAACACATATAGAAAAGATAGTATTACAGTCTCTAATCCATTGTCTCTTACCTCTAAACAAACTATTGGTATCCCTTAAGTTGCTAATAGATATAATTCTTTACTCAGCAAAACATATTACTATAGCAGATAACTTAAATAAGTAAGGAGATGATAACACATAAGAATGAACCATAAATTTCAGACCTATTGCAGAAACCATTTGGCAAAAGCAAGAACGGCAGGGTCCTGTTCTTCCTGTTCTTTCTGTTCTTCTTTAGGTAATAGGTCGACTACCATGGATGTGGTAGATGCATCCGCTGAGAAATTGTGAGCTCGCATGTTCTCAATCAATACAACTGCTTCTTCGTATCTTTTATTCAAAAGGCTTCCACGGATGATTGTGTTGTAAGTCACATCGTCAGGCAAACAACCACTAGTTTCCATTTCGGAAAGTAATATCTTTGCTTCCTCAAATAACCCTTCTTGACAAAGTCCTCTGATCATTATGTTGTGTGTTATGACATTAGGTTGCAAACCTCTCGAAGCAAGCTTATCAAAAATATTTCTGGCCTCATAAAGTTTTCCGTTCTTGCAGAGACCATCGATGACGATAGTATGTATTTGAATATCATGAACTGTATCTTTACATTCCATCATTCGAAACAAGGAAATTGCTTCATCAATGTATCGGTTCTTAAAAAGGCCATCCAACAGAATTCGACATGTTACAATATCTGGTTTATTACCTTTTTTTAGCATTTCATGGAAAAGGTTGTGCACATCATTATGTCTACCCATCTGAAAGAGACCATGTATGATGGTGCTGTAGGTTTGAACATCGGCTTTTATACCTTCAACAGGCATTTGTCTGAGGAGATTGATGGCTTTGTCTACTTCCTGCCTCTTACAATAGCCATTTATCAGAATGTTAAAGCTATAACAATCTGGCGCTATCCCATTATTCCTCATGGTATTCAGAATCTCTAATGCCCTGCTCGTTTTGCCTCTTAAACAAAATCCATCCATTAGTGTGTTGTAGGTGATAACATCAGGAGGTACACTTTTCTCGATCATAATATCAATAACATCTTGAGCATCTTTTGTCCTCCCTTCTTTGCAGTATGCATCAACTAATATATTATAGGTGTGCAAATCTGAAGGGATGTTCCTAACACCCATCTCAGTTAACAAACGCTCAGTGTCCTCCCATCGGCCTGAGCTGCAAAGACCTTGAAGTAAGCTGTTATAGGTTATAACATTAGGTGATATGCCTTTGTGTGTCATTACAGACACAAGATCCAATGCATTATCGACTCGTCTTTCTTTGCACAAAGAATCAATAATCGAGGTATAAGTTATCGCATTGGGTCTACAACCTAAATTCTCCATCTTTCTTAACAACTTGAGAGCCGTGGAAGTATTTGAAGTTTTGCAGAGACCATCAATGATGGTGCTATACATAACTACATTGGGCTGAATTTCTCGAAATCTGATAAGCTTCCTAAATAAATGATCAGCCTCCAAAGGCTTGTCTTGAGATAGAAGGCCCTTGATGAGAGTGGTGTAGGTAAAGACATCGGGCACCCAACCACTCTTGATGATTCCAGCAAGCAACGAAAAGGCATAATCAAGTGTATTCAAGTGACAACAGGAATGGATGATGGTATTAAAGGTAACAATATCAACAGGAATGCTTAAAACACGCATTTCTCTAAACATGGAGACGGCAACAGAGTATTCTTTCATCCGAACAAGGGCGGTTAAGAGTTGGCTGAACTTAATAACGGGAAGCAGAGGTTTTATTTGAAGCATTTTATCAAACACCTCAAGAGCATCGTCAAGTTTATTAAAACCAACCTTGGATTTCTCATAAAGTAACTGCTGAAGTTGCGGATGAGTGGTGGATGAAGATGGGATAAAGGGCCTTTTGGGTTCTGAATTAGTAGAGAAAGGAAGAAAATGAGAATGAAAAAGAGATGAACAAGTGAAAGCATGAAATAGAGCTCCTCTCTTGACCAACATGCCAGCCATTGCTCAACCGTCTTTCTCTTTCTCTTTCAGGCGTGTATAGATAGATTATTATTAGAACGGTTTTTCTAATAGAGGCAGATGTGCACACACTAAACATCAAATTTTATAAATTTTGTGGTTTTTGATTGGCTCATACTTCTTTATAATGATGGACTTCCTGCAAATTCACCAATCACACCAATCAAAATCCACCAAAATTATAGAATTTGATGCTTAGTATGTGTTCATGGGCACACACTGGTCAAACCCTATTAGAATAGGGAATATGTTTCAACTAAGATAGGTTTTAAATTGTTAATTTCTTTTAATTATATCCAGATATCAGAACCATGGATCCAAACACAGAAAATATTTGGAGCTCCGTTGAAACCAGTTTTTTAAATATGAAACATCATGTAAAAATATTATTTTCAATATTTTAGTATTTTGTTAACAACATTTCTACTGGAATTCGATTTTCTTAGTTTCTACAACTCCGAATCCTAGTGTGAGTGAATGCATGGATCAAATATTCTCCATATATAAACTCATGCATGTGTACATGGCCCAAAAATAAATTATTTATAGGTAATATTTTTTCCCGGTTCCAAACCATACTAGTGCACGAAGGTTTCGATGACCAAATCCACAATTTTGCTTGAATAAATACTATTAGCCGGTTATCGTCTTACTTGAATACAATCAGCTGGTTATTGTCCGGCTTAAGCAGGCAGATATGAACAATTAGCAAGGCTTATTGGGATCATCCACACAAAATGTGCAGAGTATTTGGTTATTCAGTGTCCGAACCGAATTATTTGGTAACCGAATAAGCTCAGACAAATAACCCGTAGTAATATAATTTGGCGAGAAGAAATGACATTACTAGTACTATCATATTAAGCCTAGACAAATAACCCATAGTAGTATATTCATTCAACAGATGGCGCATCACTACATCAGTACATCACCAAATGTAGCCAGCAAGTTTGAACAACAGTTTGCAACAGCCAAGACCCGGAAGCAACTCCAATATAAACTAAACACTCCAGCACTAGCACCGTATTAGACAGCATTACAGCAACACTGCAACAGACCTTTCACAACAGCAGGTCAGCAACTTCGGTTCTATTCAGATTTAAGCAAACAAAGAGCCACCACAATTCAATCAGCAATTCATACTTCCTTTCGAAACAGTGCCAGACTGCAGAAATTACTAAATTGACAGAAAACTGAAGACTGCGGAATAAATAAAAAAAGAGCATTAGAATTTATTTAAGCAAAATTGCAGACCGGTTCTTCCAGAAAACTAGTTCCTTTACTAAAAACAGTGGCAGACTGCAAAATAGTTCCTTTACAAATTTTTCCAAAACCTATCAAAAACATTCACTTATCACTTCAATATACTTAAAAAAAAATTTGAAATTGCCGACTGCAGGAAGAAAACAACTCATCATGCAGTATAGCTTTGTACATATAGGAGATGGAAAGCGAAACAAAGCAAGCAATCACAAATTCACAATCCATATAGTTAAAAAAGTATTTCTTACGCATCGGCTATGTAAATTTGATGGGTAGATTAATCTGCTACAATTATACAGCAACTGAACATCCAAGAACAACAAACTAGCACAACAACTATTAGCAAAACAACACAGGCTAACTGGATCCATTTAAAATATGATACTGAATATTTTGTGTATTAATTATCACATCATAAATGATGAAATATATAGAAAAATAGGTGAAAAGAGAGTTTTTATAATTGTTGCATCACCAAAAAAATGAAAAATATACAAGTATTGGACCTATGAATAATTACTTTTTCTGGGAAAAATATAAGAGCGGGTAGGACATGCCAAACATGATACGTACGATATCGATTTTCACAAAGGTCAATTTACATCATAAGTTGCCATCTTTAAAATATCAGATGTGGGAATTTCTAGCAAACATACGCTAACTTCCATTCTAACTAGTAATTCTTTGCTTCCTCGTATAACTTTTTAACATAATCCTCTAGTCAATATGTTATGTGTTATGGCATTGGGTTTCAAATCCATCCATAAGCATATTGTAGGTGGGTTTATATCTATTTACATCTTTAAAATTAATATTATGAGTGTTAAAATTTAATATTTATCTAGGTGGTTCTGTTGCTGCTCATACAAAACGCAAAAGATGGGACTAAATATTCAAGTTTTCAAATTTTACTCGCATAGGAGTAAAGACGACGTATTCATACTTTTCTGATCATTCTTCTGCACTTCTAGTAAGCAGTCCTCAATATCAAACAGGAAGCATTAATGAGGGACTAGGAGATGGACTTCAGTTATCCAGCATCTGACGTAGAGACCTTCAGAACTATTTGACTGATCTTCTCAAATCAAGACTGTGCTCAAGCTGTTCGCGTGATCATTTTTCTGCACAATATCAAACAGGAAGCATAACACATGAGGGACTACACAGATTAGGGAGAAAATATTGCGCAGCCATAAAAAGTTTCACCTAACAAACCGAAACTTAATTTTGCACATTAAGTTATTAGAACCAGAGAAATACAATATTATTCAAAAAGCCAACTTTTTTTCCAAGACAAATAGCCTAATATCACCGTTTTGTCTCTGCCAAAGCCACATCGATGAAACAAGGAGAACATGAGAAGAACATAACCACATAAAACTATATTCTTGCGAACACTCTATAACACAAATCTCTGGAGGTTCGACGCAGACTCTCGCTTCCTAGCGTTCTATAACATATACACCACAATTTGGTTTTACGGCTTTTAGTAGCAAGCAGAATCAATAGTATCACAACATAGAAATTCAAAAAATAATGCCATTATATAAAACTAAAGTTATCTGATATATGCATTATAGAGGTAGTAAAGACTACAGAGGCTTCTTTTATTATTTTTAAATGCTGATTTCTTTTTCCGTATTATGGGAAGCGTCGAAATGCTAGATTTCAATTCGGAATGACAACTTGAACATAGACTGTCCTTAATACATATAGAAGAGATAGTATTACCGTCTCTAATCCATTGTCTATTATCTCTAAACAAACTGACGGTACTCCTTAAGTTGCAAATAGATAAATTCTTTACTCAGCAAAACATATTACTATAGCAGATAACTTAAATAAGTTAGGAGATGATAACACATAAGAATGAACCATAAATTTCAGACCTATTGCAGAAACCATTTGGCAAAAGCAAGAACGGCAGGGTCCTGTTCTTCCTGTTCTTTCTGTTCTTCTTTAGGTAATAGGTCGACTACCATGGATGTGGTAGATGCATCCGCTGAGAAATTGTGAGCTCGCATGTTCTCAATCAGTACAACTGCTTCTTCGTATCTTTTATTCAAAAGGCTTCCACGGATGATCGTGTTGTAAGTCACATCGTCAGGCAAACAACCACTAGTTTCCATTTCAGAAAGTAATATCTTTGCTTCCTCAAATAACCCTCCTTGACAATAGCCATTTATCAGAATGGTATAGCTATAACAATCTGGAGCTATCCCATTACTCCTCATGGTATTCAGCACCTCTAGCGCCCTGTCCATTTTGCCTGTTAAACAATATCCATCCATTAGTGTGCTGTAGGTGATTACATCAGGAGGTACACTTTTCTCGATCATAATATCAATAACATCTTGTGCATCTTTTGTCCTCCCTTGTTTGCAGTATGCATTAACTAATATACTATAGCTATAACAATCTGGAGCTATCCCATTACTCCTCATGGTATTCAGCACCTCTAGCGCCCTGTCCATTTTGCCTGTTAAACAATATCCATCCATTAGTGTGCTGTAGGTGATTACATCAGGAGGTACACTTTTCTCGATCATAATATCAATAACATCTTGTGCATCTTTTGTCCTCCCTTGTTTGCAGTATGCATTAACTAATATACTATAGGTATGCAAATCAGGACGGATCTTCTGAGCACCCATCTCACTTAACAATGGCTCAATGTCCTCCCATCGGCTAGAGATGCAAAGACCTTGAATTAATATGGTATAGGTTATAACATTTGGTGGAATGCCTTTAACGATCATTTCAGACACAAGATCCAATGCATGATCGACTCGTCTCTCTTTGCACAAAGAATCAATAATCAAGGTATAAGTTATAGTATTGGGTCTGCAACCTATCTCCTCCATCTTTCTTAACAGCTTGAGAGCCATGGAGGTATTTGAAGTTTTGCAGAGACCTTTAATGACGGTGTTATAAGTAACTACATCAGGATGAATTTCTTCATATGTTATAAGCTTGTTAAACAAATCCCCAGCCTCCAAAGGCCTGTCTTGAGATAGAAGGCCCTTGATGAGAGTGTTGTAGGTAAAGACATTAGGTGATATGCCTTTGTGGGTCATTTCAGACACAAGATCCAATGCATGATCGACTCGTCTCTCTTTGCACAAAGAATCAATAATCGAGGTATAAGTTATAGTATCGGGTCTGCAACCTATCTCCTCCATCTTTCTTAACAGCTTGAGAGCCATGGAGGTATTTGAAGTTTTGCAGAGACCATCAATGACGGTGTTATAAGTAACTACATCAGGATGAATTTCTTCATATGTTATAAGCTTGTTAAACAAATCCCCAGCCTCCAAAGGCCTGTCTTGAGATAGAAGGCCCTTGATGAGAGCGTTGTAGGTAAAGACATCGGGCACCCAACCACTCTTGATGATTCCAGCAAGCAACGAAAAGGCATAATCAAGTGTATTCAAGTGACAACAGGAATGGATGGCAGTATTAAAAGTAACAATGTCAACAGGAATGCTTAAAACACGCAATTCTCTAAACATGGAGACGGCTACAGAGTATTCTTTCATCCGAACAAGGGCAGTTAACAGTTGGTTAAACTGCAGAACAAGAGGCCCAGATTTCAGAAGGAGCATTTTATCGAACACTAGCAGCGCATCTTCTAGTTTATCGAAACCAACCTTAGATTTATGATAGAGCAATTGTTTTAGCTCGGGATGGGTGGTGGATGGAGAAGGAATAAAGGGGGGTTTGGGCTGTGAATCAGGGTTAGGTTTAGTAGAGAAAAGAAGAAAATGAGAATGAAAAAGAGAATTTGGGGTGCTTACAATTGGAGGCATCAAAGTGAATGAAGTGAGAGCATGAAAATGAGCAGTGGCCAGTGTTTGAGCTCCTCTCTTCACCAACAACATCGCTCAACCCTCTTTCAAGAAATTCTTTGTATGAGCAGGAACGTTTTAGCTGGGATTTCTCTCTGTCTGTTAGGAATTCCTTTCTTTTAGCTGGGATTTCTGTGAGTCAGTTAGGAATTCCTATCTGCGTGAAATTGACTCAAATCCGGAAATGAGATAGATTATTATACGATGGCAACAATCTACTACCCCTCTATTCAGCGGGAAGAGATTAAATTCCTAGAATAATTCAGCAAGACTAGGCTATGCATTTACATTAAAAATTTAGACTTAGAGGGGTGTATTGGATTGGGATTTTAAAGCATTTTTTTGCATTCTTGAAATCCGAGGGTATTCGATTGGGATTGTTTGAAATCCATTAAAATCTTGAGGTATTCAATTGGGATTTTAAATTATGCTACAAAATCTGGTGGTATTTAATTGGGATTTTAAATTATGCTTTAAAATCTGATGGTATTCAATTGGGATTGTTTAAAATCCATTAAAATCTGATGGTATTCAAATGCTGATGGATTTTTTTTCATTTCATAAAATGATGGATTTTGTGGCATTCTTCAGTGTATTTTAAGTTTTTTGAAATCCCACCAAATTCAATGGGATTTTGAAGCATTGTACCTAAATCCTATCAACTCTGCAACATTTCATCAAGAATCCGCACAAAATCAAAATCTCATACAATCCATTAAAATCCATAAATTAAAAACAATGCATTAAAATCTCAATCGAATACACCCCCGTTAATGTCTTCAAGAGAAAAAGCAATTAGTGTGTGAAGCTTAAAACTTGAGAAGAAGAATTTGAAATAGTGCAGGAATAAGCTATAGCAATACATAGGAGTCATCTTGTATATACGAGAGGCGATATGTCCGGAATTCATGTTTGTGGAAATAAGAAATCAATATTAATGAGTTTATCTATCGATTAAGGATTTACATGAGATTTTTTTTAATAAATCAGGGACTGAATTTAATCGATAAGTTAATAAAATATTCGTTAAAGGTTAATTGGAGATCTTCAAAATCGGAGATATTTAGGGTAGAGCCTAAATTAACTAAATTCGATCAGATGTTCATATTTTCTTCGTATTCTGTATACGAAGTTACTTGTATGTGTTTGTGTGTGATGGGGGAGTGTCATGTTTGTACATTACATAATTGCGTTGAAAGTAACAGTTGATGATCTATAAGAGGTGACTTTAGACTCATTATTTGTTCCTTCAACAGGTATGTTTCTCTTTCTTGAGCGAAAAACAATTCTGAGCCGACTTGGACGAATTTGGTCCGATAACTGTGCTTGCAGTGAACATCACAGGAAAAAGTACCTTCTCTTATGATACTTGCAATGATCATATGACAATTTTCATTTCCTTCTGTTGATATTGGAGTTCTCTTTGTTATTTTATATCCAATCCTCTGTTTTTCATTCTAGAAAGACCTCGTTTCATACGTGCCCCTTGTAATAAAAGGGAAAACCATATGATCTCCGGTCCCTTTAACAACGTTCCTTCGTGATCAAATGTAAGGAGTCAAACTAACGGGCAACTGTCTCTGTTTAAGGAATCTGCAGTATTACATTAGCATAGCAATCATCTTGCTGAATGCCGTAATCGTGTACTGAGAACACTTGTTTAGATTACTACCGTGACTGTGATCTTGAAGATTTCTTTACCTTCACTTAGAAAGGATGCCACTGGTACATTTGAATGTCAAGTTGCAGCAGCTTCAGAACCTGGGAAACGAATTGATTCATCGCCAAATGATAGACATGATATGTTCAAAGGTGTCATCCCATGTTAGCTGTTTACTGGGAAATCTGGGGACAATTCTCATGCCTGAGGGGGTTGCGGCTGGAAGTATCGTGAGCCCACAACCCCCTCCGACATTGTTTTGTAGGTTCCCAAACTTCCAGCTACACCGCCTATGGAGAAATACTAGGGTCTGATTTGGTGTTGTCAATGAGGATAAACCCTTACCATTTGACATATCCCATCTTACTAAATTATATACGAGATCAACCTAAGGACGTTTTCGGCGTTCGGCGTCCTTAGGTTGATCTCGTAGTTCCTACAATCAGAAAACGACGAATCTCTTTATGATAAACAGATCCATTTTGCAAGTTAGTTATTACGGATAGTCACGTTTAATATTTCAATTGAACACTTTTTTTTCTCAAAGGAGAAGATTATTCTGCATCTTTGATGCACTGAGAATTTCTACTCACATT
Source organism: Daucus carota subsp. sativus (assembly GCF_001625215.2). NCBI lineage: Eukaryota > Viridiplantae > Streptophyta > Magnoliopsida > Apiales > Apiaceae > Daucus > Daucus carota. The sequence goes on from NC_030389.2 coordinate 963,613, forward strand.
ATTCTTTTTTACATAAAATATAAAAAAATGTTCACATTCAATTTGCTATATTTACTATATATATATATACAAGCACTTAGTTCAATTTTGAGCTTATATTTAATATGAAACTTAAATAAGAATAATACAATCTTATTTTTATAAATCCCAAGCAAGGTCCTTATTTAGTAAATTATTTTATTATCAAGTCAAATTAGAAATAAAAACTATTGTATATTACTTTTATATTAATATAATAATAATATTTTTATCTTTAAAATTTTCTATTACAATACTATCAAAATTTTTAAATAATTACAATTAGAAAAAATGTAACCTATTTTAGTATTATTCATTTTATTAAATTATATTATTATTAACACTTATTTAAGCTGAAAATGAATTCGAAAATTCGTCTAATTAAATATAAATATGATTCATATTCATATAAAAAATTTAAATTTGCATTTCATTTTATAGCTCAAACGAATGTAATAGGTAAAATATAAATATAAGCATATATTATTGTATATTTCTTTCTATTATAGAAATATATAATATATAATTACATTTGAAAAATAACACTAGTCGACCATACATTTCACATTCCCCTGTTTATATCACACTCTCCCCTTTGTTGAAGCAGCAGCAGCAATGGCGAGTGGCAGGAAAAGAGGGCGACCCATCAAGCAAAAACCCAATAAAGAGCACCAAGAATCCCCAAATGACAACAAAAATGAATATGAAAAGATGAGACAGGAAAGAATCAAAGAGAATTTAGCAAGAATGAAGCAAATGGGTATCTTAGAACTCTCCAAGAAGCTCAGTGGTGAGTCTCGTAAGGCCTCTCCCTCGAAGAAGTCAAGGGGTTGTGTTAGAAAGATTCAAGCTTTGCCTGATTCAACTAGGAGGTCTTCTAGGTATGTTTTGTTTTTCATTTCAATGCCTTTTCCCGCCTAAATTGTTTGTTTCTTGATTGCCCTTTTTGTCAATTTGTTTGCTTCATGTGTTTTCTTGGTGGGAGTCTTGGTGATTTGGGGATGTATAAATGAATTAGCTTTATGGGTTCTGTATGTGTGTAAATAGAGCTTTGTTCTGATGGACTGCTGTTTGATTTTGAAGATAAATATCAAAATCAAATTTGGTGGTTGTTTGTGTGTGTTGGGGGGGGGGGGGGGGGGGGGCGTGTGTGAGTGATTATCAGTGTAAAGTCTCATAAACCCTCTCCATTGAGATAACCAAGGGCTTCCTTTAAAAAGATTTAAGCTTTACCTGATTGAACTAGGAGGTCATCTAGGTTTTTTTTTTTCGTTTTAATGTTTTTCCGGCATAAATTATTGAATTGTGATTGTTGGTTTATTTTTTAGATTTCCCTTTTTGTGATTCTGTTTGTGTATTATTTTTTTCCCTTTTTGGTGGGGTTCTTGATGATTTTGACTTGTATAAATTAATTAGCTTTATGGGTTTTGTGTGTGTGTAAGTTTAGTCGAAATGAATAGAGCTTTGTTCTGATGGACTAATATATGAAGATACATAAATTAATCAGCTTTATTGTTTGTGTGCACGCGTGTATATGTGTGTCAGATTTGGTGAAACGAATTGACCTCTGTGTAATGGACTAATATATGAGTTTGAAGATACAAAGACGAATCAACTTCATGGGCTTTGTATGTGTGTGTGTGTGTAAAGTTTGATGGGAAGAATAGAGCTTTTTTAGGATCAAATATATGAATACGTTGATTTGCCTTTTGATTTGACTCTGTAGAGGTCCTTACTTCACGAGTCTCTTTTGTGAGTGAAACACAAATAGCTCTATTTGTTGCATTTATTTACAGTTGTAGTTTCTGATGGAGATGACAAAATAAAGTTGTGCTATGCGCTTATGTGTATTTATGTTGAATCGGATTATAGGGATGAGCTCTACTACAAACAACTATATTTTGGAGTGTGGATTTGAAAATTTTATACTCCTAATTACTCGGACTCGGGTACGGAGTTTGGACACACACATATCCGAGAGTTAGACTTGGGAACTTTGAAAATTGGAGACACGGGGACACTGTCCTATTTTTGGACACGAGTACAGGGATACATCATGGTAAATTAATAAACAAGTATGATAAGTTAGACATCTTAACAAAAAAGTAACAATAAAACTCAAATTTGACATGATTTTGTAGGGGATTTTGCAAATTAGGCGTCTTCTGTACTTTAATCCCATTCTTGCTTCTTTCTTTTTTCTCACATATTTCTTTTGAATTGTAAGTTTGACTCATATTTGATTTTTGAATTTGGTCAAACATTTTAGTCAAAGGATCTGACACGAAATAAGGGTCGTGTCCGAGTGTCCAACACGGTTACGGCAACCTAAATAGAAGAGTCAGAGTAACATAGCTCCTTAAAGATATATGTTATTTTTTTAAATTGATTTTGAGGAATTTTTCTTTTGAAAAAGAAATTGAGTTCTTTGTGTTCTTACATTATCTTGTTGCATGGTTACATAGATTGAATACTATGACGCGGGTTAATTATGCTGAAGGGGCACACTCTCCTAAAAAAGCCGGGAGAGCTGCAAGGGTTACTGAGATTCATCTACAACAAGGTTCAGAACCTGAAATTTATACGGCAGAGCATGAAAAACTTTTAGGTGATTGCAAGACAAAATGGGCTTTGTATGTGGATGGTTACGACAAAAATGGGAAACGAATATATGATCCAGTTGAAGGGAAGGGTTGCCATCAGTGCAGGTAATTTCTTACATCATTGTTTAAGGGTTATGTAACACAACAAAAATTAGGTGGACAACAAACACACTTGGCTTTAGCATTAATATTTTCTTATAGTAAGTTAAGGAATCTATGTTAGGTACTTGGAGGAACAATCTACTAGTCTTGTTTATTATTTGGCTGATAAATTTTATACACAAGTAAGGAGCAAGGGCTGGTATATTAAAAGGGGTAGCAGTTGATCCTTTAGATAGGTCTAGCCGTCTAGCCGAAATATCAAATAGGTTAGTCCAAAATCTATGTTGCAGTAAAAAGTAATGTTGACGAGACAATGGCACAGCCACTGAAGAGGGGTTGGGGGTTGGGAAGGTGTGTGTGGTTATTAACTTCGTTCTCAAAGTTAATGAGCATACAGCATGCCTAACTTGGTACTGCTTAAACAGTTTTGACAATTATGCAATAAATGATTAAAAATTTCAACAAGACAGGTAGGAAGAAAGATAGGCATTGCTCAATTAAGATATCCAACAGCCCTGTGGCTGGTTCATGTAGCAGTATTAAGCATCGTGCCAAGTAGAGAGGATCAAAAGTAATTATTTGCACGTCTCCACTATCCACGGGTAGCATTCTTCATTATTTTCTTTTAAATACCTGCTGATTCTGTTAGTGTTACAAGGTAAAAATTACTTGACAACATGAAATGAATTATAAAGCTTACATTTATCATCAGTTCCAAAGCTGTCATTTCAAGGTTCATAGTACCTAGCGAGTCTCAGCAGATTATGGGTTAAGCCCATAATAGTTCCTTTACTATCGGTTTAATACAAATAGGAACTATGGTCCAAATGCAGTAAACTTCTTTGGTGGCCCCACATATTTTTGTATCTAATAAGATATAAAAAAGTTTTTAACCACATAATATAATTGCATTTACTCCATTATAAAAAGCAGACTCACATATTCATGGATATTTACCATAACATATATATGTATATGAACTTGGTGCTTTTAATTTATAGTCCATAATGATGTAACCAGTTTCAGTATCTTGTTTTTGTTTATTTTATACACGGCCTTGTTTCACGCTTATGGTTTTAATAAATTCTGTACTGTTCACATGGGATCAACTCTTAATTTGATAACAATCTCCTTCAGGCAGAAAACTCTTGGACGGCGTACTCGGTGCAGCTCTTGCAAGACAGGACAAGGGCAATTTTGTGGCGACTGTTTATTCACGAGGTACAGCGATATCATGCTTGAAAATTGTAGTGCACATAACGTATTAATTAAAATTTGCCTCTATAATATTTCTTCCACTGGGAATTAGATGTTCAATTATCTATATAGATTTTAGAAAGTCCGTTGCTGCTTTATTTATGTAATTTGTAACTCTGTAGTCTGTACATAGAATTCAACTTTAAGTTTGTCCTTAAAGATGATGAATAAAATTTACTTAAGAGAGGAGACATTTTTCATGGGAAAGGAGTATGTGCTGTCATGTGTCAGTGCGGCAATCATTTTTTATTATTTTTTTACTTTGTGCAGATACGGTGAAAATGTTATTGAAGTGAATAAGAATCAAAGCTGGATTTGCCCTGTCTGTCGAGGAATATGCAACTGCAGTTGTTGCCGACTAAGCAAAGGATGGAAGCCTACTGGTTCCATCTATAGGAAGGTTAAACATATCTTCTTGCAGTACTTTGAATGTTTATTTTATTGTATGACCTGCCCCTCTGTTTTTTTGGGTATCTTTCATATATTAAAACACATTAGATATATATTTATTGAGAGGGGAGGTGAGGGTTCCAACCATGACCTTTGCCCATGTAGGAGGGGAACAAGCCATGGCACTGGGCTGTCAACTGAAACACCTCCCTACCCTCCGAATACAATAGTTTGAGTGGATGTTAGTGATTACTACTTGACAATTTCAGTGTATTCAGTTTTCTTTATTACTTCTCTATTGAATCTTACTTTCATCTGGGAAGTTGAATTTGATACAACGTTGACGCTTAATATGCGCTAAAATTTATTGTTGAAGGACCTAAACTCAATTATATGATCATTTCAGGTGAAACGTCTAGGGTTCAAATCTGTGGCACATTATCTCATTCAAAGCCGATTTGCTCAAACAATCCAAGAAGGGCCAACTAAAGAAGATCCAGATTCTCAGAACGGGCTATTGCCTACTACAAATGGAGAATCTGAGCCAACCTATGGAATTTCGAACTCGCAATCAGACGGGAATGAAGAAATAGAAGAGGATAGTGATCTTGGTAGCATGAACGGCGGTACATACAACCAAGATGGAAACATTGAAGATTATGATACCGTTAACAATAATGAACGGAAGTGAGGAGTACCATGGTAAGAATATTTGAAACTTCTAGAAGCTGAGTTTTTGAAATCGGCATAATCATGCCATATTGCTTTTAGTGGTACCTGACTAGCTTTCGAAAAACTCAAGAAATTTATATGCACATTTGTGTACTTTATGAAGTGATGATTTGGTAGAATTTTTGAGTCCTAAGCAAGAAATGTGTATAATTGATAATCTATGTGCATTTTATACTTGTTTTTGTTACGCACATACATGGTTCATCAGATAACCATGTTCTCACCTTTGCATGTTATGAAATAACACTTTTGAAGAACTTCTGAATTTTAAGCAAGAAAATTGATAAACGATAATCTATGTGCATTTTATACTTATCATTTTTTTTGTATTAAATTAAATCTCCACGCTGACATTCATGGTTTATCAGATAACCATCCGTGTTTTGTCATACATATATGATTTTTTAAATAACCTTCTTTTATGCATACAAGATATTATGTACTTTTTTTTTATATATAGTTATATTCAGAAGGGGATCTTAACGAATTACTGTGAATTGTGCCTATGTTCTAATTATTGCTTTATGCATACAAAGTCCAACTAATATGAGAAGATTTGTATTAGTAATATGATTAGTGATGCATTTTAACTGATTTCTATATGATATATAAGCAAGTGCAAATGTTCATACTTCATATTAGTATTACTTGGCTTATTTTCAAACTAATGATTCTACCTTATTGATTAAGTACATATATAGATTTATGCATTTTATTTTCTTTCTTTGATAGTAACATAGAGAACATCGTTTCCCTTAGTTCAACAAAAATGATTCATCTAGTGTTTCCATTAGAAAGATAATATCTTGTACGCATAACTAGTTACAATAAGTAATTAATGCTAATTACTAGCATGTTTATTTATTTTATATATTATCTTCTAATCATACACAATTTGTATCTAGAATCTGAAAATTCCGATCTTTGAGGTTCTGTCTGTAGCAGCATGCAACAAATCTGTAAGGACATTGCTTATAGTATGAAAGTGATATGATTCTGGGAACTAGCTAGATTTCAACTGATATATTGTTATATGTATTATGTACAAGCAAAGAGCGGTTTTTAATAGTAGTGTTATTGATGCATGTATAATTTCTGAAACAGGTAAAATTTTGTAGCTTGTTATGGAGATGCTGGTGATGATGAAAATTTCTGAGGTTTAATGAAGAGGACAGTGGTAAGTATATTTTTGAAAGTTTGATAGATTTTGAAATCGACTCAAGTCTTGAGCCCAACATATAATGATATATATAGTGTTTTGGCACCTGAACTGTTTTCCAACAAGTATTTGGAACATCTATGAGCAATCTTGTACTTTGGTACTCACATTCAGCTGCCTTTTCCTGTTACGATGCAGTAATTTTGTAGCTTTTAAGTGTTATAAGCAGTCATGAATGTTAAATCTGTTCGGGTTTCTGTTTTTGGTTATGTTCAGGGAAATTTTTAAGCTGACATCATGATTTATCAAGCACCTGTGTTTATGTTGTGTGTATCAATATTTTTGTCTTTAATAATTATAATTAAAGCTTAACTATAAAGAATTTTATTTGTATTGAGCTTGTTTATTTTTTGTTAATGCATTTAGTTTTGTTCGTACAAGTAAATCATATAATTACATTTATACAGAATAAAGTGGCAAGAAGGCTGATGATACAACAAATAATTATATTGAGAATTTTTAAACTTCAAATGATTCTAATTATGAAAGATAGCATGCTTAAATTTTTTTTTTATCATAAATACTAAATAGTATAAATTTTGTTAATTACAAAAATTCTTAGTAACCTATAAAAGTGTTATGTGGGGAAAGCAACAAAAATAATTAGCTTTTATTTAGAAGACATAAATTAGTATTATCTATTGATGTCAAAGAAATGAATTGTTAATGTATTCATAAAAAAAAAAGTAATCTCCAGCTTTGTGGATCATAATAAGACTCAGTCATATCCATATTTAGTATATTGTTCATGCAAAACAAGTAAAACTTAACAAAAACAGAAAATTTACACCTTGAAAATCTATGGTAAAATATTGGATTCCAGGAATTTAGTGTGCTAAATGTGGTAATAATTATCAGCAGCCTCTCAATTATCTTGAGGTCATATTTCTGTCAACCATCTATATACCCTCCATACATTGGCATGTAGTATAAGCAGCCTTGGGCCTATCCAAGGAAGTTTTGAAAAGCATGGCTTTTCCTACGATTATGAAGGCCTTTGGCTGCCTTCTTTTGTTGTCTCTCTTTTCTTTTTCATTTGTTTTGTCGACGTCTGAAGAAGTTCCGGAAGGTTCTGAATTTGGAGTTGATGCTCGTGCCAGTTTTGCCAATCCCAGGCTTAGAAATGCTTACATTGCACTTCAAGCATGGAAAAAAGCTATATTTTCTGACCCAAAAAATATGACAGGGAATTGGGTTGGTCCTAATGTTTGCTCATATAATGGTGTGTTTTGTGAGCGAGCATTAGATGATCCGAATTTGACTGTTGTTGCTGGTATTGATCTTAACAGCGGAGATATTGCTGGGCATTTAGTGACACAACTTGGTCTCTTGACGGATATTGCACTTTTCCATATCAACAGTAATCGTTTTTGTGGCATTATTCCTGAAGAGTTCTGTAAGTTGACACTTCTGCATGAATTTGATGTGAGCAATAACAGATTTGTTGGTACCTTCCCGAAAGTTGGTACTTGTTTGCCTGCCCTCAAGTACCTTGATCTTCGGTATAATGATTTTGAAGGGCCATTGCCTCGAGAACTTTTTGATAAGCCTCTGGATGCTTTGTTCTTGAACAACAATCGGTTCTCGTCCCACATCCCTGAAAATCTTGGAAACTCACCTGCTTCGGTGATTGTTTTGGCTAACAATGAATTAACAGGCTGTATGCCCAACAGTATTGGCAAAATGGACAAAACATTGAATGAGTTAATTTTCTTGAATAATAACTTGACTGGTTGCTTGCCTGAAGAACTTGGAATGTTGGGAAATCTGGATGTGTTTGATATCAGCTATAACAACTATATTGGGACACTACCGAAGAACTTAGGAGGGTTGAAACTGTTAACCAGAATCGACATTGGACATAACAACTTCTCTGGGGTAGTTTCTGACTCTGTCTGCGCGTTGCCAAGCTTACAGAACTTCACATATTCTTACAACTATTTCCAAGATGAGATGAAATCTTGTTTAGCACAAAAGCCCAACCTAGTGTTTGATTTCAAGAAAAATTGTTTGCCTGACAAACCAGACCAAAGAACTCCAGAAGAATGTTATCCTGTGGTGAAGAATCCTGTCAAATGTGAAGCTGTTGGTTGCAGACCAAATCCCACTCACCCAAGTCCTGTGAATATTTCTCCTCCATCCAAAGTGCAACCAGAAACACGAAATCCACAGCCGAAACCTCAGCCACCTAAGACTTCACCCCCTCCAAGTCCGAAGCCCACACCGGCTCCTGTAGTCGAACCACCACCATCACAACCTGTAGCATCTCCACCACCACCAGTTGCCTCACCCCCACCACCCGTACATTCACCTCCCCCACCTGTAGCCTCACCTCCACCACCCGTACATTCACCTCCACCACCTGTAGCCTCACCTCCACCACCCGTGCATTCACCTCCCCCACCTGTAGCCTCACCTCCTCCCCCAACTCCCTCCCCTCCTCCTCCAACTCCCTCACCTCCTCCCCCGTCCCCTCCTCCACCAGTTCATTCACCTCCACCTCCTTCACCTCCTCCGCCCTCACCTTCACCTCCACCACCAGTCCACTCACCTCCCCCACCCTCACCCTCACCTCCACCACCAGTCCACTCACCTCCCCCGCCAGTACACTCACCACCTCCACCCGTCTTCTCCCCACCACCGCCTGTCTTCTCTCCACCACCCCCTGCTCCAGTTCATTCTCCACCACCACCACCAGTCCTCTCACCACCTCCTGCTCCAGTTCATTCCCCACCACCACCAGTCCTCTCACCACCACCACCTGCTCCGGTTCATTCCCCACCACCACCAGTCCTATCACCACCTCCCGCTCCAGTCCATTCTCCGCCACCACCAACTCCTCAACAATCACCACCTCCCGCAGATGATTTCATCTTGCCAGATAATATAGGAGCCCTTTATGCATCACCACCTCCACCTATGTTCCAAGGCTATTAAACCAGCTAGTACTCATTCATATTCTTGATCAATGTAACTATCATTGTAACTTCATTACAAAAGAACATGAACCTTTGAACTGGGCATGAAATGATTTATGAATATTTCTTCAGTGTCTATTATTCTTCATTATCTTTTTTATGTCTTCATCAGACCAAAATCGAGACCACCAAGCTAAAAAAGAGCTCTCATACCATGTTAAAAGACAAAGAGTTTCAAATATATTATTTTAATTACAACTAAGTCGTATATTATTAACACAAGTTTACTTTGTCACATATTAACATTTTCTAATCAAGTCGTATAAATTTTAAACCCCGACTAAAAATGGTTGATCATATTCATTTGTGAAAACAATCACGGGTCCTTAACGAAATTTGCTTGGAATTCAAGATGTTTTTTTTGAGATTTAGAAAATTTAGTAATTATAGACATAATTTATAATAGATGACAATAGTCATAAGTACCTATCGCCACATTAATCGAATGAACCTCGGTGAAAACGATTTGTTAAGACTCCAAATCTCGAGATATTATCATAAATTTATCAAAATTAACGAGATATTTGCTACGATATAAGTCAAACCGATATCATTTTCTATACATACCTGTAAATTCAGATAAGAAAAATTCTTTAATCAAGATTTGTGTGAAACTAATCCACACAAATCTGGACTCGAGTACTGATTTGATGTAATTCATTCTTGAATTCCAAACTTTTATACTTAAACATAAGTTAACTATCTAATACATGCCTAAATTCACAGCAACAGAAGTTGAAGACATTCCATTAGTTAATCTTTTTTATAACTCATTTTCTAACAACTCACAGCTCAGTTAATTTTTGTAATGACCTTACAGAGCGATCCGTGTATCAATTGAGTTGCATACTTCAAAATCTTTTACTTATTTTTTTATTGATGCCATCTAAATAAGTATCTATCCCAACATCAAATAACATCACATAAGTTTAATTTCTTGACATCTAAAAACAGCTTTAAGCAATGTCTGCGGTTTTAGTGAGGAGAGGAGCTCAAAGACTAGTAGGCACATTTCCTCTGTTCTCTACGAAGCCTAACCCTAATTCACAACCCAAAGCCCCCTTTATTCCTTCTCCATCCACCACTCATCCCGAGCTTAAACAATTACTCTATCAGAAGTCTAAGGTTGGTTTCGATACACTCCACAATGCTCTTCTGGTGTTCGATGAAATGCTCCTTCTGAAATCTAGGCTTTCTGTTCTGCATTTCACACAACTGTTATCCGCCCTCGTTCGGATGAAAGAATACTCTGTTGCCGTTTCCATGTTCAGAGAATTGCGTGTTTTAAGCATTCCTGTTGATATTGTTACCTTTAATACTATCATCCATTCCTGTTGTCACTTGAATACGCTTGATTATGCCTTTTCGTTGCTTGCTGGAATCATCAAGAGTGGTTGGGTGCCTGATGTCTATACCTACAACACTCTCATCAAGGGCCTTCTGTCTCAAGACAGGCCTTTGGAGGCTGAGCATCTATTTAGGAATCTTATCAGATTTCGAGAAATTCAGCCTGATGTAGTTACCTATAACACTATCATTGATGGTCTCTGCAAAACTTCAAATACCTCCATGGCTCTAAAGTTGTTAAGAATGATGGAGAAGCTAGGTTGTAAACCCGATGCGATAACTTATAACTCCATTATCGATTCTCTGTGCAAAGAAAGACAAGTCGATCATGCATTGGATCTTGTTTCTGAAATGACATTAAAAGGCATTCCACCCAATGTTATAACCTATAACACATTACTTCAAGGTCTTTGCAGCTCCGGCCGATGGGAGGACATTGAGCGTTTGTTAAGTGAAATGGGTGCTCGGAAGATCCCTCCTGATTTGCACCCTACAATATATTAGTTGATGCATACTGCAAAGAAGGGAGGACAAAAGATGCTCAAGATGTTATTGAAATTATGATCCAGAGAAGTGTACCTCCTGATGTAATCACCTACAACACACTAATGGATGGGTTTTGTTTAACAGGCAAAATGGACAGGGCATTAGAGGTGCTGAATACCATGAGGAGTAATGGAATAGCGCCAAATTGTAATAGCTTTAACATTCTGATAAATGGCTATTGTAAGAGGCAGGAACTAGACAAAGCCATCAGTCTCCTCAGACAAATGTCTGCTGAAGGTCTGAAACCTGTAGTTGAAACCTACAATACACTGATGCATGGTCTCATTCAGATGGGTAGACATGCTGAGGTGCACAACCTTTTCCATGAAATGCTAAAAAAAGGTAATAAACCAAATATCGTAACATGTCGAATTCTGTTGGATGGCCTTTGCAAGAACCGATACATGGATGAAGCAATTTCTTTCTTTCGAATGATGGAATGTAAAGGTATAGTTCATGATATTCAAATCCATAATATCCTCATCCATGGTCTCTGCAAGAACAGAAAACTTGATGAGGCCAGAAATATTTTTGATAAGCTTGCTTCGAGAGGTTTGCAACCCAATGTCATAACACACAACATAATGATCAGAGGACTTTGTCAAGAAGGGTTATTTGAGGAAGCAAAGATTTTACTTGCTGAAATGGAAACTAGTGGTTGTTTGCCTAACGATGTGACTTACAACACGATGATCCGTGGAAGCCTTTTGAATAAAAGATACGAAGAAGCAGTTGTACTGATTGAGAACATGCGAGCTCACAATTTCTCAGCAGATGCATCTACCACATCCATGGTAGCAGACCTATTACCTAAAGAAGAACAGGAAGTAGAGGAAGAACAGGATCCCGCCGTTCTTGCTTTCTGCAAATGGTTTTTGCAACAGGTACTGAAATTTATTTTCTTTGTTATATATTATCATCTCCTAACTTCTCTAAGTTATCTGCTATAGTAATTTGTTTTGCTGAGTAAATAATTATATCTATTAGCAACTTAAGGGGTACCATCAGTTTGTTTAGAGGTAGTAGACAATGGATTAGAGACTGTAATACTATCAGTTTCAAAATTATAAATTTATCGAGTTTCAGCCGAAGTATCTTATCTATTTGAAAAAATCCACTCACTGGTATAAAATTTTGCTGTCTGAACCATAAATATTTGAAATTTGTGGGTAGATTTCTCATCGTGGACAATAATATTTGATCGAAGATAAGAAAAGAGGCTATCTGAACATATTTGTTTATAACTCCTCAATTATTCTTCTCATCAATCATCACGGTCTGCATTTTGGAGTAGAGTTACATTTTTGTCACTTGGCATTGGATGGTACGAGCATTCATCTAACATTCTTTTGTTTAGATCTGCATTTGTATTTGAATTTCAAATTACTCACATTCTTGCATATGTTCTTGTCTTAAAGTTCAAAATTCTTAAAAGTTCACAAATGAAACCTCTTCTCGATTAAGAAATTATAGTACCTCACCTACAACACACTAATGGGTGGATTTTCTTAACAGGAAAACCATGAGGAGTAATGGGATAGCGCCAGATTGTTATACTCATTGAACGTGTTTACTCATGTTTCTTAGAAAAATTGATCCAGATTATCTATGATGGCCTACAACCAGAATTAGAATGAATTTTTCTTCTTCTAAAAGTTCCTTTGTGTCTATTAACATGTAGGACGTACTTTCAAGTAGGGCTGTCAATGGATCGGATATCCGGTCCGACCCGGTCCGATCCAGGGGCTAACGGAGCGGATATGGATCACTTAAAATAAAATCCGATCCGGAAAAAATCCGATCCGAAAAATATCCGATCCGATATGTATAGGATATGGATTTAATATGATCCGATCCGAAAAAAATCCGATCCGACTTATATATATATATATATATATATATATATATATATATATATTTATTTATTTATTTATTTATTTATATTTATTTATTTATTTATATGTGTATATATATACTCTATTAATATATTATATACATAAATAAATAAAATTAGAGAGCATTTGAACTTGGATAGTTGAACTTATTAAGCATCTGGTTTCAGAGTTTTGAGCTGCATTAGTACAACCTATAAATTTGAAGTTTCACATATTTTATTTTATTAGAGATTTGTAATATTTATAAGTTAACGTAGTGTTTCTAAATTCTAAACTTCCAGAATTTATCAAAGATTTCAATATTTGAACAAATATGTTTTTGTATTTTAAAACACTACATTTTGATTTTATAAATTATTATTATGAGTGGTTTCAACACATTTTTATAGGTGAAGACTTTTTTTTGTTTGAATATAAACGGAGCGGAGCTCCGATCCGAAAATCCGTGATCCTACGGATTAGGATATGGATCGTGTTCTAAAAAATCCGGTTGAAATCCGATCCGAATCCGAATCCGATAAAATTATACGGATCAGGATATGGATCATGCCTGATCCGATCCAGATCCGATCCATTGACACCCCTACTTTCAAGTTCAGGTGTTACTTCATTGATTTCTTATTTGTTGCGAATCTTAAAATCGCTTGGAGGCTGATGGGATATGAGTTATGTACAAGACCACCAATCAGCTGGTTGGTTTGTTTAAAAGTTAGAACTCGGGTTAACTAGGTTCGATTTGATTCGTTTAAAACTTAAGCTCGAAACGGGATATGTAGTTAAAAATCAGCTCGGAACAACATATGTTGTTTAAAAATTCGGTTTGAGCTTGGCTCGTTAAAACTAAAACTATTGTTAAAAATATTGATGCATATCGTCACAGAGATATCAAAGGTATTAGTTTTCTTGTAAATATTTTGAGCCCGCAACAATATTGTACAATAAAAGTTGATGAAGTAACAAATAACAAGCAACACATACACAATGATGTACCGCAACAATATTGTACAATAAAAGTTGATGAAGTAACAAATAACAAGCAACACATACACAATGATGTACCTGGTCCAAGTCGTCCAGGTGTTAAAAGGGTTCAATTTCTTGAACACATACACAATGATGTATAAGCTTGGTTCAATTTATATTTAGAGTAAAAAGCAAGATGTGTACCTGAAGTTACATCTTTGTGCATTTTGTGTACCTTAATTTTCGAATATAGCAAAGTGTGTACCTCTAGTTTCAAAATTCATGCATTATGTGTATTTCCGTTTAAATTTTTTAACAGAGTTAGTGCCTAGTGGTGAGGGGCAACAATTAGGGGTGAACACGGGTTGGGTCGGTCGGGTTAGGGGCAAAAAAATGACCCAACCCAATTAGTTCGGTTTATAAAAAATTAACCCATTAATCAAAAAAAATATACATAACCCAACCTTGCTAATTAAAATATGGTTTGGGTTGGTTCGGTTTGGGTCGGGTTTTACAAGCAAAAAAAGAAAATACAAACTAAATAAACTGTCAATGCTGCCAAATTGCCAATCTGCTCCAGTTCACCGTTCTTGCACTTCATAGTGAGTAATACATAACAAAATATTGTCCTAATTTACATATCAGAAGATAGTCTGCTTAAAAGTTATATAAGGGCAGTTCTAGTTTTAGCATCTGGTGAGTTGTAAATTAATTTAATAGTTGATCTGTCATTCAACAGTATCTAGTGAGTGAGAATTTAAAAAAAACCAGCAAACTATGTGGTAAAAAAATATTGGACCTGGGAATAATATGTTTATTTAATTATTTTTATATAAACGGGTTGGGTTGGGTTGGTTAAGGGTTAAAATATGTTAAACCCTGACCCAACCCAATTTATTCGGATTTTTTGAAAATCAACCCATTTAATAATCGGTTTCGAATGGTTCGGTTTAATCAGGTGAAAAAAGGGTTGGTTTGGGTCGGTTTTTGCGGTTTGGGTTGGTTTTGTTCACCCCTAGCAACAATGGTAATTACTTGACTAACGAGTCCAGTACTGCATCAGTGCATCTGCTCTATCAACCAACCAAGTTATGAGCAAAGCAAAATCAAGGTTTTCTTCTTCCTTTATATAAATATTTAAATACTAAATTTTGTTCAGATTTTTCTTTCACATAATTTGTAAAATTAATTTTTTATAAGAATCATATTCCCACTATATAAACAATTAGGGTGACGGAGTTATATTTTATAGGAACATTAAAGTACGTGCCGAGCAGTGAATTGAAAACGTATAAAAATTAAAGTATGTGCCGAGTAGTGAATAAAAAACGTATAAAAATGAGGGGATACAAGGATAGTGAATAAAAAAACTTATAAAAATGAGGGGGACACAAGGAGTATATTATATTAGAACAGGAAAATGATATATATTTATTTTATAGAATTTTTTGATAATTTTATTTTTTTAGAGTTCTGAAAATAAAAAAAAATCATCAAATAATATAAAATCTATTTACTTATATCTTCGACGACCTAACTTGACAAATAAATTATAATTAAAATATAATCTTCTTTAATAATATATTTAATTAATAAATTAGTGTAAAATGATTAGATTTCAGTGTATCCAATAAATTTTTTTTCCCAAATTCTCTCATAAATATAATAGATATTTATATAAATTATTATCATACATTTTACATAATAATTAATATTTGGAAATTTTTTACGGAATAAATATTTGTAATTAAAAATTCGTATCCACAAATATAATATATATAATTATTACTCCCAATGTCCCCCTAATTGTTTATCTTGGTAGATTAAGATTTAACACGCATTTTAAAATTTCTATAAAAATAATTTCACAAATTACGTTGAAAACATTTTGTATTCAATAAATTTTTTGGCTAATTATTTCATAAATATAATAAGTATTTATATACATTATTATCATACATTTTACAAAAAAATTAATATTTACAATTTTTTATGAAATAAATGTTTGTAATTAAAAATTAGGATCCAAAAATATGATATACATAATTAATTACTATTTCCTCCGTCACCCCAATTATTTATATTGTGGGACATATTTAACACGCATTTTTAGAATTCTTATGAAATTAATTTTACAAATGTGTAAAAGAAAATTCTGAATAAAATTTAGTTTTTAAATATTTATAAAAAAGAAGTAGAAAATCTTGATTTTGCTTTGCTTACTTGATTGATAGAGGCATAGAGCAGATACACTGCAGCAGTACATGTGGACACGCCGCTAGTCAAATAATTACCACTGTTGTCCTTCACCACTAACTCCGTTAAAAGATTTTTAACGGAAATACACACAATGCACCAATCTTGAAACTGGAAGTACACACTTTGCTATATTCGAAAATTGAGGTACACAAAATGCACAACGGTGTAACTTCAGGTACACACCTTGTCATTTACTCTTATATTTATGATAGTAGTAACAGATAAGCTTGGTTGTTATTTATGTTTATCTGTTCTTAAATTAGTCTGTTATTGTGTGTGGCTGATATTTAGTCCATCACTCCTATTCTGACGTGACAATTACCAGTTCACTCCGGTTCTTGATTCACAAAATATTCTGCATTCAACCATTAAACTCTTTAAAAACAGATTTAAGCAATGTCTGCCATTTTCCTGAGAAGCACGGTACAAATGCAATGATTTACCCACTCCAAGGTGCAATTTATGTTTATGACAGTACTAACAGATAAGCTTGGTTGTTATTTATGTTTGTCTGTTTTTAAATTTGTCTGTTATTTAGTCCATCACTCTTATTCTGATGTGACAATTATCAGTTCTTGATTCACAAAATATTTAAGCAATGTCTGCCATTTTCCTGAGAAAAGGAGCTCAAAGACTCGCATGCACATTTCCTCTGTTCTCTACGAAGCCTAACCCTAATTCACAACCCAAACCCCCCTTTATTCCTTCTCCATCCACCACTCATCCCGAGCTAAAACTACTACTCTATCAGAAATCCAAGGTTGGTTTCGATAAACTCGACGATGCTCTTCTTCTGTTCGATAAAATGCTCCTTCTGAAATCTAAGCTTTCTGTTCTGCATTTCAACCAACTGTTAGCCGCCCTCGTTCGGATGAAAGAATACTCTGTTGCTGTCTCCATGTTTCGAGAAATGCGTGTGTTAAGCATTCCTGTTAATATTGTTACCTATACTACTGCCATCCATTCCTGTTGTCACTTGAATACGCTTGATTATGCCTTTTCGTTACTTGCTGGAATCATCAAGAGTGGTTGGGTGCCCGATGTCGTGACCTACACCACTCTCATCAAAGGCCTTCTGTCTCAAGACAGGGCTTTGGAGGCTGAGCATCTATTTAGGAAGCTTATCAGATTTCGAGAAATTCAGCCTGATGTAGTGACATATAGCACCATCATTGATGGTCTCTGCAAAACTTCAAATACCTCCATGGCTCTCAAGTTGTTAAGAAAGATGGAGAAGTTAGGTTGTAGACCCGATGCAATAACTTATACCTCGATTATTGATTCTTTGTGCAAAGAGAGACAAGTCGATAATGCATTGGATCTTGTGTCTGAAATGACCCACAAAGGCATATCACCAGATGTTATAACCTATAACAGATTACTTCAAGGCCTTTGCAGCTCTAGCCGATGGGAGGACATTGAGCCGTTGTTAACTGAGAGGGGTGCTCAGAAGATCCCTCCTGATTTGCATACCTATAGTATATTAGTTGATGCATACTGCAAAGAAGGGAGGACAAAAGATGCAGAAGATTTGATTAAAACTATGATCCAGAAAGGTGTGCCTCCTGATGTAATCACCTACAGTGCGCTTATGGATGGATTTTGTTTAAGAGGCAAAATGGACAGGGCACTAGAGGTGCTGAATACAATGAGAAGTAATGGGATAGCGCCAGATTGTTATAGCTTTAACATTCTGATAAATGGCTATTGTAAGAGGCAGGAACTAGAAAAAGCCATCAATCTCCTCAGACAAATGCATGTTGAAGGTATAAAAGCCAATGTTCAAACCTACAGCACCATCATACATGGTCTCTTTCAGATGGGTAGACATAATGATGTGCACAACCTTTGCCATGAAATGCTAAAGAAAGGTATTAAACCAAATATTGTAACTTGTCGAATTCTGTTGGATGGCCTTTGCACGAATCGACACATGGATGAAGCAATTTCCTTCTTTCGAATGATGGAATGTGAAGGTATAGTTCATGATATTCAAGTACATAGTATCCTCATGGATGGTCTCTGCAAGAACAGAAAACTTGACGAGGCCAGAAATATTTTTGATAAGCTTGCTTCGAGAGGTTTGCAACCCGATGTCATAACACACAACATAATGATCAGAGGACTTTGTCAAGAAGGGTTATTTGACGAAGCAAAGATGTTACTTTCTAAAATGGAATCTAGTGGTTGTTTGCCTGACGATGTGACTTACAACACGATCATCCGTGGAAGCCTCTTGAATAAAAGATACGAAGAAGCAGTTGTACTGATTGAGAACATGAGAGCTCACAATTTCTCAGCGGATGCATCTACCACATCCATGGTAGCAGACCTATTACCTAAAGAAGAACAGGAAGAAGAGGAAGAACAGGACCCCGCCGTTCTTGCTTTCTGCAAATGGTTTTTGCAACAGGTACTGAAATTTATGGTTCATTGTTATGTATTATCATCTCCTAACTTCTTAAGTTATCTGCTATAGTAATATGTTTTGCCGAGTAAAGAATTATATCGATTAGCAACTTAAGGGATACCATCAGTTTGTTTAGAGGTAATAGACAATGGATTAGAGACTGTAATACTATCTCTTCTATATGTATTAAGGACAGTCTATGTTCAAGTTGTCATTTGGAATTGAAAGCTAGCATTTAGACGCTTCCCATAATACGGAAAAACAAATCAGCATTTAAAAATAATAAAAGAAGCCTCTGTACTACCTCTATAATGCATATATCAGATAATTTTATTCGAGAAATACCCTTCAGCACGCATGTTAAGGCTTTCACAAACAAGCTCATTTCTCTTTCTCCTGATATTATCTGTTATACCATTCAGGCTTCTACTAATGCTATTTCATATTCTATTATTAAAAGGATTGTGACTAAGTAAAAGCAATGCCAAGCAGTATTATCTATGGAGACGGTGCTGAGAATCAAGTAATATTATTGCTACAAACCAGTGATAATAGGAGGATTGAGCACTATTGAACAGGAATGACAATATAACTCAGACCAATATTGATGATTTTGATCTACCTTGAAATAAAAAGGACCTCCGATCGAGGTGTGGTTCAGCCTCCGTATGAATAACAACAAGCTAAATGAAGTGTATTTTATTTGGAGTTCAAAAGAGAATTTATATAGAGATTTGAGCATTCGAGAGGGTCAGGCTCTGCTAATTAAAATAACAAAAACTCTTTTTTTTTTTTTTTGACAAAAAATAACAAAAACTCTTAAATGAATGGATAATTGCTACTTTTTCCTTACACTTCCTTTATGTCTCCCTCCTTCCGCTTGCTAGCTTTTCCCTGCTATGCAACTCCATTATGCTAAGTCTCCTGGAGATGCACTAATATAGAGAACAAAACAGAAATTTGTAAAAATTTACCTAAGGGGTCAACATGGTTGGAGTTGAAACATTATCTCCAGTTTTCTAAATTTGAATTGGCACATCACATTTAGCTAATTGGTTGTTTTAGTTAAATTAGCTATTTTTGACATATGAAGTTGGGGAAAAGATTATTCTATCTCAATTCTCAAGGATATTCCGTTTGATACAAAAAAAAAGTGTTGGATATATTAAAATTTCGATCCAGACAGTAAGGATAAAATCAATTGCATGCCAGATTAGCAAAAATCACTTGTGTACATCTTCCAGCACTATCAGATTGACTGATGAAATGACTGTTTCGCAACTTTTGTGGTCTAGGGGATTACACAAAATAACAAGTTGGAACAGAAAATGAAGTATGAATATTGCTTGTCGAATCACAAGGAGCTTACAGTTTATGAGTTATGACATGTTGCTGAAATTTTCATGCGTTAAAGCATTAAACTACTAGGAAATGGAACAAGGTTAATTGAACAGCTATCATATGGCAGGTTTTAGTTTTATATAGTTGCATTATTATTGGGATTTCTATATAGTGGTACTTTTGATTCTGCTCGCTACTAAAAATGCCGTCAATTGTTATAGAACACTAGAAAGTGAGAGTCTGCGTCAATTCTCAGAGATTTGGGTTATAGAGTGTTTGCAAGAATATAGTTCTCTGTGGTTTATGCTTTTCTCATGTTCTCCTTGTTTCATCCATGTGGCTTTGGCAGAGACAAAACAGTGATATTAGGCTATTCGGTTTGGAAACAAAGCTCGCGTTTTGAATAATCTTGTATTTCTCTGGTTCTAATAATTTAATGTGGAAAATAAAGTTTCGGTTTGTTAGGTGAAACTTTTATTGGTTGCGCAATATTTTCTTCCTAATCTGTGTAGTCCCTTATATGTTTGTGCTTCCTGTTTGATATTGTGCAGAAGGATGATCATGCTGACAGCTCGAGCACATTCTGGATTTGAGAAGATCAGTCAAATAGATATGAAGGTCTCTACATCAAATGCTGGGTAACTAAAGTGCATCCCCTAGGCCCTCATTTATATATGCTTCTTGTTTGATATTGAGGACTGCTGATTAGAAGTGCCGAAAAGTGATCAGAAAAGTATGAATTTATTGTCGTTACTCCTTTGCCACTTGACAGTATCTTTATAAGCTATAGGTCATAGACCTAACTCTATGTACTCACAGATCTCATCAAGTGGCCCCTTGAATCCCACATGAAGAACATATAGTGAAAAACATGAGCTTTAACTGAATCCAATATGCGATGCCATACTTAATTTGTATAGAGATACATGAGCTCCATGTAACATATATATTATGTTTGCATGTTTAAAATATTTACTCTTTTACCTAATTTGCATAAAGAAACACTTATTGAAATCATGTGAACTCACGATTTCTCAGCGGATGCATCCGCAACGTCCACGGTGCTATACCTTTTTTCAACAGAAGAAGAAGATTCATCTATTTTTGCTTTCCTTGAATGGTTGTTGCAATAGGTAGAAAAATTGATGGTTCACTGTTATAAATTTTCATTTTCCCAACGTTCTTGAGGATTTCGCATACATTGTTGAGTTACTTGCATATGTTAGTAGGCGGACAGTAAAACATCTGAGAAATTTCTATGATAAGGCAGTTAGTATACGGAAATTGTATGATGCAGGTGTGGAGCACAGGGCAACAGTGAATTCGGAAAAGGAAATATTTTCTATCCTATATTTCTTCCATTCTACTCAACCATGGTAGAGCCTGTCAAAGAACTAACAGATGATGAAAACCCTGCCAAGTGTACAATGCGACTGGGGTAAGTTCTTAACATCGCAAACATTTAGTAATTTCAAGAAACTAGATCTCGAGAACATCCAGACCCATCATTTTAAGGCATTGACATGGTAATGGTCGCTACCTAGTGACTCGATCTTGTATGCTTTTGCTCTCAAGTCCTCTGGCAAAATTTTATAAGCACAGGGTATAGCAACAATAAAACTAATGAATTACATTTCTTGACATTAGAAGCCCATGCAACAGCGAAATATTAGAAGCCCTTTCTTCTCCTAGACCACCCAAGCCTAAAAGGCTTTCTGCATGCTTTGCATTGCACCTGTATTTTCACCTCAATATTCACGATTCGATTCTGGCTAATGTTGACACAAAATGACAAACTTCATTAATATGAGCAAAAAACAAAGAAATAACTCAATCAACTTTGTGTCTTGCAAAAATGTTAAGATAGGCATGCGCTTCCAGAATTTCAAAAAGATAAGGATCGAAACTGATTGTCATCCCTAATTTTTGAAAGTGAGACGGGTTGTAGTTTAGGTTAGCCTCTCTGATTCCGTCACTTGCAGAAGAATAGTCCGAAGAGACCGAAGAGTCCTGCTCCAATACTATTACAACAACAGCTTCCATTTCCATGCACAACCTCCATCACTGACATACCATCATCTCTACAATTCTATATATAAATCAGTGACCAACTTCACTACAAGAAAAGAAGCTATTTCCGATAGACCCAATCCGACCGACCCATTTTACCTTCGGGCAACGTGATGGTCGGAAATCAAGAATTCTTCGACACTCTGCATCTCAAACTATGCATTAGCATGCACATATATACTGTATGCACAAGGCTAAAACTGGCCTCTTGGCTTCTCACAAGACAACTTTTGTTCTAACATGCCTTCTCCCTCAATTATTTCGAAATAATTATACAGGAATCCTCACCTTCCATTGAGCCATGATAATTTTAGTTGTGCAATATAGTAGAACCTTGATAAATTAATAAGTTGATCAAATAAACTCGATCTCAACATATTAATCTATTCAATCTCAATTATCACAAGAAACTACAGTAGAAACTCTTTAAATTAATACTCGGTAAATTAATAAACTCTCTAAAATAATAAAATTGTCCGGTCCCGACTTGGGCCAATGTAAAAAATTGAAAAACTCGATAAAACAATAAGATAATAATTTTTCGGGAGATTCCTTTATAATTTTCGGTCCCAAGAAAATCATAAATTAATAATTCTTAGAAACTGAAAAAAATATATTACACGCTATTGAAATATGATTCAATAGTTGTCTATTTTCCTTTGAAGTTCATATCTATTTAGAGCTCATCTCTAACTTTTCTTACTGCATCAAATAGCTTAGGTGTTGTATTTTTGTATTGTATGAAAATTCATCTTGTGAGATATGGTTTGAATATTCTAACACATTCATGTAATTTATATATGCCAAACTTACTTAAGAATATTGTATATTGAACACATTTAATCCTTTTTGTTTATATTTACAGATTTTCAATACATATGAACACAGTAGTTACTAATTTACTTTTAGTCAAAGATTCGCTGCAATATAATTCCAAGAGACATAGACTAATTTGGCTTTTTGTTTGGCATGTGCAGTATAATCAGTTAAAAACTCTTTAAATTAATAATTATTAATTTATCGATAAATTAATAACTCTCTAAATTAATAAATTTCTCCGGTCCCGACATTATTAATTTATAGAGTTTTTACTGTAGTACTTAAAATTTATCAGTTTCAAAATTATAAATTTATCGAGTTTCAGCCGAAGTATCTTATCTATTTGAAAAAATCCACTCACTGGTATAAAATTTTGCTGTCTGAACCATAAATATTTGAAATTTGTGGGTAGATTTCTCATCGTGGACAATAATATTTGATCGAAGATAAGAAAAGAGGCTATCTGAACATATTTGTTTATAACTCCTCAATTATTCTTCTCATCAATCATCACGGTCTGCATTTTGGAGTAGAGTTACATTTTTGTCACTTGGCATTGGATGGTACGAGCATTCATCTAACATTCTTTTGTTTAGATATGCATTTGTATTTGAATTTCAAATTACTAACATTCTTGCATATGTTCTTGTCTTGAAGTTCAAAATTCTTAAAAGTTCACAAATGAAACCTCTTCTCGATTAAGAAATTATAGTACCTCAACACATGACTAATGGATGGATTTTGTTTAACAAGAAAAATGAAACTTCTTCTCGATTAAGAAATGGACAAGGCATTAGGGCAAATCCAACATTGGTCTACAGGTCCAAATTTAAGCCGGTTTCGGTCTAAATTTTCCTAACAGTGGCCTAAATCTTGGTCCAAATTTAGGCCGGTGAACAGTACCTACCTAAATTTAGGCCGGCACTATTCACCGGCCTAAATCTTTTAATAATATAATAATAACTTTTTATTTTTTGTATAATTAGTTAATTAAATGATTTTATGTTAATAAAATTATTAAATATTTATAAATTATATTTAATATATTTCACTTAAATAATCATATATATTAATTATGAAATATAATAAAATTAAATACTCTTAAAATAATTCAAATTAACAACTCATTAAAATGCTCGATTTCAACATTCTTGGACGATATTGAAAAATAAAAAATAAAAAAGCTCATATTGCACTTCGATATGCATTAATTGAGCATTTGTGGGAACAATGTATTAATTCAGAGTAGTATTGAATCTTTGTAAATTTTATTTTAGTTAATTAAATAAAATGTTTAATTTTCTTTTATTTACTTTGTTTAAATGTAGTGTTTTCTAAATTAATGAATTTATGGAGTTTAATATTAATATGAAATCTTATATTATTGTTAAAAGGATTAGAATAATAATATAAAAATTGTTAAGATTAAATTTAGACCAAGATTTAGACCAAAAACCGGTTCCACAGTTGGAGATGGCTTAGAGGTGCTGAATACCAGGAGGATAATGGGATAGACGGATAGTGCCAGATTTTTATACTCATTTGAACGTGTTTACTCGTGTTTCTTAAAAATATTGATATATATTACCTATGATGGCCTACAACCAGAATTATATAATTTATTTTATATAATTTAGGCTTAATGACCTTTTAACCTTCGAAGTTTGAGGAAGTTCAGTCTCGATGTTTAAAGTCGTTTGATTTGACCCTCCAAATTTTCCGAATGTACTTTTTAGCCCTTATGGCGTATACCGATATATAACTGGGTGGTCAAAGTTGACATTTCACACGTGAGGGTTAAAATGGGCATTAAACATCGAAGGTTAAACGGAATATCTAATGTATGTTAATGTATTCTTTAAGATTTAAAAGGAACGAGAAGTATACTTTATGAGTTAAAAAATACGCCTAAACTTTACCCTGAATATGAATTGTCAAGTTTACCCTCCGATTTATACCAGTATTTAAAAAAAGGGCTAAAAGTGACAACATAGAAACTTGGAGGGTCGAATCGAACGACTCTAAACATCGAGGCCGCATCGAAACTTCCGTCCAAACTTCGAGGGCTAAAAGGTTATTGAGATTTGAGACCATAATTTATGTCGTATATTCTTCATAGGTACTTATTCTGATTGTTAGATCTTTTTCAAGAATCTTTCTTGTAATATTCACTTGTCTGGATACTCAATGTTGCGTAGAAATTCTTAATGTGATGAAGAAGATTGAATTAATCTAAATTTATACATGTCTTATGAAGAAGATTGAAGATTTAGATTAATCTAAATTAATCTAAATTCTTTTTGAAGAAAATTTATATTAAAATTTTCTAATCATGCAAGTTGTATAAATTTCAGACCTGGACTAAAAATGGTTGATCATATTCCGTTGCAGAAAATAATCATAGTAATTAACATCAGTTGCAAGCTTGCTAAAAATTTCATGATGCGGATGTTTTTAAGAAAATTTGAGAAGCAGAAAATTTAGTTCCTATGAACATCATTTATAAAGATTATGAAGATGTTTGCTAGGATATAAGATGGAGCGATATCATTTTCCATGCAGACCCGTAAATTAGATTAAAAAAAATCCTTGAATCAAGATTTTTGTGTGAAAGTAATCCAAAGAAATCTGGACTTTAATACTATAAATTAGATATAATTCATTTTACATATATTATAAACTTGCACAATCAATAACTCACAGTTAAGTTAATAACCTTGTGGAGTTATTCGTAAATCAACTTGTAGATTGAAGAAAAGTAAAAATCCGAAACTTGATCGACTTGATTCATTTAAAACTCGAGCTCGAAGGGCAAAAAAATTATAAAAACTCAACTCGAAATGTTTTTTTTTATACTTCTAGATATCAAAGATAAGCAACATTGGATGATAAAAGTTGGTAAAGATAACAAGCACGGTACAAACGCAATGATTTACCCACTCCAAGGTGCAATTTATGTTTATGACAGTAGGAGTAACAGATAAGCTTGGTTGTTATTTATGTTTGTCTCTTCTTAAATTTGTCTGTTATTGTGTGTGGCTGATATTTAGTCCATCACTTGTATTCTGATGTGACATTTATCAGTTCTTGATTCACAAAATATTTAAGCAATGTCTGCCATTTTCCTGAGAAGAGGAGCTCAAAGACTGGCATGCACATTCCCTCTGTTCTCTACTAAACCCAAAGCCCCCTTTGTACCTTCTCCATCCACCACTCATCCCGAGCTAAAACAATTGCTCTATCAGAAGTCTAAGGTTGGTTTCGATAAACTCGACGATGCTCTGCTTGTGTTCGATCAAATGCTCCTTCTGAAATCTAAGCTTTCTGTTGTGCATTTCACACAACTCTTAACCGCCCTCGTCCGAATGGAAGAGTACTCTGTTGCCGTCTCCATGTTTAGAGAATTCCGTGTTTTAAGCATTCCTGTTAATATTGTTACCTTTACTACTGCCATCCATTCCTGTTGTCACTTGAATACGCTTGATTATGCCTTTTCGTTGCTTGCTGGAATCATCAAGAGTGGTCATGTCCCCAATGTTGTGACCTACACCACTCTCATCAAGGGCCTTCTGTCTCAAGACAGGCCTTTGGAGGCTGAGCATTTATTTAAGAAGCTTATCAGATTTCGAGAAATTCTGCCCAATGTAGTTATGTATAACACCATCATTGATGGTCTCTGCAAAACTTCAAATACTTCCACGGCTCTCAAGTTGTTAAGAAAGATGGAGAAGTTAGGTTGTAGACCCGATGCAATAACTTATACCTCGATTATTGATTCTTTGTGCAAAGAGAGACGAGTCGATAATGCATTGGATCTTGTGTCTGAAATGACCAACAAAGGCATATCACCTAATGTTATAACCTATAACAGCTTACTTCAAGGTCTTTGCAGCTCAGGCCGATGGGAGGACACTGAGCGTTTGTTAACTGAGATGGGTGTTAGGAAGATCTCTTCAGATTTGCACACCTATAATATATTAGTTGATGCACACTGCAAAGAAGGGAGGACAAAAGATGCTCAAGATGTTATTGAAATTATGATCGAGAAAAGTGTACCTCCTGATGTCATCACCTACAACACACTAATGGATGGATATTGTTTAACAGGCAAAATGGACAGGGCACTAGAGGTGCTGAATACCATAAGGAGTAATGAGATATGGCCAAATTGTTATAGCTATAACATTCTGATAAATGGCTATTGTAAGAGGCAGGAAGTAGACAACGCCATCAATCTCCTCAGACAAATGCCTGTTGAAGGTATAAAAGCTGATGTTCAAACCTACAGCACCATCATACATGGTTTGTTTCAGATGGGTAGACATAATGAGGCGCGGAACCTTTTCCATGAAATGCTAAAACAAGGTAATAAACCAGATATCGTAACATGTCGAATTCTGTTGGATGGCCTTTGCAAGAACCGATACATGGATGAAGCAATTTCCTTCTTTCGAATAATGGAATGTAAAGGTATAGTTCATGATGTTCAAATACATAATATCCTCATAGATGGTCTCTGCAAGAACAGAAAACTTGATGAGGCCAGAAATATATTTGATAAGCTTGCTTCGAGAGGTTTGCAACCCGATGTGAAGACATACACTACAATGATCAGAGGACTTTGTCAAGAAGGGTTGTTTGAGGAAGCAAAGATATTACTTTCTGAAATGGAAACTAGCGGTTGTTTGCCTGATGATGTGACTTACAACACGATCATCCGTGGAAGCCTTTTGAATAAAAGATACGAAGAAGCAGTTGTACTGATTGAGAACATGCGAGCTCACAATTTCAAAGCGGATGCATCTTCCACATCCATGGTAGTAGACCTATTACCTAAAGAAGAACAGGAAGAACAGGACCCCGCCGTTCTTGCTTTCTGCAAATGGTTTTTTCAACAGGTATATCATCTCCTAACTTCTTTAAGTTATCTGCTATACTAATATGTTTTGTTGAGTAAAGAATTATATCGTTTAGCAACTTAAGGGGTACCATCAGTTTGTTTAAAAGTAATAGACAATGGATTAGAGACTCTAATACTATCTCTTCTATATGTATGAAGGACATTCTATGTTCAAGTTGTCATTCCGAATTGAAAGCTAGCATTTCGACTCTTCCCATAATACGGAGAAAAAAATCAGCATTTAAAAATAATAAAAAAAGCCTCTGCACTACCTCTATAATGCATATATCAGATAAGTTTATTCCAGATATACCCTTCAGCACGCATATTCAGGCTTTCACAAACAAGCTCATTTCTCTTTCTCCGGATATTATCTGTTATACCATTCTTACTTCTATTTATTCTATTACATATTCTATTATTAGCAGGATTGTGACTAAGTAAAGGCAATGCCAAGTAGTATTATCTATGGAGACGGTGCTGAGAATCAAGTAATATTACTGCTACAAACCAGTGATAATAGGAGGATTCAGCACTATTGAACAGGAATGAAAATATAACTCATACCAATATTGATAATTCCGATCTACCTTGATATAAAAATGACCTCCGATCGAGGAGTGGTTCAGCCTCCGTATGAATAACAAGCTAAATGAAGTGTATTTTATTTGGAGTTCAAAAGAGAATATATATAGAGATTTGAGCGTTCGAGAGGGTCAGGCTCCACTATTTAAAATAACAAAAACTCTTAAAATGAATATATAATCCCTACTTTTTCCTAATACTTCCTTTATGTCTCCCCTCTTCCGCTTGCTAGCTTTAACTCCATTATGCTATGTTGGCTCCTGGAGATGCACTAATATAGAGAACAAAATAGAGATTTGTAAAAATCTACCTTTTGTGGTCTAGGGGATTACACAAAATAACAAGTTAGAACAGAAAATGAAGTATGAATGTTGCTTGTTGAATCACAAGGAGCTTACAGCTTATGAGTTATGACATGTTGCTGAAATTTTCATGCGCTAAAGCATTAAACTACTAGGAAATGGAATAAGGTTAATTGAACAGCTATCATATGGCAGGTTTTAGTTTTATATAATTTCATTAATATTGGGAATTCTATATGTTGATACTTTTGATTCTGCTCGTACTAAAAATGCCGTAAAACTAAATTGTGGTGTATATGTTATAGACCACTAGGAAGCAAGAATCTGCATCGATTCTCCAGAGATTTGTGTTATAGAGTGTTCGCAAGAATATAGTTTTCTTTGGTTTATGCTTTTCTCATGTTCTCCTTGTTTCATCCATGTGGCTTTGGCAGAGACAAAACAGTGATATTAGGCTATTCGGCTTGGAAAGAAAGCTGGCTTTTTGAATAATCTTGTATTTCTCTTGTTCTAATAATTTAATGTGGGAAATTAAGTTTCGGCTTGTTAGGTGAAACTTTTATTGGTTGCACAATATTTTCTTTGTAAGCTGTATAGTCCCTTATATGTTTATGCTTCCTCTTTGATATTGTGCAGAAAAATGATCACACTGACAGCTCGAGCACATTTTTTGATTTAAGAAGATCAGTCAAATAGATCTGAAGGTCTCTACATCAGATGCTGGGTAACTAAAGTGCATCCCCTAGGCCCTCATTTATTTATGCTTCCTGTTTGATATTGAGGACTGTTGAATAGAAGTGCAGAAAAGTGATCAAAATAGTATGAATTCATTGTCTTTACTCCTTTGCCAGTAATCTTTATAAGTTATAGGTCATAGACCTAACTCTATGTACTCACAGATCTCATCAAGTGGCCGCTTGAATGGTAATAAGCATTTCGAATGACTTTTGCACAAATCTTACAGTTTGTTTCTTCCGATATTATCTCTTATGTGCCAATTAATTCAGCGTCGAATTTAAAAGTGTCATCAAACTTCACAGATATATCGTCGCTGTACTGGTCAATTTTACAAACTGTTGAGATTCCATCAGCACAGATCTTGACAATGATATTGGTTCCCCAGATTGACAAGAGCAAACTCGAATATTTAGTCCCCTCTTCTGCGCTCTGTATGAGCAGCAACAGAACCCCCAAGATCCATATTATACTTTAACATTCATAATATCTTAAAGATATATATAAGTATAGTCACCTACAATATACTTATGGATTGATTTTGTTTTAGAGGCAAAATTGACAAGGCATTACAGGTGCTGAATAACAATATATCAAATGAGGCAAATTTATTTAGATGGTATTTGCAAGAACCAATCATCGATGAAGCGAATTTTTTTAGATGGTACTGAACGATTTCCTTCTTTCGTTCAGTACTTCCAGTGCTGCCCTTCAAACTAGAGTTTCTTTATCCATTTTCTCGTCATTTTTCTAGTTTATGAGTTTGATTTTCGCTCACCACAAGATAGATAATAATTAGAAACAACTATTACAACACCATCCACAGCAAACCTGCATATCATCTGAAACTACTCTACTGCAAACTTCACCATTTCATGCACAACTTTCATCATTCACATACCATCATCTCTTCGATTCTAACGTATATCATTGCCCGGAGTTTATCGCAATTAGAAAACAGGCTATTTCTTACATAAGTAATTTGACCAACCAGTTTTACCTTGAAGAAACATGGTGTCACAAGTCTAAAACTATGCATCCGGGCTTTTGATTTTTGTACAAACATGTCCTTTTATCTAAGGATTCAATAATACTAGAATCACTTGCCTGTACTTAGACTATGTGCATGTAAACATGTAAAGAATACACCGGAACTTGTTAATAATTTGATAAATTTATAGCATTTTGTTTGAATTACAAGGAGTAAGCGGTGACTTCAGACTTCAGATAAGTGAAACTATTTTTGTGATATAGTAACAAAAAATTGATTGTGGGTGTTAAAATAATATAATAACTCCAATAATTTATCCTAGTTTACTTTTTGCTTTCATTTCTTTATTGGTTTTCATTTTTTTGGTGATATGATAATTATAAAATCTCTCCCTTTTACTCATTTTTCTTTAATTTGAATTTATCGTTAACATATCATATAAGTATTTAGATGGACACATGTTATCTAAAGATTTAAAGATATACACTGTCATTTTCTAAATTATATTTTATTCACTTATACTCGTATATCTCATTGAGTAAAATTTTGTTGCAACAATTTAAAGGTTTTCACCAATTTGTTGACAAGAAAACAAAAACTAATAAGAACTCTTTAAATTAACTATTCACTCCTTCCTATTTTAATAGTCTTATTTGCTGAAATAAAATTTCTCATATTATTTGTCCTTTGTCTTTCTCTGATATAAATTTTATACAAATATCATTTATTAGCCCTCACAATTTCATGTTTTACATGCAAACTATGGTGACTTTTAACCAAATGAATGAATATTTAGTAGTAGTATTTTTTGGTAACCATGCATGAGTGTGATAACAACATATCACATTAATATTTCTTAATATGTGATTTGTGCAAAGTGGACTATTAAAATGGGAAGGAGGGAGTAGAAGTTTAGACATTTAACTAATACTCCTAATTTAACCAATAAGAACTCACCAAGGAATCGATCTTTTTTACATTTGTTCGAGTGATCGTAAATGTCGTGTGGCTTTTTATTTTGAAGTAATATGTTTCTTTTTCCAAAAACAAAAACTAATAAAAACTCTTTAAATATCTTGGGTTACGAAATATTTTCTCTCCATATGTAAACACAGTATTGTGAGAGTATCAAATGGCACGGTACCAAAGTTTAGATAATCAAATGGAGACTTTAAGTGTAGAGGACGAAGAAAATGAAGAAGTTGTTTTTGGGGTAGATGGTGAAGAGGAGGGATACATATAAGAGTTGTGTGTGGTTGGTCGTTTTCTTACAGAAAAGAATATCAACACGAGGGCAATGAAGATTAAAATGGCTGATGTATGGAAGCCTGCAATGGGAATAAACATCAAGGGACTTGAGACAGGCATATTCTTGTTTCAGTTTGATCATAAAAAGGACATGTTATGGGTTTTAAATGGAGGATCTTGGGTTTTTGACAAGGCGATGCTGTTGGTGGATGTTATTCCATCGGGTGTAGATCCATTGAAGGTGGAACTTTGGTTCTTAAAAATATGGATACAGATATATGATCTCCTTGCTGGTGGAAGGCTGGAATGTAGGCAAACAACTTGGAAATTTCTTTGGAGAATTTCTTCGGTATGATGAAAAAATTAACACAAGTATTTGGGGTGAATGTATGTGTATAAGGATTAAGATTGATGTTCGGTAGCCTGTGAAATCAGAAAAAAGGTCAGTGTTATTACTACCTAGTTCACAACAAAGGGCTGTTTTTTCTGAAATAGATTCTTCTTCTCAACTTTACAATCTTTATTGGCTAAACTTGCGGAGCAAGCTAGCCATTCATCATAAAGATCTTAAGCTGGAACTGTCGAGGCTTGGGAAAATCATTTTGTGGTGGAGAAGGTAGGCCGGACTGGTGGTAATTTAGCTGTGTTGTGGAAAGATATTATCAAATGTAAAGCGGTAAACTTGTTGTGTGAAAATCATTCCGTTGTTATATGATCTCCTTGAAAATACTAGATATTTTATTGCATTTTTAAGGATCCATGGTCATTTGTCAGGAGATCATGCAACAACAGAATGATTTGGTCAACCGTCATGCTAAAAAGTACGGGAATAGGATAGCACATCTTTTGGCTAGAATCCCCGATTTAATAGGTTGCTACAACCTGTTTATATCTCCTCCACATTATGTGTTGGAGGTTTTATTGTCTAATATTTAATTTTAATGCAATTGTTTACTTCAAAAAAAAAACTCTTTAAATGAATGTATATTCTCTGCTTCTTCCATCATCTTACCATATTTTGGAATATATTCAAAACAAATTCAATTTCTAATAATTGGAAAATGTATTCATTTATAAAAATGCGAAATTTAAAATTATAAATTAATAAAATGTTTTGAAGAGATCGAGGAATCTGAGGTAAAAAAAGTTAAAAAAAAAAAAAACTCATTATTTTTAAGAATCCAGCCATTTAAAAACATGCATGAGAAAAATACACCATCCAACCTTTATACATATTACACATAATTCAAGATCTTAAATAAAACTTAAAATATAAATATCATATGAATTGTTGTTAAAATTAGAATGACAAACATACAATCAAAGAATTTAGTTATGTTATAATATAATTCAAAAATATAATTGAATTTTTTTCTAATATTACTAAATAGATAATCAAATTATATTATAAATCTCATCAAAAATTATATAATTATAAAAAAGTGACTTTTAAATTGGCATCACAATCATATTAGTTGTCAAGAGGTAACATAGTTAAAAATCCATTATTCTCGATTATCCACCTAAAAAGAATCTGACATTATGGGTAAAATATTTTATCAACATGTATATATTTTTTCCGCGTACAATTAAACATATTACAAATATTATTTCACCAAAAATTTAGACTTCTAAAATGGTGTAACTATTCCAAACAACCCTTAAGACTATCAGTGAGGCTCAGGACATGACTATAGGTATGGCTTTATGCATGTAGATTGAGAGCATAGAGTAGGATGCATTGAGTTGTGGGTTTTGATCTGTAGGAGTTAGATGGATCTTTTGGAGTTTGGAAGTTGTATTGTTGGCTCATTTGATTTTGTAGATGTAGATTCATACTTGGCGATCTTGGGTGGGATTTGTTTTGATTTTGATGATTGTTGTAGTTGGAATATCTCAATAGTTTATTAATTTAATACTTAATTCTACAGTTTTTTATTAGTAGTTTTGCAGATCAGAGTATTCAGTTTAGTAGTGTGGGTCTGTACATTTAATTTATGAAGGAAAGTGGATGAAGCAGGTGCTTTTCAAGTAAAGAGTTATGTCAAAGACCATAACTTTCAAGTAAAGAGTTATGTCAAAGACCATAACTGCATACTTGTGCACAAGCACAATTCGGTGAGATCAGATTGGTTGGTAATAAAGGTAGGTAATAAGGCGAGGGTCAATCCAAAATGGAGACTGAGGGAAATACAACAGCATGTGTATGAGGTGCATGGCCTGGTGACATCAAAGAACCAGTGCTGGTTAGCTAAGAAAAAAGCTCTATCAGAGATAGAAGGTGAGATAGCTAAACAATGCAAAAGGCTATATGATTATGGTGCTGATATTATTAGTTCAAATCCAGATAGCACAGTTAAAATTGGAGTAGACAAGGTTAATGATGTTTCTACATTCAAGAGAATATACATCTGCTTTGGTGCTTTGGAAATTGGTTTTAAACAGGGTTATAGGAAGATCATAGGTAGGGATGGGTGCGGGGGTACTTCGGGGGCGGGGTGTGCTATCCCCGACCCCGATCCCCGAATTTAATACTCCTCCTCAACCCCGCCCCGAACCACGAACGGGGTTTTCTCCCCGATCCCCGCCCCCAACGGGGAAGGGGGATCCCCGCGGGGATTCGGGGAATTTTATTTTTTGATAAAAACATAATAACTTTATAATATATATTATACTTTTTAATTAAAAAAACAAACTACTAACTCCTAATATACTAATAAAATAATATTATCTTATATTTTCAACATCAAATCATATTAAAATTGATTTATAATATAAATAAACGTCAATTTAAAATTATAAAATATATTATATCACAATAAATTGATAATCAATCAATAAAACTTTAGTATATTATTAAATATATTTAGTATAATATATATATAAATATATTATATATATATATATATATATATATATATATATATATATATATATATAGGGGGCCGTTATACAACCACAGTTGGATAATTATTTAAATATATCCAAGTACACTGACAATCGTTGATTTGTCAGTGTACGGACAAGATTAAAAAGAACTACGTCATATAACAAAGCGTATACGCTACATTATATAGCGTAAGACCAGAGCAGAATCCGAAACAGAGCATTTTCTCTGGTCTTACGCTGTACAATATAGCGGAGCGGTTTTTTTTTTGCAGAACCGGCTTCGTTAGTTTGTATAGCGTATTGTGGATAAACAAAAGATCCATACCAAAAAACATATCCACAGCAGCGATTTGAAGCCGATTGAAGTGATTTCAACTGATTTCAACCCAAATCAAACGATTTCTGGTGCGTATGCTCTTGTATATGTGTGTGTATATCTGTGTGTGCGTATATACGTGTGTGTATATGGTTTTTTGTATGTGAATTTTGATTTTTCTTTATGAATGTGTGTATAGATTCATAGATGTATATATGTGCGTAGAATTTGGTAAAGTTATCATATTTAGTTCGATTTTTAGTTAATTTTTGATTTGGGGATTTGTGGATCTCTTTAGTCATAATTCGAATTTGTAATTTGATTTTGAGTTTGATAGTTAGATTGTTGGTATAGTTTGAAATTGTTTGGATTTTATTGATTTTTTTTAGTTCGAATTTTAGTTTAATTTGGAGTTATGGTTTTATAGTTTATATTTTGGTAAAGTTAAATTTTTCTTTGGAATTGTTGATTCTTTTTGGTTTGATTTCGAATTTGTACTTAGATTGTTGGTAAAGTTTTAATTTTTTATGGATTTTATTGATTTGTTTAGTTCGAATTTTGTAGTTTAATTATGAATTGGGGTTTGATAGTGTAGATTTTGGTAAAATTTAGCTTTTTGTTTGAATTTGTCTATCTTTTTGTTTGATATTGAATTATATTTAGATTTTTGAGTTGGATAGTTTAGATTGTTGGCGAAGTTTGAATTTTGATAGTTGATGTTGAATGTGTTAAGATTATTGATTTGTTGGTTGTTAAGATTGTTGTTGGTGGGAATTGATGGTTTGATTTTGACCTTGATGTTGTTTGTTGGTTTTGATAATATGATTGTAGAAATGGCGAATGATTTTTGTGGACCGGTTGATGATTCGGTACTTCGCCATCAAGCGCAATATAGCGTAACCCGGTCTTACGCTGTATTATATTGCGTAAACGCTTGCGTAAGCACAGTGTTTTTATTGATTTCTGTGCGTTGATTGCTTTTTTTTGGACGGTGGGAGATGAGTTGGATGGATAATCTACTTATCCAACCGTGGCTGTGGAACATTTCCCATATATATATATATATAATTGGGGTCGGGGATCGAGGCGGGGAGACACAAATCCCCGACCCCGCCCCGATCCCCGAATTTTTTATAAAACTTTTTCCGATCCTCGCCCCGACCCCGAAAAATTCCCCGAATCTCCGACACGAACGGGGCGGGGATCGGATCGGGATCGAGCGAGGCGGGATGAATGCCCATCCCTAATCATAGGCCTTGATGGCTATTTTTTAAAATGTTTTGTCAAAGGAAAAATACTAGCAGAAGTTAGTATGGATGGAGACAATGGGATGTTTCCAATTGCTTGGGCAGTTGTGGATGTTGAATGCACTGAATCATGGGAATGGTTCATTAAACTATTAAGGGATGATCTTGAATTTGACAGTGGTGCAGGGTACACCTTAATGACGGATCAATAGAAGGTCTGTCTCTTTTAATTTGATATAGTTATGTTTGTTTGATATGCTTGTTTCATTAAACTACTATGCTTATACTTGTTTGAAATGCTTGTTTTTTTATAGAGTCTGATGAATGTCATAGATAACAACTAAAATGGAATGAAACAAGTTATACTTAATTATAAAATATTTATGGTTAGATATATATATTAAGGACCGTTTGACTGAGTTTATAAGTTCGGTTTCCAAATTTATAAATCCGGAAAATTTCATCCGTACCATTTTTTATTCAATAAACATTTTTGAAATTACCCAAAACTGAGCCTTAGATATGATTATTTTGGGAAAAAAATGACAGCAGCAAGTAAAAATCTGGTAAAGTAACATAGAGCAGCGAGCACAGAGACCCCGTGATTTACCTGCTCTCAAGTCCAGGCTGTAACAGAATTTCAGTTTT
Source organism: Daucus carota subsp. sativus (assembly GCF_001625215.2). NCBI lineage: Eukaryota > Viridiplantae > Streptophyta > Magnoliopsida > Apiales > Apiaceae > Daucus > Daucus carota. The sequence continues at coordinate 1,000,423 of NC_030389.2, forward strand.
TTGATATCTGATTTCTGCGCATTGAATTTGTAGCCATGTCTGCCATTTTGTTCAAGAAAGGAGCTCAAACACTAACTCCATTTCATGCTCTCACTTCATTCACGCTAATGCCTCAAAGTGTAAGCCCTTGTTCTCTTTTACTCCATTCTCATTTTCTTCTTTTCTCTACGAAGCCTAACCCTAATTCACAACCCAAAGCCCCCTTTATTCCTTCTCCATCTACCACTCATCCCGAACTTAAACAATTGCTCTATCATAAATCTAAGCTTGGTTTCGATAAACTGGACGATGCGCTCCTCGTGTTCGACAAAATGATCCTTCTGAAATCTAGGCTTTCTGTTGTGGATTTCAACCAACTCTTAACTGCCATTGTTCGAATGAAAGACTACTCTGTTGCCATTTCCATGTTTAGAGAAATGCGTATGTTAAGCATTCCTGTTGATATTGTTACCTTTAATACTGCCATTCATTCCACTTGTCACTTGAGTACTCTTGATTATGCCTTTTCCTTGCTTGCTGGAATCATCAAGAGTGGTCATGTCCCTAGTGTTGTTACCTACAACACTCTCATCAAGGGCCTTCTGTCTCAAGACAGGCCTTTAGAGGCTGAGCATCTGTTTAGGAAGCTTATCAGATTTCGAGAAATTCAGCCCGATGTAGTTATGTATAGCACCATCATTGATGGTCTCTGCAAAACTTCAAATACCTCCATGGCTCTCAAGTTGTTAAGAAAGATGGAGAAGTTAGGTTGTAAACCCAATGCGATAACTTATACCTCGATTATTGATTCTCTGTGCAAAGAAAGACGAGTTGATCATGCATTGGATCTTGTGTCTGTAATGAGCGTTAAAGGCATTCCACCAAATGTTATAACCTATAACACATTACTTCAAGGTCTTTGCAGCTCCAGCCGATGGGAGGACGTTGAGCCTTTGTTAAGTGAGATGGGTGCTCAGAAGATCCCTCCTGATTTGCATACCTATAATATATTGGTCGATGCACACTGCAAAGAAGGGAGGACAATAGATGCTCAAGATGTTATTGAAATTATGATCAAGAAAAGTGTACCTCCTGATGTAATCACCTACAACACACTAATGGATGGGTTTTGTTTAACAGGCAAAATGGACAGGGCATTAGAGGTTCTGAATACCATGAGGAGTGATGGTATAGCTCCAAATTGTAGGAGCTATACCATTCTGATAAATGGTTATTGTAAGAGGCAGGAACTAGACAAAGCCATCAATCTCCTCAGACAAATGCCTGTTGAAGGTATAAAAGCCGATGTTCAAACCTACAGCACCATCGTACATGGTCTCTTTCAGATGGGTAGACATAATGATGTGCACAACCTTCTCCATGAAATGCTAAAAAAAGGTAATAAACCAGATATCGTAACATGTCGAATTCTGTTGGATGGCCTTTGCAAGAACCGATACATGGATGAAGCAATTTCCTTCTTTCGAATGATGGAATGTAAAGGTATAGCTCATGATATTCAAATACATACTATCCTCATCGATGGTCTCTGCAAGAACAGAAAACTTGATGAGGCCAGAAATATTTTTGATAAGCTTGCTTCAAGAGGCTTGCAACCCAATGTGAAGACATACACTACAATGATTCAAGGATTTTGTCAAGAAGGGTTGTTTGAGGAAGCAAAGATATTACTTTCTGAAATGGAAACTAGCGGTTGTTTGCCTAATGATGTGACTTACAACACGATCATCCGTGGAAGCCTTTTGAATAAAAGATATGAAGAAGCAGTTGTGCTGATTGAGAACATGCGAGCTCACAATTACGAAGCGGATGCATCTACCACATCCATGGTAGTAGAGCTATTTCCTAAAGAACAGGAAGAACAGGACCCCGCCGTTCTTGCTTTCTGCAAATGGTTTTTGCAACAGGTACTTTAATTTATGGTTCATTGTTATTTATTGTCATCTCCTAACTTATTTAAGTTATCTGCTATAGTAATATGTTTTGCTGAGTAAAGAATTATATCTATTAGCAACTTAAGAGATACCATCAGTTTGTTTAGAGGTAATAGACAGTGGATTAGAGACTGTAATGCTATCTCTTCTATATAAGGACAGTCTATGTTCAAGTTGTCATTCCGAACTGAAAGCTAGCATAGCGACGCTTCCCATAATACGGAAAAATAAATCAGCATTTAAAAATAATAAAAGAAGCCTCTGTACTACCTCTATAATGCATATATCAGATAACTTTATTCCAGATATACCCTTCACCACGCATATTCAGGCTTTCACAAACAAGCTCATTTCTCTTTCTCTACTAATTAAAATAACAAAAACTCTTAAAATGAATGTATAATCCCTACTTTTTTCCTTACACTTCCTTTTTGTCTCCCCCCTTCCGCTTGCTAGCTTTTCCCTGCTATTTAACTCCATTATGCTAAGTTGGCTCTTGGAGATGCACTAATATAGAGAACAAAGCAGAGATTGGTAAAAATTTACCTTTTGTGGTCTAGTGGATTACACAAAATAACAAGTTGGAACAGAAAATGAAGTATGAATGTTGTTTGTGGAATCACAAGGAGCTTACAGATTATGAGTTATGACATGTTGCTGAAATTTTCATGCGTTGAATTGTACTGTATATGTTATAGAACACTAGGAACCGAGAGTCTGTGTCGATTCTCCAGAGATTTGAGTTACGGAGTGTTCGCAAGAATATTAGTTTTCTGTGGTTTATGCTTTTCTCATGTTCTCCTTGTTTCATCCATGTGGGTTTGGCAGAGACAAAACAATGATATTAGGCTATTCGGCTTGGAAAGAAAGCTGGTTTTTTTAAATAATCTTGTATTTCTCTGGTTCTAATAATTAATGTGGAAAATAAGTTTCAGTTGGTTAGGTGAAACTTTTATTGGTTGCGCAATATATTCTTTCTAATCTGTATAGTCCCTTATATGTTTATGCTTCCCGTTTGATATTGTGCAGAAAAATGATCACGTTGACAGCTCGAGCACATTCTGGATTTGAGAAGATCAGTCAAATAGATCTGAAGGTCTCTACATCAGATGCTGGGTAACTAAAGTGCATCCCCTAGGCCCTCATTTATTTATGCTTCCTGTTTGATATTGAGGACTTCTTATTAGAAGTGTAGAAAAGTGATAAAAAAAAGTATGAATTCATTGTCTTTACTCCTTTGCCAGTAATCTTTATAAGTTATAGGTCATAGACCTAACTCTATGTACTCACAGATCTCATCAAGTGGCCCCTTGAATCCCACATGAAGAACATATAGTAAAAAACATGAGCTTTAACTGAATCCAATATGCGATGCCATACTTAATTTGTATAGAGATACATGAGCTCATGTAACATATATATTATGTTTGCATGTTTAAAATATTTACTCTTTTACCTAATTTGCATAAAGAAACACTTATAGAAAACATGTGAACTCACCATTTCTCAGCGAATGCATCCACAACGTCCATGGTACTATACCTTTTTTTAACAGAATAAGAAGATTCATCTATTTTTGCTTTCCTTGAATGGTTGTTGCAATAGGTAGAAAAATTGATGGTTCACTGTTATAAATTTTCATTTCCCCAACATTCTTGAGGATTTAGCATACATTGTTGAGTTACTTGCATATGTTAGTAGGCGGACAGTAAAATATCTGAGAAATTTCTATGATAAGGCAGTTAGTATACGATGCAGGTGTGGAGCACAGGGCAACAGTGAACTCGGAAAAGGAAATATTTTGTATCCCATATTTCTTACATTCTACTCAACCATGGTAGAGCCTGTCGAAGAACTAACAGATGATGAAAACCCTGCCAAGTGTACAAGGCATGCAACGAGGGTAAGTTCTTAACATCGCAAACATTTAGTAATTTCAAAAACTAGATGTCGAGAACGTCCAGATCCATCATTTTAAGGCATTGACATGGTAATGGTTGCTACCTAGTGTCTCGATCTTATATGCTTTTGCTCTGAAGTCCTCTGGCAAAATTGTGTAAACACAGAGTATAGCCACAATAAAACTAATGAATTACATTACAGATAAAAGATTATAATGTATAATTTATATTCAAGCTTTGGAAATTACTACAGCAGATATTGCAGAGAATCGCAAGTTTATCATGACACCGAATGGCATAATTAGTGTTGAGATTAACCATAACATATATTATTTGGATTCGATTTTATATACAATTTTGTAAGACACGTAACCCTACCTTTTTAAAGAAACTATTGTCTTGTGAAATGTAATCTGCACATGTTTTGGATATTAAAAAAAAAATTCAATTGCTGTGAGTGGCCTCTGCTTGCTGTGATCTTGTGGGCCTGATTGTAATATAAACTCAGTTCTTTTATTTGTTATTGTATAACAGTAACGGTAACAGTCATATCACGTGACAAAAAAATGACAAATTTCATTAATATATCAGCAAAAAAACAAAAAAAAAAAAAAGAATGCAACTCAATCAACTTTGTGTCTTGTAAAATTGTCACATGTGCAGGCCGGAATTTCGAAGAAATAAGGATCAAAACTGATTATTATCACAAATTTTTGAAAGTGAGACGGGTTGTAGTTTAGATTAGCCCTCCTGATTCCGTCAATGCACACTGTTTATAGTTACATAAACAATCCACGGCGGAATACCAATATATAAGCTGGGTGAATACATGGATAGTGCTGGTGAGGAAGAAGGGTACGAAGAGTCCTGCTCCATCACTATTACAACAGCTTCCATACATATCATCAAAAACTCCATTGCAAACTTCTCCATTTCCATGCACAACCTCCATTTCTCACATACCATCATCTCTACAATTCTATATATAAATCAGTGACCAACTTCACTACAAGAAAAGAAGTTATTTCCGAAAGACCAAATCCGACCGATGCATTTTACCTTCGAGCAACATGATGGTCGGAAATCAAGAATTCTTTAACACTCTGCATATCAAAATATGCATTAGCATGAACATATATACCATGGGGCCGTTTGGACAAGTTTAAAAAAGGTGATTTTAATAGATTAGAAGTGAGAAGTAAATAAGTTAATAAAGTGTTTGTAAAAGAAGCTGAAAGTGCCTGAAACTTTCAGACAAAAGCTACCATTCTCAGTTTCCAAAAAGTGCTAATAATACATGAATACCTTCCATTGAGCAATTGATAATTTTAGCCCGGGAATACAGTAGAACATTGATAAAATTAATAAGTTGATGAAATAAACTCGATCTCAACATATTAATAAATTCAATCTCGATTATCACAAGAAACTAATATTTATAGTTTATTAAGGTGGTCACCGAAGTGGAGGTCATATATCACTTCGCTCACTGATATGAACGGGGTATCATTTCAATCATTAAAATCACAATAAATATCAATCAAATACCTCGAAATTAGTTCATGGAGTAAAAATATTATTTATAAAGTTTTACACAGTGTTCTTGAATGTTATCACAACGAAGTAAAAATTTATGACTTCTAGTATTTATGACAATATATTTAGATTTTATCAATTGTGTTGTGTTTACTATTTATTTTTAATTAAAACAAAAAAATTAATTATATAATAAAAAATAAATAGTAAATAAACTTTATAAAAACTAAATATATTATTATAAATATTAGAAGTCATAATCTTTTACTTGGTTGTGGTAGAGTTCAAAAATAGTGTGTCAAACTCTATAAATAATATTTTTACTCCTTGAACTAAAATTTGAAGGTACTTGATTGATATATATTGTGATTTTAATGATTGAAATGATACCCCTTTAACATCAGTGAGTGAAGTGATATATGACCTCCACCTCAGTGACCACTTTGATTTAACCCAAATTATAAATTTATCGAATTTCAGCCCGAGTATCTTATCTATTTGAAAAAAATCCACTTACTAGTATAAAATTTTGCTTCCCAAACAATAAATATTTGAAATTTGTGGATAGATTTATCATATGTGGACATTAATTTATGATCGAAGATAAGAAAAGAAGATGGGTAATACTACATACCCCAAAGCTTGTTTCCAAAATGTTTTACCAAATGACGTGATAGACGTATGACTACTTTGGTGATTGATGTGCATGCAGGGGTCCCATTATTATTAGTGTCAGAGTAACCAATCAAACATTGCCACTTGAATTTGGGGGAAAATTTGGAAACCTAATTATTAGAAAATATTCATTTCTAAAAATATAATAGTTCAAATTATACTCCCTCCGTCCCAAAATACTTGTCACATTTATATTTTTGTTGGTCAAATTGACTAAGTTTTGACCAAAGATTATAAGTCAATCACTCATTATTTTAAAAAACTCTTAAAGTAGATTAAAAATTATTTCCGATGATATATTTTTTTTATTTTGTCAATTGATAAAATATTAATAAAGTTCAGTCAAATTTTAGTCAATTTGACCACAAATCCAAATGTGACAAGTATTTTGGTACGGGGAGTAAAATAACAGAGTTGTTTTGAATAGATCAAAGAATCATAGGTAAGAAGAATATAAGAGTAAATCACCAGAAGGGGATGGTACTAGTATTGAGAACGTGTTCAAATGGATAATAATTTAAATAATAAATAAAATCACATGAGAAATAAAAGAGAGAGTGTCTTCGAACTATTGGTGTTTTATTGGTGTAATAGAAAATATATTACAATAAATAATAATTTAGGAAAATGAATTTAAAAATCTCCAAACTATTGATGTTTTATTGTTTAAGTCACTGAAATAAAAAAATTCAATATCCAAATCACTCAATTTTAAGTTTATACGAATTGGTGACATGTGTATACGAATTTTATTTTATAGGTCACTGAATTGTTTGATTCTTTTGGAAAATGACAACTATAGCAGATTAGCAGCGAACTCAATACACGGGGATCTCAAGTCTTGGTGGTAACAGAGTTCAATTTCAGTTTTGATATCTGATTTCTGCGCATTGAATTTGTAGCCATGTCTGCCATTTTGTTGAGAAGAGGAGCTCAAACACTAACTCCATTTCATGCTCTCACTTCATTCACCTTAATGCCTCAAATTGTGAACACCCTTTCTCTTTTACTCCATTCTCATTTTCTTCTTTTCTCTACGAAGCCTAACCCTAATTCACAACCCAAACCCCCCTTTATTCCTTCTCCATCCACCACTCATCCCCAACTTAAACAATTACTCTATCATAAGTCTAAACTTGGTTTCGATGGAGAGGAGCTCAAAGACTAGTAGGCACATTTCCTCTGTTCTCTACGAAGCCTAACCCTAATTCACAACCCAATGCCCCCTTTATTCCTTCTCCATCCACCACTCATCCCGAGCTAAAACTACTACTCTATCATAAATCTAATGTTGTGTTTGGTTGGAGAGAATGAAATGGAAAGGAATGGAATGAGTAAAAAATACTTGAAACTAATAGAAATAGGAAGAAAATTTTGAAAAAATTTGAAGTACTGCAAAATTACTATGATGAGATTTGTGAAGAAATTGAGGATGGGAGAGAATGGAGCATTCCATCTCAAATGGAAGGGGTGATATCTAGCATATGATGTAGGGAATGGAATGGAGGAAGGAATGAAATTTCTTAAAAATCATCCATAAGATAGTTCATTTTTCATTCCATTCCTTCCGGAATCATTCACCCCAACCAAACACAACATAAAGTTGGTTTTGATAAACTCCACGATGCTCTTCTTGTGTTCGACAAAATGCTTCAAATAAAACCTCTGCTTCCTGTTATTAATTTCAACCAACTATTAGCCGCCCTCGTTCGGATGGAAAAGTACTCTGTTGCCGTCTCCATGTTTCGAGAAATGCGTCTGTTAAGCATTCCTGTTGATATTTTTGTTAAACAATCTGTGCAAAAACCAACAATACAATACGTGTGTTTGTGTGTGTATGACAAAACAGTAGGCGTAAGGAGACAAAAAGAACGAAGGATATATGAACGGAAATCCGAGTCCAGTGCGTAACTGTCTCCTTAAAGCGTATTTCGCCCTCACCGAGTGTGATGAACGATCGCCTCCCAGGATAAAACGGATTGAACGATGCAGTAAGCACCTCCGACGAACAAGAACAAGACTGAGAACTATCACCAACGCGGCTAGGGTTTTGGGTGGGAGAGAGAGGCTGTGTTTTCGTATGTCTAAAACCCTAAGCTATAATGAATATATATAGGCAATGCAAGACTTGTGCGCTACGCTTTGTAATTAATTAAAACACGTTAATTAATTAACACGGTTATAAATTAAATCCGAAATAAAATTGGAATTAATTTAAACCAAGTAATTAATCCGAAATCAAATCGGAATTAATTTCTGTCAATTTAATTGAGCCCAAGCCCAGTGGAAAAATAAATTCAGCAAAACTAGTCCGTAATTCTTCGGGCCCAGATTTTGCTGCATTCGTGTCCGCAGGTCGCACACGCGGAAAAGCCCGAGGCTTGCGAAGCCACGAGATTTGCCTCGAAATCCCACAATTTGCACCCCCCCTGCGCGCACGTAGGTGGTGGAGCATAACATACTAACACAAGTTAAACACTACAAGAGTGTTCTACTATATAAACCCATTAAAGGCTCATATTCATTTCTATGTGGGATACTAGCTCTCTTTTCCAATTTTCCACTACCAAGGAAGCAACTTTGGATCATCACAACTCATCCATTCCTTAGTCGTTTTGAGTGAATAAACATGCATTGGAGAGCTCTCTCGGAGGAGAACATAATCCAAGCATAACCCGCCACGAGCACGTAGCCGAGCCTCACTCAAATTGGTGCTCAAAATGACAAGTTTCCAACAATCCCCCACATGGGTGAGATTGATGATTTTCAGTAGCACACACCAGACAGACAGACACGGGGTTTGACTTTTGGTGATAGTTTCTGCGATCAGACATAGCATACGATAGGTAGAGAATGCTCCTTGAACCTTCGCTCGATTAAGCACATCGACTTTACTGGTAGACAGTGGACGTGCTTGTCCTTGAACTGTTCGACCGTTTATGTAAACGATGATATACTTATCACTATATCCTTTCTGACTTGTTCAGTTCTCATGAGTATGTCCATTTTGGCCATGGAACATCGTCCTGGTTCTGCGGGAGTTTCTAAAGAATTGTGCCTTGCAATTCTCCTTTGAAGCGGCCCCACTTCTCTCCTACATAGGTGATCTTTATCTTATAGAGTAACCCGCGTTTACTCAACTGAATTCCATGCGTGTACCACTCCATGTATTCACCAAAGATCATTAAAAGCTCAAGGCTTAACCTCGTACCTTACGGGTCTCACTGTTTCTTCATCATAGGAACAGGCCAGGGGTTACCCCCACAGTGATTAGGTCATCATGATTTAGTTGTCCCATTGAACCAAGTTCTTGGGATCTCCAGTCAGCAATGGTTGGGTGTCCACCATGATGCCGTTAAGCTATAGGCTTAAGACCCATTCCTCTCGATGATTTCTCAACCACTTCTCTTGGTAACCCTTTGGTTAGCGGATCCGCAATATTATCCTTTGACGGTATATAGTCAATAGTGATAATCCCGGTTGAGATTAATTGTCTAATGGAACTATGTCGTCGTCGTATATGACGGGACTTCCCATTATACATTGTGCTCTGTTCTCTGCCAATAGCGGATTGACTATCACAGTGTATCCCTATTGCAGTCACAGGCCTTGGCCATCTTGGAATATCCTCTAGAAATTGGCGTAGATATTCAGCCTCTTCAGCGCATTTATCTAAAGCCACGAACTCAGCTTCCATAGTGGAGTGAGTTATAACCGTTTGCTTGGAGGATTTCCATGATACTGCTGCTCCAGCTAGTGTAAACACGTAGCCACTCGTAGACTTTAGTGCTTTCTTGCTAGATATCCAGTTTGCGTCAGTATATCCTTCTAATACTGCTGGGTATCTGCCATAGTGCAATCCATAGTCTCGAGTTCCCCTTAGGTACCTTAGTACCCTTATGATCGCTTTCCAGTGATCATCTCCAGGATTACTCGTGAACCTACTCAACTTGCTAATTGAGTACGCAATGTCTGGTCTTGTACAACTCATTAAGTACATCAGACTTCCAATTATCCTAGAGTACTCCAACTGAGAGACCACCTCACCTTTATTTTTGGATAGATGTAAAGTCATATCCACAGGTGTCCTAGCTTTCTCAGTATCATCCTTAAGAAACCTCTCAAGGATCTTGTCAACGTAATGAGGTTGACTTAGTGCGAGACCCTCTGATGTTCTAGAAATTTGGATTCCTAGAATTACATTTGCTAGTCCCATGTCTTTCATGTCAAATCTTGATTTTAACATGTCCTTTGTGGATTTGATCACTTTTTCATTGCTTCCGGCAATGAGTAGATCATCCACATACAATGTCATCATGACATAACCGCTCTCGTCATCCTTGTAATAGGCACAGCTATCACATTCGTTGATCTTGAAGTTGTGTGCTAACACGACTTCATCAAATTTCTCATGCCATTTCATAGGCGCTTGCTTCAAGCCATATAGTGACTTCACTAATTTACAGACTTTCCTTTCTTGCCCAGGGACAGCAAACCCTTCAGGTTGTTCCATATAGATTTCCTCATCTATATCCCCATTTAGAAAAGCTGTTTTCACATCCATCTGATGCACTGTTAAGTTTCGCATCGCAGCGATTGCAAACATCATCCTTATAGACGTGATTCTCGTCACAGGAGAATACGTATCAAAATAATCAAGGCCTTTCTGTTGCTTGTATCCTTTGATTACAAGTCTGGCCTTATACTTATCAATGGTTCCGTCAGGTTTCAATTTCTTTTTGAAAACCCATTTGCTGCCTAGTGCTTTACAACCAGGTGGCAGGTCCACTAATTCCCAAGTGTGATTCTGTAATATAGAATCAATTTCGCTTTTGATGGCCTCTTTCCACATAGGTCCATCAGGTGAGGTGACCGCTTCCTTATAGGTTTTCGGATCACCTTCTTCGAGCAAATAGGTCATGAAGTCTGACCCAAAAGATTTCTCCGTTCGTTGTCTTTTGCTCCTCCTCACAACCCCCACATTTTCATCTTCACTTTCATCATTTTCATTTTCATCATCTACAGATTCATGAGTTCGTTTAGATGTCGTAGGGTGCTCGTTTCTTGGATTACAAGGAAACGTAGTCTCAAAGAATGAGGCATTTCTTGATTCCATGATCGTATTCTTTTGAATCTCAGGAATCTTATAATCATACACAAGAAACCGATATGCTGTACTACGCGGAGGATATCCGATGAAGATACAATCCACGGTTTTCGGACCAATCTTCACCTTCTTAGGTGTAGGGATCAGTACCTTAGCAAGGCACCCCCACACTTTCAGGTGTTTGTAACTCGGTTTCTTTTTCTCCCACATTTCATAAGGACTCACATCCTTATTCTTGCGCATCGTAATATTTAAAATATTATTTGCGCTTAAGATGGCTTCCCCCCACATTGATTGCGGAAGTCCAGAGCTTAGCAACATCGCATTCATCATCTCCTTGAGAGTGCGATTCTTCCTCTCAGCCACTCCATTTGACTGAGGGGAGTATGGTGCAGTGACCTCATGTATTATACCATGTTGTGAACAGAATTCCCCAAAAGGTTCAACATATTCACCTCCACGATCGCTACGAATCCTTTTGATTTTCTCAGTTTGTTGTCTCTCGACTTCTTCCTTATAGATTTTAAATTTATCTATAGCTTCATCTTTGCTTTTCAGCAAATATACATAGCAGTATTTTGTACAATCATCTATGAATGTAATAAAATACTTATTTCCTCCTCTTGTTGGAGCGAATTTTAAATCACATATATCGCTATGTATTAGGTCCAGCACCTTGGTGTTTCTTTCCACACGTTTAAAAGATGATCTCGTTAATTTTGCCTCAACACAAGTTTCACACTTATGTTTTGAATCGATAGTTAATTTTGGTATGTATTCTTTTGCACTTAATCTTCGTAAAGTGTCATAATTCACATGTCCTAATCTAGCATGCCATAAATTAGGAGACTCAAGCAAGTAAGCAGAAGAATTCTTCATTTCATTATTTTCCTTAACGGACATTACATTGAGCTTAAACAGCCCATCACTAGCATAGCCCTTGCCTACAAACATACCACTCTTAGACAAAACAACTTTATCTGACTCTATTACAATGCGAAAGCCATGTTTACTCAACAAAGAACCGGACACAAGGTTCTTGCGAATATCAGGCACATAAAGTACATTCTTCAAAGTCAGATTCTTCCCAGAGGTCATCTTCAGAATCACCGTGCCTTCCCCTTCAATGGTAGAAGTCGCAGAGTTTCCCATGTAGAGCTTCTCACCAGCATCAGAAGCTACAAGGCTAGAGAAAGTCGCCTTGTCGGAGCAAATATGCCTAGATGCTCCTGTATCAATCCACCATTCTCGTGGATTAGATCCAACCAGGTTCACCTCAGAGACCGTAGCGCAGAGGTCTATATCACCTATCTCCTTGGAGATATCATCAACCATGTTTGTTTCTTTCTTCTTGGTCTTCTTAGGCTTCCTACAATCAGCAGACCTATGACCAACTTTGTCACAGTTGAAGCACTTTCCTTGGAACTTCGAAGGCTTCGAAACTCCTCCTTTGGGTGCCAGTTTAGCCCCTTTCCCGGAACTGGTCTTCTTGGACTTGGAGCTTTGAGCATGCTCCACCACATTTGCCTTTTCACCGACAATAGGCTTCTTTCCGGATCCCCTGTTATTTTCTTCAATGCGAAGCCTAACAATCAGATCCTCCATAGTCATCTCCTTTCGCTTATGCTTAAGGTAGTTCTGAAAATCTTTCCATCCAGGAGGCAGCTTCTCTATCACAGCAGCAACTTGGAAAGATTCCGTGAGACCCATCCGCTCGGCATGCATCTCATGAATAATCAGCTGCAACTCTTGCACCTGACTGTCAACAGTCTTGGAGTCCACCATTTTGTAGTCAAGAAAGCGTCCAACAATCCACTTCTTGGCACCGGCATCTTCGGTTTTATACTTACGGTCAAGTGATTCCCATAAGTCCTTAGATGTTACCTTCGAACTGTACACATCATACAGCGGGCCAGTCAGACCATTAAGCACAAAGTTCTGACAAATATAGTCGGAGTGCTTCCATGCATCAACGGCAAACACCGCCTGCGTATCGCTCTCAGCAGTGAGCATAGGTGTCTCTTCTTTCAGATAGCGAGACAAATTCAGTGTGGTCAGGTAGAACAACATCTTCTGCTGCCACTGTTTGAAGTTCGTTCCGTTGAACTTTTCTGGCCTTTCAGCGTGAGAAGTAGGCACATGCGGCACAGCTGGCCCAAAGGGCGCAACAGGCGCAGCAGTCCCATTCGGCTGAGGAACATGTCCTGCCGGACAGTGTGTAAGTGGAACACTGAACTGACCAAAGGTCATCTGTCCCGCAGGACCATAGCCCGGGGGCGTAGTCCCAGAACCGTAGCCCGGAGGCGTAGTCCCGAAGCCGAAGCCCGCAGGTGTAGGTCCAGAACCAGAGCCCGCAGGCGTAGGTCCAGAACCAGATGAACGGAAATCCGAGTCCAGTGCGTAACTGTCTCCTTAAAGCGTATTTCGCCCTCACCGAGTGTGATGAACGATCGCCTCCCAGGATAAAACGGATTGAACGCGGAAAAGCCCCAGGATAAAACGGATTGAACGCGGAAAAGCCCGAGGCTTGCGAAGCCACGAGATTTGCCTCGAAATCCCACAATTTGCACCCCCCCCTGCGCGCACGTAGGTGGTGGAGCATAACATACTAACACAAGTTAAACACTACAAGAGTGTTCTACTATATAAACCCATTAAAGGCTCATATTCATTTCTATGTGGGATACTAGCTCTCTTTTCCAATTTTCCACTACCAAGGAAGCAACTTTGGATCATCACAACTCATCCATTCCTTAGTCGTTTTGAGTGAATAAACATGCATTGGAGAGCTCTCTCGGAGGAGAACATAATCCAAGCATAACCCGCCATGAGCACGTAGCCGAGCCTCACTCAAATTGGTGCTCAAAATGACAACCTTTAATACCATCATCAATTCTTCTTGTCACTTGAATACCCTTGATTATGCCTTTTCGTTGCTTGCTGGAATCATCAAGAGTGGTTGGTTGCCCGATGTCTATACCTACAACACTCTCATCAAGGGCCTTCTGTCTCGAGACAGGCCTTTGGAGGCTGAGCATCTGTTTAGGAAGCTTATCAGATTTCGAGAAATTCAGCCCGATGTAGTTATGTATAACACCATCATTGATGGTCTCTGCAAAACTTCAAATACTTCCATGGCTCTCAAGTTATTAAGAAACATGGAGGAGATAGGATGCAGACCCGATACTGTAACTTATACCTCGATTATTGATTCTTTGTGCAAAGAGAGACGAGTCGATCATGCATTGGATCTTCTGTCTGTAATGACCCACAAAGGCATATCACCAAATGTTATAACCTATAACAGCTTACTTCAAGGTCTTTGCAGCTCAGGCCGATGGGAGGACATTGAGCGGTTGTTAAGTGAGATGGGTGTTAGCAAGATCCCTCATGATTTGCACACCTACAATATATTAGTTGATGCATACTGCAAAGAAGGGAGGACAAAAGATGCTCAAGATGTTATTGAAATTATGATCGAGAAAAGTGTAACTCCTGATGTAATCACCTACAACACACTAATGGATGGATTTTGTTTAACAGGCAAAATGGACAGGGCATTAGAGGTGCTGAATACCATGAGGAGTAACGGGATAGCGCCAGATTGTTATAGCTTTAGCATTCTGATAAATGGCTATTGTAAGAGGCAGGTAGTAGACAAAGCCATCAGTCTCCTCAGACAAATGTCTGCTGAAGGTCTGGAGCCTGTAGTTGAAACCTACAATACACTGATGCATGGTCTCTTTCAGATGGGTAGACATGCTGAGGTGCACAACCTTTTCCATGAAATGCTAAAACAAGGTAATAAACCAGATATCGTAACATGTCGAATTCTGTTGGATGGCCTTTGCAAGAACCGATACATGGATGAAGCAATTTCCTTTGTAAAGGAATGACGGAATTCTGTTGGATGGCCGTTCTTGCTTTCTGCAAATGGTTTTTGCAATAGGTACTGAAGAAATTAATGGTTCATTGTTATGTATTATCATCTCCTAACTTCTTTAAGTTATCTGCTATAGTTTAGAGGGATTAGCAAAGAATAATATCGATTAGCAACTTAAGGGATACCATCAGTTTGTTTAGAGGTAATAGACAATGGATTAGAGACTGTAATACTATCTCTTCTATATGTAATGAGGACAGTCTATGTTCAAGTTGTCATTTGGAATTGAAAGCTAGCATTTAGACGCTTCCCATAATACGGAAAAACAAATCAGCATTTAAAAATAATAAAAGAAGCCTCTGTACTACCTCTATAATGCATATATCAGATAACTTTATTCGAGAAATACCCTTCAGCACGCATGTTCAGGCTTTCACAAACAAGCTCATTTCTCTTTCTCCTGATATTATATGTTATACCATTCTGACTTCTAGTAATGCTATTTCATATTTTATTATTAAAAGGATTGTGACTATGTAAAAGCAATGGCAAGTAGTATTATCTATGGAGACGGTGCTGAGAATCAAGTAATATTATTGCTACGAACCAGTGATAATAGGAGGATTGAGCACTATTGAACAGGAATGAAAATATAACTCAGACCAATATTGATGATTCTGATCTACCTTGAAATAAAAAGGACCTCCGATCGAGGTGTGGTTCAGCCTCCGTATGAATAACAACAAGCTAAATGAAGTGTATTATATTTGGAGTTCAAAAGAGAATTTATATAGAGATTTGAGCATTCGAGAGGGTCAGGCTCTGCTAATTAAAATAACAAAAACTCTTAAATGAATGGATAATCGCTACTTTTTCCTTACACTTCCTTTATGTCTCCCTCCTTCCGCTTGCTAGCTTTTCCCTGCTATGCAACTCCATTATGCTAAGTCTCCTGGAGATGCACTAATATAGAGAACAAAACAGAAATTTGTAAAAATTTACCAGGGTCAACATGGTTGGAGTTGAAACATTATCTCCAGTTTTCTAAATTTGAATTGGCACATCACATTTAGCTAATTGGTTGTTTTAGTTAAATTAGCTGTTATTGACATATGAAGTTTGGGAAAAGATTATTCTATCTCAATTCTCAAGGATATTCCGTTTGATAAAAAAAAAAGTGTTGGATATATTAAAATTTCGATCCAGACAGTAAGGATAAAATCAATTGCATGCCAAATTAGCAAACATCACTTGTGTGCATTTTCCAGCACTATCAGATTGACTGATGAAATGACTGTTTCGCAACTTTTGTGGTCTAGGGGATTACACAAAATAACAAGTTGGAACAGAAAATGAAGTATGAATATTGCTTGTCGAATCACAAGGAGCTTACAGTTTATGAGTTATGACATGTAGCTGAAATTTTCATGCGTTAAAGCATTAAACTACTAGGAAATGGAATATGGTTAATTGAACAGCTATCATATGGCAGGTTTTAGTTTTATATAGTTGCATTATTATTGGGATTTCTATATAGTGATACTTTTATTCTGCTCACTACTAAAAATGCCGTAAAACTAAATTGTGGTGTATATGTTATAGAACACTAGGAAGCGAAAGTCTGCGTCGATTCTCCAGAGATTTGTATTATAGAGTGTTCGCAAGAATATAGTTCTCTGTGGTTTATGCTTTTCTCATGTTCTCCTTGTTTCATCCATGTGGCTTTGGCAGAGACAAAACAGTGATATTAGGCTATTCGGTTTGGAAACAAAGCTCGCGTTTTGAATAATCTTGTATTTCTCTGGTTCTAATAATTTAATGTGGAAAATAAAGTTTCGGTTTGTTAGGTGAAACTTTTATTGGTTGCGCAATATTTACTTTCTAATCTGTATAGTCCCGTATGTGTTTATGCTTCCTGTTTGATATTGTGCAGAAAAATGATCAAGCTGACAGCTCGAGCACATTCTGGATTTGAGAAGATCAGTCAAATAGAGCTGAAGGTCTCTACATCAAATGCTGGATAACTAAAATGCATCCCCTAGGCCCTCATTTATTTGTGCTTCCTGTTTGATATTGAGGACTGCTGATTAGAAGTGTGAAAAGTGATCAGAAAAGGATGAATCCAATATGCGATGCCATACTTAATTTGTATGAACATATATACTTGTTGCAATAGGTAAAAAAATTGATGGTTCACTGTTATAAATTTTCATTTTCCCAACATTCTTGAGGATTTCGCATACATTGTTGAGTTACTTGCATATGTTAGTAGGCGGACAGTAAAACATCTGAGAAATTTCTATGATAAGGCAGTTAGTAGACAGAAATTGTATGATGCAGGTGTGGAGCACAGGGCAACAGTGAATTCGGAAAAGGAATTATTTTCTATCCTATATTTCTTCCATTCTACTCAACCATGGTAGAGCCTGTCAAAGAACTAACAGATGATGAAAACCCTGCCAAGTGTTCAAGGCATGCAACTGGGGTAAGTTCTTAACATCGCAAACATTTAGTAATTTCAAGAAACTAGATGTCGAGAACATCCAGATCCATCATTTTAAGGCATTGACATGGTAATGGTTGCTACCTAGTGACTCGCTCTTGTATGCTTTTGCTCTCAAGTCCTCTGGCAAAATTTTATAAGCACAGGTTATAGCAACAATAAAACTAATGAATTACATTGCAAATAAAAGATTCTAATGTGTAATTTATATTCATGCTTTGAAAATTACTAAACCAGATATTGCAGAGAATCACAAGTTTATTATGACACAGAATGGCGAAGCAGCTACTACATAACCAGTGTTGTCGTTTATTTTGAGCCTCCGGAGTGGCGAAATTTTTTTGTTATCATGATTAAATGAGCCTTCCAATGTCAGTGTCAATGTTTGGCAATCTGGGTTCAGGTATCTTTTGGAGCAAGTGCCGCTTAGAATGAAAAACAGTGATGCATATGAACCAGATTCTATAATTAAGATTGATGAGAGAGCATTTAGTTTAAAAAAGATTACATTTCTTCACATTAGAAGCCCATGCAACAGCGTAATATTAGAAGCCCTTTATTCTCCTAGACCACCCAAGCCTAAAAGGCTAAAATTAAACAAGTGCCAGCAAGTAGCACAATGCTCTCTGCCAGAACCAAAGCAAGTATAAAAGCTGGGTTGAATACATGGATAGTACTGGTGAGGAAGAAGAGTCCGAAGAGTCCTGCTCCATCACTATTACAACAGCTTCCATTTCCATGCACAACCTCCAGCACTGACATACCATCATCTCTACTCAAATTATTGCATATGTTCTTGTCTTAAAGTTCAAAATGCTTATAAGTTCACAAATGAAACCTCTTCTCGATTAAGAAATTATACTACCTCACCTACAACACATGACTAATGGATGGATTTTGTTTAACAGGAAAAATGAAACTTCTTCTCTTCTTCAAGTTATCTGCTATAGTAATATGTTTTGGTGAGTAAAGAATTATATCTATAAGCAACTTAAGGGGTACCATCAGTTTGTTTAGAGGTAATAGACAATGGATTAGAGACTGTAATACTATCTCTTTTATATGTATTAAGGACAGTTTATGTTCAAGTTGTCATTCCGAATTGAAAGCTAGCATTTCGAGGCTTCCCATAATACGGAAAAAGAAATCAGCATTTAAAAAAAATAAAACACAGAGTATAGCCACAATAAAACTAATAAATTACACTACAGATAAAAAGATTCTAGTGTATATTTTATATTCAAACTTTGAAAATTACTACACCATATATTGCAGAGAATTGCAAGTTTATCACGACACAGAATGGCGAAGCAGCTACTACATAGGAGTATCAAGGTATATGAAAAACGACATAACCAGTGTCGTCGTTTATTTGAGCCTTCAGAGTGGCGAAATTTTTTTGTTATCATGATTAAATGAGCCTCCCAGTGTCAATGTGTGGCAATCTAGGCTCAGGTATCCTTTGGAGCAAGTACCACTCAGAATGAGGTCTGCCCTGCAAAAACTGGAATGCATATGAACCAGATTCTATAGTTAAGATTGATGAGAGAGCATTTAGTTTAAAAAAGATTACATTTCTTCACATTAGAAGCCCATGCAACAGCGAAATATTAGAAGCCCTTTTTTCTCCTAGACCACCCAAGCCTAAAAGGCTAAAATTAAACAAGTTCCAGCAAGTAGCACAATGCTCTCTGCCAGAGCCAATGCTCTCTGCCAGAGCCAATGCATGTTTTGCATTGCACCAGCATTTTCACCTCATTCTAGATTCGATTCGCTACTTGATTCTCGTTAGTGTTGAGATTAACTATAACATATATTATTTGGATTCGATTCCATACACTAACTATAGTCTTGTGAAATGTAATCTGCACATGTTTTGGATAAAAAAAAAAATCGATTGTTATTTGAGGCCTCTGCTTGTTGTGATCTTTTGGACCTGATTGTTAATAATTAAGTGAGTCATCGAAGTGGACCCAATATATCAAGTTGGTCACCGAACTCAAAACGGTCTCAAATTGGTCACTTAAGTCAAATACATGTATCATTAAATACGAGTTCAAGGAGTAAAGATATTATTTATAGAGTTTTACACATTATTTTTGAATTATACCCCAACTAAGTACAGTATTTATCATAATATATTTAGAATTTATCAAGTTTATTTACTATTTATTTTTAATTAAAACAAAAAAATAACTATATAATAAATAATGAATAATAAATAAATTTGATAAAATTTTAATATATTATCATAAATACTAGAATCATAACCTTGTACTTGTGGTAACATTCAAGAATAATGTGTAAAGCCCTATAAATGATATTTTTACTTCTTCAACTCATATTTAAAGATACCTGTACCAGACTCCAGTGACCTATTTGAGACGGTTTTGAGTTCAGTGACTAACTTGATATATCGGACTCGCTTTGGTGACTCACATGATTGTTAACCCTTTAGTAATGCTATTTCCGAATCGAATGGTTTGTTTAAAAGTTAGAAATCGATTTAATTAGGTTCGACGTGATTCGTATAAAACTCAAGCTTGAATATGCAATTCAAAAATTGTTAAAAATTAGCTCGGAACGACATATGTTGTTTAAGAATTCGGTTCGAGCTTGGCTCGTTAAAACTGAAATTATTGTTGAAAATATTGATGCATATCGCCAAAGAGATATCAAAGGTACTAATGTTCTTGTTAATATTTTGAGCCCGAAGCAATATTGTACGATAAAAGTTGTTGAAGTAACAGATAAGAAGCAACACACAAACACAAGGATTTACCCAATCCAAGTCATCAAGGTGCTAAAAGGGTGCTAAAAGGGTTCAATTTCTTGACATCTTGATGCTGCATATTGTAGGTAACAACAGCTTTATGCAATGTCTGCCATTATAGTGAGAAGCGGAGCTCAAAGACTAGCATGCAAATTTCCTTTAGTTTGAATATACTTGTACTCTGTTCCCTGCTAAACCATTTTACTGAGAAGTGGATTTATCATTGTAACTTCATTACAAAAGAACATGAACCTTTGCTGAGCACGAAATGATTTATGAATATTCTTGACAATATCGTCTAGTATTTCTTAGCATCTTTACGTTTGGTCTTCATCGGACCAAAATGGAGACTACCAAGTTAAAAGAGAATTTGTCATATATTAAAATTTTCTAATCATACAAGTTGTATAAATTTCAAACCTGGACTAAAAGTGGTTGATCGTATTCAGTTGCAGAAAACAATTACAGTAATTAGTGAAGCTTGCTTAAAATTTCAAGATGTGGATGTTTTTAAGAAAATTTGAGAAGCAGAAAATTTAGTTACTATGAACATCATTTATAAAGATTATGAAGACGTTTGCCATGATATAAGACGAAGCGATATCATTTTCTATATGCAGGCCTATAAATTTGGATAAGAGAAATCTGGACTTGAATACTATAAATTAAATAGTGGTCGAACTTTTTCCTATTATGTAAACTTGTACAATCAAACATAATAACTCACAGTTGAGTTAAATTTTTAATGACCTTGTGGAGCTATTCGTAAATCAACTTTAGTGGATTGAAGAAAAGTAAATATCCGAAACTTATCGACTTGATTCATTTAAAACTCGAGCTCGAAGGGGAAAAAAAATTATAAAAACTTAATTCGAAATGTTTTTTATACTTCTATCATCCAAGAGATATCAAAGATAAGCAACATCTTTATATTATATTATATTTATATAAAGGAGGATCCTTACTAGGTGACGTGGCGCTCCTCACCTCTCTCCATCTGAGTTTCCTATTTTTCTGTCATTCTGTGCTTTCTTTGATTTTTTCTTTTTTACTTTTATTTAATTTATTTAATATAATAATAATCAACTCTCTTTGCTTTCCCGTCTTATTAATTATTTCGGTTACAACTTACAACTTCACTGGCTCTTATTACTTTCATTTGTCTGCTCCACCTCCATGTTTCTCCGACTCTCCTCCTCTTTCGGGTTCGGGCAATGACACTCTTTGTCTGCGGTTTATGGAGGTCCGGGCGAAGGTTGAAGCTCATTTGCGACGCTTAGAGGACGATGGTAAGTAATTGGTTGAGATTTGTAAGGTAATTTTAATTATATCGTGCTCTTTAAATTTGCTAAATTTCATGTTCACACCACATGATTATTTTACGGAAAGGCTTCATCATAATGCATAAGAAATTTACATTGCCAGCTTCGTCGCCGGCTCATCGGAGAATCAAGGATAGTCCTTTTAGCTCCGACGCTATTTTCAAGCAGGTATAGTAGAATCTCGATGAATTAATACATAGCAGTAGAGATGGTGTATTTTTAACTGCGGTAGGTTACTAATCTCTGTACATCTATGCATGAGGTATTGTTTTTTTGCTGTGGTAATATATATGTTTTTAAATGATTGTTTGTTGCGAAAGTTATTTTTTGAGCTATGTTCTACAGGATATTGTTTGTTGCAAAAGTGATTTTTCGAGCTATGTTACACAGGCAGGGTAATCGGAACTTATTAGTTATTAGCATTAGCGGATGTTAAAATTATGTGTGCATTGATGATTGGAACGTGTGATGTTGATTTAAAAGTATAATCAAGAAGTCTGTTACAAGTGTGAATGTGAATTGACAAATTTACGCTTTATTTAATGTTCGATGAGCTTCTGATGTAGGGGAGATTATCAACCTAATAGTATGTATGATATACATTAATGTGCTTTTGCTTGCTCCGGGAGGGAAGGACCAAAAGAGAACTGAAGTAAGGCTTAGGTCCTAGAGAGGATTCTTTAAACTATTGGTCACATTTAGCACTCCCTATATCCTAATGTTTATAATATATGCAGTTGTGTTCAACTTTTTTCAAGCACACTGGTGGTTGATTTCGTTCTTGATATATACTAGTTGATAACCCGTGCCAAGCACGGGTTTAAATAAAATTTTAAAATTTGTTATTTGTTGAAAGAATAATGCCTTTTTTTAATTATATTATCATATTTTTATCATACCTATTTAAATTATTTTTTAAATGATATTTAAATATTGTTATTTAATATAAGACTTTCTATATATTAAAATTTGATCCTACTTTAAATTTATTTCATAACGATATGGTTACTCTATCTATAGAGTCCACAAAATAAGAGTATTGGAGTCCAAAATTATTTAAAAATAATCTACTCGTTTCAATTTTAATTTTTTTAGTCTACAATATTTGTAAACATCTGATAATTTGCAGGTTATGTTCCACAATATAATCATTGGAATCAAAAGATAAAATAATTATTTTATAAATCACTAAACATTATATATGTTCTAACATATAACTCATAAGTAGAATAATGATCTTAATGATTGTTAATGTTGAAAAATGTTAATGATTAATTGATAATTATATATTTAAAACTACTTAAAATGGTAAATTATATACAAATTTGAATAATTAAAGATATTATTTATGATTAAACTAAAAGATTATGACTGTTACTTATTACGGCTTAAATGCGGACTTTATGGAACTTAACTCTAATAGTATGTTTTATTTTAGTAAAATTACTATATTGTTTGATGATTTTTAAATTGTGAAAATAATATTTAAGATCAACACATATAAGTTCGCTTATAGCGTCTTTAATCTTGAACAAAAATTTAGAATTTTAAGTCGCAATTATTTTATTCATTTAATAGGCAAACATTATATATAATTCTAGTTGGAGTTTTTGTAGATCTAAAAGTTGTTGTAGTTGTTTGATAAACTAATATTGTAGCTTGACAAAATTAATTAACTTTCCAAAAATTTGATATCAAATTTTTTGACGTATGTCTAGAGTTTCGGTTCTTTTATTATATGTTGCAATATGGACATTAACTTCATTTTCTTTGAGTTTCAATTTGTCAAGTCAGTGTTACCACCGCCTTATTCGTCTTCATCGCAATCTTCTGAAAAACACTTGAATGATAATGATTATTATTATTAAAAAATATATGACCAAATTTTTTGAAACTTTGATATCAATTGAATCTTGTTTATTTCAATTTTGAAATATGATAGAAATTTTATAAATTTGTTTCGTAAATTGAATTGTATGAGTTTTAAAAATTAAAACGAATATTTGACGTATGTCTAAAGTTTCGGTTCTTTTATTATATGTTGCAATATGAACAATGACTTCATCTTCTTTGAGTTTCTATTTGTCAAATCAATGTTGCCACCGCCTTATTTGTCTTTATCACAATTTTCTGAAAAATACTGAATGATAATAATTATTATTTATTAGAAAAAATATATGACCAGGTTTTTTGGTACTTTAGTTTCAATATTGAATCTTGTTTATTTAATTATGAAATATGATAGAAATTTTATAAATTTATCGTAAATTAAATTGTATGATTTTAAAAAATTAAAACGAATAATTTCAATTTCGTTGACATTATTATTCTATTGATAGGATATTATGTTAATATCAATATGAACTCCTTATTTATTTGAACTCTGAAGCATGCTAAAAGATTTATAGAGTTGTTCCGTATATTAAATTCTTTGAGTTTTAATAAATTAAAACAAATAATTTTGTTGGTAATATATTTTTATTAGTGAGATAATTGTTACAATACAAAACCCTGTCAAATATAGAATTTTTTTATAATAGTAATAATTGCTAAATAAAAAAAATGATGATAGCCAAATTTTGATATGAATTTTATAGAATTGTTTCATAAGTTAAATTGTTAGCGATTTAACTATGCGGATAGGATAAATGTTATATTACAAAATCCTAAACACCATAGAAGTCTTTTTATAGTAGTATAATAATCTTAATCAATATTGAAATTTTCAATAATAAAATCCGAATCAATATAGAAGTTTTTCACCGTCATAATGAATATTGAGGTTTTTAATTCTGAAATATGATAGAAATTTTATAGATTTGTTTCGTAAATTAAATTGTACTTGCGAGTTTTAAAAATTAAAACGAATATTTGACGTATGTCTAAAGTTTCGGTTCTTTTATTATATGTTGAAATATGGACAATGACTTCATTTTCTTTGAGTTTCAATTTGTCTAAGTAGTGTTACCACTGCCTTATTCGTCTTTATCGCAATCTTCTGAAAAATACTGAATGATAATAATAATAAATATTAAAAAAATATATGACCAGGTTTTTTGGCACTTTAGCATCAATATTGAATCTTGTTTATTTTAATTATGAAATATGATAGAAATTTTATAAATTTATCGTAAATTAAATTGTATGATTTTTAAAAATTAAAACGAATAATTCCGTTGACATTATTATTCTATTGATAGGATATTACATTAATATCAATATGAACTCCTTATTTATTTGAACTCTAAAGATTGCTAAAAGATTTATAGAGTTGTTCCGTATATTAAATTATTTGAGTTTTAAAATTTTAAAACAAATAATTTTATGGGAAATATATTTTTTTATTAGTGAGATAATTGTTATAATACAAAATCCTGTAAAAATATAGAAATTTTTTGATAATAGTAATAATTGTTAAATAAAAAATAATATGACGATAGCCAAATTTTGATATGAATTTTATAGAATTGTTTCATAAGTTAAATTGTTAGCGATTTAACTGTGCGGATAGGATAACTGTTATATTACAAAATTCTATACACTATGGAAGTCTTTTTATAGTAGTATAATAATCTTAACTAATATTGAAATTTTTAATAATAAAATCCGAATCAATATGGAAGTCTTTACATAAAATTCTAATTAATATAGAAGTCTTTCGCTGTCCTAATGAATATTGAGGTCTATATTAATAAAATTTTATTCAATATATAAGTCTTCTGATAATAGTATAATAATGATTATAAAATTCTAATCAATATGAAAGTGACCAAATTTTGGTACTAAAAGTACCGATGTTCCACCGAAACGTGGTTTCGCTTATTAATAAAGGGTAATTTTCTGAAAAATACTGAATGATAATAATTATTATTTATTAGAAAAAATATATGACCAGGTTTTTTGGTACTTTAGTTTCAATATTGAATCTTGTTTATTTAATTATGAAATATGATAGAAATTTTATAAATTTATCGTAAATTAAATTGTATGATTTTAAAAAATTAAAACGAATAATTTCAATTTCGTTGACATTATTATTCTATTGATAGGATATTATGTTAATATCAATATGAACTCCTTATTTATTTGAACTCTGAAGCATGCTAAAAGATTTATAGAGTTGTTCCGTATATTAAATTCTTTGAGTTTTAATAAATTAAAACAAATAATTTTGTTGGTAATATATTTTTATTAGTGAGATAATTGTTACAATACAAAACCCTGTCAAATATAGAATTTTTTTATAATAGTAATAATTGCTAAATAAAAAAAATGATGATAGCCAAATTTTGATATGAATTTTATAGAATTGTTTCATAAGTTAAATTGTTAGCGATTTAACTATGCGGATAGGATAAATGTTATATTACAAAATCCTAAACACCATAGAAGTCTTTTTATAGTAGTATAATAATCTTAATCAATATTGAAATTTTCAATAATAAAATCCGAATCAATATAGAAGTTTTTCACCGTCATAATGAATATTGAGGTTTTTAATTCTGAAATATGATAGAAATTTTATAGATTTGTTTCGTAAATTAAATTGTACTTGCGAGTTTTAAAAATTAAAACGAATATTTGACGTATGTCTAAAGTTTCGGTTCTTTTATTATATGTTGAAATATGGACAATGACTTCATTTTCTTTGAGTTTCAATTTGTCTAAGTAGTGTTACCACTGCCTTATTCGTCTTTATCGCAATCTTCTGAAAAATACTGAATGATAATAATAATAAATATTAAAAAAATATATGACCAGGTTTTTTGGCACTTTAGCATCAATATTGAATCTTGTTTATTTTAATTATGAAATATGATAGAAATTTTATAAATTTATCGTAAATTAAATTGTATGATTTTTAAAAATTAAAACGAATAATTCCGTTGACATTATTATTCTATTGATAGGATATTACATTAATATCAATATGAACTCCTTATTTATTTGAACTCTAAAGATTGCTAAAAGATTTATAGAGTTGTTCCGTATATTAAATTATTTGAGTTTTAAAATTTTAAAACAAATAATTTTATGGGAAATATATTTTTTTATTAGTGAGATAATTGTTATAATACAAAATCCTGTAAAAATATAGAAATTTTTTGATAATAGTAATAATTGTTAAATAAAAAATAATATGACGATAGCCAAATTTTGATATGAATTTTATAGAATTGTTTCATAAGTTAAATTGTTAGCGATTTAACTGTGCGGATAGGATAACTGTTATATTACAAAATTCTATACACTATGGAAGTCTTTTTATAGTAGTATAATAATCTTAACTAATATTGAAATTTTTAATAATAAAATCCGAATCAATATGGAAGTCTTTACATAAAATTCTAATTAATATAGAAGTCTTTCGCTGTCCTAATGAATATTGAGGTCTATATTAATAAAATTTTATTCAATATATAAGTCTTCTGATAATAGTATAATAATGATTATAAAATTC
Source organism: Daucus carota subsp. sativus (assembly GCF_001625215.2). Taxonomy (NCBI): domain Eukaryota; kingdom Viridiplantae; phylum Streptophyta; class Magnoliopsida; order Apiales; family Apiaceae; genus Daucus; species Daucus carota. The sequence continues at coordinate 1,027,518 of NC_030389.2, forward strand.
TAATCAATATGAAAGTGACCAAATTTTGGTACTAAAAGTACCGATGTTCCACCGAAACGTGGTTTCGCTTATTAATAAAGGGTATTGATGGTTGAGTTGGATACGTGGTGACTACGTTTTTCTTAGTATTTAGACTTTTTATATATTTATTTTGATTAAACTAATAAACTCATTATTTCCTCTGCTTATTAATTATTATTATTATATTAGTTAAGTTACAGAATTTTGCCTTTCCATTTATCTAGAGGCCTTTGCTCCAATTAAAATTGTCACAGGCCCTTTTTAGGCCAAATACTCTTCTCCACATTTCTGCAGGAGCATTACTTTGATTGTCCATACCAGTTGAGCTCTGAGGAGATTGGCCAGACATATCAGGATGCGATGGTAAGAATGTTTCGATTAAAACATCTTCCTATATGATCAATATAATGATTTTATTCTTGTATGATCTGTGTGAATATGTCATATACGCCATTAAATCATCCTCTGAGGAACCTCCTTAGCATATATATATAAGATAAGATTGCATTCCAAAGTCCAGACACTTGAATTCTAACATCCTAGAAAAAGTTAAATGATGTTTAATTTTGAAAAACATAAGGACTTATCAACCTGATATTTGGACCTTCTGTAAGCTGTCAGAATGTGTGTTGAAATTTCACATTGCATTATCATTCAAACCTATCCGCTGTTGTTCATGGCAATAGAGACAACTTTATTTACTTTACTTACATGTGCTGCCACTATTGGACTGTGTGCTGGTGATCAAAAGACTAGCATATAAGTCATATTAGAGAACTTACTAAGATGTATATAGTTCTTACACCATGCAATCAATTGTGTCATGTTTTAAGTAAACTCTTCCCATCCACAGGTTTGTAGCATGGGGTTAGAGGAGGGTGATTCTGTTATAATGGGTTCAGATGGTCTTCTCGGCAATGTTTTTGACCATAAGATTGTTTCAACAATAGCCAATAATAGTACTGTTGTTATGGCTGGTAAGACTCGAGGAAATTGCAACTGATTCGGCTTTATGCAATTCTATTATTTTCTAACCAAAATCTGGTTTTCATGCTACCGAAGGCATTAGCTGATCTGGCTTGCAAACGCTCAGTATATTTCAGATTCGATCCCCCCTATTCAATGGAAGCCAGAGCTAGAGTATGCATCGAACAAACTCAACTTGTTTTTAAGATGATCAAACTTTATCAACACACACATAATTGCCTTCTTTATTTGAAGGAACAAGGTTTTGACGTACCATCGTGGAAAAAGGCTTTAGGAGTGAAGCTAACAGGCATCACCTGGAGGACTTGAATTTTACTCTTGCTCCTTCTGTTAAATTATGCAAATAACCGTACACATAATTATTTTCTTTTTGTTTTGTAGGAGGGAAGCTAGATGATATTACTTTGATAGTTGCTCAAGTACGAAGGTCAGTTGCTGAAGTAATAGGCTCATGACATGTCTACAAAGTTGGATGGTTTAATACATAGCAGAATCGATAGCGAATACTACTGAGCAGTGCAGAGCTGGGAATGTTTCTCCTTATCCTCGATTATCTTCTGCTTCTTTTGTTAACTTATCAATCATGATTCATGTGGAAAGGGGTTCGTCACATTATATTAGGCAAATTTGTTAAGTATTTATTAAAATCATTTGAGCATGATTCTTCTGTAACTATTTTCACATATATGTGTTATCTTTCTGAACAAGTCTACCATCTTTTGGATCTTTCTGTGATGCAAATGGTGCTGCAATGTTTTGATCTGGTCGGGGATGGCTGCAAGGTTTGTGCTGTCTTGTAGTACCTTTTCAGTTCTGTATGTACAATCCTGCAATTGAACCAAGAGATATACATAGTTGTGCAGAATATGTGATTTACAAGCTAGCCTCTTTTTTTGGAGTTGTGATCTTACTTAATAGGATCCTATTGCTTATGTCATCAACAAAGCGGTTTGACAGGCTGAAAAGACAAGGGCTAATGGTTCGGCAGAGAAGAGTCTGGCAGGCGGATATGAAACAAGAGAAGAAAAAGGAGGCTGAAGAATAGAAGCAAGAAGCACAAGAATATATGATTCAGCAAACAAAAATGTTGTCAAAGAGGCTGCGCAGCACAAGCAAGAAAAGGATGGAGCTGTCTAAAAGACCAGTGTGGCATTGTAGAGTTTCCTTTGTCTTCTGGCTTGTAACAAGGTGGTTGCATATGTAATTTGTCTTAGAATGCAATCAAAGTGAATGGTTTTCATCAGTTTTTGCTGATTTGGATTCTAATATTACAAGTTGTCGTATTACGTTATTAATTGATGTAGGCTCCGCCTCCTTAATCAAGATCATCACCTGAAAAGGATATAGCTGTTTATTTTATTTCTTTTAGTAAATGATGAAGGTTAGAGTTTTAAGAAAAGTTTTATTTTCTTATATTTCAATAACAATTATAAAGTAAAAGACTCAGAAAATAGAGATCATAAAGATCTTTTAAACGGTCTTGCATTCTATTTTTTATCAATCGCGTTTTTTCACTAGTTGGATGATAAAAGATGGTAAAGTAACGGATAACAAGCACGGTACAAATGCAATGATTTACCCACTCCAAGGTGCAATTTATGTTTATGACAGTACTAACAGATAAGCTTGGTTGTTATTTTTGTTTGTCTGTTCTTAAATTTGTCTGTTATTTAGTCCATCACTCTTATTCTGATGTGACAATTATCAGTTCTTGATTCACAAAATATTTAAGCAATGTCTGCCATTTTCCTGAGAAGAGGAGCTCAAAGACTCGCATGCCCATTTCCTCTGTTCTCTACGAAGCCTAACCCTAATTCACAACCCAAACCCCCCTTTATTCCTTCTCCATCCACCACTCATCCCGAGCTAAAACTACTACTCTATCAGAAATCCAAGGTTGGTTTCGATAAACTCGACGATGCTCTTCTTCTGTTCGATAAAATGCTCCTTCTGAAATCTAAGCTTTCTGTTCTGCATTTCAACCAACTGTTAGCCGCCCTCGTTCGGATGGAAGAGTACTCTGTTGCTGTCTCCATGTTTCGAGAAATGCGTGTGTTAAGCATTCCTGTTAATATTGTTACCTTTAATACTGCCATCCATTCCACTTGTCACTTGAATACACTTGATTATGCCTTTTCATTGCTTGCTGGAATCATCAAGAGTGGTTGGGTGCCTGATGTCGTGACCTACACTACTCTCATCAAGGGCCTTCTGTCTCAAGACAGGGCTTTGGAGGCTGAGCATCTATTTAGGAAGCTTATCAGATTTCGAGAAATTCAGCCCAATGTAGTTATGTATAACACCATCATTGATGGTCTCTGCAAAACTTCAAATACCTCCATGGCTCTCAAGTTGTTAAGAAAGATGGAGAAGTTAGGTTGTAAACCCGATGCGATAACTTATACCTCGATTATTGATTCTCTGTGCAAAGAAAGACGAGTCGATCATGCACTGGATCTTGTGTCTGTAATGAGCGTTAGAGGCATTCCACCAGATGTTATAACCTATAACAGATTACTTCAAGGCCTTTGCAGCTCCAGCCAATGGGAGGACATTGAGCCTTTGTTAAGTGAGATGGGTGCTCAGAAGATCTCTCCTGATCTGCACACCTATAATATATTGGTCGATGCACACTGCAAAGAAGGGAGGACAAAAGATGCTCAAGATGTTATTGAAATTATGATCGAGAAAAGTGTACCTCCTGATGTCATCACCTACAACACACTAATGGATGGATATTGTTTAACAGGCAAAATGGACAGGGCACTAGAGGTGCTGAATACCATGAGGAGTAATGAGATATGGCCAAATTGTTATAGCTATAACATTCTGATAAATGGCTATTGTAAGAGGCAGGAAGTAGACAACGCCATCAATCTCCTCAGACAAATGCCTGTTGAAGGTATAAAAGCTGATGTTCAAACCTACAGCACCATCATACATGGTTTGTTTCAGATGGGTAGACATAATGAGGCGCGGAACCTTTTCCATGAAATGCTAAAACAAGGTAATAAACCAAATATCGTAACATGTCGAATTCTGTTGGATGGCCTTTGCAAGAACCGATACATGGATGAAGCAATTTCCTTCTTTCGAATAATGGAATGTAAAGGTATAGTTCATGATGTTCAAATACATAATATCCTCATTGATGGTCTCTGCAAGAACAGAAAACTTGACGAGGCCAGAAATATTTTTGATAAGCTTGCTTCGAGAGGTTTGCAACCCAATGTGAAGACATACACTACAATGATTCAAGGATTTTGTCAAGAAGGGTTGTTTGAGGAAGCAAAGATATTACTTTCTGAAATGGAAACTAGCGGTTGTTTGCCTAATGATGTGACTTACAACACGATCATCCGTGGAAGCCTTTTGAATAAAAGATATGAAGAAGCAGTTGTGCTGATTGAGAACATGCGAGCTCACAATTACGAAGCGGATGCATCTACCACATCCATGGTAGTAGAGCTATTTCCTAAAGAACAGGAAGAACAGGACCCCGCCGTTCTTGCTTTCTGCAAATGGTTTTTGCAACAGGTACTTTAATTTATGGTTCATTGTTATTTATTGTCATCTCCTAACTTATTTAAGTTATCTGCTATAGTAATATGTTTTGCTGAGTAAAGAATTATATCTATTAGCAACTTAAGAGATACCATCAGTTTGTTTAGAGGTAATAGACAGTGGATTAGAGACTGTAATGCTATCTCTTCTATATAAGGACAGTCTATGTTCAAGTTGTCATTCCGAACTGAAAGCTAGCATAGCGACGCTTCCCATAATACGGAAAAATAAATCAGCATTTAAAAATAATAAAAGAAGCCTCTGTACTACCTCTATAATGCATATATCAGATAACTTTATTCCAGATATACCCTTCACCACGCATATTCAGGCTTTCACAAACAAGCTCATTTCTCTTTCTCTACTAATTAAAATAACAAAAACTCTTAAAATGAATGTATAATCCCTACTTTTTTCCTTACACTTCCTTTTTGTCTCCCCCCTTCCGCTTGCTAGCTTTTCCCTGCTATTTAACTCCATTATGCTAAGTTGGCTCTTGGAGATGCACTAATATAGAGAACAAAGCAGAGATTGGTAAAAATTTACCTTTTGTGGTCTAGTGGATTACACAAAATAACAAGTTGGAACAAAAAATGAAGTATGAATGTTGTTTGTGGAATCACAAGGAGCTTACAGATTATGAGTTATGACATGTTGCTGAAATTTTCATGCGTTGAATTGTACTGTATATGTTATAGAACACTAGGAACCGAGAGTCTGTGTCGATTCTCCAGAGATTTGAGTTACGGAGTGTTCGCAAGAATATTAGTTTTCTGTGGTTTATGCTTTTCTCATGTTCTCCTTGTTTCATCCATGTGGGTTTGGCAGAGACAAAACAATGATATTAGGCTATTCGGCTTGGAAAGAAAGCTGGTTTTTTTAAATAATCTTGTATTTCTCTGGTTCTAATAATTAATGTGGAAAATAAGTTTCAGTTGGTTAGGTGAAACTTTTATTGGTTGCGCAATATATTCTTTCTAATCTGTATAGTCCCTTATATGTTTATGCTTCCCGTTTGATATTGTGCAGAAAAATGATCACGTTGACAGCTCGAGCACATTCTGGATTTGAGAAGATCAGTCAAATAGATCTGAAGGTCTCTACATCAGATGCTGGGTAACTAAAGTGCATCCCCTAGGCCCTCATTTATTTATGCTTCCTGTTTGATATTGAGGACTTCTTATTAGAAGTGGAGAAAAGTGATAAAAAAAAGTATGAATTCATTGTCTTTACTCCTTTGCCAGTAATCTTTATAAGTTATAGGTCATAGACCTAACTCTATGTACTCACAGATCTCATCAAGTGGCCCCTTGAATCCCACATGAAGAACATATAGTAAAAAACATGAGCTTTAACTGAATCCAATATGCGATGCCATACTTAATTTGTATAGAGATACATGAGCTCCATGTAACATATATATTATGTTTGCATGTGTCAAATATTTACTCTTTTACCTAATTTGCATAAAGAAACACTTATAGAAAACACGTTACTCACGATTTCTCAGCGGATGCATCCGCAACGTCCATGGTACTATACCTTTTTTCAACAGAAGAAGAAGATTCATCTATTTTTGCTTTCCTTGAATGGTTGTTGCAATAGGTAGAAAAATTGATGGTTCACTGTTATAAATTTTCATTTTCCCAACATTCTTGAGGATTTCGCATACATTGTTGAGTTACTTGCATATGTTAGTAGGCGGAAATTTCTATGATAAGGCAGTTAGTATACGGAAATTGTATGATGCAGGTGTGGAGCACAGGGCAACAGTAAATTCGGAAAAGGAAATATTTTCTTTCCTATATTTCTTCCATTCTACTCAACCATGGTAGAGCCTGTCAAAGAACTAACAGATGATGAAAACCCTGCCAAGTGTACAATGCGACTGGGGTAAGTTCTTAACATCGCAAACATTTAGTAATTTCAAGAAACTAGATCTCGGGAACATCCAGACCCATCATTTTAAGGCATTGACATGGTAATGGTCGCTACCTAGTGACTCGATCTTGTATGCTTTTGCTCTCAAGTCCCCTGGCAAAATTTTATAAGCACAGGGTATAGCAACAATAAAACTAATGAATTACATTTCTTCACATTAGAAGCCCATGCAACAGCGAAATATTAGAAGCCCTTTCTTCTCCTAGACCACCCAAGCCTAAAAGGCTTTCTGCATGCTTTGCATTGCACCTGTATTTTCACCTCAATATTCACGATTCGATTCTGGCTAATGTTGACACAAAATGACAAACTTCATTAATATGAGCAAAAAACAAAGAAATAACTCAATCAACTTTGTGTCTTGCAAAAATGTTAAGATAGGCATGCGCTTTCCGGAATTTCAAAAAAATAAGGATCGAAACTGATTGTCATCCCTAATTTTTGAAAGTGAGACGAGTTGCAGTTTAGATTAGCCCTTTTGATTCCGTCACTTGCACACTATATAGAGTTACATAAACAATCTATGGCAGAATACCAATATATAAGCTGGGTTGAATACATGGATAGTACTGGCGAGGAAGAAGAGTCCGAAGAGACCGAAGAGTCCTGCTTCAATACTATTACAACAACAGCTTCCATATCCATGCACAACCTCCATCACTGACATACCATCATCTCTACAATTCTATATATAAATCGGTGACCAACTTCACTACAAGAAAAGAAGCTATTTCCGATAGACCCAATCCGACCGACCCATTTTACCTTCGGGCAACATGATGGTCGGAAATCAAGAATTCTTCGACACTCTGCATCTCAAACTAAGCATTAGCATGCACATATATACTGTATGCACAAAGCTAAAACTGGCCTCTTGGCTTCTCACAAGACAACTTTTGTTCTAACATGCCTTCTCCCTCAATTATTTCGAAATAATAATACAGGAATCCTCACCTTCCATTGAGCCATTGATAATTTTAGTTGTGGAATATAGTAGAACCTTGATAAATTAATAAGTTGATTAAATAAACTCGATCTCAACATATTAATATATTCAATCTCAATTATCACAAGAAACTAGTATTTAAAATTTATCAGTTTCAAAATTATAAATTTATCGAGTTTCAGTCGGAGTATCTTATATATCTATTTGAAAAAATCCACTCACTGGTATAAAAATTTGCTGTCTGAACCATAAATATTTGAAATTTGTGGGTAGATTTCTCATCGTGGACATTAATTTATGATCGAAGATAAGAAAAGAGGCTATCTGACCATATTTGTTTATAACTCCTCAATTATTCTTCTCATCAATCATCACGGTCTGCATTTTGGAGTTGAGTTACATTTTTGTCACTTGGTATTGGATGGTACGAGCATTCATCTAACATTCTTTTGTTTAGATCTGCATTTGTATTTGAATTTCAAATTACTCAAATTCTTGCATATGTTCTTGTCTTAAAGTTCAAAATTCTTAAAAGTTCACAAATGAAACCTCTTCTCGATTAAGAAATTATACTACCTCACCTACAAGGCTACAACACACTAATGGGTGGATTTTGTTTAACAGGAAAAATGGACAGGGCATTAGAGGTGTTAAATACCATGAGGAGTAATGGGATAGCGCCAGATTGTTATACTCATTGAACGTGTTTACTCATGTTTCTTAGAAAAATTGATCCAGATTATCTATGATGGCCTACAACCAGAATTAGAATAAATTTTTCTTCTTCTAAAAGTTCCTTTGTGTCTATTAACATGTAGGACGTACTTTCAAGTTCAGGTGTTACTTCATTGATTTCTTATTTGTTGCGAATCTTAAAATCGCTTGGAGGCTGATGGGATATGAGTTATGTACAAGACCACCAATCAGCTGGTTGGTTTGTTTAAATGTTAGAACTCGGGTTAACTCGGTTCGACGTGATTCGTTTAAAACTTAAGCTCGAAACGGGATATGTAGTTAAAAATCAGCTCGGAACAACATATGTTGTTTAAAAATTCGGTTTGAGCTTGGCTCGTTAAAACTAAAACTATTGTTAAAAATATTGATGCATATCGTCACAGAGATATCAAAGGTATTAGTTTTCTTGTAAATATTTCGAGCCCGCAACAATATTGTACAATAAAAGTTGATGAAGTAACAAATAACAATTAACACATACACAATGATGTACCTGGTCCAAGTCGTCCGGGTGTTAAAAGGGTTCAATTTCTTGAACACATACACAATGATGTATAAGCTTGGTTCAATTTATATTTACTAGTTGATAACCCGTGCCAAGCACGGGTTTAAATAAAATTTTAAAATTTGTTATTTATTGAAAGAATAATGTCTTTTTTTAATTACATTATCATATTTTTATTATACATATTTAAATTATTGTTTTTAAATGATATTTAAATTATTGTTATTTAATATAAGACTTTTTATATATTAAAATTTGATCCTACTTTAAATTTATTTCATAACGATATGGGTCCTCGTTCTATGGAGTCCACAAAATAAGTGTATTGGAGTCTAAAATTATTTAAAAATAATCTACTCGTTTCAATTTTAATTTTTTTAGTCTACAATATCTGTAAACATCTGACAATTTGCGGGTTATGTTTCACAATATAATCGTTGCAATCAAAAGATAAAACAGTTATTTTATTATTTTTATGAATCACTAAACACTATATATGTTCTAAAATATAACTCATAAGTAGAATAATGATCTTAATGATCGTTTCGGTTCTTTTATTATACAGTATGTTGCAATATGGACAATGACTTCAATTTTCTTTGAGTTTCTATTTGTCAAGTCAGTGTTACCACCGTCTTATTCGTCTTTATCGCAATCTTCTGAAAAACACGAAAGGATAATAATAATAATAATTATTAAAAAATATATGACCAACTTTTTTGGTACTTTGGTATCAATATTGAATCTTGTTTATTTTAATTCTGAAATATGATAGAAATTTTATAGATTTGTTTCGTAAATTAAATTGTATGAGTTTTAAAAATTAAAACGAATATTTGACGTATATCCAGAGTTTCGGTTCTTTTATTATATGTTGTAATATGGAGAATAACTTCATTTTCAGTCAGTGTTACCACTGCCTTATTCGTCTTTATCTCAATCTTCTGATAAACACTGAATGATAATAATTATTATTATTAAAAAAATATAAGACCAAGTTTTTTTGGTACTTTAGTATCAATATTGAATCTTGTTTATTTTAAATCTGAAATATAATAGAAATTTTATAAATTTATTTCGTAAATTAAATTGTATAATTTTTAAAAATTAAAACGAATAATTTCGTTGACATTATTATTCCTTTGATAGCATATTATATTAATATCAATATGAACTCCTTGTTTATTTGAACTCTGAAGCATGGTAAAAGATTTATAGAGTTGTTCCGTATATTAAATTATTTGAGTTTTAAAAAATTAAAACAAATAATTTTGTTGGTAATATATTTTTGTTAGTGAAATAATTGTTATAATACAAAATCCTATTTTTTCATAATAGTAATAACTGTTAAATAAAAAACAATATGTTGATTGTCAAATTTTGATATGAATTTTATAGAACTGTTTCATAAGTTAAATTGTTAGCGATTTAAGTGGATGATAAATGTTATATTACAAAATGCTAAACATAAAATTCTTTTTTTATAGTAGTATAATAATCTTAACCAATATTGAAATTTTTATTAATAAAATCCGAATCAATATAGAAGTCTTTTCATAAAATTCTAATCAATATAGAAGTCTTTCACTGTTCTAATGAATATTGATGCCTTTAATAATAAAATCTATTCAATATAGAAGTCTTTTGATAATAGTATAATAATAATAACTATAAAATCCTAATCAATGACCAAATTTTGGTATTCTGGTCCCGATGTTCCACCGAAACGTGGTTTCGCTTATTAATAAAGGGTATTGATAATAATAATAACTATAAAATCCTAATCAATGACCAAATTTTGGTATTCTGGTACCGATGTTCCACCGAAACGTGGTTTCGCTTATTAATAAAGGGCATTGATGATAGTAACAGATAAGCTTGGTTGTTATTTATGTTTATCTGTTCTTAAATTAGTCTGTTATTGTGTGTGGCTCATATTTAGTCCATCACTCCTATTCTGACGTGACAATTACCAGTTCACTCCGGTTCTTGATTCACAAAATATTCTGCATTTAACCATTAAACTCTTTAAAAACAGCTTTAAGCAATGTCTGCCATTTTCCTGAGAAGAGGAGCTCAAAGACTCGCATGCCCATTTCCTCTGTTCTCTACGAAGCCTAACCCTAATTCACAACCCAATGCCCCCTTTATTCCTTCTCCATCCACCACTCATCCCGAGCTAAAACTACTACTCTATCAGAAATCCAAGGTTGGTTTCAATAAACTCGACGATGCTCTGCTTGTGTTCGATAAAATGCTCCTTCTGAAATCTAGGCTTTCTGTTCTGCATTTCAACCAACTGTTAGCCGCCCTCGTTCGGATGGAAGAGTACTCTGTTGCCGTCTCCATGTTTCGAGAAATGCGTCTGTTAAGCATTCCTGTTGATATTGTTACCTTTACTACTGCCATCCATTCCTGTTGTCACTTGAATACACTTGATTATGCCTTTTCGTTGCTTGCTGGAATCATCAAGAGTGGTTGGGTGCCTGATGTCGTGACCTACACTACTCTCATCAAGGGCCTTCTGTCTCAAGACAGGGCTTTGGAGGCTGAGCATCTATTTAGGAAGCTTATCAGATTTCGAGAAATTCAGCCCAATGTAGTTATGTATAACACCATCATTGATGGTCTCTGCAAAACTTCAAATACCTCCATGGCTCTCAAGTTGTTAAGAAAGATGGAGAACATAGGTTGCAGACCCGATACTGTAACTTATACCTCGATTATTGATTCTTTGTGCAAAGAGAGGCGAGTCGATCATGCATTGGATCTTGTGTCTGAAATGACCTACAAAGGCATATCACCAGATGTTATAACCTATAACAGATTACTTCAAGGTCTTTGCATCTCTAGCCGATGGGAGGACATTGAGCCGTTGTTAAGTGAGATGGGTGGTCAGAAGATCCCTCTTAATTTGCACACCTATAATATATTAGTTGATGCATACTGCAAAGAAGGGAGGACAAAAGATGCTCAAGATGTTATTGAAATTATGATCGAGAAAAGTGTAACTCCTGATGTAATCACCTACAACACACTAATGGATGGATTTTGTTTAACAGGCAAAATGGACAGGGCATTAGAGGTGCTGAATACCATGAGGAGTAACGGGATAGCGCCAGATTGTTATAGCTTTAGCATTCTGATAAATGGCTATTGTAAGAGGCAGGTAGTAGACAAAGCCATCAGTCTCCTCAGACAAATGTCTGCTGAAGGTCTGGAGCCTGTAGTTGAAACCTACAATACACTGATGCATGGTCTCTTTCAGATGGGTAGACATGCTGAGGTGCACAACCTTTTCCATGAAATGCTAAAACAAGGTAATAAACCAGATATCGTAACATGTCGAATTCTGTTGGATGGCCTTTGCAAGAACCGATACATGGATGAAGCAATTTCCTTCTTTCGAATGATGGAATGTAAAGGTATAGTTCATGATGTTCAAATACATAATATCCTCATTGATGGTCTCTGCAAGAACAGAAAACTTGACGAGGCCAGAAATATTTTTGATAAGCTTGCTTCGAGAGGTTTGCAACCCAATGTCATAACACACAACATAATGATCAGAGGACTTTGTCAAGAAGGGTTGTTTGACGAAGCAAAGATGTTACTTTCTAAAATGGAATCTAGTGGTTGTTTGCCTGACGATGTGACTTACAACACGATCATCCGTGGAAGCCTCTTGAATAAAAGATACGAAGAAGCAGTTGTACTGATTGAGAACATGAGAGCTCACAATTTCAAAGCGGATGCATCTACCACATCCATGGTAGTAGACCTATTACCTGAAGAAGAACAAGAGGGCCAGGACCCCGCCGTTCTTGCTTTCTGCAAATGGTTTTTGCAATAGGTACTGAAGAAATTAATGGTTCATTGTTATGTATTATCATCTCCTAACTTCTTTAAGTTATCTGCTATAGTTTAGAGGGATTAGCAAAGAATAATATCGATTAGCAACTTAAGGAATAATATCGACTATGTAAAAGCAATGGCAAGTAGTATTATCTATGGAGACGGTGCTGAGAATCAAGTAATATTATTGCTACAAACCAGTGATAATAGGAGGATTGAGCACTATTGAACAGGAATGAAAATATAACTCAGACCAATATTGATGATTCTGATCTACCTTGAAATAAAAAGGACCTCCGATCGAGGTGTGGTTCAGCTTCCGTATGAATAACAACAAGCTAAATGAAGTGTATTTTATTTGGAGTTCAAAAGAGAATTTATATAGAGATTTGAGCATTCGAGAGGGTCAGGCTCTGCTAATTAAAATAACAAAAACTCTTAAATGAATGGATAATCGCTACTTTTTCCTTACACTTCCTTTATGTCTCCCTCCTTCCGCTTGCTAGCTTTTCCCTGCTATGCAACTCCATTATGCTAAGTCTCCTGGAGATGCACTAATACAGAGAACAAAACAGAAATTTGTAAAAATTTACCTAAGGGGTCAACATGGTTGGAGTTGAAACATTATCTCCAGTTTTCTAAATTTGAATTGGCACATCACATTTAGCTAATTGGTTGTTTTAGTTAAATTAGCTATTATTGACATATGAAGTTTGGGAAAAGATTATTCTATCTCAATTCTCAAGGATATTCCGTTTGATACAAAAAAAAAAGTGTTGGATATATTAAAATTTCGATCCAGACAGTAATGATAAAATCAATTGCATGCCAAATTAGCAAAAATCACTTGTGTACATCTTCCAGCACTATCAGATTGACTGATGAAATGACTGTTTCGCAACTTTTGTGGTCTAGGGGATTACACAAAATAACAAGTTGGAACAGAAAATGAAGTATGAATATTGCTTGTCGAATCACAAGGAGCTTACAGTTTATGAGTTATGACATGTAGCTGAAATTTTCATGCGTTAAAGCATTAAACTACTAGGAAATGGAATATGGTTAATTGAACAGCTATCATATGGCAGGTTTTAGTTTTATATAGTTGCATTATTATTGGGATTTCTATATAGTGATACTTTTATTCTGCTCACTACTAAAAATGCCGTAAAACTAAATTGTGGTGTATATGTTATAGAACACTAGGAAGCGAATTAAAGTCCGCGTCGATTCTCCAGAGATTTTTATTATGGAGTGTTCGCAAGAATATAGTTTTCTGTGGTTTATGCTTTTCTCATGTTCTCCTTGTTTCATCCATGTGGCTTTGGCAGAGACAAAACAGTGATATTAGGCTATTCGGTTTGGAAACAAAGCTCGCGTTTTGAATAATCTTGTATTTCTCTGGTTCTAATAATTTAATGTGGAAAATAAAGTTTCGGTTTGTTAGGTGAAACTTTTATTGGTTGCGCAATATTTACTTTCTAATCTGTATAGTCCCTTATGTGTTTATGCTTCCTGTTTGATATTGTGCAGAAAAATGATCAAGCTGACAGCTCGAGCACATTCTGGATTTGAGAAGATCAGTCAAATAGATCTGAAGGTCTCTACATCAAATGCTGGATAACTAAAATGCATCCCCTAGGCCCTCATTTATTTGTGCTTCCTGTTTGATATTGAGGACTGCTGATTAGAAGTGCAGAAAAGTGATCAGAAAAGGATGAATCCAATATGCGATGCTATACTTAATTTGTATGCACATATATACTTGTTGCAATAGGTAGAAAAATTGATGGTTCACTGTTACAAATTTTCATTTTCCCAACATTCTTGAGGATTTCGCATACATTGTTGAGTTACTTGCATATGTTAGTAGGCGGACAGTAAAACATCTGAGAAATTTCTGTCATAAGGCAGTACTCCGTGTTTGAGTGAGATTAAAATAAGTGCTTCTTGTTTAATGTAAAAAATGAAGCAGTAGTTAGAAGCAGGTAAAGACTTATAAATGATTAAAGTGTTTGGGAAATAAGTAGAAGTCCCGGAACAAAAGCTAGCATTCTTAACTTTTTATAAGTGCTTCTTGACTTATTACACAAACGGTACAACAAATAAGTGCTTTTAACTTATAAACCCAGAAGCTAGGCTTTTAAGCGCTAGCCAAACACCCACTTAGTAACTCTAAAATTAAATTCCCTCGTAATTCCCTTCTAGCCTGATGTTGTCCTAGTGATATAAGGCATCACTAGTAATAAGACGTCTCTACATCAAATGCTGGATAACTGAAGTGCATCCCCTAGGCCGTCATTTATTTATGCTTCCTGTTTGATATTGAGGACTGCTGATTAGAAGTGCAGAAAATGAGAAAAGTGATCGAAAAAGTATGAATTCATCGTCTTTACTCCTTTGCCAGTAATCTTTAAAAGATATAGGTCATAGACCTAACTCTATGTACTCACAGATCTCATCAAGTGGCCCCTTGAATGGTAATAAGAATTTCAAATGACTTTTGCACAAATCTTACAGTTTGTCTCTTCCGGTACTCTTTTGTGCTAACTATTTCAGCGTCAGAATTTAAAAGTGTCATCAAACTTCACAGATATATCGTCGCTGTACTGGTCAATTTTTACAAACTGTATGGATCTTGGAATGATATTTGGCTCCCCAGATTGACATGAGCAAACTTGAATATTATACTTAAACATTCATAATATCTTAAAGATATAAATAAATATAGTCACCTACAATATACTTATGGAAGGATTTTGTTTTAGAGGCAAAATTGACAAGGCACAACAGGTGCTGAATAACAATATATCAAATGAGGCAAAAAAAAAATTAGATGGAGGCAAATTTTTTTAGATGGTATTTGCGAGAACCAATCATCGATGAGGTGAATTTTTATAGATGGTATTTGCAAGAATCAATACATTAATGAGGCGATTTCCGTCTTTCGAATGATGGAATATAAAGGTGCAGGTCTTGATATTCGAATTTGTAATAATTTCATTGAGAGTCTCCGTAAGAACAAGAAGTTTGATGCGGCCAGAAATATTTTTGATAACGGAGACAATAATGTTTGAAACCCAATGTCATAACAGACAACATATTGATCTGAGAATTTTGCAAAGAAGGGTTATATGAGAAAGCAAAGGAATTACTGGTTAAAATGAAAGTTAGCAGATGCTATCGTTGAGCAAGATTTTGTTGCAACAACTTATTAAGGGCTTTCATCAGTTTGTTGACAAGAAACTATTTATTTAGTTTGTTGAAAATCACCTACGATTCGATCTTTTTTACATTGGTTCGAGTTGATCGTAGATCTCGTATAACTTTTTATTCCGAAATAAATTGTTATTTTTTCAAAAACAAAAACTAATAAAAATTCTGTAAATTTCTCAGGTTATCTTTTCATTTTCTCTCCTTCTGTAAACATAGTATTCTGAGAGTATCAAATGGCACCATACTAAAGTTTAGATGATCAAATGGCGAGTTTAAGTATAGAGGACGAAGAAAATGAAGAACTGGTCGAGCATCACTGACAATGTACAAATAGCTCTCGAGCTTATAACACAGGGGAGGAGGCAGATGTGGCTTTAAAACTCGACATAAGCAAAGCTTATGACAGAGTTAATTGGAACTATTTAAAATACAGGATGGAAGTCATGGGTTTTGCTACAACCTGGATCAACTGGATATATGCTGTTATGTGTTAAAACAGTTTAGTATATGGTATGCTTTAACGTTACGTTAGTTGGTCCAATCTCTCTAGGTCGAGGGTTACTTCAAGGTGACCCCCTATCCCCATACTTGTTCTGTTATGTGCAGAAGGCTTATCTAATTTGTATCGAAATGCTGCTACTAATGAAGTTATCCATGATGGCAAAATCAGCCCGAATGCACCTGCTATAACCCATCTTTTATTTGTTAATGATAGTTTTCTATTTTTCAGATCTAGTCAAGTTGAAGCACAAGTTGTTAAAGATCTGCTGAATTCATATGAGAGGCTTTCAGGGCAAGCAGTGAATTACCAAAAATCGGGTATCTTTTTAGTGCAAATGTGCGAAGAGATAAACAACATGAAATCATGGAGATCTTGGCTGTTATATGATCTCTTTAAAAATACTCATAGTCTTCTACTGCATTTTTAAAGATCTTGTCATACAACAATGGAATGATTTGGTGAACCGTCATGCTATAAAGCCCGCAAATGAGATATTAACCAAAAAACCCAACTAACATGTCATTTTTTTGCCAATAAATCTTTAAACTTTTTTTTCCTTAACAACCTCATTAAACTTTACTCAATATTTGAAAAAAATTTAACTAGAGTTAATTATAGCTGACGTGAATCTTACGTGGCAATATGATTACAATTAATCAAAACATAAGAAAAATAAATAAATTTTTTACTCAAGCCTCACCAGAGAACCGCCAAAACATCACCTAGGTAGCATTTTGGTGTCCAGATATTATATTTGCACCACGACCTCTTGTTCTCTGTGAAGTAAAGCTTCAGATACAGCTGATTTTTATTTGGTCAGGACCTCAGGAGGCTGGTTGGGTAGCCAAAGGATTTGACAATAAATCTCCTTACTCTATTACGTTTGGCCCTCATAAACATCGAGTTACAAACAAGGTCCATTTCGTTTTGAAGCGTAAAAACCCCAAGACCGAAGAGTTTGTTGAGCATCATGTTAAGTTCCCACCATCTGTGTCGTCTGACAAATTAATCCAGTGTGGACTGTAATTTTGAAGCCTAACAATGATTAAGAATCTTGGTTGATAGGGAAGAGAAGAAGAAGGTCAATTTCTTGTATTCAGAAGATTTTTATACAGCCCTAATCCCAGCAAAGACAGCTCCTGATTCAGATGACAAGAAACCTACAGACTAGGACAGAGATAAAATACCCTCGGATCTTCTTTGAGTTTATAAAATTAATTAAAATATTATAAATGATTAAAAGATAAATTATTACTGAATAGACATGATGTGGCAGACACGTGTAATGAATAGGCGTTATGTGGCACACACGTGTATAAAAAGATACAAATCATGCAGAGATACTTGACAACTCAGATTAGAATATTTAACCATGGTTTGTTTTGTATTTTTTTATATGATTTTAATAAAGTTTGTTGGAGTTGTTAGTGAAGAGAAAATTTTAAAAGTTTTTTGGCAAAAAAATGACAAGTTTGTTGAGTTTTTTGGTTAATAGCTCCCCGCAAATAGGATAGCACATCTTTTGACTAGAATCCCCGATTTAATAAGACTAGTAATTTTTGCCCGCTACGCATGGGCATAAAAATGAATATTTTGTAACAAATGAGTTCATAAATTTTTTAAAAAATTATTATAAATCTAATAAAGTAATAATGAGTATATTAATTTGATAATTAATTTGAAAAAATTAATGTATTTTTATACTTATGTTTATATATAGAGAAGTTATTTATCACTTTTGAATCTGTTATACGTTGTATAGATGACTTTTAATATAAAAAATTAAGATTATTTTGATAGTTTTTTCAATACAATGTTTTTGTGAAATATAATTCGATAATTAGATTTTTAACGGTGTAAAAATTCACTTTCTCCAATCAATACGTTCAATATTTGGACTTGGAACTAATTAAAATTGATTATAATCTATAAATAATATAATATATAATTTGATATTTATATAAAAATCATAGTTTTACTGAAAATCATAAAATTTCATGTGAAATATTAAAGACATGAAATTTCATAAAATTTGATATTTTTTTAGATTTTTAATAATTTATTCTATTATGACTTATTTTATATGAAACTATGACTTATTTTACATGTTCCGAATTTTTGATATGTTTTAAAGTAAAAATTTTTATCTAAATAAATGTAAAAAAATCTCATCTAAATAAACTTTATTATAATAATAATAACAAATGAAAGGTTTTAATTTAAACTATAATATAATATAATAATTAAAATTTTATATCAAAATTTACAGCAGTTTTTGATTAAATAGAACAATTTCTTATTTTTCTGTCACAAAGCTGAAATCTTCTGTATCAAGCTGCATTCCAATGTGAGATGGCTTCAACTTGGACAAATTAAGATGTTGAAATAAATATGTATCAAGAAATTTTGCTTGTGAGACATAGACTTTGGAGGAAAATACAACACAAACACAAAGAAACACAAACACAAAGAGACTATAAAGTCACACAGTAAACAACAAATAACAATTAGATGTGTGATGTGCATATTATACCGAGCGTTCAATATAATTAAAAACCATATGCCAGGGCATTCACGAAATAGATCATTGCATGTGGGTTTGATGCAGATTGTTACAGAGACCTCTTTATCTTCTCTTATGAAGATCATTTCCTAACAAAAAATATTAGTCATGATTTTGTCTTGGCAGCAGCTGTATACTTCATTTGAGGAGAATAGTAGCAGCATCTTTCAACATTAACAGCCTACTTTGTCCACTAATTCATGTATTGCTCTTCATAGTTTGTGATTATATCAAAACATAGTTTTCATTTCATTTCAAGGTGTAAATGGAATGGAATTTACACTATAAAATGGTAGCAAGCTTACTTGATTGATTGCAGAAGGAATCTTGGAAATTGCCAAAACATCAGCAATCTTACATTGTTGTCCAAACAAATTTGATATCCATTTCAACAAAATCCTCAGGTTTTCATGATAGTCCAACTT
Organism: Daucus carota subsp. sativus; assembly: GCF_001625215.2. Classification (NCBI taxonomy): domain Eukaryota; kingdom Viridiplantae; phylum Streptophyta; class Magnoliopsida; order Apiales; family Apiaceae; genus Daucus; species Daucus carota. The sequence goes on from NC_030389.2 coordinate 1,046,778, forward strand.
CATATCCCTGTCCAACAATGAATAAGAATTATAATTGTTAGAATATAAGATCCTCATAATAAGCTTTTCCCTAACAGAACTATAACAATACAAAATATATTTCCAAGTGCCACTAAATCTAAACCAGCTTACAAATACATGCATAGTGATTTCTTATTAATTAGCAAAGTTCATAACTACTCAAATATTGCACATATTGACAAAAAGCTAAATCATAATCAGCGAGTACCAGACAAGAAGAAGAAAGAATATATAAGCTAAATTACCCAAACTCGAATGTAGATCATGGATATGAAAAGGAAAGAATACAGAATCTCTTGAACTGCCTTGATGCATCAATAGCTATCAGTACACGATGCATCCAGTCAAGAACATGGGAAGTAGGCGGCACCTTGATTTCTTCTTTCATCTACAGGACAGCAGGAGCCTGTCATCAGCATTGCTTTGGAGGTTATTTTTCAACATGTTTGTCCAAAGCATCTGTAGAGAAATTCTTCTGGCAGGGTGAAAACTTTGATCTCAGATCTTTAAAAAGAATCTGCAAAAAAAGTAAAGCACGTACTAATCAAGATCAGATTGAAATTTTTTAGGTGGATAATTGATTTCCATATCAAATTTTTCAGATACTCCCTCAGAATCCACAAATGAAGAAACTGTTTAGAACATATAAACACACAGTACATCATTGTCAGAAATGCATGTATTTCCTTACATTTAGCAAATCAAAATTAATAACTGAAATGCATGTACCTTTTCAAACCCTTCTGTTGACTTGGTCAATTTCTGGGTTCACCATCAGCAATAACTTGAGTTTTATGACCACAGGAATCCGGAAGTTGCACCAGAGTATCCTCGATAAAAACTTGTTCAAGTCTTATTCTGCTCTGATATACATTGGACACTATAAATACCATCTAATTAATGATATTATAACCTCTCTCAAAATTGACAAATGAATTTCATGGGTAGCCAAGGCCAGCATAATAAGAGCGGCATACTGCAACACAATAATAAGCAAACAAAAAAATAATGGTGACATATTGTAACTGAAAATTATAATGGCCAATTATTTCAATGAATATGAACTGAACTATCAGTAGTTGCCAGTATATTATAAATATAATGCCGTATAACAGTGATTACATAATTGTAAAAGAGGTTTAAAACAAAATTTAAGTAGTGGCATGTCCCTCACTGTGATATAGTAAATGTTATGTGCATTCATTCGATTTTATTATATCAACTGTATTGACAAAACCTAATCAAACCCGAGATTAAAAACGAAAGCTAGATAGTAAAGTGAAAGAAAATGAAAAACCTGAGATCAGAAGCGCCCAAGAATGGCATGATAAATAGTAACAATGTGACCCTTCTTATCCCACTCGAATCCAGAACCTTGGGGTACCTCTAACACATCCAATGTAAACGCATTCGGCCTAAATCACAACAAACAAATATCAAATACATAAAACTAAAATTATTGTTTGAGATTCAAATTTGAACCGAGATGGAGGATATAACTATATAAGAGGCAATAAGAGTAAGAAATGGGATGAATTCAAATGGTTTCCCTGTGCTCTAGGAATAAGCTTTGAATTTGAATTTGAATTTCAAATTCATGGTCAAACAGAGACCTAGCTGCCAAGAAGCACAGTAGAGGAAAGAAAAGAGTGCTCTAGTGAAATTTGCAGCTATTGTATTTTTGTTCTGTTGCCAAATGAAGTCATAGCAAAACAGGTTGATGAGTAAGACAGGGAGAAAGGGGGTAGACAGTGTCACGTGATCAATACATCTGTCCAAAGCAAAGTCCACTGCAGGTAAGAATGGAAAGTTAGCATGGGTTGCAAAGTGGTGAGGTGGAAAGTTTACACAATAGTAGAAATTTGGATGGCATTTTCTGTAATTAAGTATGAAGAATTGGGGTAGGAGGTGTAAAAAGCCATTGAAATAGGATTCAGGATTTATGATTTAAGTGATACTACAATTTGTTTATATCTTCTCCACGTTATGTGTTAAAAGTTTTATTGTCTAATATTTCATTTTAATGCAACGGCTTACTTAAAATTAAAAAAAAACTCTTTAAATGAATGTGTATTCTCCGCTTCTTCCATCATCTTACCATATTTTGGAACATATTCAAAACAAATTCAATTTATAATAATTAAAAAAAGGAAAATTTTAAATTATAAATTGATAGAATTGTTTTGAAGAGATCGAGGAATCTGATGTAAGATGAAAAAAGAGAGTTAATCACCTAAAACCATGATGGTACTAATTCTGAGAATGTGTTCAATTTGTAAATACTCTATATTGATAGATTTTTTTTGGTTTTTTTGCCAGAGACTCTATATAATAGTTAATTATAATTTTAAATTTATATTTTAAATAACTAATAATATAACATGAGAGAGCAAAGAAAGTGAGTCACTATTTTAGAAAACAAGACAAAATTATTATTTAATATTCCTCCTATATATAATTTGAATAATTCTAATGATTGGTCGTCACACTAATTTGTTGGGCCAAATAGTTTTAAAATTTTAATATCCTTAACAATCTCACAATAACTCACTAGGTCAAAAAGTTAAAAACTCAATATTTTTAAGAATCTAACCATTTAAAAACATGCATGAGAAAAATACACCCTTGGACCTTTATACATATTACACCTAATTCATGATCTTAAATAAAACTTAAAATAGAAATATCATAGGAATTGTTTTTAAAATTAGAATGGAAAACATACAATCAAAAAATTTAGTTATGTTATAATATAATTCAAAAATATTATTGATTTTTTTTAATATTATTGAAATAGATAATCAAATTATATTATAAAACCCGTCAAACATTATATAATTTTAAGAAAGTGACTTTTAAATTGGCATCACAATCATATTAATTGTCATAGGGTAACATAGTTAAAAATCCGTTATTCTCGATTGTTCACCTCAAAAGAAGATCCAACATTAGGGATAAAACATCACGTATATATTTTTTTCCTTATACAATTAAATAATATTACAAAAATTTATTTGAGCTTTTAAAGGGGATGAAAATTTTTTTATGACCTAGGCGCACGTCCCAATTGAATTGATTAAAGGTCAATGTGTCGATCTTTTATATTTGAGAATCACATTGGATACGGGCTATGTCGTGGGCTAATCACCGAGCTTAGCACATATTATCGGTTTCCAATTCAATAAAATAGAATCTTTCTTATTTATATCATATTGTGTTGATTAACCTTTTATCATATCATGTGTTTTGACTTACAATGCCATATTTTATACAATGTCATTTATTTATTTGTTGGTTTGGATTATACATACTTGTTGGACTTTATGCTCAATCCTCTAACTCTGTTTTACAGTTAAAGCTGAAAATAGTGTGACTATTCAAAACAGCCCGTGAGACTACCAGTTGTTCAGGACATGACTATAGGCTCCGCTTTATGCAGATAGACTTGAGAGCATATAGTAGGATACATTGAGTTGTGAGCATATAGTAGGATACATTGAGTTGTGGGTTTTGTTCTGTTGGAGTTATATGGATCTTTTGGAGTTTGGAAGTTGTATTGTTGGCTCATTTGATTTTGTAGATGTAGATTCATACTCTAACCTGTGGCGATCTTGGGTGGGACTTTTTTGGGTTTAGATGACCGTTGTAGTTGGAATATCTTAGTAGTTTATTAATTTAATACTTAATTCTGTAGTTTATATATATATATATATATATATATATATATATATATATATATATATATATATATATATTTGCTAAATGCAGTTTATATATTAGTAGTTTTGCATATTAGAGTATTCAGTTTAATAGTGTGGGTCCGTCACATTTAATTTATGAAAAAACTCTATAAAATTCATATCATGTCTTAAAATTCAAATAAATAAGGATTTCATATTGAAATTATTAGTCAAATCCATATCAATATAAAATTTAAGTCAAGCCATATCATTTATAAGATTGTGATAAAGAAGAGTAAGGTGGTGATAATACTGGTATGACAAACTCAAAATATCCCGATAATGATGTTAATGCCAATTATTATTATACTATTATGAAATTTTCAAGATCCTAATAACAACTATTATTATACTATTATGAAAAGAATTCCATGATGTCAGAATTTTATAATGTAATTGCCAACAAAATCATTAGTTTTAGTATTTGAAACTCAAATAATTTAATTTATGAAACAACTTTATGAAATTTCATTCATGTTTTAGAATTTAAATAAATAAGTCCATATTAATACAAAATTTAATTTAAACCCTGTCCTTCAAAAGATTTTGATAAAGATGAAGAAAGGCTGATAACACTGTCATGACAAACACAAAATTCATCGATAATGATGTCACTGACACTACCTCCATTAAAACAATTCCCTATAGTAGAAAATTGAAACACATGATATTGTTGAAATTTTTTGATAACAAATTAGTTCTAGATTAAAGTTATTCAACTTAAAAAAAACTCTGTTAGACTTCTATGTTATTATGTAAAATAATTATTGAGATAGCCACCACTACTAGACTTAACTTTAACTAGCGTTACACATAAAATGTACCTATTAGACTTCTAAAATAATTATAAATTGAAATATTTAAATTTTACCAAAAATTAAAGATCCTAATAATAATTATTATTATATTATTATGAAAATAATTTCATGATGTCAGAAGTTTGTAATTTTTGAAACAGCTCTATGAAATTTCAATCATGTTTGGAATTCAAATAAATAAGGAGTTCATATTTAAATTATTAGCCAAATATATATTAATACAAAATTTAATTCAAGTCATGTCCTTGACAAGTAGGGGTTCCCATAATTTCTCCAAACCGATTAAACTGACCCAACCCATCCTTATTTTTAACTGACCCAATCCGATATTATTAAACCGAACTTCAAATGGGTTAAATATAAAAAAATTGAATTAAATGGGTTGGGTTAGGGTTTTAATAATATTAACCCCATTCCAACCCAATGTATATTACGCACTAATGAGTCATACAACTAGTCCGCTGATTACTAAAAAGTTAAGAATTTTTTTATATTAATATGTTACATACTGAAATTATGAATTATAATTAATATAATGACGTTCTATCATGTGTAACGTAGTTTAGATTGTAGTGTATTATGATGTCAATATGCTGTGATCACTTGTATAATTGCATAGTAGATTAAGTTGCACGTGATTTTGATTCTTCACCTCCTATGTTATTTTATAACTGATCAACAAATACAAATATATGTTACACTAACGGGGGTGTATTCGATTGAGATTTTAATGGATTGGTTTTAGTCTATGGATTTTAATAGATTGTATGGGATTTTGATTTTGTGCGGATTCTTGATAAAATGTCGCAGAGTTGATAGGATTTAGGTACAATGCTTCAAAATCCAATTGATTTTGGTGGGATTTCAAAAAACTTAAAATACACTGAAGAATGTCACAAAATCCATCATTTTATGAAATGGAAAAAAATCCATCAGCATTTGAATAACATCATATTTTAATGGATTTTAAACAATCCCAATCGAATACCATCAGATTTTAAAGCATAATTTAAAATCCCAATTGAATACCACCAGATTTTGTAGCATAATTTAAAATCCCAATTGAATATCTCAAGATTTTAATAGATTTCAAACAATCCCAATCGAATACCCTCGGATTTCATGAATGTAAAAAAATGCTTTAAAATCTCAATCCAATACACCCCTCTAAATTCTAATTTATAATTAACCCAACCAACTCGATCAAGCCGAACCACCCCAACCTGAATTTAATAAGGTTTATAATGGGTTAAAATTTTATAAAACCGACCAAATTGTAATTTACTTGTAACCCGCTCAAACCAACCTGCGGGCACCACTATTAACAAGATTGCGGGCGAAGGAGGAGGTAATGATCACACTGTCGTACTAAACGCAAAATCCCCGGTAACAATATTGTAATTGTTGATACTATCATTAATTAGAATAATTGTTAATGTTGCGGCATACTCTAAAACGCAAAATACAAAATATTGTTAAAAAAATTGATAACAAGTTGGTTTTAAATTAAAATATATAACTTATAAGCTACGTTAGATTTCTATATTAATTTTTTAGTTGTCAAGACAACCACCAAGACTAGATTTACAAGAATTCTAACTAGCGTTATACATTAAATTTACTTATAAAATATCTAAGACAATTAATAAATTAAAATATTCAAATTTTACCAAAAATTAAAGACCTCACATGACATTTGCATAATTTTTTCTCTTTAGAAATCATAAATAATGTAATGACGATTTTACGAAAACAAAGCACATCATTATAAAATAAATTCAAAACATAATATATATTTGAGAATAATCTTTTAGAATTTTTTTTTTAAATAGGCCAAATATTAGCATATAAAAGGGTTTTGTATCTAAACACAATAACAGGGTACTATATAAGTACTAGCTTATATCCCGTGCAAGGCACGGGAGCTTTTTAATTATTTATAAACTTTTTAAATATATTTTAAATGGTGTGAAAAAATTTAATTTATAAATAATAAATTAAAATTGTATGTATCATGCCAAAGTATCAAATTCTTTCTATCAAATTTTAAATTATTTTAAGTAAAATATGTGACGCCAACTCCTATTAGATTATATTTATAAATGTATTTTATATTAGAATTATTATAATGTGATTTAAATATTTTTCAAAAATTTTTTATGGTTCGAGATTAAAATTGATAAACATGATTTGTTTCGAATTAAGAAGATGAATCATAAACATGCAATAAGATGGTAGAATTTGTTTTGGATTAAGAAAAAGTTTTTGTATTCGTTCCTCACATAAATCGGGCTTATTATTATTAAAATATATTAGATAAAAATAATTTTGTGACGGTGTGATTTATATGATTCTAAAAATAAAACTGGTAGAAAATATTTATTTTGAATTAAAAAAATCATAAACACGCGAAGGAATTATAAACATGCAGGTGGATTGGATATGAGTTGTTTTATGGAACAGAAGTTAATTTTGTTCTAATCTAACGGTGCTTATTTGTTCAATATACGATTCGATGGATAAAAATAATTTTGTGGTGGTGCGATTTATACGATTCTACAATTAAAATTGGTAGGAAAAATTTATTTTGGATTAAAAAAAACCAAAAACACGTGAAAGACTGAATTTGTTTTGGATTCAGAAAAGGAATGATAAACATGCAAGTAAATATCAGTTTCCTTATAAAACAAAATTTAATTTTGTTCCAATCTAACGGTTCTTATTTGTTCAATATTCGATCTAACGGATGATAAGCTTTTGGACCATAGGACCATGCGACCAAATTATCTCCCTTACACTTATTATATATAAAGTATATAATGTTGGGAGGATAGTAATGTAATAAAAAAAATATTACAACGAATAATAATTAAAAAAAAAATCATTTATGTGATTCTCTTCGGAAAGACGACTATAGCAGCAACACACAGACAGCAGACACAGTGATTTAGCTACTCTCAAGTCGAGGTGATTTTAGTGCAATTTCTTGATATTTCTGCGCATTGAATTTGTAGCCATGTCTTCCGTTTTGTTGAAGAGAGGAGCTCAAACACTAACTCCATTTCATGCTCTCACTTCATTCACGCTAATGCCTCAAAGTGTAAGCCCTTGTTCTCTTTTACTACATTCTCATTTTCTTCCTTTCTCTACTAAACCTAACCCTAATTCACAACCCAAACCCCCCTTTATTCCTTCTCCATCCACCACTCATCCCGAACTACAACAATTACTCTATCATAAATCTAAAGTTGGTTTTGATAATCTCCACGATGCTCTTCTTGTGTTCGACAAAATGCTTCAAATAAAACCTCTGCTTCCTGTTATTAAGTTCAACCAACTGTTAACTGCCCTTGTTCGGACGAAAGAATACTCTGTTGCCATTTCCATGTTTAGAGAATTCCGTCTTTTAAGCATTCCTGTTGATATTGTTACCTTTAATACTGCCATTCATTCCACTTGTCACTTGAGTACTCTTGATTATGCCTTTTCCTTGCTTGCTGGAATCATCAAGAGTGGTTGGGTGCCCGATGTCGTGACCTACAACACTCTCATCAAGGGCCTTCTATCTCACGACAGGCCTTTGGAGGCCGAGCATTTGTTTAAGAAGCTTATAATATACAAAGAAATTCAGCCCAATGTAGTTACGTATAGCACCATCATTGATGGTCTCTGCAAAACTTCAAATACCTCCATGGCTCTCAAGTTGTTAAGAAAGATGGAGAAGTTAGGTTGTAAACCCGATGCGATAACTTATACCTCGATTATTGATTCTCTGTGCAAAGAAAGACGAGTTGATCATGCATTGGATCTTGTGTCTGTAATGAGCGTTAAAGGCATTCCACCAAATGTTATAACCTATAACACATTACTTCAAGGTCTTTGCAGCTCCAGCCGATGGGAGGACGTTGAGCCTTTGTTAAGTGAGATGGGTGCTCAGAAGATCCCTCCTGATTTGCATACCTATAATATATTGGTCGATGCACACTGCAAAGAAGGGAGGACAATAGATGCTCAAGATGTTATTGAAATTATGATCAAGAAAAGTGTACCTCCTGATGTAATCACCTACAACACACTAATGGATGGGTTTTGTTTAACAGGCAAAACGGACAGGGCATTAGAGGTGCTGAATACCATGAGGAATAATGGTATAGCTCCAAATTGTTATAGCTTTAACATTCTGATAAATGGCTATTGTAAGAGGCAGGAACTAGACAAAGCCATCAATCTCCTCAGACAAATGCCTGTTGAAGGTATAAAAGCCGATGTTCAAACCTACAGCACCATCGTACATGGTCTCTTTCAGATGGGTAGACATAATGATGTGCACAACCTTCTCCATGAAATGCTAAAAAAAGGTAATAAACCAGATATCGTAACATGTCGAATTCTGTTGGATGGCCTTTGCAAGAACCGATACATGGATGAAGCAATTTCCTTCTTTCGAATGATGGAATGTAAAGGTATAGCTCATGATATTCAAATACATACTATCCTCATCGATGGTCTCTGCAAGAACAGAAAACTTGATGAGGCCAGAAATATTTTTGATAAGCTTGCTTCAAGAGGTTTGCAACCCAATGTGAAGACATACACTACAATGATTCAAGGATTTTGTCAAGAAGGGTTGTTTGAGGAAGCAAAGATATTACTTTCTGAAATGGAAACTAGCGGTTGTTTGCCTAATGATGTGACTTACAACACGATCATCCGTGGAAGCCTTTTGAATAAAAGATATGAAGAAGCAGTTGTGCTGATTGAGAACATGCGAGCTCACAATTACAAAGCGGATGCATCTACCACATCCATGGTAGTAGAGCTATTTCCTAAAGAACAGGAAGAACAGGACCCCGCCGTTCTTGCTTTCTGCAAATGGTTTTTGCAACAGGTACTTTAATTTATGGTTCATTGTTATTTATTGTCATCTCCTAACTTATTTAAGTTATCTGCTATAGTAATATGTTTTGCTGAGTAAAGAATTATATCTATTAGCAACTTAAGAGATACCATCAGTTTGTTTAGAGGTAATAGACAGTGGATTAGAGACTGTAATGCTATCTCTTCTATATAAGGACAGTCTATGTTCAAGTTGTCATTCCGAATTGAAAGCTAGCATAGCGACGCTTCCCATAATACGGAAAAATAAATCAGCATTTAAAAATAATAAAAGAAGCCTCTGTACTACCTCTATAATGCATATATCAGATAACTTTATTCCAGATATACCCTTCACCACGCATATTCAGGCTTTCACAAACAAGCTCATTTCTCTTTCTCTACTAATTAAAATAACAAAAACTCTTAAAATGAATGTATAATCCCTACTTTTTTCCTTACACTTCCTTTTTGTCTCCCCCCTTCCGCGTGCTAGCTTTTCCCTGCTATTTAACTCCATTATGCTAAGTTGGCTCTTGGAGATGCACTAATATAGAGAACAAAGCAGAGATTGGTAAAAATTTACCTTTTGTGGTCTAGTGGATTACACAAAATAACAAGTTGGAACAGAAAATGAAGTATGAATGTTGTTTGTGGAATCACAAGGAGCTTACAGATTATGAGTTATGACATGTTGCTGAAATTTTCATGCGTTGAATTGTACTGTATATGTTATAGAACACTAGGAACCGAGAGTCTGTGTCGATTCTCCAGAGATTTGAGTTACGGAGTGTTCGCAAGAATATTAGTTTTCTGTGGTTTATGCTTTTCTCATGTTCTCCTTGTTTCATCCATGTGGGTTTGGCAGAGACAAAACAATGATATTAGGCTATTCGGCTTGGAAAGAAAGCTGGTTTTTTTAAATAATCTTGTATTTCTCTGGTTCTAATAATTAATGTGGAAAATAAGTTTCAGTTTGTTAGGTGAAACTTTTATTGGTTGCGCAATATATTCTTTCTAATCTGTATAGTCCCTTGTATGTTTATGCTTCCCGTTTGATATTGTGCAGAAAAATGATCACGTTGACAGCTCGAGCACATTCTGGATTTGAGAAGATCAGTCAAATAGATCTGAAGGTCTCTACATCAGATGCTGGGTAACTAAAGTGCATCCCCTAGGCCCTCATTTATTTATGCTTCCTGTTTGATATTGAGGACTTCTTATTAGAAGTGCAGAAAAGTGATAAAAAAAAAGTATGAATTCATTGTCTTTACTCCTTTGCCAGTAATCTTTATAAGTTATAGGTCATAGACCTAACTCTATGTACTCACAGATCTCATCAAGTGGCCCCTTGAATCCCACATCAAGAACATATAGTAAACAACACGAGCTTTAACTGAATCCGATATGCGATGCCATCAAGCTTATTACGGCGCCAAGTCGAGCCTCGGCGCCCGGATACCTTGGAATCGACTAGTCGACAAGTCGCCCGACTAGTCGTAAGAAGTCGACAAGTCATTCTTATACATATTTTTACTAGATTTAATATATAAAATATAGTTGAACACACATCAGTGTATAGTTTGAATCAAAAGTAAAAGATAATAAGCAACAGTGAGATGTATACGACGTAGCAAATTGTTAGTTCACATATAAATTGAAGCCCCAAAATAGTGATAGGAAAGAAATAATAATGTGAAGTTAAAATGATACAAAGATTAGGGATATACTTATATGTTGAAAATGATACAAATATTACATAGCCTGAAGCCAAAAAGTAGTGACAGGGAGGAAATAATAATGTGAAGTTGAAATGATACAAAGATTAGGAAGACATTGATATGTTGAAAATAAGTCGCCAGACTAAATAAGTCGTTGCTTGACTTTTTCTATAAAACGACTTGTCGACTAGTCGTCGACTAGTCGACGACTAGTCGTCGACTTGATAACAATGGATGCCATACTTAATTTGTATAGAGATACATGAGCTCCATGTAACATATATATTATGTTGCATGCTTAAAATATTTACTCTTTTACCTAATTTGCAGTAAAGAAACACTTATTGAAAACATGTGAACTCACGATTTCTCAGCGGATGCATCCACAACGTCCATGGTACTATACCTTTTTTTAACAGAAGAAGAAGATTCATCTATTTTTGCTTTCCTTGAATGGTTGTTGCAATAGGTAGAAAAATTGATGGTTCACTGTTATAAATTTTCATTTTCCCAACATTCTTGAGGATTTCGCATACATTGTTGAGTTGCATATGTTAGTAGGCGGACAGTAAAATATCTGAGAAATTTCTATGATAAGGCAGTTAGTATACGATGCAGGTGTGGAGCACAGGGCAACAGTGAACTCGGAAAAGGAAATATTTTCTATCCCATATTTCTTCCATTCTACTCAACCATGGTAGAGCCTGTCGAGAACTAACAGATGATGAAAACCCTGCCAAGTGTGCAAGGATGCAACTGGGTAAGTTCTTAACATAGCAAATATTTAGTAATTTCAAGAAACTAGATGTCGAGAACATCCAAAGGCATTAACATGGTAATGGTTGCAACCTAGTGAGTCGATCTTATATGCTTTTGCTCTCAAGTCCTCTGGCAAAATTGTGTAAACACAAAGTATAGCCACAATAAAACTAATGAATTACATTACAGATAAAAGATTATAATGTATAATTTATATTCAAGCTTTGAAACTTACTACAGCAGATATTGCAGAGAATCGCAAGTTTATCATGACACCGAATGGCATAATTAGTGTTGAGATTAACCATAACATATATTATTTGGATTCGATTTCATATACTAATTTTGTAAGACACGTAATCCTACCTTTTTAAAGAAACTATTGTCTTGTGAAATGTAATCTGCACATGTTTTGGATATTAAAAAAAAAATCGATTGCTGTGAGTGGCCTCTGCTTGCTGTGATCTTCTGGGCCTGATTGTAATATAAACTCAGTTCTTTTATTTGTTATGTATAACAGTAACGGTAACAGTCATATCACGTGACAAAAAAATGACAAATTTCATTAATATATCAGCAAAAAAAATAAAATGCAACTCAATCAACTTTGTGTCTTGTAAAATTGTCACATAGGCATGTGCAGGCCGGAATTTCGAAGAAATAAGGATCAAAACTGATTGTCATCACTAATTTTTGAAAGTGAGACGGGTTGTAGTTAGCCTTCTGATTCCGTCAAAGTGAGACGGGTTGTAGTTAGCCCTTCTTATTCTGTTAATGCACACTGTTTATAGTTACATAAACAATCTGCGGCGGAATACCAATACATAAGCTGGGTGAATACATGGATGGTACTGGTGAGGAAGAAGAGTCCGAAAAGTCCTGCTCCATCACTATTACAAACAGCCTCCATGCATATCATCAGAAACTCCATTGTAAACTTCACCATTTCCATGCACAACCTCCATTTCTCACATACCATCATCTCTACAATTCTATATATAAATCAGTGACCATCTTCACTACAACAAAAGAAGCTATTACAACAAAAGAAGCTATTTTTGAAAGACCAAATCCGACCGACCCATTTTACCTTCTGGACATGATGGTCGGAAATTAAGAATTCTTTAACACTTTGCATCTCAAACTATGCATTAGCATGCACATATATACTATATGCACAGGGCTAAAATGGGCCTCTTGGCTTCTTAAAAGATAATTTTTGTTCAAACATGCCTTCTCTCTCAATTATTTCGAAGTAATAATACTGGAATCCTCACCTTCCATTGAGCAATTGATAATTTTAGCCCTGGAATGCAGTAGAACATTGATATATTAATAAATTGATGAAATAAACTCGATCTCAACATATTAATATATTCAATCTCGATTATCACACAAAACTAATGTTCATAGTTTATCGGTTTCAAAATTATAAATTTATCGAGTTTCAGCAGGAATCTATTTGAACTGGTATAAAATTTTGCTTCCCGAAGCATAAATATTTGAAATTTGTGGATAGATTTATCATATGTGGACATTAATTTATGATCCTAAGAAAAGAAGATATATGAACATATTCGTTTATAAGTCCTCAATTATCCTTCTCATCAATCATCATGTTCTGCATTTTGGAGTTGAGTTACATTTTTGTCACTTAGTATTGTATGGTACAAGGCTACAAGCATTCATCTACTCACATTCTTTTGTTTAGATCTGGATTTGTATTTAAATTTCAAAATACTCAAATTCTTGCATTTGTTCTTGTCTTAAAGCTCAAAATGCTTAAAAGTTCACAAATGAAACTCCTTTTCGATTAAGAGAATATAGTACCTCACATAACTACTAATTTGAATTTTATTAATAATTTAACATATAAAATACCTACCACAATTCTTTGTTGACTTAAAACTACTAATACAATTTTATTTATAAAATGTAAAAATTTTCAGTTATTTATTGAATTTTGTTTTTTCAATAATAAATATCTACCAAACATGAATGACACCTTCCACATAATACCCTTTTGTCATAATTACCCATATCAACACTTTCTTTTGGTCCCCCTTCATAATCAAACAAGTTGTTCATGTTTCACAAAAAATCAATAATTAATTTTTGATTTTTTTTTACACATGAGTGCTGAATAATTATATTTTCATACCTTTATACTTTGTTCAAGAAGAGCCTCGCTTTTTTTCTCTTATAATTCTTTTTTATTGCCAAGTAAGGAGAGCCTTTCTCCATTTCAAAATAACATGAAAGCGCCACTGCAATTTGAACCAACAGTCTCTCTAACAGACAGCCTTATTTATAGACACTGTGTGACTGTGTGCTTTCCTTGGTGCTGTCTGAACAATTTTCAAGAACCAAGAATTTGCTGAAGCTTCAAAATTCAAATTTCACTACAATTTTCCTCAGGTACAAGCTTAATTCAAGTTCTTTTTCATTAAAAATCCCAGTAATTTTACTACCCACTTCATTTTCTTGGCTAAAAATCTGATCTTTACATTGTTTTTCTCAAGAATGTTGCGAAACCTTCGAAAAAGTTCCAATCTTGAGGAAAAAGAGAATACCCAAGTGAATATTAACATAATTGTAGATGAAGAAGTAGGTTTTAAGAGCACAAAAGTTTGTAAAACCCCTTTAAAGGCTAGCAAAAATAGAAATGTAGATGCAATGTTGCCACTAAAGACATCCGAAAAGCAAGGGGTTTTAGCAGAGAATTCATATGGGGTTGGTCAAAAGAATGTAGTTAGCTCAAATGTGTTTGAAATGGGGATTGATTCGATTCGATATAATAAGAATGGGAATGGGGGTTTTGCTAATGTGATCACTCCTATGCCAAGTAGAGCAAATGGGAAAGGTAGTTTAAGTAATTCGACACAATGCACACCTATTAAGAGTGTTATTAGGCCTCCAAACCCGAAACTTTGTTTAACTGGTGGTGGAACTGGAGCTGCATCTGTCGGTGGAGGTGCTAGGATGGCTAATTTTGAAGCATTGTCTAAAGGGGTTCCGATTTCTAGTAGTTCATCGACTGTGGTTAACTCTATTGAAGTTCCGCAATTTGGTATTAAGGAAGATCCATCCTTCTGGATGGATCACAATGTGCAAGTAAGCTTGGGTCTATTGCATCACTAAGAAATGATTTTCTTCTCTGTTTTTTTGCCTGATTATAAAATAATGGGTGGTGGATTTTTCTTCTCAGGTACTGATACGCGTTCGCCCCCTTAGTGGTGCAGAGAAAAGTATGTTTGGTTATAACAGGTGTCTGAAGCAAGAAAGTGCACAATGTATTACCTGGATTGGACAGCCCGAAAGTCGATTTACATTCGATCATATAGCCTGTGAAACCCTTGATCAGGTACGTGTTAATAGTTCTGCAATACAAGCTGCTAATGCTAATCAATTTAATTCTTGGAAGTTATTTATCTCATATATATTATTTCGGTGATGCATGACCTCTTTATTTTCTTCTTCATGATATTACTGAGTCAAGGTTAATATTTTAGTAATTTTGTATAGTTTTATCATAATTTTGTCTAAAATGATTGATATTTTGCAGGAAACGCTTTTTACTGCTATTGGCCTGCCAATGGTGGAGAATTGCCTTTCGGGATATAACAGCTGTATTTTTGCTTATGGACAGGTATTGCTCTTAGGATCTAATCTAGTTTATACTTATAGTTATGTACAGAAATGAACATTATTTAGAACTATGTAAGTAACATTATAAGCTGTGCGTATCACATGGAGAAATGATTCTGGATAGTTTATAAGTTACTTGTACACTCATCTATTACAGTTTCAAGAAGAACAGCTCTTGAAACTTATGTGCAGAATACTATAATAATACTATATATATTTGAAATTTATGTGCAGAATTATCTATAATAATTAAATAATAATAATAAGATTTAGGTTCTATGGTGTCCGTATTCACCTATAATAATAATATATGTTACAGAGAATTGGAAGCAGTAATAAAAGTCTACATAAATCATTTCATTTCTGCTAAGGTCTGTATATGTCCAGTTATATCCGTGTAAACATTCTTGAGCTTTTGTTATTCGTTTTTATTTTCATTCATTTTGTCAAGTAAGAATAACTGTGTGACCAAGCAATATTGTTGATTAATTTTTCTTTTTCCTGCTTGATGCAGGTATTCGTTGCTTTCCTTAAATGTTCTAGGCATATGTAATAAGATTACAGTTTAATAACATGTAGTTCCTACGATATTAATTAGCTAGTGCTTTCATAAAATTTGCAAGTTAGGCAAACTAATCTTTGTTAAAAACTTTATGATCTCTTTTTCTCCCTCTATTTTCTGTGTTCTATCTTTCATTTTCTCTTGTCTGAATGCACATGTATTCGTTTTGTTACGGATGATTGTGTAGACTGGAAGCGGTAAGACATATACAATGCTTGGTGACGTCAATAACCTAGGAGACAAGTCCAATCCTGATCGTGGAATGACATCACGTATATTTGAGTTTTTGTTTGCAAGAATACAAGCAGTAAGTTTCCTGGTGTCTTTGCCCGTGCTTCTAGTTAGCCTCTTATATGAAAGATAATTTATACTGTCAACTATTTCATTCATCTTTTTTGTTCGTCTCATTACAGGAGAGAGAAAGCCGAAGGGATGAAAGATTGGTCTACAATTTGAAATGCTCCTTTTCAGAGATATACAATGAACAAATTACTGATCTTCTTGATCCTTCTTCCACTAATTTGCTAGTATGGACTCCTATATATTAATGCATTTGTTACGTAATTATATATAGTTTCTGGTCTCTTATTCTTATTTCTCTCCTTCAAAGCTCCGTGAGGATACAAGGACAGGTATATATGTTGAAAACCTCTCGGAATATGAAGTGCAAACTGTTGGTGACATTTTAAAGCTTCTTAGTCAGGCAGGTCTTTGATTCATAAGTCATCGTAGATTAGGTTTTTTTGATCCAAATGCACACAAACACATGAAATGTATGCAGGGTAATTTTAATTGCTTGTTGTTGCTTCTCACCACAGGGTTCGGCAAATAGAAAAGTAGCTGCAACAAACATGAATAGGGAAAGCAGCCGTTCACACAGTGTCTTTACATGTGTGATTGAGAGTAGGTGGGAAAATGATAGAGTATGATTTGTTTAGTGATTAAAAACAAATCATAATTAGAAATATTAGTAAGAGGAGTCTTTTGGCGGGAAATGCAGTTAGACATGTGTATAAAAACAATGCTGTTGACTGTGAAATGTTATGTCATTTTGTTACAATCATATCTCTCTCTCTTATTTCTCTCTCCTTTCTAGTCTTCTCTCTAGTCTTCTCTGTTCTGAACTGATATTCTAGGGTTTCACTTAGCATATTCATGTACAATCACTCTATGATATAGCTTCCCTGCATCAATGGTATCAGAGCCAATCTAGGTCATTTTATCTTCAATTCTGGCTCCAACAACTAGAAAGACTTATGCATCGACGGTGAGTATGGACGAACAGTTTAAAGCCTATTCCCGATCAATTGACAATAAGATCGAGGAACAATCGCGAGCGATTGCGAAGAAATTAGAAGAAAATGATAAGAAATTTGAGGAGATGATGAAGCTTATGCGTGAATTGAGCGTTAATCGCTCCTTTGAAGGACCGAGAGATGACAATGTCCGATCCACACCTGAAGCCAGAACTGATTCATCTGGAGGTAATTTCGCTCCACGACCTTTAGGTTTTGTTCCTAAAGTAGAATTTCCTAAGTTTGATGGAACTGCTGCGAGAAATTGGGTTAAAAAATGTGTCAAATACTTTGCATTGTGTAAAATACCTGAAGAGCAGAAAGTTGATTTAGCATCCTTGTATATGAGTGATAAAGCTGAAGTGTGGGTAGCTAATTACCTTTCTCTGAAACGAGCTGTGAATTGGACTGAATTTGTCATTGATTTGAGCGCTCGATTCAAGGATGAATCTGGCTTAAGTGTAGTAGAACAATTTAATAAACTACAGCAGACTGGCTCAATTGAGGACTATATTGATGAGTTTGAGAATCTCAGATCTCTTATGGAGCAGTTTAATCATGTGTTACCTGATACATATTTGTTAGAAAGCTTCATTGGGGGACTTAAACCTGCTGTTAAACCATTTGTTAAAGCTTTTAAGCCTCAGACAGTTGCTGAGTCTATCACATATGCCAGACTGCAGGAGGAGTCTATTCAAGCCAATTCTAAGCTCTCTAAGTCTAGTTATTCTGGACCTAATTTGAAGACATCTTCTCCAGCTATTTTTAACTCCAATGTCAATAAACCTGCATTGTTACCAACACCACAAACAAAGCCTGTGAATACATTTGGAGCAAAGACTAACAATAAACCTTTTAGGTTTATCCCTGCTGAAGTCAGAGCAGATAGAATGGCTAAAGGTTTATGCTATTATTGTGATGAGAAGTATGAGAAGGGGCACAAATGTCAGTTTAAGGAACCTCAACTATTCACAGTGGAAATTCCAGGGGAAATTTGTGCTGAAAATGATTGTGATATGGAATCTGAAAGAGATGATAATGACATTGCTGAACCTTGTATTTCTGTCAATGCTTTGGCTGGAAACCATTCCTTCTCAACCATGAGAGTAAAAGGTATGGTTACATCTCAAGCCCTGCATATACTCATAGATTCAGGAAGTACACATAACTTCTTGGATATTCACTTGGCAAAGAGTATGGGCTGTAAAATTGATAAGATACAGGATCAACAAGTGACTGTAGCTGATGGAAACCACATTGTATGCCAGAATATGGTTAAGAATTTTTGTTGGAAATTGAATGGCCAGGAATTCTCTGCAGATGTGCTATTGATTGATTTAGGTAGTTGTGACATGGTGTTGGGGGTTCAATGGTTGAGCACTTTGGGGACAGTGAGATGGGACTTTAAAAATCTCATTATGGAGTTCTTGTTTGCTGGGAATTTGTTTAAATTGAGAGGAATTGCTCCACAGAAAATTAAAGTAGTGAAGGGCACTTGTTCTGCAAAATTGCTTAAAAATGCTGCTCAACTGTGCTTTCTACAAGTTAATGAGATTTCTTCCAAAGCTGGTGTAACCAATTCTGATGTTAAGAATGATGAAATTGCTGCTAATCTTGCTGAAATTCAGTCTACATCAGTACCTCTTCAATCTGCTGATGAGGAGCTCCTCAAACTGAAGGAAAAGTATGCTGATATTTTCAGAGAGCCTAAGAGTTTACCACCTAACAGAGGGGTCTTTGATCATAGGATTCCATTGAAAGAGGGGGCCAATCCTGTAAATATCAGGCCATACAGATACCCCTTGAAGCAAAGGGATGTGATAGAACAGCTTGTTGAAGAGATGTTAGCAAGGGGAATTATCAAAAACAGTGCTAGTCCATTTGCATCTCCTGTTGTTTTGGTGGGAAAGAAAGATGGAACATGGAGGCTATGTGTAGATTATAGGGAATTGAATAAGAATACAGTCAAAGATAAATTCCCTATTCCTGTGGTAGATGAGCTAATTGATGAATTGGCAGGGTCTACTGTGTTTAGTAAAATTGATCTAAGGGCTGGTTACCATCAGTTAAGAGTACATGAGGAGGATGTTTTTAAAACTGCTTTTAAAACTCATAGTGGTCACTATGAGTTCTTAGTGATGCCATTTGGTTTAACAAATGCCCCAGCCTCATTTCAAGGATGGATGAATGCCATTTTTAAGCCCCTACTTAGGAGAAGTGTGTTGGTATTTTTTGATGACATCCTCATATATAGCAAGACAGTTGCAGAACATTGGCATCATTTGTCTCTAGTGTTTGAATTGATGAGGCAGAATGAGCTATATGCCAAGGAAAGTAAATGCAGTTTTGTCATGGACAAAATAGAATACTTGGGGCATTTTATCTCTGGAGTGGGAGTTGAGACTGACCCTAGAAAGGTAGAATCAGTAGCTAAGTGGCCAATACCAAAATCTGTTAAAGATTTGAGGAGTTTTCTGGGATTGGCAGGATACTACAGGAAATTTATCAGGAATTATGCTGGTATTAGCAAAGAGTTAACTGATTTGTTAAAAAAGGGAGTTTTTAAATGGAATGAAAAGGCTCAATCAGCATTTGAGACACTAAAAGCTGCTTTGGTTTCTGCTCCTGTTTTAGCATTACCAGATTTTTCAGAAGTATTTGTATTAGAGACTGATGCCTCTAAGGAAGGTATTGGGGCAGTTTTGATGCAAAATAACCATCCATTGGCATTTCTGAGCAAATCTTTGGGTCCCAGATGGCAAAAGTTATCTGTTTATGAGAAGGAGCTACTAGCCATTGTAACTGCAGTACAAAAATGGGAGCAATACTTGAGTGGTGCTCATTTTGTCATCAAAAGTGATCAGAAGAGTTTGAAATGGCTATTACAGCAGAGAATTTCTACTCCTTTTCAGCATTTCTGGCTTTCTAAGCTAATGGGGTTTGACTATGAGATTCAATATAAAGGAGGGGTGGATAACAAAGTTGCAGATGCCTTATCAAGAGTGCAAGGCTCTGAAATTTTGTGTTTGGCTATTTCAATTGTCAATTCTGATTTAGTCCAACAAATTCATAATAGTTACACTCTGGATTCATCTTTGTTTGAGGTTATACAACAGCTGAAACAAGGAGGGGTGCATGACAAGTTTCAGTGGAGGCAAGATTTTTTAAGAAGAAAGGGCAAAATTGTAGTGGGACCTGATGCTTCTTTGAGAAAGAAAATATTGGACTGGCAACATCAGTCACCAGAAGGTGGGCATGCTGGAAGGGAAGTGACTTTACAGAGGGTTAAAAGTATCTTTTATTGGTCAGGAATGACTCAAGAAGTAAGACAGTTGGTAAGGCATTGTGTAGTGTGTCAAGCATCAAAGTATGATACAAGTGCTTCTCCTGGTCTTTTACAACCTTTACCAGTTCCAACAGAGGTTTGGGTGGACATTTCTATGGATTTTATCACAGGTTTGCCTAGCTCTAATGGCAAAGAAGTGATTTTTGTGGTTGTGGATAGGCTAAGTAAATACTCTCATTTCATGCCACTGCCTCATTCTTTCAATGCTCCAATGGTGGCTCAATTATATTTGGATCAGGTGTTTAAACTGCATGGATGGCCTAGGTCCATTGTTAGTGATAGAGATCCAATATTTTTAAGTCAGTTTTGGAAGGCTTTATTCACATTACATGGAACTGATTTTCTGTTATCTTCTGCTTACCACCCCCAAACTGATGGTCAAACTGAGGTGGTTAACAGGTGTTTGGAAGCCTATCTGAGATGTATGTGTGCTGATTCTCCAAAAGAATGGTGTGCCTGGTTGCCTTTAGCTGAGTGGTGGTTTAACACTCACTACCATTCTGCTTTGCAAGCTACTCCTTATGAAGTGGTGTACAATCAACCTCCTCCACTGCATTTACCTTATTTACCTGGGGAGTGTGCTGTGGCTGCAGTGGATAGGAGTATGCAAAAGAGGGAATTGATGATTGCTAAACTGAAAGAAAGTTTACTCAGAGCTCAGTGTAGGATGAAACAATTGGCTGATAAACACAGATCAGATAGGGTCTTTCAGCTGGGAGATTGGGTCTGGTTGAAATTGCAGCCCTACAGGCAGTCATCAGTAAGGATAAGAACTAATCAAAAGCTTGCTTCTAAATACTTTGGTCCATTTCAGATTATAGAATGTGTGGGGAAGGTTGCTTATAAACTTCAGTTGCCTGATGATGCCAAGATACATAATGTGTTTCATGTATCTCAGTTGAAAATGTTTGTGGGGGATTCTCCTGTTTCTGTGAGTTGTCCAGACTGGATTACTGTGTCTGCTAAAACTGCAATGCTGAAACCTTATGCTATTCTGGATACTCGGATGGTTAAGGTCCACAATGCTCCTCAGATCCAATATCTGGTTCAATGGGAAGGACATTCTATTCCTGAAGCTACTTGGGAAATTGCAGCAGAGTTTGTTATCAAGTTTCCTGAGTTTGCTGGGGAACATCAGACTTGAGGACAAGTCTGTTTAGAGGGAGGAGTTATGATAGAGTATGATTTGTTTAGTGATTAAAAACAAATCATAATTAGAAATATTAGTAAGAGGAGTCTTTTGGCGGGAAATGCAGTTAGACATGTGTATAAAAACAATGCTGTTGACTGTGAAATGTTATGTCATTTTGTTACAATCATATCTCTCTCTCTTATTTCTCTCTCCTTTCTAGTCTTCTCTCTAGTCTTCTCTGTTCTGAACTGATATTCTAGGGTTTCACTTAGCATATTCATGTACAATCACTCTATGATATAGCTTCCCTGCATCAGAAAAGGATTCTATGCCCTATCTACGGTTTGCAAGGTTGAACCTTGTTGATCTTGCCGGTTCAGAAAGGTAACTTTTGCCAAATTTCTTACGTACTGTCCTTGTTCACTTACAATGGCTGGCTTAAACAATACAGTCCAAAACATTATCACTTTTAACATTAAT
Source organism: Daucus carota subsp. sativus (assembly GCF_001625215.2). NCBI lineage: Eukaryota > Viridiplantae > Streptophyta > Magnoliopsida > Apiales > Apiaceae > Daucus > Daucus carota. Next base: position 1,069,175 of record NC_030389.2, read on the forward strand.
GTCTAAAATTTCCTACAAAGTTGTGAAGTGTTAACACTTGTTGATGGACCACAATTTTACACAATAAATGAGTTTGAGAATGGTGGTTGATGTATGAGTTAGTTTCAAGTTTTTGCAGGAGATGCCTAGGTAGGACTATTACTGGTTGCTTAGCAGTTAGCACGCTCACTAATGTTACTAGTACAATTACAGGCAGAAAACTTCTGGTGCTGAGGGAGACCGTCTCAAGGAAGCAGCTAATATAAACAAATCATTATCTACACTGGGGTAAGTGGGTTAATGAATCACGTTCTCTCTTCGATTTTCTAGTTATGAAGTTTTTATTACAAGTACTTCTCAATTGATTTAAGATTAACTGTTTCTATGCAGTCACGTCATTATGCTTCTTGGAGATGTAGTACATGCTAAGACAAAGCATGTTCCTTATAGAGATTCAAAACTGACATTTCTTCTTCAAGTGAGCTGACTAAGACTTCTTGTTCCTACATTTTTGGATTCTATGACGAATATATTTATAATATACCTTTAATGGATGCAGGATTCATTGGGCGGAAACTCAAAGACAATGATTATTGCCAATGTCAGCCCCTCTATCTGGTTTGTCCCACTCGCTTGGCGGTTTTTAATTACTTTACTGTAATGCTAAACCTCTAAAGCTTTACAATCTTTTCTAGCTGTGCTGCTGAAACACTGAACACCTTAAAGTTTGCACAACGAGCAAAACTAATCCAAAATAACGTAAGCTTCTTTTCTCATATGATTAAACTTGGTTTCACTAAAGGAGTCACCCATTTATCCATAATAATTTTCTCTGCTCTTTGTGATGAAGGCTGTAGTAAACGAAGATTCACCTGAAGCTGTAACTGCATTAAAATACCAGATTCACCTTCTAAAGGTAATTTGGTGTTTTAAATCCTTATCATGCATGAAACATGATCACAATTTCTTCAACTAACGAGTAGTTTCGAAATAGGAGGAACTTCTTGTATTCAAAAAGCAAAATGTGGCTCGATCTCTTACATTTGGTTCAACATCCATTGGAGATACAAGGCAAGAAATTGGCAGTGCTTGCATCAATAAGGAACTTGAAGTGGGTTGTCAGAATAAGGGAGGTTCATCAACGCTGGTTAGTAAGTTTATTTTAGGCTTTAAGCAATAATTAAAATGAGGCCATTTTCTGCTATTTACACTTCTAGTAGAGTGCCAAACTACATGAGCATCCTAGGTACTTTGTTTAGGTTGTTCTCTGATTGTTATGATTTCACTATTATATAACTGACTTTCAGGAGTCCAATTTGAAGGCCACGTCTTTTAATGAACAACTTTTTGAGGCTGTTCAGCAGGAGAATGAAGAGATGCATAAAATTCTTTCGAGTCAGACACAAGAAGTTGTCGATTTACAGCTGGAATCGGATATTCTGAAGATCATGTTGCAAGAAGAGAGGTCTCTTCGTCGTGACCAGGAGAATAAAGCACTTTGCTTGGACAGGAATCTTGAGTTGGCTGAAGAAAAAGCTGCACAACTAATCAACCAATATGAGAATATAAAGGACGAGCTCAGAGTAGCAAAATCACTTATTGAAGATCTAGAGTCTCAAAAGCTTGCATCCTCTAGGGAAATGGAGGATCTTTGGAATAGTAGCAACCACTATGCGGATAAATCGACTGAAATCTCTTTGTTGAAAAACAAAGCTTTAAATCAGGTGAATCTGTTCTCTTCCAAACTTCCTAAATCTGAAGAATCTAATTTAGAAGTTCAGTTCACAAAGATGCATAATTGTCTTGAAGAAGTAAGGAGGTTGAATACGTGGCACCATAATGAATTTTCACCTCACGGATCGAATGAGAATGGAATTGATGAAGTTCTAAGGCAGGATCGAGCTGCAACCGCCAAGCTGATAGTTTGCTTGCAAGGTGAACTTAGCATTCTCCAGCAGCAAGTTCAAGAGAGTTACCTAAGAGAGATAGAAACAGAAGGCAAGTTCACAATTTTAAATATTGAGCACAATGAGTTGCACAAAAAGTTAGAAGCTGTTACTCAAAATAATAGAAGTTTAGTTGAAAAGATTGACGAGAAAGATAAAGAATATAAATCATTGTCTGATATGCTGGAATCAATGACAACTGAGATTGAAGCTGTTCTTTCTTGTGGGCAGAAGGCTCTCGAAGATGCCACTGATCAGATTGATGATATCTCTGGTTCTTTACCTCAAAGAAGAAAATTGGTGTCTGAACAACTGAGCAGGATGACAAGAAGCATATCTGAAAAGGAGTTCATGATTGAAGAACTCACTCGCTATCTGGAGGATGCAACTACTAGAAGAAGTGAAATGGAGAGCATGTTGAGATCCTTGAGAGGAGCAGCTCTGGTTATAACTCAAGAACACCAACAAAATTTCAGGGAAAAGGAGAAAGAATTCATTCTTTTGACGTCAGAACTGAGTGAGAAAATATCGATCATAGCAGAGTTGGAGAACAAATTGAAGCGTGTAGAGGAAGCGCGAAGGGAAGCATCATTGTGTGCCACTGCTGCTTTTCTTGTTGTAAGCAGATTGACTGAGAAGAACTGTGAAAACCTAAATGCATTGAAGAATAAAGATATTCAGCTTATAGAATCCATAGAATTAAGCATGAAGAAAGATGTTTTTCTCCATAGTAAATTTGTAGAAAATGGACAGAAACAAACATGTTTTCCCAGAAGCAACCTAGAAGTGGCACACTTGCAACTGTGCGGAGCACTGAAACATGTCAGTGATATGGAACAAAACCTTAAACAAGTTGAAAAAATTAACATTATGAAGACACCGAAGATCCTTGCAGTGTTAAAAGATTACTTATTAACTCTTGAATCATGGCTTAAGCATAATGTTGATGTATTAGAATATGAGGATGAGAAGCTTATACTTGATCTATCTGCCAAGGAGATTGAGGTTCTTGTTTTGGCATCAGAACTAGAACAAATGGCTTTTGATAAATTCAGATTGCAAACAGAGCATGCAAGATCTTTTACTGTTCTAGAAAAAGTTACAGAAGACCTGGTACTAACATATTTAGATGCGGAGTTGAAAGACTGGATCTTGCTTGACATGGAAAGTGAGGTTACTAGTCTTCTAAATGTAGTTGCTGTAACAAAATCAGAAGTAAACAAAAGAAACTCGGAAATTACAGAGATATTAAAGGTAAAAGAGGATTTTGAGCAAGAACTTAAGCTACTGAAGAATGTTGGTTCTTCAGATGATGATTTGAGAAAAGAAATCGGGGGAGTGACAAAAGCAAATATGAGACTGTCATCCAAGATTGCTAAACTTAAACATGAATATGAAAAATCATTGGATGACATGCAAGTGTCTTCTAATGAGGAAGGAAGAAGGCTTCAAGAAGCTCTCTATCATATCCAAGTTCTTGAGCAAGAGATAGCTGCTAAAGATAGAGAGGTAAATTTAACTTGTCCATTGTCTAATGTTAGTAAACTAATATAAAGCTTGAGTCCGTGGTTGTTCATCAAGTGAGTAGAGGATCTAAGCTTTTAGGCTTCTGTTTCAATAACCGATAAACCAATGCAAAACTGGCATATCTGAGCTCTGTCGACATTCAGTAACATATTAGTGTGATTATAAGCAAATCTAGATCATGACATACTTATAGACCAGATTAGTCGCTATGCATTTGTTTGAGAAAAAAGCATCTGATGTTCAAGTGTCGAATTTTATTTTTATTTTCTAATTTTGACATTAGTTCATGGCAAGGCATTTAATGCTGATGTTATATTTTTTTTGCTTCAATATATATAGCCTGCGAATAATGACAAGCTTGCTGCTGGGAGACCTCCCATTGTTAAGCTTAAAACTTTGGGTGTAAATGGACAGGAGGTAAATATGCATTGACATGACAGTGTAAAGCTATTTGTTTAGTTTCACAATTTATTAAAATTCTTTTAACTGTGTTATTTCAGATATTAATGCTTGACTCAAGTATAGCAGCTGCAAAGAGCTTAACACATGATGTATTGTGTGATTTACGGGACCTTAAGTCAGACATTTGCGGATATATGGTATACTTGCACACTTGTGTCTACATCTTCGACTATTCAAGAAACAAGTAGCAACTTATAATCAGCAATATTATCGTTCTTGAGCCTTATTTACCTGGCTTGAAGTTCTTATAATAGATATACCAAGGGCCTCGATTTAGAGTACAGTTTGCCAAATCTGTTCACAAATTCTACATGATGCACTTATCCTGTTTATTTTTTTTATTCATGCTAGTCATCACTGGATAAGCATTAAGCATGAAACAGAAGACTTGACGTTATTAGTGTTGAAGTTTATGGTAAGGTATGCTTATCTGGTTACGTCCCTGAACTGAAACCTCAGTGGTATATGTATTACGGTGTTAGTATCTTAAACATAGAACACTTGCAGGATCAGGAGGTTATCAAGCTGAAGGAGTAAGTAAGCTAGTCGAGTAAAGCAGTATGAAGGTGATGGAACATGAATCTGAAGCTAGGCCACCACAGTATCCTGTAAGCTACTCGTCTTTATGCTAAAATGAGATTGAATATCAGTCACTTACTTTTCAATTTGTATTTACTAGACACCTTATAGGCTTTATTAGATTCCAGATTTGTGATTCTCTTGTAGTGTTTACAAAATTGTGCATAAAAGTGCTGCACTAATTTTTCATATTGGTATGCATATGAAGATTTTAATTTAATCATTGCAAAGCAAAGGCATAGTTTGGTTAGTATCGATTATAAATGTTTTGAAAGTATATTAGCTTATTCCATTTTTATATCATCTTTAATGAGCAGGATTTGTTTTTAGTATTCCAAAGTTAAGCGGAGAACCCCAAATTGTTTCCTATATATGAATACTTAACAAATCTTACCTCCATATCTACTTAGAAGCTGGATGCCACCCTGACTGGTATGCCTTGGTAATAAGAAGGTGAAGAAGATGGTAGCAGTACTTTTAAGAAATACATGTATACAACACTAAGTTCTTAATTTTATTGCATTAATTGTTCCCTAGTTGGTATTATGTTTTGCATTGTTGAGTACTTGATTTTTTTATCCTTTTTCTTATCTTGGAATCTTCAATTCATTCTGTTTCGGTAATTTCATGTCCAGAAAATATTGATGAAATGGAAATTTTCAGCATGATTTTTGATTCATGGGAATGGGATAGTGCTATTATATGTCGTTTACTTGGTTCAAACATTCTTTTATACAGTAATAGAAGCTTTCTGAGTCTCTATTTAATTAATACATACGTAATATAATTTTTATTAACCTATTTCAGATCCATTTCTTCGGCAGATTGCATACATATTCAGATATTGATTGACAACTTATTCTATAAGGCTATAATTCTTCAGTATGGAATCTGCTAACGGATATGTAATTAAAAATATGAACGCATACATTGATATCATTGAGTTCAGAGTATGTAACTGAATCAATTATGCGTGTTTATGCGTTTTTATCCGTATTAGATGCAATCTAAATTTCTAGTCTCAGAACAGGCTAGCTTCTATGCTCCCCTTCTATGATTCTACATATAACAAACTTAGCTGGAATAATCTTATGCATGCTAGTTATCCTGATTAATCTTCTTCGTTGATTCTAAACAGCTCCCTGAAAATCTTTTAAAAGATGACACTGTGTCGTTAAAGATTAAGTCACTATTATTTTCTTATTCTGATGTTGGTAAATTTGATTTTGTATCATAACTCATAATTTACGCTCAACATATTCGTTGGTATTCGCCAGCAAGTGACTTCAGTTATGGTGCTAATGTTTTCTTTGCATGTACTAGACCATTCAAAAGAAGCTTAAAGCATTGTAGCATAAGGATTGCCACTTGCTGCTAAGGACACTGATAGGACTTTTCGAAGGCAATAGAAAGCTAAAGCTGGTAAAGCTAAAAGCATTACTGCATTTGTTCTTTCGGTCCTTCCTTTTCCCTTTGTAGTTCACAAAGATGAGTTTGACCCTGTTAACAAAACTAAATTTGGGGTATTATATCAAAGTGCCCACCGTTCTTATAAAAAACTATCAAGTGACTACCCGGTCTCCACGGAGACTCATTTAAATCGCCATAATCACTATATATATGACTTCGTTAAATATTGAAAAAATATTAATGAAAAAGTTAACAAACAGATGATGCGTTTGCTTATAATCTTATTATATTTCTCTGTAATCTTGGGTAATGGTGTTTTTTTTTTGTAATCCATGTGGCTTACATATCATCTGCTCATGTGTTTGCTACAATCCTTTGTAATCTTCGGTAATAGTTTTTTCTATAATCCATGTGACTCACATATCATCTGCTAATTGTGATTCCTTTTAATTTTCTGTTAATAATTTTTCAAGATTTAAGATTATGATATATATAGTGATTTAGTGGCTAAAATGAGTTCCCATGGAGATCGGATAGTCACTTGATTGTTCGCGAGATATAACAGCCCTTGTTTTGCAACATAACAATGGAGTTGATTAGCATATAACGAAACAAAGTAGCTTTATCTTTATTTCATTTTTGCTTGCTAGAATTTCTGATATTATAATAGTAGTCTTTTACTTCTAAACATTATTCGGTCTGAGGGCATTGATTTTAATTGTTTCTAATGGATGATTTTGAGTTTCAGCACCTTGCTGAAAGCTGCGGATCAAGAACGGTACATATGGGTTTATAAGGATCATATCAGATTTTCCAAACAGATTCCGAGTTCAGCACCATGCTGAGAGTCACCCATCATCATTCATCAACAAAGCATAGATCCATCATCCATATTTGGAAGGGTAACTAACTATTCTTCAGCAACGTTACTTGGCCTAACGAGAGCATAACGTTTTTATACGTTTTTTTAGCTTTTCATATTCCCCTAATGCAAGTTTCCATAATTGCTTGCAGATGTCAACTGAAAACATTTACCAGAGGGATAAATCAGTCGATCAATCTCAATGCGCAAACCTTTGTGCTCGTCATTATGAAACTGCTAAATAAAATTCTGCAAAGCTGACATCTGCATCACTGGGGTAAACTACTTCAGAAGCGAGTTTCGGTGAATTACTCAAGGGAAATGACTAGATTGTACTATGATTTCGACAGTGTGATGTAATTACTGAACTAATTATATTTCAGAATTAGTGTTATGGTCTTTTACCCCTCCAAAGTACTGTAAAACAAGTTAGACACAGAATGCACCTGCACTGCAGATAAAAATTACCAAAATAGGAAAGTCTGTGGTGCATTCTCTACTTGAGTATCTTACATCTTACATTACAACCTTGAGTACGCAGTACATAAACACGCCAACTGAATGTGGCAACAAGAGAATTTCAGGAGCTTGTTCGTTAGAGAAAGTAATATACGTGAAGAACTACAGGTGGATGACACAGTTGCCCTAACGAGTGAAGAATTTAAGTTTAAATAATGATATCCTCCTAAGCTTGAGAATGAGAGCCCTTACCCAAAATTTCACCGGAGTCGGGCCAGATACTTTTTACAACAGGAACTGCGTGTTCCCTGGACTTCTACCATATTCCAGAACTGATCCTAAAATCACATAGCATAAACTATTTCTCCGCTGCTCTCAAGATCAAGGTCTGGGTCACTCTCTAGATCTTCGTCCATGTCATCATCCATGTCCAGGCTGCCTGTTAAATACTGGTTGAGATTGTTGCCCCCAGCAGCAGGTATGGTTGCCTCTGCAATTATCTGCATTATTTCATCTATGCTCTGCATGGGTTGATCAGGCTCGTTAAACTGGTTCAGTTTGTTTTCGTCGATGAGGTCTGCCGGGAGGTTCTTCAGGAACCACTCATGGTTTCTAATATCGTCCATGGTTATCCTCTGTCTCAATTGAAGAATAAAACCCATATAAGTAGGTGTATCCTTCGATTTAATATAATAATGATAAGGTACTCAAAATTACAGTAAACCAGCATTTATAATTAGATTAGAGTGCAACGATATAATATATGATCCTGTTAAACCTTCTTTCTAACATTAAGATTTTAGATGAGCTGGTTACTTAACATTGTTTCAGAGCTCAATTTGGAGAGATGTAACATAACACTCACAGCAAGAAAGAAGATAAAAAGAAAACACGAATTGAAATACATAGATTCTCTGAACTTAACAGGAAGCGGAAGAAGGAAAATAGATTACATTCACCGGATTGATAAGTTTTGTCAGTGCACATGGGTATCAGAGAAATGCCTACCTTGGCTGAGTCAGCTACAAAGATCCTCGAAATTAGATGGCGGCATTCGGGAGATATATGAACATAATCTGGAATCGAGTACTGGACGTTCAAGATCCGCTGCATTAGTCATAAGATAAGCACTAACATGAGTATCAGCCAACAACATCTAGTGCATAATAGATAACAAGAGGTGAATGGTTACATGTATTGTCTTGCGGAAATTCTTAGGTTCCTCGGGATCCTCAAAAGGATATGCGCCCACCAGCATGACGTATAATGTTACACCGCATGACCATACATCTGCAAGCTGATGTTTTCATGGCAATATTAGCATAGCATCCATGTCGTACACAAGTGCACAACAATTTTAAAATGTGATTGATGGTACAAACTACTAGCTGTTATCTATGTCGTAGTAACAGTTGTAGTAACAGAAAGCCAGGATATGGCTTTAAGTGTAGGCCGATGTCAAGCAGAGGTCACTGAACCTCAACTTTTAAGGGAAAATACAAACTACTGGCTTGCCTCTTATGTAATAATCATAGACACAGACACTGACATTTTAACCATCAAACGATGCACAATCAGAAGGCGGCGGGTAAGTTAATGTGATAACATGATTTACCTTTCCATCATATTCTTTCTTGAGTAACACTTCGGGAGCAATATATGCAGGTGTTCCAACAGTCGACTTTGGTTGTGAATGCAGCACTGAGGACTGAGTAGTGAAAGAAAGTTAAACTATTTATACACCAACAATCGAACAATGCAACATAAAGAAAGTAAGTACCTGAAAAATGCGTCTTCCTTTTAACAATGTATAGTTAACAATTAGAAATATGATGGAGATATACAAAGACAAGCACAATGCGAAAGACAGAATCAAATTTTCTTTTTCTCTCTTCTGTCTTATTAGTCATACCATTGTCCATCGGAACATTCAGATTCATTCTAATTGCTTTGAAACTGAAAAACTGGAACAAAGAAAATACAAAAATTGATACCTTAGAATATCCAAAATCACATATTTTCAACCGAGGTGCTGGGCTCCCATCCAGTAATGTGTTCTCCAGTTTCAAATCGCGGTGGCATACTTGCTTCATATTGGAATTAAACGAATATTGAGCCTAATTACCTCAACGGATTTGACTATTCAAGGTAAGTAAATGCAGGTTTTCTTTACATACCATTGAATGACAGTAGCCGACTCCAGATACAAGTTGTTGGAAAAAGAAACGAGCCTGTTGCACAAGCTAAAGAGTAAATTTACCATAAATGAAAAGGGACATCTTTGAAAACAAAACTAATGCTTCAAGCGAGAACCTCATCCTCGCTGAATCGTCCTGCATTGCATATCCGCTCAAAAAGCTCTCCTCCGGATGCATATTCCATCACAATAGCCAAATGAGTCGGTGTTAAGTCGACCTATAAAATGATAACTGACATTAAAACAAGTGTCATTCTTGAAACTTCTACTTTCCACAAAAACATTATAACTTATGCAGAGTCTGGAAAAATTAATACCTCTTTAAATCTAACGATATTGGGATGCCTCAGCGATCTATGGTTGATTATTTCACGCGAAACATTTTCATCTATCTGTTAGGCACAAGTAAGACTGAATCAAACATGAACGCATCAAGAATCTCCAACAGCCATCAATGTACTATGATTCACCTTTTTCGTATACATATACATACTAGTTCAAAACAGCGAAAAAATCACATTTTTAACCACCAAAACCATGAATCCTGGATCTCAAACACCTTTCCAATAACAACTCTACATCTAACCCTGTTCTTTTATGCATACACAAATCCATCATACATAAAGCTGAAGCAGATCCACTTCCAGATACTATAAACCGAAACTCGTAAACACTGCCCTAAAATCACTCGAAAATCAGAATTTGTACATTGCAACAGAAATTTTTTTTAAAAAAATCGAGAAAAATCATAGTAACCTTTAACATCTATAAAGATTTCAGCTTCAAACAGAAACATATTAAAACCCATATTAAGCAATAAAAGCAAAGATAAAAAATAAAAAAATTCATCCTAATCTTTACCGGTCAAAGCTAATTAATTACAAATTAAATAAGTTTCCACCATTTAACAGAAAAACACAACTCAAGAAATCAGGATCACAAATTATTAACCGGGCTCAACTGGTACAAATATTATAACCGGAGCTAATAATTTTTGTAACAGATAAAATTTTTACGATTTTTTAAAGGTCAGTCGAGACTAGAGCCGAGAACTCGAGGAAGGATACGAAAGAAGCTAACCTTGTCACCTCTCTCGATATACTTGACAGCAACAAGCTCATTACTCACCTTATCCCTCATCAACCTAGCCACTCCAAAATTACCCGACCCGATATCCTTAACAAGCTCATACTTTTCACTATCATGCATGATCGGCAAATCCATGCCGGGTCCTACCGGTATCACTGGCCTATCCATTCATGTAACATAAACTGAGTAGTCTGTCGGTTTTGTGCAGTCGGTTTTGTCCTGTTTTGTTACAGTATTACATGCATGCAAATAAATAAGAGCAATTTTCAAGAAAAAACAAGAGAAAAGATATGTAAAGAGGGATCACAGGGTAGGATGGGGAGTTGAGTTGGTTGAAGAGGGAGAGTTGTGTCCGTGAAACAACGGTTAACTGGTTCTGTCGCTCAGTTTACTTTTATTTTCTTAGGTTTGTGAGTGGGACACCTTGGGGATTAATGTGTCATGTGTGTATTTATATCGGTGACAAAGTAGATGTAAGTGGACAGCAGCTGAAAAAGGAAAAAAGAGAGAAAATTGTCAAAAAAATATTTTTCTTTTGAAATCAAATGATAAAAATATTTAATGTTTAAAATTTAATAGGAAAAATGGAGAGAAGTTGGACACTGGAGCATCTTCAAGTTGTCTATAATTTTTGTTAACTTATAATTTATTTTTGAATTAATAAAATAAGTTCAACAATATCCTGAAAAGTGTCTTATAAATATAATAAAATATAGTATCCTAGTGATTTAAGACATCGTTTTAATATATCAACTCTAAAAACATGTTTCATTATCGCGTTTTACTCGTCTTGCTCCCTCCATCCCACCAGATTCTTTACAGTTTCATTTTTGGGATGTATCTTCCAATTCTTTACATTTCAAAACTTGCCAAAAATAGTTGATGGGTCCCACCACTTCCCCACTTTTCCTCCTTTTTCACTCTACTTTTACTTTCTTTTCGCACCACTTTTCCTCCACTTTTTCTCTTTTCTACATTAAAAATTAATCGGTCCTATCACTGCACCCACTTTTCCTTCTCTTTCTCACTATTTTATACATATTTCCTAACTTCCATGCTCAAACCAAACGTAAACAATTGGCTAAGACGGAAAGAGTATTATTAGAATACTACTAATATGTTTAGATTATTATTGGCGGGAAATGAAAAGGAGATAAGAGAGATATGTTGAAATGGAAGGAAAATAATGTTTTAGTGATGGAAGTGACTTAGAACATGTATAGTGTCTCAAATTAAAGAATTTGTTAAATGTTCTAGGAAAACTCTTTTTATTCTAATGTCTTAAATTTTGATTTAAAATATTAATTAAAATACTATTGGACTTATTTTCTTATAAATATAACTTTTTTTAGTTTAAAATGAAGAACAACTTAAAACACTAAGTGACAAGGCCCGGCAGATGAATTAGGAAAATAAGTTTCAAATACATCAGCACATGCGCAGCACTACACTGAGGTATGGCAATTAGTATAACTAAATTTGGATTAAATTAACAATCGGTAGAAACTTCTCGAAAAGCTTAAGTATTTTAATCGGTGGCCAATTATGCATACTACAGTATTATTGTGGCGTTTTACAGGAATCAGTGCAGGAGCAGTCTTTTAAAACTAAAAGTCAGATGACTGGATATGCTTCGTTATCTGTGTCATGGATGAGCTTCACAATTTACGAGGCCATTCTCCCAAAAAGTTGACAAAAATATTGCAGGAGTATCGAGTAATAACGGAGATAGCAAAATGGAAATCTGTCAATTATAAATAAATGAATTTAGGTGTTATTTTTATGTCTATCTTTTCTTTTCTTTTTTCTTTTTTCTTTTTTTTCTTAAAATGTATAAAACGACGGGTGTATATGGATTGGGATAGGCAGGTTTAATAATCCGATTTTTTTACGAAAAGCTAAGAAATTAATAAATTATTGAAATCCAATCGGGACAAATTATCAAACCGTAAATTATAACCTGAAACAAAAAATGAGCTAAAAAATATAATCGTTTTGTTTTCAGATTGCTTAACACATAGAATATTAACTTTTTTTAATATAAAAAGTATTACAATCAAATCTCGAACAATCCAATCTACATCAGTTATGAACGTATTAACTCGCAATTGACCTTCAAACAGTAGCTCAATTTTCCAAACTATCAGTTACATAACTGATATTGGATCAACAACTGACCCCAAAACATGAACAATTTTTTGTCGTGAAAGGTGAGCTTTGGTAATATTTACCACTTGCTATTTACGGATCACCTAAAATACCATGTAAGTCTTTCTTAGAAACATTACCAAAACCGATAACAAACACGCAAAAACATCAAAACAAACACAAACATCCCAAAAATATGAGCACGACTAACAACCTTGATGACAACGTATTCAATAAGAACTCACCCAAAAGGATTAAATCTTGATTTTATTAATAAAACTAATAAAAAAGAAAGAAGATCAAAGAGCGAAAATGATTAGTTAGTAAAATGGATAAAGGTTGAAGAGCGGAGAAGTGACGAGCGGAATCCTAATTTTGAAGGTCGACTCTCAAAACTGCAAACCCTGATAATTTTTTAAATAATATTAACAATTATTTTTGTTTATTTTAACTTTATTAATAACATATTAATCGATCCTCACTTATATATTTGCTCCCCAGCCACTCTCTCTACTCCATTTAATTTTTTAACTTTTTCAATTGTTTGACACTTATTTCAATACTTCTATAAAATATAATATTGTAACTTAATTTTTAAGAATTTTTTTCTCTGAATGAAAGTTTAGATATTAAATTTTTATTCAAACAAAAAAATTTTAAAAATAAATTATAAAATTATACTTATAATAATGTTAAAATGTACGTTACAAAAGTGTCAAAATGTATACTCGATTTCCGTCTCCCAATATATGCTACCCCGTGGACCGAGTAATACGCAAATCATTGTGCATGGATTAGTGTGTGAATGAAGGAATGGTGTCGAGTGCAAGCTACTGAAAAATAATTCAATCTGCAGATTGGTTGGTGGGGCCGGCAACCAACCTCATTTACTCCATATTCATTTTTTATACTTAGTTGCGTTTTTTTTTTCGAACTAATATATTAAAAATACAACCTTTATTTTTGTCTAATTTTGTCTCTATAAATAAGTGAAATGTGTGCAGGACTGTAGTGACTATTACTTGGACCCAGATGGCTTAATGGGCTTATTTTCATAGATGATCAAATTTATAATGGGCCTGTATGAGCATTTGGTGTATAATAAATTTAAAGTTTAATCCACAAGTTCTTGATAATTTTGGAGTGATGAATAGATTCAGTTTTGTTGTGTCTCGGAGGTGGTCTGGTGACTGCGCTCCTTGTTATCACACATAAATTTTGGAGGTCATTTGGGCTGAAAGAGATATATATTGATTGACGAAATTGTACTCATGTACGTTATGAAAATATGAATGTACCGCACTTGAGTTGGTTGAGCTGGTTAAATAGGGGACTTGTATCGTATTGATCTTCGACTCTTCCCTTCGGGAGTCGAATCTTGCAGACTATTACGGGTTTACCCAGTAGTCCAGTACCTACCCAAACTCCCAAAGGGTAGGTTCCTATGCTATATATAAAAAAGAAATACGAATGTACCATCCTCTGATGCTAATTCTTCCACAGAGCCTGTTTGTGCGGAATTTTAGGCTACTTCCGTTTTTAGGCCGGGAAATGTCGATTTGTCTAATGAACTAGAAGTGGCTTAAAATTAAAAAATAAGTCCGAAACTGATTTAAAACCAGAATTTAAACAATTAGATTAAGATACTTTCTTTGGTGACTTAAGTTTTTTAACTCTTTATTTTTATTTTTATGCATAAATCATATGTTACTCATAAATCATCTTTTTTTTATTATACAGTTTTAATAAGCCACAAGTTATCAGCAGTTCCCATACACATTTTAAACTCACATAATATGACATAAAGACTGAAGTTCTGTTTCCATGATTCATCATCCAACAAGTTCCATTGCTGTTGAGCTGCATACTTTTTTCTGTGCTGTTTTATAGGCTGAAGATAGTTCAGCAGCAGCGAAGACAGGATGGCCTCGAGGCAGAAATAATTGCAGTTAAGGTCTTGAAACACTGGTCTATGTGTTCAAGAGTCTTCTGTGTGCATTAAGACTTATCTATCTGTGCTATGACGTTTTGAACCAGAAATAAGTGACATCATTCGACTTCTGGAGTAAATAAGTGACTTTAAGACTTATGCATTTGCATAGTGCTGATTAAACTACATCTAGTAACTAATGGCAAGTTTCCCTTGGGACACCAGGTGTATTCCATTTCTTTCAGAGCAGAACCGCGGGCACTAGTGGCCTACGACATCAGTAGAAATACTCTGATTGCTTGGTTAGTCGAAAATTAATATTTCAGTCACATCTGAATATCTGATATGCGAGTGCAACTCCCATGCATGTTAGTAACTCCAAATTATTTGCAGCTTCATTTTACCATCAAACTGGGATAGGAAGTAGGAAGCACTACTGACAACACTGATATGGCTAGACCTGACAAATCGTTCATGTCGTGTATTTTGGTGTTTTGTGTACTTGAAGGTGAAATCCATATATTTGTTATATAAACTAACTTCGGAGTTTCTGAAAATATTCTAGAAGGATGCATTAAACATCTGAGAATAAATGTAATTCATTGAACTGAAGAGATGTGTCAGTTTAATTCATGCATGATAATTTGTATTGTCCTATTATAAATGGAGAAGTTTGAAGAGGAAGAAAAATATATCAGAACAACAAAATATTCCCAGAATATAGTTTTAGTATTCCTTGTTATGTTCTGTTCTATACTTCATATACTTAAACTATACTAGAATCCTATACACAAAACCAACAATATATATTAGTTGTTTACCTCTTGTCATGTATCGAGGGGTAAACACAAAATCGACATTGCATCTCGTTCGTGTTTTGCGTGTTGGTTTATTTTTCGTGTCACGTACTCAAATGCGAAAATAAATACTAAATTTTCGTGTCATTTTCGTGTCGTATGAAAAATTGCCGGATCTAGATATGTCAAGTATTTTTCATGATTTTCAATATTAAAATCAAGCTCCAGAAGCAATCAAGATATGCACATGTTTCCATGATATGTATCCTAGCTTCTAATTAACCACACATATTTTTCAACAGTTTTTAGCCTGACCCAAAATTGACTCACCGACAAACACGACCTGAAACCCGAAATTGTCACTCTAAAAAGAATTTTGCAGAATCTGCAAAGAATTAGAAATTCTGAAACTGTGATGATTAAAGGCAAATGGTAGATCATGTTTTACTAAACAATAAATTCTGTGCAGCATATTCGAGGCGGCGGCCATGGACATTACTCATTAGGTTATTACAACCATAGTGGCATCACCACTGTCTGATTCTGCCAATGACTGCAGTTTGCTCTTTTCCCTTTTTTGCATATATAATGCTCTTAATGTCTTGCCAAAGTTCTGCATTACAGTAAGAAAATCATCTCATTTTCGAGAAATATGGCTCATGCATTCTTGCCTTACCTTGTTATTGCCTTTCTATTGGCTATAGTTTCCAATGGCCAACTTGATTACAATTATTACGATGACTCTTGCCCGAATTTACCTATAGTTGTTAGGAACAATGTCTGGACAGCTTACAGGAACGACACCCGAATTGCTGCATCTTTGCTTCGGTTGCATTTTCATGATTGTTTCGTTAATGTAATTATCTTTAACAATTAATGTCGTTTTCTTGGTTGAATAACTAAGTCACTGATCTTGTTAATTCGCGGTTCTTGATTTTTACAGGGCTGTGATGGTTCTGTTCTTCTTGATGGCACAGCTCATTTCAAAGGAGAGAAGAATGCAGGGCCTAACCGAAACTCAATTAGAGGACTCGATATCATTGATAAAATAAAAAACGATTTAGAAAGAGATTGTCCCTCGACGGTTTCTTGTGCTGACATATTAACTCTTGCAGCTAGAGAAGCTGTCATTTCGGTACTGAGACAGTTTTCTTCTCACTATCAATACTTCTGTCATTTTTTATAGATAAGTTCTAAAGGGATTAGAGTAATGCTACGTATCACAAAAATGACGGTGTGACAAAATTAGACAAAATTTGTTTCTGTTTATTTAGGCAGGAGGACCTTATTGGGAAGTTTCCTTAGGCCGCAGAGATGGATTAACCTCACTCATGAAAGCAGCAAATGCTAATTTACCATCGCCATTTGAGCCTCTGGATAAAATCATTGCTAAATTTACGTCGAATGGTCTTGATATAAAAGATGTTGTAGTCCTCTCAGGTAAATTGTTGTATTACAGCAAGATTACTTGCTGCACAATGAATGATATATGCAGCATCATACAAAAAGACTGATTCATTTTGCAGGTGCACATACTATAGGCTATGCTCAATGCTTCACATTCAAGAGAAGGCTATTTAACTTCAAAAGTTCTGGCAAGCCTGATCCGACACTCGATCCATCACTACTGACAGATTTGCAAGAAAATTGTCCTAATGTAGATGGATCAAACAACAAGCTGAATCCACTAGACACTTCTACAACTGAAATGTTCGATAACACGTACTATCAAAACCTTGTGAACAATTATGGTCTTCTGGAATCTGATCAGGCCTTAATGGCAAACGAAGAGACTGCTGAAATGGTGAATGAATATAGTATGTACCCTTATCTGTTTGCAAGAGACTTTGCAGCATCTATGGTAAAACTCGGAAATATTGGAGTTATTACAGGTCAAGAAGGACAGATTAGGAAGAAGTGTGCTTCTGTTAACTAGGTCTTTGCTTGTACTGATGATGTGTTGGCCGTGAAACTTGTACAACATTGGAGTTATTGTGAAACCATGGATATATTGGCAATAAAGTACTCGTTGGATCTTGTGGAAGCCTAAAAAAAATATTTGATTTATATATGTGCATGTGTGCTTTCCTAATCTCTAATGATCTATGACATCATTAGTAGTACTCTACATAACACATGCAGCTTATTGATGTAAAACTTTTTAATTCTCCAAAAAAAGTTTCAACCAATACAAAGATGCATAATTCACAGAAATGCCAGTACCATGATTCCTCATTGAATAAGGTTAATTGTCGTATACTTCTATTTTGTTGTTTTTGTGGCTGAATAGAGTTCAGCAGCAGGGAAGAAAGGATGGGCTCGAGGGAGAGGATAATTGCAGTCACAGAATCACCAGTTGGAACCAGGATTCCACCATGGGACTGATGAAAACTAATCCGTACTTGAGTCCAGCTACTCCAAAATACTAATAGGTGGTAATGACTTTGTTTCGAGTATCAGTCAGTAGATAGTAGTAATTTGTATATCATACATGATACATGTTTTGGAACTGAGAGTATTGTTAATGTAGCTACTACTAATCCGAACTGCTAAACTGGACATGACACGGTATATTTGTCGACAAAATAATAAGCATGTCCTCTTATGTTAAATATCAGAACTTTCATGGAAAATTATTTGATTATACATTTTAATGAAATGAGTTCACAAGTCTTCTTTGTGTATTCAGATTTATCTATGTTGTGCTATTCGACGTTTTGAACCAGAAAAAAGTGTCATCTTTAGACTTCTGGAGTAAACAAAATCTGATCCCATATACTTAATATCTAATTTTTGCATTTGCATAGTGCTGATTAAATTACACTAAGTGACTTCTGGCAAGTCTGCCTCTGGGATACCAGGTGTATTCCACTTCTTTCGAGCAGATGAATCTGCAACTTCAGCTGTGCAGTATTCATTGCATCCTCATTACATGGTTAAGTATAATACACATATATAAACAAAAAATTTAGCACATGGTTTCTGTAATTTAACAAACTTATATTTCTTCCCACCACCATGCAAAGTTAGCAGTGTGTCTGTGCATGCGCGCTTTGCTAATCCCTCTCGCTGACATACACACGCGCACACTAGTGGCTTATGACCTCAGTAGTAGTACTCTGAATGCTACTTGACTAAGTGGTCACTCCAAAGCCTATATTTCAGTCACATCTGATGTACAATTTCAACTCTCTCCCATGCATCATAAAACTCCAGAATATCTGCAATTTCAATCTACTATCAGTGTAATATAAGAAGCATAGCTAGCATTATGTTATTCTGAAATTTATTGTAGCTCCTTACAAAATTAATTAGGTACGCATGGCAGGGTTAAATGTACGAAGACCCTACTAGAGATGCACAAAAAGCCCGGGCCTGGGAATTTAGTGATTGTGGAAACCAGGCTTGAGGAAAAACAACTAGACAAATTATGAAAAAAAGTTGACTATTATGGAAAGTGATTTCTGCAGAATATGCAAATACTACTGAATTTTTTGACAAAAAATCCAGAAGATTATACTAATCAAATTCGTAAAAACTTAAAAAAGGATTTTTGTAGTGGAAGTAGTCCACTGTGGTTATAAATTTATGTAAGATCATATTTCAACTTTTGCCAATTTTGTAGAAAAATCTGTGATCATTAAAGGCAAAAGTTTGTATCATGTTGTACTAGATAATAAGTTTCTTGCAGCACATTAGAGGCGGCCATGGACATTAGGTTATCACAACAATAGTGGCATGACCACTCTCCACATTCTACCAATGACTGCAGTTCAATCTTCCCACTTTTCCACGTATATAATGCCCTTAATGTCTTCAACCAAGTCATCAGAGTTCTGCATAATACCGAGAAAACTGTCTCAGTGTCAAGAAGAATGGCTCATCCACTGCTGTCTTTCCTTGTTATTCCTCTTTTTTTGGCTATCATAACAAATGGCCAGCTTAATTACAATTTCTACGAAAGCTCTTGCCCACATTTGCCTATGATTGTTAGGTACAATGTTTGGACAGCTTTCAGGAACGATACTAGAGTTGCTGCATCTTTGCTTCGGTTGCACTTTCATGATTGTTTCGTTAATGTAATCACCATTTTACATCTTACTTGTGATTAATTGAATTAAAATGTCATTCCTTGATCTTTCGTCTCAGTTCTGTTGAGACACTGCATCTAATCTTGTGATTCTTCATGTGTTACAGGGCTGTGATGGCTCTGTTCTTCTTGATGACACGGCTCGTTTTAAAGGAGAGAAGAATGCAGGCCCTAACAAGAATTCTGTTAAAGGATTCGATATCATTGATAACATCAAAGCAGATGTAGAAAGAGCTTGTCCCTCAACTGTATCTTGTGCTGACATATTAACTCTTGCAGCTAGAGAAGCTGTCACTGCGGTACAACTAAGATTTTTTTTTTTCCAGATTTCATAAACTCTATTAAATTTTTTATATTAGATTTCATCGCGGTAAATATACTAGTACATGTAATATTGTCAGACTCAGGATCTTGTAACAAAAAATGATTGAACTTATGAGTTCAACTGTGAAGTAAGCATTATTTTTTTTATATTTACATTGTTATTAGGCAGGAGGACCTTATTGGCAAGTTTCATTAGGCCGTAGAGACGGATTAACAGCAAGCATGAAAGCAGCAAACGTTAATTTACCATCCCCATTTGAGCCTCTGGATAAAATCATTGCCAAGTTTACATCAAATGGTCTTGATACCAAGGATGTCGTCGTTCTCTCAGGTAAAACAACGTTTCTTTCGTTTTCATGTACCATAGCAAGATTGATTGCTGCACAATTCAGATGATTCAAACACATATCCGCAGGTGCACATACTATAGGCTATGCTCAATGCTTCACATTCAAGCAAAGGCTATTCAACTTCAAAAGTTCCGGCAAGCCTGATCCAACCCTCCATCCATCACTACTAACAGACTTGCAAGGAAGCTGTCCTAATGTAGATGGATCAAACAACAAGCTGAATCCACTGGACACTTCCACCACTTACATGTTCGATAACGCGTACTACAAGAACCTTGTGAACAATTATGGCCTCCTGGAATCTGATCAGGCCTTAATGGCAAACCAAGAAACTGCTGCAATGGTGAATGACTACAGTATGTACCCTTATCTTTTTTCAAGAGATTTTGCAGCATCAATGGTAAAACTGGGAAATATCGGAGTTATTACAGGTCAAGAAGGACAGATCAGGAAAAAATGTGGTTCTGTTAACTAGAGTTTTGCTTCTGGTTATGATCTTGTGTTGGACTTTAAACTTTTACAACATTGCATTTCCTGTAAACCATTATAATAAAAATTTCCTGGGATCAAGCTAGAGCCCAAAAGATTATCTGTAATGCCGACTACGTACTTAGCGGAATTACCCTATCTAAATACATAGTAATATAATTTTTAGTCGTCTAGCTAAAAATATTCGCTGAACAGACATCAAGCAGAAAAAAAGCGCGGAACGTGACAAAAATTTATTATAATCCCGATTTTTGGATATATCATCCGACGATTATAAAACTGTACATCGTATAAATTCTCCGGCAAATGAATGTCGGAATCATGACCCTTTTTGTTGGTGTATGGAATTAACATGTTCAAATGACAACTTTATATTGGTCTTGAACCCCTTTGTATTTAAGATAAGCCCATTTAGCAGTTGTTAAAAGAAACTTAAGGCTTAATGGCCGTGTTAAAATACAAAAGAAGTGTGCGCAATTAGTTTTTGTTACTAATTTTTTTAACGAATATAATAAGAAAAACTCAAGTAATTTAGTAGTTCAAATAATTGCAAGTCGCACCAACTCCATGATTGTTATTTTTCATTATCGTTTGATCTTAATTTAACCTTGTATTCTCTGACATAATCATCACAAACTCAATTATTGATAACATGTAATGTAAATTATTATAGTACATCCATTTTGAGTAACGACGTCATGATTTAAAATCTCAACGAGGAATGATGAACAATTTATATATCATTAATAAGAACATGCAATACCATTAACATGCGAATGTTAAAATAAGATAAAAATTAGAGACCGAAAATAACAAGAAAAGAAGAAAATTTTATATATACGTAACTTTAAATGCAATGATTTATTAAACAATTGAGTCGCCAAGTCCTTCAGACAAGAGTTGGTAAATATTCTACTTACGCTGTGATGAGTTTTAACAAGTTCACTTTGCTCCCAAAATAAAACTTCTCGCTCAGATCGTCTCGTGTACTCTAGACGTCGAGACACACATGCGCGCATATTCGCACATCTATTATATATATAAAATAGGACAACCATGAGTAATTTAATTCGAAAAGACCAAAATACCCTTACTGACTATTCATAATTAGATTTGAAAAGATTAAACTATCCAAACTCATTATACATATACTTATAAATAGTGAATTTATTATTAACTTTTCATACTAACCTATTTATTAGACATTAATGTCTCTTCATTAATATGCATTTATTACTTTATAATTAAAACTCCAATACATATAAGTATATATATTTATAATTATGATTCAATAAATAAATAAATATCCAGTGTTATAAAAAGCGGGAATCAAAAAATTGACGATTAATCAAAATGATTAACATGATCATTATTTGAAATTAATTTAATATTATATATGTAAAAATAATATAGGGTTAATTATCTAATTGGGCACTCACTTCACACCAATATATTATCTTGGGCACTCTCGAATTTTCGGTCTCATTTGAAACACCGTTTTGTAGAAATTGTATCAATCTTAAAAATAAAATGTTAAATTCAAAAACAAATCGACGGTTTAAGAAGTGTTACTCATAGGGCTTTAAAAGCAGGCTATAGAGATTATGTGGGCACAATTAATTGAATTTCCACGCCCAAAAAATTGGTAAAATTGATGTGGAAGAGATGGGTTTTGAAGAACCCTAATAATCCATATATAGCTATTATTTAGACGCAGAAATTCAATTAATCGTACCTACATAATTTCTTATAGCCTACTGTGTTAAATCCCCATGAGTAACACTTTTTAAATTGATGTTTTGTTTCTGAATTTAACTTTTTATTTTTAAAATTGATACAATTTCTGAGAACAATATTTCAAATTAGACCGAAAATTTGAGATTGCCCCATATGATATATTGGTGTGAAGTGAGTGCCCAATCTGATAATTAACCCAAATAATATATATATATATAATTATATTTAAAATCCCCACAAATTTTGTAAACTTTTATATTATGCTTGATTTTCCACCTATTAATAAAATCTATGACCAATTAGACATCGAATTAACCGGATTTTATCAAATTAAATCAAAATCCGTCCGATTATCGATTAATCGGTTAGTTCAACCGATTTTTAGAATGTTTAATTGTCATGATTTAATAAATTTTATATATATATATATATATATATATATTAGAATAATTATAAATATAATATATAACTATATGAAAAAGACTCATATTCGGCAAGAATCTCAATTTTTGTATCAAATTTTCAATAATTTTAGACGAGTGGTAATTTAATTATATAATAAAATTTTAAATAATGTATATTTTTAGTATTTGTAAATTCGGCCGATTTTTAGAAGTTCAATTGTTATGATTTAATAAAATTACACACACACACACACACATTATATATATATATTAGAATAATTATAAATATAATATATAACTATATGAAAAATACTCATATTCGGCAAGAATCTCAATTTTTGTATCAAATTTTCAATAATTTAAGGGGAGTGGTAATTTAATTATATAATAAAATTTTAATAATGTATATTTTTATTATTTATATTTTAGTAAATATCATGATAGTGAGGATATGTGTACATATATACATCAATATAGGAGCCATTTGGGTAAACTTTTAAAAAGTGATTTCTTTCTTTTAAAAAAAAAGTAGACTATCTGTGAGAAGTCAAGACTTATAAGTGATTATAGTCTTTGAAAAAAAAATAGTTACACAAACGAGTCAAGAAAAGTAGAAACCGATTTTTTTAGAAAAAAAGCCGGAAGTAAGGGCAGCCAAATATTCACATAATATGACTTAAAATACAAACAAATATTAAATTTAAATTACATTTATAACACAAATAATCTCAAGTTGAAAAAGATGAACAAAAAAATATAAGATATATTCAAAAAATAATTTAAAACAACCCGTGCTTTGCACGGGTTAAAAAGCTAGTTCACATGAAATACAAACCAAGAGCAAGTCAAATAAATTCTAAATTGATATTTTAAATCAAAATTTAATACATTTGAAGTAAATAAGTCTAACAATATTCTGGTGCCGTAAAATACTAACAAATGTTTTATTTTTGAGGCAGCACTATATATGTCCTAAACCATTTTTATCAATAAAAAATTATCTTTCCTCCCATTTCAACACATCTCTCTCCTCTCTTCTTCCATTTCTCTCCAATAATAATACAAATATATTACTAATTTAATAATAAGGCACAATAATAAGCCATGGCGCTGGAGTTGATATATTATGATAACCTAAATTAGTAGTACACTGTATTTTATTATATCTTTAAGTCACTTAGAGCAAGTTCAATAGGTTACCTATTTCATTACCTATTACTTATATACAATAATGAGTCTTAGTGAGTTCTAGTGATTTAAAGAATCAATTTTTAGTATAAACTCTAATAGCAATCTTTATTTTTATCTCTATTATTATTTTAATAATAAATTTGAGGGAAACAATGGAAATGGAGGAAAAAAATAAAGAAAAACAAGGGGAAAATGAATTTTTTATTTATAAATATTGGATAGGCAATGGCTAGTCGCTAGAGATTATCTAAAAATAGGTAATGATTAGAAGTTGCCTAAAAATAGATAAGAGCAACCCCAATGCAAGCTCTCCTTACTCATATTTGATCTAGGTGGACAATATTTAGGAGTCATGATCAAAAATGAGTCCTCCAACGCAACTCCTTATCCCCTAAAAATTTTAGAGGAGAGAAAACTCATCCCCTTATTTGAGGGAGCAAAAAGCCAACCCCTACAATGCCACATCATCAATATTACCTATATTTACTCCAACTCTAACTCTTCTCACATATATTACCTTAAATATTGAATAAATACTAATTTTTAGATTATAGGTAACATGTATAGGTAATACCATTGGAGTAAAACAACTTTTTGCTTACTTATATTTTAGGTGACCATTATTTTATTATATTTTAGGTAACCAATATAAGGATTAGCCTTGGAGATGCTCTCAATGACTAGGAAAATTGGGGATGTGCTAGTGATTTAAATAATCACCAGATAATGCCGGAGACCATTACTTTAACATAGTATTTAAATGTGAGTTTAGCAGCACATTTAGATAACCCATTGGACTTGCCGTTAGTGATTTTTAGACTTACCGTAACATCGTGCACACTTGCACATTGTTGTGTTTGTGTGCTATAAACTATAAAGTCGTAATCATCTATCTCATTATCAAACCAACTTGGTATTCAAGTTTCTCACAACTTAATCTATCACATGACCAGTTTCAAACTAGCCATTTCAATTTATTTATTATAGATTTTATAAAGAAAATATTTTATATCAAAATATAAAAATTTAAACACTCATAATAATAATAAGAAACAACAAGCAACTATTTCCAAAAATTACATAAAAACATATTAATATTATGGCTCAAAGCCTCAAACTTTACATTTTCTAAAAGCTCTCGGTATATCAATTATTTACCTTTTTGGGGGAGTAGCCACTTGAGCTTCAATGTATCGTTTAGAAAAAGGTTTTGGTGATTTAAGTTGAAAAAAGTATCTACTTGAAGAAAAGGAAAGTACAAGTAAAATAGTGTGACAGTAAGAGCAACCCCAATGGTGTTACCTATTTTGAACCCCTAAAATATAATAAAATAATGATTATTTAAAATATAGGTAAGCAAAAACTTGTTTTCCTCCAACGGTATTCCCTATAATCATCCCTATATTTGAAAAAATAATATTTTATTAGAATTTTTACTATGATGAGATAGATAAAAAAAAGAGGGAAAATGAAAAATGAAAGAAAATGAGAGAGGAAGATGAGGTGGAAAAAAAATAGGGGCTTGCTTTTCTATCCCCTAAATATGGGGTTTTGTTTTCTCTCACCTAAAAATTTTAGGTAAGGAGAGGATGGTTGGAGTGAAGAAATTTTACTTAAACCCCTATTTTTGTCCACGTAGGCTCATTATAGGTAAGGGAGATGTTCCGTTGGAGTTGCTCTAATGTAATTTGTTTGCATCCCCTCGGATCGATGTTTTCGTCGTTAGAAATAGACCAGTTGGAGAGTTTCCCGGGATGTATATTGTCCCATTATTCCCTCTATTATCTTATTACTTTTAAGTTCGGCACTTTACATCAACATCATCCCGTTTCAAAAGCCAACTACACCTTTCACTAATTTGGAGGGAGTTCGGTTCAGAATGCATGAGTTTTGTTCTTTTCAAACTCATACTCATATTTGATTCATAATTTTCTTTTATGAAACCTATTTCTTGAACCATAATATATGAGATTTTCTTATCAAGATGAAGGTGGGTACAAAGCATGAGTTTTAAAATTAATTTTTTTTTTATTTTCATTTCTATTTATATCATTATATGTAAATTAGTAATATAATTAAAATTAATGACTCAAAAATTTATAGAAGTATTAACTTAATAATGTATTAAATTAATTATAATTAATAACTTTTAATACTATAATTCAATCATATTCATTCCACAACTCAACCAAACATAGAGAGATATGATACCTCAAACCCCTATCATATTAAGCCGATTGCTCATTCCAATATCATACTTCTTCTTCGACCAAATGATCTCATTATAACTGCAAATTTTTAATATACATGTTTGTCCCTTCCGAATTTGAATCAAGTCGTATTTCAAATTAAGCTTATCAATTCAATTAGATCCTAACTCAATATTTGAAATTATCATCCATAAAATCTGTAATATTAATATGCAACATTTCATAATTTTATTATTAATTTTTAAGAAAATTTTATTTCTAATTCAAATTATGTGAAAAGATAAAAAAAAAGGACACTTATTTTGAAGAAACAAGAAATCTATTCATTACTATTATGTAACCTATAAAAATCTGAAAAGTACTATCTACATAACTATCCTCAACTACCGTTATTCACTTTGTCTGTACCACATTTTGAAAACATGGGATTTCAGAGATTTTAAGTCAATTACAGAAACCAAATCCCCATTATTAAGTTTAATATTATCGTACTGTGGAAAATCTGCCAAAAGATTTGAGTCCTTGGTCATTACTGTAGTATTCTTCATCAGAGTTGTTATTATATGTGCATTTTGTATAACGACACATGCAAACTACAAACAAGGACACTTGGTCCCCAGGCTTTGTTTTTCTTGAATTTTGCGACCTCTTTGTGTTTTTTTATAAATCTTGCAACTTATCTGTCCCGTAACATTCGGTGAATGGTGGCCGAGCCCTCGAATTGTGTATTATATATTTTTGTGTTCCGTATATATAATATGACCAACATTTGAGAGGGACTCCTTATGTGGGGTTACATAGCGCGCCACTATAAATCATCAATTTTATTATAAATTCTGTTATAGAATACATATAAAACATGATTCTAATGTGAAATACTATAAAATATGTCTATTTTAAATAATTTAACACTTAAAATTTGATTAAAAAAAGTATATTTTCGAAACTGATTCTACAACAGAATAATTCTGGATGATTATTATTCTGCTATAGAATCATGTTGAGATATTGCATAATTTTAGATGATCTTTGAAATAAAAAAATTGTATAACTTCGTTTTCGGTTTAATAATCAAAATTTGCAATTATATTTCATAAAAAATATATTAGAATATATATTATGTATATATTTATAATGGTGTGCTACGTAACTCCATATAAGAGGGTATGCTATGGAGTGCTACCCAATATAATATTATCAGTATGGTATATATATATTTTGGACAGTGTCGCTTGAATTGAATGAAATAAGAGGGAATGGATTGATATTTGTATTCAAAATTGGAGATGATTGCAAAAATGTAAATAATTTTCATCAGTTTAGTTATTCCATTTCGAATTATTTGACTTAGAAATCAAACTCATATGTTTTGAAAGAAATAATCATTCTATGTTTCTATACAATCTTCGTCATGAAAGATTTAGAATTAATTAAACAGATTTAATTAGATGATGGTTGACTCTCATCTCATTAATAATGATGACCGCCCCCTACATAAAAATCTACATCAATCTAGGGTCTTTCTGGTGTATTCATGAACATATACTAACTATGGAGCCATTCAGATTAACTTAAAATAAGTGATTATTGCTTAAAGTAAAGAAGTGGAATAGAATTGAGAAATAAATTAATAATTATAAGTTGTTAAAGTGTTTGGAAAAAAAGTAGAGAAGCTAGCATTTTTTACTTCCAAAATTTTTCTCACAACTTCTTAAAAATACTTGTTACTTCTTTACACAAACGAGTTAAAAAAGTAAGAACTCCCTCAGACAGGGGTTATCTTTTATTTAGATGAGAGATTTTGATTGGTGTAAATTTTCATGCAGTTTTTTTGTGTCTACTGAAAATTATCATTATTAATAAGATGTGAAAAATAGAAATCCAGTATCTAATTTAATGGTTTTTCTATGATGTGTCCTGGGCACACAATAAGCACAGAATTTGATAGTTTTTCCATGTTTTGATTAGTTTACACCCTTTAATAATGATGGCCCCCCTGCATTCACACCAACCATACCAATAAAAAACACACCAAATTTATGAGTTTCCGTGCTTGCCATGTGCCCATGGGCACAAACCCCTAATTTAAAATGATTATTAAGAACACAAGAAAATCTGATATTTCAGATCCGTATTCCCTTGGCGAGGGTCCCTAATCTCTGTTCATCAATAAATCAATGAAATAGTGTGCTCTAGAGTCTAGACTTTGACTCATTAAATTTAAACACCAGCTAGAGCAATGTGATTTTAAGCTACAAACACTGGATGGTCCCTAACATCTCCCCTCCACAGGAGACTGGCAAGCTATTAGCTAGCCATGAACTTTACACAAGGTGGCCAATAAGTCTCTGCACACTTGGTTCATCTGCTAATCATAATCTCCATCAATCTTAACAGCCTTTGCATTTCAAATCATGCACACTTGACAAGATAAGACAAAACAAAAGCCATTGAATAACATGCATCATGGAGACACAAACACAAATACACTGTGTTAATTCATAAAGCCTGTAAACAGAGATTCATTAACTTGATGGATGACTTATCATCATTGTGTATGTTTACACACTGCACCATGTATTGTGGCAATTTACTACTTTGGGACAGCCTTGTATTTTCTTAAATTTGTCTTCTTACCAAATTACCTCACCAACACTGCATTTTTACTCCTGTCTTTGGTTACTGTAGCTTCTCAGATTCTTGATTTATATGTCTTTTTGACCATGTTAATGAAAATCTCAAAGATATCGGAGAAAAACCCGAATAGGATCTTATACTATTCAGAGTCGTATATGTCATTTATGAATTTTCCATCTTTAAGAAAAACCCGAATAGTATCTTATACTAATAAGAGTCATATATGTCATTTGTGAATTTTCTGTCTTTTCAATTATTGATTCCAATCGTATTTCGGGTCGTGTCGGATAGCCAAGAGAGATGTGATGCACTTATTTTTTTTGGAATAAATAAGTTCAAATGTACTCCTGTAAAAGTGAAATACCAAGAAAACAAAGTACTCAATTACTCAACTTATAAACTGCACGTGAAGATTGCTTCAGAAACTAGGAATGCAGGGCAGAAATTGCAGATTCCCAAGCTTTATGTCTGCAACCTTAACTTTCTTTCATGTCCTACTCTCACAGAAAATAAACAAATTACTATAATTATTACATAAAAATAATTATCATGAACTAATTTACTCTGAACAAGTAATATCAATACCAACTCATATTTGTCCTAAATTCGAATTATTTTTAACAAGATTCAAACTCTCGACTTCCGATAATAATGCGGAACAGATTTTGTTATATAGTATTAATGAAGTGGGGTATGTGGGGACTGGGGAGAGGGGTAGGGACAGGGGGCAGGTTACATATAAAACAACAAGTGGCAATGAATGTAGTCAAAGACAGAGAGAAGTTTTAAGACAAGAGTAGGCATATATAGCTAGGTTACCAGCTTCAAGAATCTCAACCTTAAAATTGCATAGCAAAGAAAGAAAGCTAAAAGGGTACTTTTTTTCCACCTTCATTAATCTTCTTTGTGTGATCACATTAAATTATAAGCTCTCAATATTCACATAAGCACAAGAAAAAAAGATTTTAGATGGGGGAGAAGAGAACAAAATGCTATCTGGATATAAGCATTGGAGGAGAGCTTGAAGGGAGAATAATCATTGAATTGTACAGTGATGTTGTGCCTAAAACTTGTGAAAATTTCAGGGCTCTTTGTACTGGTGAGAAAGGCATTGGCTCCTGTACTTCTGCTCCTCTCCATTACAAGGTATATTCACACAAATGTTTCTCCTAGTACTTGTTTGTCTATGTATCTATATTTATTACCCGTCTCGTCTTTGACAAGATTCACTCGACTTCCGATAAACTGAGCGAGAGAGATACTATCTGACCACGAGGTCATTGACGGTTGAGTTTTTCTTTGTAGTGAGAATGAAGAAAAAGACTGTTCTTTGCCAGTGTGTACTTGGGGTTTTTATTTTATTGTGATTTCATAATTTTGTTGTTTTTTACATTATATTCTTAAATTTAATCAGTATTTGGTAAATGCAACAATTGGAATCTGAGATATTGGATGGAATTGTGCTGTATTTGATAAAAAGAGATTTGATCAGATTTTTGCTGCCTTATAATGATATCAACTTCATATAATATTTTCTACTTGAGCCTTTAATTGTTGCAAGAGCTCAGGTTTAGAAAAAGCATTGATTTTGAACCCCTTTAATCCCAATATTCACATTTACTTGGCTGAACACTAAGGTTGGTTGTTTACATATAAATGGGCTTGACCGCAGTTTGAGTTTGTTTGTCACATTTATTTCCCCCTATATTCCCCTTAACAGAGAACTTCACTTCTTTATGTCAATATTCCGTTAAGGGATATTGTTATGGAGAGGGGATGGTATGAAAGTCTAAAAAGAGTCGGGGGAAGGAATGGATTGGATGTGCAAATTTTATATGATGAGATATGTGAAATAGAAATGAACAGAGAGGATAATGGAGGATTCATTCGAAAATTGTGGGTTTAATCTCTAGTTTAAATTGCTAGGACAAAAAGTGGATCAATTAAATCAAAGTTAATAACTATTTACTCAAACAATACTCCAAATTTCATTCTAAAAGAATTGGAGCACAAGTGATCAGAACTTCAAACAGAGGTTAGTTAGTCTCATAATGCACTTTCTGGTTTTAAATCTGTCAGTATAATATCTTTTCAATCTCTTTAGAAATAATTTTGAGCAATTGTTTTTCCCAGCATAAAATTTCAAAGCCATAGTGAATTTCTATATGATTATTACACTGTAATTAAATTAAAACTATAAAAAGATGAAGAAAATCATAAAGAATCTGCTAGTGAGTTCAATGCAAGATAAATTTGTGCTGAGAACAATTTCCTTTAGTTTCAGAGATGCATCTGAGGCTTATTTGTTTTGCTTCGACTCTATCATAAATATTAAAATCTAACTACTAGCGTAAATTTATTTCAGGGAGTCTGTTTTCATCGTGTTATTAAGAGCTTAATGGTTCAAGGTGGGGATATTTCCGCTGGAAATGGTACTGGCGGAGAATCCATCTACGGGTTGAAATTCGAAGATGAGAATTTTGAACTGAAACATGAAAGGAAGGGAATGTTATCAATGGCCAACACTGGTCCTGATACTAATGGATCCCAATTTTTCATTACTACTACTCGAACTTCTCATCTAGATGGAAAGAATGTTGTATTTGGAAAAGTGATTAAAGGCATGGGAGTTGTTCGTTCAATTGAGCATGTTCCAACCGAAGATGATTATTTGCCATCTGTCGATGTTTTGATTGCGGATTGTGGTGAAATTCCTGAGGGTGCAGATGAGGGGCTTGCCAATTTTTTCAAAGATGGTGACATGTATCCAGATTGGCCAGCTGATCTTGACACCAGTCCCAGCGAGCTGTCTTGGTGGATGAATGCTGCAGACTCTGTCAAAGGTTTTGGCAACGATCATTTTAGGGTAATCAGTAATGTTTATATCATGTTGTACTTCTGTGTTTTCCTACCTTATTACACAGTAATACTTTAGTTTTTATTTTGTGATCTTTAATGCTGTGTTTCTTCTTTCAGAAACTAGATTACAAGATGGCCCTCAAAAAATACCGAAAGGCATTGCGGTATTTGGACGTCTGTTGGGAGAAAGAAGGCATTGATGAAGGTAGACTATTAGTTTACATCAAAGATGTCATTAAATACATCAATTATTTTTGATAAAATAAATAAATCAATTTTGTACTTATTAATTAAGAACAAATTCTCTCCATGTGTTTTTGACATCTTAGAAATGACTAACTTTTCATTCTTCCTCACAAAATGCAGAAACAAGTTCCGGATTGAGAAAGATAAAGTCACAGATATTTACTAACAGTTCTGTGAGTATTTCTCTAAATATTCACCAGAATGAGTTGTACATCTCCATAACAATTTATGTGCCACCTTTGACAAAATTTAGATCAATAGGGAAAGAGTTTGTTCTTCCGGAAATACTGTCAAGCGTGATTGCTAACACGTGCCACTTTAAACTTGTTCTTCTTAACTTAACAACTCATTTGAGCTCCTTACTTCCTACCACAATAATGTCACTGTAGTTTGTTTTTTTTAGTGAAAACAGTTATTCCACCCACTGATCTTCCTTGTTTGTTGCTTGGCTACAGTCACTCTTAACCTGCACATCCTTATTTGGAGCACATATGAACATTTTTTGCTAGTGTGTAACACTAGATTTATTACTCTAGGCCTGTAAATTAAAGTTAGGGGACTTGAAGGGTGCACTCTTGGACACCGACTTTGCTATCCGTGATGGTGAGAACAATGTGAAGGCTTACTTTCGGCAAGGTCAGGTTGGTGGAAGCATTACTAACCCTTTCTTATTTCACTTAGCTTACATCTTCACATCGGAAACTTGATATTCAAGTCTTCTACGTGGTGCTCTTCTGCTTCATGTGACATGTCTCCGAATTTTCCCTAATGCAATAAATACTTATCTATCAGGCACACATGGCACTGAAAGACATAGATGCTGCAGTTGAGAGCTTCAGGAAAGCACTGGAGTTGGAGCCGGCAAATGGTTAGTATCCTTACTAATCAGACTTCAGTTAGTTTTTAGCTAGCCTGAATACTACAATTTCAGGTTTCATTAGAGGGACTATATCCTTTATTATAATTCATAAGCATGGATAGTGGCATTAACATAAAATCTGATTTTTTTTTTCCTTTCAGTTGGAATAAAGAAGGAGCTTGCTGCTGCCAATAAGAAGGTATAATTACAATTTTAGTTCCAAAACTGTAGTGTAACTTATACTCAATTATAACATATGGCTCATGAGTTCATTTTTGTTATAAAACAAATCAGATTACTGACAGAAGGGAGCGCGAGAAAAAAGCCTTTGCCAATATATTTAAATGAAGCGAGACATAATATGCAAGCAAGGTGCTTCATTAATCAAATATAATTTACATCTTGTCTTAATTAAATTCCTACTAAATTGTTTTAATTTTGTCTGCAGATTTGGTTTCTGCACTTTGTTCAGAGTAGTCTGGACTTTTGATATCGATAGCAGAAAAAATCAGGTATC
The DNA here is from genome assembly GCF_001625215.2 of Daucus carota subsp. sativus. NCBI lineage: Eukaryota > Viridiplantae > Streptophyta > Magnoliopsida > Apiales > Apiaceae > Daucus > Daucus carota. The sequence continues at coordinate 1,102,473 of NC_030389.2, forward strand.
GTTAATCTACCTTTGCCGTGCCAAAAAATGTTACAAAGCAGGAATGGCTAGCTTCAAAATTTATGAGCACGAGCAAAGACCTCTGCCTTTCTTGTAGAAACAAGTAGAGTATACTTTAACATGATATTCAGATCCTTATCGGGCCGTCTTCAATTTTTTTCTCCGCGTTTAATGTAGGTGATCTTGAAGATGCCAAGGGCGAAAAAAGATCCTTTAGCGATACAACTAGCACCCATCAAGCCTGGGTTTTTCTTGTCAGATATTATGTAGTGTAGCAACAGCAGTTTACGACGAAACTGATGCTTAATTGTAGTCCAAAATTTTGTGTATTTTACAAAGACAAACTTCTAAGTTTCTTTTACTGATTGATGAATATCTGATCGATTGATCCAACTTCAACTCACAATTTGTACTCTGGATACACAATTTTTTCCTCTCAGTTCAGCAGTTTTACTTGATAAACTTAATATTTAGGGAAAAATATAAATGTAATTATGAAGGAGTGTTTGGACCTGGTTAACCGGGTTCATTAAACATGAACCAAAGGCCCCTAAAGTTATATCAGTACTAAAAAAATCGTCATCTTACTTGAAAACAAACAAATTATTTTCATATATGTAGTTGATAAAAATATATGATTTATAAAAGGAGGAGCAGACGGATATGTTCAGTCATAAAAGAGGTGTTTGGATATGGATGACAAAATTTTCGAACCGACGGATATCCGACCAAATACTATTCGGTTCGGGTTCGGTTTTTGTCAAAACCGAACCATACCGACCGCTTGTCATCTCTATGTTTGGATGATATGAGAGAATGAGAATGAGAGGCAATGGGTATGTGACGTCTCACTAATTTTTCTACAGTTTCTTGCATTGTTGTAACGCACATTTTAAATTTTTTTATAAATTTTTATTCAGAAAATAAAATAAAAAAAATGGTATCGGTAGTTTGTTCTTAAAAAAAAACCAATTTTCATTTTGTTTATTTTTGCCCAAGCAAGTTGTATTCGATCAATATATTTAACTCATATAATGCTAGAGTTAGAGTTAGAGATATACAAAAATTTGTTCAAGCTGGATCAGATCGGGTCAAAGAATTCTGATTTTTCAAAATCGGATCAGGCCGAAACTTTTTAAAAATAAGGTAAGGTAGGAGTTTTTTTTAGATTACTTCTAAATAGTCCGGATTTCAAAAATTCGGATTTTTTGAAATACTGAACCTGTTTTAGGTCTTTGGACCGGAGAGGGGAAAACTAGATTTTTTTTTAAAATTTGATTTCTCGGTTTTTTTCCGGATTTGCGGATTTTTTTCTGATCGGTTTTTTAGATATTTTTTTCCCATGATCGAGTTTCATATTTTTTTTTGAAATATCGAGCAATAGAGCTGCCTTGAAGCGGATCGGCTTTTAATTTGCGGGTCATTCTCATTCTCAAGAACGAGAGATACAAAGAAAAGTTGGTACTTAATTAGGGTTTAATAACTCGTTTTCAATCATAGCTCACATATAAATTCGACCCCAAATCTGAAAAAAACTTTAGTTCCCCTTCTGCAGCCATGACTGAGGTAACTCCTTTTTCTTAAATCTTTTAATCTTCGCGTATTTGTAATTATCTATATGTATATCTGTATTAATCTCTGTATGTTTGAAGCTGTCAAGAATTTGTTTTTATCATTAATTCATGGCTAAATTGCATATATGATTGTGAATTTATTGTTTTTCTTGGAAAGGGTCATTGATTTCTTGGCTAAAGATGTTAACTTTATGTAGTTGATTCTTGTAGATTATAAGAAAGCTATTGGGTTTTTTCCCCTTGAATTTGCTAGTCCAATTGTTGATTTGTAATAGAGGGGTGGGCTTGTGCGAGTATTCAAGAATATTTTTATAGTTTGTCATAAACAGTAAAACAGGTCCATGGTAGTGATTATGGAGTATACTTGGTTGCGTTATGTGATTTCCATATTCCGATGACATAGGAGGTGTTGTCTTGTTTTCGAGTGGTGAAGGTAATGTAGTTACATCTTAGGGTGTTTTTCGTTAACTAATATCCCTTTACTTTCTTGTTAAAAGATTATCATACTTTTGTCCTGAGTTTATCTAGTCTCTTTATTACATTTCTTGCATTCTGTTTTCTCTTTTGTTAGACTATTGTATTTGAAGGTAGTTAATTCAGTCCTTCCACTTTAAGACTTTTTCTCAGATTGGTTTCTGTGAATTGTGATATAGGGAACTTCAGTTGTTATTGTAGCTAGGCTTTTAATTTCATTAGTAATATGATCTTATTGGAAAGAAATTTTCCCTTTTTGCAGTATTGGGTCAGCCAGGGTAACAAATGGTGTGATTTCTGCAAAATCTTCATATCCAGCAACCCTATCAGCATTAGAAATCATGAGCTCGGCCAACGTCACAAAGATGCTGTTGCAAAAAAGATTACCACCATGAGACAAGATAAAGCTGCTAAGGACAAAGAAGTGAAGGAAGCTGCTCGTTCCCTCGAACAGATTGAAGCGGTAAGTAGTTTAAGTAATAATGCTCAATTCCTTTCCTATTAACCCGTAAAATGGCATCCTTACTTTTAGTACAGGAAAATGTATTCAATATTCATCAATAAAGGGCATTGCCCCAGCGTTATTATAGCCCTCTCGCTTTAGGGGAAGTTTGAGGGTTCATATCTTGATAGAGATGTTTGCATGAGTGAAGGGGTATGGGTCCTCTTAAAAACCTGTTTGCCTACAAAAGGCTGTACCCATTAATGACAATAAGTTGAAAGTAAATAGTGGTTAGGGATCATAATTATTTCATGTGGCAAATTCTACTCGGGCTTTAAAAAAATTTAGTACAATGTCAATTGCACTAAATTTTTTTAAAGCCCGAGTAGAATTGCACTAAACTTTCAACTAAATAAGTTGAAAGTAAATAGTGGTTAGGGAGCTGAGTAATGAATACAAATATAGACAAATCTTGAGGGTTCTTGAAAGCTCAGGGAAGGTTCTTTATTTGGGCAAGGTCAATTGCATAATATAAAATAGGGAAAATGGATTTTTTTGTCACTCAACTTATTGTGTCTTTAGAAACTTACCACTCAACTATAAATTTTTTTATTTTACTCACTAATATTAGGTTCAGATTATCTTTTTGTCACTGAAGTTAAGTTCGGATTTGATTATTAGCATTATATTAATTTTTTAAGCATTATTAAAATATAGTGGTAGTCTGCAATATTTCGATGATTTGATATATGTATACATCTTTATATATAGTACTTCTTATGTCCCAAGGTCATTTACCATAGGCAATAAGAGTTTGACACGCATTTTATAGCTTCTAAAAGATGTGGTTTCATAATTATTTTATTTTTTTTCATAAGAATAAAAATTTAGCGTTTGAATTTTTATACACAAAAATAAAATCTCAAAAAAAGGTATGAAACTATGTTTTATAAGAGTCTTAAAGTACGTGCTAAGTAGTAGAAAAAATTGTAACAAATGAGAGGGACGGGGATTAAGTTTTCATCTCAATTTATTTATCTTTATCTTGAAAATTGTAATAAGATAAAGTCATTAAAATTTATGAAGATATATTTAAGAGAGATTTTGGGCTGAACTAGTCGATTGAAATTTTTATAGTGAAAGATGATGTATCGTATCACTAAATTAGACTTTATCTTTATCAGGGAGGATGAAGTGTTCGAAGTCATTGATTCCATATATATATAGATGATTTAATGAATTTCTAGAATTCTAATTACGATTTATCCTTATTTTAATTTTTTATCAGCTTGTTTTATGTTATTATTGCTATATATAATGATATAAACATACTTTACATTATCAAAATATTTACATACTATTACTATGTATTGATGATACAACAAAACATTATCATAATGCTAATAATCAAATCCAAACCTAAGTTGGTGATTAAAAAAAATCCAAACCTAATATTAGTGACTAAAAGGAAAAAAAATTTAGTTGAGTGGTAGGTTTCTAAAGACGTAATAAGTTGGGTGACAAAAAAATCTATTTACCCTATAAAATAAAATAGTATATATGCAGTGCAACATTTTTGCTAGACAGTGAATTAAATATTTATGCCTGTTTAGGAAGAGAGATGTAATAATAAAGAGGCATAAAATTTTCATTAGAACTTATGAGGATGTTCATTAGTAGTATTATATATTATTATCTTTGAAGCCCTTTTCTATACCTGTAATCATCCGACTGCTGCTTTTGAATTTCTTGAAATTTAGAAAAATTAACCTGCATATTTGCGTTTTCCACTCATCTTTTAATTGTGTGTATTAATAATCCCATTAATGGGAGACCGACATTGCTTAAGAAGTTGCATTCTTATTTATTTGTTTATATACCCAGATTCTGATGAACTATCAATCCTTATATTTCTATATGATTTGATCAACAGAAAGCTCAACGGAGCTATCAGAAAGACATATCAACTTTCAAAGAGGCCAGAAATTCGAATGCACAAGCATTAGTCTCTCAAGAGGATGGTCAAGGGGCCTTTAAGGGATCCACGATTTCTGCAGGTATGATTTTTTTGTATATCTGTTTTAGCTTCCTGCATTCATTCGTTCACATGTATATCTGTAGATACTAGTTATGTACACGTGTTGATCATAAATAATTTGCATTAGACCAAACAGATATATTGATGAGTGATTAAAAGTAGCAAAGCTGAATCCAATTATGACAAAAAAAACAATAATGGGCTCTGCTGTCTACTTGTTAGTTGTTGCGATTGAACTGACTTGATTTGCTGCAGTGAAATTTTTATCGATGTGTTAATCGTAAAAATAATATATGCAATAGGTCAAATAGATAGATTGATGTGTGATTAGAGGTGACAAACCTTAACAACAATGACAAAAATAAATAAGTAATGGACTTCAGCAATCCAGTTACTGTCAATTATAGAGAGAGATCTGATTTGCTAGTGGAAGAAATGTATAAAACTAGTTGTAAGGCAATTACAGAAGGCAAACAGATGTATATATATAAATATGCAGGGAATGTAACTCGGGTGGGGATAGAGAGTAGAAAATAGAATTACAGGACACTTGCCGAGTGGCATTGTTAAGGATTGCGGAGCAGAAGCATGTGACAGAGGTTATTTAAAATAATTGCCGCTCATTTGTGTGTATGTGAGCGCAGTCTGTCTGTCCTTGCGCAACCTAAAAACATTATACATGCTCACCTAACTCTTCTAGCTCCTGTTAGAGGAAGAATCATTATAACTTTTCATGCAAGTACCTCTTTAACGGGGAACTCATTACTGAATCAACAATTATTATAAAAACAAGAATATTATGTGGTTGTTATTGCATCCTTACACATTCATCGTGGCCTTCTGGTGAGGAATAGCGGCCCAGTGATATAGTTGAATTCTATTTCCACAAATTATGTTTGTTTTCTTTGACTATGATAAAGTTGCATTAATAATCGTCTCTTACTGTATATGCCCGACTCCAGTTATACTTCCTCTGCTCTTTATTTCTATATATAAAGTGACTCATGCCAAAGTATAGGCGTGTTCGACTAATCAACATTCTGAAACATGTGACGTGTTGGGAAGTTAGTAGAGATATAGCTAGTAATTAGTAATCGTTTTTAATATTTAAAATCAATATCCTGTGCTCTAAATTTGAAGATGCCAAAAATTTCTGGCAGACATAAGAAGTTAAAGAATACTGTTCAGTGTTGAAATTTATCTTGTTTAAAGGGTTTGTATTAGTAATCATGGCTAAGTTTCATGCTTTCATCAGTCTGTCTATTGTTTCATGAAGAATGTTTGTGTAGCTGTCTTGTTCTTGTACAAGTCGTACGCAGTTGTGCGATATTGATATTTGTACTTTGGTCTGAGCTAATGCCATAATTTTGTTACAATACATAATATATTTATGAACTTCTACTGGTCGTTGCAAGTCTATTTAAGTGATTTATTTGTGCTTGATGGCAGATTGGGAGTTTGACAGCGCTACAGGCTATTACTATGATCAACTGAATGGTTGTCACTACGATCCAAATTCTGGCTTCTATTACACTGATGCTATAGGTATTAATCTGCAGTCAATTTTTTTTTTTAATATAAACATCTTGGCGAAAATTTTCTCATATAGTTGTGTGGAATGGAACAGGCAAGTGGGTTACAACACAGGAAGAGGCACTTTCAGCACCTCGAAGTTCTTCTAGTTCTGTCAATCAGAAATCCATGTTTAAAAAACCATTATTATCTTCTGACAGTAAACCTGATGTTAAAAATAGAACCAGTTCCCCAGCATCTGTGAACCCTGCCAGATCTGCAAAAGGCGCCCCTTCATCTCTCATGGTTCACAAGAGGAAAAGGCAAGATAAGCCAAAAGCTATATCTGCAGAGGAAGTTGCCGCGCTCAAGGCAAGAGAGGCTGCAAGAAAGAGAGTTGAAGATAGAGAAAAGTCATTACTTGGTCTGTATAAGCACTGAAATATATAACATAACCGCCTTCAATCAGTCTCAATTTTAACACCCAAGCTTTGAGCAATTTATATTTTCCAATATATTTCAAGAATGTCATGCTTGTGTTGGAAATTTCCTTCATTATCATGAAAAGACATTCATTTGCTAAAATGTTCCGGCTTGGGTCATCGAGTACTTTCATGTTGAGCAATTGACGGTGATGTATCATATCGTTCATTGTGGGATTATCTTTACTTGGACGGATTGAGATGGGTATCAGTGACGATAAATTTTGCGGTCGCCGAAGGCTGTCGCTATTGTTTAATATTAGCGACAGACTTTGCGGTGGCTGATACTTTTGATCGCTGATAGACCAGTTTCATATAGTGTGAGTTACCTTTGACAAGGCTGAAGAAACTTAACATATAATGGATCCAATGTTATTGTTTCCAAATCATTGATAATTATTGAAGAATTATCATATATGATACTATAATATTAGGTTCTAAAGTCATACATTTGTCATCGGCTATTTGCATAAAATACCAAGTATATGGACATTTGCATATGCAATGAACATCTGAACTCGCATGTAACTGAATATGGACGACAATACTCATGCCTTATAACACACACACACACACATATATATATATATATATATATATATATATACACAAAATTAACCACAAAAGATATAAAAATCTGAACCCACTACTTAACTTACAACCAAAAGCTGCCTATATAAATTCCAATGGCCTCTTAATGACGTGCTCATAGTTCATAAAACTTTAAATTATCTCTAAAATGCAAAAGTTAATTTTTCAAATCAGGATAAAGTATAATAGAAGGCAAAATCTAAGTCAATACATGTAAAAAAGTAGCGATAATTTTAGTGACTGAAAATGTGTACTTTATCTATGTTCAATTCGAATAAGCAATCTAAATACGAAATAACCTACAATAAAAGCTAAAATTGACAAATCTTTAGTCAACTCAGAACACAGAAATGCACGCAAAATAATGTTGTACAAAGAGGTGACATGAGATCGTTGTTACTTGTATAACTGCCGGTATCACTGCTTTAAAGAATGACAAAAGACCTACTAACGTATATACTTTGTGCATTAAATTTACAACCCCATAGTATAGTTACATTATAGCCATATTCTGCATGTTTCACGAATTTTAGATGTCCAACAGCTCAAAGCTATGAAATGTACCATATCGGCATTTCAACTACTATAATGAACTATTTGAAAACATAAATTTCATTTGAAATTGTAGATTTGACCAGATGACATTTTGGGATAAACAAAAGATTTAGATATGGATTTCAACTGAAATATTGGAATCCAAGACAAAATATTAGTATAAACTTGAGAATTCGAAATGACAACTCAAATCATATCATTAGAAATCCATCATTTTAAATAACATACTTGTTACCAAACACAACCTTACATTTTTCTTTTCTCTTACTAAACTTATTTAGCTACAAGAATTATTCATATGCGACTTACCTTTTGACGAGGCAGAAAAAATTTCACAAAGTAATGGATCTAGTGTTATTGTTGCCAAATCATGGTCTTCCCCTTCAAATTCTTCACGATGCCATAACTCTGAATGTTTAATCCCTGATGGCCAGCTCTTATCCTCTTCTGGGGCTTCCCTTGTAGTTGCAACAAGAATATTTGAACTCTAAACATTGTTAATTCTATATAATTGTCTATATAATTGTCAGTATCACCATTTTAACGATTGACTAATGACATACTAACGAATATACTTTATGCATTAACTTTAAAACTCATAGTTCAACTATATTATATCAATATTCTACATGTTTCACAAACCACAATTGCCTCAAACCTTAAATCTTTGAACCAATTCATATCAGAATTATCTACAAGAATTATTCATATGCGAGTTACCTTTGACAATGCTGAAGAACGAGAGCTTTAGTGACTAAAAATGTGTACTCCATCTATGTTGAATTTGAATGAGCTATCTAAATACGAAATAACCTACAATAAAAGTTAAAAGTGACAGAGTTTTTAGTCAACTCTTAAAACAGAATTGCACGCAAAATAATGTTGTAAAGAGAGGTGACATAAGATCGTTCACTGTCAAAATCCCTACTTTAAAAAATGACAGAAGATCTACTAACGCATATACTTTGTGCATTAAATTTACAGTCCATAATATTGTTACATTATAGCCATATTCTGCATGTCTCACGAATCTTAGATGTCTTAAAGCTATGAACGGTAGCATATCAGCATTTCAACTACTATAATTACCTATTTGGAAACATGGATTTAATTTGAAATTCTGGATTTTAACAAATGTCATATTTGGATAAACATAAGAATTCAGATGTGGATTTGAATTCTACAAGAATTATTTATATGCGACTTACCTATGACGAGGTAGAAGAAATTTCACAAGTAATGGATCCAGTGTTATTGTTGCTAAATCATGGTCTTTCCCTTCAAATTCTTCACGCTGCCATAACTCCAAATGTTCAATCCCTGGTGGAAAGCTCTTGTCCACTCTTCTGGAGCTTGCTTTACAGTTGCAACAAGAATATCAACTTTATTTGTAGTTGGAACCAAAACTGACCTTGTAAAACTCCATTAGACTGACCGTTTATGAGCCCAAAGCCATTGAGCTAGCTTTTTAGAGTGGGCAATAAAACAAGGAGGTTGACGGGGCTACCTAGGAGCTGCTGCTTTGTCTGTCACAAATAGAATCGGGGAACTGTGAAATAATAATTCCAAGTTTTAAATTCAGACATTTCGCATTGGCTATTTGAATATAAAACCAAGTATATGGACATTTGCATACAGAATAATGATCTGAACACGCAAGCACCTGAATTTAGACGACACTCTACTCATGCCATATCCCATCTATATTCAAAATTGACCACAAAGAATATAGAAATCCGATCTTACTACCTAACTTACAACCCAAATCTACCAATATGAATTTCAATAACCTCAGAATCATCTTCTATTACACAAAAATTAAATTCCTGACTCAAGATATATAAATACTATTAGAAGGAAAAACCAAAGTCAATAAACACAGACAAAGACACGTACAAAAGTAATGAGAGCTTTGGTGATTGATTATTATGACTCCATGTATACAATATAAATGAGCTATCTAAATACTAAAAAACAAGCTAGAATACACAAATATATAAGACAACTCAGAACACAGAGATGTACCAAAGATAATGTTGTAGGAAAAGAGGATAAAATATCTTTATACATATTTACTTGATTGTTTTACTTCCCATTCTCTCCCACTTTGTACTTATTACAAAAAGACAAGTATGCTTTTACCTCACACGTTTGGTCCTTTGTCTTTTTCGGTTGTGCGTAAAAGGGTCTTGACATGTAGTTGGAAGGGGTGCTGAGCAGGTGAGTTTTGGCCTTGTCTCATGATTCAAATATTGACCGATTGTCTCAAATATTCTGTGAGTTCAGTATTGGGATCTACCACTGCCCAAAGCACCACTTTGATGCACTTAGCTATTTTTGCCACAGAATCGACTTGCTTCATATCACAAGTGAGTAGTGACAACTTTTTTACTTGTCTAGGAAGGAGATGGATGTTTTGATATGCATTGATCTCTTGTCGAGATGCATCATGCACACAAAAAACAAGCTCTTTAATGGGAACCTCACTAAGTTGCATTCCATGCACCCGACCCATCAAATCAATTAAAAGAGTCGGATCAACAAGGCGGAACGATGAGACTCTATCTGGGGGTAAACATATCAAAATAAGCAAGTATGTGAGAAGAGACTATCTAACGGCAAAGGCCGGGTAATAGTTACAATTTGCATAAAATTGAATGTAAAATGTAGATTCAGCTCCAATAGCCTGAACATTTAGACGCCTGACTATATTTGAGAAAACACATAACACTACTAGATTGTAGATAATGTTGTGGAACGGTAAAAATATTTATGGAACGGTAAAGAAATGTTATAAAATGTTAAAAAATTACATAGTCTGAATATTAAATTTTTGTTGTCTATGTTATCATTTTTGTATTGAATATTCTAATCAAGATGGAAATGACTTGTTTATTATTGAAGAATTTAGATGTTCAAAAAAGATAAAATGAACATAACATTTCAGACTATCATATATAAAAAGATCGAATAAATGAAAATCGAACTTTGAAAAATGGACTAATTTAAATGAAAAAATTTGAAAAAAGTTAATGTATAAAAAATGATTTTAGAGTTGATTTTAACATAACCAATTCAACGAGTTAACATACACCGACTGATTGTCTTTACTGAATATTATCTACGATCCCTTAATTTCGAAACTGGATCCGTCACCGAGTACAAAATATTTTGGTTATAACCCACTTATTCTGTTGCTCTAATTCTCTAAGTAAAGCATCGTCGAAGACCGTTCTTTCAGCCATTATTCAACAACTAGTGAAAAAAAAAGCATGGTATAACTTTTACCTTATTACAGGAAATGGCATATTGATTTTGCTAGGTATCCTTTCACGCCCGATAAGTCGAACCTATCTTTAAACGAGGAACATTCTAAAAAGGCTTGGATGAGTCCTGAATAATCTAGAATGATGAGGAACTTGACGGAATTCTCTTAAAGGTGCTCAGGATTTAAGAAACGTCTAGAAGGTGACGGAACCATATGGAGCTTGCTGGAGTCTTCTGGAACCTTCAAGAGCCTGGAGTTTCTAGAGGTTTTATAAGTAATACTTGTATATTTTAGATGGGTAGGTTCTAGAATAAAGTTGTATAGATAATTAGTGGAATAATCTAGAAGCATGTGGAATGTACATGTTCTAGAACTCTCTAAGTGCGGAGGAGCCTATAAATAAGTGAGACCCTTTCATTTTGGAAGAGTAGAGAAGAGGAAGGAGAGTAATAGAGTGATGGAACAAAATGAGAGCATTCAAGCAGAACTAGGGATCTTGTGTGGGTGAGTGCTAAGCTTCGTGAAGGCTAGTGTGTGGGTCAATGGGATTCATATTTTGTAATTGAGATTTTACTAAGAAAGAAGGGCTTTGTTAGTAAGTGTAGTTATTTACTCTACTCTATAATTGTGTTAATCCGCTGCAGAAGTGTAGGAGACACTTGGGATAAGTCCGGTCTAGTAGGACGCAGGTTAGGCGACAAGGGATAGACACCGACACAGTCGGTTTTGAAAAAGGGGAACAACCTCACCCCCTTTAACACTCCTAAGCTAGCTATATTATCTGACCAAACATGTCATATCTTTGAAAATTTGCAAATATAAGTACTCTCAGCAGAGACAAAGTTCGTCATCCACTAAAACTATTCTATGTATGTCCAGAAACTTGTGACATATTACAAACAAATCAACTAAGTAAGGTTTATCAAGGGTAGTACTTTGATCTCTCAAGTCTAAATGCATGCAATGCATGAAATAGATCGAATGGGTTGCTCAGCATAGGTATCAAGTTTCTAGATTTTATAAATAAAGAATCCGTAAAACACTACTTGCCAACCTTAAGGATATAAATAGATCCCTTTCCAAATTTAGATGAATAAAAAGAGATTTACCTGTTCAATCGCCAAACTTCTGCTATGTAGCAACTTTGGTTAAAAGACACTGAAAAATTACAGACCTTGATAGACGATGATAAGTCTAGAACTAAATTTAGCAACTAAAGGATATATACACTACTTGCACTAGCTTTTCATAGCTTGGATCAAAAGCTCGTAGATATAGTTGTTCAATGGGCCGATGACAACCATGCGACTTAATAATGTATAGTATGGTCTAGCTACCACTAAAAGTTAACTTTTCAGTGAAAATGATGCATAATAAATATATGTCCAACAAGCAACAACGCATAGATAAGGTGTTAATAAAAACAATTACATGTATAGATAGGGCGATAAACAATTGTTTAAATAACTGATATACGTCCGGGGCTAACAATTCATTCACATAGCAACCCCATATCCTACATTCCACATACATTCCTTAGGATATTACATAATATAAGAAGTATGATAAGCAAATGTCAAATGACGAGAAGTGACAAAAACTATCATACAGTGGACATGTTGTACTTCGATCAAGCTAGGTCAACCACCCAATGTAGTCAAGTAATAGTTCGAAAGGTTTTAGAGTTTGCTGCGGGAGAGATTGAAGAGTAATTCCTTACAGTGTGAGTACCATGTTAACCAGAGTTCTTTTACAATTAAGAAGGATATGAGGATGTCCATATCAATATATAAATCATCCATAAGAAGTTTCCATGTAGATGTCAAGCATCATGGTTAAGTTCAATTCAATTTCTTTGAATGTCTTCTTCGCTTCTCTCGGTCTTTGTAGATTTACATCTGAAAAATACAGACAAATATATTATATTAGTCATGGAAAAATTACTCTTTTCCGTTGACAATGACAGAATTCTATAAAATTCGCACCGTTCATAGCAAAATTGTGGTTTCAACTTATATGCATGATACCAACCGAAATGATAAGCGGGCGCGCGCCCACACACACACACAGTCTTACTCCAATAGAAACCTCCGTGGTCGCCTCCTCCATAACCACTACCACCTATATGCCGCTCTCCCCCTTCATAACCACCACCTCCATTATTTCTCTAACAACACAATCTCCACCTCCATCTTCACCAGCCTCATCTTGGTCGCTGCTTCAACCTCCTTCAGCCTCGTTCATACTTCTTTCTCCACCTCGGCTTAACTTCCTCTATCTCCACCTTCACCTCCACCACCGTCACCACCATCTGAATCGAAAACGTGAACATATCTGGTTATTTTGAGCAGTTTATGCAAGTTTTCACTAAATCCTGCAACACAGATCACTAAATCCTAAAGAGAATATCACTAACTTGTATTGATTCCTAATTTTTATTTTAAGAATGGTTTCTATTTGATCATAAGCATATATATATATATATATATATATATTATACATCAACAAACAACATATAACTTAAATAAATACACATTGACTAACGAATCTATATATAAAAAGTCGCCCACAAAATCCTGAGGTATAGAGTATATAAGTTGTGCAAGAGAGGCCAGAAAGAGGAAGCTGACGCGCTCAAGCTGCAAGAAAAAGAGTTGAAAATAGAGAAACGTTGTTACTTGGTCTGTATAAGCACTGAAATATATAACATAACAGCCTTCAAGTCGGTCTTAATTTTAACAGCCAAGCTATAAGCAGTTTATAATTTCCAATTAATATTAAGAACGACATGCTTGTGTTAGAAATTTCCTTCATTATCATGAAAAAACATTGATTTGCTAAAACGTTCTCTATATTTTTTTTTTGTAAATAAACTGTCTGTGTAATTGATTTCGAAAGATCTTCTACATTTCATGCATGATGAATGTCGTTTTGTTGTGTTTGGATGTTGAGTCGCACACAATATTGGATTCTCTTGAAGAAACACTTGTATTATTATCATTTAAATTTCATTATATACCATAATGCCAAATTGCAAATGACCAATCAGTTATACTTATATATGAATGTCTAAAGAATCTAAAAAGCTTTTGTCCAGTTCTAGCATTGATAAATATGTATATATACGTTAATATGAGTTTCTTCCCATGTGTCATGCGGATCTATAAGATATTATAATAAGTCAACATACGGATAATTTTTGAATTCTGAATGTTTAAAGCAGGATGGAAATGTTTTTAATTATAAAGAAAAAAAGAAGTTTTTTTCCCGCTAAATAAGAAAAAAAGAATAAAAAATGTTAAAGGATACGTGATTGTGCAGAAAGATAGTAGAAAAACAATGAGCCTCCTATACTTAATTGACAATACATGTGATGGTCCAGGGATTAAATTTTAATTTGCTCCTGGGCTCCAATAATTAATAATAATAATTTGAGTAATTAATTGTGAGGGCTGTATCTTATGAGATTAAAGCATTGACTAATAACTTAAATGACTCATCTACCAATTCATTATCAAGCAGTCTATAAAGTTATCTTTGCAAGAATATTTAGATGGGACAGCAGCTGTGTGTCGGCAAGGTCCCTAATTTGTACTGTAATTATTTCTCTAATGTACCTGCACATTTTTCGATTCTTCCCGTCGAACACAAAATTAGCCTATAAAAAATGAGTAAAGTCATATAAAAAATAAGTAAATTGGTGAAACTTATATTTATGTAATACTGTAATATATTCGAGATAGTGAAGGAAAGTTGTGATTATAACAATATAGATCGCAGATAGTTTTGAGGTAGGATCATGTTATATAATGAAGAGTAAAATAAGAGTATGCGGACAGGGCACATCAATTTAAATTTTTCGATTCATAAAGACCGAATTATTTTCTAAATAAATACAAGGCACATATATATCATATATTCGAATAGGCACATCATTTTAGACTCCTAACTTGGACACGACATTTATATACGTTGAACCTCATGTTAGACAAGTTCGTTTAATTCTGTATAGCATAATTATGTCGACTGTCGACCTCATAAACATAATTAAGCAAAAGAAAAAAATTTAATTAGTACATTCAATGTACCATTACATATGTATCACTGTAATGTAATACTAGCACTGTTCTTTCAGCTAGCCGGCCAGTTGGATCCAAAGAAAAGAGAGCAAAGCCGAAATGATTACTACAACTACAAGATTAGAATTGATGCGATGTACTTTGTGGGGTGGTCCTTGAAAATTAACACAAAATTAACTTTGCTTTTCATAAAGATACTTGTATTGAGCTAGCTTAATAATGCAGGTGTTAAGCTATTAAGTTGGTAGCTCCTTTTCCTTGCAGTTTTTTACTACTGTTACTTCCTTGATTATAGCGTAATCTCCACAGTTCAATCTCCTGTATATTGTTTCAAAATATGGGTGGGATCAATTTTGGATTACATTTGAAAAAACTTTGAAGTGAATCGTGAGGGAAATTGATTATTCGGAGTTTTAGGTTTCTTTTATCCAAATAAATCATAAGAGTATACTGTAGCTAGCTGATCATTGACAAAAATTAGCTACGTTAATCCTCTCGAAATTTCATTTTTCATATTGAAGATTAGATCAGAGACACTGATATTTGGGATAATTAATTCTTTCACGTCTGTATTATATTATGACAATATTCAGAATGATGGAGAATCGAACCGCCAAACCAGAGTTCTTATACTGTATTGAAAAAATTGGCCGCTTAAGATTTTTGATCTGTACTTGGATCCCGATGAAAGACATGGGTGATAGAAAATCGGTAGCTTTTGATTTATGATCTTTATTCAGACTCAACGAAAAAAATCGAAATACTTATTATAGACTCTTGGAGACCGTCCATCTAAAATCTTAGAAATCATAAAATGACTATAATAATATTAAGCTACAAATGAATAAGCTGTATTTTGACTGAATAAATCCCGGAGTGAGAAACAATCGACACACATAATTCATTCATACCAGCTTGTCAATTCATGTCAATTATGTTGAGGAAAAGTTAATTACATTTAGAAAAAGATCACGATATATATATTAACAAACATAATTGCACAACAAAATTCACATCAGAATTAAAGGAAAAAAGTACAAGAAACATAAGTAAATATGAACAATATTTAGTTAAACTATTCACGTCCCATTGCAGAAACAATCCCCCTGTTAGAAATCTCATGAACTCCAGAAACCCTAAATCCCAGACACCCGAAAAACCCTTGCTTGTATGGCAAGTAAGTCTTCTTCCGCATCTCCTCCGCCACCGATCGGTTCACCGTGTAATGCCACTCATGCGCCGACATCTTCCGACTCCCTACCGACCCACCACCGTCATTGTCCACCGATCGGAAACTCCAGTTCTTAGAATCTCTATTTTTCCCACTTTTTTTAAGCAATTCGTATTTTTCTTTGTGACCCTCGGAAGCACTTCGAAATAGTAACAAGTTTTTCAGCTTCCATTTCTTGTACCAATTCGCCGCGGGGACCTTCTCCGGCCGCCGCGTCTCCTCCATAGCCGCGGCGAACGGGTCAAAATCATCACTACTCTTCTTACGTGGGGAGAAAGATAGGGTTAGGGTTAGGGCTTCTTTGATTTTTGCCCTAGGCGATTTCGGCGACTCTAGGTTTATTAAATTCGTTTCGAGATTATTTAATCTCGGAGGAAGCTTGAGCTTCAGCGGCTTGATCTTCCCGCCGGAGAAGAGCTCGTCGGCGGGAAGGAGGGATGGTGGTTCCAAGTAGCCGCTGAAGTCGAAGGCGAAATCTTCATCGACATCGGTATCGTAATGCGAGCTTACGGACTTGGGAGTTCCGGGTTTTTCTTCCCAGTTGAAAGGGATAGTTGAAGGAGTTGTGCCATGAGGGGCGGCGCGTGAAGGGGTTGTGGGGGCGGTGGTGAAGATGTAGGTGCCGAAGCGTTGCGGGCTCGACGGGGCGGTTACGTAGGGGGAGGTCGAGGTGCTGGTGAAGTTGAATTCTTGATCGGTTCTTGGTGATGAAGGTTGTGTTACTTGCATGGTTGTTTGAGAGAGAGAGAGAGTGAGGTGGGTGGAGGAACGCAGTGTGGTTATATACACACTGTTTGTACGGTTTAGTTTGGTGATAAATCAAGTAGAACGAAACACTCCGCGGCTGAGGTTTATTTTAGAAAATCACTCATAACCTTTTCGCTTTTTAGTTAGATGCATTTCCTTTCCCGACTTACTATCAAAAGCGTAAATTACACTTAATCAATAAAGTTACGGAGTAAAAATTAATTAAAAATTAGAGTTATGAAATCAAAATTAATCAAAAATTAATTACATTTATCAAAAATTAATTGAATAATTAAGAATCAAATCAGTTCGACGAGTTACGAAATATAAGTAATTAGTAATTAATCATGATTAATCACCGATTTTTAGAACAAATCTTTCTCAGATTGAAGTTTCAAATTTTGTCTAATAAAAAGTATGACCGATTATTAATCAAATAATTTAATACTCCTTTCATTTTAAAATAATAATTGTTTTGATTTTTTACATGTATTTTGAAATATTAAAAAACGTACCTTCGTATATTACTCCATCCATCCCAAATTAGATGAGCTTGTTGACTTTACGCACACAATTTAAGGTGCATTGACCGCATACCTACCCATTTTTAAAATTTTATATTTACAAATAAAAATTAAAATATGAAATTTTTGTTTACAAAAGAAAAAATAAAAAAATAAATTTAGGAGCTAGACAGTCAATGCACCTTAAGTTACGTGCCCAAAGTCAACGGGCTCAACTAATTTGGTATGTAGGTAGTATTTTCCAAATATTTCTTTTCAAAATAAAAATATAAATCTTAAATTTATTGAAAATTAAAATATAAAACTTTGTTTCTTTTACATCTCAAAATACGTGCCACAAATCAAAATGGCTATCATTTTACGATGGAAAGCTTTCCGTGCTCTCTTTATTGGAAACTTATTAAAATTTCTACTCTCTCCGTCTCATTTTAGTTGTCACATTTTTATTTTTTATAGGTCAAATTGACTAATTTTTGACTAAAGATTATACATCACTCTTTCATTATTTTAGAAAACTGAAAATTACATTTTAAAGTAGATTAAAAGTTATTTCTAATAACATTTTTCTTTTATTTTATTGATTGATAAAATAATAATAAATTTTCATCAAAGTTTGGTCAATTTGACCGGAACAAAATCTAATGTGACAACTCAATGGGACGGAGGGAGCCGCATGTAAAAATGTAATTAATAGTAATAATAATATTATAAAGACTTAAATTACCGATGAGAAGTGAGAATGAGATCGAATGTTTGATATAGGATAAAATAACATTTCGAATTGTCAGTAGCTGAGGATAATGGCTAATGGCGAAAGGTGACAGTATTTACGCGTTCAATATTTGTTAAAAAGAAAACTTCTAAATGTTCATATTTTCGGAACTGAAACAGAATCCACCTGAGAGTTAATACAAACTCAAAACATCGATCTAATTCTTCGAGTTACATGTTTAATTACATGCATCAGTGGCAATATTAATTGGTGAACATGTGTCTAATTAGTTTCAAACTTTGTTAGATCAATTCTTAAGTTAATACTGATTAGCATTCGTACTTAAGAACTTGCAACTTAGAAAATTGATATAATTCAACACGAGGGATTTATTTAATAGGGACTTTGACCTAAATATAATTATTAGATTCTTCGAGTATTTTTTAAAATTTTTTTTAGTAATAACGTGGACACATCCAACTAACTTGTAAATTAAATTATTTGACACTCTACTTAATACCAAAAATATATATTAAAAGATTCAGAGATAGGTCGTTAGACCATGCATGATGCACCGGCCAAAGTAAAAATGGCTTCTGTGCAGTGTTGTAAAAAGCGGGAATCGGACTTAGTCGGTGAGGGCACCGTCCAGCGATTAATCGGATAATCGGAGATTAATCGGAGTGATTAATCGGATCATTAATCGTAATCAATTTAATATTATTTTTAAATTATATATATATATATTTATAAAATTATATATAGTATAAATTTATAATCATATAAAATCAAAAGAGTAATGATTTTTTATAACCCAAAACATGCCTTTATATACATATACAAGCCTAGTCATCTCATATATTTGATTCAATCTGCTAAGAAATATATATTGCAAATTTAAGTAATTAGAGTTTGGAAGTTAATATTAAAAGAGTGAAACGTAATAAAAACAAATTTAAAATTTATGTGTTT
This sequence comes from Daucus carota subsp. sativus, assembly GCF_001625215.2. Taxonomy (NCBI): domain Eukaryota; kingdom Viridiplantae; phylum Streptophyta; class Magnoliopsida; order Apiales; family Apiaceae; genus Daucus; species Daucus carota. The sequence goes on from NC_030389.2 coordinate 1,121,674, forward strand.
TGTCTTTCTGTGCCTTTTATTTTATTTAAAATTAAATTTAAAATTTTAAAAAAATTTCATTTTTTTTAAATTTTTTTAAATTCACCGATTTTTGACCGATTTTTTCCGATTAATCCCGACTTTTGACCGATTAATCCCGATTTTCAGAAAAAACGATTTTTTCACCGATTAACGCTTAATCGAGACGGTGGCCGACCGAACAGCGATTAATCGACGATTAATTGGGCTTATTAAATGAACTAACATTGGGCTTAGATAGATTGTTCGCTGGGCTTATTATTGTTCATAAGTAACATAGGCCATCCAAAACAGTTGTATGTAGCAAATTTGGAACTCTATGAGGGTCAGGTAATCATTTTAGTAGACGAGATTTTTCAGATGTCCCTTGGTACAGATTCGGGATACCTGGCTGTTAGAACTTGTCTGCTTAAAAGTTATACGATGTCAAGTACAATTCCAAGATCATTGACAAGATTTTTTAGATGTTGATCGGGTAATTGGTACAGATTCGGGATACCTACGTATTAGAACTTGTCTGCTTGAAAGTTATACGATGTCAAGGACAATTTTATGATCATTTATGAGACCCGGAAGGCCGGAACAAGTCTAAGAAGATCCTAAATAATATAAACTAAAATTTAAGAAATTTATATAATGACTATTCCAATAATAACTTGGTGTACCTAAAAATACTATCATTTTTAAGACATTTTTAGACATGTCCTATTTCAATTCTATCAATAAAAATTTTCTTTCTCTCTCTTTTGCAAATTTTTTCTCTTTTTTTTTCCTTCCCTCAAACCATAATTCAAATATAATATAAAAAAGTAAATTACAAATCAGCAAGTTGAATTTAATTTTATCAAGTTGTACTTCTCCTCAAATTTAATATAATGTATAAAGTCGAATCTTCTTCGAGGAATCAAACAAACAACTAATGTCCAGCAAGTACACGTACACCATCTGAATAATTTTCTCTCGTCCCATGTCGTTCTTATCATTCAATTACGTGTCCCTTTGTCCTTGTGTCAAATACTTCTATAATTTTACATGTCAACACATATAATTTTTAAGATTAGAATTTTGATCACAGAAACAAAAAATTAGTTTCATATAAATTAGAAATTCCTAAGTAAATTTAACACATATCAAAATTATATGTGGAAAAAAATGGAAGGAATAACATATAATATCTCTTAATCCACTAATTACGACAAATCTGCCTATTCCGATTATTCACGTGAGTTTAACAGTGAAAAATATATGTGTTATTTTTACTAATTTTTCCTCAGTTTTATAATGCCCCATGGCCCCGTTAGCTTTTGCCATCAGTGCACCTCCTATCCAATAATGTAGCAAAGACGACGAAAAATAAAAAACCCAATTATACTTTCATCTATCTGGAAATTCGCATGTCGCTATTCGGACTCGATTCCAATAAGTCATCTGCGATATCTGATTTATCAGATCTCATGAAAAACGAGAGCTTGAAAAACAGTACTCGACGTTCTTAAATAAAATGTTATGTAATATATTGAACTAATATATCAAATATTATTATAATAATATAAGTATCTGATTTTTAATCGATTAGTTCCTCCCATTAATTTCTCTTAATAGTCTCCGACCATCCAAGTAACTCCTAATCAACGTCTATCTATTAGTCGCGATTTTTAATTTTTATAACCATGTTTAATTATTCGTGAATAATAGATGCATATAATAGGTAACATGAAAGGATCGAAAACATGCATGCTTTTTTTGACTCGTTTATGTAAATAAGTAGAAGTACTTGTAAAAAGCTGAGAATGCTAGTTTTTCTCTCAGGACTCTTGGCTTTTTTTTCTACTTTTTTTTTCTAAACACTTTATTAACTTCTCACTCCTAATCTAATTTTTTAAACGAGCCCTCCATCCTACACACGAAACAGAACGAAACCTAACCTATAAAATTCATTGGGTGTCACTCCTACCGGCCACCATAACAACAACTCCACTACTTTACTTACATCAGTCCCGAGATTTGATATTTCATTGCAAGAAACTGGCATATTTGATATCACGCACATTTCTAAGTCTGATCGAATCGTGTAATTAAGATTATTGTTGCTAAACTTTTTGACATAACTCATTATATACGAACTCGACAAATAAATTCCGTAGATTGTAAATGTTTCGAATTAAACTAGCAAACCGAATCTAAATCAAATTTAGAGCTCACTTACAAATTTTCCATAAAAATTGAAAACGCATTTCATTAACGTCTCACTTGCGAGCTATTGATTCCTCTAACTGATGGCTCAAGTATCATAGAATTATCCATGCAACCCATGAGGTTTTGCTTGTACGGCAAGAAAGTCTTCCTCCTCATCTCCGCCGCCGCCGCACGGTTGACCTGATAAACCAACTCATGCCCCGAAACCTTCTCCTTCTTTTTCCGACTCCCTCCGCCTCCACCGCTGCCGCCTCTCGACATTTTCGCGTTCTCGTTCACGTTTTTTCCCTCGGCCTCGTATTTCTTTTTCGTGACATCCCCTTCCGAGGCACTACGGAACAACAAATCAGGCAGCTTCCATCTTACTAACCAGCTCGCGCTTGAACTCGAATTCCTTTCCATACTGATGACCTGTTGCGAGGCCTCGGATCTCGGAGTCGAGGACGAGGCCTTGCAGCTTTTTTTGGTACTGACCCGCTCTGATACCATTTTAAGTGTCTTGGGCGACTTTTTTAAATTCCTTCCGTTCACATAGTTAGGTGAGTTATGAATTACTCTCTCTGTTGATTTTGTACTAGAATCCGAATAATATTTCTTCCTCTGACGAAACGAAACCGCATTTTGAAGGGTTTTCTTGGGCACCGGCTCCAAAAACTTGATCGCGCCGCCCTTAGAGAGCTGATTAATTGTCGGAGAAAACGTGAAATCTTCTCTAGTACTCCCATCATCACCACCATCTTGAGTAGCCGCAACGAAATCAAACTCGAACTCTTCCTCTTTAGTCCTTGCAGTATCATCACCATCCTCGTCACCGTCATCATCACCGTCATTGTCATTAACATAAAAATTAAACGAGAAATATTTCTTCGCAATACTATGGTCAAGATTCGCGCTATCAACCGGCGCATCTTCATCAACCTCATCAGAGTGCTCATGGTTATGCATCTCATGATCAGATTCTTGGCTTTTGGCGATCGCGTCGAAGGCGAAAGAGACTTGACGATTAATGAACGGAGAAGAGTTAGTAGGGCTTGAAGGGGCGCTAAAGAAGTAGTTCCCGGCCTTTTGTGGGCTCTGAGGAGTACAAGGAGAAGTGCATGTGCTCCTAGACATGATCATCACTTCCATATATATTTAAGCAAATTTTGTGATGAAGAGATGAGATTTTAGGGTTTGTTGCAGTAATTTAACATGCATTTGTAGGTTATATTTATACTACATAGGAGGAAGAGGAGAAAGAATGGAAGATGAAAGGAATAAGAGGGTGATAGTGAGTAAAAAAGTCAATATAAGTGTGCATATATCTGAAAAACCACTACAACAAAAACGGGTAAATTTGACCGCCGATTTCCGGTCATATATAACTAAATTTGACTGCCCGCTGTCAAATTTAGCTAAATTTGACCGGAATTTGTTGGTCTCAAATAGCTTAGTGGAATTTAACATTTTCGGTCAAATTTAATTAAATGTGACTGCTTAAATATGACCGGTTAAATATGACTTCTTAAATTTGACCGCCTAATTTGACTTCAATCGGTCATTTTTAGCTCTGATTTTTCGTCTTCAGTTTTTTCGTCAAATTCAAATTTCCCGCTACATTTTCAATAAAATTCAAATTTCCCACTTTTTGTACTTAAATTTGACTAGTTGATCAGTCATATTTATAAACTTCTAACAAATTAGGATCATGAGATTGTCGAGGTGCCTCATTTCGCCGAAGTGTAGTATGCACAGTTGTCATATTGGATTCAAAATATAGTGAACAAAAATGTACACACTCCTCTCCTCAATATATCTTTCTGCTATTGAACCCTCTACTCGAGCTTTGCTTTTGACTTTTAACATCAAATTATACAAATAACTTTCAACAAAATACATCCATCTCCCATTACATGGCCCACCCAACTTTGCCTCAGTAGCCAAATGTAGTGGCAAATGCTCCATAGAATCAAAAAAGCTTGGAGTATAGTGACTTCAAGCTTGGACATTATTTTCATTATATCCTTTTCCATTTTCTCTAAATCAGTGTATTTCAAATTTGATGAGTATAAATCTTGAAAGAAGTTTGACAACCCAATAAGCACGTCACATTTATAAATTATGACCGCGGGCAGTCACATTTATAAATATGACCGCAGGCGGTCACTTCCTAAATATGTCCGAGGCTAGTCGTATGAGTACTTATGATCACGGTTGGTCGAACATAACATATGACCGTGTTCTGTCAAATTTATTAATATGACCATTTTCGGTCATATTAATAAATCCGACCGCACGCGGTCAAATCCCGTTTACGAAAATTCTAAAAAAATTTGCGGGAAGTTTCCCGCTTAAAAAAATAAATTTGACCGACTTTATTATTGACCGAGTCTAGTCAAAATTAGTGACGTCATCAAAAAAATTTTGGAGGGAAGTTTGCCTCCTAAATTTTGTGGGGCCCTCGTTATAAATATGACGGGATAAATATGACCGTCATTAATCATGACTGCGTTTGGTCATATTTAACGGCGGTCAAATTTATACGGTCATATTTAGCTTTGACTTGTCTCCTTTGGGATTTGACCTTAAATATGACTGTATGCGGTCATATTTAAGGTCGGTCATATTTAACCGGTCATTTTTACCCTTTTTTCTTGTAGTGAACCTGCCCATGACTAGAATATATATATATTGTATTCATATTTGGAGAATATGGTATCTCTCACTAAATTATTTGACTTAGTGACATGACTTTTTATTTTTCTTATAAAATGGGCGTTAGGTCGTGGGAATATATTTTAATCAGTAGTATTTGATATTTTTTTGTGTCCATATCTTTCAATTGTTGATATCTTGGGTATTATTGAAATCATTAAAAAAAATCTACATAATTTACTGACACTATCCATCATTCAACCTTATAAACTTCACAAATAAATTTTAATTTGTTATATTTCTTATGTCCCTCTCATATTTTTAATTTGATCTATTATTTGACATATAATATATATACACATAAAATATAATTCATGAAATTATATTTTATAAAAATTTTAAAACATGTTTTAAGTCTCCACTTTCAAGTAAACTACTCGTGGGGACAAAGAAAGTAGAATTTCAGTCATTATTTTGAATCATATTGATTATTTATACTTTTTTTTATATCTTTATCCGACGCTCGGATATAGAAGATGGGTGAGATTACCTATTTTTTTATACTTACTTTTCATATCGTATTCAATTTAAATACTTGTTCCGTTCAATTTATTAGTCTTTTTAGTTTTAAGAAAATATATAGTTATCTTATCACGCTTGGTGTTATATATGTTATTATTATTCAATCTTTTTTATGTGAATAGAAAGTATAGTTCAAGATATTAACTTATTAAATATTTAAAAATATCAAAAAAAAATATTTAAAAATGATAATTGTGGCTTTGTATAAAGTACCTAAACATAAACATATCACGGATGGGTTAGAGTACTGGAGTAGTCTGGAGCAGGATAGAATGAATGACAAAAGCAAAAGTTGCAACAACTTTATTAAAATATTGATTTAATTAGCCTATCTAATCCACTATTAAGAACATATCAATATTATATTGAGAAGAAGTACATATCTACAGCTTCAATACAAAGGTAAAGCCACAACTTTTTCTTTTGAGCCCTTGTAATGTCATACTTTATTTTGTTAATTAATTGGGAAGATAACTTTCTAAGTAGTGGTTAGCGTTTTAAACATTATCGTATCTCTTCTTGATTCTCGAATACTTATTTTACAATATTTAATCGTCATTTCTAGAATAAGGCAACAAAAAACATGCGCTCGTACGTGGTTTATTGATATATGGGTTCATGATGGAAGTGGTTAATATTGGGGCCGTTTGGGTGAACTTAAAATAAATGTTTATTGCTTAAAGTAAAAAATGAAGTAGAAGTTAGAAGCAAGTTAAGAAGTGTTTGGGAAATAAGTAGAAGCCGTGAGACAAAAGATAGCAATCGTAGCCTTTTTTAAGTACTTCTTGACTTCTTACACAAACGGTACAAATAAGTGCTTCTAACTTATAATTCAGAAGCCGGGCTTATAAACCCGTGCCAAACACCCACATTATATTATTTACATGTTGTTGGTACATCAACTTCATATGCATAATTATTTATAGCTAAATCAAGTCAAGACAAAAACATTATTTTAAAATGGAGAAATAGTTATTTAATATTAATATATTAAAATTACAATAACGATATTAGTCATTATCACTTAGAAGTTAGATACTTAATTATCTAATTCTCCTCATAATAGTGATAGATATAACTAGATGGGTTTTAGTTAGGAGGCTTTATGTAACACAGCTTCATTATCATCAGATTATTTCTAAAAATCTGGATTGACAACAAGTTGTCAGAGATCAAGACCTAACTAGATTATAACTTTAAATAAAACTTACATTAAAGATTCTAATCAAAGGAGTACAGTATTACATATGAAGTGTCAAGTCATATGCATATGCTATTTGGGGCTAAAATCGGAGCCCCGACCTCGTGGTCTACAACTTTTAGTCAGACATTATTCAAACACTTCGTTTGCTGTCTCCAAAATCAAGTACACATATTACTTATTTTGCATGTTTTAATCATTTTCATTTATTTACATTCGCTGTTTTGACGATTTCATGAATCTCTACAGCATTTTTATTTATTACGTAAATTTCACGGTCTTTAACGATAATAACGTGATTCAAGAAGTCGGAATTGCAAGAAACATGTAAATTGTAAGCCAGATAATTGCACGCGTTATGTAGGTGGTGCACAACACTCCAGCGATATACTCTCTTCGGGAAACTGTTCCAACGCATTCTTTCGTTACTTTTTGAAATGCATCACGAGACTCTATTATTTATAATTTGATTATATTTTTTAATTTTTTTCTGAATTTTTTTTCATATTTAAACTTTCATAAAAAAATTATAAAAATATTATGAAACTATATTTTGTAAAAATTTTAAAATACGTGTAAATAATGAATGCAAACAACCTGATAAAATCGAGGGAGTATTTGTTTTTGTTGCAGATAGATTCACGTGATTCGGTTTTTAATCCATTTTTTGAGTTTATTTGCTTCGGTGTCCCTTTGTCCTTATGTCAGCTTGATTTTTATCCCATAATTTTATAGTTTCACATGTCAAAATTTATAATTTTAAAGATTAGAATTTTGATTAAAAAATAAAGAAGTTTCGTTATACACTAAAGTTTCTAAACAAATACAACACATGTCAGAATTATATATGGAAAAATGGAGGGAACAACATATATTATCTCTTAATCCACTAATTGTGACAAATCTGCATATTCCGATTTCATCACCTGAGCTTGAAATAAAATATAAAAGTGTTATTATTATTTATTTTTTGTCCCATTCTTTTTAATGCGTCCATTAGCTTTTGCTATTAGAGTATTAGTGCACCTACTATCCCATAATGTGGCGAAGGGAAGAAAAATTACGAACCTAAATTATACTTCAATAATCTATCTGATATTTGCTTGTCAATAGTTTGGGCGGATTCGAATCAAAATCAAATTTTATTATAATTTTATGAGTTAATTGCAATTGACACCCTTTTAATTTCAGCATATTGCACGTACATTGCACCTACTAGTTTTGAAAAATACAATTTGCAGTCTCAAACTTTTAACCCGTTGACACTTTGCACCCTTTCCGTTAATTTCTGTCGTTACCGTTAATTTTTGCAGGAGCATTTTGGGAAATTTAATTATATTTAATTAAAATCAGATCTTTATTTAAATTTTTTGACTATCTAAACGATATTTTTCGAAAAAATTTATAGAATGAAAGTGTTAGAGAATAAAAAGATCTTCTTAAAATTATAAAGTTCAAAATTTTCGTAATTCTTTTATTTTTTGAAGAGGGTTTTTTGTCCATTCCTTCTTCATTTTATTCATGTTAATGAACACAACCTCGGTTGATTGTAGATGTCATATTGAAAGTCAGCTGATACATTAAGTGATGGAATGATGAACCTAGCCATAGGCGGTGACTATATATATGTTCAGTCTTCAGACCTTACCTGCTATACATGGCTATTTTATATACTCCATTTATAGCATCCTGTCAAGTAACTGTTGCGGATCTTATGTGTGTTATGTAGAGATCTAAAAATATACTTTTAAAATAAATCGTGCCGGATAGGTACTATTGTTAAGAACCATCTCAAAATAAGAGTGGGAGTTTCAGTTTGCTTCAGATAATTTTAGGAAGTTTGAATTATCAAATATGCTTTTTATGTTTTAGTAATGATGATGATAAGTTTCCTACCTTTATTATGCTAATATTTTTTCTTAAAATGTTTCAGGAAATCAGTTCATTTGAAGTGATTTAATGTAATACTCTTGTCATCAATTTTTTTTTTTTTTTTTAATATCACTTGGCTAATGCTGGTCTATTAGCTTCCGCAAGGGAAAACTGAATAGATCTTGCATTATGAAACAACATTTAAGAGAGGATGAATGTAGAACAACAGTCTCTTAGTTATCACAAGAGCTATACTTGCAGCATTGATCTGAAACTTTAAAATTCTGAAACTTCATACCATAACATCTGCACGACGTGAAACACATTATAGGTATTTTAACTAAATTGACATTATATAATGTGTGTTTACATTATGTTATTGGAGGAGCTCCACTTGAGTGAAACAAAAAACATAAATTAAGGATTAAAACAGTAAATTGCAAATAAAATGCCTCTGTATCTTAATTTCAATATGGGATTTCGTGATATGAATATTATTGTATATTACAGGATCTAGTGATGTGCCGGAGGCTTAGAAAGCATAGGGGGTATAAGTTTGTAAATGGGTTGATCTTATGTACAATGGATGTAACAGCTAGAAAACGCGGAAGACCAAGAGTCTTCCCAACTAAAGAAATACTATTGGAGGAGCGTAGAGCCATGAAGCATAGTCGTAATAATTTTCGGTGGAACTTAGGTATGTGTTGTAATTCTCCAGATTTATAGCAGTGTAAAAATATATTAACACGATGAAGAAGCTATATTGGATGATCAATGTAAATCCTAAAAACTATATACAAAAACTTGGATATGTGCTGTGAGTGTACAAATTTATGTGATTGCTGAGTTTCTTTTCTCTATCTGGGATAGAGAATTGAATCCCAACTTAATAAGTGCAAAAATTATCATATATGACCCCAGCTTCTTTTATAAAATTAGAAAAATAAAAATTTGAAATAAAACTTCAACAATGGATCCTTGTTTCAGAAAACTCCAAAAAAATGAATCCTTTATCAAATAATTTAAAAAAAAACAAAAACTGAAAGTTTCGAAACAATAATTAAATAAAACGTAATCAATGTTGTCATTGAGATGAAAAATAAGTGGATAACAATATTTACCAAAGCTTTCAAAAAAAATAAAATAATTACCAAATCTACCTAATTTTATTCTTAAAAACAGCCTAAATTAAGGACTATATTTTTAATTCTTACTTGATAGCATACTACCCATAAAATTATAAATTCAGAATAATAAATGAAATTAAACTAATATTAACTATTCAAATATATTGGCAATGATTTGTTTAATTAAGAACGTAAAAGTAATCAAAGAAAAAAACGAATACCGTCATTAAGAAACTGACAAATGACTACTACTACATTTAAAGTTGATGATTACAAATTATAACCTGCCATTACAAATCAAAATAGAAACTAAAAACAAAATATGACACCAAGTGCAATAGATAAAAATTGAGCATATTTCACCAAATGTAACTGACACGAATTACCAAGAATAAAATCCGATAAGCAATAAATTGAATATTTTTATTTCTGATTAAAAATTTGACGTTTAATTTTTATTCATAAATGAAGTTAAAAAGTTATTATAAAACTATATTCTACAAAAATTTTATACATCCATCCCAGCAGACAAGTATTTTTTTCACCAACTTTACTTTCCAAAATATGATACATCCAAAGTGCGTAGACACTCATGTAGGCTATACAAGTATATCTCTAATGGCTACCATTTGTAGAAAATTCAACCTATTCAACGTAGATTATAAATCCCTATATGTTCTGTACCATAACCACAAATTAGTTCGGGTTTCAGGATCATATCATGTTCAGCATCCAAGATATAGTACTGATCTGACGCAAAAAGGACTGAGCACTTGTTATCTCTCGTAAAACATGACACAGACAGCAAAGACACTCCTTCTGTGAAAACATACACATCCTTCATCAGAAATCTGGTTGTCACTCCATTCTCTGTGTATGTTAACTCACACGCTCCCTTCCGGGAAGAGGTTGTCACTTCACCATCTACATCACGGAGAGCTATTTGCTCACAGTCTTCTATACCAGTAAGACAAGACTCATCACATGTTGTGTGGCAGCTGCTGCCTGAATCAACAAACCAACCCGAATCCGTTTCCTTTTTATCGGGAAACTTCTCGATAAATTTGTATTTGTTCCCCGATGTAAAACCTCTGGCGAGAATATACTCGCGAGCCACCATACTGATATATCTAGAATCCCTGAGAAGAAACTGAGCTAAGCAATGATGCTGCTCTACAAATCTCCTGACAGAAATAATATTTCTGCCACGGGGGAAATGGGCGACATCCTCCAGAAAATAAGATCTCCCGCAATCTTCAGAATTAACCAAAACGTCGCCAACTACAGTATATAATGCTATTTTCCCACTTGAAGTTGAAAAATGTCCTACTTCTTCACGCTTTCTTAGAAGACGACTTATTTTGCTGCAACCATGCCTAGTACTGCCGGAATCAAACACCCAAACTTCTTCTTCGGATTTTGAAGAGGTGTCATTGTTGGCCAAGGTCCTAAAATAGGATGGGAAGGGGAAAAGTTCTTTAAACTCTTTTGTGATCCACCCTACAATAAAGACAGCAAAGAAAAATACATCAAAAGGCATAATATATAAATAAATGATAAAATAAGGCCACGAGAGATTAGTGTTAGAAATCAAACTCTCATTTACTAATAAGTTTGAATATGTTATATTATCTATATGTGTGTAAAAGAATAAAACAAAAACTACAGCTTGGAGATAATTAAGGTTTGAAATATATAGCTTAAGGAGTTGGTCATGTACGTTCCAGGAGAAAAGGTGGCTGGCAAATGTGAAAGAGACAGAGAGCTCCTAAATATAAGGCGGGCTGAAGGAAACCAAAGTGCAGCTACACAAGTCTTCCTGGAAATATGGTAGGCTACATATATTGGAAGCAAGGAATGGTTGAAAAGAAGATATGCAGTGGTTATATACTGCCTGGAAAATAGCTAGTACACAGTTTGAAGTCAATAGTTGTAGGCTGGTAATAGACATGTTGTAATCTAGCTAATGTAATGCCTATAAATAGGCTGACCTTTGTATTTGCAGAAGACACTGAGAAAAACTACAACAGCAGTTGTGAGTGAGAATTATATGAGCTGAAGCTCTTGAGAGAAAACAAAGGCTGAAGCCTGTTAAGTCTGTATGTGAAAAACAAGTTGTATCTGTGTTTGAATTAATATATCAGCTGTGTGTGTTTACTTCTCTATCACATATGTTTCTGCGGCTTGGCATGCTATTTGGCGAGAAAGGAATTTGCGAATTTATTCTGATGATGGCCCGCGCACTGTGGACAGTTTGATCATTGGTATTAAAAGAGATGTTCGTGACAAGCTGGCGTCTTCGGCTAATTTTGGGAAATGGCTTCAACGTGACCCACTTCTAGCCATGTTTCTATATTAAGCTGTTAGGGGTAGTTTGCTTTGTAATGGTTTGTTCCTAGTTATTTAGCTTCTAGTCTGTGTTGCCTAGTATTTGAGGTGGCTGCTGCACCTTAGCTGCTGCTTGTTGTTTTCGCGGGGTATGCCCCTAGATTTGTATCTTTCTCCTTCTAATATTTTTAACTTAGCAAAAAAAAAAAAAAAAAAAAAAAAAAAAAAAAACTGATTTCAATAGCTTGTGGATTGCAATATAATCGCTAAGCATACATGACTTCCTCCTATTTTGAGCTGAATAACTAATAAAAAAAACATAAAACACACATAAGTCTCTTTCAAAATGGAAATGCATATATATACATACATCTAAACAGCTCGGGATTAGGTAGAAGTCATACACTGTTTCATTGATACAATTCACAATTGGGAGCTTTTTATATGGCTGTAAATAGAACAGCATTTCTGCTGCTGCAACCATATGGACAATCGAACCTTCAAAAAGAAAATATAATTATCGGTCTCTGGTATTTTGGAAAAAGGATAGTGCCAGTATGATGCATAAAATAAGAATTCGACCTTTGTTTCGCACAAGGAAATCCTCAATCAATTTTATTAATGATTTTTCACGTAAAGTGCTGCAGAAATATAATACAATAGTTTAGTATATAACTTGTGAAACAAAGCATATAAGAATAGTATTAATACGGGGGTAAAATATGGAAAAGGACCTTATGGGAATTGCTAATGCAGTACGAACAGATTCTTCTAAAACCATGCTATCCAGTCTGCCAAGAAACCGTACCTAACATAACGTATATTATTTTGAATATCAAAAGCAAAAGATAAGATAAGATAATATTCTGCAAAATCTATTGGATTAGAAAATCAACATACTAGCTAATTTATTATTATTTCGAAAAAAGTGATATCCACATAAAGTTTATTGAGAAGATTTCATGTCATGTACATGATTGTAATAACTAGAATGACTGACATGCAAGACAATTAGATTTAAGACATACCAAATATCGCAGTGTGTCAGGGTTATCTTCCTCCAGTCTTACAAGATTTTTTGACGCCTGAAATGAACCCAACATCAATTTAAGAACCGACCTCTAAATACAGTAGTCTTCAAGCAGACAACAAACGATTAAGAAGACAGTTGAAGTCCCTAAACAGCTGTCTGGGACCACCATGTATACTCACCCAACAAAAAGAAACAACAAAAAGCAGTCGAAAGGTTATGTATTACCTTGCAGACCTCTAACATGTCATACTTTCTCATACTAAGTTCAAACAAGAGGACATGTGTCCCAAAAGAATCTGGGTGAATCTTTTGGAGCAAGTTAAAGTACTTCGTAGCTTCCAATAATGGATTCTCAACCTGTGTCAACACAGAACACAAATATGATACTGTTAAGCAACCTTAAGCAGCAGTGCACTGCACTTTATGTATTAAGAAATTGGAAGTGTGAAGAAAGCAGTGTAACAGTTATTTCTAAAGCACCTGCAATAACTTTGCACCAATGGGATCAAGATATTTTGAGGATCTGCTTGTTTCCTTGTCTTTGTTGCACAATTCCTACAACACTGGGATGTTAAATTGATGGCTTAACTACAAGATAACTCAGATTAAGGCATGAAAAGCTCAGTCACCTTTGCGTGGGATTTAACCCCTTTTCTAGCCTTTGTATCCACCAAGTTTTTAGTATTTGAGACTCTGGTAACAGTTGTTTCTTGCATCTTCTTTTTAGAGAGAGGCATCTTAACGGTCGTTGACATTAGTGCTTCATCGTCTAATTTGGTAGAAGAATCATACAGCTTCATATAGCACCTGTACGAGAGGAACATAGAAACTAATAAATAAAAACTACAGATGCTTGTAATATATTTTCATAAGAAAGAAATGGCAAATCGTTGTCTAAGAGTAAAATCCATTGTAGTACTAAAAATTGAGCACCCTGTTTAATCACACACTAACAAATGAAAGAAATGGTTGAAAGGCTTTCATAGCCCAGCAAGTGTATATACCACAAAAGAACATCATACGACCATGGTGGGGGGTTGTTGCTTGCTGTGTATATGTGATGATTTGGACACTTTCACAGTTTGAAAGTAGGCATAAATTTGTTTTATTTGTTTAGAAACTACATTACCAAGTACACCCTCACCCTATTAGGGAAAAATGAGGAATAACACAGGTGCGCGAATGCTTTCTTAAGGAGATTTTACTTCTTCATTAAGGAACATAATTGATTGAAAAGAAAAATGAAGACAATTGACTAATTACTGCTGAGCAATATAAGAAATTCACCTAATGATTCCAGTAGCTGCTTTATGAAAATATGAGCCTGGATCCAGCCGTTCTTGACATCTCAATGTTTCAACAGATGTATGAAGAGTCAGCCCCCCTGACTGATAAGAACGAAAGTCAAAGCGTTCTTCACTCAGCTTTGTGTAGTATGTCAAAACAGCAAGGTAATTTTTCAACGACTTCCCCAGATCACCACGTCGGTAGTAACAGTCTCCCAAAGCAAGCTCATACCTTTGGGGGAGGGGAAAGACAATAACAAATAATCAGATAGTAGATAATTTCGACTGGAAACAAGATAGAACACCCAAAACGAAGACACACCACATGCACTCCATGTTGGGCAAAGAAGTTTGTTGATCATCTTTATCCTTTGTAAACATTACATCCTGCAAAAAAATATAATACGAGTTTCAATGTGTCATAGATTCATGTATATTGCGAGAGAGAGAGAGGAAGAGAGGGAGGGAGGGAGGGAGGGATAGAGGGATAGAGAGAGAGGGAGGGACGAGGGAGAGAGAGGGAGGGAGCAAAATAACTAATATTCAACTAGCACTGAATACCTTGTCAATCTGAAGCATGTGCTTTATGTACTTCTTTTTTGTGAAGCTGTTTTTAGGATCCATGTCCTTGGCTTTCTCTGCCATAGAAGCAGCAGTTTCTAGGTCACCTGTATGCTTCAATATCCTTGCCTGATACATAAAATGGCAAATGAGCACTTTATTAGAGTGAAAGCTAAAAAACAAGCACAAGGTTGTTCCTTTAGTAACCACACTGTGCTACACAAAAGTAAGCTCACAACCATATGCATCTCTATTCAAAACATTACATATGTAGCTGAAGTGAACACTATGAATCACAACCTGACTCTACTTCAAAACTTCCTCAAAACAGATAGATTTTTTTTTTTTGCGAAAGTAGTTGTGGAAATATGGGGACAAACCTTGACCAAGTATAACTCTGCAACTGCTTCATTTTGCTTAATTGCCTCATTCACCTGGCCAAGAGCTACAGCAACTGCTTCATTTTGCTTAATTGCCTCATTCACCTGGCCAAGAGCTACAGCAACTGCTTCATTTTGCTTAATAGCCTCATTCACCTGGCTGAGAGCTATCTCATACCGGCCACGTCTGTCATAATGCTGATTCAACATAACTCCATAATCAATATACACCTATATATATGTGGGGAGAGGGAGAGAGAGGGAGGGAGGGAGGGAGAGAGAGAGACTATTGTTAAAACCTGAGCTAACAAACACAAAGTCCACAGTGGTATCGGAATGGATTCATTGTTTTCCCTACAAATTGACACCTTCGCTTGCTAAGGATTGGAAAGCTTATAACATCCTACTAGGAATCTTAAAACCAATACATCACGTTACCTGATCAAACTTTCTAACTCCAGCATCACCTTATCAATGATGTCTGCCTGTAGAAGGATAGATGACATCAACGAGAGCAAAATATATTCACCTAAAATTACCATTACCCCAAAATAAAACATGTGAAATCAAGAGAGCTTGACAAACCTTGTCAGGCTGTTCATACAATGGGCGAAGGTCAGAGAACAATGAAGGGACTCGCTGTGTGTCCAACAAGAAGAAAGCATGATTTTTAACATGGGCGAGGTTTGGAAAATGAATTTCTTGATAAACACTAAAGTGGGTCATAATTACTGACTTAAGAAAAAACAAAAAAAATACCTGATGTAAGAGAGGCCTAATATAGATACCCAACGCTGTTCGGAATTCATCCCCTTGGAGAAAGTTAAGGGGTATTCTCTGAAAACATGCAAAAGAACATTCCACCGCATCATGGCAAGTCCAATATCAAAGTACTCAAATATAACGTTGGAAATTTGAAAATACTGTATAAAGAAAGAATAGAAGAAACTCAGATGAGAAGCATGTGTTAAAAACTAATGAACAATATTGGCCGTTTAACAGCCTCGTTAAAGATTCAGAACTCTACACAGAATTCACCATCATAACATAACTAACAAGAAAATACACTTCATTGGGCGACCTCTTTGGCCATGTAAAAAAACAGTAAGAAAGTCAGAAATACTATATGGTTACTCAACATATCTATCTGTTCAAAAGACCCCCTAAAAGAAAAAAGGAAGTGGCTGATAGCAAGTCAACTAAATGACTAATATGGGCATATTCCATATCCATATATTTGTAAAATTTTGATAGAGGAAACTGATAAAGACCTTAACCGCAGAGGACGAACTGTGCTGGTCCCCTAAAGATTTGTACAAGTCTTTTAATTTTTCAATCAAGTTGGACGAATACTGCCCAGTGTCCGATGACACGACACACCTTTGCAATCCGGCATGATAACTGCATAAAAGAGAAACACGACAATTCGTTCAATATATAGCATACATTTAGCACACAACATAATGTTATAGTGTTTCAGTGTAGTTAAGTAAAATCTCAAGATATGCAAGCAAGCTGCTATTATATCAACTTCGTTTCTGAACTATTTTCTTGTGAAAATATTAACAATTGTTTCATAACATAACAACAATATAATCCAATCACCATATTTTCATGACGTTACATCGACTGGTCAAGGTAATCGTACTTGTGTTTAAAAGTCAGCTAGATTCTTAAAAAGAATTTTTTTTAAAAGTTGGCAAAAAAGAATTATAATATAAGCCACTGCCATCTAAAATGTAAATATCAATTGCAAAATGAACAAAGGAGGAAATCAACAGTCAAATCACCTACGAGAAAAGGCAGAACATTACAAACAAGAAAATGTGCCCAGTAAAAAGAAGGGTCAGAAAGATAGCCTGTAGTTTTCTGGATTCTGAGAAAGAAGCTCCATATATATTTTCTTTGCCTCGCTAAGTTCATTGAGCTTGACCAACAAGGAAACATGTTGCTCCTTAAAAGCTACATTATCAACCTGCAACATCAATTTGGGAAGACTGAATTATATCTAACATCTTTTTGAACTTAACACTTCTACTTCTTTTAGCACCACAAAAATCAACTTACAATGACTGACTTTTTATTGAGTAGCTCCTTCAAAGCCTTCTCTATATTACCTGATTCCTCCAATAAAGAGATCTGCATGGACCATGAAGGTGGATAGGTGTCGATCAACTAAACTACATTGGAAGTTCAAACCAATAAATTTTACGACTATATAACATAAAACACTTGCAAACGCACCTTGTACAAAAGCATCCCTTCAGAAACATCAGCTTGTGATTTCTCATAACTTTCCAAGATCTCAACTGCTTTTAAACAACTGCCATTGCAAAGTTAAAGAGTCAAAGACGAAATACAAGAAACTGCTACCTACATATATAACAATAAAATAATTTCCTCCACTGACCATGAAGTGTTCATAAATTACATACTTTCTGTTAAGGTGGTGAGAGACAGCATGTGCAATGTGATGAAAGCAAATATTAGGCTCCAACGTCACAATCTGAGATCTGCACTCCACAAAAGCTGGTAGATTTCGCATTTGCCCCTATAAATATCAAAATAGAATCAGAAACAAATTTCCACCTAAAAGGAAATTCTAGAAACAGTAGTAATTCAGTATTTAACTCAACTTTCAACAGAAATATTTAAACGAAGTAGGTGAACCTGTAGTATAGAAAGGTAACGGAGCAATAAAATATTGGAAGGACTAATCTTCAAAGCATTTTGGACAAATTCTATAGCCTTCTCGTAATCGAAGTCAGATTGACATATGAAGCCAAGAATTATCAAGCAAAAAATACTCTTGTCGTCATTCTGCATGATTGCAAAAGATATACATCGTAAATATCAGAAAACCACAAACCTTAGCTATCTTTACAAAAGAGTATCTATAAGACATGGCAGAATGCAACAACCTGAAAGCCACAACGTGCACAATCATATGCCTCCGATTTGCAGTCCAACAGACTCAACATTAGTCCCTTTAAAGCTAATGTTTCTAAGAAACAGTAAAAAAAACAGGAATTACAAAAAGAAGTATGAAACAAAAAACAACGGGAAACAGTTTTAAAACAACATTTAATATCAAGACAGAAACCTGCCTCCATGGTCCTTCTTTACTGCCAAGATTTTATTAATGCCATTCATGGCAGACTTATAGTCTTTCACTTGATAGGAACTCTTTAAAGAAAAAAAAATTGAGGTAAATACCTATTATATAAACACTTTCAATTTTTCACACATACACAAAAGGAGCTAAAAAAATAAAAAATAACTGTGATAAGGGTTACCTTGATATTTTTCAAGTGTTTCATCTCTTTGTAGCCACCAACTTCAGTGGGGAAAAAGGTATTTACAAGATCTCCAGCTATCCCCGTAATTTCTTTCATCTATATTTTCCTTTAAAACAGCTCAGAAATCAACTTAATCCCACATACGAAAACCTTACTTACAAAAATGATGATGATGAAGTATAAACCATTTTTTTTTGCTTATTATAACCCCAAAAACTTATAGTTTGTTTTTTACTTTACAATCTTGATTTTGAGCTTGTTTATGGGTGAATAAAATATCTGTACAATGCATGTTTTATATAGAACTCAATTCCTAGTCTGCTATTATAATGGGCAAGAGAAAGAAATGATTGAATGAATGAATAAGAAAGGTTAAATCTATGTCATTGTTTGTACAATGAGAATGATTATGATTTACAATAGAACGCAAACGGTTGGATATAGAACCAACTAAGATCAAATTATATAAATATGTGCTGCAGCCTGCAGTTATGATTACACATTAGTAAACAAGAAGAGAATCAATACTGGAGTTTATTTACAATAATTCTTGAGAAGGATCCAATATAAATCGAGTCAAAAAGATACAATATACAAATTCCACTTCATATTCTACAATTTGGGTTTCTAAGGGTTAGTATCGGGGTAGAACTACTGATAGAAATACCTATTTTGACTTTATGTATTATTCTTCCACCCCTAACTTATCAAGACAAATGACTACTTTTATCTTTACCCTAGTAAACGCCTAGCAGGTGATCTGTGTTTGCTGGGTTAATAGTGACCTTAAGGAGTAGCAGTAGCAAGGTTCCTAAGCACCGGAACAGTGGCAACTTCTTTCTATGTTAAAATATCTTCTCATCTGAATACAACAAACTCGCTCATTATCCATATCTGTTTTAAGATCAAGCTTTCCTACCAACCATTCATTACTAACTTCAATATCCCTCAACAGAACAGGATACATGGTTGTCTCAAAGTTCGTATCGGAAAAAAAAGTCACAAATCTAAAATAGCAGAAAGCACGCTTTATTAAAAATCTTCCTATCTCCACCATGCACACTACCCTACTTCTCATTCTCACCCCACCAACCCACCCCCCACAAAATCACATTCCCCGACCCCCTGAGACTTGCAACTGCCACTTTTTCCAACGGTTATAAGGACTAACAAAATAAGCAACATTCACTCAAGCCACTTCTCTGCAAATATTAAAACAAATATTAGAACAGCCAAAAAGTAGAACTACCAACGTAATACTATATTGTATATTTTTCTTCCAAAATAAAAATTTATACAATATAAACTAATCCAAAGTGCATTAATCTCACATACCTTCCACTGTCTGATAACATTCAATTCAATATTCAATTTTCAACAATCAAATAATCAATATGCATCTATTACATAGACCACAAGATGATATCAGTGACTTAGTAAATCGTTACTAGATAAACAAGTAATTTAAATGTATATATCTGTCTGAAGCACATTGCTAGGAGTGTAATTAGGAACTTCAAGAACAAAAGGTTAAAGAAGACAAAAGTAGATATTGCTATTAGTCTGCTAACTATTATTTTCCAACATAAAAAAAATAACTAATTATATCAATACAAATTTACTTGATTAGACAACTAGTCCTTCAACCCAACTATGTGATTATCAGACCCTACAGTCAGTCATACTACACAAGTCTTTGTATTAATTGGTTACAAGTAGGAATTATAGAATTGGCTTCAAAAACTCATGCAGACAATAATTGTGTCGGAATGATCTTATCTTTGACACTAATTCTATCCTCTTTTTCATAATCTATCATACACGATTACAAATTTCATGGAATAACTGTATTTTGTAATCTTAATTTTGCAGCAGAACCCGATTTAAATATCAATGCAGCAGGAAAAAGTTCAGCTTAAAGTCACTTGTAATAAAGCCTGAGTTTAAATAGGCTTCTTGAACCAAGATCTTCTACAAATTAAACATTAAAAATTTTAATGTAGCACAAGCTTAAAAGATAACTCCCTCATAATACACTAAGCAAGCTTTCAACAAAATGCTAAATGCACAATATGTAGAAGTTCTACAAATTGAACCCTTCTTAACACATACATCTTTATAAAGAACAATACTCATTATAAACATCTAGTGTAAACAAACGATGAAGAGTAACCAAACTGAAAAAATCTAAATCACGATAATTGGTAAAGAGCTGATCACAACAATGGACCAAATAACATCACTATTCCTTATCGTATTCCTAGGTTGTGAATAGGCTCACTAAAGATTTCAAGATGACATAAATCGCAGAAACAGATGGTGAATGTTATTACCACTAAGAAATTCGAAAAGAAGTTGGAAAGAAATATAGTACAGTAATAGTAAGGTAAATTGTTTGGTATATTTTTAGCTATTGTAATTGGTCAAATTGCTGAACCAGTTCGGTTCCTTCTTGCATCAGGCTACTCAAAATGCTTATCTATTGCATAAATGTTCTTTTTATATTAATTTTAAGAGTCGAAAGAATAATAGCTTAAACTTTTATACTTCTCTTCATGTGTTAAATTCTTTACAGATTAATGTGCAAAGGCAAGAGGCAAGAATCAACCTATACTTCCCTGCTTCAAATTTTTACAACAAAATGCCAGACTCACTACGATAATGAAGAAAGTTTAAGTAGGCTACAAGTAAGGGCACAACGAAAACAACAAAATTTTACGATCAGATTAAAGAATATAATACAGAGTATGGAACAATGCCTTGTGACTTACCAGCAATTGCGAAATGAATATCTAATATGTTACTTAAGTTTATTGCACTAGCTCACTCAAAAAGCAGATATATGCTAAAATTGCAACACCCAAAGAAAACAGTCATAATCTAATATTGTGCAGAATTAAGGCTGTAGTTTCCTAGGCAGGTGCAATTACATTAACAGTGACTAAATATCCAAATAAAGTGAAAATCAAATTGTAAGCACTCAAATTCAACCTATGCTTCGCAATATTAAAGGAAACATGGAGTAAAAGTATATTAAATATAAATGCAACTATGCAAGTAATCAAACACAACATTATATAAATGTGATCACGTAGATACCTGCTTCAACTGAATCTCTGCTTTCCTCTGTCTTTCGATTTCGGAAGTTCTACAAGCAAATAGAACATAACGCTTAATCTCAGAAAAAATGGAGGTCTATTGATAATCAAACAACATAAATTCAACCTATGCTTCGCAATATTAAAGGAAAAATTGAGTAAAATTATATTAAATATAAATGCAACTATGCAAGTAATCAAACACAAGACTCTATAAATGCGATCACGTAGATACCTGCTTCAACTGAATCTCTGCTTTCCTCTGTCTTTCGATTTCGGAAGTTCTACAAGCAAATAGAAAATAACGCTTAATCTCAGAAAAAATGGAGGTCGATTGATAAGAGTATTGAACGAGATTACCTTCAAACAGCCGATCGATCGAGCAGAAACCCTAGATTACCGATAACGGAAGCGTAGAAAAATCAAATTACAGTTTCAGATCAAAAAATATGCATTAAAACAATCGATCTTAATTGAAGATCACCTGCAGCTGCAATTCACGTGTATATTACAATGCTATGAACAAAATGAAAACTCGATGAACTAGCTCTGAATTTCACACTGATCTCTATATATATACACATATACCACTTGTATCCATATCTATGTATTCAGAGCATACTCGTCTAAGAGAACAAAAGCTACATTACTTGATAAAAAAGAAATTATTTACAGAGCTTAATAAATGAGCATACTCCTACTGTTCTTATATAGCACTACTTCACTATATATGTAACTAACTTCCACCACTCCTAGAAGATTCTAGAGTGGCAGCGTGTCACTGTGACTGAGGCATGTTATAAGTTATGCTTGCAGGAGCACCACTATTCTCCTTAACAAGAAGCATTTCAAAAATGCGCGAAAAAACCGCGTTTATCTATCCTTCGAAAGAAAAAAAAAAGGCGTTTGTCCAGCAAATAGTAATAAAGTAATATAAGAGAAATTATATTCTTTCTTTCTCTTTCTTTTTGAAATTAATATATTTTCTTTCTTATAGTATGTGTTCAAATGTAATTGAAATAAAAATAATTGAAAATATCAATTTTTTAAATCAATCAAGGAGGATATTATCGAAAGAATAAGTTTATCCTGAATTCGTTTTTATAATGTCACAAGTAAATGAGGGGTAAGATTATTTGAACAATTTTTAGATAAAGAAAGAATAAAAGAATGACATTAATTATAAGCAAAAAACGACGGTTGTTGATAGTAATGTTTTAAAATTTGATATGTAATGTAAACGAGAAAAGGCCCCCAATGTCAAGATTTAGAGTAGAAATGCCTCAAATGGCACAACTCCAACAAAAGACCCTAGCCTGTCACTTGAAGACGTCACTTCGTGTGACATTGGGCCTGTTTGGATGGTGGAAGCAGAAGTTGCTTCCGGCTTCTGCTTTTCTTGACCCGTTTGTGTAAAGAAGTAGAAGCACTTTTAAGAAGCTGAGAATGCTAGCTTCTCTCTCAGAACTTCTGCTTCTTTTCCAAACACTTTATTCACTTATTTACTTCTCACTTCTACTCCACTTCTTTAATTTAAGTAAGAAGTCACTTCTTTTAAGCTAACCCAAACGGCCCCATTGTCAAACAACCATCAAAACGCAAGTTCAACTTGCGTTGGACTAACTTTTGAAATTTTTTTCCTTTTTTCTTTTTAAAAAATAATTTTAATGATCCATGTTAAAGCCGGTGGAATAAATAAATTTACAATCGTTAACATTTAGGGTTTAGGTTTGGGTTGCAGAATGATTAATTTGTATTGTAAATTAATTGGCCGAATGTTAGGGTTTAGGATTGAGGGTGTAGGGCCGGTAGGCCCTACTCCCTCGAGCCTAAACCCTAATTACCGGCCCTACACCCTCGAGCCTAAACCCTAATTAATGCGAGGCTGAAGGGCCGAAGGCCCTGAAGCCGAGACGCCAGCGGAATAAATAAATTTACAATCGTTGACATTTAGGGTTTAGGTTTGGCTTGCAGAATGATTAATTCGTATTGTATATTAAATTAAAAAAGATTAATCTTAAAAATATAGATTACTAGTTTTTAATATTTTAGGGTTCATATTTGGGTTTTAGAATGATTTATTTATGATTGAAATTAAACCAAATTAAAAAAAAAAAAAATCACACTCTCAACGTGGGATGAACCCACGTTTTGAGTAAAACTAACGTGGCTTTAACTCACGTTTCAGAGATGAAACGTTATCTTCATTCACGTTTTAAAGGCCCAGCCCAATTAAACGCCAACCGAAATGACGTTTTGCTGAAAACGTCAGTTGAAGTGCCGTTTTGAAGTGCCGTTTTGAAGTGCCAGTCAGGACCATTATTTTGAATCGTGACTTTCAGGGCCATTTCACTAAAAATAGTGACTCCTAGGGCCGTCACCCAATGTAAACTGGGGTCGTATAATTTCAAAAAATTGATGAAACATAGAGCCTGTTTGTGAGAGTTTAAATCCAGTTTTTTTTTTTAAATTTTAAGCTGAAAAATATAAGTTTGAAGTAGGCTTGAAGTCAAACTAAGCCAGAAACTGACTTGAATTTAGAAGTTGGTTTGAAGTATTTTTTTCAAACTACCGAATTTTTTTCGATAAAAATTACCAATAAGTCATAAGTTACTTATAAATCACTTTTATTTTTATTTTTATTATTATATTTTTAATAACTCATAGGTTAGTAATAAGCCAAAATTACTAAACAGACAATTTAAACTCTCAATTACTCATATAATTATATTAAGTTATAAGTGATGTTAAGTAGGGCTGAGCATGGGTCTTGGAGATTCCCGTACCGTACCAAATAACCGAATCGAAAGTTCCGAAAAATTGAAATCCCGTTGACTTTTGACTATATCTGTATTGAACTGTACCGAATTTTAAAATATGGGATGGTTCTGGTTTATACATAAGAACTGTACCGAGAATTGTACCGAACTGTATTGAACTATACCGAACTGTACCAAACCGAATAACTGAAATTTTGAGTGATATATAAAAAATATATGAGATATATATAATATAATATTAATAATATATATCATATATTATGACATATTATATATATATATATATATCATATATAATATAATAATATATATCATATATTATGACATAGTTTGATATACATATTGTTTTCTTTTTAATTTTGTGTTTAATAACTAATATCAAATTTCACAAATATGATGTACTAGCACAATATTTGTGATTTTAGTCATTTTTGTGATATAATATATATCATGCAATTGAAATTCTGCTTCTTTATTTACCAAGTATGACTTGGAATTTTATTTTTTAGATTTATTTACTTTTCTGATATTTACTTTTTTTAATGTCATTTTATTAAGAGTATCGAATACCTGAAATTCCGTCCCATCTTGTCCCGAAAATTTGGAACAATACAATACGGATATTTATAATAATGGTACAATTTTGGTTCTCAATATTTTGAATATCCGGAAATTGGGATGGTTCTGGAGATCTCGGGAACCCCGGCTTTACCCGTACCGTACTCACCCCTAATGTTAAGTCATAAGTGATAGACTCAGCCAAATGGGCTCATAATCTCGAGTCACAATGGCGGTAGTTCGTAATAAATTTTCTAAAATATATGTATTGTGCCAAAAGCAAGTCCAAAGTGTCCTAAACTAAAATTTAAGATATTTTATATAAATAAGGCACAAATGTAGGACATATTGTAGTTGATATACAAAAATATTGTCTTGAATCACCGTAATACTATATTTCATTATATTTATAAGGTATCTTCTAAAATATTGTTGGACTTGCTCTTAAAATACTAGAACATTCACCGGACGCCTCATTTTTAATCGTTTCTATCAATAGTAAAAATTCACTCCTCTTTTACCCATCTCGTCTCTCTATTTTTTTTCTTTTTCTCAAATTGTAATTTAAATATAATATTATCTCTACTATACTATAATAAGTTAACATGGATATAATTTGTAGTACAA
Organism: Daucus carota subsp. sativus; assembly: GCF_001625215.2. Taxonomy (NCBI): domain Eukaryota; kingdom Viridiplantae; phylum Streptophyta; class Magnoliopsida; order Apiales; family Apiaceae; genus Daucus; species Daucus carota. The sequence continues at coordinate 1,147,254 of NC_030389.2, forward strand.
AATGTCGGTTATGTTTTTTTGTTATCCCTAGATTACCTTACTTAAAGAATAAAAATAATCCAATATTAAAATACTCTCTTCCTTTAACTAGGAACACATGGAGGTCTTTTACTCTTTACATCACTAATAAGTTTCAAATAATTTTAAGGACTACAAATACTTGTGATGTACTATAAGACAAAACTTTATTATTATTCTTTTAAATATAATTTATAATTAGTTAAAATATAAAAAAAGATAAAACTACTATTAATCATATATATTAATATTAAAAATACATATAAATGGACCTATGATTTATTAAGACAAACTTGTTAGGAATGTGTGATGCTTGATGATACAAAGCAATTTCAATTTTGTAGTTTGAATAATATCTTTTATAGTTGATCAACGACTAGCATTCTTATGAAGTAGCAGTTGATCAGTTTACTCATCAACGACTGATGTGGTGTTGTAACAAAGCTGGAGTACCTTAGCAATTGATAAGTTAATATTATGAGATTTTAGATTAGTAGTTGATCTATCAATGGATAAGTAGATAGGGTGACATAATTGTAAATATTTGAAGTCAATGTTATCTATTCAGGTGAAGTGAAGATCGATCGCTAGTCAAGAAGCAATAATGGCTAAATAAACATAATAGCAATCGCTACATCAATTCCATTAATGGCTAATCAAGGAGAGCTATCAATCGGTAATTAAAAGTGTTATCAATGTCTGAATCATTCTAGTAGTTGATGACTACCAATTGACAGCTACAAGTCAAGTAAAGGACAAAAAGCACATGAGTTGATATGAAAGGTGTTGCACCAGTTTTGGAAGCTAAACTAAAATTTCTTGCAAAGCAACAAGAATTTCAAGTTGCCAAATGTACTCTCAAGTCCAACAAATTCTATATTTGTAATAGCTAGAAAAGGTGTAGGAAAATACTTTTGCAGACTATCCTAGTTTGTATTAGTATATATTCACATTGTAATTTCATTTAAATGTATCCATGGTTTTAAATTTATATCCAAGTGCTATCAGGGGTGTTATTGCAGCTGAGATGTGGGGGTGGTTGGGGCTGGCAGGGGTGTTTTCAAGTTCGTTTTAAATGTGTTTAATCAGTTGTTTATCCATCTATCTATCCACTTATCTTGTAATGCTTTTAATGATATTAATTCCATGAGAATGATCTTATATATAGCTCCATGAAAATGTCATTACATGATCTCATAATAGCAAAATAACTACAACATTCTTACAACATCTAACAGAACTACAACATTAAATAAGTAAAGATGAACACAACAACAAACACAATAAATTTGAACCATTTGCTTCTTCTCTTCACTGCCTGCAGTTCATTCATGTGCACCGCCTTCAAACGATCAATCTCATCTTCATGCTCCTTAATGCGACACAGCAAGCCAGAAATAATTCCACGTGCATTGTCACAAACAGGAGGATCAAACCAACAGAAGTAGTTATAACGACTCCTACCATTCAGCCAAAGAATCTTCGCTCAGCATTAAGCTCGGTCCAAGCAACTCGTTGAACAACCCATTCACCACAATCGCATTTTTGAATTCCTCTTCTCTCCATACTCTTCAAGCTCAACCTCAAACTGCAGTTTTTAGGGATTTAAGCAGTGCTAACGGTTACATGGATCAGCCCGTTGGGGGGTTTTTTGTGTGGCTGCTGCAATTACTTTAATACTCTTACGATGTAAAGTCTAAAACTAACAGCAGTACAAAAAATTGCTTTTTTAAAACTGCAGGTACACAAATTACATAATGGTCAAAGTACGGGTACCCGTTTTGCATTTTACTCTTCTTTTTAACTAAGGCCAAAAAAAACTCCTTTTAAGTAGTTCTATTGAGACACAAGTGCTTGACACCCGCCGAAGAATCCCTAATTTCCGAAGAAACCCTAACGATGGAGTGGGAAGAAATCGATATTGAAATCGGAGAAGCTTTAGATCGCTTAGATTGTATGAAAGACGATGGAGTTATTCATTTGTATTCTACTAAACCTAATCGATCATCCTTGTCATCAACAACTTTTCAACCCATATCTAATCGAAACCAGAAATTTGCTGCCCATCTTCTACCTCAGGTACGGATCTAATTTTTTATACTCTGTTTTGTGATATTAGGAAAATATGAATTAATCTGTTTTGTGATCATCTGAAACTTAATGTTGTTATGTAATTAACAGGCAATTGATCAAACAACTCGTATGGTGGTGTTCAAATTGCTGAATCATGCTATATTTGATGACTTAAATGCCTGCATTTTCGCCGGGAAACAAGTATGTTTCATGAACTATTCAAAATTACACACTCTTTTTTTACTCGCCCAATGATATTTTTTGTTGTCCTGGTTTAAAAATTTGTGACTCCTTTCCCTTTTATATTGACAGGCGAGTGTTTATCATGCCACGAAACATGATGGTCAAGAATTTGCGGTTAAAGTATTCAAGTAAGTCCACTTGTATTTTTAGCTTGTTTTTACTAATTATGATTAATTTCCCAGTGATATGTATGCGATTTAACTTATATACAAGTCATAGTCCATTTACCATTTTCTTTTAATTTGAAGATTTGTTTGGTTTTTCAAACTGAAGATTAGCCCATTTATTGTTATCTGTCTACTTGCAAGTTGCAACATTCTTGTTGATTTATAGAAGAGTGTTTTTACTTAGTATGATGATGATGGTTTTTTTTTTATCTTGTCACTTCAGGGATAGGGATCATAATACACAAGGGCATTATCGTTCTAGGCGTGGGAACTTTAAGAGCAATTCCAGAAAAATAGTTAAGACTTGGGCAGAAAATGAAATGAAGAACCTTATGAGGTAATCTAACCCTCGAGTCTCTTTTTGTATATTCCGTGTCCTATATGCTGCTTTGTGGTTGCTGGACAGATTCTCTCTCTTTAACCTAAGAAACGTAGATGTACTTAGTTTTCCATCATCTCCTTGACTGAAAATATTGAGCTACTGCCGACAGACTTGATCTCTGAGAATCGTAACAGTGAGGCAAAATGCTACATATATCATAGAAAAAGAAAGAGAAAATGTTTCTTATTTAATTTGATTGCGGATAAGGTTGTGATGTTGACTGTTAAAGCTCTTTATTTTCTGAGTTCAGGCTAAAGGCAGCAGGGATCAGGTGCCCCACTCCAATAGTTTTGAGGCTTCATGTCGTAGTCATGGAATTCATAGGTATGTCTTCTTCTCTCTGAATCCTCTTCATTTGAACTAATGATGTTTTAAGTCTTTAGTAGTAAGCTTTTTTTTTTCCCCTTCGATTAATGGAAGTGACCACATAGAGACCTTTACTTATGTTGGTGATTCTTCAGCTTATTTGTATATAAATACCACTGGATGCATTTATCTTGTCACTTGAAAATTTCTAGAGTTTTTTTTTTGGAAATTAAGCTTATATAAAATTTCTTACAGGAAAATCAGGGTCGCCTGCTCCTTGTCTGAAGGATGCAAATCTATCTGTAGACAAGATGCGTGAATGTTATATACAGGTGTGTCTACATCTTTTAAAATTGCAGAAACAATTTTGGTCAACAGTAAATGACAAACCCAAGTGTAGTTGACTTTAATTGTTTTTTGTTGTTAAGGTTATTTAAAACTTCAATTTGCATTCTTTATGAATGAGCAGATGATTATAGTGATGCGAAATTTATACCAAAAGTGCAAACTTGTGCATGGAGACTTAAGCGAGTATAATATACTCTACCACGAGGTGAGTCCAATAGCCTATCTTTGCATTGAATGGACTTTTCTTCTTTATGATCAAGCACCTATCTATCCTTTCCTTCTGAATCTGCAGGGTGACTTGCACATTACTGATGTTTCTCGATCTGTGGACCTTGACGATCCTCTTTCCCTGGACTTGTTATACTGGGATTGCATTCATGTGTCTGTAAGTCGGTGTGGGTTACATTTATACACCTACTGTTTCCTTAGATTTTATCTTAAATTAAGAATGATGTTGTCAACCAAATGGTGTTGCGCAGGGTTTTTTCAAAAAGAATGGTGTGGAAGTTATAGCCATATCATACCTGTTCAATTTTGTAGTAGATTCATCTATTCCCGATGAATCTGTGGGTTGCTATATAGAAGAGGTTCGATGCTCTATATCATGCTTTAAGCCCATAAATCATAATATTTGCCTGCGACTTTAAAATTTGAAAATCTTAGAAGTCATCTTATGTCTTTTTCAGTCTGACATTCCAAGAGTCAGAAGTGGCCAAGAGGAATTGATCACAAGTGGCTTCCTTATTGAACACACAAACAACCGTAGAACAGAATCCAGAACAGGCGAAAATGAGGTAGGGGGTGATGATGATTCTAGTGATTCAGGAGTAAATCCATACGATACTATGAAGGAAGGTACACAGAGAACACTCCCTGCAGATAAAAAAGCAGCGAGAAAAGAGAACAAGAAGAAAGTGAAAGAAGAAAAAAGAGAGGCTCGCAAAACTAAGACTGCCAAGTATGTGAAGAAGAAGAAGAATAGTGTCAAAAGAACATCAAAACCTACTAATACTATTAGTAGGTTCCTTTAAATAATAAGATAGCATAGACTTAGCTTGGATGATTGATTCTGGTAAAACTCTTTTGCTTTGAATGAGTGCATAATCTGTTGAGGTTGAGAAGTAATGGAAAAGACAGTTATAGTAATCTATTCATGGTTTACAGCTTTATTTGAGGTTTCTGGTCAAGCAAAATGTAACTGAACAGGGGAAAAGTATGATAATATGTATTATCCCCCTTCAAGTTGATAGAAAAAGCTGAAGATTTTTGTATATATATTTATAAATAAAAATGAATATTTTATTATGTCATATTATGTATAGATTATTTAAAATAATATATTACAAATTTTGATCATTATATTAATAAATCTCATAATTTTACGTGTTCATAATTTTTTAGTAGATCCTTCTATAATATAATATGAAATTTGAGAATATAATCAAATTTGAATAAATTAAACTCGCATACAATTTAAAATAAAATAGTAAATATTATTTTTAATATTTTTTTTTAATATTTACGGCATGATTTTTTTTTGGGATCTTTTTAAAAATACCCATCTGTAAAATTATTTTTTTAAAAATACTACCATCTTTTTCATTGTTTTTAAAAATACCTTTTCATAAATTTTTTTTTTCAAAAATACGATTTGCAACCTCATTTGCAACCTTGGGCGGCGCAGCCGTAAAAGTTGCAAATGAGTTTGCAAAAGTTGCAAATGAAGTTGCAAAAGTTGCAAATAAAAATGGAAAGTTGCAACTGTTGCAACTGCAATTGCAACTAGTTCAACTGAAAACTGTAAGTTGCAAAAGTTGCAAATGAGGTTGCAAATGAAGTTGCAACTGCAGTTGCAACTTCATTTGCAACCTCAGTTGCAACTAAATGCAACTGAAAACTATATATAGTTGTAAATGAGGTTGCAAAAGTTGTATATATATATATATATATATATATATATATCGATTCCGAAAATGAGGTCGAAAATGACATTTGAAAACTGGAACTTGAAATCAGGAATTCAGCTGCATATGAAGTTGCAAAAGAGGTTGCAACACGGCTGGCGCCGCCTGTAGTTGCAAATGAGGTTGCAAAAGTTGCAAACAGTATTTTTGAAAAAACTTTTTATGAAAAGGTATTTTTAAAAAGAATTCTGGAAGGTAGTATTTTTGAAAACAATAAAAGAAAAGGTAGGTAGTTTTGTAGATTTCCCTTTTTTTTTTGAGTGATCAATTCATTAAAAGCTTTTGTCAAATAAATTTGAAATATAAAAAATAGTTCTGATCATTCTATATTATCATTACTGCAATTCATAAACTTTGTTTAAGTAAATATATTTCAATATTATCTTTTAACTTTCTTCAGGTTTTTTTATATTTAAAATTTGAAAATTCAAAAAAAATAGAGAAAGTAGTTATTTTTAATTTTTAATATTGACAATTTGAAAATTTTCTTCCAATAATTTCGAAATCAAAACAATAATTTTGAAAAACAAAATTATAACAACATAGAAAAAACATATTATCATACACTGAATTTAATTAAACATCGTCATCAGTTTTAATCTATTATTAATGTGGCATGCTAACTGTAACAAATATTTACAGTATCAACATAGAATACTTCCTCCTTAGAGCAAGTCCAATGCAATGTTATAAGTGGTGCCATTTCTATAATTTGAAATCAAATGCTAAAAATCTCAACTTCAATGGAGTTCTATATTTGAATGCAAATATACATATATGCATTTTTGGTTCAAAATTTGAAACTAAGGATGCATTTATGCATTCATGCCACATCATCAACTAATTATATTTGGTATGTATAATGGTGAACTTTAAATAAAATTTAGGAGAGACGGACAAAAGTTACTTAAATTTGGAATTATTTGGATGCAAAATGCATCTAGCATTGGAGTTGAGTTGAAGTTCTATTTTAACAATAAAAAACACTTTTTAGTGCTAAATTATAACAATAGCTATAACTATTTTGAATCTTGCATTGGACTTGCTTTTAGAGTATCTCAATCAGAGTCCTAACATGTTCCCTAAATATATAATAAAATATGCAATTTTTAAGAGATTACTAAATTTTATTGAATGAGAACTCCAACAGCATTCCCTATTTGTACTATTATTATTATAACATTATATTTAACTTGTAAGTATGAGAGAGAAAGAGTGGGAAAAAGGGGAGAATTGTATATTTTATTGTTTAAAATAGTATGACGAGTGGTTTCACAATCCTTAAAAATGAGGAATGAAGTGGACATCCTAACTTTTTAAGGAACTGCTAGGATTTTGCTGAAGTTGTGTTTTATGCCATATTCCTTGTAATAATAGTTTAGGACATCATATAACTAAGCTGCTGGAGATGCTCTTACAAAGTATTGCTACAATTTTTGACTTTTCCGCCAAATTTTAGCAAGAATATATATATATATATATATATATATATATATATATATATATATATATATATATATATATATATATATATATATAATTTTATTATATTAATAAAAAATGATCAAAATTTGATCAATTAACGAAGAAACTTAAAGGTGGTCAATTATTTTTGAAATGGAGAGAAGTATAAGTTTGGATACATTGGTTACTTGCGAAGGAATAGTTCTGTCCGGCTAGATTTCAATAATTTTCTGGGGCTGCCATGTATGATGTATAATTCTTTCTTGCAAAAATATGGAGCATTGTACATACTTTCATATTTCGATTGAAAAAATTTAAGAAGATATAGAAGCATTAAATCAAAGATATTAAAGCATTAAACAAGAATCTCAATAAATATGATAATAAGTTGTCATTGATTTCTTTTATTTTGTTTGTACAAAAATACCCCAGACGCATTAGATATGTTAGAATTTATAAAAGATTTGATTATGAGATATGATTGAATTGAGATGTGTAATCAACGGTAGATAGAATGGTTCTCTCGGTTCTCTTGATTATTGGGTTCTCTTGGGATCTTCCTTTTATATATATATATATATATATATATATATATATATATATATATATATATATATATATATATATATATATATATATATATATATATATATATATATATATATGGGTGAGGTTCAAATTAGAACATGTTTTAAATTAGAATTTAGAACTCATATAAAATCATTAGATTATTTTTTAAATCAATGGTTATGATCAAATGTTGCATTTAATATTAGTTATTTAATATATTTTTTTACTTGATTATAGGTAATTAATGAATGCATTAAATGCTATATTAAAATGTAATTATTACCTTCTAATCAAATTGCTTGTTATATTAGTTGATAACATACTTACTATGTTCTACAACAGCATCATTATAATTATTAAATCATATTAGTGTATAATATTTATGTGCTATAACAGTATTTGTATTTTTCTACAAAAATATTGCATTATAAAATAATTTTCTACTATATTAATATATGTTCCGCAGCAGTATGACGTAGTAATTTGTATTTTCCTATAAAAATATTGCATTATAAATTGTTTTCTATTATATTAATATATGTTCTGCAGCAGTATGACGTAGTAATTTGCATTTTACCACAAATGTATTGCATTATAAAATCATTTTCTATTATATTAATATATGTTCCGCAGCAGTATATGCATAATTTGTATTTTCCTACAATTTGTAAAATCATTTTTAATTATATTAATATATGTTCCGCAGTAGTATGACGTATTTTCCTACAAAAATATTGTATATAAAATCATTTTTAATTATATTAATATATGTTCCGCGGCAGTATAACGTAATAATTTGTATTGAAAATCTTTAACAAATATTCTGCAGCAGTACAAGGTTATAAGTTATATGATTGAATTATATAATTTTGGAAAGTTTACATTAATCATGGAATTAAATATTGTCATTTAATGAAGGTTCTAAAGTTCTAAAATTAAGAGGTTCTGTGTAAAACCTGACCCATATATATATATATATATATATATACATATATATATATATATAGGCAAGTGCTCAAATGAGAACCCCAACTAATGTGAGATATGAGATCTAATCTCAGCCCCACATCTTTATCTCTAAATTAAATCACATCCACACATTTTATAACCTACCCATTCAACTACCCACCCACTGCCTCCTTTTTCTCTCTCGATTGTCTCTCACCGCCACCACACTCCTACCGCCGGCCACCCTCCCACCACCGGCCGCACTCCTCACCCGCATCTCGGCCCCACTTAACCTCCTTCCCCGCTCCTTTCTTCTCCAATCTCTTCATCTCTTCCCGTCCTCGCAGTCGTGGCCACCACCACCACGCACCAGCAGCCTCGGCCACCACTGCCGCAACACCAGATCTGCTCCTCCCTCCCTCCCTCTCTCTCTCTCTCTCATCTCTAGCCCCAAGCCACGTCTCCCTCCTCCACCAGTCGATACGCCGCGTCCTTGCACAATCTCCTCGAGCTCTTTAATCCTCAGATTCTTTAACTCATCTGGCCATAACGCCGCAACATTTTCGCCGTCGCCGGAAGCGTCAAAACGACGCTGGTGATTTTTAAGATTGAGGTGCATTGATTGTAATTAGTGATTTTTCAGATTTGGGGCTTTGTACATGGTGATGGTGTTGACTTCTCATTTTTTGGTGGTGATTTTTATTTCTACGCTAGTGATTTTGTTTTGTAGTTGGGGTTTTTCCGATATAGTGGTGGTGGTGGTGTGATGAATTTTATTTTTACGGGGTGTTTTTTGTTTTCTGGTGTTGATTTCTTATTTTTCTGTGGTGATTTTAATTTTTACGGAGGTGATTTTAATTTTCTGGCGTTGATTTTTAATTTTCTGCCGGTGATTTTTAGTTTGCCGATGGTGATTTTATGTTTCACGGTGGTGATTTTATGTTTGTCGGCGGTGATTTTCTGGTGGTTGCCGGCCGGAGCTGGTGGTGGTCGCCGGAGCTGGTGGTGGTCAACGGTGGTTGAAGGTGATAGGTAGTTGAATTAGAAAATGATAAAATATTAAAATATTAAATGAATGGTGAGAGATGAATATAATGTATTTAAATGAGTGGCTGAGATTAGATCTCATATCTCACCATAAGATTGGTTCTCACTGGAGCATGACTCTATATATATATATATATATGCTCATGATCAAATATAAACCATACTTAACATAAAAACTAAAAACCAATTCAGTTTAGTTATATTCTCAGTATAATTCAGTGATATTCTCTTTAGGATTTAGTGATTTGTGTTGCATGAATTCGGAAAAACTTGCAGAAACTATCCAGAATCTCTAGATATGTTCCAGAAACTACTCAGAATTTTCGGATCTGTTGTAGTTGTCGATTCAGGTAGTGGTTGCAGTGGTGGAGATATGGAGGTGAAGGCGGAGACGGAGGTGGTGGACAAGGAAGGAGCCTTTATCTTCACCAACACCACCTCCATCTTCCACAACCTCACCTCCACATCCGCCACTACCACCACCTCTGTCGTCGCTTCCTCCATAACCACCACCACCTCTATGCCGCATGCCCCCTACATAACCACCACCTCCATCTCCACCTCCATTATTTCTCTAACAACACAATCTCCACCTCCATCATCACCAGCCCCATCTTGGTCGCTGCTTCAACCTCATTCAGCCTCGGTTCATACTTTTTTCTCCACATCGGCTCAACCTCAAAATGGGGCTGAGCCGCCACTATTCTGGCAACGCTCCAACCCCACCTCCGCTACAATCATCCTTCCTCCATCTCCACCTTCACCTCCACCACCGTCACCAGCATCTGAATCGATAATATGAACAGATCTAGAGATTCCGAGCAGTTTCTGGAACATATCTGGAGATTCTGGGCAGTTTCTGCAAGTTTTCACTAATTCCTACAACACATATCACTAAATCCTAAAAAGAATATCACTAAATTGTACAGAGAATATCACTAACTTTTATTGGTTTCTAGTTTTTATTTTATGAGTGGTTTCTATTTGATCATGAGCCTATCACCCTTAAAATAAAAACTAAAACCAATTCAGTTTCGTGATATTGTTAGTACAATTTAGTGACATTTTCTTTAGAATTTAGTGATCTGTGTTGCAAAAATTGGTGAAAATGTCCTAGATCGGGAAAAATTCGTAGATCTGTTACTTGATTCTGGTGGTGGTGGCGGAGATGGTGGAGATGAAGATGGTAGGCATGGAAGGGTTAATTGAGCAACAATTTCAGCAGATTCAACAAGTTGCTCTGTTATGTAGTCGTTGATAAATAGACAGAATTAGGTCTTTAAAATTGGAGTAAATCGGGGAAGATGATGGAGGTGAGGACAAAGGAGGTGAAGGTGCCGCGCGCAGGTGGAGGTGGTGGAGGAGGAGAAGATGAAGAAGGAGAAGGTGGAGGTAGGTTGGATTCGTTGATTGTAGATACAGCGGCGGACATGGAGGGGCGGTGGACATGGATTGGCAGCAGACATAGATGGGGTGGCGGTATGAAGTTGCTGGAAGTGAAGGTGGAGGCAAGCTGGGTTGTAGGAGAATTTAGTGATATTCTCCTTAGAGTTTAGTGACCTTAATATATATAATATTTGTATAATAAACAGATGTTAGATAAGTCATTTTCAATTAATTTACACAAGATTGCTCTATTAGATATATAATAGATAGACTAAGATCATACTGATACGACAATGGACTGGGTGGGGGCATTAGGTGGGCTAGGCCAAGATATTGGATGGTCGCTTGAATAATTTGATTTTGCCCTTTAATGTGTAAACGCTAAATTTGTTTTAATATTGTGTACGGATATATGTCAAACACGCGCGCGTGTGTGTGTATAGTGATGTAATCAAAGTTTCAAGAGAAAATAATTTTATTTGGATTGCTATTTTAACAGTCAAACACATATTTGACTAATATTGCTAATAATGTTTAACTCGGAACTAGTATTTCAATTTCGTTAAAAATATTTTTCATCGATCATTTAACAGTATAGAATTCAACACACACATATATATTAGTGATGTAGTCAAAGATAGAGAAAAAAATAATTTTATTTCATTTTCTAATTTTATCAATCAAGTATCAGTTTGACTAGTACCACTAATCAGTGTTTATTTCTGAATTCGTGTTTCGATTTTATGAAAAATATTTTCCATCGATCCAACCGTATGGATGTTAACATATATACGATATAGTTATAGGGAAATAACCATAGTTTAAAAAAAAAATATTTAGTTTGTTATGTCAACATTCAAGTAGAGGTTTGACAGTTTGACTAGTACAACTAACTAGTGTATAATCCTGAAGTGTTTCTATATTTCAAAAAGTATTTTTCTTCGATCCAACTGTATGAATGTCAACATTTATATATTCTAGTGGTTTAACCAAAAATTTGGAAAATAATAAATTTATTTCGTTCACTATTTAACAATTAACTGGAGGTTAGACTAGTACCGCTAACTAGTGTTTAATCCTAAATTAGTGTTTTGATTTTTTCTAAAATATTTTTCATCGATCCAATCATATGGATGTTAACACACACACATATTAGTGAAATAACCAAAATTTCAAAAAATAAAATATTTTATTTTATTTGCAATTTTAATAGTTGAGTAGCGATCTGACCAGATTTTTTTTCTAACTCGGCTCAACTCATATTTGTTTGTGAACAAACTCTTGTTCGACTCGTTAGTTAACCAACTCGAGCTCGAATATAATTTTTGTTCATTAAAAAGTTCGGCTCGGCTCGATATGTATGGAGAAATTAAAATTCGATTCCATTCGGTCAAAACTGGACTTGGCTCGGTTCATGAATGATCCTCATATATATTTTTTTTAGTAGCCAGTAGAACTGGAAAATAAATTCTCTATTCAACGGCTGTAATTTGCATGACTGCCCAGTTATGGAATGAGAAATTGAAACATGGTTTGCCTACAAGAATTGTTTTAAAATTTTAAGTTACTTCTATAAGAGTGCAGTCTTTGACAAAAAAAAATCAGAAGTGCTTCTTTTGTGATTTTGAAGGTAGGAACTGAAATTCAGAAATACTACTTTCTTTTAAACTTATAGTAATTTGCATTTTACTATGAAGCTTTTAAATTTTTAAAAAATATATTTTATTTATCAATAGAATTTCTTATGTTATATTACTTTGATTTTTTAATTTATTTAAATTATCAAACACCCACTCAATTGATTTATAAGTAAAATTATAAACAAAATAGACTTATCATAATTTATTTATTTATTTTAAAAATAAATAAATTTTTTTAAACTAAATCAAACAGACCGCTATCTTATACCTTCTTCTTGTCTTTTCTTCTTATTATTGTCAACTTCATTGAAACAAAAGAACCAATCAAAAACATTACAAACCACCTACTTAATGGATTTATCTAATACAAACACGAACTCAAGATAGTTACCAGATAGCCGGTTCAATTTCGTCATCCTAATGACTAAGGAAAATATTTGGTGCACATAATTGTATATAAAAATTTGTACATATTGACATGTGTTGGGTTTTAATCGAAATAATCCCCTCATATTCACATAATCTATCCCAATTTAAAAATTCCATTTCAATTGAAATATCATTATGTACAAATTTTATGTACACGATTATGTGTACCTAGCACTGTCTAGTATGTATTTTATTATGAGTATACACAGCTAGTAAATAATTATAAATGTTCCATTACATCAGGTTATTTTTTTTATAAACCGGTGTCTGGATTAATTTGTATCCACCTCGACTAACCCGGTCAGATATACTAGCACGCTCATATCTGAGTATGATAACTCCCTTATTCTAGAGTGCTTAAGAAATCAAACTCGTGACCTGAGTCTGCAAACCTTACGTGCCCCTGTCCAATTACATCCCGTCATACCCAAAGTAGTTCTTAAGAAAACTCAAAAAACACTAGAATCCATGTCCATGCAGCTGATAATATTTCTTCTGTATGGCAAGAAAGTTTTCCTCCTCATCTCCTCAGCAGCCGCTTGATACACCTTATAGTGCTGCCATTCATCACCACCAACTTTCTTTTTCTTATTCAACATCGAAACACAGGCAGTACGGTTCGATCCCAAGCTCGAATTCTTGCTCAAATCTTCATTCCGAGACCTCATTTTCTTCAATTTCTCATATTTCCTGTTAATTGCATAACCATCAGACGAATTACGAAACAACAAAATATCTGTTAGCTTCCATCTCCCATACCAATTCGAAGAATTCGAACTTGAGCTCGAACTTAAAAACGAAGAATTTTTTGAACAACATTTTTCGTCATGACCTAGCTCTATTGCCCTAGTTGAAGACCTTACAGGTGACAAAGATCTCGAAAAAATTTGCCTTCTCGAACTGGATGAGTAATAAACTCTTTCTCTTCCTCTTCCTCTTCCTCGCCTATCGTCGTTCCCTTCTAGTAGCATATCATCTCTTCGTGTTGTTTCGACACACACGCCATTAAAATGTTCATGCATTTTCGGTTGTTGCTGCTGCAAAAGCTTGATTTTGCCCCCGTCAAAGAGCTCATCGGCAGTGCGAGAGTGTATATCCAACCGTTCATTAAATTCGAAAGCGAAATCTTCGGTTTCGTCACACCCCTCGAATTCGGGATCGACAAAATTAATCGTCGCTGAACTAGAACTTCGGCGTTCTTGCGGGCTTCCTGTGCCACTCTTCTCAAGCTGGAACATTCTAAGCTTGCTCTCGGTCGAAAATATCCGATTTTCTTGCAACTCCGTATAAATTTAAGAGAAGTGACCGAACATAAGCTTTTGAGCAATAATGGAGCTTGAATTATGTGTTTATATAAAGATAGAGTAAAGGTATATATAATGGGACAAATTCGAACAATTGAAAAAACATTCGGAGTAGTAAGAATTGAAGAATGTGCATGCAAGTACGTCGCTGTTGTCTTCATGCAAATAAAGGAAAAGATTAATTATCGATGCGGTTCGTTTCGAGAACAAATTTTTATCTCAAAACATTCATTATAATGTGCAGTGATATGTTTTCTCTATGGTGCTTAAAACGTGCATGCATCTAGAAATTGATTGTATATGTAATTATCTCATTTAGAAGGATTAAAATTATCCAAGTTTAACATAGACATGAATCATCCTCCTCGCTATATAGTAGCTGCAACTCATCCACCTAAAAATAGCTAGTTTGAAAAATTATGTTCTAAAAAAATTTCTATATACTCGTCGAATTAACTAAATTTTCGATTATTCAACTAATCATCTGATCAATTTAATTAATTTTTGATTAATTCTTCTTCTTACTTTTCATCGATTAAGTCCAATTTCTGTTTTTTGGGTACTGTTTAGTCTGGATAAAAAGTTTCAGCTGCCTTTTCTAAAACTTATAAAAAAATATTTTATTAGAAATGATTTTTAATAAACATTAGTAAACTTGTGACTTGTGATTTAAAGCCTCAGCTATTCTCTAAATTTTAACAATTTCATTTATCTTCCGAAAATATAAAAATTCAGGCTTCGTCGCACTTCCTTTTTGTATGGTACAGGAGCATTCCTTTCCTTTGCTTGGACGTTTCCTTGTACTGTTGCAGATAAAAAGCCTTCGTCAATAACTTGTGTTCCATGTGTTGTGAGACCATTCTATTTTGTACCACTACTCTCACAGGTATATTCTTGTGTTACATGTTTTATCAGAATTTTGTATTGTCATCTGGAGCAGTATTTTTATCAGATCACTGTAGAAATACCCATAAAATATCACTGGTCATTCTTCAATGACTTTCCAAGGCATGTTTGTGTCTTGCAAACTTACTTTTTTCTTGTGGGTTTTCTATTTTCCTGCAACTGCGAGCTTTATGTCACTTTTTGGTTGCTCTTCGTTTGATTTAGCCATGAAAATGGCTAGAAAGTAGAAATCAACAGTGTTTTTGACTTTTGTACTGTCAAAAATTCCCAGGTAGGATTTTAACGAGTCATCTCAAATGATTTCTAATACCTGACGCTCGGAAATTTAAATCAGGGTAGGCTTGGTAAGTATTTGATCGTTTGACTAAACTTATATTTCAGTGGTTCATTATTGAAAAAAATATATATAATACTACTTTTTTTTGAAATAAACTTTTGTTTTTTATTAAGAGCCCGTTTGGCTTAGATTAAAATAAGTCACTTATCGCTTAAATTAAAGTAAAAATATATTATACGTGATAAGTGAACTTGACTTAGAAGTCATTAAAAGTGTTTGGATAATTTTATTTATAATTGAGTGTTTGGTAATTTAAATTTATAAACTAAAAAATCAAATTATTAAAATACAAGAAATTTTATAAAAAATACAAGAAATTTAAAACTTGATAATAAAGTACAAATCATTAAAAAAAATTCAAAAGAAAGCTAGCATTTCTGGCTTCTGCTTCTTCTACCAAACCGTGCGCAAGAAGTAGAAATAACTTAAAGTGCTAAAAGAATCCGGAAGCTAAGTATCGAAACATGTCCAAAATAACGAACATAAAACACATCCTCAATATTTATATCTAAAAATGTTATAAAAATATGTATTTTTAAAAGAAATATATACTCTTACAATTTTAAAAAATAAGCTGCCCAGACAGCAAAATAACATGAAAAATAAACTTTTTTGCAGAACCGAGCTTAGGCGTATAATTTTTAACTCGCTCTAAGCTCGAGTTTGAGTTAGAATTTTGAAAATTATGTAACGAGAAAAACATAAACACTCGAGAGTGCTCGGCTTGACTCGTTCAGTGTGAAGTACCACCGTTTCAAACGTTTTCTTTGCGAACCAACTGCCCATGGTTTAGTTCAGTTTTTGAAATTTTAATATGTTCTTAAAGGAAGTCATGCCGCCGTGGCCGTCTGTGTATTAAAGGAGTCGGGAAGGTTCCATCACACAGTTATGTTATGGGTTTTTTCATATATATACCCCCATATATAAAAAGAAATTGCAAAAATAATATTATTTTTTAAACAAATTGCAAAATATTATTTTTAAAAAAAATGCAAAAATACGATGGTTGCATCTGCAACCACATATGCAACTATTAATAAACTTATATGCAACTACAAATACAATTTTAAAAAATCTTTAAATATTACATTTAGTTACATAATAAGTTTATGATTGCATATTCAGAAAAATAAACACTCCAGCAGAGTCAATACTAATATCACAAAATTAACCCTAAAATCAATTAAAGGCAATCAAAAAATCAACCAAAAGCAACCCACGACTCCATTCTCGATCTCTTTCTTTACCTCTCTCTACCAAATAATTTATCCTCTCTCCTCTATCAACCACTGCCGCGACAATAATTTATAAAACCATCACCTAACGCGGTTAGTAACATCACTATGGCTACTGTCTTCACAATGCTGATCAAAGAAACGGCTTCTTGCCTTCTTGTACTAAAAGATTATTCCAACCTGCTGCAAGAAACTTCTGTACTCTCATGACAAAAAGACATCGGACGTGTGATTAAACTTAAAAAAAGTTAACCTATTTAAAAAAATTATAAAAGTGAAATAGATGTGAGAAGAAAAATAAAATTTCTAAGTGTTTGGTTGCTTTATTGAAGTTATAATTTATTTAGTGAACAAGGTGAGAGGAAGAAAAGAAGCCGGGACTTCTATCTTGCCAGTTACCACTTCTAGAAGTCATAATACTAGGGTTGCTTTTTTTCTCAAACTTTCGTCCAACTTCTCAATGGCTTCTATTCACAAAAAGCCACTACTTTTTGTTCCCAAATAACAGCATTATTTCTCAAAACATATCTTTAAACATATATTTAAGAACGTTGCACACAACTCCTTAGTTAATATCAGGGTTGCAGAAAGATGTAAAGATGTGAACTAATTATGAAATAATTATAAATTAAATTAATCAGAATATTAATTGATTGATTAATTTAATAAGCGAAGATTTGATAAATTTAGTGAATTATAAATAAATATTTAATCAGCTCGTTGAGTTTCGAAATAGTGTCATCGGTTTTCGAGTAATAACCAAATTTAGAATAACAATTAATATATATTTGAGAGATTTTGGTTCATAATAAATAAAAACAGAATTCGAAATCTAAAATTAATATTTAGCTGACAAATTTTTTTACATCGAAGAAAAAATCTCAATTTCATAATAAATCATTTCGTGCATACTCATTAGGCCTAGGGATATCTATTTCAATATCATCCATTTCCATACACCTCCTACCACCTCAATTCTCGTTCAAAAGGTTCCCTCAATATTTAATTACAAGACATACATATTCGACAGTTTAGTCAAGTAGAAGAGCATACTATTAATTAGCACCTAACTCACATTTGTTAATATAATAGTAGTATTATTTTAATAATTTCATTGAATAAAAACTTAAATGATCTTTCATAATTTAAGTTTATGAAAAGTGTTAAGTATGAAGATGTCCGTGGAGATGTCCGTGGGAGTATGAAGAGTGTTAAGTTTTTTTTCATAATTATACGATGACCATTTATCTTGATGACATATTAAAAAACAAAAAATAATTATCATACTGGTGTCTAAAAATTTGTAGTGAATTTGTAGCCTTTACGATTCTTAGAACGATAATTTTTTCAATCTTGAAAATCATTACCATCTTTCCGGAAACACCCGTGAGGAGACATAATTGCTTTTGAAAACATATTTTGAAAAATCGGGATCAAATTCTACAGCATACATCACAAACAACAAACAAGTTCTTCCTTTCATTTGTATAGTACATAATTTGGATGATTTTGATGATCGTGATTTACTTATAATTTATTTTACATAATTAACTGTTTTATTCATAACTCGATCTGTTTTGGTGTTCTTCTTGTTTCTATTTTATTTTTATAATTATTGTAATATATCTTACACTAGTTTTCTAACAACATCGTCACCTTATATATGTCCCGTCTTAGACTTGGATAAACACTCAATTTAAATATCTGAAATAGCTCACGTGTTTGACTTTTAATAATATGTACTTATAAGAACTACCAATAATTGAAGCACCTTATATAAATAATTGAAGGACCTTATCTTACCGTGCCGCTGTTTTTTATAAAAGAAACACGAATGATTTAAGTTAGAACGACAAATTTATTAATAATCAAATTTAGCGAGTCAGAGATCTTATATATATAAATTTCCATCTTCATAGTCAAACTCAAATGTTACTGTAGAAAATATTATAGATGATAAACTTGACAATTATTTTTGATGATAAAAATTGGTCGTTCATTTTAACTCTTAAAGATAAAATGTTAATCGGAACATATCGAATATTTAGATGATTAAATCTGTTGAGTTAAAGTATTATTGATGTCGTATTGATATACACGAAAATAGAGTTAAAAGGCCACTTACCCTAAATCAAAACTAAGTCCTCGTCTGAGTGCACGTATAAGAGGCACTTACAAATCATCCAACCATATAATCAAAGGAAAATGCTTGGTGCACATAATTGTGTACAAAAACATGTACATAATGACATGTGGTGGATTTTAATTGGATGATCCCCTGCATTTACACCAACCACCCCAATTAAAACCCACCACATCACTTGTCATATCATTATGTACAAATTTTCTATACACAATTATGTGTACCTAGCACTCATAATCAAAACATAGAAAACGAATGACAATTATATTGATGCAACACAAACAAACTTATTGTCTACATACAAACTTCATACATGCAGGCACTAAAAACCACTAACATGTAATTTCAACCCCATGTCCCCTAGAGAAGTCAAGAACACCTGACGGATCAACATCCATGCATCCTAGCAGACTTTTCTTGTATGGCAAGAAAGTCTTCCTTCTCATCTCCTCCGCCGCTGCCCTATTCTGCTTATAATGCCATTCGTGAGCAGACACTCTCCCCCTTCTTCTGCACCCGCCGCCTCGCGACGATCCCGACTTGCTACTGCTCTCTGACCTAAAGCTCCACTCATTCGAATCCTTCTTGTGACTCCTCAAAATAGAGGCCGAATCATCCTTTGTCACATTTTTGTCTGTTGAATAGCTTAAGGACGTAAACAAGTCTGTCAACTTCCATCTTCTCGACCAGATCGAACTCGAACTCGAACTAGTCAAGACATCTGAACCTGAAAATGTTGACTGGTTTACAAGAATTGGCTCTTCCTTTGTCTCGGGACTACATAATGTCTTCTTGTGTTGCGGTGCCACTAGGGCCGCACCTTTGGAGAGCATTCGCTTAGGCGAAGGTGGGGATGTTGGAGAATAAGTTGCGACGTTGTGTTGGAAGATGTTATATTGGAACTCGGACCGCGGGAGAAGCTTCAACGGCCTAATCTTCCCTCCATCAAACAGCAAATCGGCTGGCACTTGCGAATGTCCATTAAAACCGAACCCGAAATCCGTACTCGAAAAATCGAATTCCTCAGCTTCTGTATTCGGCGACTGAATCATTACTTCCATGTATGCCATCTTCAATTGAAGTTATGATACCGACAAAGTTGAGAAGTTGCAGCTAGGAGTTTGAGATGTAAAATGAAGAATTAATGTATATATAGACAAATATTAAAGTAGTGTGTGGGTTTCGTAGGAGAATACAAGGAGAACAAGGGGGATGAAAGGAAGAAGAGATGAGAGGAAGATCATGCATTGACTGCTATGTAAAGTGGCTTAGCCGCCTTGCTTCTTTTTAATATAAAGGATATGTGTTTGTGCTCAATATAGTGTTGGATAATTTTTTAATTCTACGGGCATGGACACAAACACCGGTCAAGTAGTAATCATTTTGTTTTGGGGTGAACAACTAATTAAGAATGTAGAGACGAAAGATACATTCATAAAACACATAATAAATTAACAAAGAATAATATTAGTTATTAATGGGATTAAATGCATGAAACTAGTTTATAAGTAATTATTTAAATTGATTGTCTTTGTTTTGAGTAGACGCATAAAAAAAATTAACAAAAAATACCGTCTGAATACATTTTTAAACTACGACATAGATCATTCATAATACTGTTTAAGTTCGCTGAGAAAAGTTGTATGATGACTGCATTTTGTGGAGAATGGAGAGACTTAATCACAGTCATCCAATCTTTAAACATCTAAGGGCTCATGTTATTTGTAGATATTTGTCCTGCACATTCGTTTTCTCTCCTTATCCTATCATGCACTTCTAAATCGGTATACAACTAGCAGTACTTTTAAATTCTGCATAACATAAAATAATAATTCCATAATATTGGTGTTCAATCATCGAACCTAACAAATAAAAATGATAGTTGCATACAAAACAAAGATGTTGTTGGACAGTGTTATGATTGGTACTGAACTCATTGTCATTGTCCTCCAACGAATTAAATTTGTTGCAAGACAAGATAACACTTAGATATATCACAAATACGCGGGACAAATAATTAACATTGCATTACTAGAGATGCAGGAGAAGAATAGTGTAATAAATATAGTTTTGAATTAAAACTAAAACAAGAAATGCAGGACAAGAATATTGATAATACATTACTAGAAATATTGCAGGACAAGAATAGTGTAAATCAAAGAATATTTAATCATGTCCATTAATTGTCATATTATTTTAACGGTTGATTATGTAGTCTACAAAGACTCCAAAGTATTTGGTCTCCATTGAGTCCAACTCTTAGTTCGCTTATTGCCAAACATATATCGATAAACGATCTATTTATTATTCCTTGATATAATTCAATATCTGTATTTGTTTTTAATTTTTTAACTTCCAAACTAAGACAATTATTTGATGTGATAAGATTCAAGATTCTAACTAAAAAATCAAAATGTATCTTGTTTCAAATAATTAAAATGAAAATGTAGCTCAGTTAGTTATGATGATTATCAATTATTATAAACCAAATACGATCACGTTTAATTGCATCAAGTTACACAGAGTTTAAACAAAGTAAACAAAAGTTTGCTTGAAAATATATAATACTACATTTACAAAATGACTTTCGAGATCTAATTAGCGGGGAACAACAACAATGATGTTGTCAATTGAAAGTCAAACAGTTTATGTTGTTGTTTGACCTTTTCAGATTAACTGAATTCGGGCATCACAGAATTCACATACTCGACCTAACAGACGATAGTGATTAATTTCATCAACAAAATACTTTATTATTCTATATATAACCTTTTGCTTGGGATGGTATTTTAGTTGGTTTTCGCCTCATGCTGGTTACGGAGAATAATATATTTATGCCGTGATAGATTGTATCAAAAGACCGGACTTCTATTTATAATTTATGATATTTTATTATACTACTAAATTATATACGTAAATTATAAATAACAAACAATTATTAAAATATATAAATTAAAAATTATTTTATTTATGAATAATTTGACATGTATATATAAGTAACATGTATTTTTTTTCTAAGATATATAAGTCATTCGACTCAATCACCCTGTCTGACTAGCTTAAACTCTGTGTTCTAAAAATTGATTGATCGACTACTCAGAAAATCGAAAGAAGAATTCACTCAAACTAATACTCTCTTGCTAAATATAAGTAATTAGAAAATTAAAACTCGAGCAATTGCTCAGCATATTGACATTATAATTCGAAACTCGGGTCTTGAATAATGAGATTTGAACCTAATAACCAAACAGAAACCGAATTCTAATTTTACAACCTTGGAGAAAATATTTGTATGTGCTAATTAAGCAATTAGTGCATGCAAATGATTAGTATGTCGATTACGTGGTTTAATACGAGAGTCAAATGGTTTCAAAAATAAAATAAAATACGAGAGTCAAATAAAGAAGGCTTTTTATTTGAGTGGGAGGATATAATTTGTCATTTTTTGTCTGGAAAAGAAGGGGCCATCAGGTCAATTTGGCTGCTTCAAAGCTCCAGTGGGGTTTGGGGAAATCCATCAAAACTTTTCACCTTTCTCCTCATTTTCACTTGGTGAAGATTCGAACCAAGTAATCAAAAGAAGCTTCTTCTAATAATAATGTATTTCTCTCGCACAACTTTTTTGTAGTATGGATTCTGTTATAGATCTAAACCTCGAATAAAATTATGATCAAAATTATCAATTCACTTGTTGTTTGTTTAGTTCTAGGAATGGTATACGATTGAAATCAGGTTAAATTAGTATGAGTTTAAAATATTATATATCATGTGCATGGTTGAGTAGTGCATTCAATATATTTAATTTTAAGAAAAAATAATTTATTAATTTACATTAACTAAAAGTATTAATAAAATTATTATTATTATTATTGCATCATTGATTATTTTTATATTAATATTAATATTTAATTACTTAAACGGAGATAAAAAGTTAAAAATAAAATTAATTATCATGATACATTCATCTCAGCCGACTTTTTTGTTTAGGTATCAAAAGTCCATACTTCAGGGGTTTGAAATATAAGTTTGAAATTTTGAAAATTTGTTTTTCTCAACAATACAAACACCGAGTTTGAGTTTGCAATGATAAAACTCATACCTAATTTGAGATCTCCTGAACCAAAAGACTAAAAATATATAGTATAAAATTAAATATAAACTATTTATATTATATTATGTTTATAAAACATTATTTATATAATAAAATTATTCTTTAGTTTAATATTCACTTGTCAAGGTACTTATAGAGATTCTATTGTTTATGGTATACGGTAGTTACTTATATAATAAGCACTTGACATATCCTTAAGATTGAAAAATATTTTTTCATTTAACAAATTTATCTTTTCATTGAAATTATAATATTATAATCATGGAAAGGAAGCTATACTAATACTTGCTCATTATTAATTAAGAAACGTGTTCAAATACATAATTTGAGCAAATTAAGAACCATTTTAAAGTTTCGTAAAAAAAACCATATTAAAGTGGTAAATGGCCATGTTTTCAAGGTGCTGCATTATAAACATTAATTATTTTGTCGCCTTGACTTTTAAAAATTTATTACCAAGTGGAGTTTTCGTAAACATCTTCATCGATTAATATATTTATTTATGAGAAAAAAAATGAAGAAATTCAGTGACATTGATGTTTGATATGCATGCACCTCAGAATTTAAATAATTAGGTCAACCATATTCTTGGAATCTTGGGCTTTAAGCTTTTGGGCCTTTTCAGCTGTGCTTACTCTTTTAATCTTTGGGCCTTTTTTGGAGCTTTGCCTTTGGTTAAATTTTCATTATCTGGACCATTTGGGTAACTTCTGGGCTGGACTTAAGTTAAGCACATAACACAAGTTACTATGGATTTGTATTAATATTGCACACACCAGCTACAAAAACTTAACACATTGATTAAGATTTTTTTCAGAACTGGCCTGCTATGAACTTCTTTAACAGAGACAAAGATCTCTGTGGCTGAACTCTGGGAACTTCATGGCCAGCTCCTCTAACTGTGGAAAATGTTAAGCCTTCATAAACAATTTGGTATCCACCCACCTGCATTTCGAAATTTCGAGGTCATTTGAATTTAATTTTTTTCCAGAAGGAATGAAGGATGTTTACGAGATTAAGTTTAAATGTTTTAATTTTCAGTAACATACTTCTCCAAGATCATCTACCCAAAAGTGCCAAGGCTTTTTGACGTCGAGCTTCAATGCATTGAGAGAATAGCGCGTGCTTGTGACAGGAACTACTGCATCCATGTCTCCGCTGTCCAAAGTATATGTGCAACAAGTAATTGTGTTATATGACAAATTGACAATGTTTAAGCCTAGTACAAATATGGCTAAGCATGTGTGCAGTGGCGGAAACAGGATATAATATGACCTGGAGCCTGGAGGTATAACATGTCATAATTAAATTTTATAGATTTCCCGGTTCAGACTGGTTTAGATCCTTCCTTGTTCCGCCACTGAGGCTTTGTGTGTGTGGGAGTTGATTTGCTTATTTACCTGTATATTAGTATTCGGAGACCAGAAGAAATGAGGCTTTTATATATTGGAAACATGCTGGTTGGGCTGTCCTTCCAGTAACTATGAACCATTTCGCTGATAAAAACGAAAAAGAAAAATCATGAGACGCGTACATCATTATTGCTTTATAGTCTACAGATTTCATAATCACATGTTGCGCAGAATAAGAATTCAAATCTAACCTGCAGGCATCCCAAGCATAAGGGATATTGGTCCCATTCGCGTGTAGAATTTCTTGTACTCGAGGAAGATTAAGATAATTTCGGACATACGATAGTTCACAAGGATCATAATCTTGAGCACATTTTGCTTTCTTTGAAGCATTTGAATGGGAACAAACTGGACCATATATATTGTAGAAATCTATCGTTCCAACTTCTTCATCGACTGCAAACTGTACTAAATCACATTTTGTTCTGTTAAAATTCGGGCTGGTGCAAAATTTCAGAAGTCCTTGATACGTTTCATCTGAAATCATCGCATGGCTCCACATATAATCAAATGTTCCGTTGTTGTCTGTTGCATCATTCATTATTCCATTCCCTACCTACACGATTTCGAAAATTTCAGAACTATAAATCAGATATAGTACTAATCAAAATGGCATTTCACGAGCAATATACTGTCATATTAGTTTCACAGGCTATACAGTACTGTTGAATAACTCTGCACATATACATTCATTCACAAGCTGTTAAATTGTCTGAGTTCGTAAATCTACTTACCATAATGCCCTTAAGCTGGATCTTTGTAAACGGTTTTTTATCCGTATTTCTCTTGAGAATGACGTCTGCTAACTCGGGAATATAAAAACCTGTCCCAATAAATTGAATAATTAGGAAAAACAAATTATGTCAGTTATCTTCCTGACTACCATGAGCCATTGTCATATATGTTGTCCCTGTCCTGATACAGATTGTCCTCTTATATATCCCGACTCAGTAGGCGGACAAAACATGCGTCTAAGAAGCCTAAAATTTTTGTATCTTCAATATGTAAATGTATGTAATATGAATGGCAATGGCATCTGGCATTTGCAGAGGAAGGCAATGGCATAATATATTTTATAATATTTTATTAACAAGTTGTAGATTTATTCTCAGTGTGAGATGAAAGCTTAATTACCTGCATAGCTTTCTCCAATAATGTAGAAATCTTTAGTTCTGTACTGAGGGAATCTTGCAAACCAATTCAAAAGAAAAGTGTAGGCATCTTGAGCTGTAAGATAAGGAGATTGCATTAGCTCTGCAAGTGAGATATCATGCACATGCCTTTAAAAAGTTCAGTTAGTCATTATATTCCCCATAAGGCCATGAGTATTAACACAGACATGCAATGTGTACTTATTACTAGTATGAAGTATCATACAGGTTCGGGTTCCTGACAAGTGATTGTTATAACAATCTTTACGTGGTTTTTATAACCGAAAGACATTGCACTTGATTTTTTCATGATTTAGACACTCATTGCAAGGCCATGAGTACTACACACAGACATGCAATGTGTACTAATTAGTAGTATTTTATAGTTCCGAGTTCCTGACAAGTGATTGTTGTAACAATTTTTATGTGGTTTTTATAACCGAAAGACATAGCACTTAATGGATTTTCCTACGGTTTAGAGTTTAGACACTCATGGTAAGGTTTTTATCTTACCGCTACGAAAAAGCATGCACTACTTGAGTAGTGATTGCTTCCAAGAATATCATGACAAGAGTGCACAAGGGCTGTCTTCTCTATATTGTCCCAGCTTGGTTCTTGTGTAGGGGTCAACACTCAACACAAACACACACACATTGGTATTACAAACATGTGTTCTTATGTTGGACAACGAGTTTCGAGTCAGAACAGTACAATTCATTGTCTCACAAACACAGAAACCATCAAATCCGCTCCTATATTTTAGAGATGGTTTATGTGTACTTAAAATCCGGGTAAGCTGAATTAAGTCAAAAATTGACTTAAAGCCGTAAATTAGTTTTGAGGTATTTTGATTTGGTTCTTTAAAACTGTTTTGTGATTTAAGTTACCGTAAGTCATAAGTTACTCATAAATCAATTTTTAATTATTACAACAATCCATAAGCTATTATAAGTCAAAATTATTCAACAAATAAATTAAACATTAAGTCACGTTAAGTTATAAATGACAATTTTAAACTCTGTCAAACGAGCTCTTAGTAATACTATTCTGAGTAATACCAGAATTCCCAAAACGGATCTCAAATGTCTATATCGCAGATTTTTATCCATTACTTTCATCCGCATCCATATTGACTGTGATCTATTTTACGAACTATTTTGGGATATCTAGCATTTATATAACGATGAACAATCAAGACTAGCTAGTCCACATTGTGGGGCCGTTTGGGTGAATTTAAAATAAGTGTTTCTTGCTTAAAGCAAAATAAGTAAAGTAGAAGTTAGAAGTTAGTTAAGACTTATAAGTGATTAAAGTGTTTGGGATAGAAGTTATGAAACAAAAATTAGGAATGTTAGCTTTTTTATGAGTGCTTCTCGACTTTTTACAGAAACAGTACGAATAAGTGTTTCCAAGTTAAAACTCCAGAAGCGGGGCTTTTAAGCCCGCCCCAAACACCCACAGTGTATAATGAAATTATTATGTACAGTCTCAATCACTATAATCAGACATATACAGAAAGATGATAAGTATGTAACTATGCAAGGTTAGTTCGAGGTGCTTACCGGTTCTTGTATCTCCCGACAACTCGTAGTCAGAGGTTGCATTGGAGTACGAGAACCCGACCCCGGCCGGTGACTCCACGTACAGCACATTCGCAACTGCACCGCGTAACATAAACACCGTCGATCAGAATAAGTACTAGACACTAACTACACCAATGAAGCTAATTTTCGAAAATCATTATTGAAATTTCTTATATAAATATGGTTTTTAATTAAAACGGTATCAAGTAAATAGTCCTGACTGACCTTCAAAATATTGATAATATCTGATACCGCAGCTATTACTCGATAAATTAATATTGGATACCAAATAATCTCGTTAAATAATCAAGGATTTTTTCAAAAATACTTAAGTTGAAAAATATTGTTTGAAGTACGGTGCAACTTCATTTGCAAGACCAATAACATGAAAATCAACCCTAAATTATCCGTGTGGCAACCTCAGTTTTAATTTCGATCATATTTTCAGAATAAATTTGGAAATATGAATTATTATTTTTTTGCTAAAGAAATATGAATATTTTTACTCATTTCTGCTTTGTTACTACATGTGCATGTACACGTACAAAAATATAGGACAGATGAAAGTAAAGTTGAACATGTGGGTGTTATTATATAACAATCACTAGGCACAAGAAAAGCAAGTCAAGAAATGACGAACCTTTGTTCCACGCGAACTCTCTGGCGTAAAGCGATTTCCCATCAGATTTAACACCAAAAGGTCCTATTTCTACCATGGCACCCACGCCTAGTGATGAACAACCAGGCCCTGCAATACACTCACAGTTGAGTCACTCACAAAATTTTCGATATCCCGTCATTCTGTACATATTTTTTGTATTTATATTTATGTTTCTGTGTATTTAGCATTACTATCTCCGATTATCTGATTATTCTTTTTTTTTTTCTTTCAGCATATTAACTACTTTGGCCGTGTTCATTTGGAACCATCCATGGAAAAGTTAATTTGACACAATAAAGTAGGCCACATTCATAATAAGTACTTGATGGTGAAATGTGACTTTTAGCACCGAAGCCCCTAGCACAGAAATGCTCAACTCCATAAAGCCCGATGACGGGAATCGGGGTCACGAGTTCGAGTCCTCTTATTTCTAATAAAACCGTCATGCAAGTTGTCTCAGGCAAGACACGAATTATTAAAAATATTATTCCTCTATCTCATTCAAATATCCAGAGAATGAGAAGTAAGTGAAAACGTAAGAAAAGTGAAGATAATATTGAAATCATATATAAAATAAATTTAGTGGAGAAAATGTGGAATAATTGAATTTTAAATTTTTCATATTTAATAAGTTCTGAAATGTTTTTAAATATAAAAATTGGATGAGACATCTCAAACAGAAAAGTACAACGAAATGGTTAGGACGGAATTTCCCTAAAGGTTTTACTTGCGAGTTTATGATCATGTAAAAATTTCAAAGTTTTTTACCTCCATTGAGCCACAGAATAAGCGGCTTGGAAGCCGGATTCTCCACAGCCTCCGTAAAATAGTAAAAAAGACTCCGTCCCGTTGATTTATCCACACTCACGTACCCCGCAAACTGCTTGAACTTCACGGGAAAAGGCTGCCCAGGAAGGCCATCTTTCATAAGATCATCTTGCATTTTTCTATCCGTAGTTTCTTCATCAACTTCAAAGCTCATGTTGTCGAACCACTTCTCGTTGAACGTATGTTCGCCTTGAGATTGCATTTTGGCTCGCCGTAAAGCGGTGAGGAGACCGGCTTGATCGACGGTGGCCGTGGCATGGCTGAGGCTGTGGAGGAGTGGAATGAGGAGGATGAAGAGGTTGAGAGGAGAGTGCTTCATTGTTTTCAAGTAAGACGGTTTTGTGAAGTGTGGAGCCTTGTTTTATTGCTTCAAAAGGGCGTTCATTGATTTATATGCAATTTTTTTGTTGCTTAACATATATTTGAATTTTTTTTATAAAATATAGTTTCAAATTTAGGTTTTAAAATATTTCATAAAATTTAAATTTTAATTTTAAATTTTATTTGGAAGGAAAATATTATAAATTAATTTACAAAAAACCTATATTTTATAGTAAGAAATTTAAATTGTGTGTCGAGCTCTTTGCCCCGGGACAGTGAAATATTAGTGATATACTGTGTTAACTTAACAGTGTGCATGACGATGATTTTGTCATTTTCCATCGAGGAAAGAAGAAATCGAAATTTCAATTGAACAAATTTGAAATCGACAAAAATTATTTGCTTACAAACAAATTTTCAGTAAAAACTACGATCAATTAACTGTATTCCATCTTCTCAGGAAACGTAAAGTGAGATTTTACGTCAATGTTAGTTTCTAGTGATGGGTTCTGCAGGATTGGTGAAGTACCTCCCCGAAGAATGTCATTTTGTTCGCATTGGCTCGTGATTCTTGTTAGTAAAATTGTGTAAGAGAAGCATCTGTTGTTATTAGTCTTGTTAAACAAGTTTCTCAGTTCAGCTTGATAGGATAAATAATGAGTTCATCTTCTGTTGTTCCCGACGTTCTTGCTCATCCCGAAAAATATTATATATAGCGTAAGTCATGAAATTCTTGAGGGAGTTAGTAATCTACAATCAGACGATATGGTTAGGTAATGTTCAGTAACTAGTAGGCAGGGGCGGATCTAGTATGAGGCAAGGGGGAGCACGTGCCCCCCTTCAAATTTTTTTTTACATTTTTTCACCATTCTAAATTTTACAAAATTACAGAAGTGCCCTCCTAAATTTAAAAATATATAGGTGTTTTTCGAAAATTTGCTTGGTGCCCCCCCTAAATTCTGTCTCTAGATCCGCCCCTGGTAATTCGCAGATTCGATTTACAAGCTAGGATAAACTACCCTCCGTGCACAAACTTCCAATTAATATCATGTGCTTCCCTAATTTTAATCCGAAACCTGATTACTTGACTAATTAAACAAAATGACAAGTACTAATTTGCATAAACGTTGGTGATTAAGTAAAGTTTTTATGTGAATTTTGGACCCATATCTCATGTGATCTTTCAACTTTGCCTTTTACAATGGGACCATATTCTTCTATTCTTTCTCTCTTTTTTCTTCCTTTCATATTTCACCACTGGGGTCTATTTAACATATCACCCTTAGTTTTATCACATGAATGGAATACACATGCTACTTTTTATCATCGCTTTGCACTGTTATTATCCTCTAGCTTCTCTTTGTCTATGTCTTATAAAACTCACGAGCCATATACATTTGTACTATAATAGCACATGGAGGAAAGAGCCAAGAGGGAATGGCCACAAAACAACAAATGCAATTTAAAGATAATGATGAACTGGAATAATGGAGTTCTAAATATTACTGTACTACCAAGGTAAACTCTAGGCGGCAGTGCATCAAAGCCTTTGTATATTGAGTACACTATCAAGCAGTGGTCAAAATTCACATCTAGCATTATTGATGGCCACTATTTTCACAAAAATAAAAACAATATCTATCCACAGATGTCTGGCAATTAGCCGCCTTTTTGAAAGGCGAAAGTGAAAGTAATACATATGGCCTCCGTAGCGTGTTATTGAAAATTTGACCACCAAAATGCTACTGATCGGTAAAGTTCGCTCACCAATCTGTAGTTTACGAGTATATATTACTTTGTAGGACATACTGCAAATATAAATTGCTTAAATGAGTAGAGCTCAGCTTACCACCAAAAACAGGCTATGCCTTCAATCATAAATAATGGTCTCATCGAATACTAAAAAAGTTTATATGAAACTATAACCAGCTACAAAATTCAGCATAGTACATATATTAGTCGGAAAACATATCCCCCTAGCCACGTGGCGCTCATTGAAAGGTTCGTTTCGCACACATACTACCACCAGCCAATATCATCTTACTGCCAGCTATTGGTTTCCATACCCATTTGCTGATGCACCATAAGCTGCAGCAGCACCATCATAATCCTGATTCTGCTGCGCAGCATACCCGTACCCATTGTAACCTTGCTTCCCATAAAAGTTTCCGCCGGATTCACCTCTAAACTGCCAAAGCATATGAGAGAAGCAGAAGTTTCAAACAGAGCTACTTACACTGTGATAATAAGAGCATGGTGTTTTAAGTTGTTTATTGTGCATCAATAAAATTTGCATAGGTGGAAAAATAGGACGGGTTAAAAAATCATTAGCCGATAACTGGTTTTTACATCCAATATATGGAGTTCAAATGTATTTTCAGTGATCTTAAACAGCATGTCAGGAATTCCAAAGAAAAGGATCATGAGCAAAATAGTGCATGCAGATTCCTAAAATGGTGTAGAAGATGCGGAAGTCGGAAAAACAGAAGAGGAAAAATTAACCTTAATACCCAAATATCATTCTCCAATTAAAACAGATGTTTAGAGCTATTTTCATACATTTCATGCAAACGGCTTGTAAGAGCAAGTCCAATACATAGTTATAATTGGTTGTAAAACTATAATATAGAACTAAACTTGCAAAATCAGCACTCCAATGCATAGCATACTTAGCCCTATAAATACATAAATGGATAATTGGTCCTATATTTAGGACAAAAGATAGTTATAGCTATCCTTGCCACATCATCCAACTAACTAGAATATGAAGGGGAAATGATAGCTATTCATCATCAAAAAATGTTAAAATACATTATGCATTGGATTTGAATGTAGTTAGTGCTACTTTAGAATTATGCATTGTAGCACTAGTTGTATTTTAAGACCAAAAACTACTCTTTGGTATCAAATTATAGCAATGGCTATAGCCATTTTACCTTTAGCATCAGACCTCTAACAATCTTACAATGGATTTTATAAAATAAGGACATCCTTATGGTTGTTTTCATATATGACTGGCTTTTGATGTGCCTTAGAGCCTCTTTGCCTAGGCTTTAAGCCTGCAGTTTAAAGTCAATTTAGACATTAAGCTGAAAAATGTATATTTCTATAATAATCCAGAAACTGGCTTAAAGTTAAAAATAAACCAGACTTAAAATTAGTTGGTAGGATGTACTTTTTTGAACAACTTATTTCATTTCTATAGTTTTTAAATAAAAGTCAATTTTATCACTCAAATAAATAACTTATCAAGTTTATTTTAATTTTTATATTTTTTATTAAGTCACCTATAATATAAAATTACACAAATAGACCTTTTAAGCTACGCGCTTATCACATTAAGTCACTATAAGTCATAAGTTATTATTTTAAGTTCACCCAAACAGACTCTTAATGTGAATGATAACCATAGGTGAAAACTTGATCAAGAAAACAAAACTTCTACCTGTCTATTCCCAGGGTTCCGACCCCAAGATAGACGAACCGTCTGCTTGCCAATAACTGTC
This sequence comes from Daucus carota subsp. sativus, assembly GCF_001625215.2. Classification (NCBI taxonomy): domain Eukaryota; kingdom Viridiplantae; phylum Streptophyta; class Magnoliopsida; order Apiales; family Apiaceae; genus Daucus; species Daucus carota. Next base: position 1,179,737 of record NC_030389.2, read on the forward strand.
CCGTTTAATTGGTTGATCGAGTTTTCAGCGCTGGTTCTGCACATGGAAACATGGGAACACATATCATTATGAAAAAGAAAGTAAGAACAGGATCATTTCATGGGGTGATCAAGACACCTGTTCTATGTCATTTACATGTCTTCTAAAAGTAACAGAAACAATCATTACTTAATCAGGGAAGTGTGGCCCCGAGATAATAAATTCTATGCTTGCAGATTCAAAATATCTTGTCTAACCAACCATATAAAATGCCATTGGTAGGAGTGATACCTGTCAGCAAATTGTACAAAACCACAGCCTTTTCCGACTGGTATTTTTACTGAAACAACCTCTCCGAACTGGGAAAAGGTATGTTTGAGTTCCTCATCACCTACATCTGAATCAAGCCCTCCAACAAATACCTACACGAGAATAAGAATTATTGAAGTAGAGCAAGTCATACAAGTATACAACTCATACCTACACTCAGCAAGGAAAAGCAAGACTCACTGTTGTGTTAGATGTATCACCATCAGACTGGGAACCTTGGGTAAAAGCACCATTTGCAGAAGCAGCACCACCAGACAATATAACAGCTAATGAACAAGTTAGAATCAATACATAATAAATGTTGCCTAAAGAAATGAAAACAACAGCCTCCATGCGAATTCTTATGAAATGCGATCTTTAGGATTTAAAAAGAGGAAGATAACCCAGCCTTAGTAATCCATTAAAACTTCAAATGGAATTTAAAGATAAGAGGCAAGGTCTATCTCCCTTTTGTCTATTATAAAAAGAATACCGTAATATCTTATGAGGTCTGATTAGCAATATTGATCAACACTGATGCCGCATGTTTATAGAATTACAACATACAAAATATAAATTCTTGCCAAAAATTATAACACCGATACTACAATTAAGAAACTAGACAACTCCAGCATATAAAAGGAAAAAACAAAGAAAGTATGATTCACCTTGAGAAGAGTACTGTTGCTGAGGTGTTGATGGCTTCTTGGGGGTTGCAATACTTATGCGCATAGGCCTGCTAGAGCAATACTGACCATTCATTTCAGTCATTGCCCTTGACTTCTCATTTTCATCACCAAACCTGACAAAGCCATAACCTTTTGGTCGACCAGTGCTGGCATCAACCACAACTTTTGCACCCCTAACAGATGAATATCTACTAGCAAAAGTTTCGTGCAACATGGCATCAGTAACATCTGAAGCCAAATCACCTACAAAAATAGATAGATCAGAACCACCATCTTGACGTCTTTCGCCTGTGCTAAAGGTGGACCAGTTCAGCCGAAATGCTTGATCCGTATTTGGCATTACAGTGCCATTATAGCTTTGCAAGATCTTTTCAGCTGCTGCATGAGAAAGAAACTCAATGAATCCAAATTTCTCTGACTGACCAGTCTGCTTATTACGAATGAGCTTAACGGATATAGCCTGCGTGTAATAAGGCACCAAAAATCAGTCCTGTAATTTATCAAAAAATGTAATAGCAACACTCTTATATGGTGAAGTAAGAGCAAGTCCAATGCTAAATAGATGGAGCTATTGCTATAATTTAGCATTAAGAAGTGATTTTTGGTGCTAAGATAGCACCATGTCTCCAATGGTTGGTTTCAAATCTTGTTTCAAATTTAACCAACTTCCAAATACATCCACTTTTAAATATAAATTTAACAAACTTTCAAGACCCCACACTTTTAGGTACTTTTTTATACATTTCTCTATCTATTCCAACTTTAGCAATTATAGCTCCATCTATCATTTGTTATAAATATAGACCAAATTATAAGTTCTAATTTAGTACAAGATATAGTACATCGCTGGAGTAGGGAATTTTAGTTTATGTTCTATAATATAGATATAGAACAAGATATAGCACACCATTGGACTTGCCCCAAAAAACAGATGAAGAAGTCTGCTCTATTACAGAGTAACAAATAGAAAGGGGGTGATTATGAAACTGACCATACACAAGCAAAGTCAGTTTCATGTGATGCAAACACAATGGCTTAAAACATCTTAAAAAGTAACATAAAGATGTGCATGTGTGTACATTATCAGACACATGAAAATATGAAGGACAACCATCTACAGGCAAAATAGGCAAAGCCAGTTCCATGTGATGCAAACGAGATGGCACAAAACATCTTATTATACAGTGAAGTAACATAAAGACGCTTGTGTGTGTTCATTTGCAAGAGTACTGACACACTTGAAAAATATACAAGACGACCATGCCAAGGCAAATTGGTGAGATATTTTCATGTAAATGTATTAAAGAAATCCTTGATAGCTTAAGCCTTGATATAAGCAGGATCCCAACTACATCTACAAAATGTTTAACTATGTTAATTCAGAAAATTATCAAAATACAATATACAAACTCTTCAATATATCATCAATTGCCACGATTAGTTAGTTACCGCACAAGCTCAGAATTTAGGTACATGACTTGGCAGATCAAATTGACAGTAACAAATTCATCACAAATTTGTAACTTCTTTACTCACAGTGTAGAACCAATAATTGCACTTAATTTTACATTAAGAGATTAATCTTGCAACCATAACTTACATTTTAACTGCAATCCGAAACTTAAAGGAACTCAGCACTACTCCAAAGTTCTTTTCATGAATTCACTACTACTACTATGTTATTTTTAGTTTCCCTAGCATCATGACTTGGCTGATATGCCTACTCTTGGTACAAGAGGTCAAGGGTACGAGTCCTAGTTGAGACAAATTTGTTTTTTAAGTCCACAATTAGGTTACCCAGGCTTCTACTCAAGTTCATCTATAATTTGTTCAAGTATTATCCACTTTTCCTTACCAAGATTAAGCTCTTCTACAGACTAGTATCAAGTATAAGTTTTTTTATCTCAGCAGCTCACAATAGAATAATGGATGCCATCAAAATTTGTTCTACTCCCAAGGTCCACCAAACAGATCCTATTTTGTAACACAAATTGATACTAGTTGACAGATTAACCACTCATAAACCTATTAAAGTGAGACCTAACTGATCTTTTAAAGCTTATAAACAGACCTCAATTTACACCGAGAATGTCGATTTAACTATCGCAAGCACACATGACATGAAAAGATATAGCTACAAGCCTACAACAATAAGCGAGCTTGTAGTTAAGTTTATCCAACACACTAGTCAAACAGAAACTCAAATTCATCCATTAGTAAAAGCCTGCCATAGCCTAGCCAATTTCCAAAAACCACAGCATACCTCTACTTATAACTTTATATTTAGACTCAACAATCTTAAACACAATTAAAACATAAATTCACAAAATTACACATCTCATGTAATCCCAAACAAACAAAATACATACACAACAAGCCCTGAATATTCACTTGAACTAACTGATTCATAATCAAAAACGCAATCATAACGTCAATTAGCACAAGTCATAACTAATTATGTCGATAGACATCTAATTGTATTGTAAACAAAAATGAGACTAGAATTCACTTAATAACAACTTAAATCAAAATCCACAGCCAGTATTCACTTTAATTAATTTATTCGATAATCAAAAACACAATTATAATGTTAATTAGCACAAATCATAACATATAATTACATCAATATACATCTACCATTAAATTGCAACTAAAACCAAACCTAGCAGATAATGAAAAACACAATTATAATGTTAATTAGCACAAATCATAACTCTACATCTAATTACACCGTGAACATAAATTAGACTGAAATCCACTTAAATACAGCTAAATCTCACCTCGCCGCTCGGAGCGAAGCACGATTGAAGATACGCCTCATCCATCCACGCCTGCAAATCGCCGATCCAAATCGTCTTGTTCTCCTCACTCGCGCCTCCAATCTGCTGCGCCAAACTCGCCTGCGGCTGCTGATACTGGTAGCTCTGCTGCTGATAATACGGCGACATGTACTGCGCCGCCTGCTGCTGGTACATCATCTGCTGTTGCTGCTGCTGCATCGCCATCCATTGCTGCTGGTACTGCTGCTGCATCGCCATCCACTGCTGTTGCTGCTGTTGTTGCTGCTGAGTCAACTCGGGAGCGGCGCCGTGGGGAGATGACATGACTGAGTTAGGGTACCGAGTTTTAGAGAGGGAGAGAGTTTGTTTTAGAGAGAGAGAGGTGAAAGTCTGGATCTGGGAGAATGGGGGTTTAGCACATTGGTTTTAACGTAGTTGTTTGAATCCTGGCCGTTGGATTAGCCGCGTTTTTTATTATTTTGAGTCTATTTTGATATTCTAATCTTTACGGGTTTGTTTAACTTCTGTGTTTTTATCTTTAAAAAAAAAAAAAAATTCTGTGTTTTTGCTTTGGAAAATATTAATTACTAATTGTTTTTATTGTTTACATAAAACCTCTTAAAGTATAATTTATGGATAGAGAAATGTTATTGTTACATGTAATTTATGTGTTTTCAAGCTAGTTTGAAACATATATCTTTTTCTAATTTCTTGCAAAAATATTTGTATTTTTTAAATATAACTTTTAAAAAATTATACGTTTTTCCAGATTTAGTATGTTGCAATCGAATGCAACCAAAATTAAAATTCAATGTAACTAATAATAAATCCAAATTTTGCCGAAAATTTTTGATTTGCATTATATTTGGTTGCAAATCATATAAAATAAAACTGTATCGGATTATTTTTAAGAGTTAATTACACTTTGTAACCCCTAAATTTGCTCCAAACGCAGTTTAGTATCTGAACTTTAAAATGTGCCAATATGCACCCTACATTTAACATTCTCATGCAAGTTGTAACTCCTAGTCACTATTCCGTCCAAATCTGCCGTTAATTTTAACTGTTTGAGATATAACAGTGTGTGTATTAGTTTCTAACAGCTACTTTACCCCCTGTGACCCCTCAAAAATTATGTATCATATTTTGAAATTATTTCTAAACACAAGCAACGATGTAAAAAATTTTAAAACAATTTTTAAAATATGTATCTAGATTTAGAATCTGAATTTTTTTTTTACATAAACGATATAACTTATTTTTAAATTTTAAAATATATACATATTTTAAAAATTATTTTAATTTTTTTTTACATTGTTGTGTGTGTTTAGAAATAATTTCAAAATATAATACATAAACTTTGAGGGGTCACAAGGGGGTAAAGTAGCTGTTAGAAACTAATATACACACTGTTACCTCTCAAACAGTTATAGTTAACGGCAGAGTTGGACGCAATAATGACTAGGGGTTACAAATTGTACGAGAATGTTAAGTGTAGGTTGCATATTGCCACGTTTTAAAGTTCAAGTACTAAACTGTATTTGGAGCAAACCTAAGAGTTACAAAGTGTAAATACTCTTTTTTTAATTACAAACAAATTTTCATAAATATTCATTAACGAATCTAATGTCCATCATCTAATAACCTTGTGGTGTTTGATTTTGAGTACTATGCGATATGTACCCTATTAATATCCTCACTAGCATCAATATCCTCAGTGAAATTATTCAAAAATTTGTTTAAAAATACTATAATGAAAGGAACATAGGAGTTTGTCGCTAGATATTTGACTAAATAGGAACGTTCACTTCCTATAGAACCTATCACTAAAATACCCCTAGAGAGGGATAAGGCTAAGTGGAGTGAAAAGGGTTTCCATGAGATGGTAAATATAACTATTAACCCCCACACGAGGTTTTGCGAATAAGTGATTGTCTGATAATAAGCGAGGAATATCCGTCTTTCTGCTAAACAGGATGTATTGAACTCATAATTCATTAGATACTTTTTATGAATGTCCCGTAATTATTAATTACAGGGTGTCAATTCGTTTTTAATATCTATACTATTCTCACAAATTGTATTGTATTTTATAATAATTTGTAGTATTAATTAAATAAATAAATAAATTTGCACAACAATAAACTCACGAAATACTGAATATTAATATCACAATTATTCGGCCGTGTTAAAGAAGTTTATAATTACTACAATCTTGTATTACTTTCAAAATATTATCATAGTTAACAATTAATATTCATATATCATATATGGACAACGGTTTCGAAACAAGCGGAATAGAAAATGAGAAAACAACAAGTGAGACGAAAGAAGTATATTTCATTATTGTTTAGTACTATATAATGAAAAGGTGTTTAAAATAGTTGTTTTATATAAATAAATATTTGTTTTAGAAAAAGAATTAGGGCATGTCAAAAAATAAGTCTTATTTTTTATGACAAACAGTATATAGTTTTATAAATTGCGTAAACTTTTGATTTATGGTATTCTAAATTTTTGAAAATTATAAAATTTTTAGAGCCAAATCAAATTATTTAATTAAAATCATACATTAACTGTATTCGGACTAAACGAAGGGAGCTCGAGATTATTAAGCGCATGTTTGGGAACAGTGCTTCTAGCTTTTTTTGATAAAAAGTTGACTTCTACTTTTCTTGGTCCGTTTGTGTAATAAGCTCAAAAGCGCTTAAAAGAATTTCTTAAAAAAAGCTGAGAATATTAGCTTTTGTTTCAGAACTTCTACTTCTTTCCCAAACAGTTTAATCACTTATAAATTTTAATTTACTTCTCGTTTCTAATCAACTTTTTTTTTTACTTTAAGCAATAAGCATTTTTTTTAAAATCTTCATGTTCTTAATACCCAGTTAACAAACCAACAAAACCGAACTCGTGCACAAGACGAAGAGCCTCTTTGTCTGGGCATAAACTTCGGACTTTAAATCATCTATGATTTTAAACTGAAAAATGTGTGTTTGTGTAATAAGTCAAAAGTCGGCTTAAAGTCAAAAATAAGCCAGAAACCGACTTAAAGCCAGAAGTTAGTTTGAGGTACTTTTTCAGCCACTAAATTTTTTTTATAAAAATTACTCCTAATTCATAAGTTACTCATAAATCACTTTTATTTTTTATATTTATATTTTTATAATATATAAGTCATTAATAAGTCAATATTATCTAAACAGACATTTTAAACTCTAAATTTATCTGATAAATAACGTTAAATCGTAAGTCATGTTAAGTCACACACAATAAACTCAACCAAACCCGCTAGAAGACAATTTTGTCTACTCACAATTCAATTCATTTGCGGTCCTGATCAACACATTGCCATCGCACACTCATGAGTCCTCATGATTCATGAGCTGTGTTCCTCTCATATTTGACCGGATCTGGTTTTAGCTATTGCGGTCATCCATTTCTGCATTGTATATATGTCACAACTTCTATTTTCTCAATCCAAGTAGTCGAAACTAACAGCAGGGGTGTGCATTTGATTCGGTTAACCGAAAACCGTATTGAAATATAAAGTGAGATTACAAAATAAAATAAAACTAATTTGTTAAAATAAGTATTCCATAATATGCGAGTACTTTCGTGAAAGTTTAATATCCACTTTTCATGTTTTGTTTTTAAGTATAATATAGTATAATATAAATAGAGATATTACTTTAAAGTGATAACATGAAGTAAATTAAAATAGTATTAACGTATTTCGTTGAAACATATTATCGGTTGTATATTTATTGTTTGTAGCATAAAATCTCCTGGATCTAATTTTATGGTACATCACGCAAATTGGTCTTACTTTGGATTATTTGACAGAGAATATAGTAGTCCCATCCTATGAAGGTGTCTTTATGAGGCCGCGTCACAAGGCTGGAGGCTAGATGGTTAGGTGGTGACGAGGCTGTAGGCCAGGTGGTTAGCCTAGACGAAGAAACACTGCATTGTAGAAGGGTTTGGTTACCCCCAACTCAGACTTCCATCATGCGGATCCAGGGTTACTCTTAGCAGTGCTTCATCCAGAGCTTCAACTGTCGGGATGACAATCAGAGTTGCAGCTAGCAGGGCTTCCTCCGCCTGCGTAGAAGCTTACTAAAGTCATACTAAAACCCTTCATCTTTATTTCTGGGAGGACGAGTTGGAGATGGACTTAGAGTGTTGCATCTATCTTTTTATCCACGAATTAAGGAATAAATACACTTATTTTGGAGATAATTCGTACATGTATACATGATATATGTATACAATTGGACATGTATTAATTTGAAAGGTTTCAAGTAGCCTACTTGGAGTAGGATTTCTTGGATAATCATGAAAGAAGTTGATATATCACAATATTTATCCCTAATCAGTTGGGATAATGACCAATCACATGGCAATACTTGTCTGAAGAACTACATCGGGCTTGATTTCTATAAATACGGTATGTAGGTATTTTGCAAATGGTTGGACTCACGATTTCTACACTCTAGAAACACACGTATAGCTTCTGTGATTATTTTCTGAGCACATGCGAGAAAAAATAACATTATTTCGACTTCTTTACCTAGCGATTTTGCAAGCTCGGCCCCAAAACAAACCCTATTGAGAGATAGATTTCTAGTGTGATTATTTTTGTTTTTAGCAAGATAATAATAATATAAAAATGACTAAAAGAACATGACCAAAACAAAAAACATGAACAAAAAGTAAGACTACAAATTATACCAATGTTGGATTATTATATTTAATTTAATTTTATAGATTCATCATGTACTACTCCTGTATTTTTACTATACATATTCGAATAATCAGATCGGCCGTTGATTACATTTCTATCACAATTAAACGACGTAAAATATTAATTAATTTTTTTAATCAATTTTCAAAAGGTGAGTTAATTAGAAAATTCAGTCCACATTCAACCTCAATTTCCCTCAAACTGAACGAACAGACGGCTACCAACTCAAGTAGCAAAATCTGTAGCCTGCAAAACAAGTTCGAGTCAACGGCCTGCGTAGATACTGTTCAACACTACATCCATCTAGAAATATCTTAGTAAAATCATCACCAGTCATAAATTATTTCTCCCGTTACTTCATAGGTCGACCGACTAATATATATTGACATTCATTTTAATATTTTTATAAAATTTTATTTTATAATTTTTTTTGATTTTTATGAATTAATTTTTTCTATTTAAATTTTTTTAGAGGAAAATTAAAAAAAATATTATAAATTATATTTTATCAAAATACATGCCGAACAATGAAAAAAATCGTAATAATTGAGATGTTGGGAAAAATTATATCAATGTATAAACACATTTTGCCTTGTTCCTGATATCTAATGAAATTCAAAATCCATCCACGTAGAATAAATATTATCGAGATCATGTCATTAATATATGATCACGATCTCAATACAAATTTTATACCACTTTGGTGGGATGAAAAGAAAAGAGAATGAAATTAAAAATTGTAAAAAATTTTACGAAGGATATAAGAAAGTATGAACAATAACGATTAAAAATAAGTGAATGCAAATATTTTATGATAAAAATTATTGGAATATGAAAATTGAATGAATATTTCATCCAAAATATGTGACTAAATTTTGAGTTCAATTATATAGAATAGAACAATTGAGATAATAAAAATTGTACTCTTTTGTCTCATTTATTTTTATTTTTATACCATTTTTATTCTGCGAGTCACATCATTTCTGTACATTTCAAAAATAATAACTTTTAATAATATGAAACATTATTACACGAACTACTTTATTTCACTATAGCTATTTTAAGATAATATAAACACGACTACACTCACTATTTCCCTCCACTATCACAGATTTATTATTAAATATAAATGGATCCTACTATTTTACTCATTTTCCATCTAATTTTATGCATTTTTTACGCATTTTCTTGATTTATGTGTTCACACCCAATATATATAATTAGATATACTAGCAATATATATTATTGGATGGAACAAAAAGAGTAATTATCTCTTATCACTTAAAAACATATCTGCCTCTCTCATTTTTTTACATATATTTGCCATCACTCGACACGCATTTTAAGGCACATATAAAACATAGTTTCATAACTTTTTTTTTGGAACTCTCTTTTTTGTATGAAAACTTATATAATATATATAGAGTTGGGCTCTTTAGAGACCAATTAGTTTGGAGTCTATGGAGACCCTATCTTATGCCATTAAATTAAAAGAACAATGAACGGTAGATCTGAGGTACACGTGTCATTTTTTTTATACTTTAAAAAGTATTGGATAATTGCGTATACGGTTTCGTATTACTCGTAGGTTTACACGATCCCGTTTGTGAGACATTTATTTGACAGTTACAGTCAATTGTTATCCATAACTTTCTCCTCCAAATCAAAATCAAACAATCTACGGGATAAGAACATCAACGCAAATTGAGTGCAGAACAATGAGTGCAGAACAACGGGATCACACATTACAAAACTGACAGTGAAGGAAAGCTTCGATCGGAAACAACATGAATTCATGTTCAACACAAATTGAGTGCAGAACGGGATCATACATTACAGAACCGATAGTGAAGGAAAGCTGTAGTGGGAAACAATAGGAGTTCATGTTTTTGTCCACCCAAATCAAGTGTAGACATATAATCTACAAGATTTTCGACTATTCTGTTGTGTTATAGATTTGATGTTGACTAGATGATCGGTGCATGTCGGTATGGGGGAACAATGTGTTGTTCCTAAAATATTTGTAGAACTGAAGCTTGTGATTGACAAATGGGTGTTGTTTAGGTGTTGACGCATTCCTAAATCTGTTGTTCAAATTTGTAATGTGCTATATGATCTATGATTTCTTACATCTATGTGTACAGTTCCTCACTTGTGAATGGGTTATGCTGTTAATAGTTCTCTTAGGGGTTTGAAACAAGCATAAGGTTCAAGTCACTCATACATGTGATGCTTCATATATTTCCCACACCCAAATCCACCTCCTTTAATCCCTTAGTGTCAAGTCTTTTGCCATAGATTGTGGCCATGCGCCTTGTACTAAACAAGAGTGAAAAGAGATGATTACAAGTTTCAAATCTTTGTAATTTCTCGAAGAAGAGATTCAATCAGTGGTTAGTTGCTGATTTGCGAAACAGCAAGAAAAGGTCTTTCCGAGAAGATAATAGCAGAGGGACAAATTGGAAATAACGAAAACGACTCATGCGAGGAACAGAACAGGGGGACAATACGTATACATACATATCACTAAACTTGGGCTTACGAAAAACAGCATCCTGAAATGGCGCTGTAAACGGTTATAAAGCTTTTATACGGAGTATAGACTATACAAGATACACACATATATTACCGAGTGTTTTTATAATTATAAATTGAAAAAATAGCAGTCGTTGGATTAAAGCTGATTGAAGGGCCATGATGGAGGACTCCAATACTCCAAGTAATTGCGGTCTCCACAGAACTTAGGCCAATATATATATATATATATATATATATATATATATATATATATATATATTTATTCAAAAGATATAAAATTCAAAATAATTTATCAAACTATATTTTATAAGAGTATTAGAATGCGTGTCGAAGTCCTCGTCCTCGTCCCCGATGTAAACAATCGAGAAGGACACAGGAATAAAATTTCATCTTACTCTTCCTCCATTTCGATCCATCCAAATTCCAACACCTTGCTTTGATTGTGCTCTAATTCACAACTCACAAGACAGGTGGGAAAATAATTCAGAACTACTTAAACTTCACATTTCTTACAACAACGTAATGAATGAGACTTCTCCTCGTCCACTTCCAACAACCACTCAACCACTTATAAATATTACACACTCCATCACATCTCTCTCTTACACCAAAACACTCATTTCAACAAACACAAAATGAGCTCTTCCGACACACAAACACTCCACAGTTTCCCACCCTTCTTTCAGATCCTCCAAAACGGCGTCGTCAAGCGCTTTTTCGACGATAAATTAATTTCCCCCACTAATGACACTCCAGACAGCCACGGGGTCATCACGCGAGACGTCGTCGTTCCGTCTGAGAACAAAGTTGGCGCGCGTCTCTTCTTGCCCGCGAATTCTGACCCGACCCGGAAGCTCCCGGTTCTGGTTTATGTCCATGGAGGCGCGTTCTCAATCGGGTCGGCTTTTTCCGAGGCTTACACCAATTATGTGAGCTCTGTTGTGGCTGAGTCCGACTTTATCGCGGTCTCGGTTGAGTACAGATTGGCGCCGGAGAATTTAATGCCGGCGTGTTACGACGATTCTTGGGAAGTTTTCAAATGGGTCGCGTCGCATGGGTCGGGTCAAGGATCCGACCCGTGGCTGACAGAGCGTGCTGATCTGACACGTGTTTTTGTGGCGGGTGATAGTGCAGGCGCGAATATCGCGCATGATTTAGTGATTCGGGTCGGGGCGGGTCAGGACGGGGTCGGGTTGAAGATTTCGGGTATAGTCCTGATGCATCCTTACTTTGGAAATGATGAGGTGACTCCAATGATGAAGGTGATTTTTCCGGGTATAACCGGGTACGACGACCCGAGATATAACCCGGCTGCGAATCCGGGTTTAATGGGTGGGATCCAGTGTGGTAAGGTGTTGGTTTGTGTTGCTGAGAAAGATAGGATAAAAGACAGGGGAGTGAAATATTATGAGGTGCTGAAAAAGAGTGGATTTCGAGGGGAAGTTGAGTTTGTGGAGACCAAGGGGGAAAATCATGTGTTTCATTTGTTTAACCCGGGTTGCGAAAATGCTGGAGAGCTTATGAAATCAGTGGTCTCGTTTTTAAAAAATTAGAAATAAATTATATTATAGCCGGGTCGCACTCTAGTAATAACAGGAAATTCCTGAGCGAGTTGCATAATTTTCATGTGTGCGGAATATGTGCAGAACAATAGTTCTCACGTGTTCTAGTTCTCGACTGAGTTTAATGTAAGGGATTTCTGGTTCAATTACTTGATTCAATATGTTGCATTATGCACTTATAATTGTGCTGAGTATGACAAGATAATTTATTGTTCTTGTTAGTTTTATATCTACTTATTTCTACACAATATTTGGTAATGTGTTGTGTCGATTGCTTGATATTTGATAGAATTGTCGTGACACTGGCTGCGATCATGAGAAGTTAAACTAAACCTCAAACCTAAGCTCATATGAGAGTACATTATGAAGTCAGGAACTCAGGATACCTAAAGCTTGACATAATAAAATTGTCAATGCTAAATATAATGAAAACTACAGCACTTGGCACTTGGACCTCCAAGAAGCTAAGCAAGAGTCTAATACTTTCCCCAGATCGCGATTAAGGAGCTGGTTTGCATGCTACGTGCATAACCAGGCGCTTCTATGTTAGTAATTCAGTATCATGAGTTCGACTTGAGAGCTTTTTGTTCATCAGCTCAATACTATAGCATTGTCTCTAAAATTCTGACTGAACAGAAAACTGTTGTTAGTATGTTGCATATAAAAAGTGTTGACCAAATAGCTTAACTTTGCCTCTTCAATAGCTTCTTGTGTATGTTCTCAATCATCTGCCCAGAACTTATCGGGCACAAACGATCTGTTCTTGTGTTTCTGTAACATGTAGATGGGCTGCTCCGTAAACACGTTTTGATAGCGTTTTTACTTGTATGTTGTAGGCCTCCCTTCTATTCTGAGATGATGTTTATAACCATTACATTTCACTTGTGAAATTCAGTGGTGCTATCGGAACTGCAACACTAATCGTTTTACTTCTCCGACCCAATTCTACTAGCTGATATATCAGGTATGTACGGTTTGAATATATGCACACACACTCAGGTACGTAGCACAGATAAACAACCTAGATCCGGTGCATCAGTATAAAAATTCAAGAGAAACAGAGTGATCGAGATGCACATCATATCACTCAGACTCATAACATTGAACTCCTCCAGGAGGTGTTGATGTTATAGGCTTCCCCATATGGCAGATACCTCCAGAGTCCAGGCTGGTGCTTGAAATCAACATTCTAGTGAACAAATGAAATATAACTAATCAAAAGATTATATAAGAACATATGCAGATAGAGAGAGGTGCGTACGATTGCAAAGCATCCTTAAACTTAAACGAAAAGCACATATATAAGATTGAAAGACATATATTGCATGCATCTCTTTGTTGAAATGAATTAAATGAGAATACAGTGGCGTCTGTTTCAAATTCTGAAGGCTCAAAACAGACATCTGTGTTTACTCCAATATCATATGCAGGGTCTGTATGAGAGCCAGTCTGAGGGTGCATGAAGGTCTAGTAAGACGATAGGATGGATCCGGATCCTAGTGTCAGTGTTGAATATGAGTAATTTTTTAACTCAAAAAGTGCTTTCAGAGAAAATAAGTCTTAGTCACATTTTTTTTATAAAGAGGGCCAACCATATTTTTTTGAAAAGAAGTTGATTTTCAGTTTTTACGGGAACTATAAAAATTAATCAAACAATTATCGTTTTATCTTACAATTTAAAATAAGTAAATTTTTAGAAAAAATATGAATCAGTCATCTAATTTCTATTACAACATTTTTTTTTTATCAACATCTATTCGAGTTGTACAACAATTTTCAAACACTATCCCAAACTAACCCGGGGTCGTTACAAGTTAATTGAGATTTTTCGGGGTACAGGTTTTAAAAAAATTGCAAAAATAAGATTATTTGAATATACTCCCTCCGTCCCCCTCAATTGTTTACATTGGAGGGGGACACGGAGACCAAGACAATGTATGAAAAATGAGTAAAGTTAGATGAAAAGTGGGTAAAGTGGTGGGACCTATCAATATTTAATAATAGATTTGAGATAGTGGAGGAAAGTAGTGGGTGTAATAGTAGTTTTTATTGTTAAATATGACATAGTGGGGGAAGATAGTGGGTGTAATGATGGAAAAAACTTACTATTTATAGTAACGTAAAAAAACGAGAGGTACTTCCCAAAATAGTAACGGTAAAGAAATGAGAGGGACAGATGGAGTATAAAATAATAAAATAATAAAACTTAACTATTTTAATAAAACTTACCAACAAAAATTCGTCAACCTAGCTACTGTTTAGCAGCCCACTTTGCTGTTTCAGAAGCCCAACCCACAATATATTTGTAAAGCAAACCACAATTATATCTAAAAATATCTAAAAAGACAAAATAAATGGTAGAAACAATTGCAAAATGTCCCATTAAATCACCATAGAAATTATCTCAGATATTTCCAAAATAATAATCTTCAACACAACTCTTCCTCCCCAAGCCACTAATAATTTTACAAATTTTGAATTTACATAAATAAATAATAAATATTATTATTATTTTTAAACTTTAAAATTTGAATCATCAATATATATTTTTATTTCTCTGTTTTATCTTCATATACTCGAACTTCCTGTTATCTCTTTATATACACACCTATACGTACACGCCGCTGTATCTATACATTGGCGATGGAGCGAGCCGTGCTTCTCCGGTCAATCTCCGGCACGACTTCGCGAGTATGTACACGTCTGTTCTCTAGTAAAGTTTGTAACTTTACGGCGAAACGACACCGTAGCGTCTTGAATACTCGCCGGCGGTCACTTCTCCTGCAGCATCTCCGCCTCATTTCAACTTCGCCGAGTTCAGTTCATCTGAATAGACCCTTTTGCCCTCTCGCGCCTCGCGCTATCGCGACTTCTGCTCCGCAATTCTCGCCAGGTTAAATTGATGATATTTGCTTATCTAATATTTGCTATTTTTAGTGTTTAATGGTGTTAAATTTGGTTGATTTAATGAATATTTTGGTTTGTTCTAATTATTTTTCTGCAGCTTTAATTAATTTCTGAGCTTTAGCTATTTTTGTTGCATTTTTTTTGCTTAATTTTGTTATTTTGGTTGATTTTATGAATTTTTTGGCTGTTTTTAGTTAATTGCTGAGTTTTAGTTAATTTTTGAAATTTTTGGAGTTCAATTCTGGTTAATTTCAGATTTTTTTGGTTGTTTTGATTATTTTTCTCGGGTGTTCAATGAATTGCTGACCTTTAGTCAATATATCCATTTTCAGTGTTTAAAATGTCCACTTTTGGTTGTTTTAATCAGGTTTATCAAGTGTTTGATTAATTGCTGAGTTTTAAATATTTTTCAAGCATTTTTATATTTGATTTTGTTGTCTTTAGGTAAATTTGGCTAATTTTGGGGTTTTGTGGTTGTTATAGATGTTTCTGATGCTCCAGAAAAGCTTGGATTCGAGAAAGTGTCGGAGGAGTTTATTGAAGAGTGTAAATCGAAGGCTGTTCTGTATAAACATAAAAAAACAGGTGCTGAAGTCATGTCGGTGTCGAATGATGATGAGAATAAGGTGTTTGGTGTTGTTTTTCGAACTCCTCCGTAAGTATTTATTGCATTTCAGCAGACACTCAGTCATTTATGTAGTTGTATTGTGTATTTGTATCTCAGTTATTTGTTATAGGGCTGGCTAAGAGTTTTGTTTATTTGCTTGAATTTTTATAGGATTAGAGCTTAGGGGCTAGTAAAGCTGATAAACAACTAAGAGACAGGGTCTTGCATAATTGCATTAGAGTAAACGAAATATATATGTGGAGAGTTAAACTGTTAAGCTGTCAAATATATTGACCGTTGACTTGAACCTTCAGGAATAATTAATAAGTTGGTATTTTTACGCGGACTAGTAATTATGAAAAGATTTGAACTTTCACACTATCAATAAATTGCGATGGATGTCATTGTAAAAGTGTAAAAGGTATCAATATGTCATCTTTGATTCACTAAGCTTTTTCGAACAACACAGAAATTGAATTGTTACAATGTTTCGATATTAAAAGTTTTCAATTAATTATTTTTGAGAAGACAAGACACGACGATGCAATTCATAGGTGTGCTGGCGTATATCGTAAGTTAATTTAATTTGTTGTAAACAGTTTTGAAACATATCTAACCTTATCATCCAAGAAAGAAAAGTAATATTACAAAATTAAAGTAGTTACAAAAATGTAACAACCCAGTAACAGAAATTACGGAAGAAAGAGTTGCAGAAGGTCCTACTATATTACCATTAAAATTGTCTTATGTATCCAAGAATATCGATTTCTGTACAACTTTAATTCACCAAGCTAATAAACAGCCATGTCGAAGTAAAGTCATGTGTAGAGATGACTGTGGAACTCTAGAACGTGTTGGCTCTGGTCTAAATACTACAGGAATTGTAAAAAAAATCAATTCAATTTGGCCAGCGTTTTTACCGAGGAAGATATGAACTTTACGAAAATAAAGGTCAGATATCTTTCCACTATGCCCTTGAAGACGAGTGATTACGATGTTACACGTTAGTAACTAGATGTATGTGTAAAGTGTAAACTCGTTCAAGTTTTGTTAATTTTGTTAAAGGGTGGTTTAAAGATATCGCCCTAACAAAAAATTTTGGCTGGATCTTGACAAAGACTACCTATGTCTCTGAAGTAGGTCCACACTTCTAATGGTGCTCCTGTTGTACAATTTTATAATCTATTTGAAGTGATTACGTGGTGTTTATATGATTGTGATCTATCATAGTTCTGTACCCATGAAGCTGATAAACCGAGTCCTGAGGATGACAAGATTATTTTCTTATCTGATAATGTATATAATTAGGTTCAAAGAAATTTAAGCATTATACTTGCTTTAATGTATGGACTCCTTACCTGGAATCATATTGTTTCAACATTTTCTTGATACATATAACTGAAAATGCAGAAAAGATTCTACTGGAATCCCTCACATATTGGAACATAGCGTACTCTGTGGTTCAAGAAAGTATCCTTTAAAAGAACCCTTTGTTGAACTATTGAAGGGGAGCTTGAACACTTTTCTGAATGCATTTACATATCCCGATAGGACCTGCTATCCTGTTGCATCCACAAATGCAAAGGTAAAAGAATTTACTGATTTTACTTTAATGAAATATTGACCAGGATCTATCATATAATGCGTTGTCTATTTTTCAAATAGGATTTTTATAATTTGGTCGATGTCTACCTGGATGCTGTCTTCTTCCCCAAGTGTGTAGAGGACTTTCAGACTTTCCAACAAGAGGGCTGGCATTATGAGCTGAATGATCCTTCAGAGGACATAACATACAAAGGTTCTTTCATTTCTGATCAATCTTTTCTTTTTTCCTTCTGGAAGAACACAATTGCACTTGCAGTCGTGTATATAACTTTTATACTACAAACTCAAGTTTTTCTTTCATGCCTTCTTAGGTGTTGTATTTAATGAAATGAAAGGTGTTTATTCTCAGCCAGATAACATACTAGGCCGAAGTTCTCAACAGGCAAGTTTGCGACTCTCCCTTATGAGGTTATGTCATAGATCTGTGTGGTGCTTCTTTCAAGCACACTTCCTCACATTATTTGGGTGCATCCAACTTATATGAATCTCATCTTTTTATGCAATGTGTAAAATATTAAGGCACATTGTAAATTATATTTACATGTATTTTATGTCACTATTGAAAGAGCCCTCGATTTGGTTTTCTTCAAACAATCAAGAGGGAGTAGTCACTGAGTCCAATGCAAAAGGCCTCTAAGTATAGTTTAAATATATACTTCATACTTTTTTTTTTGTCACAATAAAAATATACTTCATACTTGTATTAAAGTAATATGTGTATCTTATAGAAGTTCTGATATCTTTATACTTTTCCAAAATACCTCTGCTATAACATATATGAGATACCTATCTGGAATGAATTGTTCTTTTTTTATTCAATTATTGTGCAATGCATTCATATGACGTAGTTTGCTGGAATATTTCTTGGTTTTAAGAACTACTTTTGTTTGGTTAGCATAACCCCTGGGCACAAAAATTTGGTAGTGTTTGAAGATTATTAGTTTCTTCTAATTAAACAAGTGAAGACAGTCTTACATTACTTATTCAAGAAAAAGAAGAAGATAGTCTTTCATCATCAAACACAGCACTTCATGTGTTGTGTTCTTCAATTTTTTTTTGATGCAGGCATGTCTAAATGAAAAGCATTTCTGTTATTGCAAATGTATCATAACATCCCTAAAATATATAGCTGATTCAGCTTAAATTTGAATGAACTTTGAGTTCATGATTTAGATATTGTTGTTTATGTTATCATAGAAGTTCAAGTAGAGCAAGTAAGCAGTATTACTAACTGTCACATTTTTTTACAGGCTGTTTTTCCGGACAATACGTACGGCGTTGACAGTGGTGGTGATCCGCTAGTTATTCCCAAACTCACATTTGACGAATTCAAGGTTTGCATCATTTGCAGTTCACTTATTAAAGTAGTAACTAGTAACAAAGCCACATAATTTGATCCCTTATGTGCCTTCCCGTGGCTTGTCTTAAATTTGAAGTACCTGTTTGCTTAGAAACTAGTATTTGATCTTTGAACCGCTGATACAAGTTCAATTGATATCCATTCAGAGAAACAGTAGATCATATTGTAAGCCCATCTGGCTTACCTTCAAAATTTTAACTTGTTAGTTACTTAATTTTGAGAAAGAGTAGATCATATTGTGAGCCCATCTGGCTTACCTTCAAAATTTTAACTTGTTAGTTACTTAATGTTGAAAACGAGTCCATGTATAACCTTAGGGTGTTAGAGGAAGGCTCCAAATGGATCTTATGCTATATTTCAACACTCCCCCTCACTCGAAATCCCATTTTTGGGTTGAAGAGTGGATCACGGGCGCCCATCTTTGGGGCTATTAATGCCTTCGTGTCCTTATTAAATTGTGAGAATATTGGCGGTGACGGAGGGTCGAACTTGAGACCTCTGTCAAACCAGAGCTCTGATACCATGTTGAAAGCCAGTCCATCTAAAACCTTAAGGTATTAGAGGAAGGCACCAAATGGATCTTATGCTATATTTCAACACTTAAAAAGTTGTTCTTATAATTATCTGTCTGTTTAAATAGTTTTATATGATAAGGTATACTACTTTATTAAAAATGGCAAACAATGAAGTGCATGTGGCAAGGAGATTAATGTTAAGTCAAATTCCAAACTTAAAATAAGTAAGTAAAATACTTACCTATTTCCAGCTTAATGATATTCAACTCTTAATAAGTTGATGTTAAGTCATAAGATTAAAAACATAACAACTAGCAAAAATTCTTGGACTTAATTTGAAAGTTATATGTTACTTTTCATTGACACAAACACCCTGAGGACCTCACTGCATAAATACTTGAGCAAGGAATCACCCATCTCATAACCATCAGGTAAGGGTAAGAGTGAATGAAAAATATAAAAGACAGATGTTAAATTGCTCCGACATTTCAAACTGATTTCAAATCACGCCAACATGCATTTGCCACTATGTATTGTTTGATTGCTGTTCTTTGACTTTAACTTCACGTGGTCTAGAAATAGGGGGATTGTGTTTAAACCTTTATTTGACCTTTGTTTGTGGATTAAACCATATATATAATGAATACAAGAAAAGTTTGACCCCCTGGATTATTTTGTAATTCTGTTTTTTTTTTCCTTTCACTTATGCAGGAATTTCACCGCAAATTTTACCATCCCAGTAATGCCAGGATATGGTTTTATGGAGATGACGACCCAATTGAACGCCTACGCATTTTGAGTGGTATTTGAGTTATGCCAAAATTTTCTTTGTAGTTGCATTTGTTTGAGAAAAAGGTTCAGAATTAAACTGTAGAACTGTTCAAAATCAAATTCTAACATCAGGTGGCTAGTAGCTGTTAGTTGTTTCATAAGTTCTTTAGACATGCTTACGTAGTAGGTTAACCAAGGCCCTTTCATATGTGTTTAGGTATATAAGATTACCTAGGAGCTAGGCACGGCCGACTTGGGAGTGTACAGGGATCTTAGAACAGTTTTAAAGTATCCACTGATGATTAGTAGACCTTGAACATGTAATCTTTCATTCGCTTGACTTCCCTTTAATCCCGCTCTTGTAGTCAAAAGTTTTGGGAGTGAAACCAATTGTTATCTTACTTGAATTAGTTCTGCTTCTCTCCTTATCTAAAGCTCACTTTTATTTTATTCATCTTCTGTCCTCCCTACTGAAAACTCCGAAGCAGGGGTTTATATATTTTTAGCTTGTGTGCTTATATATAAAAGAGTAGTTCTGGCAGTATTAAGATCAGTTACAGTAACATATTCCCAGTCTTATTATTATATTAGGCATTAGCATATGCTGTATGAACTATACCGTGACTTAGTTTAACTTTTCTCGTGCTCATTTGCAGAATATCTAGATATGTTTGATGCAAGTTCTGCTGCCAGCGAATCAATAATTAAACCCCAGAAACTATTTACAAAGCCAGTAAGGATAATTGAGAAATATCCTGCTGCGGAAGGTGGTGAATTAAAGAAGAAGCACATGGTTTGCCTTAATTGGTTGATATCTGATAAACCGCTGGACCTGGAAACTGAACTAGCTCTTGGTTTCCTGGACCATCTACTGTTGGGAACTCCTGCTTCTCCTTTAAGGAAAATCCTTCTTGAGAGTAGTTTGGGAGAGGCCATAGTTGGGGGAGGAGTTGAGGATGAGCTACTTCAGCCCCAATTTAGCATCGGTTTGAAGGGTGTTTCTGAAGAGGACATTCAAAAGGTGGAGGATTTAGTCATGGATACTCTAAAATCTTTGGCAGAGACAGGTTTTGATACGGAAGCTGTGGAGGCATCTATGAATACAATAGAGTTCTCTTTAAGAGAAAACAACACTGGGTCATTTCCGCGCGGCTTGGCACTAATGCTTCGTTCCATGGTAGGGACGCTATTATATTGTGCTCCTGTTCTTTGACAGGCTAGGTTTACTTTTTCTCCACCTTGATTTTTTTATATATTCTTACATCATATATATGTAATTATGTATGTATAGGGGAAATGGATTTATGATATGGATCCATTCGAACCACTTAAATATCAAAAACCTTTGATGGCTCTAAAAGCCAGGATCGCGGAGGAAGGCTCCAAAGCTGTTTTTGCCCCACTGATAGAGAAATTCATCTTGAACAATCCTCATCGTGTTACCATTGAGATGCAGGTATCTTTGTATTTACAGAAAGGCAGAACTCTTTCTTTGGATAGGGATCGCATTATCTCATTTGAATTTTATGAATTGCACTTTTGTTCTTTTCAGCCTGATCCAGAGAAGGCTTCTCGTGATGAAGCAGACGAGAAAGAAATCTTGGACAAACTAAAGGCGAGTATGACTGAAGCAGATCTTGCTGAGTTGACTCGTGCTACTCAGGAGCTACGCTTAAAGCAGGAGACTCCTGACACTCCCGAGGCCTTGAAGAGTGTACCAAGCCTATCTCTAGAAGACATACCCAAAAAGCCTATAGAAATTCCGATTGAGGTCAGTTTATTACCATATCTTCTACTCCCTCCGTCCCATTTTAGTTGTCACATTTGGTTTTGTGCCGGTCAAATTGACCAAAGTTTGACTGAAATTTATTAATATTTTATCAATTGAAAAAATAGAAAAAATATGTCACCGGAAAAAACTTTTAATCTATTTTAAGATGTAATTTTCAGTTTTTTAAAATAATGAAAGAGTGACTTATAATCTTTGGTCAAAACTTGGTCAATTTGACCAACAATAATAGAAATGTGACAACTAAAATGGAACGGAGGGAGTATTTTGGTAAACCTAAATATATTCATGTTCGAAATGTTCTTACAGAGTGTCCTTTTGGGAATTGCAGATTGGGGATATTAATGGGGTAAAGGTATTGCGGCATGACCTCTTTACTAATGATGTATTGTACAGTGAAGTTGTGTTCGACATGAGTTCACTGAAGCAAGAGCTTCTTCCTCTGGTGCCATTGTTCTGGTTAGATGCAAATTTATGCTAGTTTGACTACATCTCTGCATTAATTTTACGAATTATGTGATATTATTAAGATTTTATGATATCTGGTATTGTGTTCCATTGTTTGCTACCATTTCGAAAGTTGTAGCAGCTCCGCAGAGGGTTTCTTCCTGCAATGTATTGTTTTTCTTGTGTATCGCTGTTGGAACAAACACATCTTTGGATTATTGTGGGATCGAGAAATAGATGTGAAACATTTTACCTTACATTACGCCCCTTTTACATCATCGAACAGACTAAGGGGAAAAATTGTCCGTGTGAAAGTTATAAGCATATTGTTCGAAACTTGAAAATCATTAATATAACAAAGTGTATTTGAAGTGTCAGGTTAATTTTTTTTTTAATCCTTGCAGAGTTGGAACTATTAGACATGAGCTTATTATTTAAATTATGATATAATTATATGCATTAAAGTCCTAAAACAATTTTACAAAATTGTTGACAGTCAATCACTGATGGAGATGGGTACAAAAGATATGGATTTTGTACAACTCAATCAATTGATTGGAAGAAAAACTGGAGGGATATCCGTCTATCCCTTCACATCATCAGTGAGAGGCAAAGTGGATCCATGTAGTCATATCATTGTTCGTGGCAAAGCGATGTCCGGACGCACTGAAGATATGTTTAACCTGGTATAGTTTGCTTTTCATACTTGAAAAAATATATTATTAACTGCAAGAACTATACACGCTCTCTCCTGAATTTGTTTACTGTGTTATAAATAATTTTTATCGTGTGTAAAAGTTAGTTTATTGTCAAGACTGTGTATCTGAATCTTCCCTATTAATATATATAAATAATGTTTATAGTCTGTAAAAGTTAGTTTATTGTCAAGACTTGTGTATCGGAATCTCCCCTATGAAGGTTTATCTAAACATCAGTAACACATATATTTACTTGTGTATATGTATCTCATGACTAATAATAAAATAACAATAGCAGTGGGTCTCAACTATAGACTATCTCATGACGCATAATAAAAATAACGATGACACTGGTTTTTGACCAATTCTCCTAAAGGTTTTCTCCGTTCTCATCCCCTTTATGACTGATAAAAATCTTTATTAGGCTTGGTTTTGTATATATGGGGTTCTTAATTTGGTGTTCTTTATAAATTGGCCTTCTACAAAGTAGCTAGTTGCCTCTAGGTACTGACATGTTGGATTATTATGCCAATTTTCGCTGGTTCCACTAAATAAAACTTATCAGTATTTCTTTGATCCAGTTATAATAAGAGGGTAAGAATTTTGTGAAGTGCTTTATTTAGTGCTGAGTGAAGGTTGTTAGTCGCAACTTGCAACTATTTTGAAATTCTTGAAATATTTTTGTAACTTTTAGATTTCTCAAAAGCCGTAGGTTGTCATAAAAATTGTCCTGCCTCTTTGGTCCAAGGAGCAAAAGTAAAGTTTGCATACATGATACATCATGCGCTCCATGCGTACTTGTGAGTAAAACATACCGGGTCGGTTTGGCATAGGTAGCTTGTTACTTGTAACTACCTTCTGAATTCTGAAATATGTTTTGGTGTTGGTGGATAATGAACCAAACTAGGGGATTTTTTGAAAGGATTCAAAAGTTTTTGCTTGATGACTATTTTACATTTATGGATATGATAATAAAACATAGATATTCAACTCTTTAGTTTTATATGTAATACAAACCAATCAGAGCTAAGAACTATCTTTACAAATGCCATGCATGAATAAGAATAATATTAATCCGGACATGATGTGATACTGTGTCATGCATGATACAACTAATTGAAGTTGAGAACTTTTTAAATGAAATGCTATGTAAGAAAAGGTATAATTTTACTCCTGACATGATATATTACTGTCTCATGCATACTTGACATCACTTGTTTGCATCTTGTTGTATGTCTGTATTCCTACTATCATAGTGTTCTCAACAAATTGGACTACAATGATTACTTTACCTGTTATTCAACAACTAGGTTTTTCTGTATTTTTTAATATGAAGTCCTCCCTAGATTTCGTACCAATTCCATCTTCACCGCTGTTTTCATGGATGACGATGAATTCCAGCTCATATCATTGTCAGAACTCAGAGGCACTGGTGTATTACCAGAAAAGTAGAACATTTGGAATTGAATAACCTCTAATATAATTTACTAGAGCACATATATTCCAGGAGTATGTGGCTTCAATATCATCGGCGAGACTCTTACTGTTGCAAAATTAAATATCGGAATGACAATGGGTTGATGTACTTGCTGTCTAATATAAAGTGGCGACTTTCTTCTTCGAGCAATTCCGATGCTTAGCACTCAAATTCTAGTAAACTGATCAAATGAACATATTTATATTGTAGATCAATCGCATTATCCAAGATGTTCAGTTTACAGACCAAAAGCGTTTCAAGCAATTTGTTTCCCAAAGCAAAGCTCGAATGGAGGTACTTGTCTTTCGGCAATCATGTGTGATCTGTGGTCCTTATTTATGGCCTTGTTTAAATCATTCATATTTGTATGTTATAGAACCGACTGAGAGGTGGTGGTCATGGCATTGCATCTGCTAGGATGGGGGCAAAGTTGAATGTTGCTGGGTGGATAAGCGAACAGATGGGTGGTGTAAGGTAGAATATTGATATTCCTTTGCTGGTTAATTTTTAGTCTTGCAGATTTGTATATCAAGAAGTCTAAAGGAAGCATATGTGCCACCGAGAATACTAGAGAACTAGTAGAAACAAATAAAAGCTCAAAACTTGCAACAAAAAAATTATATCGTGTGATATGTACTGGCGTCAGAGGAAAAAACATTATGAAGCTGCCGATTACGTTCCTTACAAAAGTTGTGCTCAGCTGGACAGTAATTTAATGATGGTTCCATGGTCTTGCCTCTAAAAATGAGAAACCTAGTAATGTTTTGCGTGATACTAGTGCGACATGAACTACTTCTTTATTTTCTTGACTTGCTTGATGGCACATTTATGTTTTAAAACTGGACTTAATTAGTAAATTTCATATAAATTTGCATAACATCTCTAGTTTAAGATCTGTTTATCCTAGGAGGCCAGTCTTAGCCTTTTAGCCTAATACATTAGGCTTTTGCTGATTTTAACTTTTGCCGATCACATAAATCTGGCTTGTACCATGTGGTTCCAACTCTGGCGTCAGTTAGGACATATCTTCAATTCCTTGTTTACTTGAGACATGTAGCATCGGAGAACTTTATGGTGCCCTTAATATAGTTTGTATACTGTGTATACTTGCAGTTACCTGGAATTTCTACAGTCTCTTGAAGAGAAAATTGATAATAACTGGGATGAGATCTCTTCGTCTTTGGAGGAGATCCGCAAATGCTTATTTTCAAAGGAAGGGTGCCTCATAAATCTTACAGCTGATGGAGAGAACCTGACAAAGTCAGAGAAGTATGTTGCCGGGTTCCTTGATTCGCTTCCAAAATCATCTCTAGCCACATCAGAAAGCTGGAATGCCCGACTTCCTCTAACTAGTGAAGCTATTGTGATTCCAACCCAGGTTCAGTAGAGATCGCTTTACATGAATATTGTTCTCCTTGTGACTTCTTTTTGTTACAAAATTAAATTACTCTGTATACAGGTAAATTATGTTGGAAAAGCAGCGAACCTCTATGAAACAGGATACGAATTCAAGGGGAGTGCATATGTCATTTCTAAACATATAAGTAATACATGGTTATGGGACCGTGTACGTGTTAGTGGTGGGGCTTATGGTGGTTTCTGTAATTTTGACACTCATTCAGGTACTAGTTATTGTCATATCTAGGTGTGCACTAGGTTGCCGATGCCAAGACCAATGTCTTTATTGCCTAATGCCTTAATTATTTGTGCAGGAATATTTTCTTTCCTGTCTTATCGGGATCCAAATTTGCTGAAGACACTTGATGTATATGACGGTACTGGTGATTTTCTGCGAGAGTTAGAAATGGATAATGATGCTCTAACTAAAGCAATTATTGGGACTATTGGAGATGTAGATTCATACCAATTACCTGATGCCAAAGGTTATAGTAGGTAAGTTTGAGTTTTCCCGTCTCTGTACACCCTCTTGCTAGTTGCATCTGGAATCTTATAATTATCTTAGGATAGTTCTTATGTGGCCTGCTCTCCTGTGTGATATGAATTCCCTGTGTAGAACTCCATTGGACCATATATTGTCTTGGTGGGTTTTTCTGCCAATCAAAAATAATATTAGTGTCTTATCTTGTAATTCCAAAGCGGTTGCTTATGGATCTGCTGGTTCAACAATCATTGATGGTTCTAGAACTGCTAAACCTACGCTACATGCAATAGTTCCTGGAATCATTACTGGAAAAATATATAAAAGGTCATTGGGCCAGGAGGGCTCCCCGACATACGTTTAGCTAATTTAGCTCCTAATAGAGGATCGTTCTTGTTTGTGGAAACAAACAAAAGATTTTTTATTGCTATGTAAATTTATATGGAATATTAGTTTCTTGTAGACCTATCCTGAATTCCTGATTTCTTACATGGCAAAATATCTTAAGTAAATATGGTCCCTCCCTTTTGTTTTGTGTGTGGAAGGATGAGGTCTTTTCTCATATACAATACCAACCCAAGTGCAATACCATTCTTATTCATCTAAAAATACTAGATGCTAGCCTACTAGCCTAGATATCTATGAATACTGCTTGTTGCTTTAAATTTTTCGTATAATACGTGATTACAGATTCATACGGAGGCTTACCCTCCTAAAGTGCGGAATCCTTGTTATGTTATATATATCTGAATCATAACCGAGCATTTTGGCTTTCAGTTTAACGCGGTACTTGCTGGGTATTAAAGAAGAAGAAAGGCAAAAGAGACGGGAAGAAATTTTATCAACAAGGTATCCCTTCTGATTTTTTTAATTATCATTTTAAATGCACGTTCACCAACACTTTGATGCTAGCTTTAAAAGTGAGCCTCTGTTGTACAATCACCATCACTACTAAATCCCTTGAACACAGACTGACTCCTGTATTTTGCATGCATATATCTTATAGATTGAGCGACTTCAAGGAATTTGCAGAAGTAATTGATGCAGTAAAAGATAAAGGGGTTGTGGTCGCAGTTGCATCTCCAGAT
Organism: Daucus carota subsp. sativus; assembly: GCF_001625215.2. NCBI lineage: Eukaryota > Viridiplantae > Streptophyta > Magnoliopsida > Apiales > Apiaceae > Daucus > Daucus carota. Next base: position 1,207,481 of record NC_030389.2, read on the forward strand.
GATGTTGAAAATGCTAACAAGGAAAGACCCGACTTCTTTGAAATCAAGAAAGCCTTGTAATAGACACTTGTAAGCAATTTGCAACAGGTATTCGTGTACCTTTCCGGTCAAGATGCTCATGATCAGCTGCAGAACTATCTAGAAACAAATTAACATTATATTGTAGCATCACTGATTTTTTCACAGAAACTCCATTGTTTAGAGCTATAGACTGGCCCTCCCACCATTTTGACAAATAATGTTGTATATCTTCTTTATATACACATCTAATAAGTTTTTAGGTTTATTTTCCATTCTGAATACTTGTCTGCAAAAATGCTCGTTCGAATTTCTGAATACTTGGGTTAAACTCAGAGATGTGGTTTGCGATATATTCACAGGCACGGACCTGTGGCCATGTCGAAATATGCTTTATTTATCGGATACGCAGGAACGTGCAACACGTTTTTTGCACACTACTACACTGAGCAGAGTGTGGGTGTTTTTAATTTCTTTTCTGATTTCTCCTTACGATTATGCTTAAACTATTTAATTTTCACTGATTAATGGTGCATGGCAACTACTTTACAATATAATGAATAGACTTGTGTATATAAATTATTGTAGTGCCCGACTGCCAGGTTAGTTGTTGCTCACGGATTGTATTAATTTAAAGGTTTCACACCCATTCTTTTGAAAACAAATCTATATCATATATTAACTTCTTCTACTGCCGGTATCCTTCTGTCGGATTCATTCAAGCTCGAGAGTTCAAATATTGTCAAAAATAACTTCGAGATAAACTTATGACTTGGTTGTGTAGCACTTTTACTAATTTTATTTACTGACTTTGAGATATGTTTCACTACGTCAGAACCATTGTTCTAAAAATCGGCAATTAATTGTGACTAATCATCGATTAATTCCTATACGTAACTTGTCATAGTGATTAAATCTCTGATTATTCGATTAATATCCGATCAAATTGATTAATTCTTGTTTCGTGTATTCACCGATAAAGTCCGATTCTCGTTTTTTTAAAACACTAATCAGAACTATAAAACTTTATATCCAAGTAAAAGTTTAATTATTCACACTGCATTCATATATTTATGCATGAAAGATAAAAACAAGACAGATCACAAACTGTACTGAGCAATGTGCACAGATACTAATATCTTTAACTACACAGTATATATTTAACTCAAGTAGGACACATCTGTTGAGAGCAATGGAAGTAGCAGCACATATGGAGTTAAAGACCTCCTCAGTTTCGAACAAGAGAAAAAGGCTGCATTCTGCAGATGCATCGATACGGTTACATTCGTCTCGAGATCATCCTCATGCAGCTCAATGTCCTGCCTCTGCAGCCATTTCGTCTGAAAATTCATGTTCTGCGATGAAAATGTGTCAAGATCTTGGTCACATTCCTGCGAGTTCACTAGGTCTGATGAACCAGTCCATGCAAAAATGTCCCGTGTCGTTGGATCTGAAGGTGAGATCTCGAAATTTAAGTACTTTTAGAAGTACTTTTACTGCATTCCTCTGTTCTTGTTGCAGAAGTGAATTTAAGGACTTTCAAGTAGTATTATTCAATTTTTCGTTAATTATTGATTATTTTTTTGAATTTTAATTTGTAGGGTGATGAAATTACCTTAAACAACAATGGCGGTTTCAGGTTGGTCATTAAATTTTGTTTTAGTTTTTATAAATGATCTTAAAAGCCTAAAAATTAGACAGTTGCAATTTTTATGTTTAATGAACATTTATAATCATAAATTACTGTAATGTTACATCTTCTGGTACGTTCATGCATGTACTAATGATACATGTATAAGAAATCAACACTATTTCTCAGTTGGTTCAGTTTTAGCAGTGGCAGAAAGACTAAAGAATTCATGGAATCATCCGAAACCAAGAGGAAGAAGGCGGAAGAAGCAATGGAATCATCAGCAAAAAAGAGGCAGAAGGTGGATTCTTCGATGCCATCTGCAGAGGAGATCGAAGAGTTCTTCTCTGCAGCAGAAAGGCACGAGCAGAAACGATTTGCAGAGAAGTAAGATTTAAGATTTGATATTTCACTTGTGCATAGCCAATGTCACAAATTTACGATACTAATGACTCTGTTAGATGTCGGTTTGATTTTATTTTTGTTTGATCAGGTATAATTTCGACGTTGTGAAGGATATGCCACTGGAAGGAAGGTACCTCTGGGTCTGTTTAAAGCCATGAGAAAGTACTACTAGCATTTCTGAGTAATAAATTTTTACAGTAAGTGTTTGTACATACCGACAATTCTCTCATTTCTCAGTCGATTAAGTAGTACAGAAGTAGGAACTTGATTGCAGTATCAATTTTAGTATGAATTGAATTAAGGTCACTGTTTGCTGGTACATTCTTCATATGCAAATGGCTCGAAGAGTTGCACGTGATGTTCATCTGTGTCGTCTGCCTTTCTGTTTTCGCTCTTTCTGGGCTTGCACTGATTGCAGAATGATACAGTGATGGTAATTTGGTGGGCTTTGTGTGGAAAGATTTTAGTGTGTCTTTTAATGAGAAAGTTTGCTTTGTTTTGTCATGTTTAGTTGGCTTTTTGTTCATAAATTTGTGAGGCTGTTTGCTTTTTCTGGCTCTTACTTTCTCATATAATCTTGTCTGGTGTTTAAGTATGTACAAGGGGGTCTCCGAGTTCAGTCTAGAACAGTTTTAGCCTAAAACTTGACGAGTTATTAGGATTTGACGTTTTAGCGTGAAAAGCTTCATGAAATAGTGTTTATAACTTCAAAACATTAGATGATTTGGTGTTAAGAAGTGAAAGATGGATGAACGTTGCACGGTCTATCATTTTTCATTCTAAAGTGATATATGGGACCATCTTCTCCGACAGTGATATTTGGGGCGGCCAACGCCTTAGATTAGTACATCTCTGCACCCACTTTGATGTTGCTTTGGATCTTACGCGTCATTCCCTAGAATTTGTAATTCAATCAAGCTGTTCATAAAGATGAGAGGGTACAATTAGCAAATTGCATTCTTTTAAGAAGAAACAAATTTGCTTGTTATTGATTGTGGTGGCCCTTTAATTTGATTTGCTTGTCTTCTCCAACACTTTGTTGTTTAGTGTGCTAAAGCTTAACGTCTAAACTTTACTGCAAAGTATCAATCAGCCTGCATTAGGAGTTTTTAATTAAATTGATAGTTTCAAATATTTGTTAGGGAGAAAATAAAAAATAATATTCAGATCCGGTTCTTGCTACGAAATACAAAGGTGTTATATTATTCAAATCGATTCCACAAACGAGAACTATGAGAACTCTGATACCATATCGAGAATAGGTTCATCCAAAACCTTAAATATTAGAGAAAATCTCAAATATATCATATGTTATATTTCAACATTTCTTTTACACCTCATAATTTTGTTACAAATTTTTACTTAGTTGTAACAACAAGCGATTATTTAAATGTAAAAGAAGTGAAGAAGGTTGGTATTGTAGGGTAGGCAAGGGATTGGTCGGGCATGGATATATAAATGAGAACTGGTACAAATGTTGGATCTAAAACACATTTAAATTTCCATTATTGTTTCTTCTTTTCAACGAATTTTCAGTCAGCGTTACTGTGATTGAAGTGAATTTTTTCAGGAGGAAAAATTTATTTGAGATGTTTATTATGTTTACTAGAGAGACAAAATTTTGAAAAGACAAAACATAAATAAGTAACTTACCAAAAATATTATGTTTTCCTAAGTTTTTTTCACTATTTTTGAAAATTATTTACGAAACACTGTCCGCACTAACAACTAAATACAATTTTTTATATATAATTTGCAAGCAAATATAATATAAAATAATTTTTTCCGGAAAAAGTGGAGTTTCTTTCCATCGTATGTTAGACTTTTGTCGCATTTTGCTTCACGTTAAATCTGTAACTTGTTTTAAAAAGAAAAAAAAAATTGTAAAATTTTTAAAAAGTAAAAGTATATCTACAAAAAATTAAAAACAATGATTAATTTTTTCTAAGAAAACCCATATAAATATTAACAGTTTATTGTTAAACTATCTCGCAGTCATATTATCAGAGAGCTGGAACTTTGAAAGGACAGAATTTGAGGGCCGAGACTCACAGCAATTTTTATTGAATAGAATTAAATAATTATAATTAAATCTGACAAAAAAGTAAATGATAATTGGAATTAAATAAAGGTCTTTTTATTCTGAAATATGTTAAGAGCAAGTCCAAGGATGCCCTAAAATCATGTTCTAAATCAAAATTTAAGGCATTTAAAGTAAAAGAGTGCTCCAACGATGTCTAGTGGTGCCTCAAAATACTGGGACATCTAATAAATGCCGTATATTTGAGGCACAATCATGCATGCCCTAAACCATTTTTATCAATAAAATATTAGCTTACTCACATTCCAACACACCTCTATTCTCTCTCTTTCACTTCCCTCCAACAATAATTCAAATATATAATTATTTAAATAATAAAACACAATAATAAAACATGTTGTTGGAACTGTTATATTAAATTGATGTTCTAAATCACTAAAACATTCTTTTTTATTTTATATATAGGACACTCATTACGGACTTGTTCTAATCTCGTATGTTTTCTAGAGTTTTGGGCTATTACTTCATCCGTACTTTTGCATGGCCTGTTTTCTATTTGGACTAGATCGAATGAATTTCTTACGTATTGGGCTTTCGGGCATCATCCGCAGAGTCGCTATAGACTATAGAGTTACCAAGTTAGAAGAAACTGGTGGTTATCTGTTGCTACTTTTTGGCTAATTTTGTTGTTTCATGCTTTTGGTTGAACTTGAACAAGGTTTTGAGGCGGAAAGGTGGATGATTATCGACTAGTGAACAAAAATCATGAAAACGAAAGATAAGTCAAAGTGCTTCATCTCATCGGATGTTATTATAATATGATTTTTAATAATGGGCTAACATAATTTTATTTTTTCGAAAAGGAATTAATTTAAAAATGAAAAACTGTTCAATATTTAAAATACAATTAAATCGAACAAATATAAAACAAATTAAATTACTCATTAATCTCGTTTTGATGGAGAGACCATCAAACAATTTGTTTAAATTTATATGCACCAGCTTTCTGTTAAATAATCATCAAGGCAATGATAGGGGTGTAAACAAACCAATCGAGCTCGGCTCGTAAAATATTCGACTTTGATTTGATAATAATCGAGCCGAGGTCGAGCTCGAGCTATTTGGGTGTTTTTCCGAGCCGAACTCGAGCTTCAAATTCCTTATTGAGCTTCTATTATTTTTTAATTTTTTATTATATATATATATATTTACAAAATATATTTAATATTTTATTTGTAATTTATATATTAAATCGAATCGAACTCGAGCCAAACCGATCATATTTTGAGTTTTTGTCAATATTTGGTGACTCGATTCGAGCTTTTGAGCCGAGCTCGAGCCTATCAAACTGTTTACGAACCGAATTTCGAACTTGAAATTAAAAGTTCGATCGAACTCGAACTCGAGCCGAGTCCCGAATTTTTTAGTCGAATTCGAACCGAGCCTCACAGTGTTCGACTCGGTTCGGCTCGATTACATCCTGGGCACCGATCATTTCGTTACGTAACACAACTGAGCATTAAGATCATACAAACCATGCTTTGACCAATACTTTACGAGTTACGATCACGAGCATTAGGTACGCTGAAAGAGTGAAAGTACAGCATAGATAAACAAACCATGTACTGTAAATGTTACCATCATGCTAATAATATGATACGATCCTTAATCGATCACTAAAATCTAAAATCTGAAGTAGGTGAAACACTTGGAGTACGGAAAAAATAATATTATTCCCTTAACAAACTAGATTAGCTTGTAGCATAATATAAGTTACAGTATTAATTTATGTACACGCTAAGCTATTTCTTAACTCAACCGATGACTTTGTTCTGATGTAAGTAAATGTCTTTACCAAATACAAATATATTTTATACTCCCTAGACAGAGAATTTTTACGTTAATTATTGACACTTATTTTGATATTTTTATAAAATATAGTTTTATAATATTTTTAGAATCTTTTTCCTAAAAAAAGTTTAATATTTAAATTTTTATTTAGAAAAATTTTATAAAACTATTTTATAAAAATCTTAAAATACTTGCAAATAATGAAATAATGAACATAAACAACCCTGCTGGGTCCGGAGAGTATACAGAGACATGCCATACTTCAACACTCTATTAAATATTTCACTCCCAGAAAAAATATATAAATTGTTAATATAAATGAAAAAACATTACTACTATAACTGTAATGCGGCAGTATTATTTATATATGACCATAATGATTGCGTGTGAATCACTAGCTTCACCAAACGAGCAATTTCTTTTTTTAGTCCAAGTGCTTGCTGTATTTGCCTATAAGTATTACTTTCACTGTTTTCCTGACATGGTCCGATATGTATAAACAATATATTTTTATATTTAGCTCTTGTTTAGTTGTTTGTTATCACTTTGTAGAATCATACAAATGACTTAGAATCCGTAGAAAGTAGAGCTGTATAATAGCATATGTACATGAGTCAAACTCGGACGAATTCTAATCAAACAGGAATAAATTTTTAACGAATCAAATAATGTTAATTATCGAACAAATTTTTTTATCCGAACTCGAGTTCGGTAACGAACCGAACACGAACTGTTCGCGAACATGTCGAATCGAACCGATCACGGACAGTTCGCGAACAATGTACATTTTAAAATAATATTTAGGCTATTTTTAAATTAATTTAATGAAAAAAATTAATCCAAATATCTTATTTATATATTTACAACATATACAATATCAATTTTAAATAATTCTATAATTATAAATTAATATTAATGCCTAAATTATGGATACTATATATATATATATATATTATATTTACATATAATATTATAAATATTTTTATTTATTGTCGAACGAACAAGAGCTTATCGAACTCTAGCCGAACACAACTCACACAAGCTTAACGAACCGAGCATCCTAAAAGTTCGTTTCAATTCGTTAAGCTTCGAACTCAAAGACGATTACACGAATCGAACCAAACTAGCTTACCGAACAATTGGTTGGTTTACAGCTCTGCTAGAAAGTAATCACATCCGAATCTTCACAATTATGAAAATCGCGTATTGGGTTTATCATCACGTAATTATAAATTATATAATTGTTTTTATTTAAGTATTTGAAAAATTACCAAGAAATTTCATTTTTAATAGTAATAATAATTTTATTAACACATATGTGTGTATTTGTATATATTATAAAAGAAAGAAATAAAACTATTACATTTTGTAAGTAATATATTAAACATTAAAATTTAAATCATGTAAAAGTTAGAAATTGTAAATGAGCAATGATAACTACTCCCTCTCAACCTTGATTTTTTTTTCATGTCTGTTCATGTCTAACACCTCTATCTCTATCATCACGAGAATCGATAACAAGGACATATCTGAAAAATTTCTCCGTTTTCTCTAATTTTTACAACACAAATTATTATTTCTTGAAATGAATATCACTAATTTAGTGTGGATTTTTAACTTTTATCTAAGAGTTTATTTGTATATATAAATTGTCATCATCGAGAAAAATTAGAAAACATTATTAACAAACAACATCACTTATTCATAAATTAAGATTAAGATTAACACATCATGCAGAAGTCTCACTGATTCAGAAACGACTGTTCAGATTTAGCAAATAATCTTAACTCCTGAAACAAACACATAGCAAACAATAAATTAATAAAAATTTATCATATGATCATGCCAAAACACGTAAGGTTAAAAAATTGGTCAAATCAAATATTAAATGATCAAATTTTATCGAATCAAACCAATTTTAGTAACTGATTCATTGCACAAGTATTTCTTATAAACACTTAAAATACACTTAAATTTTTAAAGACATAATGAGTTTAATTGATTATTGTTTTTTGTAATCGAATTTCGTACATAGCTGCCATTAAACGTTAGCACAGCAATATCTCAGTACCAACACTACAGAACCCAATAATCGTAAAACTAGCTTTGCCGAAAATTTTATAGGATGATTTTAATATCCCACTTCCAATACGCCGTCGTTTCATGCACATCCACTTAAATAAAAAACTCGAAAGTGTCGCGTGGTTTCCAGATAGCCGGGCGGGTCGAGATAAGAATAAGAATATCCAACGACTTACATCATCCTACGTGGCATCCTCACCGATCCAACTCACCGAGTCAACTCACCGATCCAACCCCAACAGGTGTAATATAAAATAAATCCAACACACAGAACGAGTGGATCAAAACAAAAGCTCCAAGCTCTCTACAGAATTCTACAGCGCCTATACATACACCTATACATACAGACGTGATTTGTGTTGTTGTTGGGAGAGATGAGTAGCAGTGGGAGTGAAGGAGGGACGTGTAAATGGAGGAGGAGAGAGGGGAAAGTCAAAGGCGTGGTGGTGGTTTTCGCGTGGATCTCTGTTTCTGATGCGCAGATTGATGAGTTTGTTGATCTCTACGACTCGCTTCAGTGGAGCTCGCTTGTTTGTCGTTCTGATTATCTTAATCCGTAATCTCTCTCACTCCCTCTCTCTCCCCCCTCTCTCTCCCTCTCTCTGCCTCCCTCCCTCTCCCTCTCTCTCTCGTTTACTTTCATTTTATTTATTTTTTGCTGTGTATGTTATGTTAGGTTTATGTGTTATATTAGTGAAATTGAATTGTTATTACTTCCTGTTGAGCTGCTCGATTATCTCTCTCTGTCTCTCTCTCACACAGGCACAGATACACACTATTCTTGCTTGAGTTTGATTTGATTTAGTTCTGCTATGTGTGTGTTTGTTTTTTTATTAGTGAAATTGATATGTAAACAGTTGTGATCATTTTGCTATGTGTGGGGTGTGTGTGTTTTTGATGTAGTCGTAGTTGATATGTACTCTTTAAGCACTGGATGTTGTTTGTTTATTAGCTTAACATGTATTAATTCTTGATCAACTTGATTTCTTTGTGTGTGCTTGTGTTGTATTAGGTATAGCTGTATAGCTGTGCCTAACCTGATATTTGAATGTAAATAGCTGTGTTGATTTGCTGTTGTGTGTGTGTTGATTTTATTTGGTATAGGTCTTCTGGGTTGTATATTTACTACAAATTTTTGTGTGTCTTTTGTGTTGTATGTGTTTGATATAGTTGCTATGTGCGTGTGATGTAGTCGGTAATATTTGGTGCTGAAGTTTTGTTGCTATAATCGAAACGTAAAGGACTGTGTTGATATATTTGTGTGGGCGTCTGTGTTTACAATTGCTGAGTTGTATTAGGTGTAGTTGTTTGATTGCTGAGATTTAAATGTACAAAGCTGGGTTTATACTTTTGTATGATTTTGGATGATCAACGCAAATGATTGTTGTTCTTACAAGTTGATGTTGAGTGACTGAAGTCGAAGTTGTTCTGTTACGTATTTGGTTTACGGAAGGAAACAAATTTAGTAAGTAAAAACACTATTTTTAACTTGTCCGCCATCATTTGTATCTTTATGAAGTAATGAATGGTAAATATCCAAAATTAATCCAACATTCTTGGTTACGTAATGTGAAAGAATTTTGGATGCTAATAGTGGTAATACAAATGCAAATTTAGATTATTGTTGTTTGATATTTGCATCGGAGAGATGATGTAAAATGTTGTATGATGGATGGACAAATCATTCTGTCGTTACCTGTTATTCCGTCTGTCATTACCCGTTATTCCGGATAAGATTCAGTAATGTTTGTTGCACTTCACTTGTGGCGGGAACTTAAAAGCTATGGTGTGCTAGTGAGTATTGAGAATGACGTATTCAGCTTTACTGTTCTGTGTGATATAGTACTTGTTTTAGTTGTATTATATTACTGACGTATACCTTAAGTAAACTTTTTCTGTGTGATTGGTGGTTTTGGTCATTGCATTGATATTTAGCTGCAGGAGGTATACATCTCTAGATCCAAAGAACCAGGATAAGCATCCTGGTTAAACATTAAAATATTAAATATTGTGTACTACTACTGATAACCTGCTTAGTAGCTTCTCGGTCTTGTACTTACTCAACGTGTTACCGGGTTAAAGTTATTGAGGCTGGCTAGTTGGAAACCTGAAGTTATTGTCTTGCCTTTTATAAAAGAAATTTGGACCTGATAACTCACATTCTTTTACAATATTCGCTTATATTAGCTGATATAGACACCAACAAAAAAAATGCAATATTAACATGCTAAATTAAATACACCAGAAGGTTGCAAAGATTTTTTTACTGTACGTATATCTTGTCCAAATTTAACAACTTTCTAATCATTAAGATTTGCTCTTCATGCTAAGTTCAGAAGGTGGACCTGGATCAAGTTGATTATTTTCTCTGTTGTAACTATATATTGTTGGCGACCAAGATTTGGATCTGTTATATAATATAATATTTTACTTTGGACGTAAGTGACTTGGTAATGCTTTATCTAGTAGGAATAGTTTAGAGTTTTGATATATATGGTAGTAGTTGTCTGTTGGGAATCTAGATAGTTACTAAGATTTTTTCTTGTAACCTAAATGGGGCTGGACAATGTTAGGAAGCAAAAATATAAAATAAAAGTAACACAAATTTTACCTCTCCATACCACTTGATGTTTGACAAAGTACTGAATGAATTTGTATCTTTAAAAGTTTATCACGTCCTTGATTTAGTCTTTGCATCTAATATGCTCTTTCCTTGCTTCAATGAATACATTTCTTGATCATCAGGAAGCTAATTAAGAAATTAATTTTGCAGATTTTTCCCTGAAAAAGCTACATCACATGCATTTTCAGTCCTCAAGGAGCTTCTTAAGGTAAGTGCATGAGTCTATTGTTGGTTACCAATGGTTACATGGTCTATGATTAGATTCAGATTATCAGGTTATATTGTGTGTCCATTTTTGAAAGTTGTACTTTGTTTTTACCTAAAAAAGGACTAGGAATATATATTTTGGAGGAGCATATTTCAACCTAGTTTATTATTGTATTCTACAAAATTTTGAACCTATTTGATTCCTGCACCACCCCCTCCAAAAAATCCTCCAGGGAGACTAGTAAGATGCTATATGTTTTTATATGGTGGGCTTAGCACTTGCTGTTTTTTTCCTTATGGAATCATGTAACTGATGGACTGACAGACTAAACATGGTTTATATGGCCTGTGCAGGAGCTAAGGAAAAAGCCCTGTCCCGTGGTCCTTGCAGCTTTCTCTGGTGGGGCAAAAGCTTGCATGTATAAAATATTTCAGGTAAAGTAATATTTTAGATGTTAAATTATGAGAGAATTTGACTAGAATACCAGATATATTTTCCAAATAGATTTTGGGTGATGGTGATTCTTTGTTAACTGCATATGCTTCTCCATTTATTGATGCAGATCATTCAAGGAGCAAGTGAAGCACAACTCAGCCTGGTATGAATTTATTATTTAAAATTTCAGATAGCGTACACTTTGATACAAAGTACCACTATATTGTAGCTGAATTGATTGCTTCTGTTTGATGTTTTTAATTAAGTTTGTTTGTTTGCTGTATTTTGAAGGGTGATAGCCAACTGGTTATAAACTGCATATCCGGTCAGATTTATGATTCTAGCCCTGTTGACTTTACTGATGATCTGGGTGCTCGGTTTGCTCTGCACCCCGCCCTTCTCAAAGTGCCTGGTTCGACCAAATTGGCATCTTTGCTTGGAAAGGGTGTTACCTCTAGTCTTGATGCTTTGTTTATCACTAGGTTTGGATCACAACGATCTGAATATTGGCAGACTCTTTATTCCTCAGTTGTAAGTTTCCTTCCGACTCACACAATTCTTTGAAGCTGTCAGTTTCAGTAAAATTTGACAGTTTTTTTCTGGCATAACTGTTTGCTGCAGAATCTGGGTTCCCCTTATCTCCTATTATGCTCAGGAAATGATGATATTGCTCCATACCCGGTTATTCATAACTTTGCTCTGCGCTTGCAAGATTTGGGAGCAAACGTTCAGCTTGTTAAGTGGAATGATTCTCCTCACGTCGGTTAGTCGGAGACCCAATATTTATTCATTATCCTTTCCCATAGTTTACTACGTAGTCAGTTACTTATTAATTGAAAGTTCTGCTTTAAGGATTGTCCACTTAGTTGTTTCCATTTACTAGTATAACAATATAGTTTTTGGGATAAAGTAGATCTAGATGTACTGTGCTTTGGTGCCTCTAGAACTGGTGTGCCAATAAATGTGATTGACAGAAGAACCAAATATTTTCAAGTGATAAAACATGTAAAGAACACATTAAAAAAATTTACTTTTCTAATAAATTTTACATATAGTTTAAATTTAAATGGTAAATAATGTAAATGGCCAGTTTGTCGTCGTCATTCTTTAAACTTTTCTGTGTCTAAAGTGCATGTTGTAAATTATGTCGAACCTCTGCATACTACTCGATTGCAGGTCATTACAGGCTTTGTCCAATTCAGTACCAGGCTGCTGTCTCGGAGTTGCTTGAGACAGCTGCTCAAGTTTTCTCCCATAAGATTCTTAAATATGGTGAAAGAAGTGGGCTTGAGGGCATGCATGATCAGATTTGTGAATTAATTTGTGACCTTCAGATTGCAGCTGTTGACTCAAATCAGAGCCTACGCAGAGTTGCGCTCGGACCAAATGACCATTTTTTCTTGCCGAGTTCTGCAGAGCAGCAAAATGAGGGAAACTATGGTTCATTGCAAGAAGACAGGAAAGAAAGATCACCACGTTCATCATCCCCTCCAAGGATAAATGGTCATAGTGTTCTTGGCCAAGTTCTGTTTGATGCCTGTGTTCCCAAGAACATTGAGGGCTGGGACATCAAATTTTCAGGGTCACTGAATGGGCAACCATTGGCTTCTGTTCGCAGAAATTCACCTTTAAGCGCTCTGAAAAGTTTTCGCCGGTCAAGATTATGAAATCACCCAAAAACTCATCTCCAGTGTCAGTTTTCCCAATGAATTTGGAGCTGTTATGCCAAATTATATCCGAAAATACCTCCAATACGAGTAATGCAAGAAGTGAGTTGATTTTGACCACGTGATGGACCTGATCCGTGGCATTAAGTGTACAGGTAAGTTGAGGATGCTTTTTGTACAGAGTAATATAATGTAGATATTACAGCTGTTTATAGGATGATCTGAAGAGGTGTAAGCACTTTTAAGATGTTTTTCGTTTTTTTCTTGTAGAAATATTAGATTGATGAAAGTGTTCGTTTATAATTATATGCTTATGTAAAATTGCTTGTTTTGCGGTTCTTAGATTTTTTGAACTTTCTGATTTTGGTTGCCAATGGATAGTTAACATCATGGTATGGGGCTGTTTAGTTCTTGTTTCAATAAACAGACCAGCATATCTTTAGTTTTTTTTTTATCAAAACAAGGAAAGGGAAATACATAACATTGAAAAGCTTAGCAAAAAAAAAAAATAAAAAAATACATAACATTGAAAAGTTCTTTATAACTGAATAATGCTATTATTAGTGGGAGTGGAACCAATAATATATTTTCAATTAGATTTGAAAAAAATTGAGAACATTTTTTAAGATATTTAACATCTTTTTACAAATTAAGAATTAAGAAAGCAATTATAGAATAATTCTAATCTTAAATATAGAAAACGACCGACCATTGTTAAATGACTACGAGTACCTGCCGGCTGCCAGGGGTACTTTAATCCTAAATTAATAGTAGATAATATTAAACAAATAACTAATAGTAAATTAATAGTAGATATTATTAGTTTCGAGGATTGGTTATTAACCAAAATGAACTCATTTGTTGTAAAAGAATACTCTCATTCTTCTCTGTAAAATGATATCAGATTTGACGCGCAAATATTAACTTTCAAAATTTTAATACAACATACAAAATTCTTCTTATACTAGCTTATCAAACAATAACTGGTACTTTCAATATCTTAGAACTTATTCTTATACTAGTTCGACATTTTTAATTATGTTCCTGATAATATTTTAGAGCTCATTTTTGCAAGTCAATGACTTTTCAGCTAAGCTGGTTTTAATACGAAAGTTTAAATCCATTTGAAAAGATGATGTAGAAAATTTCAAATTGTAGATTTATAAGAAAGGAAATTGGAAAGCAATAGACTAGAATTTATAAGAAATGGTGGCTAGGTATCATTTGAGTTCACCTAGGATGGTGAAAAAGAATAGCAGTAATCAATTTCAAGAACTGATGACACGACTATATGATACTATCCAACTACATACCAATACAAAGAAGATTACTAGCCAAATTCTCGTGTGAAGCATTAAAACCAAATAATACCAAGAAGATTACTAACCAGCACGAATGCTGAAAACATGCTCCGTTAAAACCAGTTACCATGAGTATCATCAGTGTTTCACAACTTACTGTGCTTGCTAGGATTGCCACAACTATTATCATTATAGGTATGATTGAATCGTGAATAACAAGGGAGTAACATATTCCTTGTTTCTTTTTTGTTGGAAAATGTGAGGTTTTCACCCCCACATTGTTATGTCGATTTTGAGTCACATATTTGAGTAACGATTGTTGTGTGCGCACAACGAGTGATGCTTTGAGCGCGTTCTCCTACGGAAGATCTTTCCAAGGCACTTTGAAGCACTCGAAATGACTAAGAGATGAATGAGATAATAATATACAAAGTTGGTCTCTTAGAAGTGGAAAATGAGGAATGTGTTGGAAGTCTCACATTGATATTGCAAAGGAGAGTACTTTGGCTTTATATAGCAAAACACTTATTGTTCACTATCATCTTGAAATTCTTCAAGTCTATGATAGTTAGTATTATACCTTGAGTGACCTTTGCAGTCGAATTCACGCAACGCAACAACTTCTTTGTTAGTAAGAATGTAGCTTCTTTGTTAGTAAGAAAAAAAGGACCATTCACAGTTCAGAGAATTCATGCAACTAAAATTCAAAAATATGTGTATGAAAAAAATGACCATTGCACGAGAAAAAAGGGTTCAAAGAATTCACGCAACTAAAATTCAAAAAATATGTGCACGAGAAAGAAGGACCATTATCACAATTAAGCCTGAATAACAATGATTAAATGGGATTCTACAACAATACCCGTGCCTTGTACGGGCTTCTACGCTAGTTTTGTGATAGTAAATCTGATCCAACACATTTTGAAAATCCTGCTAAATATACTGTAAACATTGCAGATTTTGTGTCTGTTTGGCAACATCAATAAAGGGCTTATTTTAAAAAATATGCTCTTAATCTTTTTATAAAATATTTTTTTAAAAAATATTTATGATATAAATGTTAAAGAAGTGTTTCATATATTTTATTTGACAAAAAAATAAGGTATCCTTTAATACTTGATATTATCACTATGCATACCATAGGTCATCTGAACACACGATCATATCAAATCAATTTATTAAACTATCCAATACTTATATGCATATATATAAATATACGGAAATTGCTAGAGACCACGAAAAATTATTCCAATTTTTTTCCCCAAATGATGTGTCGAAGTCTGATTGGCCGCATTCACTCCAATAATAATGAGACCCCCTTTTATATACATCAATCACCCAATCACAACCACCCACTCGTCTGTCACATCATTTGGTAAAAAAATTTGGGGTACCTAGCATTGCCCATAATATACTTTAACATTTGATCTTATCATTGTGGATACTATAGAGCCATCGTAACACACAATCATATCAAATCAATTTCATGAATCGAGCGAGGATATATCAAATTTTGATTGAACAATCCATTAGACTGGTCCATGTTACCATATATCTCTCACATTCGACTTATACAATGTTAGTCAGGGGTGGCTAATTTTTTTTTTTTTTTTATGTCGGTTTGAATCAAGTATTTATGATTATCATGTTGATTTTTAAAATAAATTTATAAAAAAATAAAACAAATATTTTACAAAAATTAGAATCCATATATAAAATAGAAGAAATATAGATTTTATAAATGATGGGCTCGTGCCTCGCACAACCTCTACACTAATTTTAGTAAACACTACAAAATTTATTGATAACTCCGCCATAATTTAATAACAATGACGCACTAACTCACGTATGACTGATAAATAATATGTTCAACGGTTATCTAAATGTAACTCCCCACATTTGTCGACTACTATACGCTACTCTTATATATCAAATACAGTGTTCCTGGACATTATTAAAATTGACTAGTTATAATTTACCGTATTTTATACACTTTTATGTATAATATTTGTATAGCTACAAATTTTCTCAGATAATTATTACGATTTATCGAGATAGAACAAGAGCTTCGACGACAACACCTTATTTGGAGCAAGTCAAAGGAAAAAGAGAGGAAATCTCATTGAGTTTTCGGAATTCTGCACCAATACTAGCGAAGCTAGGCGAGCAAATCCTCTTTTTAATCAGTAAAATATTTCTCAGTTGATCGAGATTTGAGATGAGGTACATAAATCTATCATGGTCATCA
This sequence comes from Daucus carota subsp. sativus, assembly GCF_001625215.2. Classification (NCBI taxonomy): domain Eukaryota; kingdom Viridiplantae; phylum Streptophyta; class Magnoliopsida; order Apiales; family Apiaceae; genus Daucus; species Daucus carota. The sequence continues at coordinate 1,223,990 of NC_030389.2, forward strand.
AAATATGTATCGTATATTTGTATTTACTCATTTAGGCTAAGATGAACTTATCATTTAATTAATTATCATATATGAATTCTGTAAATTGGGTACTATATATTTACACGATTTTTTAGATTTTTAAAAGTTATATTCGAAATTTTTTGTCTATGCGATTGATATTTCTCAAAAAAAATTGAATTGCAAAAATTACAAAATATTTCTTGCGGTCGATGCTTTTCATTTAAGTTGTTTTAAGTCATTATAATTTTTAATAAACATGTTTAGGTCTTTAACGTTATAGCAAAATTTATTTTTCTAATTTTGTATATATATCAGCTTTGATTATGTATATATATCAAAAATAAAAATAATATATAAATATCAAAAACTAAAAAGATATTTAAAAAAATATGAAGAAATACTACTTCTAATACTATGATTTCAAATTCATTTTTACCTCCCCACATACTTTTTACCCCTATATGTAGCAGTAAAAATCTACTGAAATAATATTTTACACATTACTTCATGCTTGCCTTTATATTACATATATCCATTTTTCAAACACAGTGAGGAGAAAAGCTTAAAAGCCTTAATGGCCATCCCTCAAGATCAGCCCTCTTCAAAGGTACATTACTATATAGATACATGTTTTTGTAAGTATTGGAGTTTACATTGTTGTTGAGCTGATGATCATAATGTACTTGTTTTTAGTGTGCAGAATAATAAAGCATTGGACCCCAAAAAAAATAATTTCAAGAACAGGGATGGTGATGGTATTCAAGCAAGCAAACACAAAAAGGTTAGCATTAAACACCTTTTTACATATTTATCTAATAGACCCGGGAAAAATTATACGGTTGAACCTCGATTAAATATTAATTATTGACGTAATAAACTTGTTTTAATTATAATTTTTTTCATGGTCCCAACGAGGACGGTGTATTTTTATTTTCATAATAACAAACCCGATAAGGTAATTTTTTTTCTTCACCCCAAAGATTCGACTTTGTTTGTTTTGAGTAATTTTGAAATTTGTTTTCACGAAAATAAATGGATCTAGGAGTTGTAATTCATCTATTTATATTTGCACCTAGAACATAAATAGACTTAGGATTTGTAACATTTTATTGCAGAATTTTTTGGACATAATGAACTCTTTGAGAAATTTATGACTTATTGGAGATGATCTTTGTTTGTTACAAATGTTTTCTCGTTTATAATTTAGAAAATTAATTAAGTTTCATTATTTTTTGCAGGTTGTTTCCTTTAATCTTGACAAGAGTATAGTAAGGTTAGTTAAGAAATCTATGGTGAAAGATTTATTCAGGATCATTACTTGTTAAATTTTTGTGTTTTACTTTTCTAAAATGATTGTCTCGATTTTGAAGCTATCAACCAAAGATCGGAGCAAGTGATAGTCAAGGATTTCATCTAAACATATCCTCCCCAGTGGACCGAGCTCTGGATATTAAGGCAAATTTAGCATCTAACTTCCCTAGTTTTGTGAAAAAGATGCTCACATCACATGTTGCTGGCTGTTTTTGGCTGGTAAGTAGTTGGTTAATTAAGTGGTATTTCCGAAGAATTGCCAAACTCATGTTTCTGATTAATTTATGTTGAAACTTGTGAATGTTTCCTCCAATGACAGGGTCTTCCAAAGAAGTTCACTGAAATGTATTTACCAAAGGAAGATGTAATTGTTGTTCTTGTTGACGAATCTGAGGGCGAGCATGAGACCAAATACCTTGCTGAAAAGAGTGGACTAAGTGGTGGATGGAGAGGGTTCTCCGTAGCTCACAATTTACAGGAGAATGATGTTTTGGTTTTTCATTTAATCCAAGAATTTAGATTCAAGGTAATGTTAAACTTCTGCAGCATCAGCTAACTATCTTACTTCCGGAAGTGCTTAATTGTTTCTAATTTATGAATGATATGTCTTCATCTGAGTTGCGCGTTCCTAATACTATCTTTACAACCCTTGAACAAAAAAGGATTACTAATTCAGATCTTTATTCGTTACTTCATGTTATTAAATTCTATTTGCTTTAGAATTGAGATACAGGAAATATACAAAGCTAAGTCATTAGTCAAGAAAACGAAACATAGCAAATTTTTCTTTATGCATTTCTTTTGCAGGTCTACATTGTGAGAGCTAATGCCTTGTCTGAAGTTGATGGAGCTACTGATCTTCTAAACTTGGGCGCTTGTGAAAGAAAGACGGAGAGTGGTAAGGTCATTTCCTGTTTATATTTTCTTTTAGTTGATGTATGTAATTGGTTGTCAAATAATAATCTTTGTTATAAACTTAAAAGATGATCATCAAGAGGGGATGAAGACGACCGCATTGGCACCAGAGGAACATCTGAAGCAGTATTCTCGGGTCCACAACGCTCAAGAGAAAGACATGGTCGCCCTTAGTAATAATATTGATGCTGCAGTAGATAATTCTGGGATGAATTTTGATAATTCTGGCTCAGACGATTTGTATGGTCTCTGGATTGCTTCATCAGTTACAAATTTTAAAGATGTGAAGAATTTTGAAAATTTCAGTGTCACTGTGGACAGAATAATCCTAGACAACGAGATACCACATGACCGTCGGGTAAAATACTATCAGCTGTGCTGTAGTCAGAAGTCGTACCTTCATGACCAACTCATTGAGATGCTAAGCTTGCATCTAGTAGTCGGGATCATTCTTGAAACCGTCAGCATTTCTGATGCTATTAGTTCTTCAAAGCCTAGCTCATATAGAGATCTGAAAGCATGGGACGACACTTTAAAATCCTTTGAGATATTAGGCATGAAAGTGGGATTTTTACGTGCCAAAATAGTCAAGCTACTCACCCTCTCATCTGATTCAGAAGATGCTCTGCAATGCAAGATAGTTGAGAAAGCTAATGCAGAGGGGGAGCTGAAAGCTCTTGAAATAAGGCGTAGTAGTCTGAAAGAGGTGATTGAAAATTTAGCTCATGAGATCGAGGCTATGAAGATTAAAGCTCAGAACATTGAAGCTGCGTTTCAGGAAGAGTCAAAGGCACCATGGTGAAATTCAAAGGAATTATCGTGCTGGAGCATTGCTAAAGAATTTGTTTTTTCGAGCTAGAAAAATTTAACTGTTGCCTTAACGAGAAAGATTATTGAACTTTTGTTTGTGTATTGCATACAACAAGATAGAAGACGGTATATCTAGCGAGATATGAACTGTTGCCTTATGAATTCTGAGGTTTCTCTCACAGTAAAATATCTGTTACCTGATCGAGATGAGGTCAATAACTTTTTTGTTCATCAAAATTTGTTTTATATATTCTCGGAACTTATCATTTAATTAATTGTCATTGGGTACAATTTTTTGTATTGTTTATTAATTAAAATGGTTTACCAAACCAAATTCACAGACCTTTATAAATCTTTATAAATCTTATAAGAATATTGGTATCCCAAGTTCTGTTTGCAAATGTTTTTCTCAAATGACCGTGACAGGCAGATTGCTAATTTAGTAATTTTAATTGGGTGGTTGATTTGCATACATGTAGCATCATTATTATTAGTGTGAAATGAACCTATTATACATTACAACCTATATTTGGGAAAAAAAATTGGGAAAACTTTTGAGGTACCTACCATTTTCTATATTTATAAATACATTGACTTGCATAGTAAGATATTTATTTACATGATTCCCTTGATTTTATATAATTATATTTGCAATTCTTTTTCTATGCTGTTGATATTCCTAAAAAATTCTTAAATTACAAAAATTATAAAATATTTCTTGTAGTCGATGATTTTGATTTTTAAGTGTTTCAAGTCATTTTGACTTTTAATAAACATGTTCAGGTCTTTAACGTTATTAAAAAAAATATTATTTTTAATTTCTTATAAAAATTAGTTTAAATTTTATATATACATATAGACAAAAGTTATTTGGGATCCCTTAATTTTTTGGAGTCTTGGAGTCCAAATCCAGGCCATCAATTTAAAAGGCATCCTACGGCTGGGAGTAAAATTGGTATGTTTATTTTTAAAACTAATTAATCAGTAATTTTATACAAGCAGCGAAACAGATGCATATGTGTGTATCTTCTCTGCGGACAAACATTCTAGCGCATCTTATGGGGCGGTTACAACAAGATGAGGTTTTTATGGATTTCAAACTTCAACGATGTACTGCATTCTTTCTCTCCCTGCCTAAATCGTTGTCACCCTGTCGTTCATGTGTTTGGAGGTCAATCAAACATGTCATTTGCAGGACGCTAATACCATGTCTATTCAGAATACAGAATCCGGTAAGTACTGCATATAATTTTGTCACTTACATTGCACCTTAAATAAAAATACTACGGAAACTAAATAAATTTCAATTACAAGTATGGATGACAAATGCTACTGTTACCATTTTCAAGTATCTTGGCAAAAAAACACGAATTTTTAAGATACATATGGTTTAGTTAGCTACTCTGCAGTACGGATACTCTACTGTGGCTCATCATACGTTTAAGATTCACTAAACCAAAACATAATTACAGGACACAAGCATATAGACCGTGTAAACTTATAAGCAGCGGGACTCTAAAATCTAGGTACCTCTTAACCAATGTTTGCTTATTTTCCATACCCCACCATAAGATCAACCCCACCTGTACTTCACAGTACTGTACTCGAATAACCAAACCCACAACCAAAAAAACATCTTTTGCATCCAAAATTAAACAATGCAGTACCACACTTTCTTGCCCATCAGGACATATCAAAACTAAAGCCCCACAAGAAAAGGTAATTAAATTTTTAAATCAGTAGCTCATAACTAAATCCCCCAAATTACCCACTCGGCAATGTCCTGCCCTAACAGACAAGACAACACTCGATTCTCAATTGATAATGATCGAAATATACTGCACTTATTATTAGCTTCCACTGACTAACATTATCAAAACCCACAAAATCCCCCCACAAAACACACACCACTAGTTTGAGAATCGCCTTGCAGAACGACAAATTCATCTACCGCGGGGCGGTTCCCAAAAACTGGAATGCTTTTGATCAATAAAACTGCATGCAAATAAAAAATCAAAACAAACGAGGTACAATTTGTGGGTACCTGAACTCATACTGCCGTCGCCAAGTCTTGTGCTGCGGAATGGGATTGGGTTCTTGAATTAAGACTGTGAAGTCCCGCACTTTGGTCTGATCACACCGAAAATCAAGCCTTCGTGATAATGACGGTAGTTTTGAGCGGATTATGTGGGATAGGGGTACGAGTTAGCGTTTGAATTTTAATAAAAATGTATCCTCAGTATTTACTTTCATTTAATCTCAGCCACAGGATCGTTTTTAAATCCAATGGTAGATCTTAAGGACTCCAATTTGTCAAAAAATCTAGCACCCCATAGATCTCACCTCATATATATATATATATATATATATATATATATATATAACATTTGAAATAATATATAAATATCAAAAATCAAAACATTTGAAATACATTTGAAATACAGGGTGAAAGCCTAATCTAACACTTTTCCAAGAAAGAGTGTCCAAAATAACCGGGGGGCTAAAAACGTGCCCTTAATACCCAATTAAAGACGCATACAAGAAATGCGTATACACGTTATAAACAAACAGATCCTACACACATAACCAGAATGGTAATTGATAAAACACATAGGTTTTACTCTGTACGTTACGCATTCTAATCATGCGAGTATCAGGCACACGAACATCCAACATGTGTACATGATACATTTTCTTATTCCCGCGATTGTTTTGTTGACACTATACGGACAAACTAACCATATACGCTCAGGAGAGATGCGCATCAGGATACACGCATGTACAAGATACGTGTTGTAGCAAAATCCTGTGATAAAATATTTTAATTTAAAATAGTTTATTTGCATACGCATTGTTTTAATACGATACACATATTATAAATGTGTGGGTCTTTGATACTTATTGTATAAATGCGTGGGTGACTTCCACAGTTCTAATCCACATTAGGGCTGTTAACGAAACGAATATTTAATGAAATATTCGGTATTCGAATTTGTTTAGTATTATTCGTATTCGTTTATTAACAAATACAAATACGAATTCAAATCTTAAAAAATATTCGGTTCATTAACAAATACAAATTCGAATAGATAAATATTCGTATTTGCTATTCGCTTAATTATTCGGAAATTAAATATCATATATATATATTTATATATATATATATATATTATTTTTATATTATATAGAAAAATATTATATTTCTTATTTAATAGGATTATGGATTATTTTGGGACCAGATATTAAATTAAACCAGCCTAGTCCATATACTAAAAGGTTGAGCCAGGGAAGTTCTGTCGTATGATCTTGGAATTAATTAAGGCGTATTAAACTTTACATTTTGGTTGTAATTTGAATTTTATTTTCTTTGAATTGGATGATTGTAGTATGTATAATTAGTACTTTATAGTTTGCTTGGTGAAGCATGAGAGTTTATAACTTTTGTCATGGGCTAGCACTTCAGTTATTTAGTTCCATTTTGTTTTAAATGAGTACTTTAAACGAATACGAATAGTTCGTGAATCTAACCGAATCCGAATACAAAAACAAATAATTATTCGGATAATAAATGAATACAAACCCAAATATATGTATTTAAACCGAATACAAATATGAAAATTAAGATATTCGTTTTGAATTCGTTTCATTAACCCTAGTCCACATTGACTTTTTGTAGGCTCAAGGCTACAGATAAGAGAACTAGAGAAGTGAAACCATTTGTTTGCTGTTTGTTTTTGTCTGTTAATGTAAACACTACACACGCATTTACAAAATGCGAGATTCGGTAGGTAAAAAGGACAATTCTTCTGAGAATATATATTTTGGATATTCAAAGGTTGAAAATTGGTTATTTAAGACATTTTCTCCTTTTATAAGGATCCTTTTAGAGATGATCTTTTTAGGATGCTCTAACTCCTTTAACTATTCTTATGCACCCTCGTCCCAAATTATACGAGTTAGTTGATTTTGAATATGTAATTCAAGATATACTAATCGTCCAATTTCATAATTTACTTTTTCAATTTATTTTCGATAAATAAAAATTTCATATTTAAAATTTTGTTTGAAATACCGGTTTTTAAATATAATTCATGATATTTAAATATTTTCTAAACAATTTTGTTAAAATTACTAACTTCATAGCTGAATTTTTTTAAATAGAAATCAAATACAATTCATCTCTGAAAAATAAATACATGTTAATATATTCAATAAATGTATACTTGTTGTAATTTATGGTCATTAATTTATTTGGGTGCATTAAGCAATTATTAACTAATCTTGATGAATGAACTTATTAATTTTGACACTTGTATGAATATATATTTAATTTATAACATTAGTTTGAATCTTGAATATATAATTATATCATACTTGAATTATTATGTTAATTGAGTCTATACCGAGTTCTGATCGAATAATCCATTAGTTTGGTCAATCTTATCATAAACCTCTCACATGCAATGTTGTGAAAAACGCAAACCGGTTCTAAGCGGTGGAAGGATAACGCTTAAGCGATAAAGCAGATGCTTAAGCGGGTCAATTAGCGGATTAATAAAATTTAATTAAATATTTAGTTACTATATTAACATATTTAAAAATAATATAATGTTGTGGTAATAATTTAAACTTTTAATATTTTTAATAAAATATATATTTTAATTGTTTAATATGATTGAAGTTATATTAAAAAAAATTAATATTTTAAAATCAAAAAATTAGCAAGTCAACATCATTTTGACTGCTTAATCCGCTTAATATTTAAAAACACTTGATCACCCGCTTAGTACAAAATCGAAGCGTTTTAGGGCCGATTCGGCCTAGGCGACTGTTTAAGCGGCCGCTTAATGCGCTTTTTACAATACTGCTATACGAATTATACTATGTTAGTCGGTGGTGACTGAAAATATTTTTATATATCAGTTTGAATAAGTATGTATGGGATTTTAAGAACAAATTAACTTATATTAGAAAAATAAAACAAAGCAAATATTTCATAAAAATTAGAATTAGTATATAAATAACATAAATAAACATTTTATAAAGCGTGGGCTTGTGCCTCGCATGGTCTTCTACGCTAATTTTAGTAAAAACTACAAAAGTTATTTATAACTCCGTCATAATTTAATAACCATGACGCACTAACTCACCAACAATTGATAAATAATATGCTCAACCGTTATCTAAATGTAACTCCTCCACATTTGTCGATTACTATATGCTATCCTTATATATATGATACAGTGTTCCTGGACATTATTAAGATTGAATAATTATAACTCTCTCGTATTTATCAACTATTATATGCAATCATAATTAACACAAATATCTCAAAGTATTACTAAGATTTATCAAGATTGAATAAGACTTTTGACCATAATATCTTATTCGGAGCAAGTCGAAGGAAAAAGAGGGGAAATCAGATTGAGTTTCCGAATTCTGCCCAAATATCAGTAAGGCGAGGCGAGACGAACAGATCCTTTCTCATAGTAAAATATTTGTTGCTTGATCGAGATGAGGTACATAACTCTTGTATTCATCAAAATTTGTTTCATATTTTCTCGATTAAGAATATTTTCTCGATTAAGAAGACCTTATCATTTAATTAACTATCTTATATGAATTTAGTAAATTTGGTAATTTTTTTGTATTTTCTATTAGTTAAAATGGTTTACCAAACCAAATTCTTAGACCTTTATATATCTAATAAGAGTATTGGTATGTATCCCGAATTCTGTTTTCAAATTTTTTTTCTCAAATGGTGTGACAAACAAATTGCTAATTTCAATTGGGTGTTTGATTTGCATACATGGAGTCTCGTTATTATCAGCGTGAAATGAACCAATTATACAGTGCCAACTATATTTGATAAAAAAAATTAGGAACACTTTTTGAAATACCTAACATTTTTTGTTTTATTAATATTTTGACTTTCGTAGTTAGATGATTTGTTTACATGATTCCCTTGATATTTTAAAATTATATTTTCAATTCTTATTCTATGCAATTGATGTTCCTCAAAAAATTGTTAGAAATACAAAAATTATAAAATTCAATCGATGATTTTGATTTTTTAAGTTGTTTCAAGTCAATTTGACTTTTAATAAACATGTTCAGGTCTTTAACGTTATATAATTTTTTTAATTTTTGTGTAAATTAATTTAAATTATATATATATATATATATATATATATATATATATATATGTGAAAATTTTAAAATAATATATAAGTATTCTAAAAGTAAAACATTTAAAATATAGGAAGAAATACTACTTCTAATTCTAATACATTAAACATGGGTAAATGTAATGAATTATTATTGGTAACAAGATTTCAAATATTACCTCCAATTTAGTGGATATATATTTTAATGTCGGGTGATTTAACTAGTCATAATCCAGTCACCTTTTCAAATCATCTTTTACCTCCCCCATAACTGTAATTTTTACCGCTATTATCTAGCTGTAAAAACCTACTGTATCATATTTTACACATTGTCTTCATATATCCATTTTTTTCAAACACAGTGAGGAGAAAAGCTCAAAAGCCTTGACGCCCATCCCTCAAGCTCAGCCCTCTTCCAAGGTACATACTATATAGATACATGTTTTTGTAAGTGTTGGTGTTCACATTGTTGTTGAGCTGATGATCATAATAATGTACTTGTCTTTGTGTGCAGAATAATAAAGCATTGGAACCCAAGAAAAAGATTTTCAAGAACAGGGATGGTGATGGTCTTCATGCAAGCAAACACAAAAAGGTCAGCATTAAACACCCTTTTTACATTTATCTAATAAACTCAGAAAAATTTGTAATGCTGAACCTCGATTAAAGTATTTATTGACGTAATAAACTTGTATAGGCAATTTTTTTCATGGTCCCAATGGGGACCGTATATTTATAATTTCGATAATAACAAACCCATAAGGTACTTTCTCCGTCTCTATATATATACGCTTTTTTTAACTTTTGAATAGTCAACTTGACTATATTTAATTTGACTGAATTTTATATGTATTATTTAATTATAAAAAATAAAAGAAAATATCATCGAAAATAAATCGAGTCTATTTTAATATGTAACTTTTTATTTTCTAAAACAACAAATAAATATTTTTTAATAGTTGGTTAAAAATTAGTCAATAGACATAGGAGGATTTGTAATTCCTCGAAAAGCAAAAAAGACTTGTAAATTGAGACGGAGGGAGTATTTTTTTCCTCTTCGCTCCGAGAGATTCGACTTTAGTTGTTCTGTGTAATTATGAAAGCAGGTTTTCATGGAAATAAATAGACATAGGAGGATTTGTAATTCCTTTATTTATATTTGCTAGGAGTTATAACATTTTAGTGCAGAATTTTTTGGACATAACGAACTCTTTGAGAAATTTATGACTTATTATATATGATCTTTGTTTGTTACAAATGTTTTCTCGTTTGTATTTTAGAAAATTAAGTTTCATTATCGATCTTTTGCAGGTTGTTTCCTTCGATCTTGACAAGCAAATAGTAAGGTTAGTTAAGAACCCTGTTGTTGAATATTTATTGAGGATCATAAGATCATCGCTTGTTAAATTTTTGTGTTTCGCTTTAATAAAATGATTGTCTCGATTTTGAAGCTATCAACCAAAGGCGGAAGCAAGTGATAGTCGAGGATCTGATCCAAAAGTATCCTCCCCAATGGACCGAGCTCGGGAAATTCAAGCAAATTTAGCTTCCAACTTCCCTAGTTTTGTGAAAAAGATGCTCACATCACATGTTGCTGGTTGTTTTAGGCTGGTAAGCAGTTGGTTGCTTCAGTGGTATTTCTGAAGAATAGCCAAACTCATGCTGCTTAAATTGTGTTGAAACTCGTAAATGTTTCCTCCAATGACAGGGTCTTCCAAAGAAGTTCACTAGAAGGCATTTGCCAAAGCAAGATGTAACCGTTGTTCTTGTTGACGAATCTGAGGGCGAGCATAAGACCAAATACCTTGCTGAAAAGAGTGGACTAAGTGGTGGATGGAGAGGGTTCTCTGTAGCTCACAATTTACAGGAGAAAGATGTTTTAGTTTTTCATTTAATCCAAGAATGCAGATTCAAGGTAATGTATTGCATATCTTATTTCCGCAAGTGCTTGTTTCTAATTTCTGAATGGTATGTCTTGATCTGAGTTGCGCATCCCTAATACTATCTTTACAACATTTGAACAAAAAAGGATTATTAATTCAGATCTTTATTCGTTACTTCAAGTTATTAAATTCTATTTGCTTCAGAATTGAGAAATAGGAAAAATAGAAAGCTAAGTCATTAGTCAAGAAAATGAAACAAAACAAATTTTTCTTTATACATTTCTTGTGCAGGTCTATATTGTGAGAGCTAATTCCTTATCTGAAGTTGATGGAGCTATTGATCTTCTAAACTTGTGCGCTTGTGAAAGAAAGACGGGTAGTGGTAAGGTCATTTACTATATATTTTCTTTTAGTTGATGTGTGCAGTTGGTTGTCAAATAGTAATCTTTGTTATAAACTTAAAAGATCATCATGAAGAGGGGCTGAAGATGACTGCAGTGGCACCAGAGGAACATCTGAAGCAGTATTCTCTTGTCCACAGTGCTCAAGAGAAAGACATGGTCGCTCTTAGTTATAATGTTGATGTTGCAGCAGATAATTCTGGAATGAATTCTGATAATTCTGGCTCAGACGATTTTTATGGCCTCTGGATTGCTCATTCAGTTACTGATTTTAAGGATGTGAAGGATTTTGAAAATTTCAGTATCACTGTGGACAGAATAATCCTAGACAACCAGATACCACATGACCGTCGGGAAAAGTACTATGAGCTTTGCTGCAGTCAGAATTCGTACCTCCATGACCAACTCATCGATGAGAAGCTAAGCTTGCATCTAGTAGTCGGGATCATTCTTGAAACCGTCAGCATTTCTGATGCTATTAATTCTTCAAAGCCTGGCTCATATAAAGACCTGAAAGCATGGGACAACACTCTAAAATCCTTTGAGATTTTAGGCATGAAAGTGGGATTTTTACGTGCCAAAATAGATAAGCTACTCACCCTCTCATCTGAGTCAGAAGATGCTCTGCAACGCAAGATAGTTGAGAAAGCTAAAGCAAAGGAGGAGCTGAAAGCTCTTGAAATAAGGCGTAGTAGTCTGAAAGAGGTGATTGAAAATTTAGCTCATGAGATCGAGGCTATTAAAATTAAAGCTCAGACAGAACATTGAGGCTGCGTTTCAGGAAGAGTCAAAGGCACCATGCTAAATTTAAAGGAATTATAATGCTGGAGCATTGCTAAAGAATTTTTTTTTAGCCTGAACAATTTAATTGTTGCCTTAATGAGAGATGATATAAACTTTTTTGTCTTCTTTTCTGTTCTACAATGTACCAAGTCATATCTCAATGTTGTAACTGATTGTTGTGCTTACAAGATCTTGGGTAACAAGAAGTACTTTTGCACTGGATTTTCATCATTCTACATTGGTTAGATATGAATACTTCCCGCCATATCTTGCTCTTGCAGGGAATATATTCTCCTCTGAGCAGAGAATTCACAACCATTATTATTAACAATGATCCTTTGTGGAGTTTTTTCAATAAAAATTTACTTCTATTTCTTCGCCGCATTATCAAGTAACTGCCTTTTCCGGTATGTATGTAATAATATCTTTCAACCAAATTTGAATCTTTTTTGAAATTTTTTGATTGCTAAACTTTTGTGATGTTAACTATTTATTATTATGTTGGAGTTAGATTAGGCTTATTAATTTAAGAAATTGTGTAAATATTATTTCTGTTTAGTCTGTTGTTTAAGAAAATATATTAGACAAAAGTAATTTTGAATGAGATTTATATGCTTCTACAATTAAAATTGGTAGGTAAAATGTGTTATGAATTAAAAAAAAAAAGAATTACAAATATGTAAAAGGCAGAATTTGTTTTGGATTAAAAAAGAAATTATAAGTATATTGGGGGACGGGGGTTTGACACACATTCTACTACTCTCACAAAATATAGTTTGATAATTTATTTTGAATTTTTTACTTCTGAATAAATATTTATTATCTAAATTTTTATAAAAAAGAAAATTTTGAAAATATTTATTAAACTATGTTTCATATTCGTCTTAAAATATGTGTTGAATAAAAAAAAAAAATAAGAGGCACGGAGTTTGAAAATACCATCGCATTTGTTGGTCACACACCTTGACCCGAGAAATTATCACTCTAGTTCTCGGGTGGGCTCTAAGGTCGTGTTTTAATTGAAACTCCGTTTATAATATTTAGTTGGCATTACAAATATGGTTGTATTTAGTTGCATTTTGGATGATATTTAAAAATATTTTTATAATTATTTTGAAAAGATGATAAAAACATTAAAAAAAATTACCAAATTTTAGATGTTTTTGATAAATATCCTAACTTTTCAGTTCCAACGATATTAAATTAAAGAGGTAGTGCTTCTGTCCCATTTATTTCTAAACATTTTTTCACAATTCGGCATGAACTTTTTTGTTTCTGTACTCGGAATGAGTTATCGGAAAACTAATCGGGTATTTTTTTTTAATAAATGTTTTTCTCTCATATATAGTAATATACCGATTAATAATAAAACTATCTAATAATATTAATATTTTAATAACACACTTGAAATAATGACGTTCAAATAAAAGTTAATTGCTTAATAATTTTTGACATAATAATCATTCACAAGTTTTAATGATAAAACACATATACTTTCTAATTAATGTCAATACTTTGCAAAAAAAAAAAGACCAAATGATATATAAATTGACATTTAGTTTCTTTTGAAATAATTTTCAAATAAAACAATAAAAAATTGAGAAATCAAACTTGGATTTGACCTCAAGTACTTGGAATCAAACCGAATTCTGACCTGTTTTTTAATAAATCGGTTTTGAAGAGGAGTTAAAAACGAGTACTCGAAACTAGGGGTGTAAACAAACCAAACTATTCGTGAGTTACTCGAGTTCGGCTCGGAAAATATTCGAATTTGATTCGGTAATAATCGAGCCGAGCTCGAACTCGAGCTATTTGGATGTTTTACCGAGCCGAGCTCGAGCTTCAAATTACTCGGCTCGTAAGGTTCGCGAGCCTTATCGAGCCTCTATTATTTTTTAATTTTTTTTATTATAAATATATTTTTACAAATATATTTAATATTTTATTTATAATTTATATATTTAATCGAATCGAACTCGAGTCGAACCGATCATATTTCGAGTTTTTGTCAATATTTCGTGACTCGATTCGAGCTTTCGAGCCGAACTCGAGCTTATCGAACTATTTACGAGCCGAGCTTCGAACTTGAAATTAAAGGCTCGATCGAACTCGAGCTCGAGCTCGAGCCCCGAACTTTTCAGTCGAGCTCGAGCCGAGCTTGACAGTGTTCGACTCGGCTCGGCTCGTTTACACCCCTACTCGAAACGAATACTCAGCCGACTCGGCAATTTTCAGAACACTGCATTATACTCCCTCCATCTCAAATTAGATGAGCTTGTTCGGGCACACACTTTAAGGTTTATTGACCGCATAGCTACATTATTAATTTTTAAAATTTTCTTTTTGCAAATAAAAATTTAAATATGAAATTTTCGTTTACAAAAGAAAAATCAAAAAAAATATTTTTCAGAACTAGACGGTCAATGCACCTTAAGTTACGTGCCCAGAATCAACTAGCTCATCTAATTTGGGATGGAGAGAGTATACTCGGGAAAGGTAATACAGCTGCAAAATCCAATTGTTTTACATCAATTAATGTTTTAAATCAATAAATTTCTCGCTGTCAAAATGTGCATGATTTTCTCGATCGAGCTTCCACAAAAGTCCCTTGAATACAAAAAGTTTCAGTACTCGTCTGCTCCCAACAATTTAAGCATCGGTAAATGTACTGAGATCATTATTTCAAATTTTACCTTATGCTGATTTGACTAGTGACAATCCAGTCACCCCCTTTTCAAATCTTAACTCGAACGGTCATCCTTTTCCCAGTTTTTCACCGCAGTAAAAAGTCACACATCTTCTTTCAAATATTCATCTTTTTCAAACACAGTGAGAACTGAGCTGAGAAGTTAAGCTCAAAATTCTCAATGGCCATCCCTCGAGCTCAGCCCTCTTCCAAAGTACACTACTTCTTGTTTTTATGCATTTTACGTCCCGTAAAGAAAGCGAGAGAGATAAAACTAAAAGATTTTGTGTATGCAGAATAACAAGGCTTTGGACACAAAGAAAAAGATTTTGAAGAACAGGGAGCACAAAACAGTAAGAATGCTTTTCTTTTTTATCTCAAAGACCCCCTTACATTTTGTATTTGCTTTGTATGATACATTGTCGAATGTAAGCTTATTCCGTACAAATTTGTTATTCAAGTATTTATGGAAACAGTGTATCGGTATTCAAAACCGGGTATTTAAGAAAATAGCCTTATATTTAGGTATCCTAAAACGTGTTTCTAATTTATTTTTTCCCAAATTTAGTTTGCAGTGTATGATTGGTTCAACTCATAATAATAATAATGAAACCCTTTATATGCATATCAACCACCTAATTAAAATTAATCACATGTATGTCACGTCATTTAGAAAAAGAATTGGGAATGAAATTTGGGTTACGCAGCACTACTTATTTAGGACATATTTGGATGGGTTAAGGGTCCTTATTTTCTTGTGAAATCATTTAAAAGTTCAGAGAAGTGTTTAATAATATGTTCTTTTTTCTTGTAAATTATTTGTTTACAAGCAAGTCTCTTCTTAATATTTTAAGATATATGATTCAAAACTGGCATGATTGTTTACAAGTGTTCCCACATTTTAATTTTGATAAAAAAAAAAAAAAATTGATACCTTATACAGACTGTTTCCTCTGATCTTGACAAGGGTATAGCACCGAAGGTGGAAACAGGAGATGGTCATGAATTTGATGGCGAGAAATCCTCTCCAATGGACCGAGCTCTGGAGATACAAGCAAATTTAGCATCCAAGTTCCCTAGTTTTGTGAAGAATATGCTTCCATCACATGTTGCTGGTGGATTTTGGCTGGTAAACAATTGGTTACTGGAGTGATTTTTCTGAAGAAAAGTTAAATCGTGTTGTTGATTTAGTTGTGTTCTAATTGCTGGATTTTCCTCCAATGACAGGGTCTTCCAAAGAAGTTTAGTGAAATGCATTTGCCAAAGCATGATAAAACTGTTGTTCTTGTGGATGAAACTGAGCTCGAACATGAGACCAAGTACCTTGCTGAAAAGACTGGACTTAGCGGTGGATGGAGAGGGTTCTCCATAGCTCACAAATTGAAGGAGAAAGATGTTTTGGTTTTTCATTTGATCCAAGAATGCAAATTCAAGGTAATGGCTGAACTTTTACTGCATCAGTCAATTATCTTACTTTCAGATGACAAGTGCTTGTTCCCGAATGATATGCCTTGTGCTGAGTCGTAAATCCCTAATGCTCTAGCTTGCAACCCCTGCAAAGAAAAAGTATAGATCACAGATTAGTAATTTTGATTTAAATGTGTTATTTTGAGTTATTGAGTTCTAGTGCTTCGGCATTGAGAGACAGGACATAACACAGCTAAGTCGTTAGCCAAGAGAATGAAACATAGCAAGCTTTTCTTATTGCATTTCTTGTGCAGGTCTATATTGTGAGAGCTAATGCCTTGTCTGAAATTGATGGAGCTATCAGTCTTCTAAACTTAGGTGCTCGTGTCACAAAAATGAATGGCGGTAAGGTCATGTACTGTTCATATTTTCTTCTGACTAATGCTTCCAATTAGTTGACAGTATCAGCTTTTGATATGAACTTGAAAAATCTTTATGAAGAGGGGCTGAAGATTACTGTTATGGCACCAGAGGAACATTTCAATCAGTATTCTCCGGTCCACAGTGTTCAAGAGAAAGACATGGTTGCCCTTAGAAATAATGTTGATGCTGCAGCAGATAACTATAAGATGGACACTGACAATTCTGGCTCAGACGATGTAGATGGCATCAGGTTTGCTCATTCCGTTGTTGATTTCAAAGATGTGAAGGGATATGAAAATTTCAGTATTATTGTGGATAGATTGATTATAGATTGCGAGATACCACACGACCTTCGGGTAAAATACTATGAGCTTTGCTGCAGTCAGAACTCGTACCTCCATGACGAACTCATTGATGGGCTAAACTTGCGACTAGTAGTAGGGGTCATTTTTGAAATCATCAGCATTGCTGATGCTATTAGATCTTCCAAGACTCGCAAATGTGAAGATCTGAAAGCATGGGACAACAGTTTGAAAGCCTTCGAGATTTTGGGCATGAAAGTAGGATTTTTACGTGCCAGGATAAATAAGCTTCTGATTCTCTCATCTGATTTAGAAGATGCTCTGAAACGCAAGATTGTTGAAAAAGCGAAAGCAGAAGAGGAACTGGAAGTTCTTGAAATTAAGCGTAGTAGAGTGAAAGAGCTGATTGAAAATTCAGATTACGAGATCCAGGCTATGAAGAAAAAGTCCAAGAACCTTGAAGCTGCATTTCTGGAAGAGTCACAGGCACCATGGTGAAAGCCTAAGTAATTATCATGCAGGAGCTGCTAAAGCGAAACCTTTTTGAGCCCAAGTAATTATCATTTTTCTATGTTGTAAATCTAACAGTTGGGCTTACAAAATATTGTGTAACTAATTGTACTTTTGCACTGATTCTCATTGTTATACATTTGGGTATGAGTAGAATATTGTTGCAGAATATATCTGGAAAACTTGTTATGCAACGAAATTACAGTTTTTTAAAAAATACTAGAAAATAACCTGTTCCAGTCACGAGTCCCAAACTTCTGAACCTAGTTACTAGTTGCACAATGCCAGGTAAAAAAACTTGCACTCTTGAAGATAATTACAGGGTCAAACAAGAAGTAACAGCTCTGGAACTTTGGAAGAAGTTAAAATTTTCAGCTATATATCATTTGAGAACTAAAATTTACAAATTAGAGCATGATTCTTTGACTGTTAACTTTTATGACAAAGATAATGGGACAATCACAGCATATATCACATCATCTACATCATCTCATGACGAGGTTATATGAAGGCCAATCCTCAAGCTTTGTAATGTCTTCATGCAGAAGCTCCTCTTCCAGACGACGACGGGTGCATTACATCACTGACTATTTAATACAAAGAAATAATCATTATCTTGTACCGAGAGCTAATTCAATCACCACAAAAATATTGGAATACAGATGTCGAGTGCAAAGAGGAATTTAAACCAAAAGAAGTAAAGAGTGCATATACTGAAACTAACCATGATATCAGGAGTCTTGTTGAGATGACAAGCACTCAATAAGTCGGAAATGGTACAAAGTGTTTCGGCATACTACCAAATTACAAGAGCACATCACCACATGTCTTAATGAGGGAAACTAAGTTTAGATACAAGCATTAAGCAGAAACTTTCACATAATACCTGAGAAGAACGATGTATAGGGTACTCATCCATACAAGTGAAGTGACCAAGTCTCCTGAGCGTCCTCCAACCTCAGTACTATTGCTCAGTAACTCTCCTCAGTACTATTGCTGATCCCAAAATCTAACGGCATTTACCAACAGATTCTCAGGCACCATGTCAAGTGAAATAGTAAAGAACATATAAGACTTGGCTAATTTCAGATTATCTGCAGACCAGCTATACTCAACTTGTTAGAATATATAGCAAACTCAACCTTCTATAACCCGTATTCATTGCATATTTTTCTCTTAAGCAAGATAAAGATGGGTCAAGGTACACTCAACATTGCTTCTAATAGAGTTTTTACCTATTGCCGCTCCTTGAATCTCCAGCTTTAAGCTTAGTCAACTTTAAAGGAGAACATGCATGCATGGTGAATAGCACGAGTCTGTATTAGTCTATCCATGTCTTGATCGCTTCAGAAGAACATAAGTCAGTGCTTTAAAGCTTGGATTCGTGGTGTTAAAAAGAGGATCACATGCTAGCTAGATCATCCATGATTACAAGGGATGCAATTTTAACAAGGTTTCGAGAATGAAGCATTTTTTTTTTTACTTTTCTTGATTAAGTTTGAAGTCCATATGAGAGAGAATCAGACTTATGTGCCAATTGATCAAATTTGTCAATAAGAAGAAAATGATCTTATACTAGACAGATACATGAATTTCAAATCAGAAACATGATACTCGTAAAACAAACATAAACATGATTTTCAACACAGAAAGTTCAGAAAACCTTATTTCTTAAAGTGTCAATTATTTTTACATATTTTCCACAGTATGTTTCACCGTTGTCAGCATTTATTTCCGGCAAACTATACCATGCCCCTTGGACAGCCCCCTGGTACAATCCAACGTACCATATTCGATATCCAAGGCACCCTTTTCAGTAGCATCTGTAGTCGGAGAAAAGATGCAGTTCCTGCAATCCGAAGACAAAAGTGAAGAAACCTTGTATTTATCTTCTCCTCCCACAACTGGCATGGCCACTCCAGGTTTTGCTGCAGGATTCTCAAAATCAGGGCGATAAGTCCGGCCTAGTACGCCTTCAACCTCAGGTGAAAGTCTAGAGAAAGTGAATTGCACTTCCAAATGAGCAAAACAGTCATTTGATGGTATTTGGTAATTATGAACCCTGTCATCCTCCTTGGTCACTGGAACCACCCTAACCGAAATCTCAACAACATTCGGGATGGAAAAAACGACATCATTTCTGCTCGATATCCTCTCAGCTTTTATGTTCCCTTGTTCTGATTTCCAAACAGAGAGCTCTGTTTCTTCTAGAATCACATCCTCATCATTGTACACAAGTTTTAAATGATCAATATTGTCGTTCCATGCAGCCGCCTTGGTGGCCTCAATTGAGAACTTCTGGGAGCCATACTGGATTCCTAGGGCTTGAATCCATGTGTAGTCCCTGGTGCGTCCAGCTGGACGTAGGCCAATGAAGCGCGCATTTATTTGAAGGTTATGATCAGAAACTAAGCTGAAATGCTCATTGCTTCTGCCATGGAAGTAAAAGACTATCCCATCTCCACCAATAAATCGCGGATCATAGCATGCAGCTCCACTACTATTGCAATCCGGCTTTCTATCTGCAATCAAACAAGTAAACTTTCATGCAATTTAGGCCGTCTGGACAAACTTAAAAAAAGTGATTTTTTGTTTAAAGTAAAGAAGTGGATCAGAAGTGAGAAGTATATAAGTTAATAAAGTGTCTGGAAAAGAAGTAGAAGCTCTGAGGGAGAAGCTAGCATTCTCAACTTCTTAAAAGTGTTTCTACTTATTTACACAAACGGGTCAAGAAAAGCAGAAGCCAGAAGCAGCTTATGCTTCTTAAAAACAAACAGGATAAAATCTAGATTAGAAGGCACTATATATAGTGATAAAATTTGTACGCTTGCACACGGCCTCGCATTTAGGAGACTCGCAGTTGATATAGCAAGCTTTAGCGTGGGGATATGGCGCTGGCCTAAAGCTGGGGCATTCTATTGGGCATGTGATATTCTTCCGGAAACATGGGCTATCAGGTCTGTAGCATGTGTAAGTCCTTTGAGCATGGACTTGAATTGCACCACAGAGAATGAAAACAAATAATGTTGATATGGAGCACTTGAATATCTTCATTTTCTTGTAAGATGAGAGACTACTCAAGAGATGGTAAGTACAAATGTAATGCTTCCTTGTTATGGGATTTATAGTAGTTTTCAAGTAATGTATCAGGTTCTACTAAACTTGCAACTGCACTTTGCGGATTTTCTAAATGTATGAGTTTGTGTGCAGCTTTATGTGCTTCTAAACTCAACTATTGACCATTTCAAAGTTGGATACAATGGCTGGCATCATACAAATGTTTGACTAGCTGGATTTAATTATTTTCGTCAATTTAAATAAGGTTCTTGCGAGAAGAAAAAATAGTTTTAATAAATAATCTTTTCTTCTTTCAAAATATATTGTGACCACAATCTTCCAAGATTATCTCGGGTATAATATTCTCTTTGGATTTTTTCACGTAATTTGGGAGTAAAATTCAAATGTATTTGACAAATTCTTTTTCTAAAGAAAAGATAGATGATAAATTTAATATCTACTTTTTTTTTTTGAATTTTTGCACATAATTTTAGTAAATAACAATATATTTTGGATTTTTCAATATTTTTAGAATCTATTTTTTTTTTGAATTTTTGCACATAATTTAGTACATAACAATATATTTTGGATTTTCCAATATTTTTAGTGAATGACAATCTATAATTTATATATCTATTCACAAAATTTCAAAAAATAATAACGAGAAGTATTCTTTTACCGGCTAACAGTGAAAGTGAGACCTGAGAAAGGAGTGGGTATAAAATGTCAATCTTCTCCTAAACTTGTAAGACATTATAATGAGACGGAAATATAATGTCACTATATTTTGAAACTACTATGTTATTGTTATATTATTTATATGGTATATGTTTCAATATACTCCCTCAGTTTCATTACGTTGTAAATGTTTTTGAAAGAGAGTTCTGACATCCATTTTAGGGCTTATACATAGTATATTTTCATAAATTATTTTAATTTTTTTTCTTCTAAATAAAAATTAATATTAAAATGATTATTTAGGAAAAGAAAATTTTAAAACTAAGTGTTTGAACTATAATTTATATACGTCTCAAAATGCGTGTCAAACAATATAAAAAACTGTTAATAAATAGAAAACACAGAGGAAGTATAAGATAATAGATGATGAGAAATTTTTATGAAAATTTGATAAAATATAGTCTATATAATGTGGTTGTCCAAACTGTTTTGTACTTGTTTAGTATTTTAGTCTAAGACAAGAGTTTTAATTTTTCATTTATGTTATTCTTGATTTGAATCATTAACTAGTTGAGAAGCCGCGCGTTGCAGCGGCCTATAAAAATTATATTAATGATTCAATATTAATATTTGTAGAATGCAATAATTTTGTGGATGTTAATAAAAAGTATAATAATGATTAAAAATTAATATTTGTCGAATAAAATAAATTTTATATTATAAAAATCTTGATGTAATACCAATACTAATATATAAAATTGCATAATTGGACTATAAACCATTGTGAAAAAATGAAAATAAATTTATACACGTAATTAACAATTTAAAGCACGACGAATCTTAATTTTATTTGTGTTTTTTGTTTGAAAATTAATGATCATGTTCTTACATTGTCACCTTCCTCCAATTTTTTTTGGATTGATTGTGCACAAAAACATCTAACTTAAATCCGTGAGATAGTGGTCTATAACTACCCTTGCTTGTAACGATCTTTATTTTTTAAAACTGTATGAACAGTCTTCACTTAAAAGTTGCTTGAACGGAGCTTCTAATATATCTGAAACTAAAAAAAGTAGTTCTAATTTTTGATATTTTTCATCCAAAAATTCCAGAAAATTAGAAAAATAGAACGGAGCGATGTGAGAGGCACCACCTACACGCCCCTCACTTTTCTTTCATAGAAGTACATTGATAGTGTAAAATTAAGTTAATTGATTGGTGCGACGGATAATTTTAAATTGAAAATATATCTTAGACAAGGTGGATTTGGCAAGTTTTTGAAGAATGTTAAATGATACTTGAGGCATGTAGAAATTAAAGTGTTTATCTCATGCTTTTTAACCTTTTTCCTCTTTGTTTTTAACTATACTAGTTGAGAAGCCGCGCGTTGCGACGGCCTATAAAAATTATATTAATGATTTCATATTAATATTTGTGGAGTGCAATAATTTTGTGGCGGTTTATAAAAAGTACATTAATGATTAAAAATTAATATTTGTAGGATAAATTAAATTTTATATTATTAAAATCTTGATGTAATATCAATACTATGTATAAAATTGCAAAATTGGACTATAATTCATGGTGAAAAGGTGAAAATAAATTTCTACACGTAATTAACAATTTAAAGCACGGCGAATCTTAATATTATTTGTGTTTTTTTTAAAAGTAATCATGTTCTTACATTGTCACCTTCTTCCAATTTTTTTAGATTGATTGTGCACAAAAACATCTAACTTAAATCCGTGAGATAGCGGTCCATAACTACAGCCTTGCGTGTAACAATTTTTATTTTTTAATATGGTATAAAAAGGGTAACTTTTATATTTGATACTGAAAAGGTAGGTAGATTTAATTGTTGATATTTTGAAAAAGATAGTTATGAAACTTGCTTCTAATATATCTGAAGCTAAAAAAGATAGTTTTAATTTTTGGTATTTTTCATCCAAACATTCCAGAAAATTTAATGGTGGAAAAATGAAAACAAATTTATACACGTAATTAACAATTTAAAGAATGACGAATCTTAATTTTATTTGTTTTTTTTTTGAAAAGTAATCATGTTCTTACATTGTCACCTTTCTCCAATTTTTTTGGATTGATTGTGCATGAAAACATGTAACTTAAATCTGTGAGATAGCGATCTATAACTACCCTTACTTGTAACAACATTTATTTTTTAATACTGTATAAACAACCTTTACTTAAAAGTTGCTTGAACGGAGTAAACAGATAATGCATGAATAATTTTTTCCTGTATACAAAGTAAATCATATAAAAATTAACAATAAACATGCCTGATGAACAAAATAAATATTATAAACATATAACCAACAAACATACATCACTAATAGTTAATTTATTGATATCAACCATCAATATCATGTCAAGACTATATTCTTTTCCCGTGTTTAGATTTGTCGACTCCAATATAGTGGTCTATAACTACCTTTGCTTGCAACAACCTTTACTTTTTTAATACTATATAACCAGCCTTCACTTACGTTGTAGAAGAACGGCACCTCCGAGTTAGAAATCGAGCAAGAGAATTATCACAAGAGAGAGGTGGTAGGGTTGTGGTATTGAGAGAGGAGGTTCCGTTTAGATCATCCAAAACCCGACAATTTATAAAGGTATTTATTAGTGCAGAGAGACTTGGGTGCTACTCTTTCCCATAATTAAATAATCTGAAACATAATTAGATTAAAACTTTCAAGCTACTATATATTCCATAAATAATTTGTCTTTCCCATAATTAAATAATCTGAAACAAAATCAGATTAAAACTTTAAAGCTACTATATTCCATAAATAATTTGAAACAAAATCAGATTCTGAAACTTGCTTCTAATAGACCCGAAACTAATAAAGGTAGTTCTAATTTTTGATATTTTTCATCCAAAAATTCCAGAAAATTAGAAAAATAGAACGGAGCTATCTGAGAGGCGCCACCTACACGCCCCTCGCTTCTCCTTTATATAAGTATATTGATGATTTGTAGTTTCACGGTGGTGAATATCTTTTAGGATTTAGATAAAAATTATATTGAGTATTTTTGAGAATATCATTTAAATACAAGTAGAATAGACAATTGTGACTGAATAAATAGAAAGCACCGGTCACAATTGCCCAGGTTATGATGAAAAATATCTGTTACCAATGTTCCAATCGCTAATTATTCAAAAATTCTTTTAACATGTACTAGCCTTAAACCCGTGAAAAGCACGGGCGGCTATATAATTTTAAATTTATTATATATAATTTATATTTTAAAATCATTTTTCAGTGTTTTACTATTAATGAATTGAAATCTTATTAAATTATATTAACAGGCTGGTAACTTTAAAATTGAGCTTTTGCAATATATATTTTTATATTTTCTATTATAATATATATTTATTTATAAGTATTTTTGAATATTAATTTATGTTATTAATGGTAGTTGTAATTTCTGTATGTTATTGATATTAGTCTTATTTCCTTTTTTTAACTAATTATAAATTATATTTAAAAGAAAAATAATGGACTTTTTGTGTTATAACCTTGAACCCGTGTGAGGCATGGGGAGTATATAGTATTTTCCTTTTTTTAACTAATTATTATTTTTATTTTTTTATTTTTTATGTTTATAAAAAAAATATTATCATTTTGGAGTAAAAGACATTAGAACAAATGTATTTTTAAGTTATGCATTTATTAATAGTTATTATATAATAGTAATATAGATTAATGATAGTAAATTTACTTTTTTCATTTTTCAACTAATTATAAATTAATTAAAAGAATAATGGTGGAGTTTTTATCTTTTAGTATATCAAACTTTTTAGAGACTATGAGAACTCTACGTGTAGCAGACTTTTACTTATAAAGTTAATCACCAAAACAACATCAACAAACCAAAATTTTGTACGACGACAAATTATACCCATATTGACTTATTATAATATAGATAAATAGATTAATTCTTTTAACATGTCGGAAATTGCCCGGCTTATGATGTTTCTTGTTTATTAGCTTAACGTGTATTAATTCTTGATTTCACTGTGTGCTTGTGTTGAGGGACACTAACATGATATTTGAATGTAAATAGTTGTGTAGATTTTGCTGTTGTGTTGTGTGTGTTGAATTGTATTTAGTATAGGTCTTCAGTTTTATATTTACTACCAATTTTTGTGTGTCTTCTTTGTCCTATGTGTTTGATATAGTTCATCTGGATTAAATACATGTGTTTAGTTGCTGATATTGAATGTGCAAAATCGTGATAAGTTTGCTATGTATGTATTGTGTTTTGTGTATTTGATATATTTCGATCCTATTGGGGAAGTGGATTTAATTGTAGGATTGAAGCAAAAATTGTATTTTCAAAATTGTGCTGATTTTCTATGTACGTGTGATATAGTCGGTAATAATTTGTGTTGGAATTTTGTTGCTATTATCAAAATATAAAGGACTGTGTTGATTTTTCTGTGTGTGCGTATGTGTTGATATAGGTTAATATATTCATTTATGATCGTTACAAAGATGTGAATAATGGCACATATTTCGAATGATGTAATTGATGGTCTAGAGCAGTTATATAGGGGCAGTAGCTAAAATCTCGTATAACAAAAAGTGGACTGTGTTTTTAGTTAATGTTAACTCGTGCATACTTATGACAGTGGCTCATCCAGTTCAAAATGTGGATAAAAATGTTATTGGTGCTCAAGATACCTTTTATGTGAGATTTCATAGAAACCCGGTTCATTATAGAGTGCAAGTACTAAAGTACAATTTTCAGGGCGATTAATGATAATGCGTTGCTACTGCCCAGCTACAGTTGCACCTGCTGTTTTCACATTTGCTGATCATTCCATCTTAAGCTCGACAAGTTTGAATTACATCTCGCATGTGGACCAGCGAGATTGGAGTATATTATGTGGAAGAATCTGCTCTGATCCTTTTGATATAGGACAACATTACTAGTATTTTATATAATGTTGTGAAACGGTAAAAAAATATTGTGAAACGGTAAAAAATTACATAATCTGAATATTAAATTTTTGTTTCAGTGTTATCATTTTGTATTGAACATTTTGTATTAGTGAAAGGATTTAGATATATAAGAGTCGATCAAATGGCTCAACAAATTAAAAAAATTACATTTCTGAAATACAATTTGAAGCACGCTATCACCATACAATCTGTACAAGTAACTGTTAAAAACTTCTTTCAAGAGGAAACAATTGATACTAATACTGACCTCAACATTATTTGAGAGAGTCAGTCATATAATTTTTGATGAAGGGAGCACGCCAAGTAACAAAACCTAGCCATGGAACAAAACCACCACTGCTACTCAAGCTCATCACTGTCAGGACTGGCTTCTATTTATAAGGATTGTATTTAATCTTATATATCTTTTAAATTATGACTAGCTAGAAGATGATGCCATGAAACTTAAATGCATCTTGCAATTTTGTAGGTAATCCTAAAGTCCTTTATCGGCATGTCACAGCAGCTAACGTCCTTCTTGATGCAAAGTAGGATTTTCTGATACCCCAGTTATGAGTTTTTGTTATATACTTATGAGTAATTTCCTTGTATATTATTTTGTTGAAAAGGTTTGTTTGATGTTATTTTTATATCTGATTTTTATACATTACGGAATAATTAAGACTATCGAGACAACTTGTTGTTGTCCAGATACAAAATATAAAGATAGTAAGCTGATCAATAATATATCTTTCCTTCAGCTGGTTTAAACCCTGAACCAAAAGCTCGTGAGAACTATTCTATTTCAAATATATTCTTCTCTAGCGAACCAGTTTCATATTACCTTATTTCACAAGCTGGATACACAACAATAAGCCAAAATATAAAAGAAGCGAGTATAAATGTAACATCTGGGATTATCCGTGTAATTATTTGAATGATTAATGAATATTATATGAATATTATGTGAATTTCTGTGAATTAATTGGTTCCTGTTCTATTAATTTAGTTACGTATTTCTGGTTAAATTTGAGGAATACCAATTTTTATATGCTCAGTACAAAATATAGTTTATTTAGATATTTTCATATCGATTTATGTATTGTCGTATGATTTTATATTTGATTTATGGATTTAATTACGTATATTACATTTAATTATTAATTATTTTGATTTTACGAAAACCGTCAACCTGTAACGGTACCGAGATTTTACTTCCCGAAAATTTCAACAAAATTCATCTTTAGCCTAATTTGAATATTCCGGACACTTTTCATGTTTTGACTCTTTCGATCCGGAGTACGGTTTGTTCCGGAGCCGGTCCGGTGGAGCTTTTCGGTATTTTAAATTATCGATAATTATCTGGTTGTCTCGATAAACGTGAAACTAGATATTTTGATTATTATATTATTTCTTATCTCGTAATAAGTGCAAACGGGACCCGCATACTAATGACTGATTAAAAAGCCCCATTTTGATAGTTATCTCGAAAACCGGTACCGATTGGACCTGTTTTATTAATATAAAGCTATTAAACATTGTATTCTCGTGTCATATATGATCCAGAGGGGTATTAATTATTTGTAATTATAAATAGCCTTAACCGTACTTTAATTCATTGGGGAAATCATAATCTCAGTTAAACACGGGTTTATCGAGAGAGTGTTCTTCGTGTTCTTGAGATTCAAACGAAGATTTGGAAGCGTTATCGGACTCAGATTTCAGTATTCAAGTATCCAAATCGAAGGTTTTGGCGAGTAGAATCATAATCCAACCTCAGAATCAGTGCAGAATCATCAGGTGGGTTCGGATTTTTGATTTTAAATTCGGATTAAATAAGCTTTAAATAGGGCTTTTTGATTTTGAAGTTATTGATGTGTTTTGATGATTGTATGTTGTAGAGAATTGAATTGTGAGCATTTTCATATATTATATGCTTGATTTGGAGTTCAATAACATGTAGAAAAGTCAGTTTGATTATTGAAACTGTGTTCTTGGTGTTCTTGAGTTTGTTGCCGGAAAAGTTTGAGTTTTGGCCGGATTTTTCGATCCGTTAAATCTGGGTTGATATGGATAGTACCATTAGGAAGAGCATGTGAAGAGGAAGCTAGTCATGTCTTTAAATCGTGTGTTGGAGCTCGAAATCGAGCTAATCGGAGAATTAAAGTAACTCGCCACCGGCGAACTTCGGAAGGATTTTCCGGCCACCACACGCATCCACCATAAAAACTGAAGCCACCAACGTGTTCCTCGTGTAGAGAGCTTCAAATCTACACCTTGGTGTTGAGTTTGGAGCTCCGTATCGATTTTCCGGCGGAAATCCGGTGAAGATCGCCGGAGATGGTGACCGGAGGGGTCAAATTGCAATTTGACCCCCGAACTTTTGAAGATGTTGCAATCAGACCCTGTAGTTTCTGAATTGTCAGTTCGGTCACCCCTAAAGTTTTTAAAACTATCATTTTAAACCCTGAACTTTTAAAATCTTTGGGAAAGTTTTATTTATTTAATTTAATTTTGAAAATCATTTATGTTAATTTCAAAAAATTAGTTTTAATTATTTATTAATTCAAAAATAATTCTGATTTAAATTATTAATTAATTTTAATTAGTAATTAATTATTATAATTAGTCAATTAATTTAAATATTAATTGATTAATTGTTTTAATTAATTATTAATTAATTATAATTGATTTATTAATTAGATTTAATTATTTTAAATGATTTTAAAATTCCGAAAAATAGTTTCGAGCTTTGAAATATTATTCTAAAACAT
The DNA here is from genome assembly GCF_001625215.2 of Daucus carota subsp. sativus. Classification (NCBI taxonomy): domain Eukaryota; kingdom Viridiplantae; phylum Streptophyta; class Magnoliopsida; order Apiales; family Apiaceae; genus Daucus; species Daucus carota. The sequence goes on from NC_030389.2 coordinate 1,253,070, forward strand.
GTTTGAAGCTCGTTAATTGATTTCAAAAGATTTCGGACTTGATTTCGAGTACCCAAAATTTATTATTTATTTATAAAATGATTCTCTGACCCGTTTTAATTCCGAAAAATGTTTTAAAATCCATATCAAATGCCAGAAAACTCCTTTTAACTTCAAACCTTCTTTGAAAGATGAATTTCATTAAATATCTTATTTGATATGTGTTATGTGATATCTGATTGATGTGTTACGTGTCTATGTGAATCTTATATGATTGTTTTGGCATATCTTTTAATCCGTAAATCGGATTTGGGTGAAACGAAGGGTAGATAGAAACTCGTTGCGAAGGTGTGATAATAAGAATAGTATGAGATTATATATTGATAAAGAATTGTTGTGATTAGCAGAAGAAGCGAGACGTAGAAAGGGAAAGCAAGTGGTGATAGAGTAATATAGCGAGCAAGCATAGTTGAAACTTGAGATCAGCTATATAAGGCAAGTTCCCTGAGACTTTCCTTCAGATATCTACTGTATCTGTTGTGATTATTTAGCGAGTTTTTTTTTAAGCACTGTGATCTAGTGAATTATAACATGGATTATTTATCCTAGTGATTTTTGAACCTTCAACCAGATTCCTTGAATTATAATATGGAGTATTTACTTTGTTGATTCTTGAACCTTTGACCCGATTCTTTGATACCTGCTACGAAACCTATTTCAATTGTAAACCTTCAATCTTTAAAACTTCTAAATGATTACCATAAGAACCTAATTTCATTTCAAGAACATACCCTCGATACCTCAACCAGTTACCAATCACACATCCTTCAGACCTTAACCACATGATCAACACCAAATAACGTTTGTTATGACATATACCTTACAGTTGCTTGATTCTTTCCATAAACTCAAGTTTCTTGATCTTAAAAGTATTCATTTATACTTGGATCCTGTTTGTGAACCTAGAACCCTTCTTCATATAAATATTAAACTTTGATATACTTTGTCATCCAATCATGCGATATCTGATTCTTTGATAAACCCTGAAGTTGTTCTCATTTCTCTTCTGAAATACATCTGAGACACTTTGAATAGTGGTCTGCTTCTGCTTCAAAATTTATTTATGATATTGGTGTTTCGATTTTATTGAATAATATTGTTGATCATCTTGATTGTGATAGAATTGGATAGTTTTCTAAACTTGGACCAAATGAATGGTCAGACCAGATGAGTGGTCGCTTTAGGCCAATGTGTGCCTTGGATCCAGTAAACGAGCATGGTGGGACCTGCTCGGGGTTAGTGTCTGACTGATCAGCAGCCTAACCTTTGATTTTTAAAAATAAATTTAATATCCAATTCTAATTGATACTCTAAAAGAAAAAAAAAATCTTGATATTGAGATTGATTCCATTAGACACTGGTTTCCTTCAGCTTATGATTAATATTTTAAAATTGATATTGTTATACTTGCTGAGCTCGTTAGCTCACTCTTGCGATACTTTATGTTCTTTCCAGTGAAGGCAGAGAAAGTTGGTAACGATGACCCTCAGGCTAGTGGTAAGGCCAGGATTCCAGGCTGAGAGATGGAGAGAGCTATCAGCAGCAATTGGCTTTTTATATATGTACTAGTTTGAATAACAAGACACAAATGATGTGTAAGCTTGTAAGAATTAAGTTTATATTTTGGGATTTGGGTTTGTAATAATTAAAGTTATGTTGTGGCTTGTTTTATACTTTAACCTGTTGCGATCCATGGACAGTTAAGGGTCACTGCATATATTATATTAATTATAGGTTTATGTTATGGTGTGGACCCCAAACTTCTGACCCGGGTTTGGAGGGCGTCACAGGTTGGTATCAGAGCGACAGGTTTTAAGTCAATGAAACAAGCCTAGATTGTTAGGTTGGGTAGAAGATTAGGACTAGAAATGAGTGATAGGTAGATAGAACGTTGAGAGGTTGAGGATAATTCGTAAAAGATTTAGGGTTGATTTTGGTAGTGGATACAGATTCTTATACGTGTTTGTTTATGTTGATTCTCAGAATATCAGGCATGTCAGGCCCCAGTACCCCGGTTCATTCGGATCATTCAGAGTCGACGGTTGAGGGACTTCCACTCCGTCCTGGAGTTGTACCGGTATCTCCACCCAGGGCACTTACACCCCCACCTGTAGCTGGACCTTCACGTCCACCTGGATACCCTCGTAGTGGACAGACCCCTATTGCACCTATACCACTTAGGATGATACCCCCACCTGCTCCCATGATACGACCTCCTATCCGTGGACCTCCACCAGAGCATGAGTCTTCTGGATTTTCAGGTGTCGGACCCTCTTATCCGTGTTCCCCTCTTTCGGTACCCTATCACTATTATCAGGCACTCTTGATGGAGAGAGAGGAGCTGTTGGGCCAGATTGGAGAGCTGACACAGGCGATGAGGGATCTAGATCCTAACAGGGGAGAGCGACAGTTGAGGGAGGAGATATGTGCTTTTAGGACAGATGCAGTAGAGAGATTATGTGGGATCACCGCACCACTTGGTACCCCTGGAGATATTATAGATTGGGCTCGTTGGGTCTTGGAGCAGCTGGATATTATCGGAGGCCCAGACTTCCCATAGGTCCGGAGTATATCAGATGTTGGAGATGATCAGTATTATAGTGAGTAGTGTGTATGATGCAGTGTGTAGTGAGTAGTATGTATCAGGTTAGCAGATTTTGACATGTATATATAGACTAGCGGAGCTGACTAGATGATAGGTATGTTGTTGTGGTTGTCAGCAGATTTTGACATGTATATATAGACTAGCCGAGCTGACTAGATGATGGGTTTATTGTTGCTGTTGTTGTACGTTACTTTTGTCGAAGCGCTTGACGCTTGTATCTCCAGCACTGACTTATATATATCAGCATCTTTTACTTTACAGTCTTGTCCTTTACTTTATCGCACTTGTTTTACTTTACTTTACTTTCAGTACCGATCATAAACTCTTGTGATAATATTGCACCCTTTCTTTTAATGCTTTACATTCTGTAAAGAAGCATGCAATTTATTTAGTTAAACAATCTCAAAAATGTTTTCAAAAATGTATAATTCTGTTTCCTTAAAAACCTTTTATAAAAAGAGAATTTGATTTAAAACGACTAAGTGAATTGTTTCTTCTTTACAGAATGCCTCCAACAAGACATACTCGTGCCAACAGTGATCCTGAAGGCACCAACAGCATCAATGATAACAATGATAACCAGAATGTCAACATAGGCCCAGTAGATCCTGCTGTGGCCCAACTAATTCAAATTTTGGCACAACAAACTGCTCATCTTACCCGACAACAGCAACATCAAGAGAATCCTAGGGTAACTTTTAAAACTTTTCAGGCAGTTAATCCTCCAGAGTTTAAGGGCTCAGCAGATCCTGTTGCAGCCCAAACATGGTTAAAGGAAATGGAAAAGTGTTTTGAATTAGTTCCAGCAAGTGAGGACCAGAAAACAAAGTTTGCCAGTCATTACTTAAAGAATGAAGCACGTATTGGTGGGAATCTGTAAAGAATATGGAAGGTACAGTTGAGATTACTTGGGAGAGGTTTAAGGAATTGTTTTTAGAAAAGTATTTTCCTAGGTTTCTTCAAGACCAAATGGAGTTGAACTTTTTAGAGTTGAAACAAGGAAATATGTCTGTGGTTGAATATGAGAATAAGTTTGCGGAATTGGCTAGGTTTGTGCCAACTTATGTAGAGACCGATAGGCAGAAAGCAAAAAGATTCCAACAAGGTCTGAAGCCTTGGATTAGAAGCAAGTTAGCTATTTTGCAATTAGAGACTTATGCGGCAGTGGTTGAGAAGGCAATGATTGCGGAGTCTGAAAATGAGTTGTTTCAGAAGTCTAAAGAGGATAAGAAGAGAAAGCCAGACAATAGAGAAGGACCATCCCATCAGGGGAGGTTCCAGAAGAAAGGGAAATTTCAAGCAGGAAGGAGTTCTAATTTTAAGAAGCAGAATATAGTCAATAGTGGACAAGGTGGTCGTTTCATTATGGGAAATCAGGCCAATCAGCAGAGGCCTTCTATACCAGAATGCCATATATGTGGCAAGAGACATGGAAGAGTGTGCAACAAGCCGAATGTAGTGTGCTTTAAGTGCAACCAGAAAGGACATTATTCTAGAGAATGCCAGAACCAACCAGCAATAAGAGATCAGGCGAATAAGAGCTCAACAAGCAAAGCTCCAGCTATAGGATATGCATGTTTCAAATGTGGGAAGCAAGGACATATGGCTAGGGATTGCAAAACATCAGCTCCAGTTAGTAATGCACTTAGAATCATGGGAACTGTTCCAGAAGTAAATGAGCCTCCTAGGGCAAGAGTCTTTGATATGTCAGTAAAGGATGTTATTCAGGATGCCGACGTGGTGGCAGGTACGCTTAATATAAACTCTTTAAATGCCAAGGTGTTAATTGATTCCGGAGCCACTAGATCATTTATTTCTCAAGCTTTTGTTGATAAGTTGAATTGCCCGGTTGAATTGTTGAATGAGGCTATGAATGTAGAGCTAGCTAATCAGGATCGTATTTCCATTAATCAAGTTTGTCCTAATTGTGAAGTTGAGATTTTAGGAAGTAAGTTTTGCGCCGACTTGATACCTTTCAAGTTGGGGGAATTTGATGTAATCTTAGGGATGGACTGGTTGTCTAAACATAGTGCGCAGATAGATTGTAAAAATAAGAAAGTAATACTAAAGGCACCAGACGACAAGGTAATAACGTTTAGAGGACAAAAGCAAGTAAAGAAGTTCTTAACCATGATTCAAGCAAAGAGGATGTTACGTCAAGGATGCGAAGCCTATATTGCTTATGTAATTGATAAAAGTCAAGAACCAGTAAAACTTGAAAATATTCCTGTAGTGAATGAATTTCCAGATGTGTTTCCGGATGAGTTACCAGGACTACCTCCAGATAGAGAGATAGAATTTGCAATTGACTTAGCACCTGGAACGGAGCCGATATCCAAAGCCCCGTATAGGATGGCACCCGTAGAGATGAAAGAATTGGCAAAACAATTACAAGAGTTATTGGAAAAAGGAGTGATCAGACCGAGTGTATCCCCATGGGGAGCACCAGTGTTGTTTGTAAAGAAGAAAGATGGGAGTATGAGGTTATGCATAGATTACAGAGAGCTTAATAAGCTTACTATCAAGAATAGATATCCTTTACCCCGTATTGACGACTTGTTTGACCAGTTGAAAGGAGCAGAATATTTTTCTAAGATTGACCTTAGGTCAGGATACCATCAGCTCAAAATCAAATCTGAGGATATACCTAAGACAGCTTTTAGAACAAGGTACGGTCATTATGAATTTTTAGTGATGGCTTTTGGATTAACGAATGCACCAGCAGCTTTTATGGATTTAATGAATAGAGTCTTTAAGAAGTATTTGGACAAGTTTGTGATTGTTTTTATAGATGATATTCTGATATATTCTAAGACAGCTGAGGAGCATGCAGAACATTTAAGAACAGCCTTAGAGATACTAAGAAAGGAGAAGTTGTATGCAAAGTTTTCTAAATGTGAATTTTGGTTACAAGAAGTTCAATTTCTAGGACACGTAGTGAGTCGTGAAGGAATCAAGGTAGATCCAGCAAAGATTGAAGCTATAATGAATTGGGAAAGACCAAAGACCCCCACAGAGATCAGGAGTTTCTTGGGGTTAGCAGGTTACTATAGAAGGTTTGTACAGGATTTCTCAAGAATTGCAACCCCACTGACTAAGTTAACTAGAAAGAATGAAAAGTTCATATGGGAAGAGAAGTGTGAGGAAAGTTTTCAGGAGTTGAAGAAAAGATTAGTGTCAGCACCAGTATTGTCCCTTCCAGATGATCAAGGGAATTTTGTGATTTATAGTGATGCCTCTTATAAAGGATTAGGATGTGCATTGATGCAACATGATAAAGTTATTGCGTATGCGTCTAGACAACTTAAACCTCATGAACAAAAGTACCCCACTCATGACCTGGAGTTAGCAGCTATTGTATTTGCATTGAAAATATGGAGACACTATCTGTACGGAGAAAAATGTGAGATTTATACAGATCATAAAAGTTTGAAGTACATCTTTACTCAGAAGGAGCTGAACATGAGACAAAGACGATGGTTAGAGTTGATTAAGGATTATGATTGTACGATTAAGTATCATCTAGGAAAAGCCAACGTTGTTAGGTCCAGATATGATTGTAGAAGGGGGGGGTTGAATACAATCAGTACCAAATCGTCGCGGAAGTGAATCTGATTGAATATGATTTGTTAATCAGATTATAATTAATTAATATAACAATGTTTGAAGTCGTTATATAATTAAAATGGTTCAGTTTTAATGTCCACTAAAGTTCGTAGAATAAATTCGACAGGGTATATTCTAGATTTTAGTGATTAAAACAACCGGGTTATCAAAGCACAGAAAACTGTGAATATAACGATCAAGCAAGTTACGAACAACTTGAAAGCTTTACAAATGCTTTGAATTACAAAGTGATGAACACTAAAAATGAAGAATGCAAAGCCATATTTATAGGCAAAGCATTTGTACTTGTAAGACAATTGAAAGACAAGACAATTGAGAGTAGCAAAGACAAAGTGGCAAGGGCAAGACAATTCTAGATTGCCTTGCAAGCACAAGACACAGCAGAAAGACAATTTTATAGCTAGCAAGACAATTCAGAGCTCGGTCAGACAATCTTCATTCGGTCAGACAATCAAGGATTGTCTTGCTGATCTTCATTCGGTCAGACAATCAAGGATTGTCTTGCTGATCTTCATTCGGTCAGACAATCTTAGATTGTCTGGGAAGCCACAGACATTGTCTTGCAGACAATTACTAATTCTCGGTAGGACAATCTTTTTTGTCTTGGCAGTGAAGCATTCGGTAAGACAAAGTCTAATTGTCTTGGCAGTTGATTCAGGAACTTAGTAAGACAACTGAGATTGTCTTGTAAGTTTCATAACATTCGGTAAGACAATCTAAAGAGATTGTCTTGCCGAATCCTTTACAAATTAACAAGACAAATCAGATTGTCTTGTTGCTTAAGTGTAGGTGATTAAAATGTAATTGTAGATTATATTTAAATAGAAAATTATCCACTTAATTAATTTAATCATATAAATTCATAAATTAAATTAATTCGAGAGTGAATTAATTTAACAAATAAATTACATAATTAATTTAATTATATGAGAAGTGAAATAATAATCTATTAAATATTTAATCACCCATTCTACAGTAGAATTGCTTCCCGTCTTCTTTTAAACATTAATAACTCCGTCTTGATCAGTCGAACGAACGAACCACCAACTCTGCTTGACTTCAAATATTTAATTTGAATAACTGATACACAGATGTACTGTCTGGTTCATCTGTATCTAGTTAAATCAAATATTCTTTGTCAAATAAACATTAAGAAATTGATTTGTTCGTCGAGTCTTCGTCTTGTAAGTACTTCTTCATTAAATGGAATCTTCTGATAAAATAAAGTATAGAAACTTTATATCTTCTGAACTCCTGGACGTGCCACAAAAGATTATTTGTGCACTGAGGCTTGAACATATTAATGAACTTCTTTCAGTGGTGTGCAGCAGCATCCTGGAATTTATCTGACATATAATTCCCATAAATCATTTGACGTTCTTCGTACGGATTCCGTTGACTTGCTATTTACTGAGCTTTCTTATCTGAGTTGAGTTGTACCTCTTTAAATACAAATAGGCTGAACATATGCCTTTCAAACGTTGTAGTGGATGCTTTAAGTAGAAAGGAGAGGTTAAACCTATTGACTGTGCCAGAGGAATTATATAAAGAGTTCCAGAAGTTGGAAATCGAGGTAAGAATTCATGAACCATCAGAGATAGCGGTGTATACCATGACCTTCCAACCAGAGTTATTAGAAAAGATTAAGAAGTGCCAGGAGGAGGTAATGGATCAGGATATAAACAAGTTAGTAGGGGAGGAGTTATGTACACAGAAAGATGATCAAGGTATTCTTAGGTTTTCTTCCAGGATATGGATTCCACCGGTGACAGAGTTAAAGAATGACATATTGCAGGAAGCACGCAATTCCAAATATTCAATTCATCCAGGCAGCACTAAGATGTATAGAGATTTAAAGGAGAACTATTGGTGGCCAGACATGAAAAGAGAGATTGCAGAATGGGTGAGTAAATGCTATACGTGTCAAAGAGTGAAAGCAGAACACCAAAGACCAAGTGGATTATTGCAACCTTTAGAGATTCCAGAATGGAAGTGGGAACATATTGCTATGGATTTTATTGTAGGATTACCAAGGACCAAAGCAAACCATGATGCCATTTGGGTTATAGTGGACAGACTAACTAAGTCAGCTCATTTTCTTCCGATCAATGAGAGATTCTCTTTGGATAAATTAATTCATATGTACTTGAAAGAGATTGTAGTTCGTCATGGAGTCCCCGTATCCATTGTATCAGATAGAGATCCACGATTTAATTCGAGATTTTGGAAAAGTTTTCAAGAATGCTTGGGCACTAAATTGAATATGAGTACGGCATATCATCCACAAACAGACGGCCAAAGTGAGAGAACTATTCAGACGATCGAGGACATGTTATGTGTTTGTGCAATTGATTTCAAAGGCAATTGGGACGAACATCTACCTTTAGTGGAATTTGCATACAATAATAGTTATCACGCAAGTATTGGGATGCCTCCTTATGAAGCTCTTTACGGACGCAAATGTCGATCGCCAGTATATTGGGATGAAGTCGGAGAACGCAAAGTACTTGGACCGGAATTAGTACAACAAACAAAGGAAGTCGTTGAAATTATTCAGAAACGACTAATTGCAGCACAGAGTCGTCAACGAAATTATGCAGATCAATCCCGGAAGAACGTGGAATTTGAAGACGGAGAAGCAGTGTTACTGAAGGTATCACCATGGAAAGGGCTATCCAGATTCGGAAAGAAAGGCAAGCTAAGTCCCCGATATGTCGGGCCATTTGAAATCTTGAGGCGTGTAGGCAAAGTAGCATACGAATTGGCGTTACCCCCGCAAATGGAGCACATTCATAACGTCTTTCATGTATCAATGCTTAAGAAGTATAATCCAGATTCGAAACATGTGATAGAATATGAGCCGGTAGAACTCGAGGCAGATTTATCGTATGTAGAAAGGCCAGTGGAGATTCTAGATAGAAAAGAGAAGGTGTTAAGAAACAAGGTAGTTAACTTAGTGAGAGTACTGTGGAGAAACCCAAAGGTTGAAGAGTCAACCTGGGAATTAGAAAGTGATATGCGTGAAAAGTACCCTCATTTGTTCACCTAAGCGATTCTGAGGACAGAATCCTTTTAAGGGGGGGAGGATGTAACATCTGGGATTATCCGTGTAATTATTTGAATGATTAATGAATATTATATGAATATTATGTGAATTTCTGTGAATTAATTGGTTCCTGTTCTATTAATTTAGTTACGTATTTCTGGTTAAATTTGAGGAATACCAATTTTTATATGCTCAGTACAAAATATAGTTTATTTAGATATTTTCATATCGATTTATGTATTGTCGTATGATTTTATATTTGATTTATGGATTTAATTACGTATATTACATTTAATTATTAATTATTTTGATTTTACGAAAACCGTCAACCTGTAACGGTACCGAGATTTTACTTCCCGAAAATTTCAACAAAATTCATCTTTAGCCTAATTTGAATATTCCGGACACTTTTCATGTTTTGACTTTTTCGATCCGGAGTACGGTTTGTTCCGGAGCCGGTCCGGCGGAGCTTTTCGGTATTTTAAATTATCGATAATTATCTGGTTGTCTCGATAAACGTGAAACTAGATATTTTGATTATTATATTATTTCTTATCTCGTAATAAGTGCAAACGGGAGCCGCATACTAATGACTGATTAAAAAGCCCCGTTTTGATAGTTATCTCGAAAACCGGTACCGATTGGACCTGTTTTATTAATATAAAGCTATTAAACATTGTATTCTCGTGTCATATATGATCCAGAGGGGTATTAATTATTTGTAATTATAAATAGCCTTAACCGTACTTTAATTCATTGGGGAAATCATAATCTCAGTTAAACACGGGTTTATCGAGAGAGTGTTCTTCGTGTTCTTGAGATTCAAACGAAGATTTGGAAGCGTTATCGGACTCAGATTTCAGTGTTCAAGTATCCAAATCGAAGGTTTTGGCGAGTAGAATCATAATCCAACCTCAGAATCAGTGCAGAATCATCAGGTGGGTTCGGATTTTTGATTTTAAATTCGGATTAAATAAGCTTTAAATAGGGCTTTTTGATTTTGAAGTTATTGATGTGTTTTGATGATTGTATGTTGTAGAGAATTGAATTGTGAGCATTTTCATATATTATATGCTTGATTTGGAGTTCAATAACATGTAGAAAAGTCAGTTTGATTATTGAAACTGTGTTCTTGGTGTTCTTGAGTTTGTTGCCGGAAAAGTTTGAGTTTTGGCCGGATTTTTCGATCCGTTAAATCTGGGTTGATATGGATAGTACCATTAGGAAGAGCATGTGAAGAGGAAGCTAGTCATGTCTTTAAATCGTGTGTTGGAGCTCGAAATCGAGCTAATCGGAGAATTAAAGTAACTCGCCACCGGCGAACTTCGGAAGAATTTTCCGGCCACCACACGCATCCACCATAAAAACTGAAGCCACCAACGTGTTCCTCGTGTAGAGAGCTTCAAATCTACACCTTGGTGTTGAGTTTGGAGCTCCGTATCGATTTTCCGGCGGAAATCCGGTGAAGATCGCCGGAGATGGTGACCGGAGGGGTCAAATTGCAATTTGACCCCCGAACTTTTGAAGATGTTGCAATCAGACCCTGTAGTTTCTGAATTGTCAGTTCGGTCACCCCTAAAGTTTTTAAAACTATCATTTTAAACCCTGAACTTTTAAAATCTTTGGGAAAGTTTTATTTATTTAATTTAATTTTGAAAATCATTTATGTTAATTTCAAAAAATTAGTTTTAATTATTTATTAATTCAAAAATAATTCTGATTTAAATTATTAATTAATTTTAATTAGTAATTAATTATTATAATTAGTCAATTAATTTAAATATTAATTGATTAATTGTTTTAATTAATTATTAATTAATTATAATTGATTTATTAATTAGATTTAATTATTTTAAATGATTTTAAAATTCCGAAAAATAGTTTCGAGCTTTGAAATATTATTCTAAAACATGTTTGAAGCTCGTTAATTGATTTCAAAAGATTTCGGACTTGATTTCGAGTACCCAAAATTTATTATTTATTTATAAAATGATTCTCTGACCCGTTTTAATTCCGAAAAATGTTTTAAAATCCATATCAAATGCCAGAAAACTCCTTTTAACTTCAAACCTTCTTTGAAAGATGAATTTCATTAAATATCTTATTTGATATGTGTTATGTGATATCTGATTGATGTGTTACGTGTCTATGTGAATCTTATATGATTGTTTTGACATATCTTTTAATCCGTAAATCGGATTTGGGTGAAACGAAGGGTAGATAGAAACTCGTTGCGAAGGTGTGATAATAAGAATAGTATGAGATTATATATTGATAAAGAATTATTGTGATTAGCAGAAGAAGCGAGACGTAGAAAGGGAAAGCAAGTGGTGATAGAGTAATATAGCGAGCAAGCATAGTTGAAACTTGAGATCAGCTATATAAGGCAAGTTCCCTGAGACTTTCCTTCAGATATCTACTGTATCTGTTGTGATTATTTAGCGAGTTTTTTTTTAAGCACTGTGATCTAGTGAATTATAACATGGATTATTTATCCTAGTGATTTTTGAACCTTCAACCAGATTCCTTGAATTATAATATGGAGTATTTACTTTGTTGATTCTTGAACCTTTGACCCGATTCTTTGATACCTGCTACGAAACCTATTTCAATTGTAAACCTTCAATCTTTAAAACTTCTAAATGATTACCATAAGAACCTAATTTCATTTCAAGAACATACCCTCGATACCTCAACCAGTTACCAATCACACATCCTTCAGACCTTAACCACATGATCAACACCAAATAACGTTTGTTATGACATATACCTTACAGTTGCTTGATTCTTTCCATAAACTCAAGTTTATTGATCTTAAAAGTATTCATTTATACTTGGATCCTGTTTGTGAACCTAGAACCCTTCTTCATATAAACATTAAACTTTGATATACTTTGTCATCCAATCATGCGATATCTGATTCTTTGATAAACCCTGAAGTTGTTCTCATTTCTCTTCTGAAATACATCTGAGACACTTTGAATAGTGGTCTGCTTCTGCTTCAAAATTTATTTATGATATTGGTGTTTCGATTTTATTGAATAATATTGTTGATCATCTTGATTGTGATAGAATTGGATAGTTTTCTAAACTTGGACCAAATGAATGGTCAGACCAGATGAGTGGTCGCTTTAGGCCAATGTGTGCCTTGGATCCAGTAAACGAGCATGGTGGGACCTGCTCGGGGTTAGTGTCTGACTGATCAGCAGCCTAACCTTTGATTTTTAAAAATAAATTTAATATCCAATTCTAATTGATACTCTAAAAGAAAAACAAATCTTGATATTGAGATTGATTCCATTAGACACTGGTTTCCTTCAGCTTATGATTAATATTTTAAAATTGATATTGTTATACTTGCTGAGCTCGTTAGCTCACTCTTGCGATACTTTATGTTCTTTCCAGTGAAGGCAGAGAAAGTTGGTAACGATGACCCTCAGGCTAGTGGTAAGGCCAGGATTTCAGGCTGAGAGATGGAGAGAGCTATCAGCAGCAATTGGCTTTTTATATATGTACTAGTTTGAATAACAAGACACAAATGATGTGTAAGCTTGTAAGAATTAAGTTTATATTTTGGGATTTGGGTTTGTAATAATTAAAGTTATGTTGTGGCTTGTTTTATACTTTAACCTGTTGCGATCCATGGACAGTTAAGGGTCACTGCATATATTATATTAATTATAGGTTTATGTTATGGTGTGGACCCCAAACTTCTGACCCGGGTTTGGAGGGCGTCACAATAAATGCCAGAGCTCAATATATAAAACTTGAAATGTAGTTGTATTTTTGAAAACTTGGTATGTGTTTTTGTCAAACTAAAGCACACACTCAAATATATATATATATATATATATATATATATATATATATATATATATATATATATATATATATATATATATATATATATATATATATATAAACGAGTAAATTATCAAAACAAGCTTAAATTCTTGATTAACAAATCTCACTTTAATTTGTTGTTATAATTTGAACATTAGATTGTTACACATTTACTGAGTAAAAGTATGTGAACCGTGTTAAAACAACGTAGTATGTTAAACTAAATTCAAAATGAATCCATCATGTATCATTAAACCATTGTGTTATAGGCGTTTTTGTACACAATGTAAAGGGGAGGACGCGCCCTCCTCGGACATGGTCCGGGAGGTGCGGTCTCTTGTCCAGTAAGAAGAACATGAAGACAAGGAAGAGGAAGGACGCGTCTCCCCGCGAAGGACGCGCCCTTTGACTTAGGAGGTGACATAATTATGAAATACATGAGAGAGAGAGAGGATGAGTGAGTCTCCGTGACGACCCTCCCGAGGGATATGAAGACCAGTTACCAAGCTCATTTGGTAGTTATCAGGCTCATCTGATAGTTCCCGGGCTCATCCGGGCATGATCTACAATCCTCAATCCTGCTATCTGCCGAGTTAACCCTCGTGTGGGGGCTTGAGGTGATCATGGTTCTTGAAGGCCCTCCGGGGTAATGTGAAGGCCGATCATATGTCTGAATCCTGTATTCTGGTGAGTTAGCCCTCATTGGGGGATTGAGACGATCGTGTAAGTTGGTTCCTTGTCTACCTTACTTGAGGATGAAGACCTCACCGGGAGGTGAGGACATGTCCCCGCACCTCGAGGGATCAGTCATGGCTCTCCCAGATGACTTCTCCGTAAGAGTCATGGTAGATGCTATCTCTCGTAGTGGAGATATCGTTGAATCCGTGGTCTGTTTGGATTAGGAGTCTGAGATAGTCATACTCAAGACTAATTCTAAGAGGAGTAGGACTCTCCAGGATGGGCCTTCGGCCTATCTCCGACCTTATCGCCAAGAGGCCTAGTCCTGATCAAACTAGGACTCCTGGTTCCATAGAACTACGTATGGCTTGATCCCCTATATAAAGGGGTACGTAGGCACATCAGGGGGAGATATCGAGAGTTGTGAGAACGAGAGCAGAAATATATTCCCTTGATCTCAGCCACCCTCAAACACTTAAAACCACCGCCCACGGCGGATTTCCGTCATATAATCACCGTGAAACACCTTATTCCGGCAACGAACCTCACGTTTGTTGATTCACCAAATTCCTCTATCAACAAATTGGCGCTAGAAGGAGGGGACTAGGTGAAATCTCGAAGAGGAAGAGATGGCCAATCACGATGATGACCCATATGAAGGAGATTACTATGTTGAAGATGAACCAGTAGAACCATACTCACCGGTGCACATACAGGACCCCCGCACTTTGCCGAACAACCCACCCCCGGTTGTAGTCAGTAACACGGAGCTCCTTAGTGCCCTCCACCGAATGGAACAAAGTCAAGCGAGGTATGATGCGAGGTTAGATACCATGGAGTCTGTGCTCGAAGAACTCGTCCCTAGACACTCGCGCCATTCCAAAAGCCATGGCAGGAGAGGGCGTAGACGTTTCAGACGACCAACCCCCCGAATGTTGGAATACGGAGATGCGCCTCCCGACGCTAACCTCCCACCAGGAGCCATAATAAGCCAAGGAGTCTACGACGCAAACGGCGCGCCCCTGGACGTGACCACGCCTCCCGCACAAACGGGAGAGACGGGACAAGAGACGGTCAACCAAAACGCAGACGCCCGACCCCTGGCTGAAAGATTAGGTATCACCCCGAACAGCCTGGCTATGATTGTGCGAATGGCAGAACAGGAGCAGAGAAGGTCTTCCCAGGGAAATGGCGCGCCCCTGCGTCCTCAAGGGAACGACGCGCCCCCTGAGGCGAGACGTGAGGCAGGAACGGGCAGGACATACCGGGGAGTACGGGGAAGAGGAAGAGGCCTCATACCAAACCCAAAGGGAAGGCGCCGAGGGGGACCCGTGATAGAGTACCTTCCTTCGCAAAGCGACTCGAGCCAGCACACCCCGCACCCAAGAACCACGGGAAGGACGCGCCCCCTTGGCAATCAAGGAGACACGCCTCCCCAAGGCCCACCTGCTGCTAATCAACAAACCACGCCACCTCCAATCATAACTACTGCCAATCAACAGGCCACGTCACCCCCAATCATAACTACTGCCAATCAACAGGCCACGTCACCTCCAATCATAACTACCGTCAATCAGCAAGCCACGTCAACTCCACCCACTTCCACTCCACAACAAACGCTCACCCAAATCGCCCAACCAACCGCTACCCAGACTCTAGCCAACAACGTGCTTCAGACCACGGTGGCCAACACAAACTTAGCAACTGCTACCCCTCCGGTAAACACCCAGACCATCCCAGGAGTCGGAACAATCAACCCCGAAGACCTGAAGAAGTTACTAGCCCTTCTGCAAGCCAGCGCTGCCACGACGGCGCCACAGATCTCGTCACCATTTACCGCAGCAGTCCGCGAAGCTCAATTGCCAACCGGTTTCAGAAACCTGAATGCAGATCTCCGCTATCACGGGAATGCCGACCCCCGCGAATTCCTGATCAGATTCAACATTGAAATGGATTTATATCAGATCCCCGACCTGGTCAGGTGCAGGTTCCTAGCAGCGACCCTGAGGGACAATGCTCAACAATGGTTTCAAAAGTTGGGAGGAGGAGTCATCTCCTCTTGGGAAGGTATGCAGCAGATGTTCATGACGCAATTCCAGGCCGCAACCAAATACGCTCCACCCGTCACTACACTCGCCAATGTCAAGCAGCGTGACAACGAAACCCTGACCGCATATTTCAAGAGGTTCAATCAGGAATCCATGGGAGTGAAAGGAGCCTCGGACGAAACCCTGAAGAACTTCCTTATCGCCGGACTCAAGGTTGGTACCGACTTCTGGAAGCATCTCCAAGGGAAGGACCCGGCCTCTCTGTCCGAACTCTATTCCGCAGCTGAATCCTTCAAAAAAGTAGAGCAGTCGTTGGCCGAGAATCAAAAGGAGATCGCCAAATCTAAATATAAAAGAAAAGATCGCACTCCCAGTCCAGAACCAAGAGGACGCGCCCGCTCTCCGGGTAGGGTAAATATGACTTCAAGCAAAAGGACTTGGAGTCCTCCCCCGAGACAGTCAGGAGCATATACCCCGCTAACAGCCTCAGCTGAGCATGTCTATGCGATGACCAAGGATAAGGTGCCGTTCCAGAAACCTCAACCTATTCCCCAACATATAGCCAGAGACAAAAAGAAGTATTGTGACTTCCACGAATCAGCAGGACATAGCACCTCCGAGTGTCGGCATCTGAAAGAGGAAATCGAATATTTACTCAAAGAAGGATACCTAACGGAATGGGTAAAAAAGTACAGGACAGATCATCCTCCGGAAAGGCGCGGCCTCGGTGCTTCACAGAATGACAGAGCTGAAGAAAAGCAGAACGATACTCAGTTTGTGAGGGAAGGCAGCATCAGGAGCATATTTGGGGGACCTTACATAGGGGGAGGCAGTCGAAAGGCAATGGAGAAATATGCTAAGGAAGCGAAGGACTACCCTCTTACCAACGTGAACCATCTGTCGGCCAGAGCCCCACGAGTATTTAAGGGAGAAACCATGGACATCACCTTTACGGAGGACGATGCGAGGTGGGTACACCATCCCCATAATGATGCTTTGGTGGTCGCCATCCGCATCGCCACCTTAAATGTTCATCGAGTATTTGTTGACAATGGTAGTTCGGTCAACATTCTCTACTATGACACCTACAAGAAGATGGGATTACCAGACAAAGACATGACCGTAGAGAATCTCTACATATACGGCTTCGGAGGAGAGGCCATCAAAGCCAAAGGAACCATACGCTTGCCAGTCACTTTAGGAGAGGCTCCACGAGCGGCCACTCAAATTTCCGAGTTTGTGGTCATCGACCATCCCTCGGCGCATAATGCACTTATGGGACGCCCCCTCTTGAAGGACATGAGGATAATCACCTCCATTTACCATCTTACTTTGAAGTTCCCCACCCCTGGAGGAGTTGGTTGTGTGAAGGGATCCCAATATGAGTCTCGTGATTGCTATGGCCGGTCACTCAAGAATTTTCGAGACAGAAGGGGAGTGCCGCCCCACGAAGAACTTCATTCGGTCCATACTCTCTACCTCGTTCAGTATCCGGAAAGCGACAGCGAATACGCGCCCAGCCCCCCACTACTCAGGGGACGCGTCCCTCAAAAGGGCGAGCCCACTCTTGTCGATGAATCAACGTCCGAAGAATGTGAAGAATTGGTTATCGAAGTGGAAGAGGCGCCTCCGAGGAAAGTCAGAAAGATGGATCAAGAGGAGATCGTCATGGAATTAGAGGAGCCCTTTCCTCCCAAAAAAGCTTCTGATGATACGTCTTCAGAACCAAGGGAAACCCCGCACCAGTTCGACTTCGACTTAGACCCGAGATTACCCATGCAAGTGCAGAACACAGGGCCAGCTGAGGATACGATCGATGTGCAAGTTACACCGGGGAGTGATGGCAAGATCCTGAAGATAGGATCCAAACTAGGTCCAGAGATAAGGGGCAAGCTGATAGAATTCCTTACAAATAGCCTTGACGTATTTGCTTGGAGTCACGAAGACATGGTGGGGATAGACCCGGCAGTTATGTGCCATCACCTGAATGTCGACCCCTCTAAAAAAGGTGCTAGACAAAAGAGAAGACCCATCAGCGGTGAAAGAGCCGAGGCCCTGCAGGAGGAAGTCGATCGCCTCTTGAAAGCAGGATTGGTAAAGGAATCGTTCTACCCGAAATGGCTAGCAAACCCCGTACTTGTTAAGAAACCCAACGGGAAGTGGCGCACGTGCATAGATTTCACAGATCTCAACAAGGCGTGTCCTAAAGACAGTTTCCCGCTCCCTCGCATTGACCAACTAGTAGATTCAACGGCAGGACACGCCCTCCTCAGCTTTATGGATGCCTACTCGGGATACAATCAGATCCCCATGTATGAGCCTGACCAAGAGCACACTTCCTTCATTACGGACAGGGGTCTATATTGCTACATTGGTATGCCATTTGGGCTTATTAACGCAGGGGCGACTTATCAGCGATTGGTGAATATGATGTTTAAGGATCAGATTGGGAAGACGATGGAGGTATACGTGGATGACATGCTGGTCAAATCCAAGAAGGAAACGGACCATGTTGCCCACTTGTCGGAAATGTTCGAGATCTTAAGGAAATACAGGATGAAGCTCAACCCGCAGAAATGTGTGTTCGGAGTGGAGTCAGGGAAATTCCTGGGATTTATGGTTAACCACAGAGGCATAGAGGCCAACCCAGCAAAGATCAAAGCACTACTGGACATGAAGTCTCCAGCCAATATTAAGCAAGTGCAAAGTCTGACAGGAAGGATAGCCGCCTTGAACAGGTTCGTGTCAAAATCGTCAGAAAAATGCAAGGAGTTTTTTAAGGCCATAAAGGGCGCATCTAAAGATTTCGAGTGGACGGAGGAATGTGAGGATGCCTTTATAAAAATCAAAAAGCACTTGGGCGAACCACCCCTCTTGGCCAAACCTCAGGAAGGGGAGACGCTTGTCCTCTACTTAGCCGTTTCAGATTACTCCATAAGTGCTGTATTGGTGAAAGAAGATGAGGAGGGACAGTCCCCAATCTACTACGTAAGCAAGAGGTTGCTAGATGCCGAGACTCGCTACACAAGTATGGAAAAGCTGGTATATGCCTTGGTACATGCAACTAGGAAACTGCGGCCATACTTCCAGGCTCATAAGGTGGAAGTTAGGACGGCGTACCCTCTCCGACAAATTATGCATAAACCAGAGGTAACCGGCAGAATGATGAAGTGGGCAGTCGAGTTGGGGCAGTTTGACCTAGATTACAAACCGAGAACCGCCATCAAAGGACAGGCCCTAGCAGATTTCATATTGGAATTCCCTGAAGATGGAGAGGAGTCTGGTCTCCTGATCAAATATGATCCCGACCTACCACCGCAGCAGGCATTCCCCAAGGAAAGCATACCCGAACTCTGGTGGATATTGCATACAGATGGAGCAGTAAATAATGAAGGAGCGGGAGCTGGGATAGTGCTCGTAAGTCCGGAAGGACATAGACTCTTGAACGCAACTCACTTTACCTTCCAGCTCTCGAACAATGATGCAGAGTATGAGGCCCTGATCGGAGGGCTCAGGCTTGCCCTTGAAATGAAGGTGAGAAAGCTTGTTATAAAGGTCGACTCCATGCTGGTGGTCGAGCACATCAAAGGAGGATACCAAGCAAAGGGACCTAAGACGGCGATATATCTTAGGTGTGTTCAGGGATTACTGGATCAGTTCGAAGAAGTGCAAGTAAACAGGGTGCCCAGAGAATTCAACGGGGATGCCGACGCTCTCGCAAAGTTAGCATCTCAGAAAGATCCGGCCCTATTGGGAGTTATCCGCCTAGAGATACAGGAGGTACCTAGCATCCCCGAGCTTGAGGTAACAGAAATACAAGACAAAGGTGGAAAGTTAACGTGGATGACCCCAATCTGGAAATACATCAAGGAGGGTACGCTGCCCGAAGATAAAGCTGAAGCCCGAAAGTTAAAATACAAGGCTGCCAGATATGTGGAATATGATGGGAAGTTGTACAAAAGAGGCTTCAATCAGCCCCTTCTCAAATGCATAGATGGGGAGGAGTGCGCTTACGTGATGAGGGAGGTCCACGAAGGCATATGTGGGAATCATTCGGGAGGTAACTCCCTAGCCATGAAAATCTTGAGACAAGGGTATTACTGGCCAACTTTGAGGAGCGATGCTTTTAACTTCGCCAGAGCATGTGATAAATGCCAGCGATTCGCCAATTTCACCAACAGCCCGGCCACGTCTCTCACCAGCATGACTAGTCCTTGGCCCTTCGCTATGTGGGGGATAGATTTGATCGGAGAACTCCCCAAAGCCAAGGGAGGAGTGAAATATGCAGTAGTGGCCGTAGACTACTTCACCAAATGGGCAGAGGCCGCACCCTTAGCCACCATCACAGCCAAGAAAATAACGGATTTTGTTTTTAACTCTATTGTTTGCAGGTTCGGAGTCCCTTACAAGCTAATCTCGGATAACGGAAAGCAGTTCGACAGCAAGGAACTAAGAGGCCTATGTGAAAATCTTGGAATCAAGAAGGATTTCGCAGCAGTGTATCATCCCCAAAGCAACGGGCAGACAGAGGCGGTCAACAAAATCATCAAGCACACTCTGAAGGCAAAGTTGGAAGATAGCAAAGGGAATTGGCCAGAAGAACTCCCCATGGTCCTATGGTCCTACAATACAACTCCCAGGACAACGACTGGGGAGTCGCCCTTCGTCCTATCTTATGGGTGTGAGGCCATGGTCCCAATAGAGATTGGAGCAGGATCGCTCAGGAGAGACTACTTCGACCAAATTGACAATGATGTGAGTCAAAGACTATACTTAGACATGATTGAGGAAATCCGAGCTACATCACAGCTGCGCTTAGCCGCTTACCAACGTAGGACGGCTAGATATTATAACAGCAAAGTGAAGGCTCACCCCTTCCAAGTTGGAGACCTCGTCCTCAGGAAGGTTGTGCTCAATAATAGAAATCCCCAGCATGGAGTCTTTGGAGCCAACTGGGAAGGACCCTACAAAGTCAAAGTCATATTATGGAAGGGTACCTACAGATTAGAAGACTTAGATGGAAAACCCGTTCCAAGACCTTGGAACGCGGAACATCTAAAGAAGTATTACCAGTAGCTATAGGCTACGTAGACTAGCAATGAATAATCATCATACCTAGTCTAGGGGAGTAGTGTACATATGCTCTTCTTTAGACTAAGGCCCTTGCTAGTCTCTTTATATCCCCTTGGAGTTAACAGCTCCCTGGGACGGGTGCGGTTTCGTACTCGAGCGCATTAGTTATCAGATTTACTATGGGCCAGAGGCCGTGACATAATTCGATTTAGTTATCAGATCTACTATGGGCCAGAGGCCATGATATAATTCAGTCTTTCTTAATAAAGGCCTAGAGCCGCTCTTTTCCCGCAAAGAAGCATATCCAACATGTGCAATATGTGCCTATAGAAAGATACAAGCAAGATGTTTTAACACTTGTACGAGAGGCAGCAGTCGCGCCCTCCCCTCACAAACGAGGCAAAACATATTGACAATTTTTAAGGATGTTTAACTTAAACACATGCAAATACAGTAAAAAACGACGAGGCGCGCCCACCAGATTCTGTGGAGACGCGCCCCCCCCCCCTGTCTATTTAATAGGGGTTGTTCGGAGAATGATGGCTTAATAATCTTGAGTGATGAAAACATCCTTAACATTACACTAGGCGCGTCCTCCTGAATATGTGGAGGCCGCGCCCTTACTGTTCAGACTTGGGGAGTAGGGTGGACATGGTTTAGAGCAAAGAAAGATTAAGAAGGATGCGCTTCCCTAAATAATAGTCAAGGGATATCCCTTGGGAGAGGGCGCGCCCTCTGAGGATTGGTCCCTAACTCACCCCCCTTGTATGTTATCCACAATTTAAATCTGCCATTTATCTTCGACAAAACAAAAAGGGTATAAGATCCTCGTGCATGTTAGCAATCACACGCAACAGGGCTCGCCCTCCCCTTACTTGTAGTTTATACTATGATCGTAAGCAAAAAGAAATGATAATTGGTAATGACAGAACAATGCATGATTTAAATAAAGTGCAAATTAAACAAAGAGGGCGCACCCCAATAAAATCCGATGAAATATATTACAAGCTGCAGGGTTTTACAGAGGACCCGCACCTCGGAATATGGGAAACAACCATTGTTTGATAGAATTCAAGTTTAAAGAAATTAAATAACTTCCAACTAAGAAAGGGACGCGTCCTCTGCGTGCTCTTCGGCCTGTTTCTCACCCTCTTGGCGCGCCGCCTCCTCCTTGGCTTCGCGGGCCAGGGTGGCTGCCAGTTCGGCTTTTTTAGCTGCCAAAAGCTCTGGGTGTTGGGAAGGGAACTCAGCCATGAAGTTGGCTGCTGTCTTTCCGAATTTAGGAAGCCAGTTGTAGTCGGGCTCCCCAGAGAGAAAGGTGGCGACATAACTGCACACTCCTTCGAAGAAGGACGCGCCCTCCACCTTTGACATCTCTTCTGCCAAACCCTTGTTGGCAGACTCAAGCTTGGAGTTCTCCTTCCTAAGATCCGTGATCTCTTTTTCAAGGCGCGCCTTCTCAGTTGAGAGATCCTCTTCAGCTGTCTTCCTGGCACTTTCGGCCGCCTGTAACGCTTTTTCATTTTTCTTCGCCTCTTTCTTCAGCGTGGAGATTTCTTTTTCCAAATTCGTGAGGCGCGTCCCTTGAGCGGTCTTAGCATTTTCTCGGTCCATATTATGGACCAACATTTCACAGCTTGCTTTAAGGATCCATTCATCCTTCTCAGCGTCAGACTTGGCGCGCCATGCTTTTAATTCTTCGTCGGAAGCTATGGACGCGCCTATCTCGCCCAGAGCACGGGTGGAGAGGCTGATAGATTGAGATGCGCCCTGTTTTTTGGCTGCCCTCAACTTCTTAGGCCCTCGTGAGCTTTCCAAAGCAGGGTCAGGTTTGTCCCCTTGTTTCTGAGGGTTGAGCTCAGACGCGCCCCGCTTGGAGCCAGAAGGCTTGGAGGACGCGCCCTCTCCTTGGTTGAGAACTGTCCTCTGCAGGAATGTTGGGATGGACGACATATCTGCACAATGACAGTGAAAAACACATTAGTCGCGTACAGGTGATAGAATGGTAAGTAAGTTAAAGCATGTATAAAGAAAGAGTAAGGTATGCGCTAGAGGAAAAAATGTTAAATCATGTAAGCATAGGATGCGTCCTCAAAATCATCAAAGGGAGGGCGCGCCCTACCTTTGTCGGATAAATTGTCAGGGCTTGGCTCCCTGAGGTGCTCCCTAGAAAATCTATGTTTTCTGTCTGTAAGGGGACGACCATCTCTGAACACTTTGAACCCCACTTTGGTGCCTATATTGGGGGAAAGGAATCCGGCCCTAACAAGGTTTGGGGTGGTAACAAGGAGTGTCATATTCTTCCTCTCGTGAGGAAGGTTCAGGATGTGCTGCGCCCTTTCTAAAGCTTCATCCCCTAGGGAGGGCATCCCACGCTCAACTAGACAAGATAAGAAATTAAGTCAGTTAAAAGCAACAACTGAAAGGGCGCGTCCTTTAGGAAGATGTGCTAACCTGGAGACACATTGAATTGTGTCCTAATCCTTTTAACGTCGTAAACGTAAAAGAAAGGCTCTTTCCACTTCTTGATATGGGAGGCGCGCCCCTCGCTGAAACCTTTGTTGTTGTGCTGTTTTCTGACTACGAGGAAGAAGTAACCCATGGAACTCCTTGTCAGCCGGAAGAAATAGCTTAACTCTTCCATGGAGGGCGCGCCGTACCCCTCGTCCTTGTAAAGAATAAATAATCCGGCTGCCAGCTTATAAGAGTTTGGGGACAGCTGGATGGGCGCGACATCGTACCATTCGCAGATGGCCTCGAAGTACTCATGAAGAGGCGCGCCCACCCCCAAACTGACGTGCCGGGGAGTCAGAACAAGGCGGGGAATCCTGTAGTTTCCTATGTCAAAACGATGGGCCCTCATATCCTCGAGAGGCACCACGGCTGTCCCTTGCTGCTCGTAGTAGGCCATCGTCCATTCTAACTCTTCCCAAGAAAGAGTTGAGGGTTGATCTACACAGCTCAGTTTTCCTTTGCTTTTCTTTATCTCTTCAACCATCTTAGAAGAGAGTTCCATATCTTCATAATCAGACCAATTCACGTCCTCTTCCCATTCCTCTATTTTTGGGTGAGAATAGGGTTCAGGGGAAGGTGGTGGAGATGGAGGGATTCTGGGTGCTCTGCTGCGGGACGCGCCCTGGGAGGACTCTTCATCAGCTGTGTCCTCACTGGCTTGGTGGGAGGACGCGCCTTCTTCCCCCTTGTCTGAAAGCTCGTAGTTCAAATCATCCTTGTCGCTAGACGAAGAAGAAGAGGTGCCACGCTCCGAGGATGAAATGATCTGATACATTTTACCCTTACCCTTGCGGGTAGGGGCGGGCGCGCCCTCGGAATCCTCCAGCCAGTTTTCAAAGTCTGAATCATAATCCATGGGGCGGCCGGTCATGGTGGGAGTGCTGATGGCCTCCTCAACTGGTGGTGGAACGGGTGTATGAGGGGTTGAAGAGTGTGAAGATTCCATGTCTCGTGCCAAGTTGAGAAGGATTCTTTCCTTTTCGTCTTCGGAAAGAATATATGAAGGGCGCGGTGGAGTTGGAGGAAACACTTCTGGAGGAGAAATGGAGATACCGCGTCTTTCTAGAAAATTTCTGAATGGATGGAAAGGAGGAGACGCGCCCTCGCCTGCCAGCTGAAAGAAAAGAAGAGAGGAATCAGGGCGCGCCCTCTCGGCATTAAGTTTGAGAAAATGGACTAGAGAGAGGTATAAGAAAGAAGAAGAGTTGCGGTTTTAGGATAACGAGGGAGACGCGTTGTGAGAAAGACGCGTCCTCCCGTTAGTTGGAAAAATCCTCGAAGATGAGTGCCACACAGAGGTGTCCTTGTTTATGAAGCATCGACCTTGTTTAGCTACAAGGGGCGCGTCCAAAAGGGAAGGGCGCGCCTTGAGCCTAGGTGCGAATTTACTTTGTACAAACACGTTTGTTAACTAATTAAGGTGGATCTAATGAATTAAAACCTAGTATATACAGATATGCGTACATATATACAAGTGAAGAACACGAAGAACATGCGAGTAACTGAAAGGACACATGCTCAGATCTACTGATTTACCGAACAAAACTTGACAAAAATGGACGAAGAATGTACCTTTGAAGATGGTGAAAGGAATGGGTGGATGAACTCTGCAAATGGGGGCCGGAAAGTGTTGTTCTGTGCTCGGGAAACTTCGGTCGCCGGTGGTGAGAGAGAAATGCCGAAGAGAGATGAAAAAGATGAAGTAAGGATGGGAAGGGGTATTTATAGGTGAAAGTGTACGGAGGACAGCTGTCCCTTTTTTATTTTTGATTTTTATTTTTTGAAGGGTTGTAACGGTCTAGACGTTTCGAATTCCAATGAAGGTGAACAGACTCGTGAAGACGCGCCCGGCGGGGAAGGCGCGCCATATTTTTACGCAAGGTAAGATGAGAGAAAAGGTAGAGGTTTCATAGGCATCCCCAATACCTATAAAACCTGGGGAGTACTTGTTATAGGCGTTTTTGTACACAATGTAAAGGGGAGGACGCGCCCTCCTCGGACATGGTCCGGGAGGTGCGGTCTCTTGTCCAGTAAGAAGAACATGAAGACAAGGAAGAGGAAGGACGCGTCTCCCCGCGAAGGACGCGCCCTTTGACTTAGGAGGTGACATAATTATGAAATACATGAGAGAGAGAGAGGATGAGTGAGTCTCCGTGACGACCCTCCCGAGGGATATGAAGACCAGTTACCAAGCTCATTTGGTAGTTATCAGGCTCATCTGATAGTTCCCGGGCTCATCCGGGCATGATCTACAATCCTCAATCCTGCTATCTGCCGAGTTAACCCTCGTGTGGGGGCTTGAGGTGATCATGGTTCTTGAAGGCCCTCCGGGGTAATGTGAAGGCCGATCATATGTCTGAATCCTGTATTCTGGTGAGTTAGCCCTCATTGGGGGATTGAGACGATCGTGTAAGTTGGTTCCTTGTCTACCTTACTTGAGGATGAAGACCTCACC
The DNA here is from genome assembly GCF_001625215.2 of Daucus carota subsp. sativus. Taxonomy (NCBI): domain Eukaryota; kingdom Viridiplantae; phylum Streptophyta; class Magnoliopsida; order Apiales; family Apiaceae; genus Daucus; species Daucus carota. The sequence goes on from NC_030389.2 coordinate 1,278,998, forward strand.
GGGAGGTGAGGACATGTCCCCGCACCTCGAGGGATCAGTCATGGCTCTCCCAGATGACTTCTCCGTAAGAGTCATGGTAGATGCTATCTCTCGTAGTGGAGATATCGTTGAATCCGTGGTCTGTTTGGATTAGGAGTCTGAGATAGTCATACTCAAGACTAATTCTAAGAGGAGTAGGACTCTCCAGGATGGGCCTTCGGCCTATCTCCGACCTTATCGCCAAGAGGCCTAGTCCTGATCAAACTAGGACTCCTGGTTCCATAGAACTACGTATGGCTTGATCCCCTATATAAAGGGGTACGTAGGCACATCAGGGGGAGATATCGAGAGTTGTGAGAACGAGAGCAGAAATATATTCCCTTGATCTCAGCCACCCTCAAACACTTAAAACCACCGCCCACGGCGGATTTCCGTCATATAATCACCGTGAAACACCTTATTCCGGCAACGAACCTCACGTTTGTTGATTCACCAAATTCCTCTATCAACACATTGAACCAACGATAAACAACCAACCACATAAACTAGGCCAACCAAATCCAAACACACCAATTGAAAACCCAAACAAATTCAAAAACCAACAGGATCAAATCTAACCATAAAAACAAACCAAAATTTTTCTTAAATTTATACCCCTTAATCATTCTAAAGGAAATAAAATTTAAGACTCCACTTCATCTTTATTAGCAGATTCCTTGAGATCTGCAGCTGTAACAATCTTGTCAGGACAGTCATTTGACTGATTTTCAATGTCCACAACATCTGCACTAGCTTTCTGATCAGAGGAAACACCACCAACAACGGAAGTCTTCTTGATATTTATTAACTCACTTAATTCCTTCAAGTTTGCTGTACCAGACTGAAAACCTAAGGGTGTGTACCCATCATAATAAATATTTGCTTCCTTTATTATTTTCTATTTGATATTAATGATCATCACAACTTTTGGAAGAAAATGCAACTAGAGTAAAAACTCTTTAAATTAATACTCAATAAATTAATAAACTCACTAAAATAATTAATTTGCCTGATCCCGACTTGGGCCAATGTAAAAAATTGAAAAACTCGATAAAATAATAAGATAATAATATTTTGGGAGATCCCCTTATAATTTTCAGTCCCAAGAAAATCATAAATTAATAATTCATAGAAACTGAAAAATTAATATTACTCCCTATTGAAATATGATTCAATAGTTTTCTGTTTTCCTTTTAGATTTCGCCACACCTTTTAGATGGGAAGCCATCCTGTGAGATATGGTTTGAATACTCTAACATATTCATGTAATTTATATATGCCAGACTTGTTTAGAATACATTCAACACATTTATTCCTCTTGTTTACATTTCTTGTATAGTACTTTAAAAGTCGTTATTGATTTCCAATACATATGCACACGGTAGTTACTAATTTACATTGAGTCTTAAAGTTCGCTGCAATGTAATTTTAAGAGGCATAGACTAATTTGCTTTTTTGTTTGGTATATTAATTTATATATAATATGCTTTTTTGTTTGGTATGTACAGTATAATCGGTTAAAAACTCTTTAAATTATTTTTTTTTTGACGTGAATGCAAAGTTATATTAAAATACTAAAATCCAGCCGGGACAAGACCCCAAACTGACAACTACAACCTGATTGTGAAACAAAAAATGAGCTAAACAAATAATCATTTTGTTTTCAGATTGTTTTACATATTGAATATCCAAATTCTTAGATCTAGGAAGTCTTGTAACGAAATCTCAAACAATCCAATCAACATCAATTATAAAACTAGCAGCATCACAATTGACCTTCACATAAGAACCATCTGTAGCCCAGTGTTCAGATCTATCAGTTACATCTGATATTGGAGTAAGAAATACCTCTAAAACATGAACAATTGTTTGTTGTGAAAGGTGAGCTTTTATGCGATATTCACCACCTTCCCAAATTTGATGCGAGCCTTGTGAATCGTCCAAAATACCATACAAATCCTTCTCAGAATAATTATCGAACCCAATTATTGATTTATCGATAAATTAATAACTCTCTAAATCAATGAATTTCGCCGGTCCCAAGTCCCGACATTATTAATTTATAGAGTTTTTACTCTATTATGTTATTGCAATGTTTTCCAACTTTTCTCATATCTTTATAGATTTGCTGGTTATGTATTGTTTTTTGGGAGAAAATATATGAGAATTCAAGTGTGCTTTTCTCGAATGTGTGTACTCAATTTGCAAAGAACTATAAATTAATCATTACTTGATGTTATGGCCAAATATCAACTCGGAAGATGATTGCATAAATCTCGCCTTAATTCAAGGAAAGGACCGATCTCCGGGATCGTCCTCGCCCATTACGTGGACCTCGCCATCTATGTGGCCCAGGAAGTGAGGACCAACAACAGATGGACCCGGGTCAGCAGAAGGGTCCTCGCCCAGTGTGGACCCTCGTCCTAGGCATGTGTCGGCCTCGCGGCCCAATGACCAACGGCCCGTCTTCAAGGAGTCCTCGCCCTCTATAATGAAGCCTCGCTCAATGCTTACCTTCCTCGCCATCAGCATGGTCTAAGGTACAAGGCCCAGCGTCAGGTAAGACCCGGTCTTCAGCCGAGTCCTCGCCCGATATGGAATCTCGCCCGATGTGGATCCTCGCCCTTAACGTGGGTCAAGTCACGCGGCCCAGCATCTGGCGGCCCAGGTCTTCGATGGGGTCCTCGCCCTCAGCTATTGAGTCCTCGCCCAATACGCTTCTTCCTCGCCCAGTGCGGAAAGGACCAGATACGCCTGCTTCTCAGGCCTGATTATTATTGTTTTATCCTGGGCCCAGGCCCACCATCAGCCTCGCCCTAAGAGAGGACGGAGGGCTAGCCCATACAGCTGAGTCCGAGGAGGTCCACCTGGGCTAGTGTTGGTCAGCCCACCTAGTTCCATGCTCCTTGGAGGAGGCTGGGCTCCAGAAGCCCACATCCGTCTGATCTAAGGCGGTGGCCCATCGCTGGAACCAAGGAATAAGAAACCTATTCTGATTAGGTTACTTGTTCCCCAAGAACTACGTCTGGCTTGATCCCTATAAATAGGGTACGTAGGCACATTGTTTGGGGAGAGGTCGCAACCCTTGCAAGAGCGAATACTCCTTCGATCTTGTGAGAAAACCCTAATCCCCCAAACGATCTCAACCAAAATCACCACCCATACTCCGTCGTCCGCCGTCATCGTCCACCACAAGTTCCAGCAACCCTCCCCGAATCTTGTTATCACCAGATTCCTCCGTTAACAATTGGCGCTAGAAGGAGGGGCTTTTTGACATCTATTGGAGGAAGGATGTCACATGAGACGAAGCACGACGCTGTCAATCTAAGAAAGGGAAGGAAGACCTCGGAGACTCCGGCTACCAATCAGCTACCGTCGCCTCCCTTGACGTCCGGAACCAGCTATCCAGAACATCTTGAAGGAAAGGATATTCAGAGGACATGGAGCGCTGGACATCAGCATTATTATCAGGAAAGTTCATATTCTCCTTCTCTAAATTTGTGGTTATATTTTCTGTTTTGATATTTGCGTAACAGTCCTGGAATCGACAAGATCACTCCCAAGACTCGGGGGTAGCAATGGTACGTTCCCTCCGACCACGCTATCATGTAAGCATGCTATTAACAACAAATTTAGAACCTTTTGTATATCTCTTTTCGAATCTATATATTTGTGTCTTGTTTGGAGCGTCAAGACCAGGGACAACCTCCCTGCTGCTTTGGAATCCGTCTTCATGTGTAATCGAGACACATGTTTGACACCCTCGGGATGCCTGGACAACCATCTTCATAAGATGGTTCGAAAGAATTCCTATGCCCTGATGGCCCGTACTTCCGGTAAACCATCAGGAAGACCCTCAGGGGTGCAGCTTTGGAAAACCCCCAGGGGTTGGAGTTTTACTTTTAAATGTTTTATTTTTACTTTTCATTGAAGTTCCCCAAGTATGGTGGAGGGCGACGACCCACATACTTGGATGCCTGGGATCTAAGTGGATGATTTCCCTACTGTCCCAGAGGTTGACGTCCCCAAGTATGATGGAGGGCGACGACCCACATACTTGGATGCCTAGGATTTAAGTGGATGATGTCCCCACTGTCCTAGATGCCTGGGATCTAAGTGGATGATTTCCCTACTGTCCCGGAGGTTGTTCGTCCCCAAGTGCGGTGGAGGGCGACGACCCACTTACTTGGATGCCTGGGATCTAAGTGGATGATATCCCTACTGTCCCAGAGGTTGAAGTTCCCCAAGTATGGTGGAGGGCGACGACCCACATACTTGGATGCCTGGGATCTAAGTGGATGATTTCCCTACTGTCCCAGAGGTTGTTCGTCCCCAAGTGTGGTGGAGGGCGACGACCCACCTACTTGGATGCCTGGGATCTAAGTGGATGATGTCCCTACTGTCCCAGAGGTTTATGTTCCCCAAGTGTGGTGGAGGGCGACGACCCACCTACTTGGATGCCTGGAATTTAAGTGGATGATTTCCCTACTGTTCCAGAGGTTGTTTTTCCCCAAGTGTGGTGGAGGGCAACAACCCACCTACTTGGATGCCTGGGATCTAAGTGGATGATGTCCCTACTGTCCCAGAGGTTTATGTTCCCCAAGTGTGGTGGAGGGCGACGACCCACCTACTTGGATGCCTGGAATCTAAGTGGATGATTTCCCTACTGTTCCAGAGGTTGTTTTTCCCTAAGTGTGGTGGAGGGCAACGACCCACCTACTTGGATGCCTAGGATCTAAGTGGATGATGTCCCTACTGTCCTAGTTGCCTGGGATTTAAGTAGATGATTTCCCTACTGTCCCGGAGGTTGTTCGTCCCCAAGTGCGGTGGAGGGCGACGACCCACTTACTTGGATGCCTGGGATCTAAGTGGATGATGTCCCTACTGTCCCAGAGGTTGAAGTTCCCCAAGTATGGTGGAGGGCGACGACCCACATACTTGGATGCCTGGGATCTAAGTGGATGATTTCCCTACTGTCCCAGAGGTTGTTCGTCCCCAAGTGTGGTGGAGGGCGACGACCCACCTACTTGGATGCCTGGGATCTAAGTGGATGATGTCCCTACTGTCCCAGAGGTTTATGTTCCCCAAGTGTGGTGGAGGGCGAAGACCCACATACTTGGATGCCTGGAATCTAAGTGGATGATTTCCCTACTGTTCCAGAGGTTGTTTTTCCCTAAGTGTGGTGGAGGACAACGACCCACCTACTTGGATGCCTAGGATCTAAGTGGATGATGTCCCTACTGTCCTAGATGCCTGGGATTTAAGTAGATGATTTCCCTACTGTCCCGGAGGTTGTTCGTCCCCAAGTGCGGTGGAGGGCGACGACCCACCTACTTGGATGCCTGGGATCTAAGTGGATGATGTCCCTACTGTCCCAGAGGTTTATGTTCCCCAAGTGTGGTGGAGGGCGACGACCCACCTACTTGGATGCCTGGAATCTAAGTGGATGATTTCCCTACTGTTCCAGAGGTTGTTCGTCCCCAAGTGCGGTGGAGGGCGACGACCCACTTACTTGGATGCCTGGGATCTAAGTGGATGACGTCCCTACTGTCCTAGATGCCTGGGATTTAAGTAGATGATTTCCCTACTGTCCCGGAGGTTGTTCGTCCCCAAGTAATGTGGAGGGCTACGACCCACCTTCTTGGATGCCTAGGATTTAAGTAGATGATTTCCCCGGAGGTTGTTCGTCCCCAAGTAAGGTGGAGGGCGACGACCCACCTTCTTGGATGCCTAGGATTTAAGTGGATGATGTCCCTACTGTCCCAGATGACGTTTTTCAGCTTGTGAACAGCCTCCTGAAGCTCGTCTACTTTTAGTTCAAGGCGATCATTACGCCTCTCCGGGATCCTGATCCTCGCCTGGAATTTAGAGATGAGCACCTGAAGTTCGGCCAAGTTTGGACGAAGAGGAGGAGAAGGGACGGCGTCAGCATCTGGCATCAACGATGGATAGTCGGATTCAACAGCCCTATTGAACTCGGCGAAGAGATCTTCGGCTGACATGGGTGACGACTATGTGAAGAAAAGATGATAATGAAGAATGACAAATGCACTACGCAAAAAACTCTATAGAAAACACACAACCCTTCAAACTCGTTTTCAACGAAAGGTCGTGACTCTTCGAGGAAAGCCGACCGTTGAATAGCTCGGAGGAACTTGAAACGAAGAAGAACCTCGCCTCTTGCTAAAAGGCGAGGACAAAGGAGAAGACGAAGTAAGTAAGCAAGAATAAGACGCAAGGACCAGAGGCACAGTCCTCGCCCGTTGAAGAGTCCTCGCCCTGAATACTAGCGAAGCAATGTTCGAATGCATGAGGACGGCGACTGCATATGAGAACAAGGAAGAATAAAAATAAGAGGCTGAGAGCCTCGCCCGAGGATGGATCCTCGCCCTGTGCAGCTATCTTAAAGATGAGTGGTCAAGGGAAGGATGAACCCTCGAGGTGCAAGCAGATATAAAAGTTATTAAGACATGGAGAAGACGATGGAGCAAGATATATTAGCAATACGAAGCGGACAACAACAGTAAGTTTAATTCAAATACAACTGCGAAGCCAATTACGGAGGGCTCGCACTCCAAATGTATTTAGGGCTGTTCAACGTAACAAGTTCATTCTTTCTGCGGCTCAGTGGTGGTGGCCTCACCGTCGCCCTTGTCCTCTGCCTCGCCATGTGTGGTCTCGCCACCTTTCTTGGCCAACGCTTCCTTCTCTGAAAGGATCTTCGCCTCAAGATCCTTCCTCGCCTTCTTAATGGCGGTAGCATTAGCCTCTTTGAAGCCCACCATGAAAGCAGGAGTAGAAGGGGCGAAGAACGTCGTCCAGTCGTAGTCAGGGTCCGCAGCCAAGAAATTGGTAAGATATTCCGAGAACCCAAGGCGGTATGCATCGCTCAGCTCTTTGGATTTGGAGGCTTTCTCGCCCTCAAGCTCAGACTGGAGACCTGCGATGGTAGAGTTGGCGAGGTTGGCAGCCGAAGTTGAGGACTCAGTGAGTTCATTAAGGGTATCCTGAACACTCTTGATCTGGGTATCCCTTGTCTTGATATCGTCTTTGTATTTCTCATGGAGGTCTTTCCGTCGATCCGCGGACGCTGTAGCCTCGCTCTTTAGGTTCGTCTTCGCCTCTTCCAGCTCTGCTATGTGAGCATTTTTGGCGGCAAGGACGTTGAGGCCCTGAAAAAACGCCTCGCCCAATCCGAACTTGAAGCCATGCTCAGCTTCATCAGCTTTCTTTGATGACCAGACTTTGACGTCCTCAGCATCATAGTTGACTTCGGCCAAAACACTGAAGGCGACAGACACAGCAGAGGGGGTTGACTCCTCGCCCTTTCTTAGTTTCCTTTTTGAGGCTGCAACTTCCTCTTCGTTTCCCCATTTTCGCTTGTTCCTCGCTTTCAATTCTTTCTCCGGTGGAGGGGTCTGGTTCCGGCAAGGAGTAGGAGTGGCATTCACGGAGATGGTGGGGCGAAGCTGAGAAGCAGGAACTTGCCTGCCAGCAAAAGGGTTGTTACCAAAAGGAAGTTCCGCCATCTTTCCTGAAAAGAATCCAAGTGCAAACATTAGGCGACGAATATATGATTGGCAAGGAACATGTATTAAGGGAAAAAAGTAAAGCGTGAAAAAAAGATAAAGGGCGAGACGCAAGTAGGCAAAGGGCGACGCTTCTACCTTTACCAGTTAAGGACACTAATGACCTTTTAAGGCACTCTAGAGCTTTCTTCGACCTATTCCTCTTATCGAATTTTATCAGAGGGACTTGGCCAAAACCCTTGTGATAAAAGCCATATTCGCGAAGCGATTCTGGAGTAACAATCTCGTCGAGCTTCTTCTGGGCGGCATCAAGGTTGTCAATAGCCTGGGCACGAGTCAAGAGCTCGCCCTCGAGGTCGGTTTGTTGAGGTTTATCTGATAAGGAGTTAAAGTTAGGTACAGATGATAGGCGAGAAGGTGAGAAGAAGGCGATGAAGATTATACTTACAAGGGTTAAGATTAAAAGACACCCTTTGGCGAGGAATGTCGTAGAGGTAGAAGTAATCTGGCTTCCAGAATTTCATGTTGCTAGGATTTCCAACGGAGAAGCCTTTCTTGTGATGGCAAGGGTGGAGCGTTAGATAGAAAAAGCCATAATCGTCGCCTGTCTTCCTTAATGAGAGAAAGTGATCCATCTCAAGCATTGAGGGTTCGGGGAACCCAAGGCGGCGATACAATATGTAAATACCTATGGCAAGCCTCCAGCTGTTGGGACCGACTTGGATTGGGGCGACGTCATAATGGTTTACCAACTTTAGCAACCACGGGTGCATAGGCCATCCGAAACCCAGCTCCACAAGCTTATTGGTTACCACCATGCGAGGACATGGGAGACCGTCAATGTTGAACCTGTGCATCCTCATGAAGCGGCAAGGCCTATACCACTTGCCTTGGAGATTGTAGTACTCAATCATCCACATTATTTCGTCCGAGGAAATTTGCGAAGAGAGTCCCGCACAGGTTACTGTCTTATTGACATGGCGCTGTCGATTCCTCTCTTTCTCTGGGACATCTTCGTCAAAATCAAAGTCATAGTCGTGATTGAAGGTCTCTGGAACAAAAGGGTTGTTAGCCGGAGAGGGGCATTCCATCGCATAATGAATTGGCGAGGCAGATATAGTGTCTGCATCATCCTCGCCCTCAGATAAGTGTTTACTACGGCCTGATTCCCCGGTTTTAGTTTCATTATTGTCCTCTCCATCTATGTCCTCCTCGCCCTTTGAGTGATCAGGGTAGGCATCTCTAACCACTGGAAGCTGCTTCCCCTTGCCAACTCCCAAGAGGGGGCGAGAATGACCGGAACGTTCGAGGTTTTTGAGAAGGGAATCTGGAGAATCGTCATCACTCTGGGGTTTGTACACACTTTCTTCATCGCTCGAAGAGATGCTGAGAATTTCGAGTGGATCTGGCCGGCAAGAGGGACCGGCCTCGTCCTGATGAGCCCTCAGCCACACCTGATCTAAGTCGTGGTCAGCTTTTGGGTCGACGTCAAGAGATGACCACGAATCGACCTGAGCATTAGCATTGGGAGGAGATTGTTGAGAGTTCGTCATCTGAAAGAGAGATGGCGGGGAAGGAATCAATATGGGGCTACAGATAAGGAAGAAAAGAGAAAATAAAGTCACGAAGGGCGACGACGCTGGTAATAGGTCCTCGCCTTAAGTAAGCATGTTATCGATTTGATAGAGCCTTCGCCTGCAATTACTCTAACTCTTGCGAGCAACGCTTATGTTAATAATTGGGAAACCCTAGGTGCCTACGTGGACAAATAAAATTGGATTTGAAAAGGAAGTAAGTGAACATGCGTACCTGCAATTTCTGAAAGCGGTAGAAGGTGCGAGGCTTTGAGAAAAGCGTCGCCTGATGCTACCAATTCAGGAGAATAATCCAGCAGCACTTCGTGTGTATACTTTTGGAATGAAAGGAGCTGCTCTTATATAGAGGAAGGATGAGGTCGGAAAATTACTGACATCAAAGCCACGTGGCACGCCCCGAATGGCCAGTTTTCTCACGCTTCGAGGTAGGACTTTTGAATCCTGCTGGCGTCTCTTGTGTAGCCAATGTGATTTTTCCACCATTTTTGCAAGAATCTCTGAGCCAAGACGAAAATTTTGATATATGACGGGCAACAACAGGCGAGCACTTACCATCTTCCTCGCCCGATGCTTCTTTAAACCCTTTCGCACTTATGTTACAAGGAACTGGGGGGTAGTCGTTATAGCCAAATTTTGAGTCATCCTTCGAAGATAACGTCTACCTCAGCGGATGATCGTCCTCGCCCTCAGCAGATGGTCATCCTCTCACTCAGCGGATGATCGTCCTCGCCCTCAGCAGATGATCGTCCTCTCGCTCAGCTGATGATCGTCGTCTACCTCAGCTGATAAGCTCGTCCTGAGCTGATGATCGTCCTCCCCCTCAGCAGATGATCGTCCTCTCCCTCAGCTGATGATCGTCGTCTACCTCAGCTGATAAGCTTCGTCCTGAGCTGATGATCGTCCTCGCCCTCAGCAGATGATCGTCCTCTCCCTTAGCTGATAAGCTTCGTCTACCTCAGCTGATGATCATCCTCGCCCTCAGCAGATGATCGTCCTCTCACTCAGCTGATGAGCTTCGTCTGCCTCGGCTGATGATCATCCTCGCCCTCAGCAGATGATCGTCATCTCCCTCAGCCGATGAGCTTCGTCTACCTCAGCTGATGATCGTCCTCGCCCTCAGCAGATGATCATCCTCTCACTCAGCTGATGAGTTTCGTCTACCGCAGCTGATGATCGTCCTCTCACTCATCTATCGATCGTCCTCTCACTCAGCTGTTGACCATCTTTTCACTCAACTGATCGTCTCGTTCAGCTAAGCCTCACCTTCAGCTCGACCCCTTAACGGAGTCCTCGCTTGAGGGGCGTCCTCGCCCGTTGCTGATTCTAGCAATTAGCTAACCGGAGTGAAGACTTATACCATCCTCGCCTTCAATGAGTCCTCTCCTGGAATCATGTCCGGAATGTGATACTTGATTATCTAAATGACTTGGCTCTTTGATGGAGTCCTCGCCCAAGGATGGAGCTCGCCAGAGTACTATTACAGGAAACCAGCCAACTAACCATCTTCCTCGCCTGAAGCTTCTTCAAACCCTTTCGCACTTATGCTTCAAGGGCTTGGGGGGTAGTTGTTATGGCCAAATATCAACTCGGAAGATGATTGCATAAATCTCGCCTTAATTCAAGGAAAGGACCGATCTCCGGGATCGTCCTCGCCCATTACGTGGACCTCGCCATCTATGTGGCCCAGGAAGTGAGGACCAGCAACAGATGGACCCGGGTCAGCAGAAGGGTCCTCGCCCAGTGTGGACCCTCGTCCTAGGCATGTGTCGGCCTCGCGGCCCAATGACCAACGGCCCGTCTTCAAGGAGTCCTCGCCCTCTATAATGAAGCCTCGCTCAATGCTTACCTTCCTCGCCATCAGCATGGTCTAAGGTACAAGGCCCAGCGTCAGGTAAGACCCGGTCTTCAGCCGAGTCCTCGCCCGATATGGAATCTCGCCCGATGTGGATCCTCGCCCTTAACGTGGGTCAAGTCACGCGGCCCAGCATCTGGCGGCCCAGGTCTTCGATGGGGTCCTCGCCCTCAGCTATTGAGTCCTCGCCCAATACGCTTCTTCCTCGCCCAGTGCGGAAAGGACCAGATACGCCTGCTTCTCAGGCCTGATTATTATTGTTTTATCCTGGGCCCAGGCCCACCATCAGCCTCGCCCTAAGAGAGGACGGAGGGCTAGCCCATACAGCTGAGTCCGAGGAGGTCCACCTGGGCTAGTGTTGGTCAGCCCACCTAGTTCCATGCTCCTTGGAGGAGGCTGGGCTCCAGAAGCCCACATCCGTCTGATCTAAGGCGGTGGCCCATCGCTGGAACCAAGGAATAAGAAACCTATTCTGATTAGGTTACTTGTTCCCCAAGAACTACGTCTGGCTTGATCCCTATAAATAGGGTACGTAGGCACATTGTTTGGGGAGAGGTCGCAACCCTTGCAAGAGCGAATACTCCTTCGATCTTGTGAGAAAACCCTAATCCCCCAAACGATCTCAGCCAAAACCAAAATCACCACCCATACTCCGTCGTCCGCCGTCATCGTCCACCACAAGTTCCAGCAACCCTCCCCGAATCTTGTTATCACCAGATTCCTCCGTTAACACTTGAAATCAATTCCAAAAATAATTATATATATAAATTTGTTAAATTGTAATTTATTTTTTATGATAGTTATCAAGCCGCTCGAAGCGCACTTTTTTCCTAATTTATTGTTATAAACAAAGATAATATATTCGTAAAACAAACTTAAAATCAAGAGATAATTATTTCAGTTCAAAAAACAAAGAGTAATTATTTCTTTTCACCAAGAATAAGGACCCACGCTGCCTTAAAAAAAAAAAAGAATAAGGACCCACGCCGTTCACCGCCAAATCAAATCAAATTTTTAAATATAAAAACGGAGCGAATAAGCAGAGAACCAATAAACTCAATGGACTTCCAAAACGACGCCGTTGAAATACTCTCTTCTTCTTCCTCCGAGTCCGAACTCGGCGATTCCGGCGATGATTTCGCCGTCAGTTCACCTGAAGATCCACAAGACGATCTCGATTCTGATTCTGACGATGATAGCAACAATAACAACAGTCAAGAAGATGGACACGTGGCGGCTCGACCCACCGTCCGTACAGCACCTCGGCGAATCGACCGGAAATCACAAAATGTCGATGCTCTTGTCAGGTATCATATTTACATGGCTCAGTTTACTATTTCTGTGTGTGGGAGTGAGAGAGAGAGGGATAGGGAGGGAGAGAGGAGAGAGGAGAGAGAGAGAGAGACTCTTTGGTTTCGAAGATATAATTAGAGCTTAATTAGGGTGCTTGATGAGCTGGCAGCACGTATCGAAGTTTTAACTGAAATATCGAATAAGTAGATGATTTAGCTATTTAGGGGTTTTTTATGAGCTGAGGGCACATTTCGAAGATGTAATATAGATATGAGTAAATGATTTAGGGTTGTGAGTTGACTAGTTGAATTTGTAATTTGTGATTGTTAATTGGAGGTTGTTTTGTTTTCATATAGGTCATTCAAAATGTATTTGTGTAGTTTACATGTTTGTGATGATTTAGGGTTTATTAATAAGGGGAACTTTTTGAATATGTCACTGGAATTTATGTGGATTTTGGGTTGTTAGTTAACTAGTAGGCGTGGTTTTTTTACTGCATTGTGATTTATTTTGTATTAAGACGGGGTTTGGCATGAGTGGAATCATTTGAATTCAGTTGCTTGCGAGTTTAGATCTTCATTGTGTATGCAAATGGTCAATTGGGAAGGATTGGTTATATGGGTACATGGTTTTATTTGCAAATAGCCAATGACAAATGTCTGACCTGAGAACTTGAATTTGTGATATCAGAGGGAATCTTGTCGTGAAAAGGCAGTCGCTACTTCCCCGGGTCCTTTCTGTGACAGACAGAGCAGCAGCTGGAAGGCAGCCCTTTCAACCACCATCTTCTAATGGCTACTCTGAAAATAATGAAAAACTGGCTCAACGGCTCTGGGCTCGTAAACGGTTTGTCCCATGGGGTTCCTCGAGGCCAGTTTTAGTTTCCATTACAAATAGGGTAGATATTCCTGTTGCCGCTGAAAAGGTAGCTCCAGAAGAGGATACGAGCCTGCCACCAGGGATTGAACCTTTGGTACTGTGGCAGCCTGAAGAGTGTGAAGGCGGAGACAATGATTCAAAGATAACGGTGGATTCCTTGCTTGTTAAATTTCTTCGACCTCATCAAAGGTAAATCATGCGGTAGATAATTCAGGAAGATACCTAGACCAAAAAGAAAAAATGAATCAAACTTAGAAGTAGTTGTAATGCTGATATGGTTCACTTTATAGCTCCAAGCTCTAAATCAGTCTATGTAAAGCATGCTAACTATGGCTGTAAGATAATTATTCCATGGGTACATCATTTAGTATGGCGTATGTCATCTAGTATGTGTTTATTTTTTTATATGGTGATTATGAAAGTTGCAGAAATAACATTGATATAGAGTTCAAGTTTGAAAACTGTGGGAAGTTATGCATTGTTGATTACTAGAATGACTGGAAAGGGTTGATAGTTACTAGACCCTATTTTTATTTTTATTTTACATTCAGTATTAAGCAGTACTGGAATCTCCATCTTGTTCTTTTCAAGTAAATATTATTCCATATTGAAGTTTAGACCATTAAATTTGTTCTAGTCATTCACATGATAGTTCAATATTCATGTTTAATTGCATGCTAAGATGCTACAATTGATTATATTTTCAGAGAAGGGGTCCAGTTTATGTTCGAATGTGTTTCAGGCTTATACAGTGCAGCTAATATACATGGATGTATTCTGGCTGATGATATGGGGTAAGTACTTGGTATCTTTTCGAATTGCTGGCAAAAGCATCTGGCTTGATGTAATTACTTTCTGGTTAAAGTTGCTGGTCTTTTTCAACTATTGCTCTGCAGTTTAGGGAAGACATTGCAATCTATTACTCTGCTATATACTCTTCTTCGTCAAGGATTTGATAAGAAGCCAATGGTTAAAAAGGCAGTAATTGTTACTCCCACCAGTCTTGTTAGTAACTGGGAGGCTGAAATCATGAAGTGGGTTGGGGAAAGAGTCAGGCTTGTTGCTTTGTGTGAAAGCACCCGAGATGATGTAGTTTCTAGCATTAATAGTTTTACTAGCCCTCGCAGTAATCTACAGGTAAATTCAGTAGAAGTACAATATGATTAATCCTAAGAAGTAAATATCAGTTACTGATACAGCTTATGCCTTTATAGGTACTAATTGTTTCTTATGAGACATTTCGAATGCATTCATCAAAATTCGATGGAAGTGGATCCTGTGACCTTCTCATATGCGATGAGGCTCATAGGTTAAAAAATGGCCAGACTTTAACAAATCGAGTAAGAGTTGTTTCATATTGACATATTAGTTTAGTTATTCTGATGAAATTATTAATGACTATACTGTTTGTGATGTACGCAAAATTACTTTTTCAGGCTTTGGCTGCTGTGCCGTGCAAGCGTCGGATTCTATTGTCCGGAACGCCAATGCAAGTGAGATATATCGTCTGCAAAACTGGATATTTCTGTTATCAAGTTCAGTGTCTTTGTTTTGTAACACAATCTTATAAACTATACTACTTGTTTCAATGCCTCTAGAATGACCTGGAAGAGTTTTATGCTATGGTTAATTTTACCAATCCGGGAATATTGGGCGATGCTTCATACTTTCGACGGTATTACCAGGTGAGTCATATTTCTTTTATTAGTACTCGAATAGAAACTTATTACTTTGTTATTAGCTTAAACTTTATAGATCAATATTTTCATGTATTATAAGAGCGTTACATTTTAAAAAATACTTGACATTAGGTGCTGTAAATGCTGACTGTTTTGATCAAAATATTTGAAAACATAGGGGTTAACTGAGGGTTGGATATGGGGCTCCTTCAGTTCTGAAAATTCGCACTTCTATGTTACCTTTTAAACGTTGTATATTTAACCTGATTTTGTGTGCATTTGCATGTTAACCTATGTTGATGAAGACACCTATCATATGTGGAAGAGAACCCTCTGCTACTGAAGATGATAAGACGCTGGGTATTGAACGATCTGCAGAATTGAGTGCAAAAGTCAATCAGGTACATGCATAGATTAGTTGAGATGGGTTTATTTTAATAAGTTCTGAAAACTGAAATTAATTCTACATCTGTTATCAGTTTATATTGAGGAGAACTAATGCGCTTCTATCGAACCACCTACCACCAAAGGTAAAAAGATCATGATTCTCTTCTTGCATTGTGTAGTCTGGTATATAGTGGTAGCCGTAAATTTCTAAGCTGCCGACTGTTACGCTATGATGCTTTCTGACAATTATTGAAAATTTCTATTGCTCTGTGTAGTTTTACTAACCATATATTACTCCCCACTGCAAAAATGCTTAATATTTGACCAGACATCATAGTTATAAACATGTTTCAAGTCTCTAGACTATCTATAAGCTTATTTTTTGGCAAGATATTAGTTGTTTATGTTCTGGTACTTCTACAAATCATCAAACTTCTCCAGAAGGTAGTTTCTATTCCCTGGAAAAATACTAATGATGATATTTTACATTTTGGTTAGCATGAGTTGAAGAGTTTAGTTCTGCTACTATGTATACTCCTGCAAATATTCATTCATCTCTCACGAACAATTATCCTTAGTTACTCGTTTTGACTAAATATCAAATTTGAGTCATTTTGTAAGTTCATATGTATTCCAAGATAAATAAATCTGATGTTACTAGTACTTTTTGAAATTGTATTAGCTATGATGTACCGCAACATCGTGTTTCAATATTAAAATGTGTCAAGTATATTGGATTCATATTGTAGCTATGGGTTCACTAGGCTCTATGTCTTTCACTGTTGAAGGTGATTTAGATTTGACTTAAAATCCCTTCATATATGCAGATAGTCGAAGTGGTCTGCTGCAGGTTGACTCCTCTCCAAGTTGAATTGTACAACCATTTTATCCATTCCAAAAATGTAAGCCACGATTATTAACTAAAACATGCTCCTAAACCGTCTAGCTTACTGGTGATTTACTGTGCTTAATTAACATGGGTGTATGCTATCGTTCCCTTCTTACTGAAATAAAGGTTAAACAAGTGCTTAATGAAGAACCGAAACAAGCAAAAATCTTAGCATGCATAACAGCACTCAAGAAGCTTTGCAATCATCCCAAGGTACACTGTACAGCATTGCTTAGAATAAGCTACAAGTTCATCTGTCTTTTCATGTTAAATTAGCATGTACTGCCTAGAGAGTAAAGTTCTTTTGTTCATGGTCATTTTGAAGCTGATATATGACACTATTCGAAGTGGGAGCCCAGGGACATCAGGGTTTGAGGATTGCATGCGCTTTTTCCCCCCAGAATTGTTCTCTGGAAGGTAAGACTACTTGTCTGATGTGGTATATATAATATTGTTTTACTTGTTTGATGCGGTACTTGCTGTTTCTTACTCGATTTTGCATTTTAATCTGTTAGATCTGGAACATGGAGTGCGGGTGATGGGATCTGGGTTGAACTGTCAGGTAAAATGCATGTGTTAGCCCGATTACTAGCCCAGCTTCGTCAGGAAACGGATGACCGGATTGTCCTAGTATCAAACTATACACAAGTATGAATTTACCTTCTAATTGCATTAATATTATTGTTCTTGTAATTATGCTGTGAGCCATTTACCAATTTTGATATTCCATTACATTTATTAAAACATCATGCACTGCAGAATGCATTTTGAAAGATCAGATGGTATATATAGTATGTCTTGTTGAACTAGTTGTCAGAATATGATCCTGGTAAGCCCTCCTCCTAACACCTTGAGGTTTTAGGAGAATTGGTCACTCAACATGGTATCAGAGCTTAGTCTCGCGGGAGACTCGAGTTTGACTCCCAGTGACCCCCAATATTCTCAGAATTTATTAAGGACACGAAGGCAATGTTATGCCCCAAAATATGGGCGCCATATATCAAGTCGGTGCTTAAGTTCTACGTTCACCAGTCCTTACAGTGAATAAGCGACATAATACTGATCACTTGCCAAATGCATTGATATATATATATGTGTATATATTTTTGTATCTACTGACTAGTTGAAGTTATAACCAGACCCTGGACCTTATTGCTCAATTATGTCGGGAAAGAAGATACCCATTTCTAAGGCTTGATGGAAGTACATCGATCAGTAAAAGACAAAAGTTGGTTAACAGTTTTAATGATAAATCGAAGGTAATTATGTTTCTAAGATTTTCAAGTTATGCGGAACAACTGTACATACAAAGTAATTCCACAATTTGCAGGATGAGTTTGCATTTTTGTTGAGCAGCAAGGCTGGTGGCTGTGGGCTCAATTTGATAGGTGGAAACCGACTGGTTTTGTTTGATCCCGATTGGAATCCTGCCAATGACAAACAAGTAACTACGTCTTAACACTTAATGAACAATCATGCGTCTATTAAGACCAGCTGCATATGATAATGTATAAGTTTCTCCCTCTTTCTGTTTTTATAATCTCCTTTTACTTCAAGTGTAGGCTGCAGCAAGAGTATGGAGGGATGGTCAAAAAAAGAGGGTGTACATCTATAGATTTTTGAGCACAGGAACCATTGAAGAAAAGGTTATGATTAATTTTATATAGCAATTAGCAAATATCTTCCCTAGGAAACCCACTGAAACTTCATTATTCTAAGCTTGATGTCTCACTTTATGCCTCTGCAGGTTTACCAGCGTCAAATGTCAAAAGAAGGGCTTCAAAAAGTTATCCAAAAGGAACAAGCAGAGATCAAGAACCAAGTATTTGTGACATTATTTTAATCTTATCTTGTAATTTACATGCTTGCGGAAATGAGGCCAAGACCAAGTACTTTATTTTGCAGGGAAACTTCCTCTCAACTGAAGATCTACGAGACCTGTTCTCACTTCATGAGAATGTTAGGCAAGTTAATTGAACTACCCACTGATATTTGAGAAAAATAAGTCTCTATATCCTGTTATTTAAAATTAGTATTGTCTAAGGATATTAGATTGACGAAAGTTGCATAATAATTGGCTTTTATATTGCAAGGAAACAACTATTGCAAATGGTACAACATGAGAAATCTAAGAGAACCGCAAGTAAAGATGATAGAGTGAATAAGTATTACTCCATTATAAAAATCTTGCTTAGTCATAACTGTTTCAAGTGAAATTCGTATGCAGTTCTGAAATTCATGAGAAGATGAACTGTGTCCGTTGCCGAAGTTGTGGAGGTATAGCGGATGATGGACCTGAAACTTATGGAGAAGAGGATGGAGGTAGTTCAGTAAATGAAAATTGTCAATCTGATCAGGAGGATATAGGGGGCTTTGCAGGGATTACTGGGTGCTTGCACAAGTTAAAAAGCTCAGAGAGACAGGTTAGTAAAGTAGATATGTGGAAGTGGAAACTAATTTTTGCCAAGGAATTCTTTTGATTTGCTACCATGAATGAGTCATTTATATATTTGGTTTACAGATAGGAACCCCTCTTGAAGAGGATTTAGGTAGTTGGGGTCATCACTTTAATCCGACATCTGTTCCGGATGCAATTTTACAAGCTTCAGCTGGAAATGAGGTCTGCTAACCGCTTTAAACCTTTTCAGATATTAATATAGAGGAAGCATAATACTCTTCACATATTTATACCAAGGTTTAATAAATGCTAGCTATGTGTTTTACTTGGTACATTTTTTAAAGATAGAATATTCTTTTTGTCTTTTCTACATTTTTTTCCACCTGTATATTTCTTTCTGCTGCTTGGAGCTATGACCTATATGGAGCTCATGATTTCATACCGCTGCAGGTCACTTTCGTTTTTACGAATCAAGTTAGTGGAAAGCTTGTGCCTGTTGAACCAGTAGTCCCAAGGACAGGCAGAGTGGATGAAAATAAAAACCAATGCCAGTCCAAAGAAAATCTGTTTCCAAAATCTCTATCAATATCACGTCAACCACACGCACGCCCGTGGAGATCTTCCAATGGTGGTACAACAAAGAACAAGTTATCCACTTCCTTAAAACCTTCACAAGGAAAGTACATCAAACCAGTCCCACATTTAGAAGGTACAAAGCATGTAAATTTGAAACCTAAACTCTCTTTGAGGACGCAATTACCTCAAAAAAGGCATTCCCCAGATTATATAGATGATGATGATGATTTTCAGTAAAACTTTTTAGTTGGTACACAGCATTATCTTACCATTTTCTTCTCTGTAACAAGCCTGATCAATTTTGATCATATACGTGATTCCATTAGTTGAGTTTAGCGCATTGTTTTTAAACTCAGTCGAATTATGCAAGTAATTAATAAGTTTATAAGCAGTTGTTGATTGGTCTGGAAAGCAATACAGCTTCAGTCTTACATGTATCTCATACTATCCATTTCGGAACAGCGGAGCATCTTTTTACTTAGTTGCAGTAATGGTTGCCAAATGCCAATGCTCATAGTTAATGCCCGGACTTAATTTTTTTTGAATACCTAAATGGTTGTGAGGCCTGGTTGTATGCATATTGCATAGTCTCAATAATACCAGCAGAAACTACAAGGAACCTAGAACCACCATCAGCATTTATCATACCTACTCATATCTGCATAAGAGCAAAGCTAGCTCAAGCAACCATTGACAAAGCCTGCTTCTCAAGATGAATTGAACTCTGCAGTTTCCTTTCAAGATAAAGGACCTAATGAGCTGAGATGAAGGGGCTCGAATCCGTGTTGACTTGGTCATAGCCGGGCATAATCTTCGGGTGAGAGTGCCAATGATCTAACAGTATTAGCTGAAGGCCATGGACTTCCTTCATTTACAAATTAATTCTTGCTAAAATAACCTACAATGGGATACAAGTTTAATAAAAGAAATAATTTGAACAGAGAGTAGTGGAGAACAAACAAGAAGATACATGTGAATGCATCTCAAAATGTACTAACTGATATAATAATATGCAACCCAATTGCACTTAAAATCTGTACGAAGATGGTGTTTTATGTGCTTGTTTTCTTTGGCAGTTCGAGGGACCAACTTCATCTTCCTGCTGGGATAAACTTTATAGAAAAGTAAACAAGTTGCACGGTCATGATGCTTTGAAAGCCTTCGGAGAAGATAACAAAATTGTTGGATCTGGTCCTGCGATGTTTGGATTTTCTCATCATAAAATAAAGGAACTTATACGGGTATCACAGGATCTTGTTATATATAATATCTTAGTCATATAATAAATTTAGATATGTTGAACTATCTACAAAATACTGCCAATTCTCAAATTAAGTGATGAGGCTGAAGACTAATCAGGCCTGTATGGTCTCTTTTGCAATGTCAATGTACAGTGTCTTTCAGTCCTCTAATACCTCGCGGGGCTTAAATGACGGGTGAAGTTGTTCATTTTACATGAATTCATAATTATATTATCGTTATCATTTTTTAGTTTCAATTTATAAAGCCGGCCGTGTTCATTTATGATGGAAATTCTGTTCAATTGTCTTAATTAATTGATGATTGTTTTAAAGCAATTTTAAATGTTTGCCAGATATTTTGTGCCTCGCATAGTTAAATTGATTGTACATTGTATCAACAGCTTTCTTCAACTTGCGGAAGTCCCTTGGATTCCTCTAAGTTGACTTCCAGAAGGTGTCGAGACCCTGCAATTTGTTACAGACGTATTCATATTACATGGAAAGACCTTGACAAATGCAATGTCTGCTATACTGATGAGGTATAACCTGTACATATACCGAGAACTGAGACTGTAAGAAAGTATATTTATAGAAAATTTATGCTCATACATGATACATTGCCTTCTTACGGAGACATACACTGGATTATGCTATGTTCATAGTTGTGAAAAGTGCAATTAAGCCCAAAGCCCGATCAGGCCCTGAGTTCTCCTGTTTTATATGTAAAAGACCAGACAGTGTATAAATATGTTAAACAATTCTGTATTATTATATTTCATTCTTTGTGCATTTAACAACTATGCCTACTTTTCTATTTTAGTTTGATCTTTTCTTCCTTTTTTTTTTTTAAACTTTTGCTTGCTTTATTTTATTTAATAAATATCTCTCCTTACAGGAGTATGACATTAGTCCTTTTCTGCAGTGCGATAATTGCAGGATGATGGTAAGTGATCTGCATTTACTGCGTGACTCTTTTTGTGAACCCAGAGATATCGTTTACAATTATGCTATGTTACCCGGACTCGGCTGAAAGTGTCCAAACCGGATACGTGTCCGAGTGTCGGACTCGGCAATATTTTGAAAATTTTACATGTTTTTGGCCTAAAATAAGTGTCGGAGTGTCCATACCCATGTCCGAGTGTCGAGTGTCCGACACGGGTACTCGAGGCAAAATGAAGAGTCCGGGTAACGTAGCAATTATGTCTTCCTTTCTGCTTTATTCCAGAGTTAATTGTCTTAATATAATCAGCTTTGATTAGTATCTGTATAATGTTTTGTCGTTATTCCAATTGGTTTCATTAGTACTATTACATGATTAGGTTCATACTAGTTGCTATGGGGAGCTGGAACCTGCTGATGGGACACTTTGGTATTGCAACCTTTGTCGTGTCGGGGCTCCTGAGTCTCCTCCACCCTGCTGCCTTTGTCCACTTGCAGGTATTAACATTCGAAAGGTTTGAAAATTTTTGTTACAATATGTTGCAGTTTAGGTAAGAGCATGTCTGTCTGAATTTATTAATCGACTTATTTTAAAGGAGGAGCTATGAAGCCTACAACAGATGGGCGCTGGGCTCATCTTGCATGTGCCATTAGCATACCAGGTTTTCTCTTTAGTGTTTTAGGTTTGTATACAGTACAGCAATCGTTTTTGCACTTCTGTTGACAATTCAGCATTCTGCAGAAACATGCTTACTAGATGTCAGGAAAATGGAACCCATTGATGGTTTGAACAGAATCAACAAGGTAGATATCTATGTATTAATTCATATAGTTCTAAAACTATAGTTGATTATTATTAATTAGACCTTCCGTTCTCCTCTTTGCACATCCATGTCTATATTTTCTCTAAATTTTCATAAGCATTTTTAGGAACCGCTCCTTTAAAAATCGAGGTCCCTTAAACAAGATACATGACGAGGATTAGTTTAAAACATGATGAGGATTAGTTTAAAAATGCTCTGTGTCATGTATTTTATTGTTCACATATCTAAGCATTAATCTTGAGAATCCATCCCGCGTTCATGTAGATTTGCTGGAAGCTATTATGTAGCATTTGTGGGGTTTCTCATGGAGCTTGTATTCAGGCAAGTTATAAGTACTACAATACTACACCTAATACTACACCTAATGTTGCTTATGATATATAATTCCATTTTGCTATTGTGAATTCCCATGATGCATACTAATTTGCTATTCTTAATTACAGTGTTCGAACAGCAGCTGTTATGTAGCATATCATCCCCTTTGTGCACGGGCTGCTGGATATTTCCTTGAGGTGATTGTCTTCGTTTTGATATCTTGATAAACTTGGAATCAAAGTGCTTGGATGCAACAGATCGTGAATCATATTCACTGTGATTTGTTTCGTCCACGGATGAATGTTATGTTTCCTTGTATCATTGTAGTTTTGTTTGTTCCGAATCAACCGATGAAATCTTATTTTTGTATATTACTGTTTTATATCAACTTAGTTCTATGAAGAAGACGGATTACGTCTCTGTTCTGAGAAGGAGGATGGGAAAGACCAGTGCATTCGCTTGCGATCCTATTGCAAGAGGCATAGGCGACCATCTGATAAGTGTATTGTGGTTCAAGAGAGCATGGAAACCTGTCAACGACCGGACTATATTCCTTCACCCAATCCATCTGGCTGTGCTAGAACTGGTTTGTGTTTCAGCTGGAACTTTTTATGAACGTCAGCGGTTATTACTAGATTTTTTTTTAAAAAAATTAATGGTTTATTCTACATGTTACAAAGAGTTACTCCCTCTGTTTCAAATTACATGTTTGATTTTGACTTTGTTTTTGGTCAGATTCACCCAACTTTGACTGAATTTCACAAATTACTTTTATATAATTATGAGAATATGAAAAATACATTCAAAAGTGAATTACATATATATTTCTTTTAAAATTTTCAATTACATAATATATATAAATTTTAGTCAAAATATAGTTAATTTGACCTGGAAAAAAGTCAAAACAGGACATGTTATGTGAAACGGAGGTAGTAAATTGTTTTATCATAATTATGTTCTTTAATAGTTGTTATATTCCACACTTTTACTTTCAATTGGGACTTAGGTTACGGCCATGTATTTCATCCTGTATGCTTAATGTAGTAATTAATGATTGTGATTTTCGTTATTATAATATGGCCAACATTCAAGAGAGGGACTCCTTATATGGAGTTACATAGTGCGCCACTATAAATCATCAATTTTATTATAAATTCTGTTATAGAATACATATAAAACGTGATTCTAATATAGAATACTATAAAATAAATCTATTTTAAGTAATTTAACACTTAAAATTTGATTAAAAAAAGTATATTTTCGAAACTGATTCTACAACAGAATAATTCTGTATGATTATTATTCTGTTATAGAATCATATTGAGATATTGCATAATTTTAGATGATCTTTGGAATAAAAAAAATTGTATAACTTCGTTTTCGGTTTAATAATCAAAATTTGCAATTATATTTCATAAAAGATATAATAGAATATATATTATGTGTATATTTATAATGGTGTGTTATGTAACTCCATATAAGAGGGTATGCTATGGAGTGCTACCCATTATAATATAGCTCTTTGACTTATGTAGAGCCTTATAACTATCTGGGCCGAATAGGCAGAAAACAACCTCAATCCCATGAGCCTGCATCTTTGAAGCACTTATATTTGGAGAACGTGCCATACTTAGTTGGCGGTATCCGCCAGCATGAATTTTTAAGTAAAGTGGTTTCTTCTCAGTGTAATATTTCCAGTAATATTTCTTCCATGGTTGAGAAATATAGCCACATGAAGGAAACTTTCAGAAGGAGATTGACATTTGGTAAGCAGTTATATCTCTTAGCATCTGAAATATATATACCTGCTTGGGAGAGGTTTTTTTGAAAATTTAAGGGCTTAATTTTTTTTTTAAATGTATATTTTTATAATATTTTTAAATATAAATGTTAAGGAGGTGTTTTATATTCGTTATTTAGCAAAAAAATAAGGGCTTATTTCAGAAAAAAGTAGAGTTACATGTGCTTTTCTCCAGAAATAATCCCTTATTTATGAAAAATAAGTTTATCCAAACGTATATATTATCTACCTTCAGTGTAAGAAATATCTTTGCTTGTTAAAAAAACTTGAATAAGGGTAAATATTGTTTATATTTTACCAATTTTCATATCTGTTTTTTTTTTTTTTTTGTTGGATGCCTTTCTAGTTCTTATTCATGATTTTATTTTTAGTTGTTCTTAGTTATAGTTGTTCTTAGTTATAAGTGATGGGTAGTATAGTTTATATTCTTCATATGGTATCCTGACTAATTTATTAGTGTAGTATAGTTCTTATTTATATATCATTTACCTAGTTCTTTCTGATTATGGAGTCTCGTCAGATCTGTTTACGTTCTATGAATCACTTCTTCTGGGAGAATGCTTAACCGTGACATTATAATTTTTATTTTTATTTTGCCAAGTGATATCATGAATAGTTGCGTTATGCTTAGCAATGGGTTTACAAAGTACTCTTTGATGTACGACAGATTTGACAAACAAGTATACAGTTATATAGGATCAATTTTCTTTTTCTGGACAGGAAAATCTGGAATACATGGATATGGAATATTTGCTAAGCAGCCGCACCGAGCTGGAGACATGGTACCATCAATTGCGAGGACCTAACTGCATTTCATTAAAACTATTAGATTAAGATTATATAAATTATTTTGTTGCAGGTAATCGAGTATACTGGTGAAGTTGTTAGAGTTAATATAGCTGACAGAAGAGAGCACTTAACATATGATTCGCTTGTGGTGAGTTCCATTATAACTGATTTAACCAATTACACATGCTTGCTCTTATGCCTGCATAAAGTCATCTTCATCTACATTATACGTAAATTTGTTGACATTCCTACTCGTAAAATGGCATTCCATCATCTACTCGTAAAAAATGGCATTCTATCATCTACTGGTACAAATATTACATTCCTCAGCTCATGTCTCTGATAAACCAGCAGCTTACACTGATCTGGTTTTTTGCTTTACTCAAGGCCAAACTGCCTTTTGTCATGGTTCATAGTCTACATAGGATTTTTATTGGTGTGAAAATTTGCACAAGTGAATGAATGTCGGAGTTGTCAAAGTATATGCAACAAGCCATGTGTTTGTCCATGCAAATGTTAAACACTGGCTTCTTCTTATAAATGGAACATAGAGGTTACTTTTATATCTGAAGCTTCTTAACTGAACTTTCTACTTTCAGGGTGCTGGCACTTGCATGTTCAAGATTGATGATGATCGTGTTATTGATGCCACAAAGGCAGGAAATATAGCACGTTTGATCAATCACTCATGTGAAGTATGTTTTAATTTCCACTGCTTTGTGTGTGAAAATTCTCTAGAAAGTGGGGGATTAAAAGATATCTAATTGAGTTTTTTTGACTAAAGTAGTTAATCAAAAAATTGAGTTCAATATAAGTAACTGCATAGAAAATCTTAAACGTCCTCTGGACACATGTGATTCTCCTTAGGTCTAGGTTCGCAAACTGATAACTTTTCTCCAATTCTTGCAGCCAAACTGTTACTCCAGAATCATTACCGTTAATGGTGATCAGCACGTAATCATATATGCCAAAAGAGATTTAAATCAATGGGAGGAGCTCACAATTAATTACAGGTTTTTCACTACGCTCTTCTTTGTATCTTTCGTCTGTGCCTAACAATTTATCTAATTATTTTGTAGATTATCGTCAGTTGATGAACAACTTGCTTGTTCTTGTGGTGTCTCAAGATGCCGAGGCATTGTTAATGATATTAAGGCAGTGGAACAAGTTGCTAAACCATGTATACCACAGTAATTTGACAGCAGAGAATGAGAACAAGTGTAAATAGACTTCGTGATTACAGCAGATTGATCTCAGAAGAAGTCCACACCTGTCGTTTCTAGCTAACTTCATGTACATCAGATTGTCAGTTGAGTAGCAAGCAGTTGCTATAAAACAAGCTTCTGTAAGAGCAAGTCTGGAGCATAGCTATGCTTGAGTAGTATGTACTTGGGTTTCGTAGATAACATATTCAATCAAATTTGTAGAACACCGCTCCAGTGCGTAGCTATACTGAAATGCATTAATGGACAGTTGATTCCCACGTATCTCGCAGAAATTGCAGCGGAACACATAACCGGAAAGGCAAGAGCAAATCTGGAGAGTGATTCTGGAAATTTTGTTATGGGAATAGTTTTAACCAATTTTTAGGCGGGAAATTCTGTTTTTCTGTTATGAAATCAGTGTATAGATATAGACAGAATTGTTGTGAAAGGTTATGAAATGAATAAACTTAATTTCATCTCTCATCTCTCAAATCTCTCTCTCTCATCTCTAAATCTCTTTCTCTCTTGTCACTAGTATATTCGAAACATATCATATCTCTGTATTTCGAGTAAAGCATAAGGGTGACACTACACCCTTAACATTGGTATCTTGGTATCAGAGCACTTCTTTCCTGCAGATATTTACTCTTCAAGCCATTATTAAACACATGATAGTTATATTCTTGTAGTTTCATTTGGGGTTCCAAACCTTCTGTTAAGCCATTTGTAAGGGCTTCTAAACCTGAAACCATTTCCCAAGCTATTGAATATGCAAGGTTACAAGAGGAGGCAATCACTGTGATTCAGAAAACTACAAAGTCTAGTTCGAATAATGCACCAAAATCTCTGCAACCAAATCCCATGTTAGCTAATACTAGACCTCCCTTGTTGCCGATACCTCAAGGTACTCAAGGTAGGCTTGATCAACTTGCTTTAACAAAAACGGGAGCAGTACCTTATTGGCAGTCACTTTATTATTAAGACTAGCCAAAAGAGTCCCAAATGACTACGACAAAAGAAAATCTCTACTTTTTTCCGGCAGTTTTGGTTGTCAAAATTGTTAGGCTTTAATTATGAAATTCTATATAAACAAGGAAAGGAGAATGTGGTTGCAGATGCTTTACCAAGGATTGACCATGCTGAGGTATTATACTTGACTACTATTTCTATAGTGTCATCTGACATTGTAGCCTTGATTGCTGAAAGTTATGCTCTTGATGTTCACTTAACATCTCTGCTGACCAACTTACAACAAAATCAAGGTCATTGGGATTTGGGAGGATTACTGTTTAAAGGGGCAAATTGATTAAAAAGAACAAGATTCTCATTGGTCCTGATTTTCAACTAAGGAAGAAAATACTCAAGTGGCATTACAGTGGGTCTGGGGGTGGTTACTCTGGAAGAGAAGCTACTATAAAAAAGATCAAATCTATATTAATTGAAAGGGCTAATCTAAAGATGTCAAGTTGTTTAAAAAGATTGTCAAATCTATCAAGCTGCTAAGTATAACACTGCTGAATTCCCAGGATAACTACAACCTTTACCTATACCGAAGGAAGTCTGGGTAGATATATCAATGGATTTCATCACAGGAGTACCTAAGTCTAATGGTAGAGAAGTCATTTTGGTTGTTGTAGATAGGGTTGTCAAACGGATAATTCGGATACGGATATGCCTATATCCGTATCCTTATCTGCAACTGTCGGATTCGGATACGGATAATATCCGCTTTTTTCCGGATACGGTTGCGGATATTTCGGACGGATGTCGGATATTTACCCATGCTTTCTATACATGTTTCCATCATATTGTAGGTGGTAGTGCAAGAAAAAATAGATTTGGAGCTTAAATAGTAAAATTTAGAGCTTATTTATCAATTCCCAAATATTTTTGTTTCTGTTCTCGTTAATCGGTTTGAAAACCCGTGATCCAAACAGTTACTTTGTGTGTCTATATATACTAAACTCACAATCATCGAGCCATTATCAAGGCATAATAATCTTTTAATACATAACAACAGAGAGTGAAGGTTCAGATTCTAACAAGAGAGCTCGTGAAGCCCTCGATTCCGACTCCTCCCAGTGTGGACAACTACAAAAATCTTTCACTAATGAGCTTGCTCCAGTTATCAATGTTCCTATCATCCTTTACTATCAAGCCGATCAAAACTTCACAGCCACTTAAATGTGTGACATTATAAAAACTTCAGTGGAAAAAGCCTTACCAAACTTCTATCCTTTTGCAGGAAGGTACGAAAACAGTCGTTTTATGGACTGCAATGACCAAGGAGTTGAGTTTATTACAGCACAAACATATGGTCCGCTTTCAAACATTATTGACTTAGGCTAGAAGTTTGAAATTAAGCTTTTGATCATTACTACCTTGTGCTGTTCGAGCTGATGACATCACAGACCCTTTACTATATATTCAATTCACTATATTTGATTGTACTGGCTTGTCCTTACAATACCTAAACAAGCTAAATAATAAAATTGAGAAAGGAAAGAAATACCAGTTGCTGAATAACTTATTTATAAGCTTATAAGATTTAAAAATACTTAAGACCTCTCCTCAGGTTCACATACTAAAAATTAGTATGTCATGACCAGTTGACTACAATTTGAGCCATTCTACTAATACCTTAACAGGACATGATTAGAACTATAAATTTAACTTACCCTATATATAAGAGCAGATATATCAACACATTAATATGTCCGATATGATTTTAACGTAACAACGAAGATATGAGCCTTAAAAAAACAATTGATTGCTACCGCTGAGATTAAACACATGATAGGTTACTTCGATTTGTAATTTCGCTTGGATAGTAAGTCACTCCATTTATAATTTGTAGTTCAACGACAATAGTAGAGCAGTGTAATTTTATTAGTTACTTTTTTAAAACGAAAACTAATTATAGAACAAATAAAACATAATCTTAATATAGTACATACTACATTAAATTAATTTATACTAGTAGACGAAAGATGATAGTCTAAACATTGTAACCAGGGAATTATACGAGACACTGATTTAACATTAGCAAATAAGGTACCAAGTTTAACAATAAGGCTTCCAAAATATTAAAATAGCAGAAACATAATAGAATACAACACAAATTATGAGCTAAATGTGTCGGAGCATAAATTTCCCGGAGGGAATGAGAGGGGCCATGGGATGGTCGATCAGCTTACCATAAGTGGTGAGCAGAATAGCAATGTGATCCAAATAAATGTACCTATCCAAAGGGTGCTCTTTGAATGTAAGATAAACGTCATGGTTGTGGAAAAAACACTTAAGCTTATTTGCAAAATCCTGTGCATCATAGAAACGTCCAGTGATGAAGCCAAGATCTTTGAGATATCGGCGGATGTCATCAGGACCCTCACTGAATAGAGTAGAACCAAGAGAATTTAATAACGGAACGTACTGATGAACTTCCACATTCTTTGAGTATTGGGAGTGTTTCACCATCTCACGAGAGATGTGGCCTTTGTCCTTTTTGAAGCACTTGTCTTCATACCAAAAGGTGGATAAAGATCTTTGATTTATATTATGGAAGTTCATTTGACGTAATGCGATCTAATTTACAAAATAATCATTGTTAACTTAATAAATTTAATGGATGCTAATATTACAATTAGAACAGATAAGCAACTAGTATAAACTTAATCATGATAAATTGATTAATAGATCAAACAAATTCAATAAAAGTAATGAAATTAAGTTATCGTAATTAATACTTTGAATCCAAGCTGTAAGTCTTTGTTTAAAAGATAAAGTCACAACGGATATGATGCCAAGCATATACATAAAATTTTATAGTTGAAAGCTTAAGAGTTTTACTAGGGTTAAGAGTTTAGAATGCAAGACTATATTTGTTTTCCAACAAAGTTCCACAAGGATAGAAAATCTAATAATACAAACAAAATGAATTATTGTTAAACAGAATCTAATTTATATATATATAGAAAGAATAAAATGTACCTGATTAGCTTCGTTTTCTAATCTTGCAAGGTGGGTGGATGAAGGTAGCGTGTTGTTAAGATGAGTAACATACGAAACATTGTTGAGCACTTCAATCTTGGACGGCCTGAGGCTATTAATACGGAGGTTAGGAATTGTAGTATGACTAGGCTGCAAGCTTTGAACAGCACAAGTAGCCAGCCTGAGATCAAGAACAGGCTCTGCACATAAAAATTACAAATTAAACCCCAATGCTAAATGATTGATGATTACTGAATGGAAGAACAAATAGGACCTAGAGAGTTTGTTCACGATGAGCGACTTATGTATTTGCTAAAATTACTTTGTAATCTAATTTTGTTTATCTAAAATTATTGCACTCTTATTACATATTCTGTCTGTATATATTAAAAGACAAAATGTCAGCAATACTTGCATCTTACATCTACACAAAGAGGACCAGACGCTGGTCAGGGGATGAAACCCACTAGCAGAAACTAAGATGCTAATCTAGAAACCCATGAATGCTGAGACATTACCAAAAACAATTAAGAAATGAACCCCATCAGCTGGAGTATTTCATCCACTGTCATGAGCCCTTCTGAGATACCATCAACCATTTTGCGGAAACAGGACAAGCAAAGCTGAAAGTAGGTATAATTTTAACCTAAACAGCTTCCCTTTTTTAAAGCAAACATATAAAAAAGACATAGACAAAAAAA
The DNA here is from genome assembly GCF_001625215.2 of Daucus carota subsp. sativus. Lineage (NCBI taxonomy): Eukaryota > Viridiplantae > Streptophyta > Magnoliopsida > Apiales > Apiaceae > Daucus > Daucus carota. The sequence continues at coordinate 1,309,898 of NC_030389.2, forward strand.
CTTACTCTCAGGTACTTGGGCGTCAAGATGATCGAGATAAGAGACGAAGGGAAGGGAAGTGATCATATCTGGAGGTGTAAGTGGAGTGGTGAGGAGGGGTGGAATTTTGTGCAATGCACTGTGACGGGGAGGGTGTAAACTGGCTTGGGTGGAAAAATGTTTCTTTAGGGCTGAGGACCTCTTCATTAGGTGTATGTTCATGGTGTCTGGTGTGTATGTCTGTAGAGTGGTGCGGTGTAACAGAAGAAGATGGAGAGGTAGAGTGGTGCGGGGTAACAGAAGAAGATGAAGAGGTGTGTGTCCTATATAATCAATATGTACGTACTTTACTTTTTATATTTTATATTGTCATGTGCCACCCACACAAGAGAGAGAGAACATAGGGAGAGTCGCATAGGGAGAGTGCACAAAGAGGAATGCAGAGATAGCTGCATTTGCATACTATTTGACAAGAGTGTGGCAGCTGTCAGTGTACGATGAAGTTGACGCACTCTTCCTCACCAATTCTTTGTTTATAAACTCCTGCTAATTATATTGGTAAAGTATTAGTACTACTTTACTCTATTTTCTTGTCTTCTAGTGGTACTATTTACTGGATAGTGGATACTCCCTAGTTGTATGTATCGGGGCATGGCTAATTTTTAAAGTACAAGTTTAGAAATAAATTACAAAAATACATTTTATATTTATTTTAAAATATGTATGATATTGAAAATAAATTATATACAAATTATTTACTTTTGTAACAAGGCTCCTATTTTTTTCTTGACTTTTATTCTGGTTAAATACCATAAAAATTCAGAACCCTAACACATGTGAGTTGTGACAATGTAAGTTGTGCCCTTGTATTCCACTAGGAACTGGAATGCTAAAAATACTAATACAAGTATCAAACTCATGGAATGAAAAAAAACCTATTAGTATATTTTATTATATAAATAATTTCAATCAACATGGCCACGGGCTTTTGAATATGTGATTAAGTGGGTGTTTGCGTAGGGGCTTTAAACCCCACTTCTCGAGTTTTATATTACAAGCATTTATTCGTACTGTTTGTGTAAAAAGTTGAAAAACACGTATAAAAAAAGTTAAAATTTCTAACTATTGTTTCATGACTTCTACTTTTTTGCCAAACATTTTAATCATTTATAATTCTTAACTAATTTCTAACTTCTACTTCACTTTTTTTTATTTTAAGCAAGAAATACTTATTTTAAGTTCAACCAAATGATCCCTAAATGATATATTATTCATTTTTGAAACTTTACTTCGGACGTTGGCTCCGTTGCATTTCTAACCACCCTCAACAAAAAGTTTCCAAAACTAATCATCTGTTTTTCATCTTTTTCAAAACTAATCACTCTAATTCATTCACCCTCGAATGGACACATTGGAATACTCTTTTTGCCCAGGCCGCCACAACCCCGGGGGACAGCCCTTTTCAAAAACAATTGTCCGACTCTTGTAGGGGCGGACAGAATGGCCATATATTTGGCACTTCTGTACGACCCTTGTAGGGACGAGGGACGGATAATAGTTTTTTTTTTCAATTTGTTTTGTTTCGATAAGCTATTATTATTATCATATTTTATAATATTAAGCGGAAATTTGGATATGAAAAACTAATATTTCAGTATGTTATTTTGTATACATTTCATTTAAAATATTTTATTTATGGAAAAATAGATCTTATTTTTAAGTAATAATTGAGTATTTAATATGATCAATATGTAATAAAAAAATTCTTTGAAAGGTGTGTAGCATTGGATACGTATGGTCACATCCTGGCAATTTGCAGCAACTGTTCTTCTGTGCATGTATTACAAATGTGTGTTTGGTCGGACACATCAATTGAATTATTCATATATATTTTTCTGCCTGCAAACCTGCTTTTCTTTAATTAAAAAACTGATGTGTCCGCCCAGGGTTGTGGCGGCCAAAACAAAATTTTTTGCAACTGTATCCGTCCGAGGGTGAATAAATTAGAGTGGTTAGTTTTGAAAAAATAAAGAAAAGATAATTAGTTTTGAAAAGATTTTGTTCAGAGCAGTTAGAATAATGCAACGGAGCCTCGGTAGGGATGGCAATGGGTCGGGTTTCTTGAGATCCAGACCCGATCCATTATATTTCGGGTCGGTTCAGGTTCGAGTCCGGGTCTGGAAAAATGAAGATCCAGATCCGATCCATCGGGTTTTTTCGGGTTTCGGTTCGGATTCGGGTCTAATTCGGGTATTTAAAAAATAAAATTAAATAAAAATTAAAAATTATATATCTATAAAAAAATATGATGATTGATTTTTTTAAAATTTAGGAACATAAAAAAAGGTTTTACAAGTTTCGTCTAATACAATAAACACGTGAAACATGTTAACTTAACTGTATACAATCATTCAACTTATCATTTATATTTATATTTTTATTATATTTAGATTTTTTAATGCACAATAACTGAGAAAAATATTGATGAAATGAATATAAATTCTGTATTGGGCATATAAAATTAAGTAAAATGTTAATATTCATACCTAATAATTCATAATATTTCAATATATATACTTTACATTAATCACATAATATATATATATATATATTATTTTGTATCGGTTTTTATCGGGTTTCGGATCTGATCGGGTTTAAATCGGGTTTCGGGTTTCGGGTCGGGTCTCGGTTCGGAATACCTGAGATCCAGATCCAAACTCTTTCGGATCTAAAAATAAGATCCAGGTCCGGATCCAAATCCAAAAAAATCGGGTTCGGATAGACCTAATCGGATCGGAACGGACGGGTATCCATCGGGTCGGGTAAAACTCCATCCCTAAGCCTCGGACGTTAAGCCTCGTCCCTGGGTCGGGTAAAACTCCATCCCTAAGCCTCGGACGTTAAGCCTCGTCCCTCCAAACACAACTTCTATATTTTGGACATGATTCATTATTTGGCAGTTTTCATCAGTCAAGTCCGCCTATAATTAGTAGTTTCTTTTCGACGAAATGTTCCTTTTTTATTTTGAACACATCGTCCCTCAAAACCATTTTTATAGGCATGATCTCTTTATTTGGAAATTTTCTTGAGCTAGGTTCCACTTTATGATTTAACTAGTTGCAACAACCCTTTGCAACAACATTTATTTTTTTTAATATTATATAAACAGCTTTCATTTAAAAGATGCTTAAATCGAGTAAACAGATATTGTGGAAGTGTTGCATGAATAATTTTTTCCCGTATACAAAATAAACCATAAAAAAATCAACAACAACAAACATGTCCGATAAACAAAACAAATATTATAAAAAATAAGGAACAAAAATTTATCACCAACGGTTAATTTATTGACCTTTTCATCCGTCAATATCATGTCAAGACTATATTGTTCTCAGGTGTAAAGATTTGTCGACTCCCACATCCAACAAATTCTTACTTTTATCAGCCAATTATCTCTATCGTCTTTCAAAACATCTAGCATAGTGTAACCTATTATTATATTAGATGGAGAAGACAAATAAGCTATAAAAAAATTGTGTGTTAAATTTTATGATGTCTGACCTCAACAATTTAGGAGTTATTTGAGAAAAGACCGACTTATCAAAAATACTTTCTGCTTTTTATAAACACCTTTTCCAAAAATATGATGATAGTTTCAAATTCTAATTTGATTTTGATATTTTGAAAAAGGTATTTCTAAAATTTTCTTCAAATATATTTAAAATTAAGAAAGACAGTTTTTATTTTTGATATTTGAGAAAATTACTTTTTATTTTTGATATACATCTTTTCTAAAAATACGATGAAAGTTTCAAATTCTGATTTGATTTGGATATTTTGAAAAAGGTAGTTTTGAAACTTTCTTTCAATATATCCGAACTAAAAAAGACAGTTCTTATTTTTGATATTTTTTCATCCAAAAATTTCAGAAAATTAGAAAAAATAGAACAGACCTCTCTGAGAGGCGTCACCTAAACGACTCATACTTTCTTTTTTATATAACTATATTGATATTGATTCTCCTAATCAAACTTTGAGCATTTTAAAAAATAAAATAAAATTGAGCGTATAGCTCATAGCTTGTGCGCTAGCCCCCAAAATTTGGGTACAAACGCAATTTCGTTATAATTTTGCAAAGCTGAATAGTAGTAGCCAGGAACCAATTAATTACCAAAAATCTCAACTAAAATTTGTATACTGAAACAAATATAACAGTGTTTTGATAAAATTTACTTATTATTTAGAAATAATGTTCAATGTTGGCATTTACAATACTTGGTCTGAAAATATAAATCCTAATCAATCAATTTGAGACTTTTGATGTAGTGTATTTGATTTACTGATGATTTAAAATATAAAAAATATTAAATTTTTTTATTCCATTCGATTTTTACCTATAAATGGATCATTAAAATCGATACATGAACTGTGTCTGTCCGTGGCCTGTGAGCCATTAGCGTAACGCCAACATTTTTGATTGAAGATGTTTACTCTGCTGATAGAAATTAGAGGAAGTGAAAATTATTAGTCCTTCGAAGAGGGGGAACTGATCAACTCTGACAACTTTATACTTACTTTTTCAGTCGTTAATTCCTACCTTGACTCCTCTTTTCATTTTATACTGGTAAAATTGAGATAATCTGTCTTCTCCAAGTCTTTTGTTTCTCGTATTTCTGCCCATATAATATGTACTACTCTCACCGTCCCAAAATACATGCCGCTTTGACTTTTTGCACGTAATTTGATGTGCAGATAAAACATAATTCTATACATTATTTTTCAATTTTTTTCTGAATAAAAGTATAACATCCATATTTTTATTCAGAAAAAAAAATTTTAAAAATAATATATAGACATATATTTTATTTGCACCTCAAATTACGTGAAAAAGTTAAAGTGACATGTATTGTGGGACGGAGGAGTATTGTCCAACTTCCAAGTAACAAAAAGGTGGATGAAGTGCGGGTTCGAAAAATTTGTTAAAATATATGAGTATTTTTTTTGAAAACTTAAAATAGATGAGTATTGTTATATCCTATTATAAACGTTTCTTTTTGAAAAAAACTAATTCAAATTATTCATCTTTCTCTTCTTTCGATGCAAAATTAAGAATAATTTTTTGAAATTATACTTGTATTTAGTATTTCTATGATTTGACCTTTTAAAGTTATACACTATTGTCATTTTTCGATACACCGAATGAGGATATTTTTGTTGAAATAGTTATCCAACAAATTTTTTTTCTTAATATGTATTTTGTCAAAAACAAACATGTAGAGCGGAACGGATGAAGTATGTTCGTAGAACAAGAAATTTATATTATAGTGAATACTAATTAATAGAACCAAATAGTGATTATGAACCACCCAATTAAATAGCATGTATGAATTATGAACTTCATTATTAGTTTGTGTAGTATAATGAACAAAATCTATTATATTTATCAAATCATTACACTTCATTATTTTTTTAGTTTGTGTAGTATAATGAACAAAATCTATTTTTAAGTTTAAAACTATTAATTTTGTGTAAGAAAATTAATTAAGGCATACTAATTAATTTGAATTATATATATATATAATAATAATTTTTTAGTAAAATGATCAATCATATTAGTATATTATATATATTGATAAATATTTTTTGTAAAAAATATAATTTTACAGGTTACGCGGGTCGGGTTCGGATTAAATGAGTGGACCCATAACCCGTCTATTTTATACGGGTCAATTTCGTGTCCGACCTGTTTTTGACACCCGACCCGAACAACCCCAACCTGTAAAATTCGTGTTGTGTTCGTATTAGGTTATCGGGTCTTGTCCAATCTTGACAGGACTAACTGCCAACTTATAGGTACTATATCCTTTTCTCAATCTAGTTTTAATAGCATAAATTGAATAAGGGTCTGTTTGGCTGCTAATTGATAAGCTGCTTCTGACTTATAAATCCCTTATTGACAAGTGTTTGGCGATCCAACTTATGAATTGAATTTTCAATTTATAAGTTAACACGTACATTTTTCCACTTATTTTTATTTTTTAGTTTTTTTTAAATTTCGATTTTAAACATAAGTTTTGAAATGCTTTTCTAATCTAAAATTCATACATTAAGACCTCCGTCTCCTTTTACATGTTTATTTTCAAAATATTTTTTTTCCCTATTTATATGTCCATTTATAGTTTCAAAACTAATTTAATGATAGTTTTTCAAATATATCCACATTTCAATTTTCAAGACTTGACTTATTTAAAACTTGGTTGAATTCATGTTTTCAAGACATAAAGTAGGAGTATTCCACCATTTTCAAGATACTGTATTAATTAGAGATATTAAAAAAAATTATACAAACAATTATTCTTTGGTATGTGTTTTTTTCCCCAAAATGGACATGTAAAAGGGGACGGAGGGGGTAATTATTTATTTTAATTCATTTAAGTAAAATAAACTTTGACCTATAAGTAAATTTATCCAAGCACTTATTTATAAGTATTTACCAATTTATCACTTATTAGAACTTATTCAATTTAAGTCATAAGTCACTTATTTTAAGATTTTATCAAACCGGTACGAGGCAACGCTGAAAAGAGGAGAGTGTTACGTTAGGTTACTGAACTCCGTGAATATAGATAATATTTTTAAAATTTTGATTTAAAATAAAGAATATAAAAACTATCTTACGTAACAACTGAATTTTGAAAATAAAAATTCTTATTTTTGAACTCTATTAACTCCCATTGAAATTACGATATTTTTAATCTTTACAAAACTCTAATATTTTTATTTTTGGGGGGGGGGGGGGGGGGGGCTATTTTCTGTTTCTCTGCCCGAGTTTTTGCAGCACGGAAACATGCTAGGACTGAAAGTTCTGAAGTCCTGACAGTCGCTGCAAACCTGTATTTGCAACTGGTTGTCTCTCCATTGCCGCCTCTTCACCAATTTAAATTCTGCTAAAGCACAATTTAGTCATCATGACTCGCTTGATTTGTGATAATACTGAAAACACGTAACCATCTCTATATTTTCCCGATCCTATCACATTCTTTACATGGAGAGACGAGGGATCGTCATGTATTTTAAATTTATATGAAAATTAATTTTTTTATATTATTTTAGTTTTTTAAATAAAAAATAATAATTATTTGTTATTAAAAAATTTAGAATAAATTATGAAATTACATTTTATATAATTTTATAATACGTGCCGAACATGAGAGAAAATGAAATTATACACCTAGAGAAGGGTGAATAGGTGTTATGGCTAATATACCCGATTTTTAATTGTTACCGAATAGTTAAACTGTCACAGACAGCTTACTGTTAATTTCAGAGTAAACAGTCAGCTAGCTAACAGTGCAGATGCAATGCAAAACAGATATAAACAGTAAGCTAGCAACACAGAGAATTTTAGCCAGATTCGACCCCTAACCCTATTGGTCTACGTCCTGGTCCCCTACCAACTGGTAAAAGATTATATTATTAATCACTAAAATGTTAACAATTACAAGATTCAATAATATAACTCCGTTCAACCCTTGTTCCTGTTATCAGCTAGCTGAAACCCCTGAACCACAAACCAAAAGATCTCCAAGACCTATAGTTCCCAAGTATACTCTTCTCTAGCTGGATACGCAGTAACAAAACTTTACACCTTGAACAATACAATGTAAGTGTGTAATACAACCGAAACTATGAACTCAATATAAATATATAATCAAATATAAGTACTAGAGCTCAAAACGAATTTTGCAATGAAAATATGTTGTATTTCAGAAGCTTGAGGTGTGTATTCTTATTTTTGAAAACAGCAACCACACTCAAGTATTTACACCATTATTCCAAACGGTCATAATTCAACTAATCTCCAACGTTCTTGATTCAACAAATCTCACGTTTTATTTGCTTGAAAGATGATCGTTTGAACAACGTATATTTTATTGAGTAAAGCATGAAAAACGTTGTGAAGGTATCTCAATAAACATTTATATTAAAACAACCTTTTTGAAATCAAATAGGAGTAGTTAAAGATACGAACGACTTGAGAGAAAAACTCCTATCTTTTAGGAAATCGTTTTTGTTTAAAATGGAGCTCAAATATTTATATAAGCCATATACAAATATTAAAATCCTTACAAACCGATTCCTAACAAATCTCCACAATTTTAGTCTTCAATTTTTATCCGATAGCTTTTCTGTTCACGCTGTGAGCTTGCTGATAGAACTGGAGTATTTCCTGTAAGCTTGCTGACAGACAGATAAAATACTGAAAACTTGCAAACTGTTAGCACATGTATATAATCCTTTGATAGCTCGCTAACAAGCATCAGTTTTATGCTATTAGCTTGCTGGCAGTGTGATTATCAAAATTTTGAGAGTATCAATCCCCCCTTTTTTGATGATTACACTATATTTAGGAAAAGCAATAATACTCCCCCTGAATACCGCAATCTAATATCACTAAAACCTTTTCACAAATATAGAAATTCATATAAAACAAGTTTTGGAATACTTTTTTTGCCCAGGCCGCCACAACCCCGGGGGGACAGCCCTTTTCAAAAACAATTGTCCGACTCTTGTAGGGGCGGACAGAATGGCCATATATTTGGCACTTCTGTACGACCCTTGTAGGGACTAGGGACGGACATAATAGTTTTTTTTTCAATTTGTTTTGTTTCGATAAGCTATTATTATTATCATATTTTATAATATTAAGCGGAAATTTGGATATGAAAAACTAATATTTCAGTATGTTATTTTGTATACATTTCATCTAAAATATTTTATTTATGGAAAAATAAATCTTATTTTTAAGTAATAATTGAGTATTTAATATGATCAATATGTAATAAAAAAAATTTTTGAAAGGTGTGTAGCATTGGATACGTATGGTCACATCCTGGCAATTTGCAGCAACTGTTCTTGTGTGCATGTATTACAAATGTGTCTGCCCTGTGTTTGGTCGGACACATCAATTGAATTATTCATATATATTTTTATGCCTGCAAACCTGCTTTTCTTTAATTAAAAAATTGATGTGTCCGCCCGGGGTTGTGGCGGTCAAAACAAAATTTTTTGCAGCTGTATCCGTCCGAGGGTGAATAAATTAGCACTACACCATAAGTGGCCTATTGTAACAAATAATTTTGGTGTTACAAGATAAAATGTTACCATAAGTGCCTTAAAATGAATTTTATCTACATATGCCTACACCGTTTTTTAGTGTAACCATAGGTAAACTCTAGTGTAATCGTAGATGTAATGAGACATCTACGGTAACATTTTATTTGGTGTTACCATTGGTTTTAAAATATGTGTAACTAATTCCTAAATTGTTTTGGGCGGCTGAAATGAAACATGGGCGGGAGAGCTTGAAATTAATAAAAAACAGAAAGGGGGGAAATTGCCTTGTCCTAAAACAAAACACCACAGTTGCCTTGTCCTAAAACTAAAACAAAACACCTCCCACCCTCTTGAACACTCAACCCCCGCACCTCTCACCTCTCGGAAAATCAATCCCACCCACTCGCTAGTTCTCTACTCTCAGCTCCCCACTCGCTCACCCACCCACTCACTCCACACTCACTCACCAGTCACTCGCCGAGTAGGGTCTGCAATCGGGTCTGGAATCGGGTTTGCAATCGGGTCTACACTCTCAGCTGGATCTTTACTCTCAATCGAGTAGCAATTTGGTCTTCAGTCGAGTCTTAGGTTCGGGTTTTCAATTGGACTTAAATTAGGATTTTCAATCGGGTCTTCTACAGGTATGATTCTCTCTCTTCATTAGCTCTTCAATGTGTTTTTTTATGTTTCCTCTGTGTTTTTTATTTGCATGTTCTGATTTGTAAGATTTTCTCTAGGTTTTCTCTTTATGTTTATATATTCTGATTTTAATGTTCAATTTTTTATATTATGATATGTATATTCTGTTTTCTCTTTGTGTTTGTAAGATATTCTCTGGGGTTTCTCTTTGTTTTTTTAATTTTTTAATTTTTTATATTTTTTAAGCTCCCATATTTATGTTCTGTTTTTTATGTTTTCTTTGTATGTTTATAGATTCATAACAATAAAAAAGGAAATTAAATAGTGTTGGGAGAAAAGAAACAAGCTCAGGGTTGTATTTATATAATTTATGTCCTGTTGAGATTTTGGTCAAACATAAGTTTAAGATGGTTTTGTGAGTAGTGATTGTTGGATAGTTTGGGTGGCATGTAATCAAACTCAGTGGGAAAATGTTGCTACAAAACTAAATGTTTTGATTATCAGAACAATATAGAGTATTGTGTATACCAACTTGGTGATATGCATATGTGAAATGTGTATTAAGGAGCACAATGTGGTATGTTGATGCGTATCGAATCTGGTCTTTGGGCCTGTGTTCTGTATTGTGGTTACTATTTGAATTATAGAATCTGTGTATATGTGTTCTGTATTGTGGTTACTATTTGAATTATACTTCTAAATTATTGGATTCAGGTCATTTTTTCTTTAAATATATGGTGGATTTTATTTATTATTATATTTTTTCCCCTGATAACTGGTCTGCTACTCTTTGGTCTTTTAGTTTCATTTGTGGGAATGTACCGGAGAAATCTGATTTGGAACTTTATTCTCGTTAGGAGAAATTAATGCATTGAACATGTTTTTCTGGACTTGATAAAGGGTAACTTTCCATTCTTTAGGACAAATCTGAATGGCAGAAGTCTGTCATTGATGTAATTCAGATTATGTTTCCTTCGCACAACAAGAATATGTATATACTGCATTCTTTAGGACATATCTGAATATGTTAATTCATTGGATTAAGTGTGGTGGAGAAGCTTGAGGATCTTGTACTAGTTTAATTCTAGTCACCGAATTTTATATACTGCCTCAACTGTGATTAATCTTGATAATATCATGATATGATTTATCTGGATTATGTGATGTGGTATTTGAATAGGTTACTAAGGAGTAAATATATGTTAATTAGGCCTGCTAATTATATGTTAATTAGGCCTGCTAAGGAGTAAATATATGACTAAATAATTAGGCCTGCTAATAGAGTTAAAAATACATAAAACAGGGCTTCGTTAACAGCCAAAACTAATTGGTAAACACGTAAACCAAACACGTAGGCTACTGTGACTAATTGTATACATGTTTACAGTTGGTAGTTATGACAGAAAAAGGTCATTCTTGGTTGAATCTTCCCAAGTATACCAACGATTACATCGATGGAGTCAAATTGTTTGTGAAGAAAGCGATGGCCAATTTCGCTACTGGAACAGAAATAAAGTGTCCTTGTCGTAAGTGTGAAAATCGCTTGTGGTGGTCTGCCGACGATGTTGAGAGTCATCTGATCTGCAGTGGACCATCTTTGTCGTTCGTTAAGTGGATTTATGATGTTACGTTATTGGCAGACAAAATAGATAATAAGGATTTTGAACCAAATACCGGATTCGGAGATAATCTTGACGAGATGTTAAATATGACACACGGCAATATGGAACCAAATGCCAATGCTAGAAAATTTTATCGACTTGTTGATGATGGAAAACAGCCCCTCTACCCTGGTTGCAAGAATTTCTCGCGATTAAGTTTTTTAGTTAGGCTGTACCATTGGAAGTGTCTAAACGGAGTAACTGAGTCTGCATTCGGAGAGATTCTACAGTTGTTAAAAGAGGCTGTTCCCAATATTAATGTGCCTGCCTCTTTTAATTCAGCTAAAAATATGATAAAGGATCTAGGTCTTGACTACAAGAAAATACATGCATGTCCGAATGACTGCATCTTGTATTGGGGGGAGAATAAAAATAAAGATTCTTGCAAGACCTCTGGTGTTTCAAGGTGGAAAGGCATAGTTATAAGGCATAGTTTTAATATACTATCACAGTCCGGTATACTTGTGCTAATTAGTTTTAATTAGTTTTAATGCTTGTGCTAATTACCAAAAAAATTAGTTTTAATTAGTTTTAAGGCACTTATAGTAACAGTTTTAATACTTGTAGAAAATTAAAAGGACCAAGAGGCAGAAAGTAGTTCAGAGCAGTACAGGGGGCCCAAGAACTCGTGGCCAAGCTGCTAAATTGGTGAATAAGGAAGCAGCTTCGGAGCCGCTTCCCACAGAGGTATACTTTTAAATTAAAACATCAAATAAAAAGTTACTATTATATAGATTATAATTTGAGAAAGTTGTAACTTTTTTTAATTTCATTTTTATAGAAAAATGATGCACCTGTGCTTACTGCAAAAGAAAAGCTACAAGCTTTAAAATCTGGTCCTGGTTCCATGCTTGCTTATAATCAATTAAGAGAACGTGAGAAATCACAAATTGAGAAGGAGATCCCGGAGGGAGAGTCTGGAACGCAGCAAATGATGGCTGAATCAGGTAATTTTTTTTTCAATTATTACAGTTGGCTCATTTCAATCATGTTAACTGTATCATGACTAATTGATAATGACAAGTATTAGGAGATACCCCTGGTGAAGCTTCGAAAAGAAAGAGGGGCAAGACCAAAATGAACCATGTTCATAACAGCAATGAAAAAAAAATTGTCACCCTCAATGATAAATTTCAACCTGTGTCGTGTGGAGGGAACAATTCAATTGCTGAATTGAGCAACTTTTTGGGGACAACTCTTAGGCAATTTGTGCCTCTTACTTGTGCTAGTTGGCATGCAGTTCCCGAAAAGGACCTGCTGTGGGAGTATGTCAAGGTTAATTAGTTTTAATTTCATTGTTTTTTTTATTTGGTGCTCCTATTTTCTGTGTTTTTCTTTATTTATGTAGTTTAAATGACTTTTTGCAGGACAAGTATATTATTCCGGAAGAGGCTAAATCATGGGTTTTTACAACCATGAGTGATCAGTTTAGGAGCCACAAAAGCCGAATTAAGCGAAATTATTACACCAAGTATGCAACGGATGAGGAGAGGTTGGAGAATAGGCCGAGGGACGTTTCTCTTGAAGACTGGAAGATTCTCTTAGCTTATTGGAGTGACGAAAAAATTAAGGTACAAAGTGTTAATTACTTAATTCTATATTCCCTTATTATGTGCCCATTGTCACTAATTAATATATTAATATTTGATCGTGTTTGTTCCAATAGGACACAGCAAGAAAGAATATCATTGCACGTCAAAAAGTGAAAGAGCCACATACCACTGGGCCCAGGACTTTCGCGCAAGTTATATACAACATGGTAAAAAATATAATCACTAATTAACATGGTTTAATTCTAATCATCCTGAATAATTGTTTAGAATTATGACTACACTGACTTATGTTTTTATTTAATGGAATTCAGCAACTCGAAAGACTTGATAAATTGCCCATTGGTATCGAGGATGATGAAGCGGAAGAGCTTTTAAAAATTTCTGATGCTGATGTCTATTTGAAGACACGTAAACGAGATAAGGCCCGCGAGTACAAGGCAACAAAGGAAGAAGCTGAAGCGCTTGACAAAAGATTTGTAAGTTCTCTTTCTGGAATTCAAGTTCACTTTCATTTCAAAGTCAGTCCATTAGTCCATAGTTCAAGTTCATTAGTTTTTTGACTTATTTGCATATGCTCTTTCCTTTATTTGCATATGTTATGTGCTCTAATTTTTCCCACATATGGTGTATTTTTTTTGACTTATTTGCAAATGTTATGTCCTCTGATTTTGCTTTCTTCCTAGAAAAATGTCGAACAAACTCTAAAGACCGATGGTGCTGAGGCTGCTAATAAGTTGGTTCATGACAAAGAACACAAACCGTCTTACCTGATTGGAAGGCTTATTCGCAAGAAAGAGGAAAAGAAACAAAAGGCTGCTTTAGGAACAACACGTACATTATCGGTTCCAGGACATGAATATGCCAAAATCCGGGCTGATATTGAGAAAGAGCTGGATGAAAAACTTGAACAGAAGTTTCAAGACATGGTGAAAAAATTGGCAGAGCAGAATCCGGGTTTGAAGATCAACCTCGATGACTCCGACAAGTCGACAGAAGCAGAAGTAGAAGCTGAGTCTGTTGGGACTGATCATGAGTAGTTTTGCTTGTCGCAATTCTACTCTCTTTTGGTTAAAATTAACTCGGTTAACTCTAGTAATTAAATCATGTTTATGATGTATTTAGTTTTAAGCGCCAGTACTTGTTTTGGTGTGGTTGATGGTTGGTATAGCTAGGCTTGGACCTTTGTTTTGGTACTTATTGGAATTATCTTTGTTGTTGGATATTGGTTGGTAAATTTGAAATGGGGAAGTGCTATTTTCAAATGTTATATTGCCTTTTTTTTTTTCTATAAAGTGTTGGCAAAGAGTCTTGTAAAGTGTAGCTATTGTTATAAATGGATCATATTTCACTGTTGCTAAATATCAAAAAATGTTGGTAATGATATAAAAAATGTAGGTAAAGGTGGAAAGTTTTATATAAAAATGTAACCATAACCAACAAGGTGTTGCCATTGATAACTTAGTTTTTCAAAGTTTAATGTTACAGTAGCACAAATGGTGTTACCATAGACCTATAGTTACATTTCATTTAGTGTTACCAAAACAAATAAAAGTGTAGGCATAGAGGTGTATGGTTACACTTTTTGTGGTGTAACCAAAAAATGACAATGTGTTACCTTAGACCCCTATGGTAGCACCGATTTTAGTTACGATCCTATTTTGTGAAAAAGTGTTACCATAGCCCTTTTTTGCACTTTCAGCAACACTTTCTGGCCTTTATTCACACTTTTTTGGCTGTTACAATAGGCCACTTATGGTGTAGTGTAGAGTGGTTAATTTTGAAAAAATAAAAAAAGTGTTAGAGGGCAGGCCCTTAGGCCCAACTCCGAGAGGCCCAAAAAGAGATCCAGCCCATCATTTGAATCACTTAGACGTTATCATTGTAACGTTTAGGAACTAGGATCGCGCTGCACTTAAGAGTCCATTACTTCCTTCCGTATCGGGCGAAACAGTTACACACAGGGATTCTCAACCCCCCCCCCTATATAAATAGCTAGTAAAACAAGGGTAAATGATTCACATTCATACATATACACATTCACTTACGCTTGCAGTTCGCTAAACCCTTTCTTGAACCACTAATTTATTCTCACGCCGGAGGTGAATCGGGGGAACAATCCCTCGCATTCTTCTCCTTTTCAGGTCACTTTCAGGCTTCGGCATCCGGCAGAATCTTGGCTCCAACAAAAAGATAATTAGTTTTGAAAAGATTTTATTCAGAGCAGTTAGAATAATGCAACGGAGCCTCGGACGTTAAACCTTGTCCCTCCAAACACAACTTCTATATTTTGGACATGATTCATTATTTGGCAGTTTTCATCAGTCAAGTCCGCCTCTAATTAGTACTCCCTCCGTCCCGGTCATTTCTTTACGTTTGGTTTGGGCACGGAGGTTAAGAAATATGTATAAAGTAGTGGAAAGGAGAAACAAAAGTGGATGAAGTGGTGGGACCCATTAATTTTTAAATTATAAAAGAGAGATAGTGGAGTAAAAGTAGTGTGAAAAGGAAGAAAAAGTAGTGTGAAAAGGAAAGAAAAGTTGGGAAGTGGTGGGACCCATTGACTATTTTTGGTAAGTTTTGGAATGTAAAGAATTGGATGGGACATCCTAAAAAGGAAACTGTAAAGAATCTGTTGGGACGGAGGGAGTAATTTTTTTTATTCCATTCGATTTTTACCTATAAATGGATCATTAAAATCGATACATGAACTGTGTCTGTCCGTGGCCTGTGGGCCATTAGCGTAACGCCAACATTTTTGATTGAAGATGTTTACTCTGCTGATAGAAATTAGAGGAAGTGAAAATTATTAGTCCTTCGAAGAGGGGGAACTGATCAACTCTGACAACTTTATACTTACTTTTTCAGTCGTTAATTCCTACCTTGACTCCTCTTTTCATTTTATACTGGTAAAATTGAGATAATCTGTCTTCTCCAAGTCTTTTGTTTCTCGTATTTCTGCCCATATAATATGTACTACTCTCACCGTCCCAAAATACATGCCACTTTGACTTTTTGCACGTAATTTGATGTGCAGATAAAACATAATTCTATACATTATTTTTCAATTTTTTTTCTGAATAAAAGTATAACATCCATATTTTTATTCAGAAAAAAAAATTTAAAAATAATATATAGACATATATTTTATTTGCACCTCAAATTACGTGAAAAGGTTAAAGTGACATGTATTGTGGGACGGACGAGTATTGTCCAACTTCCAAGTAACAAAAAGGTGGATGAAGTGCGGGTTCGAAAAATTTGTTAAAATATATGAGTATTTTTTTTGAAAACTTAAAATAGATGAGTATTGTTATATCCTATTATAAACGTTTCTTTTTGAAAAACACTAATTCAAATTATTCATCTTTCTCTTCTTTCGATGCAAAATTAAGAATAATTTTTTGAAATTATACTTGTATTTAGTATTTCTATGATTTGACCTTTTAAAGTTATACACTATTGTCATTTTTCGATACACCGAATGAGGATATTTTTGTTGAAATAGTTATCCAACAAATTTTTTTTCTTAATATGTATTTTGTCCAAAAACAAACATGTAGAGCGGAACGGATGAAGTATGTTCGTAGAACAAGAAATTTATATTATAGTGAATACTAATTAATAGAACCAAATAGTGATTATGAACCACCCAATTAAATAGCATGTATGAATTATGAACTTCATTATTAGTTTGTGTAGTATAATGAACAAAATCTATTATATTTATCAAATCATTACACTTCATTATTTTTTTAGTTTGTGTAGTATAATGAACAAAATCTATTTTTAAGTTTAAAACTATTAATTTTGTGTAAGAAAATTAATTAAGGCATACTAATTAATTTGAATTATATATATATATAATAATAATAATTTTTTAGTAAAATGATCAATCATATTAGTATATTATATATATATTGATAAATATTTTTTGTAAAAAATATAATTTTACAGGTTACGCGGGTCGGGTTCGGATTAAATGAGTGGACCCATAACCCGTCTATTTTATACGGGTCAATTTCGTGTCCGACCTGTTTTTGACACCCGACCCGAACAACCCCAACCTGTAAAATTCGTGTTGTGTTCGTATTAGGTTATCGGGTCTTGTCCAATCTTGACAGGACTAACTGCCAACTTATAGGTACTATATCCTTTTCTCAATCTAGTTTTAATAGCATAAATTGAATAAGGGTCTGTTTGGCTGCTAATTGATAAGCTGCTTCTGACTTATAAATCCCTTATTGACAAGTGTTTGGCGATCCAACTTATGAATTGAATTTTCAATTTATAAGTTAACACGTACATTTTTCCACTTATTTTTATTTTTTAGTTTTTTTTAAATTTCGATTTTAAACATAAGTTTTGAAATGCTTTTCTAATCTAAATTCATACATTAAGACCTCCGTCTCCTTTTACATGTTTATTTTCAAAATATTTTTTTTTCCCTATTTACATGTCCATTTATAGTTTCAAAACTAATTTAATGATAGTTTTTCAAATATATCCACATTTCAATTTTCAAGACTTGACTTATTTAAAACTTGGTTGAATTCATGTTTTCAAGACATAAAGTAGGAGTATTCCACCATTTTCAAGATACTGTATTAATTAGAGATATTAAAAAAATTATACAAACAATTATTCTTTGGTATGTGTTTTTTTCCCCAAAATGGACATGTAAAAGGGGACGGAGGGGGTAATTATTTATTTTAATTCATTTAAGTAAAATAAACTTTGACCTATAAGTAAATTTATCCAAACACTTATTTATAAGTATTTACCAATTTATCACTTATTAGAACTTATTCAATTTAAGTCATAAGTCACTTATTTTAAGATTTTATCAAACGGGTACGAGGCAACGCTGAAAAGAGGAGAGTGTTACGTTAGGTTACTGAACTCCGTGAATATAGATAATATTTTTAAAATTTTGATTTAAAATAAAGAATATAAAAACTATCTTACGTAACAACTGAATTTTGAAAATAAAAATTCTTATTTTTGAACTCTATTAACTCCCATTGAAATTACGATATTTTTAATCTTTACAAAACTCCAATATTTTTATTCGGGGGGGTGCTATTTTCTGTTTCTCTGCCCGAGTTTTTGTAGCACGGAAACATGCTAGGACTGAAAGTTCTGAAGTCCTGACAGTCGCTGCAAACCTGTATTTGCAACTGGTTGTCTCTCCATTGCCGCCTCTTCACCAATTTAAATTATGCTAAAGCACAATTTAGTCATCACTAGCTTATAACCCGTGCAATGCACGGACGATTAACATATTTGTTATTTTATCGTATATATTATAAATTTACCTAATTTTATTGTAAAAATAAAATCATGATAGAATAATGAGGTTAAATAAATATTTTATTTGACAGTTGGATAAATTCTTCATAATTAAGTCCGTCAAATGGCCTTTTTTTTACATGTTATAATTTAAGGAGGCCTATAAACTCAGATATAAACCAATCAAGATTTTAATATTTCGTTATTAATAACTAATAATATGATATAAAACATATTATAATTTAAAAAGACGCATGAAACCAAATACCGACCCATCATACTAACGTAAATTTAATGTTTTGGTTAAATAGATAATAAAAAAAATATAGTATAACATGTTATAAACTCAAGTGCTCCGTGGGTTGAATACCAACCGATTCATCAAACTCAACTAACTGACCAACCAACCAACTGAACTTTTTATTTTCGGCTTTAATAGTGTAATAATATATAGTATATGATAGATTTGTAATATTTCTTTTAATGTGAGATCATTAGAGTATTTAAAAATAATGCTATTAATGTATTTTGGTTGAATAATATCACATGTTATTTAATAATAATTATATTTAATCTGAAAAATATAATGCGTTTGGATTAAAAAGGCAATTACTATATTGCTCGATATTATTTTGGAATATTGAGTTTTTTTAGCTAAAAAATATATAGAAGGTAATTTATTTTAGTTAAAAAGAATAATTAGTTATATATATATATATAGCCCATACTTGGGCCCAAGTACCGACCACCCGACCAATATAATAATACTTCCTCTATTTTTTATTATTTGACGTTTAGACTTTTGGCACACATCTTTACTTATAAATATGTTACAATTCACTTTTTAGTTAGAAAATAATAAAAAGATAATATATTTTAGTTAAAAATGTAATTACCATGTTTTTCAATGTTATTTTAGAAGATTGAGTTTTTTAGTCAGAAATATAAAAAAGGTAATATATTTCAATTAAAAGGATTAACTGGTTATATAGATAGGCCCGTAATTTGGTCTAAATTAAAAAGAATATTTGCTTATATAGATAGGTCCAGAATAATTGGTTATATAGATAGGTCCATATTTTGGCCCAAGTAACGACCTACCAAACTTTAATGTTTCGACTTTAAAATGATTAATTGGTTATATCGATAGGCCCGTACTTTTGCCCAAATTAAAAAAAAAATAGTTATATAGATAGGCTCAGAATAGTTGGTTATATAGATAAGCCTCGGTTTTAAAAGGATTAATTGGTTATATAGATAGGCTTGTACTTTGGCCCAAATTAAAAAGAATAATTTTTTTTTTTTTTGAAAATAAATTAAAAAGAATAATTGGTTATATAGATAGGCCTAGAATAATTGATTATACGGATAGCATGTATTTTGGCTCAAGTACCGACCGACCAAATTTTTAATGTTTCGGTTTTAATGATATAGATAGATAGATATATTATAGTATACATATATGCGTATATATTTTTTAAGGTCTGACTTTAGTTTTTGGTCTAGTCAAATAGGTCTTATATTTGTTCTAAGTTTTGATCTTATATTTGTTTTATGTTTTGATTTGTTTATATTTTATTTTGTAGCCCACTAATTTTGTTTGTAGTCTGCTAATAATTATAAAAGTCCGTATAAAAACCTGTGTACCGACCGATCAAAATTTTAATGTTTCAGCTTTAATAGTATAGTAATTTTTAAGGTTTGAGTTTAGTTTTGGTATAATCAAATAGGTTTTATATTTGTTTTATATTTCGATCGTATATTTGTTTTATATTTTGATTTGTTTATATTTTGTTGGAAACCCACTAACTTTGTTTAAAGTCCGCTAAATAAAAGTCTGTATAAAAGCCCGCGTACCGACCGACCAAACTTTTAATGTTTCGGCTTTAATAGTATAGTATAGATGACTCGCTTGATTTGTGATAATACTGAAAACACGTAACCATCTCTATATTTTCCCGATCCTATCACATTCTTTACATGGAGAGACGAGGGATCGTCATGTATTTTAAATTTTTATGAAAATTAATTTTTTTATATTATTTTAGTTTTTTAAATAAAAAATAATAATTATTTGTTATTAAAAAATTTAGAATAAATTATGAAATTACATTTTATATAATTTTATAATACGTGCCGAACATGAGAGAAAATGAAATTATACACCTAGAGAAGGGTGAATAGGTGTTATGGCTAATATACCCGATTTTTAATTGTTACCGAATAGTTAAACTGTCACAGACAGCTTACTGTTAATTTCAGAGTAAACAGTCAGCTAGCTAACAGTGCAGATGCAATGCAAAACAGATATAAACAGTAAGCTAGCAACACAGAGAATTTTAGCCAGATTCGACCCTTAACCCTATTGGTCTACGTCCTGGTCCCCTACCAACTGGTAAAAGATTATATTATTAATCACTAAAATGTTAACAATTACAAGATTCAATAATATAACTCCGTTCAACCCTTGTTCCTGTTATCAGCTTGCTGAAACCCCTGAACCACAAACCAAAAGATCTCCAAGACCTATAGTTCCCAAGTATACTCTTCTCTAGCTGGATACGCAGTAACAAAACTTTACACCTTGAACAATACAATGTAAGTGTGTAATACAACCGAAACTATGAACTCAATATAAATATATAATCAAATATAAGTACTAGAGCTCAAAACGAATTTTGCAATGAAAATATGTTGTATTTCAGAAACTTGAGGTGTGTATTCTTGTTTTTGAAAACAGCAACCACACTCAAGTATTTACACCATTATTCCAAACGGTCATAATTCAACTAATCTCCAACGTTCTTGATTCAACAAATCTCACGTTTTATTTGCTTGAAAGATGATCGTTTGAACAACGTATATTTTATTGAGTAAAGCATGAAAAACGTTGTGAAGGTATCTCAATAAACATTTATATTAAAACAACCTTTTTGAAATCAAATAGGAGTAGTTAAAGATACGAACGACTTGAGAGAAAAACTCCTATCTTTTAGGAAATCGTTTTTGTTTAAAATGGAGCTCAAATATTTATATAAGCCATATACAAATATTAAAATCCTTACAAACCGATTCCTAACAAATCTCCACAATTTTAGTCTTCAATTTTTATCCGATAGCTTTTCTGTTCACGCTGTGAGCTTGCTGATAGAACTGGAGTATTTCCTGTAAGCTTGCTGACAGACAGATAAAATACTGAAAACTTGCAAACTGTTAGCACATGTATATAATCCTTTGATAGCTCGCTAACAAGCACCAGTTTTATGCTATTAGCTTGCTGGCAGTGTGATTATCAAAACTTTGAGAGTATCAATCTCCCCCTTTTTGATGATTACACTATATTTAGGAAAAGCAATAATACTCCCCCTGAATACAGCAATCTAATATCACTAAAACCTTTTCACAAATATAGAAATTCATATAAAACAAGTTTTGGAATACTTTTTTTGCCCAGGCCGCCACAACCCCGGGGGGACAGCCCTTTTCAAAAACAATTGTCCGACTCTTGTAGGGGCGGACAGAATGGCCATATATTTGGCACTTCTGTACGACCCTTGTAGGGACTAGGGACGGACATAATAGTTTTTTTTTCAATTTGTTTTGTTTCGATAAGCTATTATTATTATCATATTTTATAATATTAAGCGGAAATTTGGATATGAAAAACTAATATTTCAGTATGTTATTTTGTATACATTTCATTTAAAATATTTTATTTATGGAAAAATAAATCTTATTTTTAAGTAATAATTGAGTATTTAATATTATCAATATGTAATAAAAAAATTTTTTGAAAGGTGTGTAGCATTGGATACGTATGGTCACATCCTGGCAATTTGCAGCAACTGTTCTTGTGTGCATGTATTAC
This sequence comes from Daucus carota subsp. sativus, assembly GCF_001625215.2. Classification (NCBI taxonomy): domain Eukaryota; kingdom Viridiplantae; phylum Streptophyta; class Magnoliopsida; order Apiales; family Apiaceae; genus Daucus; species Daucus carota. The sequence continues at coordinate 1,332,004 of NC_030389.2, forward strand.
AAATGTGTCTGCCCTGTGTTTGGTCGGACACATCAATTGAATTATTCATATATATTTTTATGCCTGCAAACCTGCTTTTCTTTAATTAAAAAATTGATGTGTCCGCCCGGGGTTGTGGCGGTCAAAACAAAATTTTTTGCAGCTGTATCCGTCCGAGGGTGAATAAATTAGAGTGGTTAATTTTGAAAAAATAAAAAAAGTGTTAGAGGGTAGGCCCTTAGGCCCAACTCCGAGAGGCCCAAAAAGAGATCCAGCCCATCATTTGAATCACTTAGACGTTATCATTGTAACGTTTAGGAGCTAGGATCGCGCTGCACTTAAGAGTCCATTACTTCCTTCCGTATCGGGCGAAACAGTTACACACAGGGATTCTCAACCCCCCCTATATAAATAACTAGTAAAACAAAGGTAAATGATTCACATTCATACATATACACATTCACTTACGCTTGCAGTTCGCTAAACCCTTTCTTGAACCACTAATTTATTCTCACGCCGGAGGTGAATCGGGGGAACAATCCCTCGCATTCTTCTCCTTTTCAGGTCACTTTCAGGCTTCGGCATCCGGCAGAATCTTGGCTCCAACAAAAAGATAATTAGTTTTGAAAAGATTTTATTCAGAGCAGTTAGAATAATGCAACGGAGCCTCGGACGTTAAACCTTGTCCCTCCAAACACAACTTCTATATTTTGGACATGATTCATTATTTGGCAGTTTTCATCAGTCAAGTCCGCCTCTAATTAGTACTCCCTCCGTCCCGGTCATTTCTTTACGTTTGGTTTGGGCACGGAGGTTAAGAAATATGTATAAAGTAGTGGAAAGGAGAAACAAAAGTGGATGAAGTGGTGGGACCCATTAATTTTTAAATTATAAAAGAGAGATAGTGGAGTAAAAGTAGTGTGAAAAGGAAGAAAAAGTAGTGTGAAAAGGAAAGAAAAGTTGGGAAGTGGTGGGACCCATTGACTATTTTTGGTAAGTTTTGGAATGTAAAGAATTGGATGGGACATCCTAAAAGGAAACTGTAAAGAATCTGTTGGGACGGAGGGAGTAATTTTTTTTATTCCATTCGATTTTTACCTATAAATGGATCATTAAAATCGATACATGAACTGTGTCTGTCCGTGGCCTGTGGGCCATTAGCGTAACGCCAACATTTTTGATTGAAGATGTTTACTCTGCTGATAGAAATTAGAGGAAGTGAAAATTATTAGTCCTTCGAAGAGGGGGAACTGATCAACTCTGACAACTTTATACTTACTTTTTCAGTCGTTAATTCCTACCTTGACTCCTCTTTTCATTTTATACTGGTAAAATTGAGATAATCTGTCTTCTCCAAGTCTTTTGTTTCTCGTATTTCTGCCCATATAATATGTACTACTCTCACCGTCCCAAAATACATGCCACTTTGACTTTTTGCACGTAATTTGATGTGCAGATAAAACATAATTCTATACATTATTTTTCAATTTTTTTTCTGAATAAAAGTATAACATCCATATTTTTATTCAGAAAAAAAAATTTAAAAATAATATATAGACATATATTTTATTTGCACCTCAAATTACGTGAAAAGGTTAAAGTGACATGTATTGTGGGACGGACGAGTATTGTCCAACTTCCAAGTAACAAAAAGGTGGATGAAGTGCGGGTTCGAAAAATTTGTTAAAATATATGAGTATTTTTTTTGAAAACTTAAAATAGATGAGTATTGTTATATCCTATTATAAACGTTTCTTTTTGAAAAACACTAATTCAAATTATTCATCTTTCTCTTCTTTCGATGCAAAATTAAGAATAATTTTTTGAAATTATACTTGTATTTAGTATTTCTATGATTTGACCTTTTAAAGTTATACACTATTGTCATTTTTCGATACACCGAATGAGGATATTTTTGTTGAAATAGTTATCCAACAAATTTTTTTTCTTAATATGTATTTTGTCCAAAAACAAACATGTAGAGCGGAACGGATGAAGTATGTTCGTAGAACAAGAAATTTATATTATAGTGAATACTAATTAATAGAACCAAATAGTGATTATGAACCACCCAATTAAATAGCATGTATGAATTATGAACTTCATTATTAGTTTGTGTAGTATAATGAACAAAATCTATTATATTTATCAAATCATTACACTTCATTATTTTTTTAGTTTGTGTAGTATAATGAACAAAATCTATTTTTAAGTTTAAAACTATTAATTTTGTGTAAGAAAATTAATTAAGGCATACTAATTAATTTGAATTATATATATATATATATAATAATAATTTTTTAGTAAAATGATCAATCATATTAGTATATTATATATATATTGATAAATATTTTTTGTAAAAAATATAATTTTACAGGTTACGCGGGTCGGGTTCGGATTAAATGAGTGGACCCATAACCCGTCTATTTTATACGGGTCAATTTCGTGTCCGACCTGTTTTTGACACCCGACCCGAACAACCCCAACCTGTAAAATTCGTGTTGTGTTCGTATTAGGTTATCGGGTCTTGTCCAATCTTGACAGGACTAACTGCCAACTTATAGGTACTATATCCTTTTCTCAATCTAGTTTTAATAGCATAAATTGAATAAGGGTCTGTTTGGCTGCTAATTGATAAGCTGCTTCTGACTTATAAATCCCTTATTGACAAGTGTTTGGCGATCCAACTTATGAATTGAATTTTCAATTTATAAGTTAACACGTACATTTTTCCACTTATTTTTAGTTTTTAGTTTTTTTTAAATTTCGATTTTAAACATAAGTTTTGAAATGCTTTTCTAATCTAAATTCATACATTAAGACCTCCGTCTCCTTTTACATGTTTATTTTCAAAATATTTTTTTTTCCCTATTTACATGTCCATTTATAGTTTCAAAACTAATTTAATGATAGTTTTTCAAATATATCCACATTTCAATTTTCAAGACTTGACTTATTTAAAACTTGGTTGAATTCATGTTTTCAAGACATAAAGTAGGAGTATTCCACCATTTTCAAGATACTGTATTAATTAGAGATATTAAAAAAATTATACAAACAATTATTCTTTGGTATGTGTTTTTTTCCCCAAAATGGACATGTAAAAGGGGACGGAGGGGGTAATTATTTATTTTAATTCATTTAAGTAAAATAAACTTTGACCTATAAGTAAATTTATCCAAACACTTATTTATAAGTATTTACCAATTTATCACTTATTAGAACTTATTCAATTTAAGTCATAAGTCACTTATTTTAAGATTTTATCAAACGGGTACGAGGCAACGCTGAAAAGAGGAGAGTGTTACGTTAGGTTACTGAACTCCGTGAATATAGATAATATTTTTAAAATTTTGATTTAAAATAAAGAATATAAAAACTATCTTACGTAACAACTGAATTTTGAAAATAAAAATTCTTATTTTTGAACTCTATTAACTCCCATTGAAATTACGATATTTTTAATCTTTACAAAACTCCAATATTTTTATTCGGGGGGGTGCTATTTTCTGTTTCTCTGCCCGAGTTTTTGTAGCACGGAAACATGCTAGGACTGAAAGTTCTGAAGTCCTGACAGTCGCTGCAAACCTGTATTTGCAACTGGTTGTCTCTCCATTGCCGCCTCTTCACCAATTTAAATTATGCTAAAGCACAATTTAGTCATCACTAGCTTATAACCCGTGCAATGCACGGACGATTAACATATTTGTTATTTTATCGTATATATTATAAATTTACCTAATTTTATTGTAAAAATAAAATCATGATAGAATAATGAGGTTAAATAAATATTTTATTTGACAGTTGGATAAATTCTTCATAATTAAGTCCGTCAAATGGCCTTTTTTTTACATGTTATAATTTAAGGAGGCCTATAAACTCAGATATAAACCAATCAAGATTTTAATATTTCGTTATTAATAACTAATAATATGATATAAAACATATTATAATTTAAAAAGACGCATGAAACCAAATACCGACCCATCATACTAACGTAAATTTAATGTTTTGGTTAAATAGATAATAAAAAAAATATAGTATAACATGTTATAAACTCAAGTGCTCCGTGGGTTGAATACCAACCGATTCATCAAACTCAACTAACTGACCCAACCAACTGAACTTTTTATTTTCGGCTTTAATAGTGTAATAATCTATAGTATATGATAGATTTGTAATATTTCTTTTAATGTGAGATCATTAGAGTATTTAAAAATAATGCTATTAATGTATTTTGGTTGAATAATATCACATGTTATTTAATAATAATTATATTTAATCTGAAAAATATAATGCGTTTGGATTAAAAAGGCAATTACTATATTGCTCGATATTATTTTGGAATATTGAGTTTTTTTAGCTAAAAAATATATAGAAGGTAATTTATTTTAGTTAAAAAGAATAATTAGTTATATATATATATAGCCCATACTTGGGCCCAAGTACCGACCACCCGACCAATATAATAATACTTCCTCTATTTTTTATTATTTGACGTTTAGACTTTTGGCACACATCTTTACTTATAAATATGTTACAATTCACTTTTTAGTTAGAAAATAATAAAAAGATAATATATTTTAGTTAAAAATGTAATTACCATGTTTTTCAATGTTATTTTAGAAGATTGAGTTTTTTAGTCAGAAATATAAAAAAGGTAATATATTTCAATTAAAAGGATTAACTGGTTATATAGATAGGCCCGTAATTTGGTCTAAATTAAAAAGAATATTTGCTTATATAGATAGGTCCAGAATAATTGGTTATATAGATAGGTCCATATTTTGGCCCAAGTAACGACCTACCAAACTTTAATGTTTCGACTTTAAAATGATTAATTGGTTATATCGATAGGCCCGTACTTTTGCCCAAATTAAAAAAAAAAATAGTTATATAGATAGGCTCAGAATAGTTGGTTATATAGATAAGCCTCGGTTTTAAAAGGATTAATTGGTTATATAGATAGGCTTGTACTTTGGCCCAAATTAAAAAGAATAATTTTTTTTTTTTTTTTGAAAATAAATTAAAAAGAATAATTGGTTATATAGATAGGCCTAGAATAATTGATTATACGGATAGCATGTATTTTGGCTCAAGTACCGACCGACCAAATTTTTAATGTTTCGGTTTTAATGATATAGATAGATAGATATATTATAGTATACATATATGCGTATATATTTTTTAAGGTCTGACTTTAGTTTTTGGTCTAGTCAAATAGGTCTTATATTTGTTCTAAGTTTTGATCTTATATTTGTTTTATGTTTTGATTTGTTTATATTTTATTTTGTAGCCCACTAATTTTGTTTGTAGTCTGCTAATTATAAAAGTCCGTATAAAAACCTGTGTACCGACCGATCAAAATTTTAATGTTTCAGCTTTAATAGTATAGTAATTTTTAAGGTTTGAGTTTAGTTTTGGTATAATCAAATAGGTTTTATATTTGTTTTATATTTCGATCGTATATTTGTTTTATATTTTGATTTGTTTATATTTTGTTGGAAACCCACTAACTTTGTTTAAAGTCCGCTAAATAAAAGTCTGTATAAAAGCCCGCGTACCGACCGACCAAACTTTTAATGTTTCGGCTTTAATAGTATAGTATAGATGACTCGCTTGATTTGTGATAATACTGAAAACACGTAACCATCTCTATATTTTCCCGATCCTATCACATTCTTTACATGGAGAGACGAGGGATCGTCATGTATTTTAAATTTTTATGAAAATTAATTTTTTTATATTATTTTAGTTTTTTAAATAAAAAATAATAATTATTTGTTATTAAAAAATTTAGAATAAATTATGAAATTACATTTTATATAATTTTATAATACGTGCCGAACATGAGAGAAAATGAAATTATACACCTAGAGAAGGGTGAATAGGTGTTATGGCTAATATACCCGATTTTTAATTGTTACCGAATAGTTAAACTGTCACAGACAGCTTACTGTTAATTTCAGAGTAAACAGTCAGCTAGCTAACAGTGCAGATGCAATGCAAAACAGATATAAACAGTAAGCTAGCAACACAGAGAATTTTAGCCAGATTCGACCCTTAACCCTATTGGTCTACGTCCTGGTCCCCTACCAACTGGTAAAAGATTATATTATTAATCACTAAAATGTTAACAATTACAAGATTCAATAATATAACTCCGTTCAACCCTTGTTCCTGTTATCAGCTTGCTGAAACCCCTGAACCACAAACCAAAAGATCTCCAAGACCTATAGTTCCCAAGTATACTCTTCTCTAGCTGGATATGCAGTAACAAAACTTTACACCTTGAACAATACAATGTAAGTGTGTAATACAACCGAAACTATGAACTCAATATAAATATATAATCAAATATAAGTACTAGAGCTCAAAACGAATTTTGCAATGAAAATATGTTGTATTTCATAAACTTGAGGTGTGTATTCTTGTTTTTGAAAACAGCAACCACACTCAAGTATTTACACCATTATTCCAAACGGTCATAATTCAACTAATCTCCAACGTTCTTGATTCAACAAATCTCACGTTTTATTTGCTTGAAAGATGATCGTTTGAACAACGTATATTTTATTGAGTAAAGCATGAAAAACGTTGTGAAGGTATCTCAATAAACATTTATATTAAAACAACCTTTTTGAAATCAAATAGGAGTAGTTAAAGATACGAACGACTTGAGAGAAAAACTCCTATCTTTTAGGAAATCGTTTTTGTTTAAAATGGAGCTCAAATATTTATATAAGCCATATACAAATATTAAAATCCTTACAAACCGATTCCTAACAAATCTCCACAATTTTAGTCTTCAATTTTTATCCGATAGCTTTTCTGTTCACGCTGTGAGCTTGCTGATAGAACTGGAGTATTTCCTGTAAGCTTGCTGACAGACAGATAAAATACTGAAAACTTGCAAACTGTTAGCACATGTATATAATCCTTTGATAGCTCGCTAACAAGCACCAGTTTTATGCTATTAGCTTGCTGGCAGTGTGATTATCAAAACTTTGAGAGTATCAATCTCCCCCTTTTTGATGATTACACTATATTTAGGAAAAGCAATAATACTCCCCCTGAATACAGCAATCTAATATCACTAAAACCTTTTCACAAATATAGAAATTCATATAAAACAAGTTTTGGAATACTTTTTTTGCCCAGGCCGCCACAACCCCGGGGGGACAGCCCTTTTCAAAAACAATTGTCCGACTCTTGTAGGGGCGGACAGAATGGCCATATATTTGGCACTTCTGTACGACCCTTGTAGGGACTAGGGACGGACATAATAGTTTTTTTTTCAATTTGTTTTGTTTCGATAAGCTATTATTATTATCATATTTTATAATATTAAGCGGAAATTTGGATATGAAAAACTAATATTTCAGTATGTTATTTTGTATACATTTCATTTAAAATATTTTATTTATGGAAAAATAAATCTTATTTTTAAGTAATAATTGAGTATTTAATATTATCAATATGTAATAAAAATTTTTTTTGAAAGGTGTGTAGCATTGGATACGTATGGTCACATCCTGGCAATTTGCAGCAACTGTTCTTGTGTGCATGTATTACAAATGTGTCTGCCCTGTGTTTGGTCGGACACATCAATTGAATTATTCATATATATTTTTATGCCTGCAAACCTGCTTTTCTTTAATTAAAAAATTGATGTGTCCGCCCGGGGTTGTGGCGGTCAAAACAAAATTTTTTGCAGCTGTATCCGTCCGAGGGTGAATAAATTAGAGTGGTTAATTTTGAAAAAATAAAAAAAGTGTTAGAGGGCAGGCCCTTAGGCCCAACTCCGAGAGGCCCAAAAAGAGATCCAGCCCATCATTTGAATCACTTAGACGTTATCATTGTAACGTTTAGGAGCTAGGATCGCGCTGCACTTAAGAGTCCATTACTTCCTTCCGTATCGGGCGAAACAGTTACACACAGGGATTCTCAACCCCCCCTATATAAATAACTAGTAAAACAAGGGTAAATGATTCACATTCATACATATACACATTCACTTACGCTTGCAGTTCGCTAAACCCTTTCTTGAACCACTAATTTATTCTCACGCCGGAGGTGAATCGGGGGAACAATCCCTCGCATTCTTCTCCTTTTCAGGTCACTTTCAGGCTTCGGCATCCGGCAGAATCTTGGCTCCAACAAAAAGATAATTAGTTTTGAAAAGATTTTATTCAGAGCAGTTAGAATAATGCAACGGAGGCTCGGACGTTAAACCTTGTCCCTCCAAACACAACTTCTATATTTTGGACATGATTCATTATTTGGCAGTTTTCATCAGTCAAGTCCGCCTCTAATTAGTACTCCCTCCGTCCCGGTCATTTCTTTACGTTTGGTTTGGGCACGGAGGTTAAGAAATATGTATAAAGTAGTGGAAAGGAGAAACAAAAGTGGATGAAGTGGTGGGACCCATTAATTTTTAAATTATAAAAGAGAGATAGTGGAGTAAAAGTAGTGTGAAAAGGAAGAAAAAGTAGTGTGAAAAGGAAAGAAAAGTTGGGAAGTGGTGGGACCCATTGACTATTTTTGGTAAGTTTTGGAATGTAAAGAATTGGATGGGACATCCTAAAAAGGAAACTGTAAAGAATCTGTTGGGACGGAGGGAGTAAATTTTTTTATTCCATTCGATTTTTACCTATAAATGGATCATTAAAATCGATACATGAACTGTGTCTGTCCGTGGCCTGTGGGCCATTAGCGTAACGCCAACATTTTTGATTGAAGATGTTTACTCTGCTGATAGAAATTAGAGGAAGTGAAAATTATTAGTCCTTCGAAGAGGGGGAACTGATCAACTCTGACAACTTTATACTTACTTTTTCAGTCATTAATTCCTACCTTGACTCCTCTTTTCATTTTATACTGGTAAAATTGAGATAATCTGTCTTCTCCAAGTCTTTTGTTTCTCGTATTTCTGCCCATATAATATGTACTACTCTCACCGTCCCAAAATACATACCGCTTTGATTTTTTGCACGTAATTTGATGTGCAGATAAAACATAATTCTATACATTATTTTTCAATTTTTTTTCTGAATAAAAGTATAACATCCATATTTTTATTCAGAAAAAAAAAAATTTAAAAATAATATATAGACATATATTTTATTTGCACCTCAAATTACATGAAAAAATTAAAGTGACTTGTGGGACGGAGGAGTACTATCTAACTTCCAAGTAACAAAAAGGTGGATGAAGTGCGGGTTCGAAAAATTTGTTAAAATATATGAGTATTTTTTTTGAAAACTTAAAATAGATGAGTATTGTTATATCCTATTATAAACGTTTCTTTTTGAAAAAAACTAATTCAAATTATTCATCTTTCTCTTCTTTCGATGCAAAATTAAGAATAATTTTTTGAAATTATACTTGTATTTAGTATTTCTATGATTTGACCTTTTAAAGTTATACACTATTGTCATTTTTCGATACACCGAATGAGGATATTTTTGTTGAAATAGTTATCCAATCAATTTTTTTTTCTTAATATGTATTTTGTCCAAAAACAAACATGTAGAGCGGAACGGATGAAGTATGTTCGTAGAACAAGAAATTTATATTATAGTGAATACTAATTAATAGCACCAAATAGTGATTATGAACCACCCAATTAAATAGCATGTATGAATTATGAACTTCATTATTAGTTTGTGTAGTATAATGAACAAAATCTATTATATTTATCAAATCATTACACTTCATTATTTTTTTAGTTTGTGTAGTATAATGAACAAAATCTATTTTTAAGTTTAAAACTATTAATTTTGTGTAAGAAAATTAATTAAGGCATACTAATTAATTTGAATTATATATATATATATAATAATTTTTTAGTAAAATGATCAATCATATTAGTATATTATATATATTGATAAATATTTTTTGTAAAAAATATAATTTTACAGGTTACGCGGGTCGGGTTCGGATTAAATGAGTGGACCCATAACCCCTCTATTTTATACGGGTCAATTTCGTGTCCGACCTGTTTTTGACACCCGACCTGAACAACCCCAACCTGTAAAATTCGTGTTGGGTTCGTATTAGGTTATCGGGTCTTGTCCAATCTTGACAGGACTAACTGCCAACTTATAAGTACTATATCCTTTTCTCAATTTAGTTTTAATAGCATAAATTGAATAAGGGTCTGTTTGGCTGCTAATTGATAAGCTGCTTCTGACTTATAAATCTCTTATTGACAAGTGTTTCGCGATCAAACTTATGAATTGAATTTTCAATTTATAAGTTAACCCGTACATTTTTCCACTTATTTTTATTTTTTAGTTTTTTTTAAATTTCGATTTTAAACATAAGTTTTGAAATGCTTTTCAAATCTAAAATTCATACATTAAGACCTCCGTCTCCTTTTACATGTCCATTTTCAAAATATTTTTTATCCCTATTTACATGTCCATTTATAGTTTCAAAACTAATTTAATGATAGTTTTTCAAATATATCCATATTTCAATTTTCAAGACTTGACTTATTTAAAACTTGGTTGAATTCATGTTTTCAAGACATAAAGTAGGAGTATTCCACCATTTTCAAGATATTAAAAAAAATTTATACAAACAATTATTCTTTGGTATGTGTTTTTCCCCTCAAAATGGACATTTAAAAGGAGACGGAGGGGGTAATTATTTATTTTAATTCATTTAAGTAAAATAAACTTTGACCTATAAGTAAATTTATCCAAACACTTATATAATTTATAAGTATTTACCAATTTATCACTTAGTAGCACTTATTCAATTTAAGTCATAAGTCACTTATTTTAAGATTTTATCAAACGGGTATGTGGCAACGCTGAAAAGAGGAGAGTGTTACGTTAGGTTACTGAACTCCGTGAATATAGATAATATTTTTAAAATTTTGATTTAAAATAAAGAATATAAAAACTATCTTACGTAACAACTGAATTTTGAAAATAAAAATTCTTATTTTTGAACTCTATTAACTCCCATTGAAATTACGATATTTTTAATCTTTACAAAACTCCAATATTTTTATTCGGGGGGGGGCTATTTTCTGTTTCTCTGCCCGAGTTTTTGCAGCACGGAAACATGCTAGGACTGAAAGTTCTGAAGTCCTGACAGTCGCTGCAAACCTGTATTTGCAACTGGTTGTCTCTCCATTGCCGCCTCTTCACCAATTTAAATTCTGCTAAAGCACAATTTAGTCATCATGACTCGCTTGATTTGTGATAATACTGAAAACACGTAACCATCTCTATATTTTCCCGATCCTATCACATTCTTTACATGGAGAGACGAGGGATCGTCATGTATTTTAAATTTTTATGAAAATTAATTTTTTTACATTATTTTAGTTTTTTAAATAAAAAATAATAATTATTTGTTATTAAAAAATTTAGAATAAATTATGAAATTACATTTTATATAATTTTATAATACGTGCCGAACATGAGAGAAAATGAAATTATACACCTAGAGGAGGGTGAATAGGTGTTATGGCTAATATACCCGATTTTTAATTGTTACCGAATAGTTAAACTGTCACAGACAGCTTGCTGTTAATTTCAGAGTAAACAGTCAGCTAGCTAACAGTGCAGATGCAATGCAAAACAGATATAAACAGTAAGCTAGCAACACAGAGAATTTTAGCCAGATTCGACCCCTAACCCTATTGGTCTACGTCCTGGTCCCCTACCAACTGGTAAGAGATTATATTATTAATCATTGAAATGTTAACGAATTTTGCAATGAAAATATGTTGTATTTCAGAAGCTTGAGGTGTGTATTCTTGTTTTTGAAAACAGCAACCACACTCAAGTATTTACACCATTATTCCAAACGGTCATAATTCAACTAATCTCCAACGTTCTTGATTTAACAAATCTCACGTTTTATTTGCTTGAAAGATGAACGTTTGAACAACGTATATTTTATTGAGTAAAGCATGAAAAACTTTGTGAAGGTATCTCAATAAACATTTATATTAAAACAACCTTTTTGAAATCAAATAGGAGTAGTTAAAGATACGAACGACTTGAGAAAAAAACTCCTATCTTTTAGGAAATCGTTTTTGTTTAAAATGGAGCTCAAATATTTATATAAGCCATATACAAATATTAAAATCCTTACAAACCGATTCCTAACAAATCTCCACAATTTTAGTCTTCAATCTTTATCCGATAGCTTTTCTGTTCACGCTGTGAGCTTGCTGATAGAACTGGAGTATTTCCTGTAAGCTTGCTGACAGACAGATAAAATACTGAAAACTTGCAAACTGTTAGCACATGTATATAATCCTTTGATAGCTCGCTAACAAGCACCAGTTTTATGCTATTAGCTTGCTGGCAGTGTGATCATCAAAACCTTGAGAGTATCAATCTCCCCCTTTTTTATGATTACACTATATTTAGGAAAAGCAATAATACTCCCCCTGAATACAGCAATCTAATATCATTAAAACCTTTTCACAGATATAGAAATTCATATAAAGCAAGTTTGACATTCATGGCAGTTATTTAATCAGATGATATAGCAAATCTTATAAACAGATATCAATTAAAAGTAGCAAATCATATGAGCAGATACCAATTAAAACCAAATACTTGCATAGATAAAATCCTAACGAGGATAAACCACTTGGTAACCATAATTATCCAAACACAAATTCAACTCAGGATAAACCACCCGAGGACCAAATCCAAACGACTTAAACAACTTAACCAGCAACCAAATCTTTTGTAGCACCAGCATGCTTGACGTCCACAGCAGCAGCCTCCTTGTCCTTATCTGGGCTTTCTTCAACTTTTTCCTCAGTTCCAGTACTGAACTTGATTTCAGAAGAGCCACCAGATCCATAAACCTTATTGAACTTATAGAGTTCTCAACCAGGGACACAGTTAAAAAGGGGGAGGGACACCACTTCTTCACCAATAAAAGCTTATGGGAGAAAGAAGATGAGAAGTGACAAAGTTAAGCACTCTGCACACACACAGGCATCCATTCTGGATTTTATGCCTTTAACTTCTCAAAGTCAGATTGATGTGACTCCAATAAATGTGGAGTCACAGCCCCCTTCTTCATCTCAACCAATCACCCATATTTATGATCTTACCATCTCTACTACTCAAACACAATCCCCAACCTCTTCTGTGGATGTGGAATTAATTCACACCACACTTGTAAATTCTCCATCTTTGGATTTCATGGAGAAGCCCCCATCTGAGATTGATCATCATCATTTTGATGATTTGTTGGATCTTTCTCTTCCATTTCCTTCTTCTGTGACAGTGTGTTCTGTGGATTTTCCTTTAAAATCAATCACCACAGACTCAACTATCACAGCTTCTAAACCTATTTCTTCATTTTCTTCAACTGATCTCCCTCATCAGTTGAACAGTGTTTGTCCTTCAACTGATCTGCTTAACAGCTCTCATCAGTTGAATGCCTCCTCTACTAATGTTTCAACTGATGTCCCTCATCAGTTGACAGCTGCTGCTACTTCAATTACTTTACCTCTTTCTACAGCAGTTGATCACATGGTAGCACAAACACTTCTAGGATTGAGTGGAGTGAGCTATGAAGTGGAGAGGCAGCCTAGTGAGCTGGCAAAAGGAGAGGGTGTGGAGAGTCTGGCATTTTCTTCTAGCCAGGAAAAAGGAGAGGATAAGAGTGACCCTTTAGTAAGGGTAAGTGAGGGAGAGGTGAGTGGTGTGGTGAGCCAAGGGGAGCCCTTGATGCAAGAAAAGAGAGAAATTGAGAGAAATGCAGGTGTCAATGAAGGGTTTAGTGAACAAGAGTTTCAAGCTGAATACAGATCCATATTGGATGGTGTTTCACTAGACCCTGAGACTTTTACTCATGGGATGTCTTCCATTCAAGATTTTGCCAGATTGGACAATCAAGCAGCTGAGAGGCACCTCAATCTGATTCACACTACATCTTCCATGCTTAGAGCAAAGGAGGCATTTACAGCTCTGCCTGCCAATGCTGGAGATGATTTTCATTATGATGATAGTGATGAAGACCTCAATGATGCTCTTGAGGAATCCCTTGTTGAACAACCTACAACTTCTCTACCTTCATGGCTCTCCATGCAGTCTGCCAATGCAACTGTTGTTAGCATGGAGCTGGAAAGGCAAGCCTCCACCATTCTTCAATCACAACCTGGAAGCTCATCCTTCTCTCCAGCCATCTCTGCCACCATTGCCAGTCAAGCTCTGGACAATCTCAAGCTTCACAAATATCAATCTCTCCATTTTCAGCATGAGATAGAGCATCTCAATTCTCTTATTGCCTCTGTTAAGACTGATCTGACCAAACAAATTGATGAAAAGCTTCCAGCTCAGGTCAAATCAGCTCTTTCTGCATCTGAGCAAAAACAACTACAATTGGAAAAGCAAGTGGAAGCTCTGGAAGGAAATGTCTATATCTTAAACTCTAGAATGGATGAGATGTTGCAGCATCAAAGAATTCAGACTGGACTTCTTCAACATCTTCTTCTTGCCTCTGGTGTTTCACTTCCCAGTCCATCCCCTACACTTGCTGCTAACAAAAAGGGGGAGAAAGAATTACCAACTCCTGCAGAATTGATCAGTCAAATTCCTCCTCCTTTCCACACTGAAAGGGAAAAGCAGAAGATTGCAAGGATGAAAGAATTGGACTCTATTGCAAAGAGAGTGGCTCAACTGGGCAAGAAATCATCTACTTCTTCTACAGCCACCACAGCTCAAATCTCTTTTCCAACCACAACCACAATTCTCAGGGTAATTACACCTGAGATTGTTATCCCTTCCAACACAGAAAAGGGTGAGCCATCATTTCTGAATGAGTTCAAGCCAATTCTGTTTCCAAACAATTGTGGTTACTCCAAGCCTGGAAAAGACTCAAGCTCAATCTACTTTCCACTAGCCAGGCCTGACAAAAATGAATACAAGCTTTTGGGCCAAGAAATCAAAAGTTATAAAGACTGTGCAGATGTGGCCTTAAAGGCTCATTTTGCCATCATCTACAGAGAAGGCCAGAAGCTGTTTATTGGAACTGGCCATCCTCACTACTCATTTGCAAAAGCTGAAGAGGTGGCCAGAGAATGTGAAAAAGAGGAGTTTGAATCCCAACTCTCTTTGAACCAAATAGAGGTGGATGAAAGGTATGCTATTGAGCTGAAAGAGGAGTTGGCAGCTGAGCTTTTAAATGAGAAAAGATTGCCTCTCGAATCTTCTCCAAAGAAAAAGAGAGTCAAATCTAAAACTAAGATGCCTGAGGCAGCCAAGAGAAGAGAAGAAGTGCCAGAAAAGCCTATCTCAAAGCCTTCTTCTCCAATCAAGGATACCACAGTAGTACATCCAGATGTCAACTTCCATGATGAGCCAATAATGCCAAAGGAGGAGCCAATTGACTTGGAAGATATCCCAATTCCAGCTTTTCTTGTTCAAGAATCTTCCAAGCTAAAGAAGAAAGTCAAGTCTGTGGCTAAGAGGATGGCTAACCCTCCTAAACCTCCAAAAGAACATGAAAATCCTGATGACTATCTGATCATTGCTAACATTGAAGAAATTTCTGAGTTGGAGCTGGAGCTGGATGATCTTCAAGAAGTAAGAGGAATAGAAGCAACTTCAAAATTACCTGAAAGATTGGTATTCTCTTACAAAAACAAGGGTGATGTCATCTGGCCTCTTCACAGAGTTCTGAATTCTGAGGGATTCAGTTCTCTAACAAAAATATATGGATCTATGAAGAGGACTGGAGGATTTACACCACCTGCAAAGCAAATGGTACTAAAGAGAATCCTTGAAATCAGGAAGGAATGGAACTCAGATGCTAGTCTACAAAGAAGGCTGAAAATTCCCTACACTGGAAAGAAAATTCATCATGAACCTACTCCAGTCATGGAATTTAGGGACAATCAAGGTGTTAGGAGATTTTTCAGACCTAAAGATCAACTCAAGGTTGCTAGCCTGAATACTCTGAAGACTCTTCAATCCAAGCTCAACAGACAAGATAGTGATGAAGAATGGTTCTACAGGATCTTTCAGAAGCAGATTAATATTCTTGAAGAAAAACTTAAGTCCAGAAGAAGAAGATCTTCTAGGAACAAGTAACTGCTCAGTCTAGAGGAGCATAATCATCTGTAATCTTTTCCAACTCTAGTATTTAAATTCTGCATTTTATTTTATTAATGTTTTGTTATCATCAAGTGTAGAATTTATGTCTGCATCTTCTCCAGTCATAAATTGGGGGAGATTGTTAGGAATCAATAATTTTTGATGATAACATAAACATTTTTGTAACATGTCTTACTTAGAATCTTTATCAAATTTCAGTTGTAATTGTTATATTTCTTGTCTTTGGGAATTATCAACGGATGGGTAGAATAGGATGGCTAATTGTAAATATCCAATGCCATGTAATTTTATCTAAGTGAAGGTTATTCAACTGATGAGATGTAACTATTCAACTGATGAAGACTGGATGATGTTTCAACTGATGAAAATCAAGCATTCAACTGAAGACAAAGTGTTCAACTGATGATGCTGGGGAATTCAACTGATGAGACTGGAACAGCATTCAACTGATGGAGTTTGTAATTCATTCAACTGATGAGCCGGGCATTCAACTGATAAGTCAAGAGCAGTTGAAAGAAACCAGAACTTTCAACTGATGAAGCAAAGAGCAGTTGAAAGTGACTAGAGCTTAAGTCTGACAAATCACATGGATCGAATTACACTAAAATAGACATGGAAGCCTAATTAGGAAAATAAAGAAGAAGCAGAAACATACTTATCTCATGCAGTGCAATCTGGATCAAATCAAGATGATGGTCAAAGATGAAGACATCTCAGAAAGCATGCATAAGACAAAGTTGTGCAGCATTGTTTTTAGATTAGAGTGCATTTTGTAATCTAGCTAAAAGCTTTGTAAAACTTGGAGTATATAACCAAGTTAGTAGCATCAGTTGAACTTGTTCAAATTACTTGAGAGAAAAATCTGAGAGTTAGAACTTGTTTGAGTGATGAACCAGCAGCTGTGCGAATTGTAAACAATCCACAGATTCTTCTATATAAAATCTCACGGGTGTATCATTCAATCCACCCGTATTTTTAATACTTGGTGTTTTTCTGTTTCCTGTGTTCTTAGTGTATTATTCTTGAATCTTTTAAATTTGTAAAAGATTGTATTCAACCCCCCCTTCTACAATCTTTCTTATAGTTGGTGTAAAATAACAATTGGTATCAGAGCGAGGTTCCTAACAAACAGGGAAAAAGATCAACACTGCTAGAGAAAGATGGGAAAGAAGGATGCTGGAGTGAAGATTCCTGTTCTTGACAAAGACAACTATTTTCACTGGAAAGTGAGAATGCATCTGCATCTGTTGTCCATTGATGAAAGCTATGTGAACTGCATTGAAAAAGGACCTCA
This sequence comes from Daucus carota subsp. sativus, assembly GCF_001625215.2. NCBI lineage: Eukaryota > Viridiplantae > Streptophyta > Magnoliopsida > Apiales > Apiaceae > Daucus > Daucus carota. Next base: position 1,349,389 of record NC_030389.2, read on the forward strand.
TGTCCCAATGAAGGTCTGCACAAGTATGGGAGCTGATGGTGAAGACATGGTAGGTAAGATGATTCCAAAACCTATCCATGAATATTCTCAAGAAGATACTGAAGAAGTGCACAAGGACAAGAAAACCATGAATCTTCTGTTCAATGGTTTGGATCAAGAAATGATTGATAGTGTAATCAGCTGCACAAGTGCCAAAGAAGTTTGGGACACCATCAGGACCATCTGTGAAGGGAATGAGCAAGTGAGAGAGAACAAAATGCAGCTTCTGATTCAACAATATGAGTCATTCCATTTCAAGGCTGGTGAAAGTTTGAGTGATACTGTTAGGTCCAATCAGACGTAGAAGGGGGGGTTGAATACGTCGTACCAATTTCTTCGATTTAATTTAATTGCGGATAATCTTGTTTCAGTCCATGTTAAATCAATCGTAAATAAATAACTCCAGCAAGTCGGGGAATATTCTTTGTATTAGAAATAATCCTCGGGTGCTACAAATTCCAACACAAGTGTCGGCTGCAGAGACTACAATCACTCTATTACAAACTCTCGATAAATACGATCTTCTAATTTAACTCTCGAGAACGTGTATAGTGTGTGCACTTACAAAGTGTGTAGTTGGTTTCAAATGAAACTACAAGGCTCTATTTATAGGCTTTACAAAATCTAACCATGGTTAACGAGTTCGTCCTGGACGACTTGAGTTCGTCCTGGACGGATTCGTTTTAGAAAAATAAATCTAACTCCCCAATATGTGATTGAAGTGGCGCCAGTTATATATATACTTATATATATCACAAACTTGCGCTTGGATACATATATGTATATATATTTTGTATTTAGAAGGTCAAACTTTGCGCCAGTCAAATGTTGCGCCCTATATGAACTCTATTATTCCAAACGAAGTGCCTAGGTTTCCCTCCATATGCAACCTGGTAGAAAGTAGTGTTGAAGGTGTGGGAAGTGGTGTTAATGTAAAACAATCAATATAAAAAGTGCAGGTTTTCTTATGATGAATAATGTGACAAATATGAAGAATAAGATTAAAAAAAAAAGTCAACATTCATTCCAAACTGGTAGAGTTAAACCTCAGATTAAACTGTTATTAATTTAAAGTGCAAGCAATACATAGATATTACAAATTGAATATCAATAGTGCCGGCCAAATGGAAAGTTTGACAAGTTAACTCTTTTCTTGTAGTCGCTGTGTGAGTAGATACTCCTTCCCTTGTAGTCCCAGTAGTTCCACTCGAAGCAAGTATTTAATTGAGATAAGGCCTCCTCTTCTAAACCACATCCAGAAAACGGGAAACATGTATCCTCAATTGTAGGATACCTTGTTTTCCTTACAAGTTTCCCATCTTCATCAAAGGCAAATACCGGAAAATAGGATAGTTGATCAAGAGGCTTGTCATGCCAGATTAAGGAGCCCAAATTGGCAAGTGTCCACTCGCTTGCCTGTGATACGAACCAAGGCATACGTCCAGTGATATGGTTACTCATGGAAGATTCCTCCCTGCCTATCAACACACGGATTACTTCAAATTTATCAGCAGTGCCCTTCGCCTTGCGATACAGCCTTTTTAACATCATTAAAAAATTGGCATTTAGGGACTTGTCACCACTTCTTTCATTGAACTCCAGAACAAGTATGATTCTCTTCCCAGCAACTTGACTAAAAGGAACCTTGAAATCATATTGACAGGTAGAAAAAATTAAAACAAGTTGAGAATATTACATCAATACCATGATATTATTGGGCATTAAAATAGGTATGGAATCTGTAATTTGCAACTTGCTTACAACTAATATTAAGGGATTTATGAAGAATTTTGTTTCAACTAAAAGAAAATAATTGAAAGTTTAAAGCATACATCAAGAAATTAGAAGATTCACCTGGGACCTATCTTTCATTCTAACAACAGTATTTGGATCACAAATCATCTCCAACTTTAGTTCCTTTACTTTTTCGGTCTCCAATTGTGCAACTCGTTTACGGGTGAATGGATATCCAGGAATCTTATACAAGCGCAAGATGTCGGAGGCAAATAGTTCAATATATTCTGCATGTGGCCCAAAAATTACAAGGCCACCATTTGCAAATTGCTCATTACGTGAAATTTCAAAAATCCGATTCAACCTTTTACAATTCGGGTCTCCAAACGGCAACGCCAACCAAGGCATAGTCTTAAACTCCTCCCAAAATAATTCTTCACTTGGCCAATTAGACAGGTTTGCAAACTCTCTGCCATAAATGAGCACAACCTCAAAATTTTCCTTGACTTGTGCAAGTTCTTTATAAACCAACTTAAGTTCTTCAAATAACTCAAGATTCGCCGGAGACTTTGTACCAGTATAGAAATATAAGGCTACAACTTTATCTTCAAAAGTACAAATAGGTACCTAAATAGCAATGATTGAGCAAGCAAAATCATTATACTCAGGGGGGATCAATAGTTAATAAAAGTAAGCAGAATGGGTATTTTTTTACTTTCCTGGCATTTAAACCTAGACCAAGTCAGAAAATGAAATATTATAATTATGAAGTAAATTTAGCTCATAAGCATAGATTTAATGTCCTGCAACTATTTAAGTGCTTGTTGCAGATAAACATCCTACGTCAATGTTAACATTTTGTGCAAACTTCTTGATGTTTCTACAATAATCTTCTCAGTCAAAGGAGTTGAGAATCTTATCCATGCACCAAAATTCATGTCAGCATTAAATACATTAATCTATCAATCCACATGTATCTTATTACTATTATTTATTCGGATTTTCTATGGTGTGCCCATGGGCACACAATAGTCACTAACTCCCATGAAAATATTAGCTTTTGATTGGGGGATGGATAATAAATGTTGATAGCCCCCCTGCATTCACATCAATTCCACCAATCAAAAGAAGCCATTTTCATGAGAGTTGGTGCTTATTGTATGCCCTTGGGCACACATTAGAAAGACCGTTATGGATTTACATCATTCTAATGCTATGATAAACTAGGACTTTCACATAGTTTATAAAACCAGGAGTTTTTTTTTTTTAAATTACTTTCCACTCTCAGTAACATTTATTAGTGTTTGCATGTGCTTTCATTCATCTTCCTTAATTCAATATTGGGCGTGGAATCTGGTTTTGCTGAGTGTTTATTCTCTAAACATATATTATCATAATCAAATACATTACGTAATTAAAGAACACAATACCCGATCTCCTTTGTTTGAAATGACATAATCACGTTGGGGGGAAGCCAATAGTTTTCTTAATGAAGGTTGCTTAATGATAGCTACATCTTCTTCTCTCAGACTTTCTATCTTTTCGTCACTAAATGGATAACTTGAGGCTCCAAACTCGAAAAGAAGATTCCAAGCATCACACTGCAGAATCTTGCCACTGGGATCAACAATGGCAAGCATGTAGTGTGAGGTAATATGTCGCCGGGACAAACCAAAGATTCTTTGCAAGAGTTCTCTGGATGCCACATCGGAAAATGGGATGGCAGTCCAAGGCATGTCAGAAAAGAGAATATCGAAATGTTGCTGACCAACTGGATGTAATTCACTTGGAAATTTGAATGAGCTATTTCCACTTACGGGAACCAACACGACCTCAAAATTATTGTATGGCCGTAAATCTTTGTATACATCCATTACAAATGTCGTATCCCACTTTGTAATGTTATAATCAGAATTGCAGTGTGGCAATTGCAAAAAATAAAGAGCAATAACCCTGCCTTCCAACTGCTCAGCCTTGACCTACAAAATAAATTTTATAGATGATAAGCAAATATGGTAAAGTTAGTCGCACCTATTTTTACTTTTTGTGTGTGTGTTTCATGTGAGCAATGTAAATGTTAAAGGCATAATTTTTCTACAAAAAAAGAAGTGGTATGACATATACAAGACATAGTAACAGGCACATGGAATCTATGAACCATTATTAACACATGAAACCCCTTTTTAGTATATTTGGTTTCACACTTTTTTAGTTTCACGTTTTTTGATTCCTCTATATCTTACAATTCTATATATATTATCTTAATAAAACTTCTTTGGTTTCACCCCTTTTTCATTCCTATATGTCTTATAATTCTATATAAATTATTATTACTATAACAATAGAAATATTGGAATCTTATTACTTGTAATTCTTGATTCTTACATGCCACACATTTATCCGTTGATCACCTACAAATATAATTTCATACAATTGTAATTGTTATAACTAATTGTAAAAGGTTGTAATAAACAATCATTGTCAAACGCATTATATACACAGAATTGAACAAGGGATTGTATTACAATTTACAAGAGAGTAGCATATAAATACACAATTGAATAATGGATTGTATTGAAGTAGCAAATCAATGATAATAACAGGAAATTCTCAATTTAGCTGCAATGGGCACTTGAAATTTTATATTATTATTTTTAATAAAATAGAATTATTGAAATCCTATTTAAATTTGTAAATCTTGATTCCTACCTGCCATACGACTCTCTATTGAGCACCTCTATACTAACTTTTATTTTTCTTTTAATCTGGAGCTAGGTAAAAGTTATGTTGAATCAAAATTCCTTTAAGTAAAGGAAATACAAACTAAGTTTTTTTAATAAAACTCATACTTTTGTTTTTCTTTTAATCTGGAACTAGGTAAAATTTATGTTGAATCTAAATTCCTTCACGTAAAGGAAATATTCTATATATAAGAACTTATTATAAAATTAAATCCGAAAGAATCTAGAACCTCTATTAATATATTTGGTTTCACTTCTTTTTGGTTTCACCTTTTTCTGGTTTCATTCTTTTTTAGTACTGTATGTGTTACAATTCTACATATATTATTTTTAATAGAACTTCTTTGGTTTCGACCTTTTCTAATTCTTTTATGCCTTATAATTCTATATAAATTATTTCTAATAAAATAATATAAATATTGTAATCTTATTTTAACTGTAATTCTTGATTCCTACATGCCACACAATTTTCCGTTGAACACCTACAAATATAATTTCACACAACTGTTATAACTAATTGTAAAAGGTTGTGATAAACTATCCATACTCAGGGCCAACGCATTATATACACAGAATTGAACAAGGGAGTGTATTACAATTTACAAGGGAGTAGCAAATCAATACACAATTGAACAAGGGATTATATTAAAATTTACAAAGAAGTAGCAAATCGATGATAATAACTCAAAATTCTCGATTTAGCTGTAATAGGCACTTGAAATTTTATTTATTACTAACCTTTAACCCGTGCGAAGCACGGGCGAGTATATAATTCTTTATTTTTTATTTATAAGAAAAAGAATATTAGTTAAGAATTTTTACGCTTATTTATATAAAATTTTTATTTGACTTTCAGTTTGTCTTTTATAAGTTATACATCTATTTATAAGTATTTATCAGTATTAATATATGTTATTAATAATAGTTTACTTTTTTCAAGTAATTATAAATTAAATTTACAAGGATAATGATAAAATTTTTGCCTTGTAATACAAGATGAGTGTTTTAGTATTTAAGATTGTTAGGATAATGATAATTTTTTGTCTTGTAATACAATATGAGTGTTTTTAGTATTTCAGATTGTTTAACAATCTTGATATGTTGTAGACTTCTAGTTCTATAGAAAGAGTATCAAACCAAACAAACATAACCAAACCAAAAATTTGTACGACTACAAATTATACCCATGTTGGCTTATTATAGTATAGTATAGATAGTATAGATAGTATAGATTTTTAACAAAATAGAATTATTGAAATCCTATTTAAATTGTAATTCTTAATACCTACCTGCCACACGACTCTATTGAGCACCTCAATATTTACTTTTATTTTTCTTTTAATAAGGAACTTGGTGAAAGTTTTTTTTTATGATAAAAAGGAATCAATTCATTAATTAAAAGCCATACGGCATCTAAAAATACAATCGAAATTGGACAGACGCTGAAGAATATCGCCATAAGATTGTTAGAATCATATTATAATTACAATATTTTTTGTTTAAAATCTACTAAGTTGCATAAATTATACATATATATATATATATATATATATATATATATATATATATATATATATATAGAGTCATGCTCTAGTGAGAACCAATATTAGTGTGAGATATGAGATATAATCCTAACCACTCATTTTATATCTTATATCAATCTCTCATCATACATTAATTTTTAATATTTAAATATTTTATCATTGTCTTTATTCTGATTCCACCACCCGCCACCTTCAACCACTGCCGACCACCATTTCCGGCCACCACCACCTCCGGCCACCACCAGAAAATCACCACCGGCAAACATAAAATCACCACCGTCAAACCAAAAATCACCACCGGAAAACTAAAAATCACTTCTGGAAAAATAAAAATCACCACCAGAATATGAAAACTACTACACCCAGCCATTATCCATGCCCACCAGATCCGGCCACCAACATCGTTTATAAACTCCGGTCACCAACATCATAAAAATAATAACTAGATTTTATTAGGAATCATAACAATAATTAGTAAGTGCCACCACATCACCACTATCACCATCTACAAACCACCACCACCTTCTACAAATCCCCAAATCTGAAAAACTACTTATTACAAAACAAAATCACTAAAAAGGAACTCCGGTCACCAACAAAATAACAATAATCACCACAAACGCCATCATTCATCACCGCCATAAGCATCTACAGACCACCACCACCATCTACAAACCCTCCAAATCAGAAAAATCACCGATTACAAAATAAAATCACTAAAAGTGAACAAAAATGAATAACCTGCTACTTGATAATGCTTGAGGTGTCATGAATTAATTAGGGAGATTGTAATCACCAGATGGAGGTCGGAGAGTCGCCGGAATGCTCCACCGATGGACTCTCGTTTGCGAGAACGAGGAAGAGCAGAGGGGAGGCAGAGAGTGACGGGGAGATAGGGAGGAGATGAAAGGAGGATGAGTTTTTGTATAGTCAAGGATGTGGAGTGGGGTTGCGATGTCGCCGGCGGTGACAACGCCACCGCGACATCGGTGGTAGCAGCAAATAAAGAGGGAGGAGGAAGAAGAGATTGACGGGAAGGGGAGAGGGGATTGCTTGCTGTTTGTGTATGGCCGAGCCCACCGCAGCAGCGACGGAGAGAGGGGGCTGAGCCATTGACGGCGATGACGGCAACACGGGGTGGGGGTGGGGTTTTGAAGAGGTGAGAGAAGACAGTGGGTGAGTAGTGAGGAAGATGGGTGGATAAAAGAAAATTTAAAAATAGAAATTGTGTGGTTGTGATTTAATTTAGGGATAAACACGTGTGGCTGAGATTAGATCTCACATCTCACACTAGTTGGGGTTCTCATAGGAGCACTTGCCTATATATATATATATATATATATATATATATATATATATATATATATCAGAATCATGTATAAAAATGACCTTAAATAAAAAAATTAAGTTAAATAATCTTTATTTGTAAGAGAAATCCCTTTTTAATGAAATTTGGATACCTAATTTGGTTCCCCCTCCTATTTTTATTACACTTCTAAATTCATCTCTCCCCGAAAATCTTATGCTCTTCAATAAAATAATAATACTATTGTTGAAATTTATTGAAATTGCAATACTTTTATTATAACACTATCAAGTTGCACAAATAACACACTCTTGTAAGGGATTAATTTGAAATTCTTTATTTTGGTTTTTAAATTAGATAATAATGCCAATGTTATTGTTTAATTATGATGTAATACATAAAAAAATATATTGTTTATATTATTTTTAATTAATTTAAATAAAATTTTCTTGGGCCCGTACGAAGCACAAGTTATCTAGTATAGTATAGTAATAGATATGCAGCTATGCGTACGTGCATAGTGAACTTGTGAAACATAAACATATGCAAACTGAGAATGTAGTAAGGGAGTAAGGGACGTTGAAGAAATACAAACCTGTTGATTGTTATTTTTGATGAGGTAATCCCTTTCTTTGGTAAAGAGAAGGTCATTAAGATCAATAGTATCCCCTTTTTGTACGAATTGATTGTCAGGATCCTGGTCTGCATTCCTACAATTAGATTTTGGAATCTCCCCTTTTAGGCGTGCTTCTTCTATATATTTAGCAGCATTTTCTGTGGGGACAGTATTAACCAATCAAATCACAGGTAATATAAGCATCAACAATGTGGGTACTGCTACAATTAAGTATGAAATTTCAAGAAAATAGAAATTTGGCACAGTGAATCGAAATAAAAAGATACTTATAGTTTGGTGAGTACCTCCAAAGCGATAGGTCGGCACAGACATGATGTTTCTACTCATATTGCTGCTGTTTGCTGTTGCCGGAGAAGTAATTAAGGATGATGTTCCTCGTAACCTAAACAATACTCCCAAACTCCTCCTCATCCCCTTCTGCACAAACAAATCTAAAAATCTTAAAGTTTGTTTTAAGGTTAGATGTTGATAGTCGGCTGCGCCTTTTCCTATCCTCTTGTGTATTCCTCCCTGCATACTCCCTACGTCCCATATTGTTGTCACATTTCCTTTTTTGTTGGTCAAATGGTCAAATTGACTAATTTTTGACCGAAGATTACAAGTCATTCTTTTATTATTTTTAAAAACTAAAAATTACATCTTAAAGTAGATTAAAAGTTATTTCCGATGACATTTTTTTTTTATTTTTTCAATTGATAAAATATCAAAAAATTTCAGTCAAATTTTGGTCAATTTAATCGGCACAAAACCAAATGTGACAACTAAAATGGGACGGAGGGAGTAATTCTCTCAACAATTATTTTTAAAAAAACATGTAGGTTGTATTGTACTGTCAGTCATTATTAAATAAAATAAAAAAATTACCGCATAAACTCGACTTATATTTCATGTTATATTCATAATATTAAATATACACTTGTTAGTATAACTAGTAATTTTGCCGGTGCTTCGCACACAAGAATGTTATTTTGTTTAATTATATTTTATTTGTTTGTTAAATTATTAAATTAATTTATTTTTTATGTTTGTGTTTTTTTTTAAAAATTTATAGCATGTCCTTTTTCCTATAAATAAATAAATTCTTTATTATAATACCTGAGTCTACCACACTGCAGTTAACCAATCAGAAAAGAGAAATTATTAAAAGACCAATCAGAGGTCATTTCTAAATTTTAGACCAATCATATTCATTCTCCAACTTTCCTTTTACCACACTCTGCAGTTAACCAATCAAAAAATAGAAATTATCTTAGGACCAATCAGAAGTCATTCCTAAATTTCAAAATTTAGACCAATCATATTAATTTTTCAACTTTCCTCAAACCACTTTTTATGTAGTTAACCAATCAGAAAATAAGAATTATTTTAACCAATACAATTTTTTATTATACAATATAATTAATCAACTCCTTTTCATTTTATGATTATAACTCATCTAATTAGACTCCTTTTCATTGTCTGATTGGAGACTATCTAATTAAATAATAATAGAATTTGAGATTTATTTTAAGTAATGTTAAATTTAATTCAATTCAATTTAAGATAAATTAAATTATTTTAGGACTTTAACCAATAAAAAAGAAGAATTATTTTAGTACCAATCAGATATCATTCCTAAATTTTACAGCAATGATATAAATTCTTCAACTTTAGATAATTTTAAAACAAATCAAAGTCCATCCTTAAATTTATTATATGACTAAACAATATTTATAATTTAAGATCAATTTGATAAATTTTTTTTAAAATTATGCGAGTCTCCACACCCTACAGATTAGAATAAGCTTTTTATTTACTTGATGGTAAAATAACAGTTTTTTGTTGTTATGGTTGTTAAAATATTAACATGTATTATGTGACGTGAATGGTTTTAGTGAATCTTTACAAATTTATGCTTTTACGGCATGCTCCATTGAATTTAATAATTTATATTATTTCATAAATAAGTTAAGTGCATACAAATTTTCTAAAATATAGATAAAAAGACTAATTATGCGGGTATAAATGAATTTATGCGTAAAAGTAATTAAATGATAATAATGATGATGATGATGATTACTGATATAAGGAGATGCATCCACCCGATCCGATCGACCTTAATCTTAAATTACTTTATTCAATATGGGAAATTGAAAAAATTTGTGGTCTTTAAATTACTCGCCCCGCTCCCGTCCATATTCTCTAACTGTCCCCCCAATCCTCATATAGACTATGTCCAAACTTTGACTCCGCTTCTTAAAAGTGTGGCTCCCACCAACGGGAGTAACGGAAAGAAGGGTAAAAATGAGTTCCAAATTCTCAGAATGGTGGCCAAACTTTTCTTCGCTTTTTAAAAGTGCGGCTCCCGTAAAGTGACGTTTAACGGGAGGCACACTTTTAAAAAACGGAGCCAAAGTTTGACCATCTTTTTGAGAGTTTGAAACTCTAGCCAATATTTTGAAAATCGGTGTAAACTTTAGCCACAACTCTAAAGTTTACTCTTTAAATAATTGCAAGAACAAAATTAATATAATACAACACCTGCTCTTACAAAATAACACAATAATTGATCATAATTTAGTATTCCATGCTCAATTCCTCACGGCCAACCAAAATCAAAAAGAACATAACAACTTTTTGGATAACTATCAATATCAAAACAAAGATCAACACCACAAAAAAGATATATGTATAATTCAAACTAAATAACAGAAGGAAATGGAAGTACTACAGGTTAACTTTTACAACTGAGTGAGGATCTGTTTAAGCAAGTTTGAGTGAAGACCTGCTTTCTAGGCAGCATGTTACTTGCAGTTTAGGATTATTACACATTATTCCATTATGCAGTCTGCAATGTTTCCAGCCCGACAACTTCTTAACTATTTAAAATTTTCGAACTTCCTGAAACCTGATTAACTGCATTGCAGACTACAATCAACTTCTCTTCTCACATATTATTCCTTGATTAATCTTCATCCTGGTAAACTGCATAAAAATTATCCTATTAGTAGACAGTAAAAAACAATGTAAAGGTCACTAACCAACTTCCACAAAATAGTACACTAACACAGTCTACCTTCATCAAATATTTCTTCTTCAAAATATTGTGTTCATGCTCCATAACAAAATCCATCGTAATCTGATTGTGCAAGCAATCACTGTTAAATCAAAAAATGATAACGAAACTAAAATTATATGATAACAGAAATTAAGTGAAAACTACACTTGATTTTTTGATCGCTCATAAAACAAATGTAGATAAACTCCCACCATTCACTACACATGAAATTTGTTTTTGAAGTTGGAATAGAAATGTTCTCATAAGCGGGGACGCTCGGTCTCGCAGAACCTACGAATGTTGCACAGCTCAAAGATGACTAAAAAGTAAAAACACATAGAAATTGGATATAATGTATATATTAGATTGGAAACTGAGATGCTTGTATAGGCCCATTGCACTTATATTTGTTTATAGGAACATATTGCACTTGCCAAGCCTTTGAAATTAAAATCTTAGATGTTGGGTTCATTTTCATCAAGGGTGCCTAAGTTAAATCTGAGATCGATAGGCATCAAAATTTTCTAACCACATCTTCCCCTTTCCTATGTTTTGCCATGTAGCATTCTGTATACATTTAAAAGATACTGATAGCTTCAAAACTTCCCTGTACTGCCCTTCTAATAGAAAGCAGCAGTGTAACATATATTAATATTTGCACCGTGTTCTGTTCTTGTAATGTTATGACTCTGGCTTGAAAAACAACTTTTTATAATAAAATATATTTTTTTAAACTTCGTGCTACCTTTGGTTGTGATCTACCAATACTATCAATGTAGGTGATTCGTTATCATTCACTTTGGAGGCAAATTTTTAAAAACTTCAAAAAAATAACCGAGGACTACTGGGTCAGTTCAAGCTCGACCTCAGTAAGCGAGAGAAAGGCGTACTGTAATGGTAAGATAGTTTAAGTGCTTATCATTATGTAACCTATGACAGATATATGCTTAGGTAAATCTCAGTATTACCTCTAGACATGCTTATCTGCCTGTGAGAACTGTCGCAGAAAATAAATATGTATACCATATATAATAAAGTAAAGGTAAAGCTTAACGACAAATGCAACTGCTATTGTAGTTTAACCTTGGTGCCTTATCTAATAGCTAGCTCCAAGAAACCGAGGTACCTACCTTATAGCCTTCTTATAAAATTATAGATAAAACGGATAACGGCCTCGAAATTCATTCCTTAGTCTATTTATTAGCCTTAAGATCAATGACCTCAACCTTGCACTGCTTGTAAACATTTCTGAGTCTAATACTGTATTCATAGCCTGATATCTTGCATGATTAATGCTATATACATGCTAAGAGCGTCATGGAAAATTGGAATTTATTGGATCATTTATCTTATCAAATGGACTTGACAGAACTACAGGCTTCCCATCTTTGTGAAGCTTAATTTGAGGTGCATATACTGTTGATGGGTTATTATATTTATAGGTGTTCGGTTGAAGAAATGCAAATGACAACCACTAATATGAGACTCTGAATAATCATACATCTGTTCCTTTGCAATTAATGTCATTACACATATATTCCAAATAAGTTTGTCATAAATTATTCATTAATAATAAGTAGATTAAATGGCTAACTAAAATATTAAGAGCAAAAGATGCAGTGGACACCATTATCCAATTGTTCACCGGCTATGGCAGGTGTAGCCGTGGCTAGTGGTTGTTTATGAGACGAAACTGGAACTGTAAAATTGCAAGTACATGTAAAACCAAAAATGTGTACCTTAGACGACATTAAAGATGGTTTTCTGTCAAAGCTATTCTGAAGAGCATCGGCTTCAATTTGCTCTGGATCCTTGAACAGACTTGGGCATTCATCCTTTGTATATTGCAACTAAAGGCACCTATAGCAAGAATATGTAACAGCCATGTTACTATTTCAACATGAAATCCTGTAAAAAAAAACTCGAGATTATTATAGAAGACATCACTTACATCCAATTTCTGGATATGAATAAATCCAAGAATCTCATCAACTCTTCCTGGACTATTGACAACTCACTGATTTCAACATTTCTTCCAAACAAATGTATCATATTTCTAAAGTGATTGATAATCCAAATACGCTATTCATCTATATTTGATTCATCTGTTGGTGGAGTGCGCGTACTATGTTCAAAGACCTATTGGACATGGAACGGTTGTTAGCAAAACAAAAGTTGGCAGACATGTCAAAGTACAAACAAAAACCCAACTCACTTTTTACTCCTCCTTTCTTGAAAATATGTCATAAGAATCAAGTCATCCTTCTCAGTTGTGTATACTTTTCTGCGGGAATGGTTGGATCAAATCCACTGCCAATCCTTCTTTCCTTTCTTCTGCCAGTGTCATCATGATATGCACTCATCTCTGTTACTCCTTGCCCGCGACACTAATAAGCTGCAAGTTTGAATTTCTTTGAAAATAGTTATAGGTATTAGTTTGTAATAAGAGATAGGAAATATACCCTCAAACTTGCACAATCTCGCACTTGCCAGTATAATCATGTGCAAGACTTTATAGAAAGCAAGACCAAGATTGATGCATCTTGAAAACAAATACGTCTGGAAACTATGATCTAATGTGCAAATCAATTATGAAATTGTTTTGTAATATCTGTTGATTCACTATAAAATCTTCATTGGTTTCTTACAACATTAACCTGAAACACAAATAGAACTTGAAGAGATTAACATGTTAGAATTACAAAACTTATTAAATATTAAATGGATCAAACAACACACAGAATAAATAATTTAGTTCAGGCATTTTAACAAACCCTTGATGACGTCTTAATTACACTAACCATAAATCAGAAATCAAATCATACATGATAAATTATAAATAGATTGAAATAAATTAAATCCAAAATAAAATTTGCAAATCACTGGACCTATTCTTGCCAGAAGTACGAAGCGGAGGGAGGTACATCTTGCCGAATCTGGGTTGGTGTAAGAATCAAAGCATGAAGGAATGGCAAAAAACACTATGAAACTCACGGTCATGGATGGGAAAAAGAGAAACAGGCAGACCTGCTTTACAAATTCAGAACATAAAAAACGAAGTGAACTACACAATTAGTATACTGCAGTTGCGGAGACTGAACGTTAGCAGAGCATTATGATCATTATTAAGCAACCAATTGCTGCTACCAAAAATAATTATTGATGTTCATTCAGACTAACCGGTTCTTGCAGAAGAAGGAGAAAGAGCACACAGTGGATGCGCTTACAACCTGTTTGAAAATATAATAGAACAACCAGTTAGAACTATGTGGTTGTGAAACCATGGAACCACGCTGAGAAGGAGAAAACTTACCATTATTCATCGCTGTAAAGGTGCAATTTTGGACGAAATCAATGAGTGTGAAGAAGTGATATGATCGAAGGTTGCAGTAGAATGGATCAATGTCACTGCGATTTGAAACTAAGGAGGAAGTGGTGCCTGAAATCATGGCTTAAAATAACTGTCTATAATTTTCAAAAATTTCACCGGATCATCCGGCTGTTTTCGGATCCTACTGGATTGTACATCAGTTTTCAGTTGTTTTGGATAATGGGTCATACCCGGAATGTATTAGATGATCCAGCTAGTTAGTTAAAAGACCAAAAACACCTCTCATTTAGTGTAAAGCTGATTTTAGAAAAGGGTATGTTTGGTAAATATTCAAATCCTTTGTATTCAGGAACTAGAATTATATAGATAGAATATAGATAGATATAGATATAGATATAGATATAGATATAGATATAGATATAGATATAGATAGATACTCGGAATGTATTGGATGATCCAGCTAGTTAGTTAAAAGATCAAAAACACCCCTCATTTAGTGTAAAGCTGATTTTAGAAAAGGGTATGTTTGGTAAATATCCAAATCCTTTGTATTCAGGAACTAGGATTATATAGATATAGATATAGATATATAGATATAGATATAGATAGATATAGATATAGATATAGATTATATATTCAAAATTGTGTTAATTATTCAATAAATATTCAAAATAGTAAAAGTCTACAATATTATATTTTTTTATCGAGTGACTGTGTTTTTATATTTATGATCTAACAATATTAAAATTGATGATTATTCATTTTAGCAATTACTTCTTTTTTCATATGGGGTTGGTATATGCTATAGGAGAGAGAAGCGTGCAGTCTAATGAATTTCCATTACTAAAATCGGCTTACTTAAGAGATCTAAATTATTACTTATTCGAAAGAAATCTAAAAAAATTAAAATATTTGTCCTATTATGTGTCCGTCTTTCATGGTACACCCCTAGTATAAAATTCGTAATATATACATGTGTTTTTTTTACAAACAAAATATTTTATTAATACGAAGTACAAACCCAGCCGGGACAAACCCCTGAACTGTCAACTACAATCTGATTGTGAAACAAAGAACGAACTAAACAAATTGTCGTTTTGTTTTCAAATTGCTTAACAAATAAAATATTCATATTCTTTGATCTAAAAAGTATTACAATGATATCTCGAGCAATCCAATCTACATCAGTAATGAAACTAGTAGTAACGCAATTGACCTTCACATAAGCATCATCTGTAGCCCAATGTTCAGAATTATCAGTCAAATCAACTGATCTTGGAGCACCAAACGTCCCCAAAACATGAACAATTATTTGTTACTGTAGTAGTGGCTAGTAGTGGTGTATAAATATCCTAAACAGCTGTAACTTTATTTTTACTTTTCTCTTCCACAAACTACTTCTCTTTTCTTTCTACAACATTCAATACAGTAATACTAGAGTTATGGCTTCTCAGCTGTGTTTCTTAGCAATATCTTGTGTTTCTTCTCTATTTTAGTTCGATATATTCATACTTAATATGGAATTCGAGCATTCCGCAACTTTCTCGATCGTCTTCTCCACCTAGGGTTTCGATTTTGATGATTTTTCTGCCAGTTCTTGATGAATCGCAATCTTCGCAATCCACCTCCTAATCGACATTCGTATGTTAATGTTGTAACAGGTACTTCTCAATCCCTGGCGAATCATGATAACAATGCCACAGATACTGCTTCTGATGTTAATGGTATCAGTCACAATACCCATCCTCTTTACTTGCATAATAATGATCAACGTGCCATGATTCTTATTTCTAAAAAGCTTATCGGATCAGAGAATTATGCTAGTTGGAAGCGATCTATATAGATTGCTTTATCTGCTAAAAATAAGCTTGTCATTCTTAATGGTGAATATAAAGCTCCTGATGATGCTTCTACTCTGTTTGCTCACTGGAAGCGTGTTAATGATATGGTTTGATTCAATTTTGGATTCTCAGATCGAAAAGACTCGTTTGATTCAGTTTTTAATGGGCCTTCGTAGTAGTTACACAGCAGCTAGAGGTCATCTTCTTATGATGAATCCATGGCCAATAGTGAATCATGCCTATATGCTTATCAAGCAAGAAGGAAAACAACGACAGATTGCTGGTACTAGTACTCCTATTGCTATGATGATCAACATTCCCAACTCTAAGCATGCTACATCTTTCTCTAATAATCAAAGAACTTTTGATAAGTCTTCTGAATCTGGTAATTCAAAAACTGTAACATCCCGACTTTTTGGAATATAAATACTAAATCCAAAATAAAACAAATTTATTAATCTTAAATTCTATTACAAAGGTGACTATTACAAAGGCGCATCTAAAATCTATAATCCACGTGTCAAAAGTCTTCAAATCTAATATCATCGAACTCCAAATCCAATGCACATCAACTCGCTCTTAAATCAAACCTGAAAAACTGTAAAGGGGATGAGCTATACAGCTCAACAAGTAACAATTTGACTAACAATAAATCTCGAAATCAGTGGGTGTTTTTATAAAACATTGTTCCTCAAAACAATAATAATTTTTAAAACACTTGTAAAAACAAATCCAACCCACAGTTTATATTTTAAAGCAATCAGAATTTAAAACAGAAGCAAAAACAGAAACAAAAATCTTATAAATACCACAGTCTTGCTCTACGGCCACATTTTCCCAGTGACCGCGATCTTATTCTTATTCTTTTGCCACACTTACCCAGTGACCGGGATCTAAAGTTCAATAATCACGCGCCCTTAATAGGTATCTGAAGTTGCACACTTGTGCGCCTACTAAGGGTATCTAAGGCTAGTTCCGGAACTATAGCGTAAATTATGAACGGGTTCGAAACGTAGAGACTGGGTCATCAAAGATTCTCATGTCTTATATCTTGTAAACTTCGAAACAAAATTCTTATATCTTATACAAAAATCTGAAATTCACATAGCTAAAATATCTTTTCGAAAATAAAAGTAGGTCAAAAAGTACTTACCTCACTGACGCAAACTCAAAAACTCACATCATATAAGATCACCCATCCAATCCTTAGCTAGCAACCAACCAAAATCATCTCCTCCTAAACTCCAAAAGCTTCCATGATTCCAATCTGCCCAGATCACTAATCTACTGTTTTGACCCTCTAAACGACATTTTCTAGGAAAGCTCAGAACACAAAAGTTGTAGAGTACGAAACGATCTTTCCGAAAAGGTAAGGCTCATAAAAAACGGACTCATAACGAATCGGGAATTAAATAAAACGTCTGCTGATTCAGATTCAAAGCGAAAAACAGGATCTAAATATGTTTTGTGATTTTAAAAATAGTTCGAAATAGAATCTGTGGAACACAGTGAACGAAAGTTGTAGACAATTGAAAGAGCTTTCCGAAACATCAATAATCATCAAAATCCGATAAGAATTGAATTTACTACGAATTTTACAAGACTACTGATTTGCGTGAATAAAAACCCTATGAATTTTGTAATAAAATGGAAGAAAAAGTTGGGCGGCTCGGACAAGATTATAAAAAAATGAGGGAACGCAATCGATATATAAAGAGTCTCCAAACCCTAATACAAGTCTGATCCATATTAGGCCCGTATCCTAATTCAATTTTAAATCCTAATCATAATCCAATTTTAATCCATTTTTTTTAATACTAATATATTAAAATTATCTAAAAATTACGGGATATACATACTATCTCTGAGGTCTTACTTGTGCCCTCATTCAAGTTTAATTTGCTATCCATCAGCAAGCTGGCTTCTCAAACTCAGTCACTTATTTGTTTCAATGGCACTGAGTGTTTAATGCAGGGCCAACACCAGACCAATTCTCAGATTCTTGGTAAACTGGTTGATGGTTTGTACTAATTTGTCAATTCAACTCCTTCTGTTTTCACAAGTATAAAGGATGCTTCTCTCTCTATCTGGCACAAAAGGTTAGGTCATGCTCCACATAGAATTATTTCCAAAATTTCTATGTTTGAATCAAAGGTTTCCTTATGTGGTGATGATTCTTTATGTGATATCTGTCCATTAGATAAACAATGCAAGTTACTTTTTTCATGCCTCGACAACTGTATCTGCACATCCTTTCACACTTATTCATTGTGATTTATGGGTGCCATATCAGATTCCTGCTTCTAATGGTTGTAAGTATTTTTTTGAGCATTGTTGATGATCGTACTAGAGCCATATGGACCATACCTCTTCCTACTAAGCAGCATGTTTCTCAAACTTTGAAAGATTTTTCTTCTTATGTTACTAATCAGTTTAATTGTACTGTTAAGAACATAAGAACTGATAATAGAGGGAAATTTTTCAATGCTGATCTTGCTTCATTCTTTACTAGTTCTGGCATTATTCACCAGACTACATGTCCTTATATATACTCCCCAACAGAATGGGAGAGTAGAAAGAAAACATAGGAATCTCTTAGAAATGATAAGAGCTTTGAGATTTCAAAGTAAATTGCCTAAAACTTTTTGGGGTGATTGCTTGCTGACTTCCACATACTTGATTAACAAACTTCCTAATTTTGTTTTAGGTTTCATAAGTCCTTATGAAAAATTAATCAAACAACAACCTTCTTATCAACCCTTAAGGGCTTTTGGGTGTTTGGCTTACATGTCTCAAAATTTACCTGACAAATTAGAAGCCAGAGCAGTTCAAACTATTTTCATTGGTTATTCTCCAACACAAAGGGGTTACAAATTGTATGATCCTGTCAATCATACTTTTCATGTCTCTAGGCATGTCATTTTTGATGAGTCTACATTTTCTTATAAGACTGCTGTCTCTTCTGAGGTACCTTTTCCTATGCATGGCTCTCTTTTTGGTCTTGATAGCCCTTTTGATGATGAACTTGAGTTTGTTTTCACTTTTCCACAATCAACTGCTACACATGACCATTCCTTCACACCTTGTCAATCAGACAATCCTGCTTGATCTCAGCAGGATTTTTCACCTTCATCTAATGATTCTGATCAGTCTGTTGTTACACCTCCTCCTTCTAGAATTTTTTTAAGAAGGAGAATTCAACCCTCTTGGATGAAGGATTACCAAGTGTCAAATGTTTTTGTCCCTTCACAACCATATGTTCAAGCAAATGCTATGTTACTCCATTGTCCTAAGAATAATGACAAGTATAATCTTCAACATTATACTCCTCCTTCTCCTAACACTTTTGCCTGTAGTGTTAACCCCGCAAGTGTTATTCCTGAACCTACTAGTTACAGTCAAATTGTTAAAGACTCTAGGTGGGTAGATGCTATGAACAAAGAGCTTCAAGCTCTAGAATCAAACAACACTTGGACTGTTGTGTGACTTGTGTCTTTACCACCTGCTAAAATGGTAGTAGGTTGCAGATGGGTATATAAATTCAAATATCTTTCAGATGGCTCTATTGACAAATTTATAGCTAGGCTTGTAGCCAAAGGCTTTACTCAGAGAAAAGTAGATTATTCTTTATTTGTCTACAATTCTAAGGGATTTTCATTTTTGCCCTAGTCTATGTAGATGATATTCTTTTGACTGGAACTGATTCTTCATTTATAGCTCATGTCAAGTTTGTTCTTCATCAGCAATTTACTATTAAAGATCTTGGTTTGGTCAAATACTATCTTGGTTTAGAAGTAACTAGAACCTCTGATGGCATCTATATCCATCAACACAAGTTTATTCATGATATGCTTGTAGAGGCAGGACTTGTGTTGCTGTATAGCTTCAACATAACATAGCTTATATGTTAGGTCTAGTTGCAGTCAAATACAACAACACAAGTTTCTCCATCAACACAAGTTTAAGCATGATATGTTTTGTCAGGGAACAAGTTCAGTTGAAGCTTCTTCAGCCAATATGTTCCCAGTTCTCTTTAGCTAGCAGACATTCTTAATAAAAGACTGAGCGGGAAATCTCATTGGTCTATCTCTCTAGATTGAGTGTGCTTTCTCTCAAATTTCAATCTGAGGGGAGAATATTAAACCATGCTGAAATTATAAAGTCAAGTTAACTACTGTAAATAGTTTGTTAGACAAGTTGTTACAGTTAGTTACAGTAATTAAAGTGACAAACTCACCCATACCAATAGCTAAGAACAGAGAAACAACCTTGGTTCGTAACTTCAAACTTTTACACTTTAATTCTTTCTTTTATATTATGTGCTTAGCTTTATTCCAATAAAAATTGATGTACACAATGTTTCTTCACCTACCATGGCACAGCTGGATGGTCGAGTGAAAGTACTTTGTACAAGTGTGAGCCATCATCGAGTAGATATAAAAGGATTTGCGAGTTTGCTAGTGAGATATTCATCACCTTCACCATATATGGCAATATGTTTTTTGCGCTTTATATCGAGCTTTTCAATATCCGTTCTGATAAACACAAAGCATAAAGTGCTCATTGACTCTGTGCTTGAACTGATTTCTCGAGTAAATAAATAAACACAAAGGTCTATACTCTACTCTGCATGGTAAGCAAATAAAAAATTAGCCGAAATATACTTTTAGATGGAATATATAGAATTAGAGTAATTTAAGCATATCACAAGACTTCAAAAAAATATGGCTAGAAAAATTTTAGTTGCGTTACACCTCCAAGTTGTCAGAAGTTGCTTAACAACTGGTGTACAGGCATGCACACAAGCTGATAATATAGAAAGTGAAAAAATTATTAGCTAGGCTCTAGTAATATATTGAAAAACAAATGTTGGCAATGGCTGCAACATGTTAGGATAACAGATGAAATAGTCAAAACTGATAGATTTTGTTGTGTAAGCATTTTTATAGGTTGGTTGTATGATCCCTAACTGTACATGATGATCAGTAATTAGTTGATTCGCGTATAATGACCTCTGTGTGGACCTTTTAAAGTTTTCCTGTTATGCATCAGAAGAATTTCATATTAGGCAATCAAAACCCTTCATTTGAAAATACTTTATCGAATACAATTAAGGCACAATGAGATTAAAGGTTGTATATACATAGTGGTGGTGTGAAGGCAATAAATCTTCGTTTGGAGTAGAAAACAGAGATAATCAAGTCGAGTAATAAAAGACATGATGATCTTCAAGTTTTCTAATTTTCTACTAAAAGCATGAAATGATTAATATTCAAGGAAAAAAAGAAAGTCGCATGAACAAGTTTAAAAACCTCTACTTGTAGTGGAAATATATGCAATTGATTTTTTTTAAACATTATGTAAAGTATTTATAAAATCCTCAAAATATATAACATTGCATCAATTAACCGTACTCTGTACTAATAAGCAATACATGTAGCATGGACAATCTAGGGGAAGATACCACGAACCTCCTATTTATTTTTATATTTTTGGGGAGGACTTGCGCCAAGGATATCAGTTGAAGCATGGCCTCCAGGTGGGGAATTGAAAATATGTTTTGTAAGTAGGTACATTTATAAGATGCATGGCTATTGGCTAGGTACATTTCATGTATGTATCACAAAGAAACTGCTAAAATGCAATCTCTTTCCAAAATAAAAATTTGCAAGACATAGGTATAAGGTACCTCGACAACCATAGTTAAGCATGTTTTGCATAAGATAATTTCCGGTGGAATCAAGAAGACTAGCCAAAGAATTTCTATGGGAGGAGTCAAGGTCATCCCAACGGTCATCCCAACGGTCAAAAAGAGTACGGACAACACCAGCACTTCACCGGCAAGACAAATCAACGGCGCCTCCAACCCAATCAGCAACGGCAGCTCTCACGATGACAATCGGGAGAAGAATCCACTTCAATCTCAATTGGATAAGGTTTACCTCCACTGGTTCCTCCTTGAAGATGACTACATCACCGCAATTAGGAAGGGAAACACGAGTCTGCTACCGGACGCCCTAGCACGAGTTAACTATCTCTTAGATGCAACTCCTTCTGAGCTGATCGTGGACAGTCTAAAGGGGGGGAAGAAGCTCTCTTCAGTCTACATCGTTTCCTCTACAATAATGGCTGGTGGGAGAGAGCAAGGAACCTCAAATCAAGGTTACCTGACAGCGATGGGGGTGCGGATAAGGCGGATCCTCTTTTCCCATTTCTACACGCACACGAGCATTTGATCCATCCGAACAACCGCAAACAGGCCTATGATGGGGACACAGAAGGTATACGTATGGCTCTCAATCAGATCCACTATGGATCTCTGAAATCTGGCACTTCAGGAAAGGGGAAACGACATAAAGCTGGCACACGGAGCCCTGGAGCTCCTGCTCGGGAGCATTTGCTCTCTCAGTCGCAGATTGCTAGGGATTTCATCTCAGGTTTCCGGCACCTGATTGAACCATCTGTGTTCATAGATGCCATGGCTAACGATGAGAAGGCCTTGTCGTTGGCCCTTGGTCAAATCCACCACAAAACCTTGCCGGAAACGGCGGCTCCCAAGAAATCCTTCAGAGATACACTGCTCTCCAATCCAGTCCGGCAGCCTCCGTCTCCCCCAAAAGGGGCCAAGCCCAGACTGCGAATTGGGGAAAATCAACCCAAGGGACCCATTTCAATCTTCTTCACTGGATTTGACGAATCGGTTAGGGCTGCAAGCTTATGGCAGATGTTTAAACAGGCTGGCGCAATCCAGGATATCATACTCCCTAAGCGAAGGGACAAATTCGGAAATCGAATTGGCTTTATAGTCGCTAAAAATGGAGGGGAAGCTTTCAAGATTATAAGCAAACTAAATGGGCATTGCATGGGCAAATCGACCCTCTATCTAGCTTTAGCCAAAAACCCAATTAAGAGTTCCCCCCAAGTTACTCTCCAAGGGGTCTCGCAACCTATTGCTCCTAACACAGGACCAAAGGAGTGTGCGAGTATGAATGCCTCTACTTGTGAAAACAAACACGGTACGGATTCACCAGTCAAAAACCCAGAGAGCATAACAGAGGATGCCTATCCTTCTAAAGCAGACTTTGCCAACACTACTTCCGGCGACACTGTACTGCCTCATGATGCTGCTCTCAAGGAGGAACTGGAGTGCTGTGTACTCTTGGTGACAGCCAAAAAAGAAACAGTATCGAATGTTGAAACGATTGTGGCGGGGCTGGGTTTCAGGGAGGTCGTAATTCGTGGTCTGTCAAGTTTCAAATTCATGGCTTACTTCACTGATGTTGCTTGCCTTGAAGAGCTAGACCTGGATTTCCTCCATGTAGGTTTCATGGAAGTCCGCAAGATCAGAGAAGAGGACCTCATAGTACCTCGCCAGGCCTGGGTAGAAATCAGAGGATTGCCCCTCCATGGGTGGACTGAAGCTAACTACTCTCTTCTGATGAAACCATGGGGAGATATAATTCAGTTTGGTCGCACTCTGGATGAAGATGACTTCTACGTCACCCCAAAGCTACTAATCGAAACTACCCAGCTTGGTAACATTGAGGCAACAAAGCAGGTTGTTATTTCAAGGAAAAGATGGCAATTACAGATCAAGGAGACCTTTGGGGTGGCATCCGACCTACATCAATTCACGGAGAAAGTCCCAACTCAGGAAAATGTTATCAATGATCCTTTCATCACAACTAGCCAGGGGAAAGCCGATTTTCCTCCACCTTCTCCCTCGGGTATCGAAAATGTTGTAGTGGAAGAATCCCACAATAGCGACAGGGTGAGTGAGTGCCCTAAAGTCTGTATTGAAAGTGACTCGGAAGACATAGATGGTTCCTGTATCAATCCTACAACCCCAAGAACCAACGTGGATATGGTTTTCGAAACCCCTTCAGAATACGTCCAGGCTTCACCTCATCCGAGCACTGAACAAGCCTCTCCTATACTGGATTTACACACAGCCCACTGGAAACCGAGGGATAGAGATTCATCCCCATCTTTCCCACACAGCAAAAGCAATGATGGCGAGCCAATAGTAGATGATGATTCAGACACAGGGGTATCTGACACGTTAACAGTCTCCTCTCCGGTTTTGAAGGAGCTCAGAAACCTAAAGGTTCAAGTTAGGAGAGGCAGACCTAGAAAATATAAGCAGCCACAGGTTAACAAACATTTCAAGGTTCCTAGACGCAAGAAAATTAGGGGGGAAGGCCTTCAACAAGTTTCTCATTTTTTCCTAAATGCCGACTATGATGAAGCTGAGGCTATCTACGAAACAGGGATCATGATGGGCCTCTTGCCTATTAACACCAAGGACAAATCCTTGGACCTCATAAAGGAAAACCTAAGGTAATCTCTACCTGGCGCTCTGTTTTTCTCCCTTTCAGTCTTAATGGATTTACAATCTTTTGTTTCTTGGAACGTGAGGGGAACCAACAATACCACTAGCAAATACTTAGTTAACAAATTAATACGCCGTCTTAAACCTGCACTAGTCTGCCTGCAAGAAACCAAGTGTGCTTTATGGTCAGAGAAAAATTTGAACTCCCTGGGTATGGCCCCTCCTTTTGGTTGGATTGATAGTCCATCAGTGGGACAGTCTGGAGGCCTTCTAACACTCTGGAATAAGAATATATTCTCCTTTTCGTCTTCAAAATCAACCGCGAATTGGCTTTTGGTTAGAGGCTCATGCTCTATTGACAACAAAGAGGCTCTAATAATAAACACATATGCTCCCCAGAGTCTTGTCTCGAAAAAACAAGTTTGGGATGAAATTCTGGCTGAATTGTCATCAGCCACGGAGCCATATGTGCTTCTATTGGGTGATTTTAATGCAATCCGTGGGATGGACGAGAGAATAAATTCGAAGTTCAACGCAGTCGAGAGTTCGCTTTTTAATGGCTTCATTCATGCATCCGGGTTATCAGAAGTTCGTCTGGTCAACTCGGACTACACCTGGTTTGGCCCAGCCCAAAAATGCAGCAAACTAGATAGATTTTTTGTTTCTCAGGACTGGCTCGCTCTTGGCACCTGGACTGCAACGGCTCATGACAGATCTACTTCTGACCACCGGCCTATCAGCTTGGCAATCACTTCCTTAGATTGGGGTCCAAAACCCTTCAAGCTTTACAATTGTTGGCTTGAAGATCCACAATTTGTTGAGCTATTAAATCGCACCTGGTCTTCATGCCCGGACTATGGGTTTACCCGCAAATTTAGAAGGCTAAGGGAGGAGGCAAAGAGCTGGGGGAAACTTCAGTTTGGTTCGATAGATGATAAGATTAAGGACCTACAATGTAAGCAACGCAGGTCGGATGAAGGGATTGGACCCAGAATGGATATGACACGGGTACGTGAAGAACTTGATAGATTGATCCGTATAAAAGTAGGGGTCCTCTGCCAGAAATCCAGGCTTAATTGGGACCTCAAAGGAGAAAAAAATACTAAATTCTTTCACAGGGCAATTGCTAGAAGACGGTACTCAAACAATATCACAAGTATCACAAAAGGTGGGGAGTCTGTCTCAAGCCCGGAAGAAATAAAAAGAATTTTGTTTCAGCACTTTAGGTTGCTGCTCTCTAGTCCGCTTCCGTGCAAAGTGTTCCAGTTAGGATCATCTATGCTCCCTCTCTTGTCTGAAGTGGAACGGCTAGATTTAATCAAGGGGTTTTCCTTGATGGAAATTGAAGCTGCCCTTGCGGCCACAGATGGTACCAAATCACCTGGCCCGGATGGGGTGAATGCGGGGATCCTTCGGGCCATCTGGCCAGCCATCCGAGAAGATGTAATGCACTTCTTTTCTTCGTTCCACAGCTCCAATTCTATCCCCAGAGGATACAACTCTTCCTTCATTGTCCTAATTCCCAAAGTCCTCCATCCAAAAGAACCTTCCCAGTTCCGGCCAATTAGCTTGATGAACTCAATTGTAAAACTGCTAACAAAGGTGCTAGCGAGACGCCTAAGGGGGTCAATGAACTCGTTGGTGGGCCCCTCGCAGTCTGCTTTCATCCAGGGGAGACAAATTTCGGACAGCATCTTAGTGGCGGACGAAATCATTCATTCTCTACGGTCAAAAAGGGCGAGTGGATTGGTGCTAAAGATAGATTTCGAGAAGGCCTTCGATAAGATACGGTGGGAGTTTGTATTCGAGGTACTAAGTTGCATGGGGTTTGACTCTAAATGGATAAGCTGGATTTCTTCGATTTTTGAGAGCTCCAGAATTTCGATAATTGTTAATGGTTCTCCATCTGACGAATTTTCTCCTAACCAGGGATTGAGGCAGGGTGACCCTCTGTCCCCCCTCTTATTCAATTTGGTGGGAGAGGTTCTTTCCAAGCTTCTACAACGAGCATCTGACCTGCGAATCATTACAGGAGTTTCCCTCCCCAATTACCCGTCTCCAATCACTCACTTGCAGTTCGCAGATGATGTCATCCTATTCCTAAACCCGGACTCAAACTCGATGGTAGGAGTCAAACGTGTTCTTCAATGTTTTCAGATCATCTCAGGCCTTAAGATAAATTTCTCTAAGAGCTCCCTTTATGGTTATGGCCACCCTGAGTTGTGCACGCGGAAGTGGGCTTTGTTTCTCGGTTGTGCTGTGGGAAATGGACCCCTTAAGTACCTCGGAGCTGAGCTGGGGACATCACCTTGCCTAGTCAAATATTGGACACCTTTGTTAAAAAAAGTGCACTCCAAGATTCAATCTTATGATGCCAGCACACTGTCGATCGCAGGACGCTTGGTGTTGCTTAAATCAGCAATCGATGGCATCCCAACGTACTGGTTCAGTCTGTTCAAAATCCCATCCGACGTGGTAAATAAGATTGAGAAGGCTAGAAGACAATTTCTGTGGAGTGGAACCACAAAAGTGGGAGGAAAAAGAAAATTACATCCCCTTAAGTGGGAGCGGGTGTGTACTCCAAAATCATCTGGGGGTCTAGGCCTGGTCCCAATTCGTACAAAAAATAATGTCTTATTAGCCAAGTGGGTGTGGCGAGCATACAAGGAGCGGGATCATTTCTGGAACAAGGTCATTAAAGCAAGGTATGGCAATGCTTGGAACTATGATGTTAATCTTCTATCGCCTAGAGTATGTTCCCCTATTATCAAAAGCATAATCAATGCATTTCGAGGGTCAGCCCATGCTGCTTTAATGAGGCGGAATGATTTCAAATGGGTCCTCAGAGATGGGTCATTGATACTATTTTGGGAAGACAGGTGGTGTGCTGATGAGCCACTCTGTCTTAAATTCCCAGGTCTCTACTCTATTCTTTCACTTCGCCACCTCTCCGTGAAAGATTTTCTGGAATCATGCTCGGGCGGTCGACCCTGGACTGAATGCCCCTCTCAGACTCATCCTTCGGAATTTAGATCCCTAATGCCTATAATCCGTTCAACGACGCTTAAGCAAGGTGCAGATGTCTTACTTTGGTTACATGCTAATGGCTCTTTCTCATCGAAGGCTTGTTACACAGAACTTCAAAAATCTGTTCCACAGAAACCTGGTGCTAGAAAGTTGTGGGGTACGATCTGGTCCGTCAAAGCTCCTCCGAAAATCATAAACTTCCTATGGCGAGTTCAATGGGATATAGTTCCTACCAGAAAATTCCTGATTTCTCGTCTGAATGGCATCTCTGATATTTGCCCATGGTGTGAGTTGGAGTCGGAATCGAGCCCGCACCTATTCTGGCACTGTGAATTGGCGAGATGGGCTTGGAGCTTTGTTAGCAACTGGTGGAGTTTGCCTAATATTCTCATCAGTTTGCCTCTGTTCTCTTTACAACGTCTGATAAATTTTAAGCTCCAACCATCAACTAGGCGCTTCTGGGGCTTGGTAGTAGCTGCAACTCTCTGGTCAATCTGGCTTGCAAGAAATGAGCTTGTGTTTACTAAAGTTAAAATAAAAAAGAATGTCTTGGTTGAACTCATAAGAATGCGCGTCTCAAAGTGGGGAAAAGCCTCTGGCTTGTTGAATTTTGGTGACACTCCTTTGTGGAAAATTCACCCTCAAGGTGCAATTGCCCTTCATAATCACAAAGTCTCCAAGTCATTCTGGCTTCATAAAAGATCTGGGTTTGATCTTGTCTGTGCTGTTGATGGCGCTTGGGGCCCTGTTAGGAAGTCGATGGGTGGAGGCGTTGGCGGAACTATCCACAATAATCGGGGCTCTTTGTTACTCTCTTTCTCAGGGCCTGTCCACTCCAAAAATCCTATTCTCACAGAAATAGCTGGAGTTCTGTTTGTTATTCAATGTCTCAGGAACCATCGCTTCAAAGCCTTTAAATCGGTAATATGCTCGTCCTCGGTAACAGTGGTTAATGCATTCAACAAGGGCATCAGTTCTGAGTTCCCTCTACTAGACCTCCCCTGCGACCTCGACATGCTTATCAACAATAATATTTTTGTTCAATTTGTTCCAAGGGAGTTAAACGAAAATGCGGTCTCTCTTGCAACAAAGGGTATTACCAGGCCTTCTTTCTCGGCCCATTGGGCTGATCTGTCACCTTATAATTGACTTCTGGTCAAAATATTTTGGGCTGCACTTACGACCCAAACCTGAATTATAATTTAATAGTTCTCGCCAGACGTCAGTTTAGTGTTGGGTCTGCTATCATAGGCCTTACTCTAGTAAATCATATCTTTCCCTCTGCGCCATATCTATACAGGCTGCTCCTTTTAGTACTTGTCATAGTTAGAACCTGCAGTGCTTCTCTTTAACCAGCAGTTTCCGAGGAAGGTTTCTCTGACATAGCCGTTTGTCCCGCTTTTTCATATACTTTCTGTCAAGGCTTTTCAGAAGCATTTCAAAATGACCGTCAAAATTTTTCTCTTTTCGCGGTTGCTTGGGTCTATATCTACCAACACTCTCTCCATTCTTTATCTCATCCTTCTCTCTTTTCTTCCCTTTGCTACTCTCCTTCCCCCCTCTTCTGCACCCATGGAATACCACTGGGAAGTTCCGGAAGCGGGTTTCGTCAAAATCAATGTGCACTGTGTTATGGCTGTGGAACCTCTGGCTAATGGTAACCTGAATGGAGTGGGCGTGATCATTCGTGGCCCTGATGGTGAGTGTCTTTGGATTGCACTGGGTACCCTCTCAGCACTCACGGAGGAACAGGCTATTGTTACGGGGATCCAGGCGGCCTGTGAGCACGCTCTTACCATTGGCAAGGACAAAACTCACATTGAAACTGTGAGTCCTCGTGTTTACGACACGATCAGCCTCCATGAACATATCAACCTCAACGATGATCAGCTGGAGGTGTATCGTAATCTCAATACCTTGTTTGCTAACAACTTTAAGGAGGGGATCACAAAGAGGAATGTTGCCTGTATCCCCCAGTCCATGAACAGCACGGCTGCATACCTAGCCAACTATGGCCTTGCCAATATGTCTGACTTTGGTGAGGTTCAGGGCTCAGTGGGAGAGCTGGACTACTACCTTGCTCGTGATATGGGCAGGACACTGATCCCACCTTATGTGGCTGGAAACCAGATCCCTGGTGATGGGGAAGTCATTGATGGACCCCCCCCCCTCCTCTGAAGAAGCGCAAGATCTCCCCCCCTCCTTGCCTTGCTGTGCACGCACATGAGCCTGCGGACAAAGGAAAAGCCAAGGTCCTCACTGCCTTCTCTTTCAATGATGATGGCGCACTAAACAAAAAGGCTGTGCAACTGCTTGATGAGGGGAAACTGAGCTGCTACTCTGGTGAGTTCGCAAAAAAGGAGATCAATATGGACGCTGTGGTTGGTTAAGGCATCCATGCCAAGGACGTACTTCACCATGCCGTGAATGGCACTATAAGCTCAATCATCCCCAAGCTCTTTGTCCCCAGGGTTTCCCCCCCTCTCGAGAACATCAAAGGCTTCATGACTGTGGAACAAGTCCTCACCCTTATGGGCTTTCAGGCTGATGGGGATGGTCCAGTTGTCGCTTCTACCAGTGGTCCAGTTGCTTAGGTCTCTTTTATCCAGTATTAAGATTATTATGTATTAGGGTTTCTCCAGGGTTTATGTCTTTAGGTTTCTTGGCTTTTGGCAGTTTTTCTGCTTTCTGGCTCACTAGGTGGGCTTGCTTTTGTGTAGAAACCATGGGACATTTGCTAGTTTTAATTTTAATGAATCAATTTCGCTTTTCAAAAAAAAAGGTACCTCGACAACAGTATCTAGCACCTTCTTGGAATACAGAAAATCATGAGGAGAAGCTGGCTCTTTCCATTGTGATCCCTCCCGCTGTAGTGCTCCACTATTCTTACTGTGTCTTAAGTTGAAGAACTATAGCCACTGGCGATTTAATTTTAATGCTCGCAAGCTGCAACCTTCTTAGACGTCATTACTTTGAGGCATCGAGTCAACGCCTTATTCCGTTCTCTCACCAGCTATAGCTTGTCTTTTGAGCCCCACTTGATGGTATCCTATAAAATTGGACTTCTTTCAAAATACTAACAGGTTGATTGCTAGGCTGTTCACAAACAGAGCCGAACTGAGTTTTAAATTTTTTCATATCGAACCAAGCCGAGCTTTCTTATCGAACAAAAAAGTGTGTTCAAGCTCGAGCTCGTTAACTAACGAGCCAAACACGAGCTTGTTCACGAACAAATACGAGCCGAGTCGAACCGAGCCGAGCTGAGCCAGAGAAAAATAAGGTCAAACCGCTATTTTACTCTTAAAATAGCAAGCCAAATAAAATTTTTAGTGTGTTTGGATGGTACCATATTATAGTTAATATTCTCCATCGATTTGATATATTATATGTTGAATTCGGCGTTCAATAACATATATATATGAAATTATCGTGAACATATTGTATTTTTTCGAGTTTTAACGAGCCGAGTTCGAGCCGAACACACTAAAAGCTCGGCTCGAGCTCGTTTTCTTAACGAACACATTTATGTGCTCGAGTTCTTAACGAACCGAGCCGAACCGAGCTTTTATCGAACCGATCTCGAGCTTGTTCGCGAACAGTTCTGTTCGCTAACAGCTCTGCTCAAATCACTTTAATAGGTGTACAAACACAAGTATGCGGATTATGTAGCAGAACTGCCGAATAACATGAGAACTTTCTAGTTGGCATCAGAAGCCGTAAAAACTTTTAACTTAGCCTGCTAATTACAGATTTAGTCGATTCAAATTTCACTTAGATAACAATTAGTGTCATTGGAAACAAAGTAGAGACAGATCGAATGTATTTAAACAACCAATATATACACAAGTGGGTTATATATTCCCGTATGTGCTTGTTTTGTCCTTTACAAAATATTACTTCATTTACGAATCACTTTCTACATGCAAATTTGAGAAGAATTAGTTCCATTAATTAAAATGGTAGTATTAATCAAGTTCAATTAGACTCAATAAGTATTATAACATATATATACTCTCCCAAGTGCCATGTATCCTTTATTAATGAATCAAAATATACATATGCAACAGAAGGTCAGAGAAAGCAAAGACACTTAACCACTTAGGTTTATTTACCTTCACTTTGGGGTGACCAGTGATCCAAAGCTGTTAGACAACAAGGAAACACCAAAGAGCACAGCTTTCCCAGGCTAGGGTAATCAACCTGTTACCACCAATGAAGATGTACGTCAAACTTAATCACATGTTCCCTACATTTCATTCTATAAAATACTTGAATCATTAAAAAACCTGGGTAATGAACCATCTCAACTGATAAGAGGCAACAATAGCATAGGCAACCGTATTCTAGCCGAAGCAGCAGATATCTCATCAGCCTCATCAGATTTATCTATCGAACTCTCGTTAAGGTATTTTGCAACCGGCGGTGCTACTTGCAAAATGACGATTATATAATGTTTGTAACTCATCCTATAAGGTACTTTTTTCCTCAACTTTGGAGGAACTACTGTAACAAAATATCCTCAACCTGTTCAACATAATTGCTAAGCCTTGCATTTAAGCAAGAACATTTACATACATGATATAATAAATTATGTTCACCATTACAGGGTTTTTCCTAATCTATCTATGAGAAACATGTGAATATACAGACCAGTTGCATTGCTTGGTGCCCTCGAACACGGTCAAAGCAAGCAAATTAAGACCAAAGATCATGCAAGCAAAACAATCTACAGTTTTTTCAAATGGAAATATGTTTCAGACTTGTATAAAAGTCGAGTAATTTCCATTTAAGGATGAATAAAGAGCTTTCAAGTTTGGATCATCCTTGTGTTTGTTCCAAGCTCCTTCAAACTGTGGTCCCTTGCATGTAAGGATTTGAATCACAGAAAATAAGTAAAGGTCAACGAACTGAATACTCAACATCGAAAATACAACAGTTCAGAAGTTACTAAGCACTTACTGATGAAGCAAAGATCAGTATTTGCAGAACTCATGTCCTAATCGCTTCACGTTCAATTTTCAGTGCCGCCTCCTTGTATAAATTGACCAACTCATCAACTAATCTGGGGCAGAAACATCATCAACTATCATAATTGCAGAAAAAAACAAAACTATTCCAAATTACAGCACTTAAATGATAAGGTCTAAAATCGGCTATCATCAGCTGCGGTTAGTGAAATGCACTAAGAAGCAGATGTGAGATGACATCAGAAGAGGAACTGAAAGCTCAATCATCGTATTATATAGTATGGTGTATATATATATAACTCAGATATCCAATGTTACCATGAACAGAGATGAATTAATACTAAATCTGGCCTCCAGTTTTCTCTCATGTTTTTGGCCTCCAGGAAGGTTTGAAAAAGCAAAAGTAATTAAGTTCAGTATTTACCATAATCTCTTTGGTTAGCAATCCTTCTCTCAGAAATAACTACTGCCAAGTAAGTGCAAAGTGGTGGTATTACTTAAGCTGGAGGTTACCAGAAGTCCGGAACATGACTTGTGCAAGAGAAAATATATATAAATAACTACAATAAATGGATGAAACACAACAACCAGTGATTCGAACTTCTCTTTTCTAACTCAAAAAGTATAAAATGTTTACAAGCTCTCCAATTTTATACCCATGTTCATAGTTATTTACAAGCTCCAGTGTGAGGTTGTTTGCAGGCCCCTCCATACCCCAGCATTTGTCTCCAGTAGGCCCCCTGATGATGGAGGCAATAGCAACCGTGTTTCCCACAGGAGATGGTACATCAGAAATTTCACAGTGAATGTTAATTTTGTATGCATCTTGATCTGGGATATCCCACATAAATTCCATGATAAGAGAAAGCAGGAAGAAAGATGGAGCAAGAAATGGCTGTTTGTATGCACTGGAAAGTTAAGTGGGTTATATATTCCTGTATTTTCTTGTTTAGTCTTTTACAAAATTTCCAAATTTCAGAAGAACTAGTTCTATTAACTAAAATGGTATTATTCAAGTTCAATAAGACTCGATACGTATTAAACTTGGTTCACTAATATATCTCAAACTTTCCACATTATAAGTGCTGCAAAAAGCTTTTGCAAGCTCTCGAAACGCTGAACTAGCAGCTATTGCAAGTGAATTGGGAATCCATAAAAGATGTTCAGATGTTGAAACTTGTGAGGAAGCTAATTTTGCACATACTAAACCAAAATTCCTAATTTTAATACTTAGTAGGGTTTTGGAGGTATCCGAATCGGTGTCGTTTTGAGGTAAAAGAGACGCCAGAGTGGATTTAACTGAAACATTGAACCTTCAGGTGGTTTATACTTTGTTTTTTTTTTATCGAATCTCAAAGTTGACCCGACAAGCTGTATTTATAAAAGAATGGAATGAGAACACATAATTATATTAATGTGTAAGTAAAATACACAGTGCAGAAGAATACGCAACTTACAGAAGGAGAGTTCGAAGAAGAGCTTCTTTGGGCACAAGGAACTCGCAAGGCACCATCAAGAACTCATTGATGACAAAACAGAGAATGTTAGGAAGCTGCATTGAAACGACTTAGCCCTCCATTTCCACATGAGTTGCTACTTCCAAGAAAGCTTATGAGTGTCTCAAACATATGTATGCCAAATCTGGAACCCAAGTGTGCTCTCTCAAAGCCAACTTGATGCAAAATCCCATAAGTGAACAGTCCCTTACCGAATACATGAAAGATGTGTGGTCACTGGTTGATGCATTTGCACTTGTAGACAACCCGGTTTCAGATGAAGATCTCTTCATTCATTAGTATCATTACACAACTTGGGACTGAGTACAAAGATGTATTGAGCTATATGCATGAAAACTTATTGATTTTGAAAATCAGTTAAAGAAAGACAAAGCATCAACTCCAGTTGCTGACACCCCCACCACTGGTTATTCCCACTGCGAATTACATGTACTCTACTGGCCCTTCGCGTACCATGTAGCCATTCTACAACAAGGCAAACCGATCAGGTCCAACTCACTCAATTCACCCGGGTACAAAATTATGTTCCATCAGGCAATCAGTCATTCCAGGGGCCTTCTGTCACTTTTGTAATCTGACCAAATTATACCACAAAAGAGTGTCTGACAACTGACTCGCTTTCTTCATGAATATAGAATTCAAACCTGTAGCACATTATGCCTCTTCCACTTCGGATGTTTCACATCTCTTAACTTTTACAAGATCAATATATCCTGGACCTTATGCTCCATATAACAACACACCTTTTAGTTTCATAAAAACAGTAGCTTTGTCTTGAATATGTTTTAAAGCCCTTTTATACGGAAATTTTGCTTCACTAATTCTTATTTGAGATGAAAGAATGCTATGTAGCCATTTTTATAATTGAAAAAAGAATCAATGTGAAAGCAAACAAAATTAAATGGTGCAGGGCTTTTTATGGAAAAACACATGACAAATATGACCAATAAGTTTAGCAAAATAATTGATAAATGTCTCAGTCTGGTTTAGCTAACTGAACTGCTGAACTGTTATCAACTTAAATACATAGCATGCAAAAATATAACAACTCAATTATCGATCTAACGACCTAATAAAAACCTTGATAAGTCAACACTTTTCTTGAAGTCACTGTGCGAGTAGATGCTCCCTCCTTTGTAGTCCCAGTAGTTCCACTCAAATTGAGTATTTAATTGAGCCAAGGCCTCTTCTTCTAAATCATACCCAGTAAAGGGAAAACAAGTATCGTCAATTGTAGGATACTTTGTTTTCCTGACAAGTTTTCCATCTTGATCAAAGGCAAACAGTGGAAAATAGACTAGTGTATCAAGAGACTTGTTGTGCCAGATATAGGAGCCTAAGTTGGCATGTATCCACTCGCTTGCTTGTGACACCAACCAAGGCATTCGTCCAACGAATTGATTACTCGTTGCGGACTCCTCACTACCTAGTAAGACACGAACTACTTCAAACTCATGACAAGTTCCTTTCGCCTTGCGGTACAATTTTTTTAACATTGTAAGGAAATCAGCATTTGGCGACTCATAACCGTCTCTATCTTCATGCTCCAAAACAAGCAGGATACTCTTCCCAGCAAGTTGACATAAGGGAACCTTAAAATTGAAATTGACAAGTTACAAAATAGAAAAACTTGAGATCATTACTTCATTACTAATACAAAAATAATGTGGGATACTAATATTAGGGGATTTATGAAGAACTTTGTTTGAACTAAAAAAGACAAGGGAAAGTTTAAAGCATGCATCAGGATATTAAAAAACTAGACTAACCTGGGCCCCATCTTTCATTCTCCGGACACTATTTTGTTCACATATCATCTCCAGTTTCAGGTCCTTTACCTTTTCAGTCTCTAGCCGTGCAACTCTTCTACGAGTGAATGGGTACCCATGAATCTTATACAAGCAAAAGATGTGAGACCCAAATGGTTCGATAAATTCCGCACGAGGGTCAAACATTACAAGGCCGCCAAAACCAGGTGCATCTTGCTTACTAGATGATATTTCCAAAATCCGATTCAACTTCTTGCACCTTGGGTCTCGATATGGCAATGCCAACCAAGGCATACCCTTAAGCTCCTCCAAAAATAATTCTTCACTTGGCCAATCACTGGAGTACCCAAACTCTCTGCCATAAATTAGCACAACCTCAAACACGTTTCCTACTTGTGCAAGCTCTTTATAAGCCAACTTCAGTTCTTCAAAAAACTCAATATTGCCCGGAGACTTTGTACCAGTACAAAAATATAAGGCCACAACTTTATCCTCCAAAGTGTGAATGGGTACCTAATAGTAGTTGGCAGAACGATTAAGCTAAGGGAAGATCAAAAATAAATACAAGCAGGATGAGTATTTTTCTACCATTTTCATAATTTTAGCATTTAAAATTGACTACGTCAGAAAATGATATAGAGTAATTAATATTAGTATTATTATGCAAAGTTATACATGCATTCCTTACAATGTCCAACTAATTATATGCTTGATGCAGAT
The DNA here is from genome assembly GCF_001625215.2 of Daucus carota subsp. sativus. Lineage (NCBI taxonomy): Eukaryota > Viridiplantae > Streptophyta > Magnoliopsida > Apiales > Apiaceae > Daucus > Daucus carota. The sequence continues at coordinate 1,385,931 of NC_030389.2, forward strand.
TAAAAAACCCCTACATTAGTGTTGAAAATTTTCACCAACTTCATGAAGTTTCTATAGAAATCTTCTCGGTCAAAGGAGAGGAGAGGAGTTGAGAAGCTTATTCATGCACCTAGGAATTCATATATCAACACTAGTTAATAATACTATTCATCTATCAATGCACATGCATCTAATTGATTATCCATATAATTCTAATGTCGTAACCTTCACAAATTTCAAGAAACTATGTTCTCTGTAACATTAAAAGTGTTAGTGTGTGCTTTTATTCATCTTCCTGAATGGATTCTATTGGTTGTGGCTGCATCTACAGAGTTATTTATTCCATCAACTAATATTCTCATAATGAAAGTACATGATGTAATCAAATGAAGAAAAACAATACCTGATCTTCTTTGTTTGAAATGACATAATCACGCTGAGGGGAAGTCAACAATTTCTTCAATGATGGTTGCTTGATAACATCATCATCTTCTTCCCTCAGATATTCTATTCTTTCATCACTAAAAGGAAAACCCAAGGCTCCATACTCAAAGAAGATATTCCAAGCATCATATTGCAAAACCTTTCCCATAGGATCAACAATGGCAAGCATTTGGCGGGAGTAAATGTATCGCTGGGACAAACCAAAGCTTTTTTGAAGACGTTCCCTAGATGCTACATCAAAAACTGGGATGGCAGTCCAAGGCATGTAAGAAAACAATACATCAAAATGATGCTGATAGTCGGTAGAAACAAATTGAGGAAAATCAGTTGAATCTTTGAATGAGCTTTTTCCAGAAACGGGAACCAACACGACCTCAAAATTGTTGTGTTGTTGTAGCTCTTTGTATTCATCCATTACAAATGATGCATCCCACTTTATCATGTTGTAATCAAAAGTGTGATGTGGCAATGGCAAAAAATACAAAGCTACAACCTTGCCTTCGAAGTGCTCAGCCTTAACCTGTAGAGGAAATTTGTATAAATGATTAGCATATAGTACTAGCAAGGGGTGCCCACTGGTTGGGTCGACGGGTTATATTTAAAAACAAAGCCTGAACAACAATAACAAAGTTGCAATACAATAATTTGCATTTCGTAACCACATTTACTTAGTAGTTGGTACATCCAAATTTTTAACTACCTAGTAGTTAACATCCAAATTTTTATGTTTGGACAAAATCTAAAGCACTCAAGTGTTAAGTTACACACCAAAGGGGCAATTCATCCAGTAGAACTAAGTCTTAATAATGTAATCAGAAGTACACTATATTGCAGTGTGACAGTGAGTACTGGGATTGTTATGCTGCCCAGTGATCTGTGTTACCGTGTATATATAACGTCAATACTTGTAGGCTGCATACGAGGTTGCCCCTATTACAAAAGTAAATTCAATATGCATGCACTTAGGGATCACAACTTAATCCTAAAGATTCTGCAATATCGATTACTGAATTTCTCAAATCTATATACACCTCAAATTAATAATATTATATTATCCTAAAAATTCATCTCTCCCCGAAAATCTTATGCTCTTCAATAAAATAATAATACTATTGTTGAAATTTATTGAAATTGCAATACTTTTATTATAACACTATCAAGTTGCACAAATAACACACTCTTGTAAGGGATTAATTTGAAATTCTTTATTTTGGTTTTTAAATTAGATAATAATGCTAATGTTATTGTTTAATTGTGATGTAATACATAAAAAAATATATTATTTATATTATTTTTAATTAATTTAAATAAAATTTTCTTGGGCCCGTAAGAAGCACAAGTTATCTAGTATAGTATAGTAATAGATATGCAGCTATGCATAAGTGCATAGTGAACTTGTGAAACATAAACATATGCAAACTGAGAATGTAGTAAGGGAGTAAGGGACGTTGAAGAAATACAAACCTGTTGATTGTTATTTTTGATGAGGTAATCCCTTTCTTTGGTAAAGAGAAGGTCATTAAGATCAATAGTATCCCCTTTCTGTACGAATTGATTGTCAGGATCCTGGTCTGCATTCCTACAATTAGATTTTAGAATCTCCCCTTTTAGGCGTGCTTCTCTATATTTAGCAGCATTTTCTGTGGGGACAGTATTAACCAATCAAATCACAGGTAATATAAGCATCAACAATGTGGGTACTGCTACAATTAAGTATGAAATTTGAAGAAAATAGAAATCTGGCACAGTGAATCGAAATAAAAAGATACTTATAGTTTGGTGAGTACCTCCAAAGCGATAGGTCGGCACAGACATGATGTTTCTACTCATATTGCTGCTGTTTGCTGTTGCCGGAGAAGTAATTAAGGATGATGCTCCTCGTAACCTAAACAATACTCCCAAACTCCTCCTCATCCCCTTCTGCACAAACAAATCTAAAAATCTTAAAGTTTGTTTTAAGGTTAGATGTTGATAGTCGGCTGCACCTTTTCCTATCCTCTTGTGTATTCCTCCTTGTATACTCCCTCCGTACCATATTAGTTGTCACATTTCTTTTTTTGTTGGTCAAATGATTAAATTGACTAATTTTTGACCAAAGATTATAAATCATTCCTTCATTATTTTTAAAAGCTGAAAATTAAATCTTAAAGTAGATTAAAAATTATTTCCGATAACATATTTTTTTATTTTTTCAATTGATAAAATATCAATAAATTTCAGTCAAACTTTGGTCAATTTGACCGGCACAAAACCAAATGTGACAACTAAAATGAGACAGAATGATTAACAATTATTTTTAAAAAACATGTAGGTTGTATTGTACTGTCAGTCAGTATTAAATAAAATAAAAAAATTGCCGCATAAACTCGACTTATATTTCATGTCATATTCATAATATTAAATATACACTTGTTAGTATAATTAGTAATTTTGCCCGTGCTTCGCACACGGTAACAGACCTGTTAGTAACCTGCATCAAGGAAAAATACAAGATAACAGGAAAACATGTGCAAAATAAAAATAAATCCAAATTAAGTCCATCCTAAAACAGGAAAAACCCATAAACCAATGTACGAGCTCTACAAAAACTCAGTCCTAATTAATTCAAATCATAAACCTATGTAGTTTATGAAGTTTAAACAAAAATACTGATCATCATATGATCTCAGGGCACATCATGACGTGCTGCATCATCTATTATCTATTATATATATTATATATATATGGTTAGGATCAAATAAAAACTTTTTTAAGTTACAAACTTACAAACTTTTTTTTATTCTCCCATCGTGTTAATCCTTAGTTATATAAAGTATCCATGTTGAAAATTCGTCAAAAAACATCACAATTTTTAAAAATAACGCATAAATAAATCGCGTTTTCAACACATTTATAACTGGGGTTCAACATCGGGTGTTGAACACTAATTATCATTGTGTTGAATATATCTAAAAAGATGTTTAAACTATACCTCTGGGGTTTGGGTAGGGTCTAGAAACATAAATATTAGTTAAATAACATGTTTACCTTAGTTCTTACATTTAAAAATTGGTTTATGTACTTCTCCACCACTATTTTAATCAATGTTCAACAAAATATGTTAAAAAAATGTTGAACTCAAGTTATATATGTGTTGAACAAAAAAAGTTTGTAAGTTTGTAAGTTTGTACCAGAACCCTCCCCTATATATATAAGGGTTTGTCTAGTGTGTGCCCAAGGGCACATGCTAAGCACTAACATTTATAAAATTGGAGGGATTTGATTGGTGTGGTTGTTGTAAATGCAAGGGGGGCCATCATTATTAAAGAGTGTAAGCCAATCAAAATCTCCCAAATTTATAAGTTTTAGTGCTTAGTGTGTGCCCTTGGGCACACCATAGAAAAACCGTATATATAATGCTGCAACATAGACTTTGATGAGCCAGAAAAATCAGTGCGAAATTACAATTTTACCCTTCATTTAGATGCATCAAATTACTTCTTCATCCCTCTATCTGCCCACGTGCCTATTCACTTTTTTCAGTTTTTGTCCGGGGAATTCCTGCGACTCTGCGAGCCTGCATTACCCTTCTAAACCTCCATCTTCCTCTTCTCCTGTGTGTTTGTTGTGTGCACCCAAGCTTCCAGTCCTATTATTTCAGTCATGGAGTGGTTTCTTAGCTGCAGTGGTTTCTCCGAAAACCCTACTTACAATCGTTGTCATTATCGTATATGTATATTCTACAAAATCTAATTCATTTGGTGTTTTATATATTTGTTGGGTAATGAGATTAAATTATTTACTAAAGTTAGGTGCTTTCACGGCCTCTCAGTTATCTGTTCGGAGAATTCCTGCAGACGTGTCCCATTGTTTGGTGAAGTCCTGATTGCCAAAATTGAAAAGTATGCACCAATAGCTTACAGTCCCACAGTTGGCATGTTTGCCAGAACTATATGCTCATCAGGTTTGTCTTTCCATATTCTTTGCAATTGCAGTCGTATATATTTTATTTAAAAGATGATATCCTGTGTGATTTGCTGTTTGGTGCGTATTTTGCCAATATCTGCAGGTACATTGGTGCATATATGAGAGAAAATGAGTGGTGATGCTTTAAATTATACACCGATTTGAAGGTAATTTTATCCATTTCTGAAAGAGTATTGGTGTCATTATGTGTTCGATTAAATGCTTCAATCAGTCAAGTCTCTTATCAAGACATTATGCTTTAGTTTGTAACTTGTATTGATACAAAGGAAGACTTTTTGGTTAAACTATATGACATGCTTGCAGAGATCCTTAAATACAGGACTTGCGTCTTGTATCCGATGCTCATGCTCCTATCTTAAAATTCAAGCACAACGGCATATTTATATATCTTATCCACACCAATGTTGCGATGTGGTCTATACCTGAGGTATGTAATTATTATCTCGTGTACCACTCTGTCACTTTGATTAGAGAATTATTGTTTAAAGTTTAAAGCATAACACTACTTTTCGTCTATGTGCAGTTGTGCACACTACACAGACTCACAGACACAAGCATTGTCTGTACTCTATGCATTTTTACTGCCGTCTTTGCCATTGGGAAGGAGTGTTCTAACCACCATGGAATGCAATGTAACCATTGATTAAATAATCTTAATTAAATACCTCTCTTGACACATTCTATAGATTTATCTACTCCTTCCTAAGTTGCTGCATATTTATTCAAACTAATTTTTCTATATGTTATCCCAAATTTTATTCACTTATTTCAGGTTGCATATATTTGAGGCTTATTTTGTGTTCTATCCCATTTTTCTAATAGGATTAACCAGAAACGAAACCAGCTTTGTACTTCTTGCCTTGTTTTTCATGTTCATATCCAATTGGTGCTTGCTTAAGAACTACTACCTCTGTATTCTTTTGGTTGTCCTTTTGACTTTTTGCACATTTTTTAAGGGGCATCAAAATAGTTCTAAAAATTATATTCAGTATTTTCTATTTATAAATAAAAATTTACTTATTTTTTCACTCAGAAAATAAAAATTGTGTTTATAAAAAGTTTGATTAAAAGTTGTGGTTTGTCATCAAATAGAAAAACTTTTTATAATGGAGTCCTTTTTCATCTAAATCTCTTTCAGTCTTTTGCCTGATGCATTCGTAACACATTTTAAAAAACATATAAAGAAACTGATTTTGAAGGCTGAATCTGTTTGTGGTGTGTGCTTTCTAATTTGTGTAAGAAATCACTAAGATGCCAAATCACAGGAATTCTGTGTTCAGCTATGTATTGGTGGATCAGGGTCTGTCCGCAGATGCCAAAACATAGGTTCTGGTTCTTCAGCATTGTATTGAAGCTACAATTTTATTATTTCCTTTATTCTTGCCTTAGCTTCTCAATCTTTTACTACATTGTTTGTCAGCTGATGCTGGCCAACAATTTTCCCAGTGGTTGCATATTTTGAATTATGTATATGACCCTGGGATTCCTAGATAAAGATGGCACAAATACGTCAATTGATACAAGAAGAGCCTTGTATAAGGTGAATATATCAATAATAGATAAAAAAAGTGGTTATGTTTTTGAATGCTACAAAACAGCTGAAGATTGCCAAGATTGATGTTAATTTGAAAGCCAGAAATATTCTTATTCTCTTTGCTCTGCAGTTGATTATCAACTATTGTTTTAAACATATTCGTCATGATTGTACATGCTGTAATCAAACTGCTTTTCCTGTTTATATGAGGTTGCACTGAAGGTCTACTATCATTATTTATGCCATTTTTGCCTTCTTAGCTCATATATATCTGATTTTATTTTTTTTCCTCAGAAAATAGTGCTGTGTGGAGGATCAATTATGTTTAAGGATTTCCACAGAAGATTACAGCGTGATGTAAAGAAGATTGTCGATGCTGGGGTCCTTGCATCTGATGGTCGAGTCAGCGATGAAATCAAAGTAAATTCTTTTTTATTCTTGTTTTGAGTTTTTGTGCTAAGGAAAAGACATTAGTAATATCACTGAAGGATTATCATCAGGCAAAACCAGTGGAAGTCAATGTAGTTTGGTTTGGAGGCTCTGTACTTGCGTCGACACCTGAATTTTTCCCGTTGTGTCCTTAAAAACTCTACTTAAAAATGAGATCATGACGATTATATCAAGTATTCTTTATCTTCTCCTCCACTTAAAATTATACATGACTAGGTTTGCCATGCAGTTGTCATATTTTAGCAAACCAACTCCTTCTATACTATTTAATGCTATAATCTTTACCAGAGGAAAGATTAATAAAGGTAATTTCAATTTCTAGAACAAGGCCACTGCTAGAACATAAGCTGAAATCCCATTTACAGGGATTTTGATTTGTTGAAACCCATGAAGAGAAGAAACTTGCAGAAGGTGAAGTGTTAAAAGTGGAAAACCAAGACAGTAGAGAAAGTCCTTCTTGGTTCGAAGAACTGATTGGAAACCAGGAAATACTGAGAAGCAAAAAGATCAAGGTAATTGTTGTGCTTGATATTATGAGATTTAGTACCATGTTATCATCTCCTTGCATCTGATATTCTGATCCTCGATATTCGCCAGACTCACATGCATATATTAATATTTAGAAAATTAATTTGAGGCATTTCAGTATGCATTAGAAACCCCCAATGAATATAATGATTATATAATGCAATTCGAAACCCTTCCTCACAACTCAGGCCTAAGAAAGTTTCCAGGTTTTTCGAAATTTAGGTGGATTTTCTTGTGACTAGAAAGACAGAGCAAGGAGTTAATGCAGTATCTGGTATGGACTTGGGGATGGTTAGCAATATTTGTGTACATGTGTGAACATAAAGCCTTTTGCTTAAAAAATTTTACCTCGTAGCAGTAGATTTGTCACAATAAGTTTCCAAATAATCTATTATATATATAATGCTGCAACATGTGTTTTCTGTGAGCCAATTTAATCTTGTGAAATTACAGCCTTACCCCTTCTTATTTTTTTATATTATTTACATGTATCGATCGATCTCTTCGACCCTTCTTGTTCCCTTCCCTGTACCATTCACTCTTCACTCTGAAGCTCAAATTGAGGTATGTGTTGTGATCAATTTAGCTTTATTTTCATATGGGTTATGCATTTTAATTTATTTGTATGTATATATGTGTGTATTGCGACTTGTGATGGTTGTGTTTTATGGGGTTTTATTAATGTCTGTATACTCTGTTGTGTAAGGTGAAGAGTGGAAGTCTTCTTCGTTAATTTGGAAGATTTGTATTGCAAGTATTTGGATACCTGGTGAGACTAGAAGTGACCCCCTTTTGCGATTTGTTGTTTTTGTTAGAAATTAGCCTCTCTTTATTTACAAAAAAATGACTTCTATTTGGGATACTATATTTGTATGAAGTGAATATGTAAGCTGTTAATTTGAGTTCGGAAATAGAATGGGAAGGGTCTTTGGATTTTGCCAATCTCTTACATTTGTTCTGCTTACTACCATTTTTACGCATTGCAAGGTTTGTGCCTTCCTGAATGCATGCCCCGTTGTTGCATAACTATTTTCTTTGTGGTCCTGTAATTACCAGATGATATAGGGCAAGCGGTATATTATTGTATATATGATTTTTGTGTAGAGAGTGAACTAATATTATTTGCATTTTACCCTCTGATTGGGTGGAGGGAATGAATCGAGATAAATGAGCAATTCTAAAGGAATTGAAAGTGGAAGTGCAGGATTTAAGAGGGGACAGTTAGAAAAATGAGTATGTGTATATTTTCTAACTATAAGGTTTGTAAAGGATACATTTGGGAGCTAGGATTGAGAATTTAGACTTATATTATTCTAGGGATTGAGTTTTTGCTCAAATTGAATGTAAGTGAAAATGTTACTCCTTTTTAATACACACCAAATAGTATAAAATTTACAACCTATTTTCATCGTTCCAACTGGGCAAGGTGCAATATACAGGACTATAGGGTGTGTTCAACTTAGAAATAGAATGGCGGGTAAAGAAACTGAAATTAGGCTAAATTCTCAACACGCGTATGAATAATTATTAGTTTATACTCTTTTTTTGGTCAGCTATGCCTCATTTTTTTACATACGAAATACTCATTCTTTGTTTCACCATTTTTTCACATATCTTAAAACAAGACTTTTGCTTTCCTCTTATACATTTCATTCTAACCATTACAGCCTTCTTTTAAACACAACTTCATTTATTTGGCCCGGAGCTGGCTTTCTCTTTACTCTTTAGCTTGACATAATAATGATAATGTTTAGTTGCAAGAAGCTAGCTATTCCATTTATTAGTTTTTTTAGCTCATGCATTAAAGCATTCTCTCTCTTTTTTTTGGGTGCAGAAACCATGTTGAAACAACTGACAACAATATCAACAACCGAGGTAATTTATTGATTTAGCAATTATCTTCAACGTAATCAGGAATATTTGAATTTGAACCATTGACATTGGATGCTGCTACAGAATTACAAACAGAGGGAAATACCAAGGATACTATGAGTGGTGCTGCTGTATTGGATGAAGTTGTCAAGAAGAAAAAAAAAGAAACGAAAGTGAAAAAGGTGCTGCTACAGATCAACCTGATACTGCAGAGAAAGAAGTGGACAACTTTAAGAAGAAATCTGAGGAGCTTTCTGATGTTAATGATTTGATCGAGTCTGCTAAAGTGAAGGGGAAAACAAAGACAAAAAGAGTTTTGATTTTTCTGATGAAAGTGAACGAGTTGAGTCTCTTGCAGATACAGTTGTTGATGAAAATAACAAGTTGACTGATAAAATCAAGTACAAAAAGATAAAGAAACGCAAGTCTAATAAAGTTGACCAAGAAGACAAAGCTTTAATGGAAGTTGTAGTCGAAGAGCAATCTAAGGATCTGTCAACTGCAGCATGTGATGTTGACAATGAGAAGAAAAGTTCCAAGAAGAGAAAAAGGTTGGTTTTTGATGAAAATGAGATCCAGTCTAACAGTAAGGAGGTAGAAGAAGCTAAACCAAAGAAGGCCAAAGGGCCTGAAAAAACAACAAAGAAAGACAAGAGTGCGGTGGGTGGCGAAAATGAAGAAAGTGCAAAGAAGAAGAACAGTCAATATTGACAGCACCAAAATATCGAAGAAAATACCGGATGAACATGAAGTTGGGGACCTCAAGAGTACAAAGAAAGTTCATCTTGATCATTCTGGAAATCATGAGAAGAGTGGATACAAGTAAGGCAATCAAAAATCATCAAAGAAGCAACATAACGGGCCAGCGGAGGTAAGGATTATACTGGCATTACTAATGAAACAAAATTATAGGGGAAATTTTTGTTATTTCAAATAGTATTGGTTGGATATTTTAAATTTTTGTAATTTGCTCTGTACCCATTGTTGTTTAAAGATAGAGTAGTTGGTTCCAAATAATAGATGTGGTCTTCTGTTCATGTCAATGGTTCTATTGTGTCTGCTTGCGAAATTGCGAAAGTCTTAAACATTTGAATTTATGTAAAAAAATTAAATTGGTGGGTTATATTTTTCCAGCCGAAGACGGTAAATGCATTTCAAAGGGTGAAAATTGATGAGGTGGAATTCGCTGACAAGAGGCTGCAAGATAATTCTTACCGGGCAAAGGTATTCTAGAACTTTTGTGTTTTTTTGCATCTCCAACTATGAGATTTACTTTATCATTATATATGTATATATTTACAAGTATTTTCGTTTCTAAATTGTCTGCAGAGCGGTGCTGAGATTGGATATGGCGCTAAAGAACAACAAGTCTTGGGGCAGGTTAGAGGAAGGTATGCATGTTACCAGCATAGTACGCATAAAAGGGTTAAATTGAATGTTTTCCCCTTTATTTTATACTACCTTTTAAATCGGTAAAATCTCATTCTGATTGATATGAAGAGAAATTTCTGTACGGTCCACTTCTTGCGGTTAACCTCCATAGACAATTGTTTTAGGTAGGACGTATTATTACATTGTCGTATTGTTTTTTTAGAATTGTTCTCTCTATAATCTTTTTACTGACGCAAACGTACATTAATTTTTTTATGCTAGCATCTATATGCATGCATGCTTCAAATACTCCTAACTAGCTGTTTAACTTGGTACTTAACATCTATTCTGATTTATGAATGCTATCTAATATTTTGTTTAATTGACTATATAGCAATTTTGTGATTCTTAATTATTATTATTATTATTGTTTTCAATATTTTCTACTCAAAACTAAAAAATTCTTATTGATTTTCTACCCATTGTTCTTTTACTGTGGTTTAGGATAGGCTGGATGGACAACTAGAGGTTTTGCTTGATCTGAATGAACTTAGTGAGGATGAAACAGTAGCATTAACTGTACCTGCAGTAAGCAAGGATGTACCTGCAGTAAGCAAGGATGCTAAATACTTGGCATATGCTCTCAGTTCGAGCGGAAGTGATTGGGTAACTATTAAAATAATAGATGGGGGTTCAGGACAAAAAAGTTCACAATGATACTTTATCATCGGTATGTAGTTTTAATTGGGCATTCTGTAAAAAGTAGATATTGCAGTGATCATAGACATTTGGTACTAATATATTAATGATATGTTTGCTTTGTCCCAAGTCAAGTAATGATAGCAAAGGCTTTTCTATTGTCGTTTCCCAGCTCCCAGGTAGGCCGGAGATTTAAAATTCACTTTTGTAATGATTTCCTGCTATGATTTAGAATTCAATTTTTTGAACTATCTATAATTAGTTCTTTGCACTACTGGTTTTCGTGAGATATGATTGCCATGATATTCAAGTGTGGCTCTGTGAGTACTAAATGACTGTCATTGAGCTTGCGATGTATTATTGTTGATTTAGATATACATGATACGTCCAAGAAAAATCTCCTTTTATAAAAACACTTGGACTTGAAAATTAAAACCCATGTCTTAGAGTTAATGTTGGTATGGTGGATCTCACTGTAGTTTATCAATTCTTTTAAGGACAATGTCATTGCTCAAATGATGCCAATTGTTTCTCTGTCTGCTTAAAATGTGGTGCAAGAAAAAGCCTTGTAAACTCCTACCAAGAAGTTGATTGATACTATATATACAAATAAAGGCACTAGCAAGGTGCAAAAGATTAAAGCTCCGGTTGCAGTGGCAAGCAATGTTCCAACAACTTCTGGAGGGAATATTAGTTATTTGGTGTTATAGAGGGGCCACGAGGTTAACTCGGAGTTTGTAGGCCTGCTTGACCGGATTATGAAGAGCTACACAGAAACCTTTGGGCAGTTGCCGACAAAAAACAAGAAAATTAGGACAATGAAGCTGAATATATTATGCTCTTTAGTCAACAACTTTGTCAAACCCCCAAATTAATTCAGGTAAATACTGAGGTTCTTTATGAGTTTCAGGCTCTTTTTACGGACTTGTAGGGATGGGGATTCAAGCTAAATTGGCTGATAAACCATCTCAACTATATTGAACAGCTCTTGTTTTCAAAGACTACTTAACGAACTTCATGCAATTGACTTTCACATTACTGATGCCAAAAGTAAATTACAGGATCTGCAGACTCTTTGTATCGAGGAAATGATACATTCAGAAAGCTCTCCAACTAAGGGTACCAGTCTTGCTGTTACTGTCGGCTACCTTGTAGATGATATGATATAAGAACCAAAAAAAACATTGACAGATGTGTTTGATCCTTTGTAGATTCTGTGTAATTTATGATATTTTATTCAAGAGTTTCAGGAACACTTTTCATTTGGAGAGAGTAATAGTTGATCTAAGGCTCTAAGCTATGCCTCTAGCAAATTGTCGCCGGTCTACCTTTCTTATGATATTGGCAATGTCCAAAAAATTATGATATTGGATTCATTCTAAATATTCTTGTCTTTTTCGTAGTAGTTCTTTCTTAAAGTGAATATGTAGGATAATGTTGGCTATTCTCTGTTCTGCAGATACTAGAACCATCCCCTACTTTATTCATCTGTGTTTCTGTGGAAGCCTATGAGAGTTTGCAGGTTACAGAAGTGGCTATATATTTTCGAACTTGGTACAATCCAACATATATGTAATTTTCTAACCTGGGAAAAAAACCTTAAAAGAAATGAAATTAGAGCATGCCCGTGCCTCGCACGGGCTATAAAGCTAGTTAGAATACAATATATCAAGCACCACTTCCTTCTTCCATTCATCATCAGAGCTCGAAAAGAAAACATCCATTTGATTTGGATTTGCGGAAAACAAACAAGCAACCCTGATTGCTTCTGGTTTGGTGATACCAGGCAAGCTAGCTATCTCAGGAAGTAAATTTTTCTTTTTTTTTATCAGCCTCTGATTCACGATTCTCTATAGAACTCATGGCATTCGCAATGGTTGATAAGTGATTGCTCATTCATTTCATAAATCCTGAGAATTCGGTAGCCATATGATTAGAAGTTAAATCTATGATTTGAGCAGATTTTTTCTTCTCCGTTCCTTTTGGGGTTTTTTCTTTCTTTTCTTTCTTTATTTACTGGAAGTTGTGGTAGACTATCATCATCACTTTCATCATTCGCAAGGTTAACGATGTCCTCAAGATTGTTGACAGAGCCTTCCGGCAACTCAGAAGCCATTCCATTTGCTCGATCAATACCAAAGATAATATCTAGCTTATCAAGATAAGGAAATGGAGTCCTCCACAGCCCTCCAGCTTTAGGATGATTCTGATTAAAATTGGTACATTAGTTGAAGAATACAAATTATAAATAACTAACAATGTTCTGACAAATTTATTTACCTTGCAAAAATCATCATAAGCTTGTTTCTCACATTGTATCATTTTTGTCTGATCATCCCACTGAAAGCCGGATGTTTTGTTTACCATTTCAGAAACAACAGCATACTTGTCTTTGAACCATTTAAATTTTGACTCAATATGTGGTATAGCTTTTAACCGACAACCAGGAAACTTAGTGTTTAACATTACCTCCAAATGACTTAAATAGCCATTCTTAAATCCTCCCTCACCTTTCCATTGTCGGTCAGCACTCAAATCTAACAAACATTTAATTAAAGCTTCTTCTTCCTCTTTTTTCCAAACACGCTTATTTTTCCCTCTTCCAATAGTAGAAATCTGACTATTTGCATCCATCCTGAATAAAACACATGCCGACACTATACGAGCTCGGGTGCGGACTGGATAAAATGAAGGACTTCTTAAAATCCCCCACCTTCCCTTCAGCAAGCCAAAACTTCTTTCAATTACATTTCTTGCTCGAGAATGTTTCATATTAAAATATTCCTCTGCACTTAATGGTTGATGATCTCCCCACTCTTTCAGATGATAACAATGACCTCTATAAGGTGCTAAAAACCCCTCACAGTTAGTGTAACCAGTATCTACCAAGTAGTAACAACCTTGCAATGCAATAATATGAATTATTAGTAAAGATTAATTATAATTAAGTTAACTGACTTAATTAGTCGTAAAATTACCTTGAGGCACCTTCAAACCATTAGGCCTAGAAAGTGCATCTCTTAAAACACGACCATCATGTGCAGAACCTTCCCAACCAGGCAATACAAACAAAAATTCCATATTGGGTGTGCATACACCTAATACATTCATTGCAAGGTTCTCTTTTCTTGTTCGATAACGTGCCCTCTCCTCATTTGTCACATGAACACTAACAAATGTTCCATCTAAGGCTCCTAAACAGTTCTATAATATACAAGCAAAGGTTTATAGCTTTAAATAATAAATTTATTTAAGTTAAAAATTAAAATTCCAAATTTTATAAATGGTACCTCGAAACACTTCCATTTATCAGAATCACAATCTTCTGTTATGGGAATGGGCTTTTTTAGTAAATGATTATGCAACTTTAAAACCGCCAGGAGGCAAAGATTGAATTGTCTGCTGACACTTTCTCCACTTCTGTGAAAATATTTTCCTATTGTCCTGTTTTTTTGATGATGAGCCAATGTATACAGGAACATAGCTAAAATCTCTTCCACACTCATATTTCAAGTCCCTCTTAGTCCACCTATGTCCTTAACCATCTCACAAAGTGTATAAAAGGTTTTCCTATTCATACGTAATTCATTCTTACAAGCAATGTCACCATCATTGATTAATGCATTTAAGTTATCATGTCTACGACATTTTTTATCCCTCATTCGGTGTATACTATGCACACTTATACCTAGAGTACGTAACACCAAGTACATGATAAATGCAATATTTATAATAACCAGTAAAGGCACAAGTAGTTCATTTTGGCTCCTCCTCCTCCTCCTCTTTGTTAAGGACAATCCACATTGGTCCATTCTGTATACACATTCACATACTCAGAAATAAAAATAAATATTATGCTCATATGTTTTATGCAATTTTACGTCACTGACTATACATGAACTAAAAAATGAATGTACTCCAGTCTTTACAATATCAGCAAGAAAGCACCAAATAAGCTAGAAGCAAATAAAAGATGCTGAGGAGAAGAATAATTATTTTAAATCTCATTGTTGTATGAAAAGTATATATCTAATTAATTTTTAGTATTTATATGTGGTTGTCTTTGTCCCCAGAATTCCTGTACATACAGTTTTTTTTACCGGCAAATTATAAATTTTCTTAGCTAAAGCGGGAGATAATCATTAGAACGAATATGCCGGAGTTATATACAATGCCGGAGTTATGCTGTATTCTTAAAATATCAAAAACAGGATACAACGGACATGTTGATTCTTTCATATCAAGTTTCATACACATAACATCCAAGGCATGAGCATACAATTTTACATGGTACTGTGATTGTTAGTAACGATAGTGGCAGAACCAGGGATATAGTTTTGTGGCTCTGTGATGAATAAAGTTGTGTGTTTCAGCATAAACTAATGTCCATAAACAAAGAATCAGGTAGAATGATGATATAATAAAGTGGAGAGGTGAGTACCTGTAATCTGGCGGCAGCGTGAAGAGAGCAGAGAAGAGGAGATGAAAGCGTTATGAAACCCGCGTGTATAATCTTATACAAGGATGATAAGGACTGGCCCATACCCACCTCCCCCCAAGGGTTTGAAAACCTAGATTTTGGGGGTATGAGGAATCGGTTTTAAAATTTAAAAAAGCCCAACCAAACATAAGGTATGGGTTTAGAATGAAGTAACCCCATACCTGATTCCCCATCCCCATGAACCAAACGGGGCCTAAGAGGTTGTTTAGAGCGGCTACAAGTTGACTGGTTCCAGCAAAAGGTTTGAGCAAAGAAGTGGAGATTATGGTTCAATTAGGATTTAGAACAGAGCAGTTGGGTTAATTAGGGTTTACAAGGGATTTGGGTTCAAGCTCTCTACTGATTTTAAGCTAATTTGGTTCAACTTTAAGGTATAAGCCCTTTTCTATCTTCTAATTAAATGTTTGTAAATTTGTATGTATATTTGGTTTGGGTTCGATTTAGATGTATCTTTGTAGTGTATTCATGTTTGTATGTTTGATTTGGGTTCAATTCAGATGTATAGATAGTGATGTATGCTTGTATTTAGATATATGTTTGTTTTACTTTGTCTCATGCCCCCCTCTTTCTGTCTCACTGTCTCTTTCACACTCTCACTCAATTTTCTATCTCTCACTTTATCTCTTTCTCTCCCATGTTTCTGTTACACGTGTATGATCTGTAGGTCTAAGGCATTTACTAAAAAAGAAAAATATAAAATGTAGTTTAAGTGTGATATTTATCATATTTGATACAATTAATAATAGACAGAGCTGATTATGCTATAATATGTCTACCTCAAATAATGAAATAATAGATATAGAAGAGAGAGATGGTTATAATATGGAAATCATGATATATCTTGGTCTAATATATATATATTTACTAAACAAGTAAAATTATCAAAAATGTTTAGACTGTCATATAGTATATGATTTAGGAAAATAGGGTGCTCGTTAGGTTGTGTATGATAGTATGAGTAAAAATGTAAGTCTGTGTCTACTCTAGTTAATAATTAACATTGCTGTGCTTGACAAAATGTGGTGATGGATTACAAAGAAACCGTGTGGATTAATCTTCCAAAGTATAGTGACGGCTATATTAACGGGATTAAAACTTTTATAAAAAATGCAGTTTCTAGATTCTCTGTAGGTAATGAAATATCATGTCCTTGGAAGAAATGTAAAAATGATAAATGGTATCATGAAGAGTGATCTATAACCATCTGATCTGCAATGGACCATCTCTCTAGTACTCCTACATTATTTTGCAAGACTTGTATGCTTTGATGTTATTTTGCAAGACTTGTGCTGTTTAAGTTATTAGCAAGACTAGTAAGCTTTAAGTTATTAGCAAGACTTGTAAGGTTTAAGTTGTGTTCTTTAGTTGGTGTTGATGGATTGTAGCAGTGGATGTGGTTTATTGGTGCAAAGGATGTTGGTTGCAAATTTATCTTGAATATTGTTGGTTTTGTTTATGGGAAATGCAATATTTGAATAGGATATTTCAAATTCTTTTTGTTTGTGGTGTTACAATAAGGTCTTCTTTATGTTGCAATAGGGGTGCTAAATCATTTAAAAATATTTTTATTTTGTAACATCAATTGTGTTGCAATATGTGTGTTGTGATAGACAACACAGTGGTGGATCCCAAGTGGGCCCCACAGGTGGGCCCTGAGCTTTTTTAAATCAGTACATCTATTGCAACACAGGTTTACGTTGGTATAGGATAAAAAAATGTTGCAATTGATGTCTATTGTAACATCATTTGAGGTGTTACCATAGAATGACCCTGATGTTACCATAGATACCTATGGTTATCGCGTTACACCTAACACCCAAAATATGTTGCAATAGCCCATTTCAGGCCTACGGTAACGTT
The DNA here is from genome assembly GCF_001625215.2 of Daucus carota subsp. sativus. Taxonomy (NCBI): domain Eukaryota; kingdom Viridiplantae; phylum Streptophyta; class Magnoliopsida; order Apiales; family Apiaceae; genus Daucus; species Daucus carota. The sequence goes on from NC_030389.2 coordinate 1,403,135, forward strand.
TTTTGGTGTCTAACACTGATTTGAGGCTGCTAAAAGTCATTTATGGTGTAATGAACTTTTAAAGTTCATTCAAAACAGTAACTTAAGGTAGCATTCAGCCTCCTCTATTTTGGGGTTAATTATTAAATTGGTCACTAAAGTGAGCTTAATGTATCAAGTTGAAAACGATATCAAGATGGTCATTGAAGTCACCGTAAATATCACACAGGTTCCTCGAAATATGAGTTCAAGCATTAATAATATGATTTATAGAGTTTTACATATTATTTTAAAATGTTACCACAACCAACTAAAAGGTTATGACTTCTAGTATTTTGTGATAATATATTTAGATTTTATCAAATTTATTTTATTATTTATTTTTATTATATAATTATTTTTCTTGTTTTAATTAAAAAATAAATACCTAGTATGGATGGAAAATGAGTTTAGAGGGATATTAGATAAACCTAAAACTAAGAAAATGGAAAGGGAATGACTATTTCTACTAAACAAACGCCAACAAAAGGAATGAGTTTAATTGTTTCCATTTTCCTTTGTTAAATACCCCAACCAAACTCTTCCTTAGAGTAACATACTAATGAAACGTTCTTTATATAATAATATAATAGAGTTAAGTTCCATGTAGTCCACATATTTACTATAGTACCGTAGACCATGTATATTCTGCAACTATAGAATGGCATAAAAACATTGCAAAATGTATGAAACTTGTTATTTTGTGAAATACGTTCTATAAATATCACTATTTCATGAAAAATATTGAAAATCATTTATGTTCGACAAGTAGAACACATATGTTCTGTAATATGTAAATATGTTCTGCAAACTTAACATGTTTTGCAGAATAATGTGTTTTTCACTATTTAACTTGTAGAAAGTTTAGGATTGTCAAAATTTTTAACAAAATAATGATGTTTATAGAACATGATTTGCAAAATAACACATTTTGCAATGTTTTTATGTCATTCTATAGTTGCAGAACATATGTGGTCTACGGTACTACAGAAAATATGTAGACTACATGGAACTTTGTTCTAATATCAAAATATTAAAATATCAATTTATGATTATAAAAAGATGTAATTAAACTATTTATATCACTTTAAATATGATTCGATTGTATCAAAATTATTTATACAGTTTTACTTTTCTTATTTCACCCGTCATTACTTTTGAATTACATAATTAAATATTTATTAATTTATTATGAACTTTTATTTTAATTTGAAATTAATTCTCAACAACTCCATGCGCAAATCTATATCTATATCTATATCTTCTTAATCTATATTCTATATTCTATATTTATATATCTTCTTAATGAGTGCAATGCCCATTTAATTTTTTACCCGCGGAATACCCATGTTTTACCCAATTCCTTATATAATTTATCTGTTTTGAATGACCCGTTTAGATTAAAAAACCCGCTATATAACCGATTCCACGAGCTCATATTGTTTACTTGCCTTCTTCACGGAATTTGATTTGCTTATTTATTCTGCTGTCCTCTAATTTTGGCATTCATCTATTTCAGCATGGAAAGTGCGTGTAATCAAAGATGCATATTAGGCTATGTTTGTTATTATTCAAAATTTAAACTGAAGCTCTTTGCTTGCTATGGAAGAGTCTTTTTGTGGGTTGGTGGATTGATTTTTGGCAAAAGTCTCACCAGCCATGGATTCACGTTCGCAGCAGCCAATGATTAATTGTTCAAGCTCAGGTTTGTACCGAAAAGGCATGCTCTTCCGACAGTATTTACCGGGACTGTACTTTGCTCTCCGTGGGTGTGAGAATCATGTATTGTCTTTGATGTGCAGGTCGTAAGAGAAATAAAGAAAATCAGACAGATGGTTCACTTGCTGGTACTAGCGTAACTATAGCCTTGCATTCATCGAATGAGAACTGTACTTTAAATCATGTCTGTTTATAGTAGGAACACCATGTGTTTGTGTTTTTAATTCACCAGTGGCATGATGTTGCAGGTAGCCGTTAGCAAGGGTCTGGTAATGCTCTAAATTTATTTCTGCCGAGACGCGCTAAAAAAATTAAGAAATCCAGAACCACCGGGAATTCGTCATCCTTTGACAATATCAGCTCAGGGAAAAATGGTATTGATGCTCTCTCATTACGTAGGCTTGCTTATTTGTGGTTGATGGCTTACAATGTGTCCAACAACTGTCACTTTTTATTGTCGCAGCCACAAATCGTGTTCCTCTATTGACAGTTGATCAGATCAATCCAGTCAATTTATGTCGGAATTTCTTCCAAATATACAAATTAAGTTTGATGCTGCAGGCTCTGGAATTTTTTGATCTGATTATATTGCCCAATCTATTTTTTTATATGTAGGCACCAATCTATCTCCCCTCTCCAGCGGTCGTCGGTATGCATTGGTTGCAGTAACATGTGAATCGGAATATATTGGCAAAGGTACTGGGCAGGTCTTTTTTAATGGTTTGCCTATAAGTTTTGATTAGTTTTTGAATGTTCGTGGATGACCTACACGCATTCCATCATTGATCATTTTGCCATTTCAGTCACGGGTCGTACCCCGCTATCAGCTGTAGACCAGAATGCATCCAATCAATGTAAGTAGGGCATACCTTTTGAAATGTACGTATTAAAGGGTTTGCTTTAAGCATTGTATTGACTTGATCTGCTTAGAGTGTTACTGCACTGTGTTGCTACTGGTGTTTGTGTTGTTGATCGATGTATGGCCTAGCGAGGTGACTATGTGCAATAATTTAGTAAGAGCATCCCGGTTACTGTATAATATATATCGACACTGGTTACCCCCATGACCAATCGATCTAGTGATCTTACTTACTCCACGCCGAGTCGCAGTAGTTGATATGTTCGTTCATGCTTATCTTTTTGTTGCAGCAATCAGACGTTCTCCGTTGTGCAATGTTGATCAGAATGCAGTTCCTGGCTTTGTGTTGGATTCTACCATCACAGGTAGTTAGCAAATAAGCTGTGTTGGATTCCATTTTAATTGTCCACCTTTATATTAAAAGGTATAAAGGTATATGTAGTGTTATGTTAAGCCATGTTTGTGACCTAATTAACTGTTGGTTTTAAGAATTTGTAAAAACATTTGCCAATAAAATTAGTTCATATTCTGTAGACATGTCGTAATATGTAGTTGTGTTTTCTGACAAAAAAATTTAAAGCAGTTAAAATGTATAATCCGGGACATTGTGCTTCATCAACATTTGCGGCTATTGAGACTATATAGATATGTAACGTTCTCCGTTGTGTAACGTTCATAACTATAGTAGTTGTGTACAATGTTGTCATTTTCAATTTGCCTGGCTGATACCAGAAGTCCTACATGACTTAATGTAACTTATGAAAAATCCAATTAATTTTAGTCAAAGTTCGTTTATTCCATTTAAACAGATTATGCATAAACAGATTTAGGATAGGTTTCAATATTTTTATTTTTTGAGGCCATCGGCTGACATATAGATCTGAATAACAATGAAAGTATATGACATTTGACATCTATATATAAGGTTATCTTCTAATAAGCTGTGTAAAAACAATAAAATTTATATGTTTACACTTTACAAGTGGTTTGGCAAAAAAGGGATGTGTACAATATTTAATCATTTTTGTCGACTTTGGAGTTCACATTATTTTCCACTCAAGAGCACGAACAGACATTATTCAGGTTCTTCACTATTATTTTAGCTTTTTAAATGATGGAGAGGATTCATATAACTCATATAAAAGGCTAACTAATTTAAAATTTAAAGATTCTGCTATGATAATAAGCTTAAAATATAATTTACATGGCTCTGTTGTAAGACTTCCTGTTATATGTCATTTATTCTGGTACTTTTAATCCCGTCCGAGTTTAAGAGTTTGTATTATTTTGTGTTATATGATATTGATTTTTATATTTTTAATCATGTTTAGGTTTAATCGATTCTAATTATGTATCGGCCTTTATAATTTTGTACTACACTACTATCACCAAAGAAATTGACAGTGTCAAATAGAATTCCTTTTCTAAAATTGAGAGTGTATTAAAAAAAGTCGAAGTGAGAAATATAAATTAAAGCAGAAAAGCAACGGAAAGTGTATATGTAGAACAGATTTTTGGCAAGCAATTGTACCACAATTAAGTAGGTGCCTAAAGTAATTGTTTTGTAATAAAAGGGACTTAAAAACATGCCTGAATCCAATCTTTTCACTCCTCTGTTTGATGCAGAATCGAGTAAAGTAAAGAATTTTCGAATAAAGATGATTTATCCTGATGTTTCTTGAGAGAATTCATTACGGATACAATGATAAGAAGAATGAACAGGAAAAGGAAAGACCGCGACTTTAGCTCTGTCCAAGGAAAATCAAACAAAAAAGTTGTACATATAGCATATGAATAATAAACTGCATACTATAGCGCCCATTAGGATCTATATAGCTCATGACTTTCCACCACATGGAAAATTATATAAGTGCATATAATATAGGAATATTATGATTTAGAATTTGATAAAGACACTGATAGTAGTGCTCCTTTTTTCTTAAAAGACTGAACTAATCCAACTGCTTAGATATACTTCTATCTTGCTAAATTTGCAGAAACACAAGTATATATCCTAGCTTTGGAGGCTTTGGGCTTGGAATTATGATGGGTAAAGAGTTTCTATATGGATAGAAAGCATTGTTAAATTCAGTATTATAAGGCACATGGCTATATTCGAGCAAAAAAAGAATAAATACAGGTGGTTTTTCACGCAGTTATAATGCATATTGGTAAAATTTTGGTACTCCTTATATGCAGAGAGCTTGGGAGCCGGTTGTGGACACATGTGCAAATTATAATGGATGAGAAAGAATTATTGCTAATATGTCATTACAAAAACTCTTAACGGGAGAGGTCGGAGGCTATGCGGTTGGAGAATCAACAGTGGTTTATGATTTGGATTCCTATCAAAATTTGGAGATTCCCACTTGATCCAATATCTCCTCTGTCCACGAATAATAAATTCTAAATCGGTTCTAATTTGGAAACAATCATAGAAGTTGGTGATTTGTGCTCTACCACAATGAAATTCTACATCAGCCATGGCTTTCAGTTGTATGTTTCTTAAATTTCATTATTATTTAATTTTATAATGTCCGCCCAACTGTTTTATCAAGTCTTCTCACTCGCGTGATCCTTTGCAGGCCTAAAAATGGAAGATAACTCACATGAGTCTATTGTCTCTTCTTCGATTAAAATTCTTTGAGGCATTGTCTTTTGGTATGACATTACTTTGGTGTTTTGATATTTGTTTTCGTGTTTTTGCAAATTCTTCTATATTGGGTCAGTACAGAGCAAATATTGTATTGTTGGCATACTACTGTAGGAAGTATGCCAGCAATATTAGGCTACAGGTTTAAATCTCCCCTACTATGGTCCAAACTCAGCAATTAGTAGAATAGTCAAGGAACATATTATTAAGGAAGATAGTGCGTACTTATAGTGAGATGTGAAATATGTCAACAAGCTATAATTCTGACAGTAGACATGTATCAGCAACTGCAACAGAACCTGCAACACTACCTCCAGCAGTTGTAACGTCAGCAAGCCACTTTCTCCAATCACGGTGATAATGGTACCTAGAGTAGGTGATAGAGCACCAAATCCAGCAGCAATTGGTGGAGCGGCTAAGTCTGTTAAATAGTGTATAAGCTGATTATGAGAATCCTTTGGTTCTTTATTAAAGCTTCGTTAAAATTTCCTCAGAAATAGGGATAGTATTATTCCACCAGTAATCGCCATAAGGTTAAATGAAGGGTCTGCTGGTATGGAATGTTTTTGAGGCATGGATTCTTTCAAGTGGCTGTAGGTGTGCTGATACTGAGGTTCCACCTTTCAAGCAGCCACCCTCACACTGATCTTTTGATGTGTCTTTCAAGCATCTTTGTAGGAGCATCCGGCCTTTCATGTTTATTTTATTTGTTATCTGAGGTTCCATGGAGATCAATAAGCTTTATCTCAGTTTCTGTATACCTCAACATATCACTCATCAGTTATCACTGTCTTAGTAGCAGGAGTAGTGGACATGTCCGGGACAGGATCAGTAGAATACATTTCATCAATCTCATCATCAGATCTATCATTAACTCTTTTCAGGTACACTCCTCAGCAAGTCAGCATTTTATTCAATAAATATATATATGTAAAGATTTTTTAATTTCAATAATATGTTGATTTTTATAAACATGACGATATGTTCAATTCAATCACAGTACAGATTATTGCCTTTTAAATTTCATGAATTTAAATATATATTAAATATAAAATTTTAATTACTTTTTGTTAATTTAAATTAACATAATTTCTCACATTATTTTTTATCTTATCATGTGTAGTGCGGGCATAACTCCATTACTAAAACACGAGTTTGTTAAATGTGAAGTTAAGTTTAGCTTGAGTGAAGAAACTTTAAAAGGTTTTTAAGATATTTTTTGTATACTTTTCAGGGACTTGCAAGCAAAACTTTTTTGTATTCTTTGGTGAGATCATAGGACTTTGGGTCGGGTTTCGTGAAGGATGAAAAAAATACCCAGAAGGTAGGTAATTAGTTTTTCTGTAGTTTTGGAATAGTTGCTTGGGTTTGATCATATTAATACAATTCTGTGAGCTTTAACATTGAGCAATACAAGACATGGACATTGCAGTGAAGTCGGCCATATAATAATTCTTTTCTATTTTTAGTGCATTGTTTTAGCCAGAAGCATATGTACTTAACTGTAGGATTCAGTAGTCATGCAATAATCAGCTCATATTTTACTGGACTCACCTTCCCACACTAGACTCATGCATTACAATCTTTTATCTCACAGCCTCTTTTATGGATTCCAAGCTCAGCTTCTCCGATAACAAGGAGAATGATACCGGTAAATTTTCAAAAATAATCTTCCCCAAAGATAGCATTGTGGTGTTTTAATCTATTTGTAAGAGTTTGTTTTTGTTTAATCCCTAATCCAAGAATCTCCGATGCAGCTCGGAAATGGTGCTGGACTAAAATTTCGAATGAAAATGCACTGGTAAATGTATGATTTACAGACATTAATTTTGTGAATATATAATATTATCTCAATAGAATTCCAACATTTATACAGCGCACATGCGAAATTCCCATGATACTGCTCTCGATAGGTATCTGTATGATCGGATGATTAGGATTCAACAAAGCAAGCGTTCAACTTCGCATCCAGATTCAGTGTTGGATAAGCCAAATATTATTAAGAACTATATTTCTATGAGTTGTGGCTGAGCGTCTTGGCTCTTTACACTCGATAGTGATGTATGGCTTCCTGATTCCTTATATCTGTTTAATGATTTTGAATTTTAAAAATCTTTGTAACATTTAAACTTAGTTGCTTATCTAATGTACAAACATTGGACGCTTCGTGTCCGTGTCCCTGCCCCCTTTCTCTTCCTTGGGCTTTGGGTTTTTGTCCAACTTCCAACTCAATATCTTAGTCATCCTTCTTTTCGTTTATTTTTTAAATTTGTCCACTTTGTAGGAACTACCGGTACACACTATTGTAATGCCTGCTAAGTGGAATTCTTTACATCAGATTATAGCTGAAGGCAACCTGTACATTGTGTCAAATTTTTATACTAGGCAAGCAACTCGAGGACTTAGGCCTGTTTCTACCCCCAAAGTGCATTGTCTTTACACAAATGATCAGTGTTGAATTAATAAATGAATAGGACTACACTGTACCACTCAACATATTTGTGTTTGTAAAGATTGACGACCCGTACGATGTTTCAGGCAATGGTTGAGGTTCCCGCAGATACTATTGTTGTGTTTGGTTGAGAGGAATGAAATTTGTTAAGAATGGAATGAGATTAGGAATGGAATGGTGAGAGAATGGAAAGAAGGTTGAATGGAATGATCAATTCAAAGTTTGGTTATTTTTTTATGATTGGAATGGAATGAATCATTCCATTCATTTGAGTTGTTTGGTTACTCAAAGGAATGGAATGATAATTAATTAATATTTTTTTACAAATTTTTCCATGTAAAATCTTAACTTTCAGAATATATAAATTAAATACACAAATTAATTAATTTCATGTCAATAGCATACTTCCCAATTCATTACACAGTCAGTAGTACCTAAATCAACTATGATAAATATTAAAAATTCACAAATAAAATCCAAACTTTGGCCACAGCCAGTTCTTCATAATTTACAAATAAAATACAAAATTTGTGAAGTGAATACGAGAACACCGGAGAACCACAACACCTCTAGGCATTATCCATATGTAGAGCTTATCCTCTACCCTGGCCACGGGAGGTAGCGGCAGATCATTTACCAGATAAACTCTGGCTTGAAGTTCCTCTGCAGATAAATTTGCGATTGAGCACTTGCACTGTCTGAAGATTTGTCAAGTTACCAATGCTTGGAGAAAGAATACCAGATAAAGTCTGGCTTGGAGTTCCTCTGCAGATGATAATAACCAAAAAAAAATATTTACCCCATTGTACTAACATTACTATCTACACAATCTGTCACAGGATGAATAATGACTACCATTCAGAACTACAAGAAAATTTTCATGCATTTAACAAGCATTAAGTTTGCTGAATTTCATGAAACTGAAAGCAAGCAGAATTAAGGAATAACATACAGGCCAACGACAAGATAATCAGGTGAACAGGTGACCATTGTCCAGCTACATGGATCAGCTGCATCAGAATCCCACTTTGCTAAAACCCCATGAGGATCCTTCAAAGCAGCTTTAATACTCATCAAAGCTTGCACTGCAGTAAATGTATAATAAAAAAGAAATTAATTACCTTCAAGATTGACTCCTTTAGCAGTAAGCAAGGAGTTAACAGAAGTCCATAAGCTCAGATAAATCACAAAACAGAACACATAAGATAAAGGTAATATACATTCTGAACTTCCTCTAAGATAAAGGAATATGTTACCTCGGTCAGACATCACCAGAATCTTATAACCTTCCTCATTGGATATATCTTAACATTGTAATTATCATAACAAGAATAATATAGACACTAATGAGTGAAAGCTGCCTACATTATCCAATATAGACACTAATGAGTGAAAGCTGCCTACAGAGTAGATTAAAGTACTCCCTTACCTGGCCAAACTGGGGATGGGACAGTCAATTAAAATATTCCGAGTTCTTTAGTCATGAATCAACACAAAGAAAGATGAGATCTTTACCTACATTATCTCTCAGTTTTAACAACAAGATTCATTTGCAAATATGCGCGTAAATATTTAACAGTTTCTGTGAAGTACCAACCAGGTATTTAAGAAGATAAGATAAAGTACATTCTGACTTCTAGTAAAGCATATCTTTCCTGGCCTTGAACATAAACCTGGACCTGAATGTTGGACGATAGACATCGAAGAATAGACGATATTGCAGTTTACAAAATAAGTAAACAGGCACTCCAGCTAAACAACTGACTAGAATAGCAATCCACCTGCCCTTTGAATAAAAAAGAAAGAAGCTGGAGCTAAAAGCAATCATCATGGCAGTAACACTATAGACTAATTCAAGATTTTATCAATAATATTGTAACACTATAGACTAATTCAAGATTTTATCAATAATATTAAAACTGGAGTAAAATAATCTCGTGTTGATATTATTAATCCAACAACTCAACTCATCAATTTTGGCTGACAAGCACCATTCTCTGTTAAGATCAATTATTCATGCCCTTGACAACCAACAAGAAGAATCTTATCATATAGATGATCTAAATAACATATAGATGAGCAATAATGTCACAGCATGATCTAAATAACATATGGTTGGCTATCTTATCATGGACTGGGATGTTGCCTCAAGTACACAAGAACCTACAGCAATGCGTACTACAGCTACAAGAGAGATTGTAGAATACTAAAAAACGCGCTCTCAAACTAAAAAATAGCAATAGACGAAGATTCTACTTGGCAAAGATCAATATGATTTCTGCTTGAATTGTTTATGCAAAATAAAACCAATAAAAAGACACGCTCTCAAATAAACAGAATTGCCGATTATTCCATCTCTAGCAGGCCTGAAGACTATATATTGAAACGTACACAGTAGGCCTGTTTCCATAAACCTTTTTCTAATTGAACAATAAGAATCAATCTACCCATCACATTACTAGAGCAGCAAAAGTTGACAAGTACAGAAAAGTTAGTTATGTGATAGATCCAGGATCATCTTGAAATCTAAAATTAATTTGCAATTATCAAGTTCCACAGTTTACTTTCAGCATACAAAATAATTTACTCAACATGATTATAAATTATGATGACTAGCCAATTTTGACAGTTTTTAAAATCATTGATAAAAACAAACAAAAAGTATATAGTTAGAAAAACAGACCTTACTGATCTCGAATTGCCATAAGCCATGGCTGCACTCTGGATTTCCCCGAGCTTCGGTTAGAACTTAAACTGCAGTTTCAGCAAAAGTTATGTTCTGTAAATTTAAGTGAAACCATAAATCTGATAAAATTTTATCTAAATCGATAGATTTAAAACCTGTTTGGATAGATCAATCGAAACTCCAAAATATCTGATTGAGTCTTAAACTTCGTCTTCAATGGAGATGAATTATGGATTCACAAAATTTTCAGTCGAAAAGAGAAAGAGAGAGTGTAGAGAGGGGGAGAGGCAGAAAAGGGAGAGAGAGATGCGAGGAAGAGAGAGATTCCGGGAAGAGACAGAGAGATGAGAGAGAGATGCGAGGAAGAGATGCGAGAGAGAGAGAGAGGCGGAGAGAGAGGCGAGAGAGAGGCGGAGAGGGAGGTTTGTGAGAGAGGCGGAAAGGGAGGTGCGTGAGAGGCGGAAATGGAATGGGCTTAACCCGCACTTTCAAAAATGAATCGAGTGTTGGATTAACTGATGGTAGGGGAGAGCATGGGCCGGTTCGGCTCGGTTTCGGGATAAAACCGGAACCGGAATTATATATCTCCGGTTTTTAAAATCGAAAACCGCAACCGCCGGTTCGGATTCGGTTTCGGTTTCGGTTTTAAAAAGCCGGTTCGGTTATAATCGGTTCGGTTTCGGTTACAAAACCGACAACTACAAAATTGAAGAAATAATATAAAATAACACAAATTGTTGCAAGCAATCCAAAGATAATAATAATCCAACAGTGAAATTTAAAGTTTCAACATAGATAATTAGTCATAAGAGAGTGCATTCTCTGTGCTAAACTAAAAACAGACTACAGAGTGCTCAAACTTAAGTCAGTTAATTTGTAATTTAGCAAGGCCATCAGTGTTCAAGGCTTAAGTCAGTAATCTTGTAAATTACAAGATCACTTAAGCAATGCGAATCAAACTTAAGTACATAATTTAGCACTATAACAGAGTGAACTATAATAGAATTAAAATAACTTAGTCCAAAATGCTACCAGCTCAACTAATACAAACCTACTGGACAGCTTTTAATTTCTTCTGATGCACCAGTTTTATGTTTGATATAATCATATAAAATATACAATAACAGGGCAGCAACCAAACTAAGCAAGAGCCAAGACTAGCACTAATTTATAATAAAATTCACATATCAGCAAGATTAAAAACACAATTCGATTTACATGCACAAAGATGAACAAGTAATACAAAATTACAAGTACAAATAAATTATGTTTTATTGTAGCTAAACCTGTTCTGCACCTTATTATTAATTTGCATATATATATTTTTTTAAATCTACAAATGTTTATACTTTATTATATAGATTATAAAAAATTATATTTAATTATTTATATTAATAATCGGTTCGGTTCGTTTTTTTCGGTTCGGTTTTGAGATATAACCGGAACCGAACCAATCAAAACGGTTCGGTTTAATTTTTTCGGTTTCGGTTCCGGTTTCGGTTTTTGACGGTTCGGTTTTAACCGGTTTTTCTCGGTTTCGGTTTCGGTTCGGTTTCAGATCGGTTTTTTGCTCACCCCTAACTGATGGATAGGAATGAATAAAAAAATGGGCTATTCCATTCCTTGGGCCAACCAAATAGAATTTTTATTTTTTGGAATGGAATGGCCCATTCCATTCTGGGCTAAAGTCATTCCATTCAGGCCAACCAAACAGAGTGTATAGGTTTTCCTTTTCCATGTGTTACTCTTCTATGCAGTGCCTTAACATTTTGGTTGGGTCTGAAAGATAAAAAGTTCTTTTGTTGGAGTAAAACTCTCAAATATAATTTTTAAATTTTTAAATTTAGACAATAGTTATTTAAAATTTATAATTCTGATAATTAATAACTATGACTTTTTTAAAAAAACCATTCATTTAATATTACGTTAAAAAGTAATATATGTGTAAAATGAGGACATTTATCAAACGTCTATCAAATGTACATCTTATTGATAATATTTCATAATTTATGTAAAGTTTTTGGTAAGTTTGGAGTTTTAAAGGTTTTTTCTGAAAATATTGATATATATTGACTCACCTGAAAATATACATGTTAAAAAAATATTTATGAATAATGTTAATATTATTAATTTAATATATTTGTTTCACTTTCATTTTAATGAAATTTACCCGCACGCGAAGCGCGTGCATAATTCCCTAGTCATACTTAATAACTATTTTAGAATTTAGAACGAAAATTAAAACATCGCTGGTTCCTAGGGGTGTACACCGGTCGGTGAAACCGACCGAACCAACCCAAACCGACCATATTTCACCCGAACCAAACCGGATTTTTTTGACCCGATTGATAATTGAATTAAAAAATGAGTAACCCGATTTAATTGGGTTGGACACGGGTTTCGGTTTTTTTTAACCGATCCAACCCAACCCGATTAAAAAATATTAAATTACATATAAAAATTGTTCACCCCACCCCAATAACCCATAATACATTAGCCTAGTCCATTTAACTAATTGTTCATTCGTTGTGCTTTGCTAATTGTTGATTTGTTGTGCTTTACTAATTGTTTCTATTCAACTTAAATTTTAAATTTATTGCTGTAATTCTGAAGTTTCTGGTATCGAGCTTAACTTAGTATCGAGTTTTAATTGTTTTAGTCACTAGTACAGGTTTTTTAAGATGTTATAAGATGTTATAGTGCCTAACTCATTTTGTATATATTAGGTATTTCACCTGCTTGCTGTAATACATTCAGTTAAAGTTTTATCTTTTGATTTGTCGAAATTTGATTTTGCTAGATTATGAAAAGGAAATTATTTTATATTTCATAACCCGATCAAACCGATCCGAACCGAAGTAATACAAATTGGTTTGGGTTATGAATTTAATTTTTATGATTTGGGTTGAGAATTTGAAAACCCGATTTAATTGGGTTGGGTCGTTAAATTTCTTTAACCCGCCTAACCCGAACCGTGTACACCACTGCTGGTTCCCAGAAAGTGGCCTAACCGGATTTCTTTCATTGTACACTGACACACGCAGCAGGAGCAACTCTGCAACGATCAGTGGTTTTAAAAGTATAATATATATATATATATATGTACCTCCACCCCTATACCCTCTATCTTCTCTCTTACTTTACTACTAATCTGTTAACACTCACTCCATTCCATTACAGAAGAATCAAAAATCAAGAATCATTTTCAAGAATCAAGAAAATGATGAACAAGGTCTTGCTGAAACGTTTCTCCACAAAAGCTAGTCCCGCCACCATGCACCTTCCCGGTCACTCTCCGGGTCAGTTTCTTCCACCTCTCCTCACCACTCCACCCCAACCTGTGGATATGATTACTGCACTCCCGTTAGTCTCTTATCAAGACAAGCTGGAACTCGAAGTACCTGATGGTAACTTCTATCTTTCTCTCTTTTTTTTTTTTTTCTTTTTTTTTTTTATGTATGAAATATCAGTTGCAAATTTATAGAGGGAGTATATATTTGCATGTGTCTTTATGTAATTAGTTATATATTTTAGTGTGTCTAATTAGTTTATAGGTCTTCAATTTGTATAAACTCAAAGTTATGATCTGCTTGGGATCCTGGCCATGGAACTCTAATTAATTTGTGTATGAGGTTGAAATTTTTCGTATACGTCGTACAACTGTGAGGACTGGAAGGTGATGGTTGTACGTGGCATAATTAGGAGGTGGTATGTATGTTTGATAGGTGTAAGGATTTTAGGGAGGTGCAAAAAAATTGAGAGTTACCATTATACATATTGGGGGTTGGTATTGTTAGGTTGTGGGGAAGTGGTGGTACTGGGTGGGGTTCTATTGTGATGAGGGAGGCCAGTAGAAGCATTTGTAAAATGGTGCAAGAAATGAGGAGGAATATGATTGTGAAATTGTGGTTTTGTGGGAGGTGGTAGTCTGGTAGAGGCATATTAGCAATGTGAGTAGATTTTGGTGGAATAGCGTGTGTATGAAGGACTGTAGATAAAACATTACAAGTTAGAGGTGGAATTTGTGAGTTGAGGTTAGGTACCTCTTGTCAAAAGTAGATTGGAGTGCAGAAGCTTCATCTATGCCGGTATCATATCCGTTATTACCCACCCGTTCCTCCGTTCTGCCTTCAATATCTAGAATAAATTGTTTAAGTTCTGCAAAATTGCTATCTACTTTATCCATCCGTTTGAATCCCCAATCGTCCATCCCCACTATGACTACGAGTTCTGTCAACCGTAGCCACAGCGGCATCCGAGGTTTAACCTGGCGCTGATACCAATTGTAACTAGCAAATCCCAATAATAATCAGGAATGAACAACAAATAGGAAGAAACTACTTAAATGAACAGAGCAGAATGAATAGAAAATGTACAAGTCTTCATTTAAAAACCCTAATTAGAGCTCGTTAAACAAACGGTTATGGCTGAGGATGAAAGTTCAGATATTAAAGAGTCTTCACTTACCCAATAACCAAAGTCAGGTAAAAAAGATATAATGTAGACTAAGTATTCTAACATCATCGTCGCCATCCATTTCTTTGTCCGTCATCTGAGCAATTTTCTACCCCAACCTATTTAAGTATAACATGGAAGAAAACAAGGTTCTGGACTACGGGACCAGGGAGTGAACATTATGCAACTAATTGAATCTAGAGCCCCTTATTCACTGGCATTGTCATCACTTCTTAAGAAAACTAAAGCCTTAAAGAAGGAAATGTTAAACTTATATGTTCTTATAACTAGGAACTATAAACAACTAAGTCTCAGATTGTGTTCTTTATCTGATATGCATCCAGGTACATCTTCTAAGTAAGTGATTTTAATTAGAAAAGGGAGGCAAAGTACATCTGTGACCTGTACCTACTGCGAAAACAAGGAGAGAGGCCATAGCCCTTTTGCCAGACCCAGGCTCTGTAGTACAGAGTTCACACTATCTGCTAAACTTGTATCACAGTAAACAATATGTAAAACATAACATTCACACAGATTGACGTATGCTTGGAACAACTCTCTTGTTATTATTTGATAATGACCAAGTACAATACTTAAAGAGAAAATCAAATAAGGAAACTACCACCCTCAGACGCTACAAACTAGGACATCAGCTAACAGGCTCCTAAACATACTCCATTAGACTCCTAAACATACTTACTGGATTTATTCAAAACAAATTCCTAGATAATCTTCAGACACGTATGACCAAATCAAGTACCATAATACTGACTAAATAAACAAGAAAAATAATAATGTGAGTTTATAAGATTATAGCCAACATTTCCCCCCTTAATCTTAAACTCTCTTGGCAAGCTCCCTGACTCCCAACAATTTTCTCATTCTCTCGAACCTGATGGCTGGCAAGGCTTTAGTCAATATCTGCACGCTGATTTTCACTGGACACATGCTTGACAATAATCTCTCCACGTTCAACACACTCTCGTATAAAGTGATATTGAACATCAATGTGTTTGCTACATCCATGAAAAACTGGATTTTTCGAGAGATCGATCGCAGACTTATTATCCAAATACAAAACAACTGGCCCAATAGTTTCATCCGTCACTTGCTCCAATAACTTTCGCAACCATATACTCTGACATGCTGCAGCAGTTGTAGCCATAAACTCAGCTTCACAGGATGATAAAGCTATGCACCTTTGCTTCTGCGATACCCATGTAACCAAGCTTTCGTTTAAGTAAAATACCATTCCCACAGTGCTTCTTCGATCCTCAATGTGGCCTGCATGATCACTATCTGAGTATCCTTTTAATTCATTATTTCCATTCTTCCGTGAATACACCAGGCCAATCTCTTGAGTGCCTTTTACATACCGAAGGATTCTTTTGATCACATTCATCTGCATGATAGTTGGAGCTTCCATAAATCTGCTCACAATACCCACCGAAAAAGCTATATCTGGTCTGGTATGCACGAGGTACCTTAACCCCCCAACCATGCTTCTGAATTTTGTTGCATCAACTCGTACACCCCCTTCATCTTTAGTCAATTGTTCCTTTGGATCCATGGAAGTTTAGTGGGATTACAATTCTCCTATCCAGCCTGCCTGAGAATTTCCTTGGCATAACCACTTTGCTTCAGCTCAACAAACCCATCTCCCTACTCTACTTCCGAACCCAGATAGTAAGTCATCTTACCTAAGTCACTCATCTCAAAGAAACTATTCATTTGTCTCTTGAAGCCTTAGATGTCTGACACACTCGACCCCGTGACCAGAAGATCGTCAACGTAGATAGCGATAATCAAAAATTCCCCTTTCTCTCTTCTGGTATACACAGCCTGATCATATGGGCACCGTTCAAATCCAAGTTTTTTAAGGCAGTTATTTAGTTTAGCATACCATGCACGAGGCGCCTGTTTCAACCCATACAATGCTTTGGATTATTTATACACCAATCTTTCTTGACCTTTCTTCAAATATCCTTTAGGTTGTGCCACATACACCTCTTCGTGAATGTCTCCATTAAGAAAAGCAGTTTTCACATCCAAGTGATGCACTTTCCAATTATTCTTAGCTGACAAAGCCAACAGCAACCTAACGGTCTCCAATCTCGTCACAGGTGCAAAATTTTTTTCATAATCCACCCCATGTTCTTGAACATACCCTTTCGCTACTAACCTCGCCTTGTGTTTCACAATTTTTCCGCTTGCATCTTTCTTTAACTTAAAAATCCATTTAGAATCAATGATGTGTCCATTTGGCAATTCCGTTAAACTCCACGTGCCATTTTTCTCTATAGATTCGAGTTCTCTCTGCATTGCCAGCCTCCAATCCTTTTCGTTTACCGCTTGTTCATAACTCTGGGGTTCCTTTACTCCCGTAAGCATTAATTCTTCCTCTGATTCCACTGGTTCAGACACATTATAAATGTCAACCATGGACATGTAACGTTGAGGTTCAGCAGGACTTTCATCGTGATCTTCCCAGTTTGCACTAAATCTTGGCGATTGCGATGGTTCCATATCTTCAGTACCCCCAGGCTCTCCATCTAAATCTTGTTCAGTAGTTCCTTGACTTTCTTCGTTTTCTTCATCGAGGTTCAGTACAGAGAATGTTCCCAGGTCATGCTCATGACAACTTCTGTCTTTCTCCCACTGCCAGCTTCTATTCTCATCAAACACTACGTCTCGGCTAACCATCACTTGTTTACTTACAGGATCATACTATCGGTAAAGCCTTAGTGCCTGGTTCCCTTCCTAAGTTTATCACCTCCATGCTCCTATCATCCAGTTTCTTTGTGTGAACAGATGGAACCTTCATGTGTGTCACACCCAAATATGCGTATGTGACTGATGTTCGGTTTGACCCATCCATGCTTCGTATGGAGTCTGATTGGAAACAGACCTTGTTGGCAATCGATTCAGCACATATACAGAGTGTCTCACAGCCTCTCCCCAAAACATCATTGGTAACCTCATCTGCTTTAAGTAGCTGCGAGCCATCTCTATTGCTGTTCTGTTCCTACGTTCCACCACACCATTTTGTCGGGGCGTATAAGGAGCAGTGTAATATCTCTCTATTCTTGCTTCTTCACAATACATTTTAAACTCTGTCGAAGTAAACTCCCCTCCTCGATCCGTCCTGAAGACCCTTATTTTTTTCTTGTCATCCTCGACTTGAGCTCGAAACTACTAAACACACCAAAAGCTTTGTCTTTACTCTTTAACATGTACACCCACATAACTCTCGTAAAATCATCAACTAACAGAAAAAAGATTTGTTTCCACCAGGTGTGATTGGATCAATTGGACCACATAAATCTCCATGTACTAACTGCAGAGCTTGTGTTGCATTGATACTCGACTTCTGTGGAAAACTCTTTCTGACTTGTTTTGACTTCAGAGTTCAGACACCCAGTACACACTTCATTTGACAAGCCTACATTGGGAAACCCATGTACCATATTTTTCTTGTTCATCAGAACCATAGATTGATAATTTACATGCCCCAAACGTGCATGCCACAACCTAGACACCTTCTCTAGACACCTTCTCTGTTTTAGACAATAAACACCCTGGTTTGACGGGTTTTGCAATTAATATATATAAACGATTTGGCGAGCGTTTTACTTTCACGAGAAGTTTTCCTTTTTCTTCAAACACCCACAGAAAATCTCCCTTAAGAACCACTTTATTCCCATCCTCCGACATTTGACCCAGGCTTATTATGTTACTACAAAGTGTGAGAATATATAATACCTCATAAAGCTTTCTTTCTTCTCCATTTTTGCATCTGAAAATAATCGAACCCTTACCTTCAATCTTCACGGGTGAGCCGTCACCAAACTTCACCAACCCAGTGATCCTTTGGTCTAGTTCAACAAATTTTTCTTTATCACCAGTCATATGGTTGCTTGCTCCATTGTCCAGGTACCATAGGCTTGAAGCTCCTTCACTCACTTTAACACCACTTGCTAGCATTGGTTTTATCTCTCTTGTTATATCTTGTTTTGTATACATATCTGCATATCATATATTTATCTTAACATTTCTTATGCAGGAGGGATTTTTCTTGATCTGAGGCTGGCGACATGCCGTGTTATGTGTAGGGAGCCTATGCATACCACTATCCCAAACCTCCGGGTTCATAGCTTAAGGACCTCAAAGATTCGGGACTTCAAGAATGATATGTATGTGACGCATCTGAATAACACTATCCATACATTTCCTAACAACATCGTGAGGTTAGAAGATGAAGCAAATGAGGTATACTTTTAATCCTTTCTTTATATATTAAACTTCTATACCAATACTAGTACCTATAGCCAGGGGTGTACGGGGTTCGGGTTGGGCGGGTTGGCGGAATTTATCGACCCAACCCAATTAAGTCGGGTTTTCAAAATTTCAACCTAATCCGAACCGTATAAATTCGTAACCCAAACCAATTTGTAGTACTTCAGTATTTATCAGTTTGGATTGGTTTGGTTGGGTTAATAAATATTATAATCGCCGGTGTCAAATAGGTTTTCAACATCCATTTTTTCACACTAAAAATTACTTTAACAATTTTGTCAAAAACATAAAATTGAATTCAGTTAAAAAAATAAGTGGTAACAAATAATGAACAAATATATTCTTGAATTTAATCTCATATTCTCATTCATGTTTGTTTGCTACTTAAACGGATAAATTTAAAGCCATAAAATACATTTACATAACAAACAAACAATATTCATGTTTGTGTGCTCCTTGACCAACATAATAATGAATTTAATCTCATATTCTCATTCATAAATTTAATCTCATATATATTTAAATAGCAAACAAAAATTACTATATTAAATTTAAGAAGCACACAAATACAATAAAACTAAATAGACTAGGCTAATATGTGACGGGATTGATAAATTTAATATGTTCTCATCTTTTTCAATCGGGTTGGGTTGGATCGGTTTATAAAACTAGAAACCCATATCCAACCCAACTAAATCGGGTTACCACATTTTAATCCAATTACTAATCGGGTTAAAAAAATTCGGTTTGGATCGGACGAAATATAGTCGGTTCGGATTGGGTTGGTCGGTTTCGCCAACTCGTGTACACCCCTACCTATAGCAATACTAGTCCTAGGAGTATCAACACACTGAGTGAGACCTGTACTAACACTCACAACTTCATAGGCAAAATCGGATTCTTTGATCTTTAGAACTTTTTCTGTAGCAATTTTAGAAAAGAGTTTCATTGACATCTTAGTTACAGGATTACACAAAACTCACTTTGAAAATGAGTTGCATGATTACAGATAACCTTACTATAGGGCAAAGCGAGACCTGAGACTATTACCAGCTACATGCAGACAAAGCCAAACAAACTAATAACTTACTACTACCTGCATCTTGGAACCAGAACAACTTCCTAGAGCCAACTGGGGAAAATAGGTACTACTATAGATGAGAATGCAAAGTCAAATCCAAGATGAGAGCATATAGTTTCTATCTTTACCCTCTTTGGACAATTGATCCGCGATATAATTTATGGACCTCTCCACAAACACCAACCTTACTTTAGTGATCCATTTGCTTAGCAGGCCCAAGTCTGAAAATTTACATAGCACTGAAATGATGGACCAGCTTACTAGAGTCCGAGAAAATCGCTAGCTTGTTTTGTTTCACATGCTCTGTCTGTAGGAGTTTAGCATAAAATGAAGAGCTTCTAATTCCGTGTCGAAAACCGTAGCCTGAACTGCAGGACCAGAATATATAAACTTAATACCACCATCTTTGTTGTGGTTTCTTCACCTTTCTTATTTGATTTTATTTGAATATTTAGTGAATAATCAAATCAGCCATCCATTTGATTGTAACCATAATTTTCATCTTTTGAAACTATATATGTCTAGTTAAATAATATAATAATGAGATTTTCTTATATATATCATCATTAGGTCAAGTTTCCCACATTTTCTGATTTGCCTCTATTGAATGATTTCTTAGCAATTAAATTTTTTTTGTACAGATTAGCTTACGTCAGCTGAACTTTCATGACATAAATAAAAGATCTTTGTGGAGTTATTGGTATACTGATGGTCATTTCAAGAAAGACACAGGTTTCATGTCTCGTCAAGTGGTGAAGCATTCCCAGTTTTCTGAGCAAGTAGGAGTTTATGATTATGTTCCCTTGTTGCATTCTACATGTTCTGAACTATTTGATGAGGGACCTAATGACATCCGACGTTTTCTGAAAGATAACGGATATATCACAGGACAATATTATGATTCGAAGAGTTTTGCAGATGTTCTCAAGTGGTATTTCAACGGGCATGATGTTTATATCACGTTCAAACAACATCCTCAAGACTTGTACATTTATTTGGATGAGATTGCGATACTACTCCGCACTTGCGGTAGGATGATCAACCATCCCATGGTCCCGCTAATACCTGATGGGAAGTTTATGCTCCGCCATATTTAGCCAGTGATTATCTGTTTTTAAGTTCAGTACTATATGTAGAGGATGATATGCAGCAAGCATTTGATACTTTGGCATCCTGCAACACTATTTTGGCAGCCTTATTTTAGAAACTTTATTGTCAAACTTCTACATTAAGTTATGTTATATTTTGGTAGCACTTTTCATATGCCATATTTTAGGTGTTTGAACACTCTTATCAGCTAAACAAAGTAAGTTAAAAGTAGCCAACTAAGTGCTCTTCATGGCAATATCAGTTTTCTGAGCAGATTGATCAGGTTCTGTGACAAACACATAAAATTTGAAATCTTGCTCCAGTTCCTGATGCTTGAAAGCTCTTTTCTGTTGATGTTCCTTTATTCAGCTCCCCAGTACTTGATCTATCTCTTTCGCCTTGTTCTTCATTTTTGGCTTGTTATAGAGCTCCTTGATGAAAAGGTTGGCTTCTGATTCCTGAACTTGCATGAAAATATCCAGTCTATGAACAGATAAAGTTTCAACCATCACTAGGTCTCCATATATAGCTTCATTTATCAATATGGCAGTTAATATGTTGAATAACAACCATATCTTTCCTCTTTTTCAGGTTGGAAGAGGATTTAAAATGGCAACAGTACTTAATTTGCTGTTAGTAAGGTAATTTGAAGAACAGTCACATTGAGGCTTATGCTCCTGTTTATGGAGCTTCTCTGTTGCTTCTGTAGTTGATAATGTTCAGGCACAGATTAACATTGAGTGAAATTTTTGAATTAGATCATGCTACTTTGAAATCTGACAGACAAAGAATGTAAAAGATTCACACGCATAAGCGACGGAGTTGCATGTTCTGAGGGATCGGTTTTCTGTTCTTGATATATTTCCTGTCATATCCTTCCTTGGCGAGAAGAGTCTTGAGGGCTCAACGCCCTATGGAGGCATGAGTGTGGGAGTATTTGAATTTTCAGAAGAGAGCCTTGCTCATTACAGCAAACAATGGGGTAGATCAAAGCTAGTCACTACTGAATTCAGATACAACTATGCATGAACCTTAAATGAAACCAAAACAACACTAGCAATTTAATTAAGCAGTTCATAAATATATAAAATCAACTCACTGATATCAGAATATGACAAGTTGTTATTAAGATATGTATCCAGTGCAGTTTCTGAATCGAAACCAATATATTAGCTGTTTATATGAATCCCAAATTGAACTCTACATCAAATAAACAAAACATACAGTTCGTAAAAAATGATAGAGACTTCTTCAAAGCTTTGTTCACTCAGCTTCCTCCACAGCTGCTTCGATTCTCAGAAGAACAAATCCAATCACGACCCCGACTAGAGTTAAGCCATTTATCACTGCAGCAATCCTGAAAATCTCAGCCACTGCATTGCAGGTTGAAGTAAGTGCACCTCCACCTCCACTTCTCTGGTTCGAATGCTTCAGTGAGTAAGCAAAGTTTGCGAAAGATTGTTCAGTGCAGACCGGAAGGCCTAATGCCACAACATTGTTCTGAGCTTTTAGTCCACCAAATGAGTTCAATCCACTAATGTAGTTAACATTAGGCCTCTTCTGGGATGCTCTTATCGGGCTCGTGATCGCTGCAGCAATGCTGGTAAGTTTTCCTGGACATAGTGTAGCTGCCATTGATTCTTCAACTCACCACCTGAAACAAACACAAAGACTTATCAGTATTCTTGAAAAATTGGTAGTAGAAATAGAGGGAATAAATGTAAAGATGATAAATTTACTTGTATTTATTGTTATGGAGTACAGAATGATGAGTGATTATTATTAGAACTTTGTATTGGAAGAGAAGGAAAGAAATCAAGAAAGGATAAGATGGTTGGGTAATGGTTGGTTGAAAAGGAGAAGCAATGAGAGGTTGATTTTGTAGTACGCAAGCCACAAGGCTTCTTAGTTTGTGAAGTCTTCCTTATCTATAGCTAAATATTTCTATTCAGCATGCATTCTACAAAATTATCCCCCTCCCTTGCCAGCAACCTCTTGTTCCAATATCTCTCGCTCTCTTTACATGATGTCGAGAATCTGAACTCGGATAGATTAAAGACAAGTCATCCGGTGGAAAAAACGACAATTTCGAAAGTAAAAATATCAAAACCATTCCAAGTTATTACTAAAGAAAAGGACATAATCTTTATAAAAACATTAACTTCCAAGAAACAGTACTGAAACTTTTCACTCTTTCAAGCAGAGCTTAAGTCTTTTCCAGAAACATTACATAAGCAGCATAATCGAACTACATTACTGCAACAAATATTCGGCTCGAATGCTAATTCGTAGTCGAATTTCACTCCCATCATTTCCTGGAACGAATTCACAGAGGCACTTATCGTTCAGCTTGACTCCATTCCACCTCCAGAAAGCTCTCCACCCTTTCGCTAGACAGGTCCGTCCATCACCCCATTTTTTAACAGCTACAGGCCATGTCCTCCCTTGTTCATCGCAAACATCTATTTTTTTCTGGAAGCTTCAGGTTGAAGTCCCTGATCACATCCATCGGGACACGCTGCAATATCTTTGATTAGTATTTTGCAAGCAAATTCAAACCCAAATCCTAGTGGAAAATTTGATTTCTAGTGTAAATAAATCCAAAGAAATGATCCTTACCAAGTCACTTTTCCGTTTCGGATCTAATTTTCCAACAAAGCAAGCTCATCATCATCCATCTCCACTCTGTTATCTGCCTTATGCTCATCTTCTTCATCTTCCATTTCTTTGTCATGGCCTTCTTCATCTACATAATTCTCGCCTTTTTCATCTTCTTCCTCTTCCATCTCGTCTGCCTCAAAACCTTCAACACTAAATTCCTTCTCACATGCAGTGACTCCAAAAATCCTAACGTCGAAAAAGGATCCCCCATCATACTCAAAAACTAAAAAGTCTCCGTACTGGACATTTTTATCCTGCACAAACTTTGTCCAACCAGCTTCGAAGAACTTTTTCTTTTCTCTCTGCAATACCTCCACAGGCCAAAAATTCTCTTTACGATCCCTAATGAATGCATTATTCGGCAACCTATCTTTCATAATTTCAGAGAAGAATGGTCGGATCAACTGCAAGATGAGTATATCATAGTCAATAACTCAATATCTTCACAAATTAAGCTTTTTAAGCATGATTTGCTTCTATTACTTAATCAATAATCATTAAAAAATTCCATTTGAGCTTTAGACATAAGCATAACAAGTTTCCAAGGAACCTCTTGAATAGAACCTAACTGGACTAAACCACCATTATTGATCAAAAAACTTACCAGTCGTCGTTCCCTATCTTCTGCAACAAAAGGCTTGAAAAACTCTGGAATTTTCTTCAATTTCCTCGATGCCATGTATAGGTAAAGACAGCAAATTATAAACTCTATTTTTTTGCAAAACGTGTTATTTGCGTCCATTTTGCTTTTAAAAGTCGAGACATGTCCCAATGAATGGTGATCAAAGAAAGAAAAGTAAATAGACGGTAAAATCGGCCTGAGCTTCAAAGCAGCAGACCTTGATCTGCAACTAGTCACCTGCATGAATTTTCCGCAAAAAGAGCAAGCTTTTCATATGGATTTAATCCTATAACTCTGAGGCCTTCAGAAACCTCCAGCTGCATTTTTCAATATTGAATTCAATCCTATGAGAAGCTGCTGCATATGGAAATGTCTGTGCTGCCCTTTGTAAAGTGACGGTGTTAACTCTCATGTGACGGTATACTTGCAAATTTGCGTTGATAATTGATGATATGAAGTTCTGTCATTATTCGCTGACACGGAATTTCACATATTAATAAAAATTATATATATGCATGTTATGAGATGAATTTCACATTTTAATAATTGTTGTTTATAATTATATTGTTTATAATTAATCAATTTGGATGTACTCTGCCCTCAAATCTTACAATTCATACTCATAAACCAGGAAACTCTTAAAGAAGACGTGGTCCAAATGTTGAAACTCTTCTATCGGATAATGTGTTGAAGAAGGCGCATTCTCAAGACAAGGAAAACCATGTTCCTGTTCATGGTAAGTCAAGTATAATAATGCTGATTCACAACTTCATTTTACTTAAGTGAAAAATTAGGAGCAGTACATATATTTGAAAGGACAAACTAAGTGGTATACTTGCAAATTTGCGTTGATAATTGATGATATGAAGTTCTGTCATTATTCGCTGACACGGTCATTTGAGATTAAATGTTAAGCAAATCAGGCAGGTTCTTTTTGACCGAGAGGGGTTTTAATAGCCTGGGTCCATGTTGTGCAGATATAGCTCGAGTTAATGATGCATCATAATATATGCAACCAAGTGGTTTTCTTGATAAACCCAACTGAAGATTAAAGTTTAATATGCATTCAGGCTTAGGCTTAATAGAAGGTTGAATGCACTGATAATTATATAATTTTTTAAGTTTCAATTAAGGTATGGGGTGTTTTGGAGAGGCAGTACTTGAAATCGTGGCATCACCCTACTTTTGATTCAATTTATAGTACTCTCAGTTAATATAATATATTTAAGATTGTTTTGAAAAATATGGCATTCATTTTGAATACTTGATACTGATTTTTGATACAATGCCTCTCTGACGTCTTGCAAAATGGCTTAGTCCTGGGACGTACAGGTCATGGACTAAATATTGAGAATCGTTTTCATGATGGTATATATCTGAGCAAATCATCATTTTTTTTTACTCAGTTTTATCTTCGAATTAATCAGTATGATTATCCACACATTTAACCACTGCAGGGACCTATACAATAATGCGTGATATATCAAATAGAGACCTCAATCCAAACCTGGGTTCTGACAGTCTCCAACTTCTATTTGGTGTTCAATCGTTTTTTGGACGTATATTGACTTCTATTTAATTTTTAAGCCTGTGTTAAATCATTTCTTGGACATATATATGCTTCTGTTTGATTGCAGTATCATGCATTGATCTAAGAAAATGATAGAATTGAATAATTGTAATATGGTAGATCTCTTACCATTCGCATTAGGTATTTTATATATTAGTAATCATCAGTATATCAAATAACTTTGTTGTGTTCCATAACTTATGTAGCTTTATGTAAAGAAATGGTAAAAATACTTTCACCATTATGGGATTCTTTTTGTATGTTGATCAGCCAAGGGACCTTCTACAACCGTAAATGTGAAACTGAGTCACAAAATCTTGGCAGTAGCCCAATTATTAATTTAGAATTTAGCTTCCCTAGGCTTATTTAGCAAAAATGATACTTTCTGAAATGCATCAAATAATAAAGAGGACAACAGTTCTTTGAAAATCAAATTCATCGTGTGGTCACATATTCTACGTATGCAATTATCAAATAAAGATAAATGCCGAAGTTAGTGTTCCGATATTTTGTAGGTTAAAGCAGTGAGAGAGGCTATGACTTTGATGGTGGAAGCTTGGAGAGAGATTCCAGATGCACTTGATGAGGTTTCGCCGCTTTCTGATTCTCAATCTTCTTCAAAAGGTATGGCTTCTTATTTTATTTTCTATAATTAGTGAATTATGTAATAAACAAGAAGATTCATATATTTCAATGTCTACTTCCACTGAATTCATGTTACTGCTGCTATCCTTTTCAATATAGAAACCTGATTCATTAATATACTCCATTAATCCAAATGTGCAAACGGAGATGAACCAGATGCATTGAGAATTGGGTCAACACAACACTTATATCTCATTTTCTGCCCTTTTTCTTTTTAAAATAAAATAAAAATTTGATATCTTAGTTTTCTTAATTCAATGTGTTTATCTTGTGGGAAGAATGATGGTTTCGCTTTGCTTGATTATTCTTCCATAGCCAGTAAAAGAAATCTTTCAGAGTTCACTGACTAGAAAATAGATTGCGCTATGTTTAGAAATCTGATAGCAAAAAGCTCATAATCGGAAAATTGAAACTGCAACTTGGTCTGAATAGTTGTTTTAGAGGATATTAATTTAGGAATGAGAAATTATGCAACAAAGACGGTTGGAGACCAATAGAGTTACAAAGCTTGAAACTAGATAGGAACTTTTCAGTAGGAGCTCTGAGAAAAATACACACAATTTTGATGGGCCTAAAGCTGGCTCAAGTTTGAATCTTTGTGATGAAGTGTCAGATTATGTGGAAAAGCTAATAATATTGTCGGAAATCATCATGGGAACCATAAAGAGAGTGATGATCATGGGAATTCAGGCTTTTTAATTTTCTGCAAATATTCTACTTTCTTAATTAGGCTTCTTTCTCCTGTCTTATAGTGTGTGATAATGGATTAATATTTTAAGTTGTACTTTATTTTTCTGATTTTCTGGTTTGCATATGCAGGCAAATGAAGATAAGCAACAGTTCATTGCTGTACATCCAGTTGCACCGAGAATTGACCCAATAATTCCAGACGCATCTTCCTATCAGAACACATATTGCAAGCTCCCTGTTGTAGACGTTTATATTCAAAGTTTTGGAGGAGAACAGAAGATAACATTTCAGTGTCAATAGAGGTTATTAGGTCAATAGCCGTGGAAGAGGACCTAACATAAGCTCACTTTTGAAAAAAGGTATATCAACATCTGATATAATACATTGTATTTTATAACATTCATAAAGTGTGATTTACAGAGTTATATAACACTAATTAAATATCAGATATGACACGTTTGTCCGAATCAACTCCAGCGTATCAACAGCCTGCATCCTCATATACATTGTCTGAGAATAGCCATATTGGTGCGTGTATATGTATCAAACTTATGACATGTCCTGTAATGTATATCCACAAGCATATATATGTGAAAACCTTTTCGTGTTGATTTTTCAGATGCCCTCACATAGACTGTTTAATTAATATTTCATATCACTTGCCTGATACTTAAAATCTTCATTGTTTACCGTATCCCTGTGGGTTCTGATATTTTTTATATCAGTGGTATATAAAAAGGACCATCTGGACAGCATGAGGACTTATCATTAATTTAATAGTGTAAGCGTTTTTCTCCGATGTGTAGCCATCACTGGAAAGCAGAGGTATGCATTTTCAATTGTATCATCTGAATTATGTGCATCTGAAATAGGTGCATCTTCATGTATATCATCTGAAATAGGTGCATCTGGTGCATCTGGGGCTAAGAATCTGCTCGGAGAATTTAACGAGGCTGATGCAGAGGAAGGTACATACATCTCATAATTTTTTGACCTGTCACCGTGATTCCATGTGTTCTATGCTTTTGTTCAAGTTGGATGATCCACAAATTACTGTTTGTTGTCTCTTGAACAGGTGACGAGGAAACAGGGACAGAATTTCAACCCGACACATGGTACTTTCTTAATTAGGCTTCTTTCTCCTGTAAATGTTATTGTAGAATTTCAACCCGACACATGATACTGTCTTAGTTATTGCCAAGATATGGATGTGCATCATTGGATTAAAATTAAATGGTTAAACGTTGGTATGTTCATCAGGTATCTTGCACAGGATCGACAAAAGTAGGGAGTATAGTAACGCAGGCCGCAGCCATGAAAATTTTTATTGTGCCAAGAAACAGAAGATTTCCACGCTTTCAATTGCCACAGGTATGTGTGTTTGAATAAGTTTTTTCAGAAGCTAAAAGAAGAGATAGGAAAAGGGAAGAAGGCCATCATATGGCTTTCGCTATGGAAAGGATGTTGTAATTGTTTTCGATAGAGAAACCAAGCAACTTTATGTTCTATCTGATTATACCTGGCACTTCATTTTCATTTGACAAGATTAATAAGAGGATATTTTGACAAGATAAAATGGTGTAAAATACAATAATTTCCAAAATTTGAAGAGTATATGATTTTTACACTCATATCTGGGGTGCACAAAATGTTATCAGTTACAAGTTTCATGTTAGAGAAGCATATGAATGTATGTTTAAAGATTCGTTGATTGTCAAAGATTCATCTGTAAATTACAGACCCAGTGACATCATAGTAGGATATGAAGTCAGATATAGAAACTTTAAGTTGCAGTCATTAATTAAGTAAATCGTAGGTAAAAGATAAATATATACAGAAAATAAAAATCTGTTTTGATACACACAAATATTAATTTATCTGAATAATTTATGGTCTACATATTGACAGTTGTAATTGTAGTTTGCGTTGCAGAGACCACATATAATGACAGTTGTCGACTGTTTTATGAAACAATAGCGTTCCAAAAGAAGCAGCTTATGATGTACTAAAGGAAGCATTACAAATGAGAGTTTTCAATTTGGCACGCTCATAAATCTTCTTTATGACGGGGATGACAGATACACACATTTCTGAGCTCAGACAAAAGATATGATCACTTCCATACCGTTGGACCCTTATCCTGTATAATGCTTAACCGCTTTCGCGGTGTCCCTGAACTTCTCAATTTATTGTTTCACCCGGTGGAAATAATGTGAAATTGAGTTCTTCGACAATGCACATGTATACTGCGTTGCTGAAACAAATGGCTCATAAACATCTGTTAGCTACATTTGTAAAAGTATGTGCAAGAAATCTTTATGCAACAACACATGGAATGCTCAAATTGGATGATTATGCAAAGTTGTCAATTCTGCAGCAACACATGGTATGCTCAAAATATATTCTATGGTGACATTGAAATGCAGAGAGATGTTTAATTTTCTAAATCAGTTATGATCTTCTGGTGTTAATATCTTTGTTTCTATTGCAGATATAGAGACAGAGTCGTGCATCATTCTTATGATTCAGGATGCTGGCCGGACCATCCTGCTATTTTAAGATAAATAGGTGAGTGGCATGCAACTTCTCTATGATGGTAAATTGAATGATGTTCCACATATGCGACATTCCATTATTATCACCTTTATCAGGTCCTAATAAAGTGGTGAAGCAGCACAGAGGAAAAAATCGAATCTAGGAATTTTTGCTTGCATTGTATTATTTGGTCTATCCATCAGCACTGTTGTGTCAAGTCTGAATTATATATAATCTTTGTTGTGTCAAATGTCAATATGCCAATAAAAATGCAAGGTTTTAGAACTGAAAAGCTGCATACTTGACCTATTTGGAGAGCGCAACCTGAATGATTTATGTTGTTAAATTTAAGAGTGTCGTTGAGATGTCAATTTGTTAGGTGAAAGGAGCTAAACAATTGAGAAGATCCTTTCACACTAGAGTAAGGGAACCAAGTTTCAGATTGGCTTTAATCCATAGTTTCTTGCTAAAGGAACTGCAACAGAAGATCTAATTCTTACTGATTTTTGTGTGCTGGCACACACGTGGCATGGTCCACATGCTGTAAAAAAATCCTGTTAGAGCTTGCATAAGTGTGTTTCCGGTCAAGATTCATGTGATTAATAATCCATATTGTTTTTATTCTAATACTTTTTTAGCTTTAGGGTCTTACCTCATAGCTACTGAAAGCATTTTCTGGAAAACAATTGTATTGGGCAGAAAGGATCAATTCAAAAGTAGTATATAATTTATGTGGACAAACATGCTCCAACATGGTAAAGTAGTGGTAAAGTACGAACTCTGTTGTTCATTGAGGTGTATTGAAACTGAGTTTTAAGTCTCCTGCAATTTGTAAATATTATCACAATATAGTCAGAGCTTGATGAATTAATCCACATATGGTTACCAATTTCTTGATATATTTAGCATCTTACATTTGACTTGCCTATAAAGCAGGTTATTGTTTACATTGTTCTTATTGGCATATTTGCCTTATATTTTCAGCATGAACTTCTTTTTTTACTTCTAGGTGTAATGCACCGCAGGAGTAGAGCAGCATGTTGATTTTATTCTAAAAATTTTAATTTTAAAGTAAAAACTATAATTTGTTCGTAATTGGTTTATGAATCTTTTTATATTGTATGTATGGTGTTGGAATACAATATAATAATAAATTTATTGGTTTCTTTTTATAGTGTAACTATACATATTTGAATTTGAATAACTGATATACGTAATCTCGGACTAATTTGTTGAAACTGGGGAAGGCAACAACCATATCCGATCAAGATTCTTGTAGCAGGGAAATCATCTAGCCATGGTTTTCAGATTTCAATTCCCGCCATAGAATGTGTACAACTTTGCTTGGTGTTTTCAGCTTGCTGATTGCATCGCGTTTTCAGGACAATTGATATGTGCATCTGATGATCTACAGTTTGTGTTTGCAGGTTTGATCTCAGCCAATATTGTCACTTTCAGGGTTGAGGGTTTGACTATTCCTCGAGATAATTATCCAAAACCTTGGACCACAGACCTGAACCGAGGAGCAGAATCCTCGGAGATTGATTTGCATGGAGGTACGATATGCGACTGCAGCATCGAATATTTTACATTGAAAGTTAAATAATTTCAGGTTATCCTCTATCACCGTTTGCCAGGTTCTGAAAGCCTTACCTGGAGGAGGATTGCGAACATATATGTCACAATTTTGGAAAACTGCTGCAGCATCACCGAATATAAAATCAACGCTTCCATAGATTTCACAACTTTTGTAAAATTGAGTGCCGTATCCAACAAAAAGTGTGTCCTCGAACCCCTCAAATCTACACTGATAAAACGCAGAAAGGTGGGAAGTGCTTCTCAACGCCATGGCTTGCTCATTGCTTGATCCAGCTGAATTTATAAAGGTTATACCTATTGCTATCAATCTCCCCTAATATATCTGCAGACTATTTTATATGATTCATTGTTAAACAATTAGGAGGAAAGGAATGGTACAATTCACTGTGGTAGTAGCTAATATAGCTTTTTTTTTTATATTAGTAGCTGATATCAGTGAATAAAGACTAATAAACTTTATATTCTTTACTGGTATTGGCAGCCACTGCTGCTATCGAGTACATATCTTCTAAGTTGAGTAGCAAAAGCTACTTCTAATCGTACGTGACTAATTTTAGCCCTATCTAGGATTTGAGAGGCAAGGTACTAATCAAGGGTTACGTTGACTCCTTCACAAAGGAGGTTACGAGGTGTCAAATTATCAGGTTGTGCTATATCACCTCTGCTGACAGCAATCAATACCACATGTTATGCTTACTAAAACAACATATTAGATATGTCATGAATATGTTATTTATATTATTCGATTATAGATGTAGGCACTTCCATGAGCTCAATCCCAGTGCAGAACAATTCTACCTGCAGGGTAATCAAAATAGTGTAAATTTTGAGAATATCTGTAAATGTTATCGCAGATTTATCTATTTTTCTGTATACTGTTGTTCCTATTATTGGTTTTAGCGCATTTCTAATTTTACTTATTTGATTGTCTCCTGCACACATGGAATTTTGTTAATGTTTTGATTGTTGCTTTCATTGATCAAAACTATGTTTTTATATTCTGTACACATGTTTACTTTTCTCTCTACAGTAGTGGTGCTAAAAACTTTGGAGTCCTTTGATGCTGCACACAATAATCCTTTGTCCAAAAAAGATCAGGAAGGCATGTTATACCCTTCACGTCTATTTAATTTATTTTACTTAGATGCATTTTATAACTTACGGTACACATATCATGCAAGGGTTCGCTAAAAGCCTTTCTATTGCGGTCATACAGAAGCCACAGAGCCCAAGAAGATTTCGATTAACAGCTAAGCCGATCATCTCAACTTCTGTTTGAAGCTGAATCTTACCTCCAACAACATTTCCGTCTTTTAACCTTTTTACAGCTACAATTTATCCGTCTTTCAGGTGCCCTTTGTAGACTATTCCGAAAGCACCTTTAACAATATTGTTCTTGCTGCTAAAGTTGTGGGTGGCAACCTGAAGTTCTCTAAACTGAAACCTTCTCAGGTCTCCAATTGATACTTCTTGGCAATATTGTTTTGAAATTTCAAACAGACGATAGTTCTATAAAAGAATTATACTTCAAAATTGCAAGTCTGAATTATCTTTAGTAGTACCAACCATTTATCTTTATTACACTTCAAAATATGCCTTAGCCTCCTCCAAAAAAGAAAACTAAATATGACAAAAACTAGGCAGATGCACCCGAGGATTGACCCAATTGCTAATGCGATCTTTTGACTTTTGACCTTTTTTTTCATTCATGAAATCCGAGAATATTCGATTGAGA
This sequence comes from Daucus carota subsp. sativus, assembly GCF_001625215.2. Lineage (NCBI taxonomy): Eukaryota > Viridiplantae > Streptophyta > Magnoliopsida > Apiales > Apiaceae > Daucus > Daucus carota. Next base: position 1,436,500 of record NC_030389.2, read on the forward strand.
TTGTTTGAAATTCAGGATTGTTTGAAATTCATTAAAATCTTGAGTTATTTAATTGGATTTTAAAATAAAATCATTTTAATATAAATTAGTTCACTTTGATGTATATAATAAATTAGTTCACTTTGAGGTATATAATAAGCACACTTGACTATACTTCAAATTTTTCCTCATTTATTTGGTTTATTTCGTTTATGTATTTTATTTTAATAATTATATTATATTTTCTATTCATTTAAAATTATTAATATCATCGAATTTATATCTCTAAATAGGATATGAAAGCTATTATTAAATGTTTTTGGATAAAGATATTAATAAATATATGAAAACAATATATTACATTTATATTATACACTCCTTCTGTTGCCCTCAATTGTATATATTGGGACTTTGGGAGAGCGGGATGTCACACACACTTTAATACTTGCGTCAAATACATTTATGTTACTTACAGTTCATATGGATAACTAACAATTTTTTAAAGTTTGGAAACTAATTTATATTAATTATGACGAAATAACATTAACAATTATGTCTTTTTTATATACATAGTCAAATTTTAATATGAACTCAATATTTCTTACCAATAAATATATGATATGATCTTTGTGTTTATTTTTTCGCGTGGATATAATTTTGATGTAAACAGTTGTAAGATATATTTCTTTATATATAAGTTCAACAGTTAATACAAATAGTTATAAATTGGATATGAATTGTTTTTAGAGAAATTTACAAGAATATATATATTTTTAACTTTTGTTTATAATTTTACTACCTCTCACTTGCACTTTTAATTCTATATTACCATTTTTTTTAATTATACCATTACTTTTGTCTCTCACTCAGTGTTACAGAAATCGGGAATCGGACCTAATCGGTCGAGCTACCGATTCAAGGATTAATCGGAAATCGGGGATTAATCGGAAGGATTAATCGGAGTTAAAATCGGGTTTCTTTTAATATTAAAATATTATTTAATATTTAGTTATTATTATATTAGCTATTTAGTAACTAATATATTTACTATATTCATAAACTCTATAATTATTCATATTTAAAGTAATATAGTATTTTAATTTTAATAATTTATCACATATACTTCGATTATTAAATATATATATAAGGATTAATCGGATTTCAAAAATCGGATCGATGACCGACCTGCAGAGGATTAATCGGGGATTTATCGGTTAAATACTTAAATGGGAGATTTTTAGAACACTGCTCTCACTTTTACTCTTTTCAAAATTAGGGCTCTCCATCGTCTCTCTCGTCTCTCTCTCAAGCCCTGCTGCATTAACTCTCTCAACAGGTACTTTCTCTCTCTCGCTCTCGCGCTCCCTCTCTCTGCCCCCCCTCTCTCTCTCTCCCCTTCCAACTTACTTTCTCTTTCTACAAATTTCACAATCAGCTTCGTTCCATTCCGTCGATCGTGCTCGTTCCTGTTCGTCAATCACCTGACTCTACTCAACTCGGTAAGTTCGCTTCTTAATGTGTGTGGCTGTGTGTCTGTGTAGCCGTACTGTTTGCGTGTTTTGAGAGATTATATGCTTGAGATGAGATGAATGACAGTACTATAGAGTGTGTGTGTGTGTGAATTTGTCATATGTGCTTGATGTTTGTGTCTGTGTTGTTGATTCAGTACAATTATGGAGGTGCTTCCACAAGTAATTGTATAAACTGACAAAATCAGTTGGGGTTATATGATTAGATTGCAATCTAGAGAATCTATTGCTGCTGCTTTCTCGAATATAGGTTCTGGACTATGTCAGCAGTTTATCATTTGGTGAAAATTTGGGGTTTAAACTAGTATTAGCTGTTTTCTCTAATATAAACGCCTAGAGTTCTATATATTCAAGTACTTTTAGAGAATTAATTACCAAGATACTTTTATATTGAGTTATATGATATTTGTAAGTCGGTCATATGCTATATTACATACTAGGATGAATTTGAACTTGTTCATATCGTTATCTTATATCATTTATACTCCTTGCTTCTTAATTAGTATGTAATTTTGTTCTATATACTTTATAGTAATCAGTTATTTGCGGTATCATGTCGCCCAACTAATTGTATTCGATCTTATTGTAGTGTGATCACACTATGTCATCACTATACTAATATTCAGCCGAAACTATTCTTTAAGTTCTAGTCGTCCTATAATATTGCAGAACTTATATTTGTACTTCATGTGTTTCTGGAAGTAGCTTGTATTAGTGGAGAACAAGTACTGATAATAATTTGGTCAAAAGAAAATAATGATCCCAAGGCAGTTGGTCCTCAATACCAGTTCCTTCTTATCTCACCCACCCTCCCTCTAACACCCTCAACTGTCTTCATAGGAAACCTGTACTAATCTATAAAATAAGTTTCTAACTCCTTTCATCTTGCAACCGGCAATTGAAAAGAAAAATCTGATAACCAGCAATCTGATAGGAGTTTTTGCTTTAGACGACAACATCGGTCACTTGCCAAGTTTAGAAGATAGCACAAGTTTCGTAACTTGGTTGGATAATGGGATGCATATGAAGAAAAAGTATGACTTCACACGCGCACACACACACATAAATATATTTGACTAGTCCCATATATTCTTATTTTGAATTTCAGTATAGGCCCCGTAGGGGCACTAGTCTTAACTGTATATTTTTATGGGTTTGTAACCATTGCAACCACATTTGCAACTTCTGCAACTATGGTTGCAAACTGTGGTTGCAAAGGTTGCAACCACATTTGCAACCTATGCAACTTGCACAAGTGCAAATGTGCACTTGTGCAACTTGTATGTAAACATATGATTTCTAAATTAATAATGTTTTCACATGTGAGATATATTGACATTGTGTATCTATACCAAATCAAGAAAAGTATAAGTGATCATCCTATTAGATTAAATTATAATATAGAAAAAAACAGTAATTTATTAGTTTGTTTCTTAATAAGCAAACATTTTGAGTTAGATATAAGTTATAACCATGATCGTGATAAATAAATCTAACTGATTTATTTCTTGGTTTTACGGTTGTTAAAATAATTTGTAAGCAGGATTTTAGGTTAATAGTCTGAATAAGTATAATTCTTATTTTTTCGGATCACTATAAATATACGTGAATTATTCGGAGTAAGAGGGTATTCAAAGCCATCCTCTATTATGCAATTGTTGATAATAATATTATAAATTCACATTTTTTTAAAACAACTTCCCAAAGCTTGATTTTATGTATTTTTAAACAATTTTAATGGGAGCTTGCGTAGCGCGGACATAATTCCCTAGTTATACTTTAATGATGAAAGAGAGCTTTTAATAATAAAATATTAAAAATCTTGTGAGAATAAGGTACATTGTAGTTCAAGTTGATAAAATATGTCCAAAATTACTATCATATGATATTTTATATTACCTCTATTTTTTAATATATTACGTTTAACTTTTTGGCACACACTTTTAAGTGCTTTGACCGGGTAGTTAAAAATATTATTTTTGAATTTTTTTTCTGAATAAAAATATGTAATCAAACTTTTAATTTAAAAAAAATCAATTAAAAATAATAAATTTTACAATTCGGTCTATAAGATGAAGTATTATATTCGGTGCTTGAACTAGGGCTTCTTCGACTTGTTCTTAGATCACCATTATGTCGTCATTTACGAGAGCTGCAGCTTCTGCCACACAAGCCGTCCTTAGAGGCTCACAGTACTCCGCTAGGTTTGGATATCCTCCTTCTTGCAGAGTCTATGTTTCTGGTACGTCTCTTTGTGATTAAAACTCTTAATTAATTCTCTCTTCCTTTCTTTCCCAATGTTACTCATATCTTTCTCTTTTCTTTTCTTCCCAGGGTTATCGGCGGATACGACTGATCAAAAACTTTTTGACGCCTTTGAGAGATTTGGGCGTGTATTGCATGGTATGTTCTTATTGATTAATGAATATGCTTTAACTTAGTCGATAAACCAACTTATGCGTCTTGCATCTAATGTTGTGTGCAATCATATGACTGGATATTTCCAGACGATATTTTCAATTGAATAAAATTGAAAATTGAAGTTATTAGAAATGAAATTCTAATTTCGGGTCATTTCGGGTCAATAGGGTGATTTTCAATTGAATAAAATTGAAAATTGAAGTTATTAGAAATGAAATTTAATTTCGGGTCCACTTCGGGTCAATCGGGTGCACTTTCGGGTTTCTGTCTCGATAAATCAGGTTTTGGGTTGGGTCGGGTTCATGTCGGGTTTCGGGTCTGATATTGCCACCCCTATTGAATATGATTTAACTTAGTCTATAACAACAATTTATGTCTTTGCAGCTAATGTTGTGTACAATCATTCAACTGGATATTCCAAGGGATTTGGATTTGTTACCTATGCTTCTGTACAAGAGGCAGCAGCTGGCATAAATGGCATGGATGACCAGGTAACTTGTACCGTAACTTCTATTTTTTTTTTTTTGCTAAATGAAAGTTTTATAAAAGAAGAGATAGAAATACATATCATTTTGAGCTAAACGTGTCAAGTGCCATGAGAAGGTTTAGGTTCTTTTAATGTTAGATTTTTAGTTATTGTGTATCTAATGTGAAAGTTTATTTTGTAATATTTGCTAAACCTATGAGGTATGATGGTGCAGGTGGTTTTACCTCGTATTGTGCAATAATTAATTCCTTTATTGGCTACTTCTTTGATAATGAGTAATGATTTGGCCACACTTAATTTTGCATGCTACTGCTCAGTTGCTTATTTTAAAACTGAGTGTGTACATTATTCTCTATCAGTTGGCAAGTAAAAGAGGCAGAAAAGTATAACCCCAAAATCTTTTACACGCTGGATGCTTCTGTCTGATTGCATTTTGTTGTATTCTTTGTTCTTATTTGTATGCAAGTTTTTATAAGTCTTTACTGATTGGAAAAGTAAAGAGGAGGATAACAGAGGAAACAGGAAAGAGATTTGTGTATATATATGTAAATGTTGAGAAGTGTAATTGAACTGAAGATTCTTTTTTAGGGGTTTTTAGTGATTGGGCTTTCTTGTTCTTTTTATTCTTCTATCTTATCTAAAGATCTATCTTTTTTAGTTCTGGAGGTTTTTTTTTGAGATAGTTCTGTTTAAGAATCAAGGGTTGTTGAAAATTTAAATTTTGGTTGAATGAGTGGAGTAAATCTGGAAATATTTGATTTTGATTATTTCTTTTGATCTGTTTGGAATTCCCCTTAAGCTTTCCAGAATCTTTTTGAAGATATGTAAGTGGATTTTGTTAAAAATGTGTTTGAATTGTAAGGTTGTTTGTTCAATAGCAAGCTGCCTGCTAATTTTAAGCTTAAAAAGACATTTTTATCTATGGTTTCATGGCATCGGAACCTACGTGGCCATCATGCATGCTTATTGCTGCAATTTTTTCTTACTATTCCGACAGTTACCTCTATCATTCTTATTAAGTACATTGTTGACACCGTGGTCTGTGCCTCTGTTTTTGTGGTCTTCACCCATTTTACATCTGCCTCTAGCACCAAGGTATTTCCCTGGGTCTTTGAATTACTTGTGGCACTATTCCCTGTGACGTATCTCTTGGAAGGCCAGGTCAGAATCAAGAGTCTCCTTGCAGAGAGTGGAGTTGGGGTTGTGGGAGAGGATGAAAGCAAGTTCACAACATTACTAGCGGTTGAGTGGACATCTCTTTTTGGTTTGTTTGCAGCAATTTTTATGCTTATTGCACTAGGAATAAAGTTTGAGTTGGCGTCACTGATGCGAGGAAAGGTAATATAAAGGAGCGGTCTTAGACATGGCCAATCTGGTCAAAGCAGCTCTGCTACATTGCCCTCCAGTCTCAGCTCTTAGTGAGTGAGAGACACTCTTTGCCCTTCATGGTTCATGCATGTATCTGTATACTTGGAAGGCCGAACCGGACGTTTCGGAAGTTGATGGTTCAAATATAGCCTAGTATCAAATAGAACAGGGGATATATTGTCAAGTTCAACGAGCGTCTTGAAAATTCTTATTAATAGTTTTTTAGTGTAGCAGTTAGTTATATTTATTGTTCCATATGACTGCAAATTTTATTCTTCCGTATTGGTAGATTAAGGTTTTTGGCTTAATTTTGGGTTGTTGGATTTATTGTGTTGCTTCTGTGCAATTTTTGCAGTTTCTGGATGGACTGGTTGTATTTGCTGCATATGCTGCTCCGAAGGTGCCACAAACTCATCCACGAGCCACGACCTAGGAATCTAGCATTTGATTGGATTCAATTTTTATTTTCTGTGTATCTGCTTATTGGTTGTCTTACATTTCCAAATATTTTCAAGATGGAGATGCATAACTTATGATCTTTCTCACTCTGTGAACTATGATGTCCACCTCTCATGTTACGAACCATCAATATTTGCAAACCATTAGAGCACCGATTACGAGTTTCATTTTGATTTCTTTACTCAATAAAGTGCTGCAATATCTTTTATGAAAAATATAACTCAATAAAGTGCTGCATAATTGTCATCACAAACCAGTTCCACAATTTCAGTGCATGAAAACCATTCATAGAGGGGTTATACAGAATTCCATACCACATATAATTATGGTCACATGAACCAGGCATAAAGAAGTTGAGGAGCAGCAGAAGTACATAAAAAGTGCAGCCTTACAATAAAAGAGACATCTTTAATACACAGAGTTAAAAGTTTCACTATGTAAACCAGAACAGCCACAAGCAAATCATTCTCTCATGTCATCCTCTGGAACACCTGCATCCTTTACACATGAAATAGAGTGTAGTTGTTCCTATCTGTTTCCGCAGGAGCAGCAAAATCAAGCTTCATCTTTGACTTCCTCTGGAGGGGCACCCTTTTGATGGCAAGCAACTGATTACTTTTCATATCACCAGCCACCATCCTTCCCACTTTGGTCCTACCCTCAAGATCCCGGTTCTAGAGTTACCTGCAAACTAATCTCTTCACCGGCCCTGGTGCTTTGATTATCAAGTTAGTTTTTCATATGCCAAATCAAACGATTGCAATTTCAATTAACTGAGCATCATTCATTTGCAACAGCTCCCGCCTCTTGTCATCCTCCATATCTACCAAATCAAACACTGTTAATTTCTATGCTTCCTCCTCCAGGATTCTCTTGACATCTTTTAGCCATTTCTTTAGTCAAGTATGGAAGCTGTAGAAACATCGAGTCAGTTTCCCTCATGCCTTGTATCACCCATTTGACTCACTTTCATAGCAAGAAGCGCCAGGCTAAGACATCCATTGCTAGAGACGACGTCAACCATCGCCTACTGGCAGAAAGAAGCACCTCTTTCTGATCGGCAGTAGTGGTGGCAAAATGTGGTTTTGGTTTGATTTTGGTTCTTATAAAATGGATTTGGTTTGGATAGATGAACCAAAACCATTTCCAAACCATATATTAATAAATGTGGTTATGGTTTTAGTTTGAATTATGGGTAACTAGTTTAGTAAGTAAAAATAAATTTTATATGATGAACAAAAGTTAATACACTCAAATCACAATATAATGAATACTAAATATAACAAAAGTATGTGTGAGTGTGTGAGTTGATGGAGTGGTTTAAGCTCTTGACTTCTCCAAGTAAGATCATATGTTCGAATCATGGGATGTGCATGTGTGATAATTAGCAAAAAGAAAAAAAGAAAAGAAAAGGAACATAATAGTGTGTGTGGAGAGTTATAAGAAATCTTAAAAGTGAGACTAAATGTGGTTAGAACCATATTTTGTGAGAAATGTGAGATTAAAAACCAAACCAAATCCATTTTTCTAAATGTGATTTCAAATGGATCCAAATTCACAATTTTGGTTTGGTTTGGATTGGTTTAATGGTTTTGCATCCATATTGCCACCTCTAATCGGCAGCAAGGTTCCCACCAACCAGTTGCCTAATATAGTGAGCAATTGTAGTAGAGCATTTTCCTTGACATGTGGGTCCGTGCATTTAGGATTATCAAAGGAGAATCTCTGGTGGCTAATTAATCTCCGTATCAGCTCCTCCTCTCCTGGTCATATAACAAGTTGTTCAAATTCGGAAGCTGATGCCAAAATTTTCAATGGACCTTTCAACTTTGTTTTAACAGTCAAAGAAGACCTAAGACGTTCTATTGTTGTGTAACTGATATATATAATAACTAGGTGTGAAGACCGCGCGAAAGTAAAAACATTTTTCGAGAGCACATTATCAAAACAAATAAGTTGTTTGTTTATAATCTTAAATAACAATATTAGTTGTTATATTATCATTTTTATCACAAGTTCCCAAACTGCTTGCAAGTTGGGAAAGTTTCCTGAAAAGGAATCTGTTCTACTTTTCTTCCAAGTATTATATCACACTCTCATTCTTTCATTTTTCATGTCAGCAATAACAATGGAAAATATGCTTTGGCAATGCTGATACCATTCAAGCTGAGGTGTACCAGAGTAGATAAATTCAATAACCAACCAAATATGCCACCTTGTAGAACACCAGTGTGGCCGAGATTAAGCTGCTGTAATTTGAAAAGATTACCAAGCTGATGTTGAACCGCTCCAGAATAAAGGTTATCAGGAAGATCGAGGTATGTGAAGCTGGTGAAAGAAGGAATGAAAACAAAATAAAAAACTTTAAAATTGCAAATTTAAACTTTTACATTAAAGATAACACATTTGTCTAAAAGTTGAGAACCAAATAAATAACAGCTTATACAATATCTTAATCAAGACAAGACAATTTAAGTCCACCATTATCCTACAATTTGCAAAGCCTCAAAGGCTGCTCACACTAAAAGAAGTCCCAAAACATTTCATAAATTTTTAAGTTAAAGTAGTTGAAGTACATCCTCTGTTTTCTCAGAGCAAACATCCTCTTTTGTATTTGGATTTTAAAGGTGAGCATTTCTCTCAGTAATACGACGGCCTCCATAACAGAAAATTCTTTCATCCATTTGACCACCCCTTCGCCAAATCTGTCTGCCCAATATATTTCGGATCAATGGCCATAAAAATCTTTACGCAACTCCTAAAACCATCTTCGAAGGCCTCTTTTATTTTTTTGTTTCTCAACAGCTCAATTGTTGGCCCTGTCGAGTGACGCCAATGCAAGAACACCCTTGAAAGCCCACAGGCCTAGAACTGAAAACAATCTTATAAATAAAAAGATATTCTTTAAAACATCAAACTTTATCTCTACAAGAATAGTCTATATCTATGTGTAATCACAATTTATTACGATTACGAACTAACAATATATAAGCAGACAAACTTAGGCACATCGTCATAGAATGAACAACAAAGTTATACAACTTATTTAAAAACATCAGTTGGGAAAAGCAGTATAAAGAAGTAGAGACTTGGTGGCCTCAGACAAAGGACGTTGTGCGAATATAACCTGGCTTTCTACTTGCTGGCACCATAGTGGTGAACTGAGCCATTTCTCACCAAAATCTTACTTGCAAATTTGCTAGCTATTAATACATTTCATGGTTATATATTCTTTATTAGATTGTATTCTAATAATTAACTTGTGTTTTATCCTTTATTATACATAAAGATAATATTTAGAAGTAATTTCTGAAAATTCCATTGACTCCTGTTTCACACTGTGCCCACTTACAGGACTTGTTCTAGGGAAAGTGACTTGTGCCTCCAAGCATTTCAAGCTCAAACTGTGAAGCCCAAATAATATAGCAGGCAAGTAGCTTACTATATGTAGCAGTAAAGACAATGCTACTATGCCGGAAAAAATTGCAAGGGCACTCGCAAAGGATCAGATATACCTAATGCAGAATAACCCGAAGGAGGAAGTTCATTATTCACCTCGATACTCAGTTAACAGTTTTTAACTTATAGAAAACCAACAACTTCAAGCAGAAAAGGATCAGGTAGAGCAATAGTAGCTAGTTGATCGTATGATAAGCATCATACAGGAAGTACAAGCTGAGCGATATGTATGCAAAAATTAAATGCCTCAAAGAGTCTGATATGAAGTTAGTTAAGTGTGTCCATATGTGGAGAGATTTTCCATAGCATATAGCAAGGATAAAGAAGCTTATCAATTCATTCTATCAAGCAATAATAATTCAGTTTACCTGAATTTATAAGCGGAAGTACAAAGAAAAGTTCGGAGAGTCCCACGAGAGAATGAATCGTGTCTGAACTGATTGCCCATACAAGATCTCCCTGAAAAGAAGATTGAAGTCCGAGAAATGACACAATAAATGAGAAGATTTCTATCATAAATCACAAGTGTTTGTAAAATAAAATTGCATGCGGAATGACTAAGCTGCAACTACGTATCACCTTGAGCTGCAAAAACATTTCATATGTGAATACAAGAAACAAATGACAACTATTATTAGGAAGGCATGAACACACAAGTCCCCTTAAAATAAGTTGAAAAAAATAATCACCACCTGTGGAATGTAACGATGGCTCTTGCGCTTAGGTTGGTGAACTGCTGCTGTGGAGCAGTCACTTAGAACAGTCTCCACTTGTGCTGGAGGTTTGTTTTTGAGCATACAGCTGGATGCCTGGATTTTCCTCACCTTTCCTTGCCTCTGTCAAATCTAAGACTTTATCCTAATCATCACCAATTAAAAAATTAAAATCCACGATAAATTAAGCATCAAAACCCTAATGAAACACAGACACCAATTCAAATACACATAGAAATTGATAAAGACAACGAACTGCACATACATAAAAATCTGCCGCTATGCTCTCCGGATAAATCAGAAGGAGATAACTGTCCACAACTATGATCATATAACATAAATCAACCCTGAAAATCGGCAAGAATAACATACATACCCGCTTTGATCCTCTAGCTGAATCCGTCATATTCATGCCGATCGGCTTTCCCCGGTGTGAAAAGATTGTCCAGAGAAGGCCATTTATAAGTAAATCTCTGAGGAGGCAGAGAGACCTCAGTTACGGAGCGGGTAACTGAAGTGCCTGTCCAAGTCCCAGGCTGAACATAACCGGTAGGCAAGCTGAGAGAAAATTATAAAAGAAATAGCCAAAAGTGCAGAGAGCAGGGATTTTGATTCAAGAGCGTAAGGAGCGCCACGTAAGCCGCCTGAGATTTTGCTTTATATAGATATAAGATATAGAGTATATTGCAAAACGCACCCCCCTGGTTTTTGCGAAAAGCACTTTTTACCCTAGACTTTCCAAAATTGCACTATCCACCCTGAAACTTTTTTTGGCGCGACATTTTAGACCCTTCCGTTAAATATTTCCGTTACCGTTAGTTACTGCTGAGGGTATGCTTGGTATTTCAGTTTTGTTTTTAATTAAATGCTGAGCAACGGTCTTATTGAGGTTGTCTTTATATACACACAATACATACAACCCCACAGCATCTTCTCTCTCTTTTCTCTTCATTTTTTTTTTCCTCTTCTTCAAATCGACTTACTGAATCATGGCTGGCAAATGTTTCTGTGGTAAATGGTTGGCAGCAAAGACGGCATGGACGGATGCAAATGCCGGACGTCGGTTTATTTCGTGTGAGAGATGTCGTTTTTTCCGGTGGTTGGACGAACCATTGTGTGAGCGTTCAAGAGCGATTATTCCCGGTCTGTTGAGAAGAATCAACAAGCTAGAAGCACAACAACGACCAGAGGCATGCAAGAGAATCGGATTTGTTGACGACACAATCGGTGGGCATATGGTCTGTTCTGAAGAAGGTGGGCGACTGGAGCTTTCGGATAGAAGCGGCATGGAAGTCCAGAAGGAGAAGTGCAGCTGCAACATCAGTCTTACTTTTCTTATCGTGACATGGATCGCAATTATTTTGTACAGTTTCTGTAAGATGCAAGAAGGAGAGGATTAGGATGTTTAGATTGAAGCTGTAGTGGTGTAGTTTGTAATGTAGTTTTATAATGAAAGCTCAGTTTCTTTACAACACAACCTAGTGGTCCAAGCACAATATTTAACACACTGACAAAGATTCCAAAAGAAGAAGAAAAACAAGTAATAATGCAAAGGTTGGCAGTTGATGACATTGAATAAAACGGATGGGGAACATAAATGTATGAGTTAGGATACAACCGACCAAGTCCCAAAATCATATCCTCAAAAGACCATACACTGGTTTCCTAACCAAAATACCATCTTCAAAACCAACATAATCCAAAAGACTACCAACAACAACAAAAAAGAGTCTTCACAAACAAACACTAGGACTTAATAGCATTTTTTTGTAGAAAATAGCATTACTTAGCAGGACCCTTCTTCTTTCTTAGTGCTGCCTGCAACTGTCCTAGTGTTGTAAACTTCTCACCATTTTTTTCAAAACACTCCACTCCCAAAGGACCTGTCTGTGCAGGTGGTTTGAAGGGTCTCACAGTGCCTCCTTGAATTAAAACATGCTTGCCATTCTTTAAGGGGCTGGATCTAGGTGACTTTCCTGCCAATTGTTTAGTCCTTGGTTGCTTTTGGGTGGCAAACAATTCATTCTGTGATTTTTGAAGGTCCTCAAGCTTCTCCCGGAGACTTTGTGCACTTTCTTCAGCATCCTTCCTTTTTTTCTCCTCATCAAGGGCCTGCACAGAAGAAGGAGATGATGTAATGTTGGTTGGATGATGGATATAGCAGATGATAATGGAATGCAAAGTATACCTTGGATGGGCAAGATCTGAGGTTGTGGCCTTCTTCCTTGCAGTAACTGCATTTTGATGGTTTTTGTGGCCACTTTGGCACCTCATCTGGATTTTCAGCTTGGTGAGCTGCTTCAACTCCATCTGATATCTATTTTAAAAAAGAATAAAATTTAAATGTGTAGATAATATTTGAGCTAGATGATAAGGTTGAGATAATGTAGATACCTTTTTGGGACATTTTCTGACATTGTGCTCCCATTGACCACAGTATGAGCACTTTAAACTAGTGCCCTGTCTTTTCAGCATTGTTGGGTTATTTGGCCTGGTTTGGACCACATCATTTTTCTTGTCTCTAATTTTTTTGGGCCTTCCAGGTGCAGTTTTCTTAATAGGAGGCAAGGGTGGTTCTTGTTCAGTTTGTTCCCAATAGGCCTCACCACTTATGGGCTCCAAAATGTGGCTATACACCTGCAAATACCTCTCCTTGCTGTAGCATTCATGAATGAAGTCCATAGGGTCCATTTTCTGGAATAAAATACATGCCACAACATGGAAGCAAGGGATCCCAGTCAATTGCCACTTCCTGCAGGCACATCTCCTCTGCTTCAAGTCCACTACAACCTCATGTCCTCCAGCTGACATGGTAACATGGTACTTGTCCCCACCATTCCACACTGGACTTGCTTTTGCAGCATCTTTAATTGCCCTAGAATAAGTGCAAATAAATAAGTGCAAATAAACAAGTGCAAATAAATAAGTGCAAATAAATCAGTGCAAAGTTGATGGAGAGACTCACTTTTCAATTTTTTTAAGTGTCTTGGTGCAAAATTTATTTTTGTTCTTCTCCATCTTACTTTTCCTCTTCTGGATCCTCACCATGCAAGTTTTGTGAATATTTTTGAACATTGTGACAATGCCATTATCTCTGTATTTGTTAATGGCATTGTTAAATACCTCGCAATTGTTGTTAACAAAAACATCTGACTTGCAGAGTTCTCTGAAGCCACTCCTAGACCACTGAGACCTTGGCTTTGCAGCCAACCAATCATAAGCATTCTTGTTCAGCTGTAAAAACTGAAATTAGTATAGCCTTAAACAAATGCAGTAAAGTTAATAAAATACGACAATTACCTTTTTCAAACTTTCCATGTTCATGTTGAAGAAATAGTCTGTAGTAGACCTAGCAGCCAACCACATTTGCCTAGTCACTCCTATACCCTTAAAATCTTTTTTCATGTTGTGATATAGATGCATCACACAAAATCTAATTTCAGCTTGGGGGAAATGTGTCTCAAGTGCATTTACAAGCCCCTATATCATGCACAGACCAAAATTTACACAATGCACAAACATCTAATTAACACAAACAAACAATGAAATATTCCAAGTTAATATAGATGATAGGTTTAGAAATGGACCTTTTGTCTGTCACTGATAAATGTGTAGGTGCCAGTATTTTCAATCCTCAAGTCATTCTTCAACAGCCCCAAGAACCAGTCCCAGCTGCTGTTGTTTTCAGCTTCAACATGTGCCCAGGCTACAGGGTACATGCCTTCATTTGGATCTGTAGCCACTGCAGTGAGTAATATACCTCCAAATGGACCTTTTAGATGGCATCCATCTAAACCAATCAAGGGCCTACATCCTTCAAGAAATCCTTCTTTTAATGGTCCCAAGCATACATAAAATCTGAGAAATCTTCTTCCAGGAAAACCATTCTCTGCAGGCTCTGTCATCAGCTTCACAGTGGAGGTTGGCATCACCTTCTTAACTTCATTTGCATAAAGATATAGCTTGCTAAATTCTTCTTCATGCCTCCCTGTTATAGTTTCTCTAGCCTTCCTCATTGCCCTGTATGCCATTGTTGATGAAATGTTACATTTCAAATCATTTACAACTTTTGCATGAAAAGATTGTAAGGGCCAACTTGGATTCATCCTTATCTCTTCTTCATAAGTCCTAGCCAACCAAGTTGAATTAATCTGTTTTTGAACCCATGTAGGTGTACATGTGTGTATGTTGCACACTGTCTTGATTTGAATATTGGTTGATCTCTGCTGCTTGATACCATAAACTTTCCAGTCACATCCAGCAGTGCAAACCCACTTTATCTTATCAGATAGATTCTTCTTGAGCCTAACCCCTCTTTGGTGTAGAATAGCATGCTTCCTCACAGCCTCTCTAAAAACCTGGCCACTGCTGAATAGCATACCCATCTCAAATTGTGGATCCTCCATATCATTTTGCTCATTAAATTCTGGAAAAGTGCTGTCCTCTTCATCACAAGAGGAGATGGCCATCCTCTCCACACTACTGTTATACTCACTCTCTGATGAAGTACTATCTTCTTCCATCTCTTCATTTTTCTCATCTTCTTTTACATATTTCTCATTAATTACACTCTCTTGTCCTTGTTCTTCTGGCAACACTGTCTCAATTTCATCTTCATCCTTGTCCTTGACACTCTTGGCCTTGTCCTTTTTCTGACTGAAATACTTGCCCTTGTTCTTCACATTGTTTCTCACTTCTTTTGGCTCTACAGCAGCCACCCTTGCACTTTCTTCTTGCACTTTTTCTTTAACACAAGGCAGCTTTGCACCTTGTTTATCCCCACCCTTTTCTTCAATAATTTTTGTTGGAGTACCCTTCTTCAACCTCCGTACAGATTTCTTCTGCTTTTCTCTCTTGCTAGAGTTTTCACCTCCCTCCATCTCATGTCTCTTGCCTGGTTTTTCAATTCCATCCACCTCACTTCTCTTGCTTATTTTTTCACCAACCTCCTTCTCATGTCCCTTGTTCTGTTTTTCACCAACCTTTCTTCCCTTCTTAGCTTTAAGTGGCTCTGGGGTCACATCATTACCAGCATCATCTAGCACAACAGGGGTTTCCTCTGTGTTCTTAAATAAGCCCCTCAGCATTGAGTACCTCCCTCTCTTTCTAGCTCTGTATGGTGGATTAGGAGGTGGGATTCTCCTCTTCTTTTTTTTAGACTTGGGCAAATGAGTGTCACTGGAATCCATGTTTGAACTGTCCCCATGGAAGCTTAATTTCTCTTCCTCCTCTTGTACAGTTTCTAGACCCTCATCCCTCACAGCAGCTTCTACCTCAACTCTTATATCTTCTATCCTTTCAATTCTTTGATCTATAGCCAGTTGTGTGAATGAAAAATCAGCAAATTCACCATCAAGACCAGGACCATTTGGGGTCGTATAGAGCCTTACCAACTTGTAGTTACACTCTACCAGAGTTTTCACAACCTCAAGATCACGATTAGTTTCAATCGGATTAATATTAGCAGCACAAAACTCATGCTCATTTGTCAAAAACCAAAGATCCATACTCTGAGTACTACAACCTACTTCAGCAAGCATAGCATCAATTTCAAATAAATCCAAACCAGTCACAGAACACATATCAAAATAGGCTATTTCACCACCAACATAAGCAGTACAATCCTCATTCAAATAACCCCCGTAATGAAGTTTTAAGGTAAAGTAGGGACTCATATCTGCAGCAAGATTTAAAGGGACCACAAAAATTTTAAAATATAGTAATAAACTACTGGAGCAAGCAAATATAGTAAATCATTTATCATGACAAACATAAAGGGACCACAAAGATTTAAAAAACAAAAACCCTAAAACACATAATGCATGCCACTATATATAGCAACAACACTAAATACAAAGCTTGAAAAAGGACATCGAAGATGCTTACCACCATAAGCAGGTATTTCGTCAGCACACTCTTTAACTACACTGCCACTATCATCACCGGTTGCTTTATCCTCTTTCCAAAGGTCACCATCATTTCGGGCTTGAACGCCGGTCCTTAAACGCCCTCTCATTGTTGTTAATTACAAAGCTTCAAAATGTTTAATTGCAAGTATCTCCAATCTAGGGTTTTGATCGCAGGGTGTAATCGGGGGAGATGGAGCGACTTCTGGATGGGGGGGTGGGTTATGTCTCAATTTGGGAGGGAATTAGATATTTAGGGGTAAACAATTAGAAAAACAAAAGTGGACTGTAAACTCCTCGGTGAAATTACAGCTTTGCCCTTAAATTTTAACGTTAACGGGAGAGACTAACGGCTGTGGTCAAACCAGGTGCATACTGCCGCGCTTTTGAAATGATGGGGGTGGATAGTGCAATTTTGGAAAGTCTAGGGTAAAAAGTGCTTTTCGCAAAAACCAGGGGGGTGCGTTTTGCAATATACTCTAAGATATAAGATATGATGCCATCATCCCAAGATTTAGAGAGGAGAGATACAGATCATCCTCTGTAGCAACACACTTGTTTCCAGATCGCTAAGTGTGTTCTCTACAAGCTCCGAAAGGTGATCATAGAGACTTTGACTAACTCCCTGAAGATTATAGTAGATTGGATTCTGGCGGGTAAGGCTCCTGGACATGAATGTCCAAGTAACGTAATCCACAGGACCACAGCATCTTGCTTGCTTGTAATGACACCACCTCGGCACCTCTGCATTAAGATTATCGTGCAGAAAATGGTCCAGGTGGCTTTCAACTGGGAATGCTTCATGCAACAACTTTTGTAATATTCCTTTCGTGGTGCATGGCAGAAAGTAACACACTTTCCAGCATTATCTGCAAGAGGACGACTAGCCTGACCCATCATCTGGAGGATATCTGTGAGTATTTTCCCATGATGATCACTAGATGAGCACACAATGGCATCCCCAGCACATTGAATTGAACTGGTCATTACTCACACTTGGATCCAACCAATTTCAAATAGGGTACTTAATATATCATGATCAGTGGGACTTAATTCTTCGTGTAAGTATCCCACACCATACTGCAGTGTCTCATGCAACATTGGTTCTTTGAATCTGTCAACAAAAGGCTCAAGCTCTACACTAGAGAATGTCATTAAATCCACAGCAGTGAGCATAGAGCATTTCTTTGAATCAGTGGGACCTCCTTGACCAGTTGACCCCCAATCAAATGAAGTTGATCAACAATGAAAAGACTTAACTTTCTTAACATGATTCCTCTGCTTCCAGCGGCGAGATAGAGCATTTCTTTATCAGGAGTGCTTACTATCAGTTGACCTTTCTCCAACAGTACGTTTGAGGTCCACAGCAGTTTCACCAGTTTATTCTATCACTCTCATGCCAAGACCTTCCCCAAATTTTCTCTTCCAGTCCTTAGCAAGAGAGTCTACAGGAGCAATGTAAACAGCCCTCAGGAGTCTTTTAATGATTCCTCATAATCGCAAATTCTGCACATATGGTCTTTCCACTCCCGGTTGGTGCAGCAACCATACGTTATCATCTGTGTAATATGCCTGTGAACACTTGAGTCTGCACAGGGCTAAAATGCTTAAATTCTTGGTACTCTGAGTGATATAAACCATGTCAGACGTTAGAGATAATCCTTCAAGCTTCAGCTGGGAAATATAAGCTTGTAACAAGACATTAATGGGAAATATAAGCTTGCCAACTCCATCTTCTCGTCTTGTCTCACAGTTACGTATTTAAATTCTTCACTGAGGCAGAACAGACGATAAAGCTCGATGTCCCCCATTGTTCTCATTGAAGGTAATTATATATCGTCCCATGAGTTATGTAATAGTAACTTGCAATGCGACCCAAATCAGTATCCACTTTTTCTCTCATACTTTATCAGATTGTTCTTGTCTAATGTTGTTGCTGCAGTATGAACCATATCAGCTCCTCTCTTCCAGTAACAAGTCTTTGCTCAAAGCCTCAGGAGCCAAACCAAACAAAGTAGGATTACATAACATGCAAACATACAGGGTACGTGTAACTAAGCCAATTGCAGGCTTCTTTGGCATTCTGCACAGTACCAATCACAAACTCTGCATTTAACTAATCGGCCAGTTTGGACACAAACCGGCTCTCAATTGGAAGCTGTTGATTCATTAAAGAGAGATAATACTGCAGTTCACTATATCCGGTTATTATTATTCCTTCCCCATAAGTGTCAAACTGAGGCATTCCTGCTCGACCAAGCATATGCATAAGTATAACATCCAAAGGACTTAATTCAGTCCATGCTCCTTCTTCCGGATTGTATACCGGGGTACCTTTAATGATGACAGTATGAGCAGGTAAATTGACACCCAAGCAAGAGCGGCTGTAGAAACCAGCACTTGTACATGACCGTCAGCAAACAACTCCTCAACAAGCTGGCGGTCAGCCCTATTCATACCTGCATGATGAATTGCAAAGCCATATGGAGAAAGATTCTTGAGAATTGAGATCATTCTTCTTGACAAGCTCAGTTGGGAACTAAGAATTTCACGAGAAGCACTTTTCTCTTTGATAAATCTGCTAACAGTGTCATTAGCTAGTGCTGAATCTCGTATTGCACGGGCTGTTTTTGCTGTTTCTTTCCTTGAGTGCACAAAAATTAGGACCTGATGCTTACCAGCTACACTAATTAACTTCTCGTAGCATACGTCATTCATCAATTGAAACCTCTGCAGTGGTTTTTTCACCGTGATACCAATATACTATTGAGCAAGAGGGCAGGGTCGATAACTGTTGTCAAAATCAAAGAGGCCTTTCTTTAAATCAACTCGAAGTAACAGAGCCACGTCTTCATAATTGGGGAGTGTAGCAGATAGCCCGACAAGCCTAATATGCTCTTTTGTGGTCTCAATGTGTCCAACAGTTCTCGCAACTATGCTTTCCAGAACAGGTCCTCTGTTGTCATGTAAAAGATGGATCTCCTCAATGATAAGAAGTTTCACAAGCTGAGTGTAGGTGCGATCGCCTAATTTCCTGGTTAAAATATCCCACTTCTCTGGCGTCGTGCCAATTATCTGAGTTTCTTCAATTTGCTGGCAAGTCGGTGCCTGATCTCCACTCAGCTCTTTCACATTAACGTCATAATGCTTCAAACTGTTAAAATATTTATTCACCCACTACTAAACCGATTGTAAAGGCATTAGGTGGATTGATTAAATATTTTAAAAACAACACATTCAAAGAATTAAATTTATTAAAATCTAATTAGAAAGATACTCTTGAATCAGTAATTTTTTGATTTAGAAAAACAAAATATAGCTGTACAAAGGTATGGAAAACATTATTTTAATTATATTATAATTTAAAATAAATTTTTATTTTCAAAGCCCTTGCGTAGCGGGCATAAATACTAGTTAACGTCATAATGCTTCAAACTGTTAGCAAGGTTTCCTAAAACTTCAGCCACAAGTGCTTTCATTGGTGCCACATAAACAATCTAGTAATTGCTGCTCCTGTGGGAGCACACAGCAAAAGATTTTCAGCTGAAAAAAGGGCTGCGTTATAAACTCTGCCTTGAACCCTGTTCAACTGGGACATTCCTTCAAAAGCTGGACGAGCCCAGTCTGGCATGGAAGATACTTTAATAAGCTTTTCACCCTCAGCAAGTGGTTTGTTTTCAGTGCTGGCACATGAACTTCTTCATAGCCCTTGTTATGGTTTCTATAGAAACCCAGAGAGAGCTCGCACTTTCTACTGGCCATCAGCAGACCACCCTGGTTGAATGCAAGGCTTTCCAGATCAAGCAACTGACGCTGCCCATTCAACCACCCACTATCTGCATCTCTATCTTATATGCCCCTTCGACCCCGATCTCCATCACCACCACTCTCATCCTTCAACCTGCGAGCTTCTTCTCTGATGCTTTTCTCCAAATTCTTTTGTCTCTCTTTCACAGTAGCCCTTGTGGCATGCAGCTGCTCCAGAATAGCTGCCAATTCTGGGCCCAACTGCGTCATTTCTTCTTCAATTTTCTTCCTTTCCTCTTGGTCTTCTGCCCTCGCCAAACGGGTACACCAAACTATTTTCATCCGATTCTTCAATAACTACTTGATAAGATTAAACTTATCAAACTGCGGATGCACCAATAACTTGGTTTCAACTTCTCTATCATCACCTTCAGCTAGGATCTTCAACACCTCTTCCGCAAGCTTTTGGCTCTGCTGTGGATCAATCTGCTGCTCATAAGCCTGAGAAATCTTCCTCTGAAGCCAATAGGCATCAATGTCCTGAACATTCAAAGTCATCCCCTCATTTGCTTCCACCTTCATCATCATCATCAATCCCACATCTGCATAGCCCCTGAGCCATGCCCATCTGCCAAATCATCCTCATCATCCTGTACATATCAAGATCACTCTCTTCTTCCTCCTCTTCATTCTCCTCAAACTCAACACCCACACCCACGTCATCATCAAGAGCATCATCCTCATCTGCAGCACCAGCGCCCCCAGCAGCATCACCACCCGCATCTTGACAATCCATAATAAGCCTCCCAATCGACACCAACTGATCAAACATATTACTTGGAATCTCATTTAACAGCTTCTCAATCTCCTTCTTCTTATCCGGGCTTAAACGTATCATTCTTCAACACAGCCAAAATCTCATCCACCGCCCCACTGCTGCTGAATAACACTAAGCATCGCCTCATATGCCGCCCTCGGTCTCCTTAGTTTTCGGATGATACATCCCCTCATCTGCAGTCATCAAAACCAAACTCGAATTAGCCCTATATTCATACTGCGCTTGCGCACCACCACCAAATTCGCCATAGCCTCAACTAACTTAAAAAAACAACTTTTCACTCTCAGACAAATTGTCGAACTTATAGCATACAAATTATCCTTTCACCAATCCACCTACAATTATGCAGACATAAACCAAACCAAACCAAACATAAGAGCGGGGTCTGGGGAGGGTAAGAGGTAGACAGACATATATAAGTTGTTAAAAAAATGAAGGTAATTTTCTGCAAATCTTCTTATAAATATGCTTAAATTACATGTTCTGCAACGTTGTTTTATATTGTCATTTCATTTCATTTGGATCTAAGCCAGTTTACATGGTGTTGACACATTCACTGTCTTAACGACTTGTCTGTTTTAGTCATACAAAGCTTATCAACTACGAATGCTATATATTACATTACATGTACCCTACATGCTTCATCTGGCACCTAGGATCTCTTTTCTCACATTTTAATTTTTCAACTAACAATATTGCGGCAAGTAGTCATTTCGTTAGGGGATATAGCAAGAGTTATATATAGTTGTAGAAATATTATACCTATGTGTTAATATATGTTAGGCTGACTTCATTTATATATAAATCTATCGAGTATATGGACAATCGATTAATTCATACAGATAATGTTCCAACTTAGAAATTGTATGGTCGTATCTGCACTGTCAGTCTGTCATCATCATCATCTCTTGTGCCACAGAGCACAAACTAGACCTCCATATGTTTGTAGTTATAAAAATGTAAAGCTATGATTTCTATGTTTATTTTGTAGGGGAACTTCCTCTCAAGTCAAGATCTACGAGACCTGTTCTCACTTCATGAGAATGTTAGGCAAGTTAATTGAACTACCCACTGATATTTGAGAAAAATAAATAATTCTCTATATACTGTTATTTAACATTAGCATTGTCCAAGGATATTAGATTGACGAAAGTTGCATAATAATTGGCTTTTATATTGCAAGGAAACAACTATTGCAAATGGTTCAACATGAGAAATCTAAGAGAACCGCAAGTAAAGATAATAGAGTGAATAAGTATTACTCCATCATAAAAATCTTGCTTAGTCATAACTGTTTCAAGTGAAATTTGTATGCAGTTCTGAAATTCATGAGAAGATGAACTGTGTCCGTTGCCGAAGTTGTGGAGGTATAGCGGATGATGGACCTGAAACTTATGGAGAAGAGGATGGAGGTAGTTCAGTAAATGAAAATTGTCAATCTGATCAGGAGGATATAGGGGGCTTTGCAGGGATTACTGGGTGCTTGCACAAGTTAAAAAGCTCAGAGAGACAGGTTAGTAAAGTAGATATGTGGAAGTGGAAACTAATTTTTGCAAAGGAATTCTTTTCATTTGCTACCATGAATAAGTCATTTATATATTTGGTTTACAGATAGGAACCCCTCTTGAAGAGGATTTAGGTAGTTGGGGTCATCACTTTAATCCGACATCTGTTCCAGATGCAATTTTACAAGCTTCAGCTGGAAATGAGGTCTGCTAACCGCTTAAAACCTTTTCAGATATTAATATAGAGGAAGCATGATACTGTTTACATATTTATACCAAGGTTATATAAATGCTAGCTATGTGTTTTACTTGGTACATTTTTCAAAGATGGAATATTCTTTTTGTCTTTTCTAGATTTTTTTTAACCTGTATATTTCTTTCTGCTGCTTGGAGCTATGACCTATATGAAGCTTATGATTTTATACCGCTACAGGTCACTTTCGTTTTTACGAATCAAGTTAGTGGAAAGCTTGTGCCTGTTGAACCAGTAGTCCCAAGGACAGGCAGAATGGATGAAAATAAAAACCAATGCCAGTCCAAAGAAAATCTGTTCCCAAAATCTCTATCAATATCACGTCAACCACACGCACGCCCATGGAGATCTTCCAATGGTGATACAACAAAGAACAACTTATCCGCTTCTCTAAAACCTTCACATGGAAAATATATCAAACCGGTTACACCACATTTAGAAGGTACAAAGCATGTAAATTTGAAACCTAAACTCTCCTTGAGGAAGCAATTACCTCAAAAAAGGCATTCCCCAGATTATATAGATGATGATGATGATTTTCAGTAAAACTTTTTAGTTGGTACACAGCATTATCTTACCATTTTCTTCTCTGTAACAAGCCTGATCAATTTTGATATTATACGTGATTCCATTAGTTGAGTCTAGCGCATTGTTTTAAACTCAGTCGAATTACCTAAGTAATTAATAAGTTTATAAGCAGTTGTTGATTGGTCTGGAAAGCAATACAGCTTCAGTCTTACATGTATCTCATACTATCCATTTCAGAACAGTGGAGCATCTTTTTACTTAGTTGCAGTAATGGTTGCCAATGCTCATAGTTAATGCCCAGACTTAATTTTTTCTGAATACCTAAATGGTTGCGAGGCCTGGTTGTATGCATATTGCATAGTCTCAATAATACCAGCAGAAACTACAAGGAACCTAGAACTATTATCAGCATTTTCCATACCTACTCATATCTGCACAAGAGCTAAAGCTAGCTCAAGAAACCATTGACAAAGCCTGCTTCTCAAGATCAATTGAACTCTGCAGTTTTCTTTCAAGATAAAGTACCTAATGAGCTGAGATGAAGGGGCTTGAATCCGTGTTGACTTGGCCATAGCCGGGCATAATCTTCTGGTGAGAGTGCCAGTGATCTAACAGTATTAGCTGAAGGCCACTAGAATGTTCCTCAGTGGTATATCAGCAAAGCTCCATTTAGTTCCATCGATAATCTGGCCGGATACTGGCGGTGGTTCTTTCTTCCCATAGAATCTCCTATCAATATCAATACTTTCGAGCATTATAACATTGTCTGTGAGTTGTGAATTCAAATTATCATTGTTCTTGATGTTCCCTCCAATATTATATTAGTTCAAGCTACACCACTAATATAAATATAAATTATAGTAGTTCCTGAACATGATAGATGACTCGATATTGATATTGTTATTTGTTTTAGTGTGTCCCGGGGAGAATTCTATCATAATTTTCAATTTTCACTCAAAAGCGCCTGTTGCTCAGTGGATAGAGCGTCTGTTTCCTAAGCAGAAAGTCGAAGGTTCGACCCCTTCCTGGCGCGTTTGTGTTTTGCTTTTTCTGAAATATATATTATGAAATTAGAGTTAAGTTCTATGTAGTCCACATATTTACTGTAGACCACGTATGTTCTGCAACTATAGAATGGTATAAAAACATTGCAAAATGTATGAAACTTGTTATTTTGTGAAATACATTCTATAAATATCACTATTTCATGAAAAATATTGAAAATCATTTATGTTCGACAAGTAGAACACATATGTTCTGTAATATGTAAATATGTTCTGCAAACTTAACATGTTTTGTAGAATAATGTGTTTTTCACTATTTAATTTGTAGAATGTTTAGGATTGTCAAAATTTTTAACAAAATAATGATGTTTATAGAACATGATTTGCAAAATAACACATTTTGCAATGTTTTTATGCCATTCTATAGTTGCAGAACATACGTGGTCTACGGTACTACAGTAAATATGTGGACTACATGGAACTTTGTTCTATGAAATTATACTTTAAATTTAAATTAGTGTTGAATAGCGTGCTAAAAAATAACAAAATGAATGTGTTTTGCTTTTTCCGAAAAATATATTATGAAACTATGCTTTAAATTAGTGTTGAATAGCGTGCTAAAAAATAACAAAATGAAGGGACGGGGGAAGCATGCACACTTGAGTATACAATTAGATCACAAAAACAATTACTCCTTTACATTTTCTTTTTTGGAGTGTCTCATCCAATTATTTACATTTTAAAACTTATCAAAATTAGTCAATGAATCCCACCACTTTTCTTTTCTTTTCACACTACTTTTACTCCACTATCTTCTTTTTATACATTAAAAATCAATGAGTCTCATCATTTCACCCATTTTTCTTTATTTTTTCCACTGCTTTATACATATTTCTTGAGAGGGACAGAGGCAGAGGCAGCATACTGGTTTTCAATGGAAAAGGAAAATTGGATTACTCCTAATACTATTGAATTGACTTTGACAAAGCAACCCATATGTTGGGCCAAGCCCAGGATAAGGCCCACTTCCACACCTAAAAGCCCATAGTCACATAAGCCCAAGAAGGTATTATAAATAGAAAGAAGGGAACCCTGGAGAGGGGGTTGGCAATTTGAGACTAAAGAACCGGGGGAGAAATAAGCCCCGACATTTGGCGCTAGAAGGAGGTCTCATTCAGCCAACAGATCGGAAACAATGATAATCGGAGAAGAGGAAGGTGGCGATAACGGCGGCGGAGATGGCAACAGCGTTCCCGTCACCCGCATCTTCCACACCATAAAGAATTCAAGCAGAAGGCCCCCGACATCTAGACAGCTGTTCGCTAGTGACGCGTCGGATAGTTCCGGGGACAGGCCAGTCAGCTCAGATCCGACGGGAAGGAAGAAGTCTCGCCGGAAAGAGCACCGCACTTTGGTGGAGACGCCACAGGGCAAACAAGTGCTGTCCAGCGATGCCCGCCTTCATTTGGAGAAGCTGAAAAGGAAGCGGCAGGCGCTGGAAACTGTGAATGAGGAGGTTAACGCCGATCTACTGGCGGAGGTGGAAGCTCTAGACAAACAGCGTCAACTCTTAGAGCTGAAGGTGCGACAAAAAGAGGAAATCATGCGATTACAAGAGAGGCTCGGCGTAAGCGAACATCAGGGCATGTCCGCTCCAGAATACCAGACTGTGTCCCGAGGGCGAACTTCGGCCCGAGACCCAACATGGCACCCATCGGCTGACAGCGCTCATTCCGGCAGGAGTGAGTCGGCGACCTCGTTTACCTCAAAACAGCATCGGAGAAAACAATCCAGCGTAGCAGAGCATGGTGCCGAGACATGTTGGAGCGAAGGGGGTACTAAGGTGGTTATTCCTGAACTCTCAAAAATCCAAGACGACCTGGCTGTGTGTAAGGATTATGTACGCAACCAGGCTGGGGGACTCGAAACCCTCAACGATAGCCCTCTAACGGAGGACATTGAAAACGCCCCGGTGGACCGTCACCTGAAGTTCCCACCGATGGACCACTTCGATGGAACTTCTGATCCAGCGGACTTCTTGAACACATTTGATGGAAGGATGAGTCTCCAGGGCCATGCAGACTCAACAAGGTGCCGTTTCTTTTGCACATGCTTAAAGGGTAATGCACTCAGTTGGTTTCAGAATTTGCCCCCACGTTCCATCAACTCGTGGGCAATGCTGAAGGTCAAGTTTCGAACTCGATTCTCCAGTAACAAACGAGGGGGTAAAATAACGGCTTCGCTAATGACAGTACGCCAACGGTCGTCCGAGTCACTGCGAGACTTCTTAGCAAGATTCCGCGTCGAAATGGCAGATATACCAAATCTCATAGACGAGTTGGCAGTCAATTACCTGGCCGCGGGGGTGGATAAGCGTCGCCACGGCCCACTACTGGAGGAGTTCTTCGAGAAGAATCCTCGAACTTTGCAGGCCGCCATGCAAATCTTTGAGCGTAGGTTGACCCTGCAGGAGGCTGTGGGAAGCATTCAAACAACTTCACCTCCACCTCGCCGATCGTCGGGCCGATATCAGGAACGTCTATCGCCACGGGGCTCCCGTTGGGAACCAAGGCGAACAGACGTTAGAGCGTCGAATCGCGAAGACAAAACTGAGCCTGGTCAGGCGCGAACTCCGAGGCATGACCGCCAAAACGCCTCACCAGCGAAGCAAAGGTCTGGACGCCAGTGGCCTCCACGCCCGCCTAGAGAAGAGAAAGAATTCACCAAGCTGACCACGGATATTAATTCTATCTTGGCAATCCTGAAGACGGATCCAAATTATCGACCGCCCAGGCCGATGAACCCCAACAGAGCCCCCAGTACCCGTTATTGTGAGTACCACGAGGACACAGGGCATACCACAGACAGGTGCTTTCAACTAAAAAACCTCATAGAGGACAAGGTCAAAAGCGGAGAGTTGGCGCATTTTGCCGTCAAGGAAGAACAGTATCGGGCTCACACCCCTCCCCGAGACCGGGTGATAGATGTTATCTCAGGAGGTTTTCAACCATTCCCCACTTCCGGTAGCCAATCACGAGGGCCGCAGAACGAAATCTTTCGCATTGACTCCAAAAGGCCGAAGAAGAACCCTTCTCCGGTAATCTCCTTCTCCGACAATGACTATGCTCCAAATGCAACGGAGTCACACCGAGATGCTTTAGTTATTACAACTAAGATTGGAGTCAACACTGTAAAAAAGATATTAGTGGACGATGGGAGCTCTGCGGATATCCTTTACCAGGGAGCCTTGTCCAGGATGGATATAGGTGAAAGGAAAGTTTGTGACCAGAACCTGACGCCACTCTATGGATTCACTGGAAACGAGGTCAGGATCGTGGGCACGATCGACCTTCCAGTCTTATTTGGATACGCCCCACAACAGAAATGGATCATAGTAAAGTTTCACATTGTTAATTCAGTCTCCTGCTACAACGCCATATTAGGACGCACAACCCTGGGAGCCCTTCGGGCGATCACCTCCATCACACACTTAAAAATGAAATTTCCCACGGAATTCGGTGTGGGGGAAATGCGCGGTGATCAGATGACGTCCCGACAATGCTACGACGACAGCGTCGCCCCGAAAAGAAAAGGCAGTAAATCGGTCAATCACGTCGCCACAGGGGCTGAGGACTTCAGTCCTGAAGGCTCCCTAGAGTCCATTGACCCAGAAAGGAAGGTACTCTGCGAGCCCATAGAGGATACTGAAGAGGTCGCGCTCTACGATGAGGAGCCCACCAAGGTTGTAAAGGTCGGCAAATCCTTATCCCCAGTTATTAAGAGCGGTCTGATAGCCCTGCTTCGGGAGTACAGAGATGTGTTCGCCTGGACGGCAATCGATATGCCTGGAATTCCAGAAGAAATAGCTCTCCACCGCCTAAATATTAAGCCAGGCGTCAAACCGGTACGCCAAAAGAAAAGGATCTTCTCGCCTGAAAAGCAACAAGCCATCGGTGCTGAGATTAACAAACTCCTGGAGGCTGGGTTCATCAAAGAGGTACAGTTTCCCAAGTGGATAGCAAATGCTGTGTTGGTAAAGAAGAGTAATGGCAAATGGCGTATGTGTATTGATTATTCAGACTTAAACAGAGCTTGCCCCAAAGATTTTTATCCACTGCCCAATATAGATCAATTGATTGACTCCACTGTTGGCAACGAACTAATATCCTTCATGGACGCATTTTCTGGCTACAATCAGATCAAGCTTGCAAAAGGGGACCAAACCAGCACCGCTTTTATCACACACCGCGGGGTATTCGCCTATCGGGTTGTCCCATTCGGCCTGTTAAATGCGGGAGCCACATTTCAGAGAACCATGGATAAAATTTTCGCCCCCCAAATCGGTCGGAACATGAGTATCTATGTCGATGACATGATAGTGAAATCCGCCAAAGCCAACGGTCATCTCGAGGACCTAAAAGAGACATTCGACAGGATAAGGGCGCACTCCGTTCGGCTAAATCCAGCCAAGTGCTCCTTCGGGTTATCAGGGGGAAAGTTCCTCGGTTACCTATTAACCCAACGGGGCATAGAGGCAGACCCTCTGCAAATCAAGGCCATAAGGGACATGCAATCGCCGAGGTCCTTAAAGGAACTCCAAACCCTGACCGGGTGCATCGCAGCTTTGAGGCGATTCATTCCCCAATCTTCCAAACGCACCCTACCACTCCATGATTCAATCAAACAAGCGTTAAAGTCCGGCACCTTCACGTGGAGTGCGGAGTGCGAGGAAGCTTTCATTGCAATCAAGCAGTTTCTGGCATCACCCCCGATTTTGACTAAAGCTAACCCGTGCGAGCCTCTAAAAATTTATCTATCAGCCACGGACTTGACTACGGCCGCCGTTCTTGTAAAGGAAGAGGACGGTGAGCAAAAGGCGGTTTATTACGTAAGTCATATGTTAAAGGAAGCAGAGGTGCGGTACTCCAACGTGGAGAAAATGGTACTATCTCTGGTCATGGCTAGCAGAAAGCTACGGCATTACTTCTAAGGTCGCGTGATAACGGTGATGTCAAACCAACCTCTGCGAAGGATCCTTCGCCGACCCGACATGTCGGGCCGGTTGGCCGCCTGGACGATAGAGCTCAGCCAATTCAGTTTGGAATTCACACCAAGGCACTCAGTCAAATCGCAAGCCCTGTCAGACTTCGTAGCGGAGTGTACTTTCTCCACGGACCTCGGCATCATCAAAGAGCCATCTTCCGGGGATAAGGCTTGGACTCTTTTCACCGATGGATCATCCACCACAACGGCAGGAGGGGCCGGCATCATTCTGACAAGCCCTGAAGGATTCAAGGTTCAACAAGCGGTAATTTTCGGGTTTTCCGTCACTAACAACGAGGCTGAATACGAGGCTTTAATTGCTGGCCTCAAGCTAGCATCTCACCTCGAGGTAAAGATCTTAGAAATCTTTTCAGATTCCCAATTGGTTGTGAAGCAGATTAATGGGGAGTTCAAAATACATAATGAGCGCATGGCTTCATATGAGAGCATATGCTCCAAGTTGCTCAGCCAATTCGCCTCATGGACCCTTCAGTGCATCGACCGATCGGCAAACCACTGGGCCGATGCCCTGTCCAAGCTCGCCACCTCGTCGACAACGCCCATGACCGAACCTGTCTATATGAAGGAGCTCAATCATCCATCTTCGACTGAAATGGACGTGTGTGTCATCGAAGAGAGTACAGATTGGAGGACCCCGATCCTGCAATTCATACAAGGAACGGGCCCAGTTACGGACAAGAACGAGCTGAGAAAATTGACCAACAAGGCGAAAGATTACTGCATCTTGGAGGGCAAGTTATATAGAAGAGCTCTAACAGAACCCCTGTTACGATGCATAGGGGAGGCGGAGGCCCAAGTGGCAATGAATGAAGTCCATTCAGGAATCTGTGGCGAGCATCTAGCGGGTAAAAACATGGCCCTCAAAATCTTAAGGCACGGCGTTTACTGGCCAACCATAAGAAAAGATTGCGAGGAATTCACGAAGCGATGCCACCCATGCCAGTTGTACGGTCCCATGAATCACAGAGCCTCAGTGCCATTCTCTCCATCTGTATCTCCATGCCCGTTCTTTATGTGGGGCATTGACATTGTCGGTCCGCTACCCAAGGCCTCTGGACAGAAGCAGTTCATCGTCGTGGCTGTAGACTATCACACCAAATGGGTGGAGGCTAAGGCGTTAGCCCGTATCAGAGAAATTGAAATGATCAACTTTTTTATGGAGTTTATTGTGTTCCGTTTCGGTGTCCCAAGAATTGTAGTAACAGACAATGGGTCACAATTCACCGGAAAGGATTTTGAAGCCACCCTCACACAGCTGGAAATCAAGCACGTCAAGTCATCAGTAGCCTACCCACAGGCCAATGGGCAAGTGGAGATAACCAATAAAATCATTTTGCAAGGAATCAAGAAGAGGCTCCAAGACGCCAAGACAAGCTGGGTCGATGAGCTCCCCAATGTACTATGGGGTTATAGGACCACACCTCGTAGCACCACAGGTGAAACGCCCTTCCGCATGGCCTATGGCACTGAAGCAGTCCTGCCTCTAGAGATAAGTATGGGGTCGGCCCGAGTTCATCACTTCACCCCGCAGTCGTCAGAAGAAGGTTTGAAGGCGAACGTAGACTTGATTGAAGAAGCAAGAGATGGAGCACAACTCAAAATCGCCCAGTACCAGCAGAAAACAGCTAGCTACTATAACTCCAGGATACAGGCCCGTGAGTTCCAGGTCAACTCTCTCGTGCTCAGAGAGGCCGCGACCTCAATGCCCACGAAA
Organism: Daucus carota subsp. sativus; assembly: GCF_001625215.2. Classification (NCBI taxonomy): domain Eukaryota; kingdom Viridiplantae; phylum Streptophyta; class Magnoliopsida; order Apiales; family Apiaceae; genus Daucus; species Daucus carota. The sequence continues at coordinate 1,467,474 of NC_030389.2, forward strand.
GTCTCAAAAATGTCCGCCCCCTGGGAAGGCCCGTATAAGATAACTCAAGTGGTCAGGCCAGGAACCTATCGTCTCGCCAACTTGGACGGTTCTCCGATCCCCAGTACATGGAATGCCGTCCATTTAAAGAAGTACTTTCAGTAACTCATAAAAAATTATTACCATGCTTTTGTAATTGACACGATTATCTCCTCTTTTGTTGCCAAGTTTAAGTGTTTCCGGTAGTTCCTAAATAATTACTACTATGTTTTTGTAATTAACGCAATTATCTTTATTACCAAGTTTGCGCCAACCAGTGCGAATGGTCCTAAACATTATTAAGATGCAAAGTACCGGAATTAAAAATGCTTCGACTCAAATACCACGCCTGAGCATTGCGCCTAAAGACGTATATGGCTTAAGTAACAGCACATAGATATCACGAACAATCAACCAGGACTCATCTCATGGAGTTTCAGGTATTGGGAGCATTTTCACAATTAAACCTTTACGAAGAATCTCCTCGAGGCCAATAACAAATTCGAAGTTTCGGAAAATAGGTTTGAGTTCCGGCAAAGGCCTCCGGAAAAATCAAAAATACAGGTCTTGTAGTCATTTACGCGTGCCTTTGCAACTTTTGAACAAATAAAATAGCAACAAGACTTATATTCGCCAAACTCTCATCAGTTTAACGAAATATAAACGTCAGCAGTATACTCTTAAAGATTGCCTCAATTACCAAGCATCGAAGAAAGCCTTAAAGACAAGAATAATATGATATAACAGAAAATAACGGTAAACACAGCAGAAAAAAAACAACAAGAGGTTAGGTCACAAAAGATGGAATTAGCCACAGCACCATCAGCATTTAGTTCAAACCAGATTAAACCACAAACCGTGTCCAAACACAACGGACAGTCAGAACAAATAAAAGTACCAGGTTCGAAGCAAAAGGAAGTAGCAAAAGGGATAGCAGAAAGTAAATGTTACACAAACACCTATAGGGCATCCCCCAGGTAAGATGGTCACTCAGCGGGGACATCTGGACCTCCTTGGTTAGAGGAGGCAGCAGCATCCGCAGCCACAGCAGTCTCTTGGCAATACTTCTCAAATGTATGATTCAACATATCATAACCAGCAGCGGCGGCACGTTCCCAGCAAAGGACATAGCCATTTTCCAGCGATTTAAAGGCCTCATCGGCACTTACAGCCAGATCGGCCCTAGCAGCGTCTAGGTCAGCCGTTAACACCCTTTTTTCCTCAGCAGCTGCGGCAGCAAAATCAGCTTTCTCCTTCTCCAGCCCTCGAACGGAGGCAGAGAGGTCAGATTCAATCTTCTGGTAGGAGGCGACCAAGTCATTCAAAGCCCCTTTGTCAGTAAGCAATGAAGTCTTCTCAATTCGAAGAGAATCAATAGCCTTCAGAGCGTCTCGGTGCTTCGCCTCGACGGCCTCACGATCAGCCTGCAATCCAACAACCTCCATCCGCAACTTTGCTATTTCCGCATCCTGAGCCACCAACCCAGGTGATGAAACCAGCCGCTCAAAATCAGATGTAAACTGAACACAAAAGAGAGTATATTAAAAAAGGGCGTTTCATGCAAGGCTACAGTAAAGAATTAAAACTATGGGGACCATACTTATACCTGTCCATAGCTTAGTTTCACAGCACGAATCATTGCCTCAAAGCTCACATCCGGATCACTTCCTAGCTCGACCTCTTTCCCCTTAACCCTGGAAACTCCAAGCTGAGAACTTCCCGGAGGCTTAGGCACCACCTCCCGAGCCCTCTTAATCCGGAGGCGGGACACATTTTCCCCATCCCGGCGAGGGCGCTTTCGATCCCCAACCAAAGCTCCGTCCAGGTCAGCATCAGTTTCATCCACCTTGTCATCAACAGATTGAATTGGGGTATACGTTTCCAGAGGTTTTTCCAATCGAGCACGAGAGGTCTCTTCCGGACCGTGCTCCTCGGGAGTCCGCTCCATCAGGGAAGAGGCTCCGCGCTTCACCATCAACGCTTTGATGCTGTCACTAATCATCTTAGGCCTCTCCTGAATATAAGCCTTAAGGGGCGCTCCAGACACTACAAACACAAGAAGACGAAAGGCGTGATAATCAGATACGAAGTCAAGAATAACAATATAGCAAAAGAAATAAAATCTTACTACTACGCCTAGTCAAGAATTCATCCTTGGCAAAATTTTCAGTAGTAAACTTTGTTCCATCACCACGAAATTTCCGAATAATAGAATCAGAAACGGCAGGAAGATTGTTAAGCCTTTTCAACCAAGCCTTAGAAACATTGTTCCAAGCTCGCACCTTTTCCAGTTCCGGCCCCTCAAAATACAACCACTTAGTATGACAACCAGAGTTGGAGGTGCGAACATCCACAACCCGAACCTTACTCCCTTTCTTATCAAGATAGAGCTGACCACTCGAGTTCTTAACCCGAAAAAACGAGAAAAGCAACTCAAGGGTCGGGTCTTCCTTAATTTCATGAGCGCGAGCAGCCACGCCAGTGACCTGCGCCACAGCGTTAGGGGACAGCTGTGCGATTCCGCACCCCAACACCTCAAACACGGCACTAAAGAGTGGATGCATAGGAAGGCGGAACCCTAATTCAAAGAAAAGCAAGGGAATAGCTTGCCAACCTTTAACAGAAGGATTCCACATGCAATCTCCGGCTTGGGGAAGATGGTAAGAATACCCCAGCCCGAAATCGCAATACCGCCCCAAATCGTCCAACTCAGAAGATCTAGGTGTTATAACACTATTACAGTTGAAAAAAGCCCGAGACTTGAACAGTTTCACATCATCCAAGGACATCTCCCCGGGAGGTTCATCATCTCCCCCACCCAACCCGGGCAAAACCTCCACAGAAGGATCAAATCGGCAAGAACTGCCATACTCTCCCTCTAAAGAAGCAAGACTATGGGAGGATGAGTGAGGAACTGAGATAGGAGCAAGGGGCGTTAAGCCCTCGTACAAGTTCTCATCACAGCGAGCCGAAGGCTTAGTCACACGGGAGCCAGAAGCTCGAGTAATCATCTTTCGAGGGGTAGACATGGCCGGAAAAGAAAGACGAAAGAAAAGAAAGGGCAATGGAAGTACCTGAGAGGGAGGTCAGAAGATAAAGCGAAGAATCCAAAAAGCTGAAAAACAAAAAGACAAGAGAGAAAGGGGTTAAATAAGAGATAGAGCGGAATAAGAAAATGAAAAGTACTAACACAAGGGATAGAGCTCCCAAAGCCACGGAACAGTTGCGTCAGTTTCCGCAGTCAAAATCTCCGCTTTCCAACAAAAGGCAATGAAGAGACACAGCTCCAAAAAGCGGGCTTTTTGACGTCCCTCTTTTAATAATAATAAAAAATATGTATAATAAGGAAAGAAATAGAACACTAGCACATCTAAAGATCCGCTCCAGACTTTGGGGGGGACAAATGTTGGGCCAAGCCCAGGATAAGGCCCACTTCCACACCTAAAAGCCCATAGTCACATAAGCCCAAGAAGGTATTATAAATAGAAAGAAGGGAACCCTGGAGAGGGGGTTGGCAATTTGAGACTAAAGAACCGGGGGAGAAATAAGCCCCGACACCATATCCGATATCCCTATCCAAATATCTAATCCCATGTCCCACCTTATTTCATTCATCACACCCATAACCTCATAACATACATTCGTGTCCCACCTTATTTGACCTTTTTCTCACCCGACTTAACAATGTGTCATTTCCGTGTCTTCCTTCAGGTGATTTTTGTGTGTTTTGTTAACATGGACTTTCTTCCTCCCTCATTTCCTCTTACCACGCTCTTTACTAGGGGTGAACACGGGTTGGGTCGGTCGGGTTAGAGCCGATAAAATGACCCAACCCAATTAGTTCGGTTTTTAAAAATCCAACCCGTTAATCCAAAAATATATGTCTAACCCAACCTTACCCTTTTTATATTGGGTTGGGTTGGTTCGGGTTGGTTTGATCGGTTTGTCCACCTCAACTTTCATATTTCTAAAATCAACTCAACTTCATATCTCTTATCTATATTTCCTAGATCAATCTCATTGCACATATTATGGCCATAATGAGTCAGGAAACTAAAGTAATAAAATAATTATAAATTAGGAATTATATGGATGCACTTAATATCAGGGAGCTTGATGTTTAAAAAAAACGCTCTGCTAGCTTGATGTCATTGACAATTTTAGAACATAACTCAACAGGTGTACTAAAAAAAGCTAGCACGAATTAGACAATTATTACTTAGCAAAACAAATTAAAATACTGAAATACAATCAAATGAGAGTGCACAAAAGAATTTGCATGCACTATATTGTAACATCATTAGATTCAAACATAAAAAATATGTGAGAAAAACTAATTTATTTGATTTATATAAACGGGTTGGGTTGGGTTGGTTAAGGGTTATAATATGTTAAACCCTAACCCAACCCAATTTATTCGGGTTTTTCGAAAATGAACACATTTAACTATCGGTTTTGGACGGTTCGATTTAATCGGTTCAAAAGAGGGTTGGTTTGGGTTGGGTTTCGCGGGTTGGGTCGGTTATGTTCACCCCTACTCTTTACTTCCTTTTTTGTATTAACCTATAAACTGTACTACTCCCTCCGTCTTTTAATTGTCACATTTCTATTTTTATTGGTCAAATTGATTAACTTTTGATCAAAGATTATAAGTCACTCTTTTATCATTTTAAGAAACTGAAAATTACACCTTAAAGTAGATTAAAAATTATTTTCAGTGACATATTTTTCTTATTTTTTCAATTGATAAAATATTAATAAATTTCAGTCAAATTTTGGTCATTTTGACCGGCACAATACCAAATGTGACAACTAAAATGGGACGGAAGGAGTATTATTTTAATTCTGCTTTAAGTCTAATTAGTACAGCTAACCTTCATTTTCCTTTTTATTTTGTTACGGCAATGAAATTACAAACTATGCCCAATTTGATTTTTAGAAGTCAAATTGACCAATTTTTGACTAGATATTACAAATTATCTATTGATTATTTTTAAAATCTGAAAGTTGTAAGTTGCATATTGAAATAGATTAAATATATTTTTTTAATAATATATTTTTTTTTAATTATTTTTTAATTATATCATATATATATATAAATTTCAGTTAATTTGACTGATCAGAAATTAAAATGGACAGGGACAGGGAATATATATAATCCGTCCGTTCGAGAGAATCGGGACGGATTCAAAAAACACTACTCCCTCCGTCCCATTTTAACTGCTTTTGACTTTTTTACACGTATTTTAAGGTGTTAAAAAAATCACATCTAAACATAATTATTTTTTATAAAATTTATATCAAATAAAAGTTTAGAACCTAAACTTTTATTTGATATAAGAATTGTATTATTTTATTGAGTGTAGGTATTGTTTTTTTACACCTCAACATACGTGTTAAAAAGTCAAACATCAGTTAAAATGGGACGGAGGGAGTATCATCTAAATTATTTCTCATCACTGAAGTACATTAATTATTGTGTTAAATTATCTAGTTTAGTTGAACTATATATTTTTCATGAATATCAATTTCTATTAAGACATATTCTACTTAATAACTTATAGGACCTAAATCAGTAATTTAATACGATTTCAAATGTAAAAGATATGAAACTAAAATTAATCGTAACAAATATTAAATTGTATGATATAAATATTTTAGTTAATATCTGTAGAACCTGGTTTTTGACTTTCTGATATGATTTTAAATTAAAATGACATGAAACTAAAATTAATCATAACAAATATAATTATAAAATATAAATAAGAAAAAAGATCGTTTGTCGATTAGCCGATGGACGGTGTACTTATCCATGACCGTCATGTTTAACTGGCTGATCTTTGTTGATTCTAATAAACAGTGGTAAGGTGTTGAAAAGTTGAATACTTCAGCTTATTAATCAAATACTTAATCGTTTTAAGCACATGATTAACATGCGGTTAAGTACATATTTTAGTGAATTCAATGGAAGCTCGCGAGGACATGTTAATAAAATATACAGATAGAATCATACCAATGATATATCCTCAATATATACTGTCCACATCAAAGAATCTAAAAACCGGATAAGATGTACTCCTTCCCGTTATTATTTATATTATAATAAATTATAATCATATTAATGATTTTTCAGATTATTGTACTTGAATTGCTCTTTTTTTTAATCGGGTGTCCGGGTAGTTTTTAGAGCCTCGATTGATCCCGAAAATTGAACTAACATATCTTCCCGGGCACCCACTTAAATCAACAACATTTTTGTGAAGAAACGAATTTGTACACCTACCCAAGTAATCTCAAATTTGCCCTTGTCGTTTGAGTTAAGCTTGGATTGATTTCGTATTTTTATTTTTCCGATATGAAGGGTGAAATATCGCTATACTCTGTTTTCTCTCTGTAAATCTGCAAATTTAATCAAGTATTATATTCACAAAGACATTCTTCTAGTATAAAAAATGAACCATATTCTATTGTTTAGTTGCTTCAAAAAATACACCAAACAGCATGCAATCTTAATTTGCAGCTGCTTGTTACAAGACAACTATTAAAAGAATTTTCCTCTATTTTTACTTGATTAGTAACCATATCGTACCGAACTTATTTCGAAATTCTGATTCCGTCATATTTTACGTAATCAAACACTATGAATATTAGTTCTCCCAGCAGAATCACAAGACTGATCACAACTATCCATCATCATCATCCATTTCTGAAACTCATCATCTCCAGCACTCATTCTCCACCACTCTTTCTCCTTATTCTTCTCCATAATTTCCCTCTCATTTCTCCGCAATTTTTCTTCCTTCTTCTTCTCCTCCTCCTCCCGAATTTTCGCAATTTCCTCCTCTTGCTTTTTCAAAGCCGAAGAAGAATTATTGTAATCGGCGAAGGAAAAATTGAGCTTAGCTCTCGGCCCTCTAAACTCAATAGCCGCTCTATCGTAAGCACGCGCCGCCGCCTCCGCCGTCTCGAATGTCCCTAGCCAAACACGCGCCGCCTTCCGTGGGTCCCGAATCTCCGCCGCCCATTTCCCCCACGGCCTCTGTCTTACTCCTCTGAAATTCTTTTTCTTCCTCTTCATCGTCACCGCATTTACATTATTCTTCCCCTTCTTGTTACTATTTTTGGTATCATTTTCCTCGACTCCGAAAAAATCGCACCCTAGACACCCACTAATGTTACAAAACCTGCATGTCTCGGGTTCCGTCACAAAAGACGCTGAACCCGAGACACCGGCAATAGTCTCGGGTTCCGTCATAAAAGATGTTGAACCTCTTATGACGGAACCCGAGACACTAGCAGCCGTTAAAAAGCGGAAATCAGACGTAGTATCAGTCGGATGAAACCGCAAATCATGTGAAGACTCCAATGAGGCACCGGAGATGACATTTTTCAACGCGTTAACCATGACGGACACTTCTTGCTCGTAGGTGAGTCGCGGCGGTGGAAGTGACGGCGGAGGCTGGTGGCTTGAGGAACCGTTGACCGGCTGACTTTTATGTGAATTGGAGGGTCGGTTGTGCATGTTGAAGAGAGCGCAGACAATTAGAAGTAGTTTATGTTGTTGAAGAGTTGAAGTTATGAGAGTGAAACTCAATTGGATATTTATACGTGTGGTGTCTACGTGGATAGCCAAAGAGCCAGCTAAGATAACACAGTTCAAACACGCATGAAGAAAAATAGACTGATTTGTTTTTTAGTTTTCACGTGTGGGATTGGACCTCATAACCATTATTTTATTCACTGTTAAACAGTTTCTGTTCCATCCATTATGAAACAAATGTGTTAATTGTTTTTTAATTCAAGTGTAAACCAAATTGACTTTCGTAATTGGTTTTCCAATTTCTCTAGACTAAATTCTGGATTTTTCTCTACGTTTTCTTTAAGAAGTTATTTCATCCTTTGGCACATAATTTCCCATAGTTTGACTAGATAAAAAAAAATATAAATTTTAACCCTTTTTATCAATAAAGATAAACAGTGATTATTATAATTCATGTAAAGAAAATTTCAAAACATTTTACCCTGTGGTTAAGGTAATCGGATAGTGTATGAAAGTCAAATGACTTGTAAAAGAAAAGAAGTAAGTTTTCATCTTTAAAATGGATGAACAGATGAAAATAATTAAACCAACACTTACTTTAAGATATGTACTCGTTTGTCCCCTGAGTTGTATATTGAATAAAAAATTAATATTTATATTTTTATTAAAATTTTTATTTTATAAGAGCGTTAAAGTGCGTGTCTGAGTAATGAAAAAATATATATAGAACTAAATAAGAGGGAGTAGTGGAATAATTCATTTTGAAATATTTATTAATGATTATATATATAATTAATTTTAAATTTAATATAAGTGGCTCAAGCTACGGTATGAGTTCAATTCTGAATACTAAAATTTAATATTATTTACTCCATTAATCCTGTCTAGCAAAGATATATGAATTTCATAAATAAAATTTTCTCTGATGACTATTTACCATAAAAAAATATTAAAAGTATAATAAATAAATCATTGGTAGATGAAATTAAATATGAAAAATGTATAATTTATATACATTTATATTTCAGATATGAAGTTTTGCCTCATGGTTTCCCTTTTTCTGGTATTTATTTTCCCTCCCATGATTTTTCTCCACACATAAATAATTTAGGGTGACGATTTCGGCTAACACGTCGTGTTTGTATCAGCAATAGGGTCTATTTTGAGTTAAGCTGAAATCGTGAATAAAATTGAAAGTTTAAGTTTTTAAAAATGAAAATCAGATCATTTCGGTTTGATCGGATGATTTCAAGTTTGTCTCATGAAATCAGATAATGAATTAGGTCGAGTTCATGTCGGAGTTCTGATCGTGTGTGATATTGTCATCTCTCCGCTGAATATCACAAGGATAAGACGAACAGTTGGAGGAGATCACGAGGATGAGCTGTCACGGTATAAGTTGAGTTCACACGACGCGGATGACGTGATGTCTTACCAACACAAACTCGGAGAGTAAGACAATTGAGTCTGGGGAGGCAGGGCAGGGACATGTCCTGTTGTTTCTACTTTGGGAAGTGATTAGAAGATTCCTCCTGTCATTTTCACATCCAGCAAGATTCTAGAACATTTCTTACATTTGCTCCCTGCTTACGTCACACCTTAAATACTCTCGTATGCCCACGTACTTATGACAAATTAGAGCATCATTTTGTTATATACTCTCATTACTCCTATTTTTTTATTATTCGATACTTTGACTTTTGATACATTTTTTAGTGGTTCATTTAGTTTAAAATATTAATTTTGATTGAATTTTTTTATGCGTGAATTAAAATTTTGATTATATTTTTATTCAAAAGAGAAAATTTAAAAAATAATATGTTTAACTATCCGGTCAAAAAATTTAAAAGTGTGTGTAAAAAGTCAAAAAATAAAAAACTGAGAGCCTTTTCATCGATGAGTGCAGGGGTGTACATGGGTTGGCGAAACCGACCAACCCAATCCAAACTGATCATATTTCGTCCGATCGAATCCGAAATTTTTTAAACTGATTAGTAATTGGATTGAAATAATATTAACCCGGTTTAATTGGGTTTTGGGTTTTATAAACCGATCCAATCCAACCCGATTGAAAAATATGTGAACATATTAAATTTATCCATCTCATCACATATTAGCCTGGTCCCATTAGTTTTATTGTATTTGTGTGCCCTTAAATTTAATATGATAATTTTTGTTTGCTATTTAAATATATATGAGATTAAATTTATGAAAGAGAATATGGGATTAAATTCATTATTATGTTTGTCTAGAGCATACAAACATGAATATTGTTTGTTTGTTACGTAAATATATTTATGACCATAAATTTATCTATTTAAGTAGTAAATAAACATGAATGAGAATATGAGATTAAATTCATGAATGTATGTGTTACTACTTATTCTTTTAGCTGCATTCAATTTTATATCTTTGACAAGATTGTTGAAGTAATTTTTAATGTAAAAAATTGGATGTTGAATACCTATTTGACACCGGCAATTATAATATTTATTAAACCAACCAATCCAATCCAAACCGAAGTACAACAAATTGGTTTTGGTTACCAATTTATACGGTTTGGGTTGGGTTAAAGTTTTGAAAACTCAAATTAATTTGGTTGGATCAATAAATTCGTTCAACCCGCCCAACCCGAACCGTGTACACCCCTGGATGGGTACATGCCAAAAATCTCATATCAAATTTTTTTTATTTATATAAAACTAGTTGAGAAGCCGCGCTTCGCAGAGGTCTTTAAAAAAATATTAATAAGTAAAAGACAAAATTTTTAGGATAAAATTAAATTTGATATTATAAATATTTCAATTTAAAATTAATATTAACGTAAAAATTTAAAAATTAGACTATGATTCATTATTAAAAAAATATTGAAATATATTTTTATGTAATTTTAAATCTTGACAGATTGTTTATATGTGTTCATAATATATCGGAAGGATTGTTGTTGTAATAAAACATTATGTTTGCAACATATACGATAATGTCATGCGAAATGTGTTATATACTTGATTTCATCACTTTTATTCTTCCGATCTTATTATTCTCTTCATCTTTTTTCATAGATATTTTTATCCTCTTTTCATCACATATAAACAAAGTTATCACTCGTATGTGTAATATAATGCTTCCTACTCTTGTAATAGTATAATGATCATAAACTGTAGTTGTTAGTTTGTGTTTATTGACCCACACTAGAACCCTTAATAATTTAATATTAATAAATTCTATTATCATTTTACTCATTATTTATTACTATTATATAATTAATTTTATCTAACAATCAGTAATTTATCGAGATATTAATAAATGAGTGCAATGAAAGAGTATTAGGACAAGAGTTACATCATATTAAATACGAATTTTCTATGATGTATCCATGTGCACACAATAATCACTAACTTTCATCAAAATACTAGCTTCTGATTGGTGGATAGGTAATAAATATTATTGGTCAGAAAGACCGTATTAAATATTGGGGATATTCTCAGTTGCATACTCCTACTTTTAATTTTTGTAAATGATGTCTGTGTTATCTATATGATTTTCAGTGATATCCTTGTATTTCAAATTTTACTTGCATTTCATTTCCCCAACTTAATATTAAAAATAATTAAATTACTTATTTGAACCTCAATTTTTTACAATTTTAACAGTCATAACATCTATTAAATAATAATTAAAAATTTTAAATTCATTCGACTTATTAGTTTACTAGAATTAAATATGCAACTATTTCTATAATGATTGAATTAATATATAATTTATTGTCATTCATCAATTTATCAAGATCCTATTGTAATGAAATTCATAAAAATATATAATGTTTTCAGATAAATTTACATGCACCTTGATTTTTTTTTATTGATTTTAAATGTGAATAGCATGGCAATAATGTGTTTTCTCATTTCTGTTTTATTATTATACTTCAAAGTTTTCCTCGGTTTATACGACTTTAAAAGTAAAAAAGTTTCGGTTTATTTGACTGTTTTGCAATTATTGGCAGCAAACTCCATCAGTCTGTAGTATACGACTTTTTAGCTGATTAAATTTCATTTTCTTGTTTTCTAATCAAACCACAGTTCCTCTAATACACCGACCTAGTTACTGTTCTGGGCGCATATAGTATTAAGTTTAAAAAAAAACTCAATTGTAAAACTGTGTTCCAAATATTCTGAGTTTTTTATTTTTTGACGCTTGACTTTTAACACACTTTTTTAGATATTTTAATTGATATTTTTGTAAATTAAAATTTTGATTATACATATTTATAAAAAAAAAAATTTAAAAAATAATATTTTTAAATATCAGGTCAGACGAATCTAAAAATGCGCAAAAAATCAAAACGTCAAATAATAAAAAACGGTGATAGTATTTTTTTTCAAAAACATTAAACTGTGGGAGTATTAACTTATCTGGAATTGTGTTGAAAAAACCCAGCACCTGTAGGCATAAGAATCTTTAAGCTGTTTTGGTTTTTATCCCACTCACATTCTTCAATGCAAACTCCAAACTTGCAGCTTTTTTTGACTTCTGGGTGTTGCGGATTTCGGTCATGGGTATGCTTTTTGCTTCTAATCTTGGTAAATTGTTGATTGCTTGGGGTGATTTAGAAGAAAGTTCTTAAAAATGAAAAAGATTTGATTTTGGTGATAATTAGATATGTGATTGGATGATTAAAAGAGACCCTTAATTATATATGATGGTTAATGTGTGAATTCTGTGGTTAATGAAACTACTTGTAAATGATGCTTTTTGCAATGGATTTAAGTGATTTTAAGGAATATATTACCAAGGTTTTGGTTATGAGGTTTTCTGTTGATTCTAGGATGTTGGTTCATGCACTTTCTACCTTGAATTTGGTTACAGTCCTTACGGGTGTTTTTTCGATAGCTAGAAAGTTTTAGTTGGTTGATTGTAATGATAATTTAGGAGAATGCTAGGGTTGTTTAGGTCAGTGGCGAAAAAAGTTGAAGTTGGGGTTTTTTCAATGTGATTACAATTAAGCTGAAAAAGTTTAGCATAGTAAGACATTCAACCTGGTTGATATATAGCATGGAGGATAGAGTAATTTTTGGTATAGAGTTCTCGGGATACTTATGTCAAAGAGATTGTCGCTTTAATAGACAACGTCTCAAATTCTAGCTGCTGCTTAATTTGTGTAGAATTCTGATTTTTTATGCTCTACTGGTAAAAAGTTTGATCTTTTAACAAACGCATGGAGAAGAAGTTGCTTACCTGTTTCGACTCTGAAGTTAGCAAGCTGAACAAGCCCAAAATCCTACTATCTGAGGTATGTTTGGCAAAAGAAAGTCATCCAACTTACGTGCTACTTTCTTTGTGAACTTCCTTTTCGGTTTTATTATGTTTTCATGATTAATTGGTGCTTCCCATAAATTAGCGATTGTAAGTTTACTTGTTTTAGTTATCTGAATATACTATTTTTGCCATTAGCAGCTCCAAGTATATGTATTCTTAAGTGACCACCGTAAATGTAGTCCACCAGCCTAAACAATTGTAAGGCATGTATGTGAAAAAGACTTGCAACTCCCAACCAACTTTTAAGTCCAAGTTAAGTTATGAAATATGTTAGTCAAATAACGACTATTAGACTTAAAATTGTGTTAAATCTGAACAGTAATATGGAGGCACTTATCCTTTTGACTCATTGCGGTTGACATTCAAATAAATTGTATGTTAGACACTATCAAATCAAATGATCATCCAACCCTTACACAGATAAGAAAATAGTTATAGGTAAAAAGGTTGGTTCTTAAGAAATTATTAGAAGTTATAAGATAAGTTCTAAATAACAGATTACTTTTGTATGTAAGCTAAAGAGGCACTTGATCTCTCTGAACCTTTTCTTGAAAACCCAAATTGTTTGCAAAAAAGTTAGAAACTAAATAAGGTCTTTGATTTTGGATCATTCCTTGTTATGCTCAAGAATCTAGTTATTATAGACCTTAAAAGAGCTGCACCTGGAAGAGATGTAATTTCAGGATTGTACTTTGATATCAAACTGTTTCCAGTTTTCCACTGTTGGCTAGAATAGAGATTTCATTTAAATGTTTTGGGAAGATCAATTTGAAGGCACAACTTGGATGCAGGTTCATAACTTGTTTAATCAAATTTAAACAAAACTAAACCCTGTATGCTGAGTGTATAGCGCGAGTATAACAAAGGAGGGTGAGATTCATGCATGTAGTCTGCCTAGTTCAAAAACAGAAACTAACTCGCTATAAAACTAAAAAACTTCCCTAAATTGAGTTAAACTGGAAAATGTAATTACGATCTTTCCTAATTTTAAATGGTACTCTAGAATAGTATTCAAGTAAGGGGCTTCGAGAGCCTATTGTATTGCTCAACAATAGTTTCTTTAGGCTTCTTAAAAGTTATACTGCATCACCTCACCTCAACTTCCTCCTCCTAGAAGAGTAGAGATGCTATTTCCACAAAGACCCCTCACCGTCGGCTTGAATATTATTTAAAGCATATATCAACCAATGCAACCAACTTTGGAATTTCCTCTTTTTCTGTTTTATTATAAAACCATGATGTGATTAACATTTAATTTTAATTAGGAAAATCTATCAGATAATGATATTGCACATGTTTTTTAAATTTTACTATTGTAAATGGATTTACGTACATTTACATCTAAAGATTTAGAACTACACTAGCCTGAATAAACTTAATCTCTTTTAACCTTTTTTGAGAATTGAATCATAATTCTTACAGTACCACTACTGTTGAGTGCACGAATGCTGTGGGGATGCCAACGCAATTAGACATCAAATTATATGCTTTACCATATTTTTCACACACACCAGCACAGTTACATATTCTATATACAAATATCATATAATCTTGTTATCAATGCTATATCATTCCAATTACTAAACTATACAATTACAAGTGTATTATTGTTTCCACCAAATCCTACTTTCTCAACCTATGTGCAAATTAATTATTAAGATTTGTAACTGATTAAATATATATCTTGTCCATAATGTTGTCTAACAGATTGTTCATTTAAATGATGATATGTATCATATAAAGGGTTAATTATCTGATTGGACACTCACTTCACACCAATATATCATCCGGGACACTCTCGAATTTTCGATCTCATTTGAAACACCGTTTTCAGAAATTGTATCAATCTTAAAAATAAAACGTTAAATTTGAAAAAAAGTCGACAGTTTGAGAAGTGTTCCTCATAGGGCTTTAATATAGTAGGCTGTAGAGATTATGTAGGTACGATTAATTGAATTTCTGCGTCCAAAATGGGTAAAATTGATGGTGGAAGATATGGGTTATGAAGAACCATAATAATCCATATACAGCCATTTTTTGGACGCGGAAATTCAATTAATTGTACCTACATAATCTCTACAGCCTACTATGTTAAAGCCCCATGAGGAACACTACTCAAACTGTCGATTTTTTTTCCGAATTTAACATTTTATGTTTAAGACTGATACAATTTCTGAAAACAGTGTTTCAAATGAGACCGAAAATTCGAGAGTGTCCCGGATGATATATTGGTGTGAAGTGAGTGCCCAATTAGATAATTAACCCATCATATAAAATCATAAAAAATAAAATAAATTGTTCTGAAAAGAAACTCCTACCAACTTATGATTATAAGCTGTTTTTTTTACTACAAGTCACCTTCTGACTTATTACACAAATATTTTTCAGCTTCAAGTCAAAAATCATTTTAAGCCACCAATTTCAAGTTTAAACGAAGGACTTTATAACTATTCAAAGTTATTTGGGAGCACAATTTTTTTAAAGAAAAAAAATGCTTTTCTCATCATTTTTTGATTTTAGTCAAGTATATTAGGGGTTGTTTGGTTCGCTAAGTGATATCGGATTGGAATGAGAAATCGAGTCAATGTGACATGCGGTTGAGGAATCGATATCATGTACTTGGTTCATTGGTTGACTGTTGGGGCAAATATGTTTGAGTCATTAATTTTTAATTAAGATAAAATATTAATTTTATTTAATGTTCCTATATATTTGGAGTCATCTACATGAAATTATATAAATAATGATGAAAATAATAAAAATAAATGATTTCTCGTACGTCTACTTCATACCCACCTCTGCTCTTGGGTATAAGAACTCATGTCTTGGAGGTTTGAGGCATGAGTTTTAAATTAGTTTTTCCTCAACTAAAAACCACCATGTACGGGTTTTTGATGAACGAAACCCAGACTTGATACCCAAAGAACCTAGACCAACGACCCCGAGGTTGTATTGGGTCATTATATTTTGAACAAGCCTTTTCCCCCAACACATATGTTACAATAGTGTAGCACACTTGTTTGGGATTTATGTTTGTATATATTTTTGCTTGCAAAATGGAATCGTAAATATACTCCAAAAAGTTGCCACCTCGTGTATGTATAGTTATAGTCATATAGTTGTCAAACATCTTATCCCATTTTCAATACTCATCTAATTTCCTCATATTGGCCTTAAAAGAAATAGTGTACCGAAAAGTAAAAAAATAATGCTGTCTTTATTTATAAATATATGTGGACACAATTTTCTTAAAAAGGTATATGTTTTAATGAAAAAATATAAGACATTATTTGGTTTTAATTTGTTGATATCAGGTTCCACAACAATATATTAGGAGATTATATTTTGAATTGAACTTATCCCCAAATGCATACATTACACTATCATAACTCCCCAATTTGAGATTATATTTTGAATTGAACTTATGCCCAAATGCATACGTTGCACTATCATAACTCGCCAATTTGTGATCTACGGTTATAATTGTTTTTGAATCTCTATAAAAATTTGAGATCTGTGGTTATAATTGCTTTTGAATGCCAATAAAAGAAGTGTAAATATACTTATGCCTTACACTATCATAACTCCCCAATTTGAGATTATATTTTGAATTGAACTTATGCCCAAATGCATACATTACACTATCATAACTCCCCAATTTGAGATCTACGGTTATAATTGTTTTTGAATGCCAATAAGAATTTGAGATCTATGGTTAGAATTGCTTTTGAATGCCTAGTATTGTTAATATAATTATGCGTTACACTATCATAACTCCCCAATTTGAGAATATATTTTGAATTGAACTTATGCCCAAATGCATACGTTACACTGTCATAACTCCCCAATTGGAGATCTACGGTTATAATTGTTTTTGAATGCCAATAACAATTTGAAATCTACGGTCATAATTGCTTTTCAATGCCAATAAAAGAATTGTAAATATACTTATGCGTTACACTATCATAACTCCCCAATTTGAGTATATATTAAATGGAACTTATGCCCAAATGCATACGTTACACTATCATAACTTCCCAATTTGATATCTACGGTTATAATTGTTTTTGAATGCCAATAACAATTTGAAATCTACGGTTATAATTGCTTTTGAATGCCACCCACTTGTGTATATATAGTCATTCACCCACCCATACACACACATCTCATCTCTCTCTTTCTCTAAACCCTGATTTTCTCTATCGATCTATATCTTAACTTGTGCATCTATATAATCTAGAATGAGCAACGGCACAAATATCAACTGAATGGCCAGAGATTCATTCAAATACGTTCTTCTCCATGAGGAATACGACGCTACTGCTCCCTTTTTTGATGTCCCTGCAGCTTTGAAGAAGGGGAAGATTCCGGAACATTTCAATTTTCATAATCAATGTGAGAAATTGGAAGGTGAAGAAGGAGTAGATGAGACGAGGAAGAGCAAGAGGAGGAGAGTGACCACTTCTAATATGCTGGAAGCATTAGAAGATGGTTCAGATGTCATTGTTGGATCCAATCAATGGAGCTGGTATGTTTTTTATATGTACATGTTCATTAGTTGGTTCTTTCTGATTTTTCTTCTTAAATTGGGAATAAGTCGATACTATATATATATATATATATATATATATATATATTTGTGTGTGTGTGATAAATTATCTGTTTCTATGGGACTCCTGTTTGTGTTTGTATTATATAGAGATAAAGGCATAAAGCTGATCAATTTTGTACTTCTGTAAAACAGGTTGACTATTGACAGCGAGCCAAATAGATTTATCGGTTTAGAATGCAAGGTATGTACTTTAACAATTACTAGGCACAATTCAGTTTGCAGAAAAGTAACTTAATTTTGACCAAAAATTTCATGGCAGAATAATTTTTTATGATACGATTATTAAAATTTCAACGATAACAGTGTTTTTGGATGCCATAAAGAATTTTAAAATTCGAAAATTATTCTGATTAGTTGTAAAGAGAAAGTTATATTCCCTAAAATTGTTTAAAAATTTAAAGGGGTTTTCCTTTTTTCATCAGTACAAGAAAATCGGAATAATGAAATATTTTTTTGCCAAAAAAAATTCCCGGAGTTTATTTTCTGATCATTTGTATAGTGCCTGTTGCTAACTTTGAATATTGGTGGTACAGGTTTATTGGCCTTTGGATAATGACCAGTACTATGGCCGCATTATTGGGTACAATCCATCGACTGACAGATATCATGTAATGCCTCTTTTATCAGTGCACATATATGCATAGCTGTAGCAAATTACTAAGAAGTATCCTAATTTGCATTTTGATTTGTCAAAATGATGTAGGTAAAATACAATGATGGTGTTGAAGAACACCTTTGTCTGTCATATGAGAGAATCTTGTTTTATGTTTCTTCTGAAGAGATGCAACAACTTAATTTAAGTTGTGTTCAACATCCAGATGTTGGTAGCCATGATATTGATAACATGGTTGCACTGAAGTAACTCCCATACTCTACAGCTTTATATACTTATGCATGCAAAAATAAGGGATTGTAATACCCATTTTCAATAATCTCAATCCTCCAAGTCACACCCGCCTCAGTTCATTCTTCACTCATCTCATTTCTCTCTCTCTGAAAACCCCAACTTTCTCCATCTGTCTATCTGTTCCTTGCCAATCCATATAATCTAGAATGAGCAATGTCACAGATATCCATGGAATGGCCAGAGATTCAGTCAAGTACATTCCTCTCCATGAGGAATACATGGCTACTGCTCCCCTTGTTGATTCTAATGGAGCTTCGAAGAAGAGGAAGATTCCAGAAAAGAATATTGACAGGAAAGATGTAGGAGATGTAATATCAAAACAATGGAGCTGGTATGGTTTTCTATGTACTTACTGCTGGGTTGCTTCTTTCTAAAGTTATGTCATAAATTGGGAATAAGTCGATATTATGTTTGTGTGTGTGTGTGTTAGTTATGAATTATTTCATTCTGTGGGACACCTGTTTGTGTGTGTACTGTATAATGATACAGCTTATCAAATTTATACTTCTGTAAAACAGGTTAACTATTGACGGCGAGCCAGATAGATTTATCGGTTTAGAATGCAAGGCAAGTACTTTAGCAATTACTAGGCACAATTTAGTTTGCAGAAAAGTATACTGTACTTATTTTGACAAACGTTTCCTGGCATAATACTTTTATAAGAGCACTCATATGAAATGATTGTTTCCTTTCTTTTGACTGCCATTATTAAAATTACCATGTAAATATTTTTTTGGTTTTTGATAAAGCCATGAAAACAATGTTCTTGAATGTCGTAGAATTTTAAAATTCGTAAAATGTTCTGATTAATTGTGTAGAAAAAGTTATATTCCCTATTATTGGAGAAAAGAAACGAAAGGGATTTTCCTTTTTTCATAAGTCCAAGAAAATCGGAAAAATAATATTTTTTGCAAAAAGAAAAACCGATGTTTATTCTCCGATCATTTGTATGGTGCTTGTTGCTTACTTTGAAGATTGGTGGTACAGGTTTATTGGCCTTTGGATGATGACTGGTACTATGGCCGCTTTCTTGGGTACAATCTATCGACTAACAGGTCAGATATCATGTAATGCCTCTTCTATCAGTGCACATTTATGTATAGCTGTGACAAATTACTATAAAGTATCCTAATTTGCATCATGATTTGTCAAAATGATGTAGGTAAAATACAACGATGGTGCCGAAGAGCACCTATCTCTGTCATAAGAGATTCATTTATGTTTCTCCTGAAGAGATGCAACAACTTAATTTGAGTCGTGTTCAACATCCAGATGTAGATAGCCGTGACACTGATGACATGGTTGCTTTGGCTGGCATGCTAGATCACCGTTCTCAGTTGATATAGATGCTGCCTTTTTCTATGTATGATGTATCTTGCTTCTTACACTTGTTGGGGAAGAAAGTGTTTATTCAGCATGGAGACAGAATTAAATTACAAATCGTGGCTTTATTCAGTGTTTTAAACTTTTGAATCGACATTTACTTTCAGATTATACATTTGGTTATCAAATTTTGTAGTCCACTAAACCTGAGTTCATAATTCAGTTCAGATGTTTATAAATCACACATTTACTTTTGAGCTGTTGAATAGTAAATTTGGTTTTATGCTTGGATATTTGAATTGCTGCTATTGTGCTGAGCACTGCATTTGTTTATTCATTAATTTTGTGTACATTTCAGCTCACAGCAAGGCCCAAACCTGCCAGGGTTCGTTTGGTTCGCAAAATGATACTGGGTTGAGATGAGGAATCGGGTTTAGGTGATATGAGTATAAAGTATCATATTTAATATCATGTGTTTGGTTGAATACTGCAATTAATATATTCAATTTAAAAAAAATTAAGTTATAAAATTATTTTAATTAAAAAATTATGATTATTATATATTTTTGTATCATTAATTATTCTTGTGTTAAATATTAATATTTAATTACTAATATTAATATTTTTGTGGCTAACTAAACTTATGTGACTTATCATGATAAGTTGGAAGTTTAAAATACCTATTTGAGTAATTTTGACTTATTAATAACTTATGATTTATTAAAAATATAATTACAAAAATAAAAGTGATTAATAGGTAATTTTTATCAAAAGAAAGTTTAAAAAATTGTTAAAATTAATGTATTAGAGCATCTCCAACGGTGTTGGCTATAATCGTTGGCTAAATTGGACCTGTAAGACGTCATGTAAAATTTGCTGAACCTGTAGGACATTTCGCTTCAATGGTATTGGCTATATTGGTTGGCTATAATTTAAAAATAGTATGTTATTAATATTTTAGATTGTTAAAATAGAATATATCAGTTCACTATGGTAATAAATGATGTGCAATCTTCCTACAGATTTCTTACAGACCTGGTTCGACAAATTTAGCCATCCATAGGAGGTTGACTAAATTTATAGACAACAGGTCACTATGGTACTATGGTTGGAGTGTGAACTTTTGAAGTGGTTGGCTAAATTTTTTATTTTTGGCATGACAACTCACCTTTTAGCTAAGGGGTGTTCATGGTTGGAGCTCTTATAATCAAAATCCAAGTCATTGTTAATGTTTTAGATCCTCTTTTCAGATAGGCATTGTCTAAGAGAACGGCAAAAAAAGAAAAGTGAACACAATTTAAAACCTGGTTTTTATATTGAAACACAATATCAGATGTTGTTAAGTTATTCTTCTAGTCAATATAAAAAAGTGAAGAGAAGGAAAAAAAAAGCATATCATATTTGGTAAAGTCAACATACTCTTCTAGTTTCTAAAGCTAGAACATCTTAAGTGAAACTGTTTGAATATGCATGTAATTTAAAACATACACTTGCAGCTTCAGGTATATGACATAATACTAACCAATGAATATTCTGTCAGTTGCCAAGACTCGGTGTTATGAAATGCAATGCTGCCAATACTAGATAAGTAGCTAACAAGATACAACCCTCTTTGAAGCATCAGATTGTGATTTTTCTGTCTGAAAATTGCTTTATTTGTTACATGTCAACATGAAAGACGAACAAGATACTCCATAATCAATATCATCGTGTGTAAAGGAGTTTCTTTCGCTCCCCGGCTAGATAAATGCTTTACAGGAGGCAGGCAGAAACACTACCTTAATTATGATATTCCTAATCATACAATTTCTTTAGGGCACATGAGTCATTGATTCAATGTCGTAATTTTCTTTGATTTCTCCGATTCCATTTTGATCTTGAAAGCTTCTATCTTCGAATCTTCACACCACTAGATTAAAGGAAGTAGTAAGAGAATTTCCATGACGAGGAACCTCATGCCAGTTTAAGTATACCAGTGAACATAAACGGATAAGAAATTTGGGTTGGACAGAAAGACCAGAAATTAGTTGATTTAGTGACCAACTAAAATTATTGCAGAAATATTCACCACTAAAACTTCCAAAATGCACAGCAAGAACAATTAAACACATTATAGTAAAAGAGCGAAGAAATTTGAAACTTTGCTAAATCTTTTTGGTGATCAGATACAAATATACAAAGGGCCCCTCCAATCCAATCAAAGCAACACATAACTCATGCATACATATACAGAAATGTAGTTATACAAATCTTTTGCCTATTAGCTCTTAACAAACTGATGGAACCCCTTACATGCTAATTTGAATGAGTCTTTGCTCAGCAAAACATATTACTATAGCAGAATTAAGTTAAAAGATGACAATACATAACAATGAATCATAAAATTCAGTACCTATTCCAAAAACCATTTGCAGAAAGCAAGAACAGAGGGGTCTTGTTCTTCTTTCGATAATAGGTCTAGTACCATGGATCTGGTAGATGCATCTTCTGAGAATTTACGAGCTCGCATGTTCTCTATCAGTACAGCTGCTTCTTCATATCTTTTATTCAAAAGACTTCCACGGATGATAGTATTATAAGTCACATCATCAGGCAAACAAATGCTCGTTTCCATTTTAGAAAATAATTCCTTGGCATCCTCAAACAACCCTTCTTGACAAAGTCCTCTGATCATTATGTTGTGTGCTATGACGCCAGGTTGCAAACCTCTCGAAGCAAGCTTATCAAAAATATTTCTGGCCTCGTCAAGTTTTTTGTTCTTGCAGAGACCATCAATCAGAATGGTATAGCTATAACAGTCTGGCCATATCTCATTACTCCTCATGGTATTCAGCACCTCTAGTGCCCTGTCCATTTTGCCTGTTAAACAATAACCATCCATCAGCGCATTGTATGTGATTGAATCAGGAGGCACACCTTTCTGGATCATAATTTCAATCACATCCTCTGCATCTGTTGTCCTCCCTTCTTTGCAGTATGCATCAACTAGTATATTATAGGTGTGCAAGTTTGGAGAGATCTTCCTAACACCCATCTCAGTTAACAAACTCTCAGTGTCCTCCCATCGGCCAGAGCTGCAAAGACCTTGAAGTAGCGTGCTATAGGTTATAACATTAGGTGATATGCCTTTGTCGGTCATTTCAGACACAAGAACCAATGCATGATCGACTCGTCTCTCTTTGCACAAAGAATCAATAATCGAGGAATAAGTTACAATATTGGGTCTGCAACCTATCTCCTCCATCTTTCTTAACAACTTGAGAGCCATGGAGGTATTTGAAGTTTTGCAGAGACCATCAATGATGGAGGTATAAGTTACCACATCGGGGTTACAACCTATCTCCTCCATCTTTCTTAACAACTTGAGAGCCATGGAGGTATTTGAAGTCTTGCAGAGACCATCAATGATGGTGTTATACATAACTACATTGGGCTGAATTTCTTGAAACATGATAAGCTTCTTAAACAAATCCCCGGCCTCCAAAGGCCTGTCTTGAGATAGAAGGCCCTTGATGAGAGTGTTGTAGGTCACAACATTGGGGACATGACCACTCTTGATGATTACAGCAAGCAATGAAAAGGCATAATCAAGTGTGTTCAAATGACAACATGAATGTATGGCAGTAGTAAAGGTAACAATATTAACAGGAATGCTTAAAACACGGAATTCTCTAAACATGGAGACGGCAACTGAGTACTCTTCCATTCGAACCAGGGCGGTTAACAGTTGTGTGAAATCCACAACAGAAAGCCTATATTTTAGAAGGAGCATTTGATCGAACACAAGAAGAGCATCGTGGAGTTTATCAAAACCAAGCTTAGATTTATGATAGAGTAATTGTTTTAGCTCGGGATGGGTGGTGGATGGAGAAGGAATAAATGGGGCTTTGGGTTGTGAATTAGGGTTAGGTTTAGTAGAGAAAGGAAGAAAATGAGAATGAAAAAGAGAGGATAAAAGAGAACAAGGGCTTCTTACACTGAGAGGCCTTAAGCTGAAACAAGTCATTATGAGAAGAGCTCCTCTCTTGACAGCCATTGCTGAAGCCTCTCTGAGCTGCAATGCGCAGAAATGGGATGCTGAGAAATTGAGTAGGTGGTAAATGTAAATAGTTTTACTTTTTAACCAGTCACGTTGATTTAAAATTTGACCGAAATTTGTTAATTTATTAATATTATAATAATAATTGATGAAATAAAAAAATTATGTCACCGAAAATAATTTTTAATCTATTTTAATATGAAATTTTTAGATTTTTAAAATAAAGTGATAATGATTTACAATCTTTAGAATTATTTTTTTAATTTCAAATTTATTCAATAAAAATTTCTAAAGAAACTGATAAGTCAAAATAAGCCAACATTAAAGTAAATTGAAAATAATATTTAGGATTTTTTATAAATAACCAACTTTAAAAGAATTTTTATAAAAATACTGTCAATTTTTTTTTAAAATAAATTGCAAAAATACTATGTTCCTGAAAATATTTGCAAAAATACGGTATGCAACCATATCAGCAACTGTTAGCAACCATATGCAATCAGAAATGCAACTTTGAAAAAAAATTAAAAATTATATTTATTTGCATAATAAGTTGCAACTGGTTGCAAGACAGAAAAATAAATAACTTGCGGGATCAAATATTGCAACCTAAAAAGCAACTAAAATGACAAACTAGAAATCAACTCAAAAGCAACTCAAAATTATTTATACTCCCAACACTAGAGGGACTGATACGGTTGCATTGTTGATGGAGTGGACACTAGCACGAGTGGTGCTCAGTAAAGATGTACGATTAGGGCTGTCAAACGGATAATTCGGATACGCATATGTCTATTTCCGTATCTGCAATTGTCGGATTCAGATACGGACAATATCCGCTTTACTTCGGATACGGATAACATCCGCTTTTTCTCGGATACAGATGCGGGTATTTCGGACGGAGGTCGGATATTTTTGATGGTCCTACTGTAATGACGATGATTTTCGAACAATTTTTTTACGACTAAGCTCAAATGATTTTTATATATGTATAAAGTATTTGAGTATTTGTATAATTATATAAAATTTGTATAAATGTATTATTCAATGCATATACACACACTACAAGCTAATAAAATAAAATTTTTATTACATATAATTATATATTATATAATTTAAATATCATATATGCATTTAATTTCGGATTCGAATATCACGGATTCAGATACGGATAATATTCGCTTTATTTCGGATACGAATAATATCCACTTTTTCTCGGATATGGTTGCGGATTTTTCGGACGGATATTAGATCTTTCGAATTTTTTTGACAGTCTCATCTACAATGAAGGCTCCACAAAGAACTTGACACTATAGTTGGGCAGTCTCGTGCTGTAAGGGAGGGTGACCTTTTTGGTGGCTTCGTTGTTGCATGAGTTCGAGTGTGGTTTGAGTTCGATTTCTGGTGTTGATTTGTCAGAGACGTCAAAGCTATCGTGTGACATGGAAAATCCACTTGTTGTTAAGGCGAAAGCTAGGCGTGTACATCACAAGTAAATACATACTTAAGTTTGTTATCATGCAATTAAATCGAATTTCGGTATTCAAGCAATTTCATCTAGTATCATTTCACTCCAAAATGTCTCAAAGTGCTGTTCTTCATTGGGCTCCTCCTTCTCCTGGGGTCATCAAAATCAACGTGCATGGCCATTCGATCTCGTCCTCTTTGAGCAATGGCAACGTGAGGACTGCATGGACATACTCGTCCCTCCCACGCCCCCAGACCCTGTTGATATCAACATAAGCATGTCCTTAGCGGAGCAGAAGAATGACCTAGGTCTTGGCCAAGTGGATGCTCCAAGGGTTGCCCGCATGGAGATGGAGGTGTTGGTTTTTCAAGATACAAGAGGGAGATAGATATAATATATGATGGAAACTTATAGGAGAGACATGGAAACTTATAGTTTTATTAATCAAAAGGCTCTTTATATAGAGCTCGTACAAATCACACAAGCACGATTAGTGCCCCATAATAAGTTTATGAAGTTACAAATCTTCTCTAATTAAAGAGACATTAAAACATAAAAATATAATTGATTCTTCAGTTACAATTTTGAATCATAATTCTAACAGGAGGTCGACGAGCTGGAGGAAATCCTCGATGGTGCCGTGGAGGATTCATTTGTGGGAAGCTGGGGATCGAGGCGCTCTCTGCCAGCTCGTGAGCCTCCGTTGGGTGATTAGGACTGAAGTCATGACATCTGGAATGTGGTTTTAGTATTAGTATTAAGTAATGTCTTATCTAGTGCTGCTGGTTTATCTCTAGGAGTCTGCTTTAGGTACTGTTTGGGGTTGCTGTTGCAGACAGCAACAGCAGCTTTTTGCTGAAAAGCAGGTGAAAAACTGTTTGGTAAATCTAAAAGCAGCTTTTCCGAACAGCAGCTTTTAGCTGAAAAGCTGCTGTTAGAAAAAGCAGGTCCTCCCATGCTTTTGGAAAAAGCTGATTTTCAGCTTTTGCAGAATGCTATAATAGATTTCATTATAAAACCTCACCAAAAACATTAATTTTTTTATGTTATAACTCAAAATAAGTAAATATCAAAAAATTACCAAACAGTTATCTGATTTCTACAACAACACTTATTTTACCAGCACTTTTTCTGAATAACAGCACTCCCAAACAGACTTTTAGTAGTAGTTTGTTTTGAATGTTCTGTTGTTGGTTGGTCAGTCCTTTGAGCTTGTTTGTGTTCCTCTAGTTCCTGGCTGTTGTTAGCCCCTTATGGGTTTAGCTAGCTTCTGCCTTGACCTTATGTACTGATATATTATGAAAAAAATTTTGCTTGCCTATAAAAAAAAATCGAATTTCAGAGAGAAGGGGTGAGTTTGAATGTTTGCCACAGATAAATCAAGTGTGTGAAAGAAAGGAGGAAAGATAAGTAATAAAGAAATAAAAAAGTGAATTAGAGAAAGTAGTATATTTGTAAATAAGATTTAAAAGATAGTATATTTGTAAGATTTTAGAGAAGGTTGTATATTTGCAAATAAGATCCAAAAATCAGTATACTTGGTAAATTTCTTAATATTTATTATATTATTTTAAATTTCTGATGTAATATATAGTGTACGATTTTAATTTATTCAAATTTTAATAAGTTTTAATTAATATTAAATAATTTATAGTTTTTTAATAAATTGATTAATTAATTTCAGATATAATATACTTTTTTAATAAATTGATTAATTAATTAAATAAGTTAAAATTAATGTATATTAATCAAAATCCATCCAAGTTACTGTTAATGTTCTAGATCCTCTTTTCAGATAGGCATTGCTCAAGAGACGCCTAAAGAAAATGTAAACACAACTTAAAACCTGATTCTTATATTAAAACACAATATCATATGGCAAATCATAATTATTTGGTTAAGTCGACATGCTATTCTAGTTTCTAAAGCTAGAACTTTTAAGTTAAACTATTTGAATATGCATGTAATTTAAAACATACATTTTTAGGTATATAACATAATATTAACTAGAGTTAATTACAGTTTGTAACCCCTAGGATTGCTCCAAACGCACTTAAGATCCTGAACTATCAAACGTGACATAATGCACCCTGAACTTTACATTCCCATGCAAGTTGTAACCCATAGTCACTATTCCGTCCAAATATACCGTTAACTTTAACTGTTTGAGAGATAACAGTATGTATATTAGTTTCTAACAGCTACTTTACCCCCTGTGACTCCTCAAAGTTTATGTATTATATTTTGAAATTATTTCTGAACACACACAACGATGTAAAAACTATTAAAATAATTTTTAAAATATGTATTTATTTTAAAATTTTAAAATAAGTTACATCGTTTATGTAAAAATAATAATAAATTTTCAGATTCTAAATCTAGATACATATTTTAAAACTTATTTTAAATTTTTTTACATCGTTGTGTGTGTTCAAAAATAATTTCAAAATATAATACATAATTTTTGAGGGGTCACAAGAGGTAAAGTAGCTGTTAAAAACTAATATACACACTGTTACCTCGGTTAAAGTTAACGGCATATTTGGACGGAATAGTGACTATGAGTTACAACTTGCACAGGAATGTAAAGTTCAGGGTGCATTATGTCACGTTTGATAGTTCAGGATCTTAAGTGCGTTTGGAGCAATCTTAGGGGTTACAAACTGTAATTAACTCTATTAACTAATGAATATTCTGTCAGTTGCTTAGACTCGGTGTCATGAAATGCAATGCTGCAAATACTATAGATAAGTATCTAACAAGATACAACCCTCTGTGAAGCACCGGATTGTGATTTTTCTGTCTGGAAATTGCTTTATTCATTACATGTCAACATGAAAGCCTAACAAGATACTCCATAATCAAGATCATCGTGTGTAAAGGAGTTTCTTTCGCTCCCCAGCTAGATAAATGCTTTACAGGAGGCAGGCAGAAACACTACCTTAAATATGATATTCCTCATCATGCAATTTCTTTTGGAGTAATACTCCTGCACATCAGTCATTGATTCAATGTCGTAATAATAATGTCGCAACGGAAACTGATGGGTGAGATGAATACTACAAGAGCCGATATTCAAGAAAAACTACAAGGCTTGCAAAATGCAGGAATGTTCTTTGATTTCTTCGATTCCATTTTGAACTTGAAAGCTTCTATCTTCGAATCTTCACACCACTAGATTAAAGGAAGTAGTAAGAGTATTTCCACAACGAGGAACCTCATGCCAGTTAAGTATACCAGTGAACATAAACGGATAAGAAATTTAGGTTGAACAGAAAGACCAGGAATTAGTTGATTTAGTGACAAACTAAAATTATTGCAGAATATTCACCACTAAAACTTCCAAAATGCACAGCAAGAACAATTAAACACATTATAGTAAAAGAGCGAAGAAATTTGAAACTTTGCTAAATCTTTTTGGTGATCAGATACAAATATACAAAGAGCAGGGGCCCTCCAATCCAATCAAAGTAACACTCATGCATACATATATAGGATGTACTTATACAAATCTTTAGTCTATTAGCTTTTAACAAACTGATGGAACCCCTTACATGCTAATTTGAATGATTCTTTGCTCAGCAAAACATATTACTATAGCAGAAAACTTAGGTTAAAAGATGATGATACATAACAATGAACCATAAAATTCAGTACCTATTCCAAAAACCATTGGCAAAAAGCAAGAACAGAGGGGTCTTGTTCTTCTTTAGATAATAGGTCTAGTACCATGGATGTGGTAGATGCATCTTCTGAGAATTTACGAGCTCGCATGTTCTCTATCAGTACAGCTGCTTCTTCATATCTTTTATTCAAAAGACTTCCACGGATGATCGTATTATAAGTCACATCATCAGGCAAACAAATACTCGTTTCCATTTTAGAAAATAATTCCTTGGCTTCCTCAAACAACCCTTCTTGACAAAGTCCTTTGATCATTATGTTGTGTGTTATGACAATGGGTTGCAAACCTCTCAAAGCAAGCTTATCAAAAATATTTCTGGCC
The DNA here is from genome assembly GCF_001625215.2 of Daucus carota subsp. sativus. Lineage (NCBI taxonomy): Eukaryota > Viridiplantae > Streptophyta > Magnoliopsida > Apiales > Apiaceae > Daucus > Daucus carota. The sequence goes on from NC_030389.2 coordinate 1,496,703, forward strand.
TCTTCAAGTTTTCTGCTCTTGCAGAGACCATCAATGAGGATGGTATGTATATGAATATCATGAACAATGCCTTTACATTCCATCAATCGAAAGAAGGAAATTGCTTCATTCATATATTGGTTCTTGCAAAGGCCGTCCAAAAGAATTCGACATGTTACGATATCTGGTTTATTACCTTCTTTTAACATTTCACAGAAAAGGTTGTGCACCTCAGCATGTCTACCCGTCTGACCATGCATCAGTGTATTGTAGTTGTAGGTTTCAACTTCAGGTTTCAGACCTTGAGCAGACATTTGTCTGAGGAGACTGATGGCTTTGTCTAGTTCCTGCCTCTTACAATAGCCATTTATCAGAATGTTATAGCTATAACAGTCTGGCCATATCTCATTACTCCTCATGGTATTCAGCACCTCTAGTGCCCTGTCCATTTTGCCTGTTAAACAATAACCATCCATCAGCGCATTGTATGTGATTGAATCAGGAGGCACACCTTTCTGGATCATAATTTCAATCACATCTTCTGCATGTGTTGTCCTCCCTTCTTTGCAGTATGCATCAACTAATATATTATAGTTAACAAACGCTCAGTGTCCTCCCATCGGCCAGAGGTGCAAAGACCTTGAAATAATCTGTTATAGGTTATAACATCTGGTGATATGCCTTTGTGGGTCATTTCAGACACAAGATCCAATGCATGATCAACTCGTCCCTCTTTGCACAAAGAATCAATAATCGAGGTATAAGTTACAGTATTGGGTCTGCAACCTATGTTCTCCATCTTTCTTGACAACTTGAGAGCCATGGACGTATTTGAAGTTTTGCAGAGACCATCAATGATGGTGTTATACATAACTACATTGGGCTGAATTTCTTGAAATCTGATAAGCTTCTTAAACAAATCCCCAGCCTCCAAAGGCCTGTCTTGAGATAGAAGGCCCTGGATGAGAGTGTTGTAGGTAAAGACAGCAGGTACCCAACCACTCTTGATGATTCCAGCAAGCAATGAAAAGGCATAATCAAGTGTATTCAAGTGACAACAGGAATGGATGGCAGTATTAAAAGTAACAATGTCAACAGGAATCCTTAAAACACGCAATTCTCTAAACATAGAGACGGCAACGGAGTACTCTTCCATTCGAACCAGGGCGGTTAACAGTTGTGTGAAATCCACAACAGAAAGCCTAGATTTCAGACGGAGCATTTTATCGAACACAAGAAGAGCATCTTCGAGTTTATCAAAACCAACTTTAGATTTATGATAGAGTAATTGTTTTAGTTTGGGATGAGTCCAGATTGCCAAACATTGTGTTCCAGATGAGCATGGAATCTGGTGAAAACCCCTTAAGTTGTTGCTCTTGTCAATCTTGGGAGCCAATATCTTTGTCAAGATCCATCATCGTTATGCCGATGTAATCTCAATTGTCTGTAAAAATTAACCAGTACAGCGACGATAAACCTGTCAAGTTTGATGAAATTCTGAAGTTCGACGCTGAATTAGTTGGCCCGTAAGAGATAATACTCGAAGAAACAAACGGTAAGATATGTGCACAAGTCATTTGAAATGCTTATTCCTACATTCAAGGGGCCACTTGATGAGACCTGTGAGTACATAGAGTTAGGTCTATGACCTATAGCTTTTAAAGATGACTGTCATAGGAGTAAAGACAATGAATTCATACTTTTCTGATCATTTTTCTGCATTTCTAATCAGCAGTCCTCATTCAAACAGGAAGCACAATTAAATGAGGGCCTAGGGGATGCAATTTAGTTATCCAGCACTTGATGTAGAGACCTTCAGATCTATTTGACCGATCTTCTCAAATCAAGAATGGCTCGAGCTGTCAGCGTGATCATTTTTCTGCACAATATCAAACAGGAAGCATAAACATATAAGGGACTACAGATCAGAAAGAAAATATTGCGCAACCATTAAAAATTTCACCTAACAAACCGAAACTTAATTTTCCACATTAAATTATTGAACCATAGAAATACAATTTTATTCCAAAATTCAGCGATCTTTCCAAGCCGAATAGCCTAATATCACTGTTTTGTCTCTGCCAAAGCCACATGGATGAAACAAGGAGAACATGAGAAAAGCATAAACCACAAAAACTATATTCTTGCGAACACTCTATAATACAAATCTCTGGAGAATAGACGCAGAATCTCGCTTCCTAGTGTTCTATAACATATACACCACAATTTAGTTTTACGCATTTTTAGTAGAGAGCAGAATCAAAAGTATCACTATATAGAAATCCCAATAATAATGCAATTATATAAAACTAAAATCTGCCATATGATAGCTGTTCAATTAACCTTATTCCATTTCCTAGTAGTTTAATGCTTTAACGCATGAAAATTTCAGCAACATGTCATAACTCATAAGCTGTAAGCTCCTTGTGATTCAACAAGCAACATTCATACTTCATTTTCTGTTCCAACTTGTTATTTTGTGTAATCCCCTAGACCACAAAAGTTGCGAAACAGTCATTTCATCAGTCAATCTGATAGTGCCCGAAGATGCACAGTAGTGATTTTTGCTAATCCGGCATGCAATTGATTTTATCCTTACAGTCTGGATCGAAATTATAATATATCCAGCACATTTTTTTTGTATCAAACAGAATATCCTTGAGAACTGAGATAGAATAATCTTTTCCCCAACTTTCCATGCCAATAACAGAAAATTTAACTACAACCCATTAGCTAACTGTGATGTGCCAATTCAAATTTAGAAAACTCCAACCATGTTGACCCCTTAGGTAAATTTTTACAAATCTCTGTTTTGTTGTCTGTATTAGTGAATCTCCAGGAGCCAACTTAGCATAATGGAGTTAAATATCAGGGAAAGGCTAGCCAGCAGAAGGGGGGAGACATAAAGGAATTGTAAGGAAAAAGTAGGGATTATCCATTCATTTAAGAGTTTATGTTATTTTAATTAGCGGAGGCTGACCCTCTCGAACACTCAAATCTCTATATAAATTCTCTTTTGAACTCCAAATAAAATACACTTCGTTTAGCTTGTCTTTATTCATACGGAGGCTGAACCACACCTCAATCGGAGGGCATTTTTATTTCAAGGTAGATCGGAACCATCAATGTTGGTCTGAGTTATATTTTCATTCCTGTTCAATAGTGCTTAATCCTCCTATTATCAGTGGTTTGTAGCAGTAATATTACTTGATTCTCAGCACCGTCTCCATAGATAATACTACTTGGCATTGCTTTTACTTAGTCACAATCCTTTTAATAGTAGAATAAATAGAAGTCAGAATGGTATAACAGATAATATCCGGAGAAAGAGATATGAGCTTGTTTGTGAAAGCCTGAATATGCGTGCTGAAGGGTATATCAGGAATGAAGTTTTCTGATTTATGCATTATAGAGGTAGTACAGAGGCTTCTTTTATTATTTTTAAATGCTGATTTTTTTTCTGTATTATGGGAAGCGTCAAAATGCTAGCTTTCAATTCAGAATGACAACTTGTACATAGACTGTCCTTAATACATATCGAAGAGATAGTATTACAGTCACTAATCCATTGTCTATTTCCTCTAAACAAACTGATGGTACCCCTTAAGTTGCCAACAATATAGATTTTTACTCAGCAAAACATATTACTATAGCAGATAACTTAAAGAAGTTAGGAGATGAAAAAAAATAACAATGAACCGTAAATTTCAGTACCTGTTGCAAAAACCATTTGCAGAAAGCAAGAACGGTGGGGTCCAGGTCTACTAACATGGATGTGGTAGATGCATCCGCTGAGAATTTGTGAGCTCGCATGTTCTCAATCAGTACAACTGCCCTTTTATCCGAAAGACTTCCACGGATGATGGTATTATAAGTCACACCATCAGGCAACCAAACACTCGTTTCCATTTTAGAAAGTAGTTCCTTTGCTTCCTGAAATAACCCTTCTTGACAAAGTCCTCTGATCATTATGTTGTGTGTTATGACATCGGGTTGCAAACCTCTCGAAGCAAGCTTATCAAAAATATTTCTGGCCTCATCAAGTTTTCTGTTCTTGCAAAGACCATCAATGAGAATATTATGTATTTGAATATTATGAACTATACCTTTACATTCCATCAATTGAAAGAAGGAAATTGCTTCATCCATGTATTGGTTGTTGCAAAGGCCGTCTAAAAGAATTCCACATGTTACGATATCTGGTTTATTACCTTTTTTCAGCATTTCAGGGAAAAGGTTCCGCGCCTCATTATGTCTACCCATCTGAAACAAACCATGTATGATGGTGTTGTAGGTTTGAACATTGGGTTCTAAACCTGCAACAGGCATCTGTCTGAGGAGCTTGATGGCTTTGTCTACTTTCTGCGTCTTACAATAGCCATTTATCAGAATGTTATAGCTATAACAGTCTGGCCATATCTCATTACTCCTCATGGTATTCAGCACCTCTAGTGCCCTGTCCATTTTGCCTGTTAAACAATAACCATCCATCAGTGCATTGTATGTGATTGAATCAGGAGGCACACCTTTCTGGATCATAATTTCAATCACATCTTCTGCATCTGTTGTCCTCCCTTCTTTGCAGTATGCATCCACTAATATATTATAGGTGTGCAAATCTGCAGAGATCTTCCTAACACCCATCTCAGTTAACAAACTCTCAGTGTCCTCCCATCGGCCGGAGCTGCAAAGACCTTGAAGTAGCGTGCTATAGGTTATAACATTAGGTGATATGCCTTTGTCGATCATTTCAGACTCAAGATCCAATGCATGATCGACTCGTCTCTCTTTGCACAGAGAATCGATAATGGAGTTATAAGTTACCGCATCGGGGTTACAACCTATCTCCTCCATCTTTCTTAACAACTTGAGAGCCATGGAGGTATTTGAAGTTTTGCAGAGACCATCAATGATGGTGTTATACATAACTACATCAGGCTGAATTTCTTGAAATCTGATAAGCTTCTTAAACAAATCCCCAGCCTCCAAAGGCCTGTCTTGAGATAGAAGGCCCTTGATGAGAGTGTTGTAGGTGACAACATTGGGGACATGACCACTCTTGATGATTCCAGCAAGCAATGAAAAGGCATAATCAAGCGTATTCAAGTGACAACAACAATGGATGGCAGTAGTAAAGGTAACAATATTAACAGGAATGCTTAACACACGCATTTCTCTAAACATGGAGATAGCTACAGAGTATTCTTTCATGCGAACAAGGGCGGTTAAGAGTTGGTTGAAATCCACAACAGAAAGCCCAGATTTCAGAAGGAGCATTTTATCGAACACAAGAAGAGCATCGTCGAGTTTGTCGAAACCAACTTTAGATTTATGATAGAGTAATTGTTTTAGTTCGGGATGAGTGGTTGATGGAGATGGAATAAAGGGGGCTTTAAATTGTGAAATAGGGTTAGGTTTAGTAGAGAAAGGAAGAAAATGAGAATGAAAAAGAGAGGATAAAAGAGAACAAGGGCTTACACTGAGAGGCTTTAAGCTGAAACAAGTCATTGTGAGAAGAGCTCCTCTCTTGGCAGCCATTGCTGAAGCTTCTCTGAGCTGCAGTGTGCAGAAATGGGATGTTGAGAAATTGAGCAGGTGGTCAATGTAATCAGTCCGTTTGAGTAGTTTTTAGAACCTGATATCTATATTGAAACACAATATCATTATCAGATGTTAAATACTGGTTTAGTCAATATAAAAAAGTGTAGACTATATAAGGAAAAAAATGCAAATCATGTTTGGTTAAGTTGACGTACTATTCTAGTTTCTAAAGCTGGAACCTCTTCAGTAAAAATGTTTGAATATGCATGTCATGAATGCAATGCGGCAAATGCTAGATAAGTATTTAACAAGATATAACTCCATGTGAAGCATAGGATTGTGATTTTCTGTCTAAAAATTGCTTTATTTGTTACATGTCAACATGAAAACCTAACAAGATACTCCATAATCAAGATCATCATTAGGCAGAAAATCTACCTTAATTATAATATTCCGCATCATGCAATTTTTTTTGGAGTAATACCCCTGCATATCAGTCATTGATTCAATGTTGTAACAATAATGTAGCAGCGGAAACTGATGGGTTGAGATGAACAGTACAAGAGCCGATATTCAAGAAATATTTAAGGATTCAAGTGTTTGCTTTAGTCACGTATTACTTTGACATAGGATGAGATGAACACTATTAGAGACGATACTTAAGAAATATTTTAGGATCAAAGATTTGTTTTAGTCACATATGACATCGTGTCACATAAACTTTTTTTTGTGTCTACATCTATCATAATAAAATAAAATTGTACATGCTGCATATTCAAAGATTACTATTAAATGACGTGCAATTCAGTATCATCATTACACTTCAATATCGATGACGAGCATCGTCTTTGGTTTCAAATCATTTTCGACTTTTAGTATCATCAGTTTTGATGTCGTTAATATGTTTTTGAGTTATGTCACGTTTCTATAGACCTACTTCTGTTTTTTTTTAACATGTCGTGACAATTCGTTCTCAGCAAGTCTGTCACTCGAAAAGTATCATGTCATCCGTTCTTGTGATGAAAAACCCTACTTTTCATTGAGTTCATATGTTCTTGTTCAGTTTCAACTTGTTGCGAGACCTTTTTTGAAGATATATGCTCAAGCCCTCTATGGTTTGTATATTGAAAAATAAATAGAAACTTAATTAAAATAAAATTATCAAGGAATGCTCTAAATACCAGCCTATACTCCATTCTGCTCAGAAGAGGAAATGTTGAAAGATTTTTTGTTAAAAAAAGATACACTGAAAGATCGATATGATAAAGCGGTGAAGAAAGAGGATCAGGCTAAGTTCTGTAGAGAGCTTCAAGAAATGTCTATAGTCTTGAAATTCATGATGCAGACTGTTAAAGTAGATGCTGAAATCATAAGAGTGAAGGAACGTATGGCACACGTGAAGTTGAACAAACTAGCCTTAACAGAAGCAATCGATTATCTCATTCGTCCCCGTTTGATGAAGACGATGGAGAAATTGCTAGTTATGTTATAAAGTTGGCCGTGATGATATGTGAAGCTGCGAGATTTACAGATATCACAGAGCATGTTGCAAGCAATTACCACATAAAAACCCACGAGGACACTGCTTCTTTGTCTGCAGAATGTATTGCTTGAGAAACTACCAAATAGTCTTACATAATAGTCTGCAATATCTTTTATATCTAACACTTAGCCTTTAAATCAGCAATCCCTTTGCTCATCGACTCCTGTCATCGAGGATTAAGATGAGATTAATTTGCCTCCACAATCTGCATATAATAAAGAGAAAGTGGATAAATGAATCTGTAGGCTTGAATATGTTATACAGTGATTGTATGAAGCACTGATGTTATATATCCTATAGTTCTGATTCATGGTTGTCCACACACACTGCGTTTTTGTTGAGATGAATTTAGAATTAATTCATTGAGATGGCTCTGACATCTCGACCACATTTTGGTTAAAATATCATAGTTATCCTTCAGCAAAGAATTTAATCCCATAACAGACATCATCAATCATCATTTACATAGCAGACATCCCTGACTAACAAAATAATTTAATTCCCACCACTTTATATTACTTTTCTTATTTTTGGGGGGGGGGGGGGGGGGTGCCTAAACAAAGATCATCTTAATTTTAATAATCAACGCTTCATTTACTTTTTTCCTGGCAATCAGCTTACAGTCCTAATGGGAATCACCATGGTGTGTCTTTCTGCTTCAAAAGGGAAAAGGAAAGCAATGACTATTCTTATGTTTGAAATAAAAATGTAATAGGATTCGTACACTTTTACATACCTTAAACAATTTCTTATTATTTTGCAGACTTGCAGGTTTATGATCTAGAAAGACTTGTAAAAACTACAAAATGTGCTGATTTAATGAAGAGGAACACTGCATCTTTCTTGACTTCTTTTCTAATATGGACAATACGCGCTCTCCTTCCACTGTTGTTTCACCTGATACAGATAAACCGCATATTCTAGACCTTAACAAAGCCGACGGTGAAGAGTACCATAAGTTCATCAAAAGCATTATCGATGAATTTAAGACACAAGAAGAAAGTCAGAAACTTCGTGGCAAGGATAAGCCACGAGAATCTGAAACACTTAAAGAAATCAATGACCATATCAAATTATGTTTTGATCTAGAAACATTGGTTGTTGAAGTGATCGATGACAAGCCTGGTGAAGATTCTCCTGCACAAACCCCATTTGAAGATGACATCCTTCCTCGTCGGAAGTTTTTCCAAGTAATGTTAACTAATAACCATCGCGATTTGCAGATTTTGATACAAAGAAGTAGTATGTACTTAGCCGGGTACAAGGGGAAATATAGAGATGATAAGGCGAAGATAGATGACAATGTTGAATGCTGGATTATTCTAAGCGGAGGGTGCTGTGATGCAGCTGTTAAGTTTGTTGAGGAATTTCTAACTCCGAATAAGTAATATACATTCTTGGTTCAGGTCTGATTTTGCCTCCTATGTTTTATTTGGAGTTTGTGTTTTTTTGCAGATGAGCCAAGAATAGTAAAATTGGGTTCATCATATTTTAAATTTTTTAGCCCATTTGATTCGGAGTTTGGAAGGAAGAAGCAACGGGCACTGGCCACAAACCTGTACAAAAAATTGACACGTAGAATGGAACAGTTGATAAATAGAGAGGAGAAAACAGACTACGTTGTTCAAATACTGCAGAAAATGAAAAAGAAGATGGAAGAAGATATGAAAGCGAAAATGGAAACGTATCCTTTTGACGAAGTGGAACTACTCGAGGGAAGGAATCCTTTTGACGAAGTGGAACTACTTGAGGAAAGGAATTCTTTTGACGAAGTGGAACTACTCGAGGAAAGGAATCCTTTTGACGAAGTTGAACTACTTGAGGAAAGGAATCCTTCTGACGAAGTGGAACTGCTTGATCAGGAGTTGAAAAGAGCGAACCACTTGTTAAATTGGCTGGACAAAAATAGGTATTCTTTGGAGGCGAGTGAACCTGCGAATGCTGAAGCTAAGGGTGATGAAGGGGCCGAACGGTTTAAAAAATATTGGCGAGAGAGATTTGAAAAGCTGAATAAGATATCAGACAGGGATGCCATGAAAAAGCTTATAAAAATGCTGAAAGTAAAACAAAAGTTTTTTCTCACCCAAGGACAGAACGGAACAGATGCCGTAAAACAACAAAGGCAAGTTCACATATTTCATTTTGAAAGAACTAAATATTACTGCAGAATCACACATGAGGTGATAATTATTTTTTTACTAACATATGCAAATAATCTTTTTAGGGACTTCAATCAATCGCTCATTCCATGGGAAACGGAGATCCGAGAGGCAGTCAAAATCTTAAGTTCCTTGGGTTATGAAATAATAATAGAAACGAAAACCGGAGAGAAAAACAAAGATATGCTAAAAAGGAAGGAGAAAGAGAAAGAAAAGCTGAAAGTGGAAGGGAAAACAGAGGAAGAGCTGATAGAGGATCTCCCCGAAAAGATTAAGTTTATAAAATTACTTGAAAAAGCAATTCCCCAGGAAGATAAATCTTCTGGAGAGATGAAAAAGTTTCTTAGGGAAGACTTGGAAGAGGAATGTGGTCAGCTGCTGCAAAAGAATGGAATTTTTGACGAGCTGAAATTAAAAACCGACGACTTAGATAGGGGCATCATAAATTTATATAGTGAAGATCTGTATGAGTTCTATGAAGAGCTGAAAAAAATAGCCACAACCTTGGACAAGCTGATGAGGTATTTTAGAACTGGTGCCAGCTACAGTGTAGAGAACGAAAAGATTAGAGACTTTGAAGTGAACAGACAAGCCTTAATACGCGCATTTAAGCATCTCACTCAGAACCCATTTAAGGATGATGAAGAAGATTTCGCTAAACATATTACACATTTAGTGGTCATGATATGTGAAGCTACGAGATTTATACCAATTGCAGAGCACATTGAGAAGTGTTACACAAGTACGTCAAACACTAAAATGAGTGAAAAAGACGTCGCTCTGATAAATATGTGGAGTGATTTATCAGGCATAATCACACGCGGGTGGACTTACAAGGGTGAAAGAGATTCGGGGATGGTAGCATTTGTGAACTCAGTTGCAGTCATCAAAGCTACGAATTCATTGGAAGAGTGAATGGAGCAAAAAACATACAGTAAGATGAATGCACAATTTTTCTCCACGGCAATACTCTAAATTTCTTAGGTTTATTTATAGTATCTTTATTGCTCAATTTTCTGGTGCTGATTGGGTGTATTTGATGCAGGAGACGAGAAAGCCCGTGTCATTTCACAAAACTATTTCGTCCACAGACCATCGTCTCTTCTTCTATGGTGTGCTGCCTTTCAGTATTCTCTTTTAAGCAGGTACGCTGTTAGCGACTCTATGGACTACTTGTCTGGAAAGCAAAGTTGGCATTCAGAAGAATCTCGTACTACTTTCAATTTAATGTGAAATAAGATTGTGTTCTGAGTTAATTTGTGCATGTCTTTGTTTGGGATTGTGACTTCTGCCGTGTCTTTGTTTGGGATTGGATTATAGTTGTCTATTTTGATTGAATTTCCGTATTTTGTTTGTTTAGCTCATGCAGCAAATCATTGTTGTTTCCATTTTATGTTGTTGCTGTTTCTCAAGACTCTGTGTGGATTGTGCAAATGAGCATTAGCCTCAGACTCTAAAATTAAGACACCCCGACTATACGTACGTGTTTGACTTAACTTATAAGTAGTGAACCCTATTATAATTAACAGTCTAGAATAACCCGACTACATGTGCGTGTTTGAGTTAGCTTATCAATAGAACATAAGTTAAAAATTTTACTTCACCTTAGAAACTACTTAAAAGTGGAATCAAAGATTAGCAAACTTGAATATTTGGTACCATCTCTTTTGCTTGTGTCAACAGAAATAGATAATGCGACGAAGCAGTGAACCAAAACAAGTTGCCATTATCTTTTTTCATTTGTTTATGTTTGTTGAAGCCTTGGTTTCTGCCGGCTCCGGTTTGTTTAATAAGCCACAAGGCCAAAACTTCACAATCACCTTTTGTATATTAAATATCAACTGGCATTCTTTAGATTAGTATATTAGTAGTTGGAGACTTGCAGTTGTTGAATCCGGAAAGACCTGTAATAAAAAACTATCTTCCGTCACTACATTGCTAACATCTTCGAGCTTATATGACATCTACCTCTCAGCCCACTGCGGCTTCATCTGAACCGCTTACTCTAGACCTTGATAGCGAACACAAAGCTGGGTACGAAGAGTTCATCGAAAGCTTAATTAAGGAATTTTGGGATTGTCCTGTAGCAAAATATCTTACAAGCCTTGATGAAGTGGGCTTTGATGAAGAGTTGAAACCGAAAATTGAAAAATGTTTCCCTCTAATGTTTGTTGGCACTGCTGCAAGCCTCGAAGGTGAGGCCACTGACATGAAAACAGTTTATCGAACCCATAGTCCAGCAGAGTTGAAGGATAAGAATTGGGTTTTCCAAGTAAGGTTAAAGCATGGGGGTCGCAATTTGGAGATTTTGATAAAGAAAAATAATCTCTACTTAGTCGCGTACAAGGGTAAATTCAATACAAAAAAAGATGGAACAGAGCAAGATGAAAACTGGATTGTTCTAGATGGGAAAAACCATAACGAAGTTGCTGAGTCTATCAGCAAGTTCCTGACACCAAGTAAGTCATGTCCAGTTTTGGTTCAGATTTGATTTTGTGTCGTGATTTTCATCGGGGCTTAAATGAGTTCCCAATAAAATGGATGGGTCAAGTGAGATATTTTGATGCAACGGGTGACCAGTTTGATATAAAGCCCGATTTTTATCTCTTTAATTTTGGATTTTTTGCTTTTGTATTGCAGACTCGCTAAAGAAGGTTACACTGGGTACATCATACACTGCATTGTTTGGCAAATCTGGTCCGTCATTTTATGATTCTGCGCGAGAGTCAGACTTGTATGAAAATTTGAAGAAGAAATTGGAAAAGTTTAAAGGACTAGCAGAGCGAGAAGAAGAGAGAAACATAAAATACGCCAAAACAAAATTGGGGGAAATAAAATCAAAAATTGAAAGACAGCAAGAAGAAAATAGTGAGGGGTCGGAACGATTAATGGGAGGTTATGAAAGTCTGGAGGAAAATGAAGATTTCAAGAGAGTGAACAGATTGTTGAATATGGTGCCAAAAGATATTACCCGTGAGCATGTAGAAGAACTTGAGGGTATTGCTAACGAAGCAGAACGAGATTTTTTGAATCATTTAAAAAAGCCGCAAGCGGATCATATCCCTGCAGGAAAGCTAATAGAAAAGCTGCAGAAAAAAAATGAAAATTATAATCAACAAGGTCAGGTGCCGAATGAAGCAGAGGCAAGCGAAAACCAGAGGTACTACTTTGAGTTTTGTTCTTAAATTGTGATGTACTCTCTCTGGTTTTTTTTTCAATTAAAATTTTGATTACTTTATTTTTCTGTAAATATTTTTGTACTTCATATAGGAACCCCTTCTCCAAAGAATGGCCGATTTTGTGGGGAAAGATGTTCAAGAAGAGAGTCGTCATCTTGGGTAGCTTGGCTGCTGGAAAAAAGGATACAATAGATTGGGCTAAGAGAACGGAAAAATATACTCTAGAAGACTGGAAAGAGGAACTTCAAGCCCTGATCAAGCTGACAAGAATGCTAAAGAAAAAATTTGGGATAGATGGAACACCAGAAACGAACCCCACTGATGACAAAATATGGGAAGTTTTTTTTTCAGAAAAAGCTAAACTGAAAAAACAATATGAAGCGGTGAACAAAGAGGATCAGGCTAAGTTCTATAAAGAGCTTAAAGAAATGTCTGATGTCTTAAAATACATGATGCAGAGTGTTAGAGCGGATGCTGAAATCATAGAAGTGAAGGATCGTTTGGCAAAAGTGAAGTTGAACAGACTAGCCTTCACAGAAGCAGTCGAGTATCTCACCAAGTCCTCATTTGGTGAGAACGAGGGAGAAACCGCGAGTCATATTATAAAGTTGGCCATAATGATATGTGAAGCTGCGAGATTTCCAGATATCAAGAAGCATGTTGCAAACAATTACCACAAAACAACCCATGAGGACACTGCTTCTTTATCTGAAGAATGTATTACTTCCGTGTATAGGTGGAGTCATCGATCGGCCTTGATGCAACGTGGGGGGGTGTACGCTGGTGAAATAATTTTGCTGGGAGAAGATCCGGCAGTCATCAAGGAAATGGATAAAAATAAAGTATCAAAAGAGTAATTGGAGCAACAACCAAACAGAAGTTGCAGTTGTGTATAATTGGTTTCATTAGTCTTTCTACACGGTGACACTCTTCATTTCTTGTGTATTTATTCGTTTCATCCTCCCTTGTACTTACAATGCTACTTGCTGTATCTGCTGCAGGAGGCGAGAAAGTCTGCGTCAGTCCAAAAAATATTCCTGTCTGCAGATCCTGGTCTGCTAGCGACACTATGGACTATGTGCCTGGAAAGCAAAGCTGGTATATGGAAGAATTTAGTACTAGTCGTTTTAATTCAGTGTGGAATGAGATTGTGTTCAGAGTTGATTCAATGTTGGGGATTGTGATTTGTGCATGCCTTTGTTTGTTTAGATCATGCAACAAATCGTTGTTGTTTTCATTTATTGTTTTTGCGGTTTTTAAAGACTGTGTGAATTGTGTACTCTTGCACTACAAAGACTGTGTGAATTGTGTACTCTTGTACTGCAAATTTATACTCCCTCGTACAAATGGTTGGGACACGGAGACCAAGAAATTGAGTAAAAAATGAGTAAAGTTAGATGAAAAGTAGGTATAGTGGTGGGACCTATTTATATTTAATACTCCCTCCGTCCCGGTAGATTATATACGTTTGGTTTGGACACGGAGACCAAGAAAAAGTGTAAAAAGTGAATAAATTGAGATGAAAAGTGAGTAAAGTGGTGGGACTCATTTATATTTAATGATAGATTTGAGATAGTGAGGGAGAATAGTGGGTGTAATAGTGTTTATATTATTATAGAATGGAGATAGTGGAAGAATGTAGTGGGTGTAGTAGTGTTTTATATTATAAAAAGTTACTATATTTGGAATGTATAGAAATGATGGGACGTTTCAAAAAGGAAACTGTATAGAAATGAGTGGGACGGAGGGAGTAATAGATTTGAGATAGTGGAGGAAAGTAGTGGGTGTAATAGTGTTTACATTATTATAGAATGGAGATACTGGAAGAAAATAGTTGGTGAAATGATGTTTTATATTATAAAAGTTTACTACTTTTGGAATGTATACAATTGATGAGACGTCCCAAAAACGAAACTGTATATAATTCATTGGAACGGAGGGAGTACTTCATGTCTTCATAGGGAACAGCTAAAACAAGTACTCAAATTTTATCCCAGACAGCTAAACAAAACTTGAAAACAAGAGGAATGCACGTTCAGCGGTGAAATTTTGAGCACATATCTGGCTTTCACAAACATGCTCATTTCTCTTTCGCCGCATATTATCTGGTATTACCCTATATGAATTTATAACGTCAGGATCACCGAATTTTATCAATTTATTGAAATTGTTAATTAATCCAAGTTAAATATATACTATCGACATTATATTGGGAACACAAATCTCTAGTTCATGTATTAGTTTATCGTGTGTTATCAACACATTATTTCAAAATATTGGGTATAACAATCATTAAAAAGCAAGATAAAAGCCTCAGCTACATCATATAAATTACATACAGTAATACTTTTATGGCAAAAAACACACTACTTTACTAATTGAGCTCCAATTTTCCACTATGGATAGTCTGTCCATGTCAGAATATCACTTATCAGCCCTTTTGGCTCCCCGTTTCTTGATGTCTCAAAAGTAAAATGGATGGATGTCATTTATGCTAATGACTAATGATATAAGATAGTTAAATATGCAGCTGCTGACGATTTGCAGCATCTGAAGTCCAGTACTATGCATCGTCTATTTTTACTTCTTTGTTTACATCATGCAGTGCATAGTTGATTTCAGGCACATAGCCAGCTTCCCTGATTAACATCACACAAGGCACAACATTTTGCGAGTCCAACTTAATCAGTGCCTCTGCAACCCTCTCAGCCAGCCAGTTCCACAACTCCATTGACTCTACATGCTGAAAGAACTGCTTTCCACACGGTTGCATCATATCCGACATCCATCTCATTCGGTAACTTCTCAGCCTCAAGTTTTAAGCTAAGATCTGCAGTAGTAAAAAGATGCTTTATCAGGACCTAAGTAAACCATTTACAATTCAGCATCAGACTCCATCCTGTTCATTGGAACAAGTAATAACATCAGTGCTACATACAATCACTGTATCACATATTTAATCCCTAAGGCTAAACAATTACCAATAACTTATCTCAATGGTATCATAATGACATTTATCTGCCCATCTAGCTGAGCTTATAACTTATAACTTAACATGAGTTACGACTTAACATGACTTAATGTGATAAGCTAAGATATCAAAATGTCTGTTTGAATAATTTTTACTTATTAATGACTTATTAGTTATTAAAAAATAATAATTATAATAATAATAAAAGCGATTTATGGGTAACTTATGTCTTAAGGGTAATTTTTATCAAAAAAAAGTTTTAAAAAATTAATTCACTGAAAAAAGTACCTCAAACTTCTGGTTATAAATCATTTTCTAGCTTTTTTTTTTTAACTTTAAGCCGATTTCTGGCTTGTTACACTGACAAACATGCTTAACACGTATTTATAATTTACATATCACTAAAATGGGTCCTATTCCCTGACAAACCGTTGTCAGGAATAGGTTATTTAATACACACATCCAGGGCCGTCAAATCTATATTTCAAGGGTCCAGATTAAAATTTTGTTTTTTTAGTATCCGCTATAATTTTCGGCAGATAGGAAAAGTTCCTATCCGCGGAAGTTTTCCGCCGATAGAAACTTTCCCTATCCGCGGAAGTTTTCCGCGGATAGAAACTTTCCCTATCCGCGGAAAATTTTCCTATCCGCGGAAAATTATAGCGAATACTAAAAAAACAAAGTTTCAATCCAGACCGTTGAAATACAGATCTGATGGTAAAGGAGCTGTGTGTTAGATAAAGCCTCCCTGACAATCAGTTGTCAGAGACCAAAACCCGACTAAAATATTACTAAATACAAAGAGAATAATTACTTTTTCTGAAAAAAATATGAGAGCGGGTAGGACATGCCAAACATGATAAGTACTATTTTCAGTCGCTCAAAATTTTCAAACACCCCAGCAATGACAATAACGATTTTAACAAAGGTCAATTTACATCGTAAGTTGCCATATTTAAAATATCAGATGTGGGAATATCTAGCAAACATACGCTAACTTCCATTCCAACTAGTGTGAGTAATTCTTTGCTTCCTCGTATAACTTTTTGACAAAATCAACTAGTCATTATGTTATGTGTTATGGCATTGGGTTTCAAATCCATCCATAAGTATAGTGTAGGTGAGTTTATATCTATTTACATCTTTAAAATTAATATTATGAGTGTTAAAATTTAATATTTATCTGGGTGGTTTTGTTGCTGCTCATACAAAACGCAAAAGATGGGATTAAATATTCAAGTTTGCTCTTGTCAATCGTTGTCAAAATCCGTCGTTGCTATGCTAATGTAATCTCAATTGTATGTAAAAATTGGCCAGTACAGCGACAATAAATTGGTCAAGTTTGATGATATTTTGAAGTTCGACGCTGAATTAGTGCAAAGCGACGATAAATCTGGATCGAACGAACAATAAGATTTGTGCAAAAGTCACTTGAAATGCTTATTACCATTCAAGGGGCCACTTGATGAAATCTGTTGAGTACATAGAGTTAGGTCTATGACCTATAGCTTTCAAATTTTACTGGCATAGGAGTAAAGACGACGAATTCATACTTTTCTGATCATTCTCCTGCACTTCTAGTAAGCAGTCCTCAATATCAAACAGGAAGCATAAATGAGGGACTAGGAGATGCACTTCAGTTATCCAGCATCTGACGTAGAGACCTTCAGAACTATTTGACTGATCTTCTCAAATCAAGAATGTGCTCAAGCTGTCTGCGTGATCATTTTTCTGCACAATATCAAACAGGAAGCATAACACATGAGGGACTATACAGATTAGGGAGAAAATATTGCGCAAGCGCAGCCATAAAAAGTTTCACCTAACAAACTGAAACTTAAGTTTGCACATTAAGTTATTAGAACCAGAGAAATATAAGATTTTTCAAAAAAGCCAGCTTTCTTTCCAAGACAAATAGCCTAATATCACCGTTTTGTCTCTGCCAAAGCCACATCGATGAAACAAGGAGAACATGAGAAGAACATAAACCACATAAAACTATATTCTTGTGAACACTCTATAACACAAATCTATGGAGGTTCGACGCAGACTCTCGCTTCCTAGCGTTCTATAACACATACACCACAATTTGGTTTTACGGCTTTTAGTAGAAAGCAGTAAAATAATGCAATTATATAAAACTAAAGTTATCTGATATATGCATTATAGAGGTAGTAAAGACTACAGAGGCTTCTTTCATTATTTTTAAATGTTGATTTCTTTTTCCGTATTATGGGAAGCGTAGAAATGCTAGCTTTCAATTCGGAATGATAACTTGAACATAGACTGTCTTTAATACATATAGAAGAGATAGTATTACAGTCTCTAATCCATTGTCTATTACCTCTAAACAAACTGATGGTACTCAGGAAAACATATTACTATAGCAGATAACTTAAAGAAGTTAGGAGATGATAAAACATAAAAATAAACCATAAATTTCAGACCTATTGCAAAAACCATTTGGCAAAAGCAAGAACAGCAGGGTCCTGTTCTTCGTGTTCTTTCTGTTCTTCTTTAGGTAATAGGTCTACTACCATGGATGTGGTAGATGCATCCACTGAGAAATTGTGAGCTTGCATGTTCTCAATCAGTACAACTGCTTCTTCGTATCGTTTATTCAAAAGGCTTCCACGGATGATCGTGTTGTAAGTCACATCGTCAGGCAAACAACCACTGGTTTCCATTTTAGAAAGTAATATCTTTGCTTCCTCAAATAACCCTCCTTGACATAGTCCTCTGATCATTATGTTGTGTGTTATGACATTAGGTTGCAAACCTCTCGAAGCAAGCTTATCAAAAATCTTTCTGGCCTCATTAAGTTTTCCGTTCTTGCAGAGACCATCGATGGCGATAGTATGTACTTGAATATCATGAACTGTATCTTTACATTCCATCATTCGAAACAAGGAAATTGCTTCATCAATGTATCGGTTCTTAAAAAGGCCATCCAACAGAATTCGACATGTTACAATATCTGGTTTATTACCTTGTTTTAGCATTTCATGAAAAAGGTTGTGCACCTCAGCATGTCTACCCATCTGAAACAAACCATGTATGATGGTGTTGTAGGTTTCAACATCGGGTTGTAAACCTTCAACAGGCATTTGTCTGAGGAGATTGATAGCTTCGTCTAGTTCGTGCCTCTTACAATAGCCATTTATCAGAATGGTATAGCTATAACAATCTGGCCATATCTCATTACTCCTCATGGTATTCAGCACCTCTAATGCCCTGTCCATTTTGCCTGTTAAACAAAATCCATCCATTAGCGTGTTGTAGGTGATTACATCAGGAGGTACACTTTTCTCGATCATAATTTCAATAACATCTTGAGCATCTTTTGTCCTCCCTTCTTTGCAGTGTGCATCAACCAATATATTATAGGTGTGCAAATCAGGAGGGATCTTCTGAACACCCATCTCAGTTAACAACGGCTCAATGTCCTCCCATCGGCTAGAGATGCAAAGACCTTGAAGTAATCTGTTATAGGTTATAACATTTGGTGATATGCCTTTGTGTGTCATTACAGACACAAGATCCAATGCATTATCGACTCGTCTTTCTTTGCACAGAGAATCAACAATAGAGTTATAAGTTATGGCATCGGGTTTACAACCTAACTTCTCCATCTTTCTTAACAACTTGAGAGCCATGGAGGTATTTGAAGTTTTGCAGAGACCATCAATGATGGTGTTATACATAGCTACATCAGGTTGAATATCTCGAAATCTGATAAGCTTCCTAAATAGATGCTCAGCCTCCAAAGGCCTGTCTTGAGACAGAAGGCCCTTGATGAGAGTGTTGTAGGTATAGACATCGGGCACCCAACCACTCTTGATGATTCCAGCAAGCAATGAAAAGGCATAATCAAGTGTATTCAAGTGACAACAGGAATGGATGGCAGTAGTAAAGGTAACAATATCAACAGGAATGTTCAACAGACGCATTTCTCTAAACATGGAGACGGCAACAGAGTATTCTTTCATCCGAACAAGGGCTGTTAAGAGTTGGGTGAACTTCATAACGGGAAGCAGAGGTTTTATTTGAAGCATTTTATCAAACACCTCAAGAGCATCGTCAAGTTTATTAAAACCAACCTTGGATTTCTCATAAAGTAACTGCTGAAGTTGCGGATGAGTGGTGGATGAAGATGGGATAAAGGGCCTTTTGGGTTCTGAATTAGTAGAGAAAAGAAGAAAATGAGAATGAAAAAGAGATGAACAAGTGTAACCATGAAATAGAGCTCCTCTCTTGACCAACATGGCAGCCATTGCTCAAGCGTCTTTCAGCTGCAATTCGTGTAAAATGAAAATCTTTCGGTTTGTGATCCCACTATTTGAGATGTAAAAATGATTAATAGATAATATGTAATATTTAAAAATAAAATATATTAATTCGTTTAAAAAATATCTCAAACTAACTTATGATTTTAAGTCGGTATTTGATTTATTTCTAACTTTAAGCCCACTCTGACTTACTACATAAATAAATATTTTTCGCTTAAAGTCGAAGGTTTTAATTCCAGACAAACATGTTCCGGAAGATTATTTATAACTTTTCGCATCTTGTTTATGTAAGAGGCGTTTGGCTTAACTTTTAAAAAAACTTATTATTTAAAGTAAATAAGAGGACTATGAGTGATATAAGTGAACCTGATTTACAAATTATTAAAAATATTTGAATAGTTTTACAGTCAATTGAGAGTTTGGTAATTTAAATTTATAAATTTAAAAAATTCAATCTATTTTTTTTTTTGAAAAAAAAAATCAATCTATTAAAATACAAGAAACTTTATTATTAAATAAAATTTATTACACATTAAAATTTTAAAAACATTATATTAAAAGACAAATCGTCTGAAAAGCTAAAATTTTTGCTCCGGGCTTCCAGCTTCAAATGCCTGAAAAAACACTTATGTTTCTTTTGTCAAATAGTACGCAAAAATAAGTAAAAGTAATTTAAAGTGATAAAGATGCTAGAAGCTCCCTTTTGAATGAATTTCCAACAACTTTATAGACGAGGATGATAAAATAATCCGATCTGACGGATACTTGATCCAAAAATTTGGATTTATTGAAATCGACTTTTTGGATATGGACTTGAATATTAGGTATATCAATCCAAAATTCGAAACCGATTCAAACCTGATCCAAACCCGAAATACGAAAAAAACCCGAATATATAATATTATAAATATATATTGTATAATTTAAACGGGTGATATTGTAAAAAAACAATTTATATGGTAAATATGTTAATTGGGTTTATTAATAAAATATTAGTTATACATATATAAAACAAACTCATATTGTGATATATAATGGATGAAGTTGGAATATTAAAATTAATATCAACTGGTGCTTCCTGTCGCGTGTTCGAGTTCGAGTGCTTATAATATTTATAATTATAAATATCTTTGAATTTCAGGTTTGGATTTCAGATTTCGGACATTCAATCCAAAAAAATTAGGTTCAGGCGTTAGTTTTCAGATATTTTTCGGTTCGGATCAAATTTAGATATGGATAAAAGTTACGAATTTGAATATGAATATCGTATCCGACTTGATCCGACCCGATTGCCATCGTATCTCTGAATGTTTAATCCTATCTAACGAGAAGTGATTTCTATTGACTTTATTTTGAATTGGTTTTTCCAAGATATCATAAAAAAGGTCGAACTAAACTGGTAATTAAATATATGTCATAATTTAGACTCATTATGATGTACTTAACCAAATAAGTTAGATTCAGATATACTTTTACTTAAATTTAACAATAATAAGATTTAATTCTCAAAAAATAAAAATAATAAGATTTAAATGGGCCATAGTTACTTTATACGGTATTAGTTTTCAAACTAGCAATATGAAATATTTTATGTTTCATTTTGTACTTGTTATTTTTTATACATGTTTCATTATATTTGAAATAAGTATATATAAATAATGCTTTCTTAGTCTTTTTATTATATATATATTTTGTTATTTAAACTATGTCGAGGTCTTGAAAATGTTGTTATGCTCTATATTGTATATGATCTATTATTTATACAAATTTCAGTTATAACATTCATAAATACCTCTTCAAATGAATAATTAAAAAACGATTTTTTTAGAGTCAACGGTAATAATTTAATCAATATATATAGTTTAATGAATTTATAATTTTGTGTATATTAATTTAGCATGCACAAGCTCAAAGTACAAATTCAATGATATTAATATCATTCTCTCACCTCTTCGAGCTGAGCTATCAAGTAAACTACTTTACTCAATCATCAAGCAAGCTTCTCAAAACCCTTGAGCTGTATGTATAATGTATCTCTATGCAACCATTTTCTTGCATTTTTCAGGTCTTGAAAACCCTTGAAAGTTGAACAGGAAAATAGGCGTCCAATTCTTGAAATCTCTTGGTTTCTCTCCCACCCACTTTCCTGAATCTCATGTTGACACCATTCCCAGGCCTAAAAATACAGCTTTTTCGAGATTTGGGTATTGTTGATTTTGATCAGGGTAAGTTCTTGCTGAGATTTTGATAAATTATTGGTTGTTGTGGTGATATTTTTTGAAGAAAGTTCTTGTAATATAAAGATTTGATTTTGGTGATAAATAGTTGTGATTGGATGATTAGGAGAGACCCTGAATTGTGTATGATGGTTAATGTGTGTTATTTGGTGGAATGTGGGATTATGGGGGATCAGTTGTCCATGCTTTTAGGGCGACAACCTTGGCTTTTTGCAATGGATTTGAATGATCATAAGGAATGTGAGATTTTCGGTTATTCTTGGATGTTGGTTCATGCAATTTACACCATGATATCTAGAACGTTCCGGTCTTTTGAGCTTTTTGGGTTTCCTTTGGTTAATTGTAATGAAATGTTTAGGAGAATGGCAGGGTTGTTTAGGTCTTTGAAAAGAAGTTGAAGTTGGGATTTTGTTCTATTTGAGTACTATTATGCTAAAAAAGATAGCATAGGAAAACATCCAACATGGTTATTGTATAGCATGGAGAAAAGAGTTACTCTGTATGGAGTTCTCGAGATACTCAAGTTAAGGTGATTGTTGAGGAAGTCACTGCATTATGTGAATGTAGTGGGTTTGCAGGAGTATTTTTTTTTGGATAAGTTTATGTCAAGGCTTCTGAGTAGTGCTAAGAGGTTTTGGTGCTTGTATGTGATAAAGATTTGATTTTGGTTGATTTTGGTGATAAATAGATGTGGATTTTAATGTGTGTTATTTGGTGGAATGTGGGCTTGGGGGTTTTTTTTTGGGGGGGGGGGGGGGGGGGGGTCGGTTGTCGTCTTGTCGATGCTTTCACGGCAACAACCTTGGCAATTTGCAATGTATCTGAGTGGTCATAAGGATTGTGAGATTTTTAGTCGATTCTTGGATGTTGGTTCATGCAGTTTATACCACGGTAGCTAGAAAGTTCCAGTTGTTTGAGCTTTCTGGGTTTTCTCTGTTTAATTGTAATGAAATGTTTAGGAGGATGTCAGGGTTGTTTAGGTCTTCGGAAAAAAGTTGAAGTTGGGGTTTCGTTCAATTTGAGTACTATTATGCTATAATAGATAGCATAATAAAACACCCAACATGGTTATAGTATAGCATGGAGGAAAGAGTTCCCCTGTATTGAATTCTCGAGATACTCAATTTGAAGAGATGTTGAAGAAGTCACCACGTTTCGTGATGTGGTGGAGTTGCAGGAGTATTTATTCTTGAATAAGTTTATATTAAGATTTTTGAATAATGCTAAGGGGTTGTTAGTGGCTAGCAAAGAACATCTTTTGCATTCTTCTGAAGAAACTGATACAGCTTGCATATCGTGTTGAATTTTTCCAAGCATTGAGCTTAACTTTTAACTGGAAGGAGAGAATCATAAAGCAATGAACTTTTTGTTCTTAACTATGACAGTTATTTTTGTGACTGTAAATTTCTGATGTTAGATTAGAATTTAGTTAGAGAATGCACTACTCGGACATTTTTTTGAGGTCTTATTCATTGAAAGCATTGGATTGATCATAGTAGAAAGCAATATGGCTGTTGCTTTGATAGACACCGCCACAGAATCTGGCTGGCTGCTACTTGATTTGCTTAAGTTCCTGATTCTATGTTGTAGTGGGTAAAAAGGTGATCTTTTAACAAGGCAGGGTGGAGAAGTTGGTTACTTGTTTTGACTTTCGAAGTTATCAAGCCAAACGCCTACTATTTGAGGTATGTTCAGGAAAAGAAAAGTAATTCAACTTGTTAGCTACTTTCTTATCGGGAATTCCATTTCTCGTATCTACTATGTTACCATATTTTAATTGGTGATTACTTTAAATTAGTGATTTTATGAAACATCGAGTTTACTTGTTTTACTTACTCGACTACACATTTTAGCCATTAGCAGTTAAAGTGTACGTATTATCAAAAGACCCCTGTAAATGTAGCCAAAAACAATAGCATGAAAGACTTTGAACTGCACCATCCCAAGTAATTATATCTATAAGGCATGTATGAGAAAAGGACTTGCAACTCTGAACCAACTTTTAAGTTTTAACTAAGTTAAGTTATTTGATATATTTGACAAATAACTACTAACCTTAAAATTCAGTTAATTATATTTTTTTTGGAGACAAGTATGTATTGGGTAAACCAACTAGTGCATATGGCAGACCTCATATTTATCAAGTTTCATTACGTATTGGGTATTACCAAAGAGTGACCTAACATTGTTCAAGACTTTATGAGTTCATTAGTAGGGATCTCAGTGTGGGTGAGGATCTCAAGTTTCCTATCCATTCTTTTAATTTGAGATATTAGTATTATAAATTAATTAAAGATAACAATATGATATGGCAAAAATTCAAAGAATAACAAAACCAAAAACTTAAGACACAATATGATTTAGCAACCCAAATAAAACTCTAATGACATAAAAAGGGAAAGATGAGATCAAGAATGGCGATGCAGGAAATGGTTCTAGAACGGGTCAATATTAGATATTAAACTTATCATGCTTAAGACAAATAAATCCTTATATTCATTGAGAAAATGACTGATTTACTTGTTCTGATTTTTTGTTATGCACTGGCCCAAATTACTCACCTATGAAATTTTGGTCCAAAATACCTACAAGATACGTGGCGTGTCTTAGCATAAACAAACATACTTTGTGGATCAGCTTCCCTTTCATTTTACACACATATCTTTTTATCTTTTATTGTTGTTGAGCGCCCTAGAGTAAAGAAGATCCGTGTTAGGGATGACAAAATAATTCTATCCCTACATGATCCGAAACCCGAAAATTTGGATATACCGAACCCGATATTTTGGATTTGGATTTGGATTTAGTGTTTAACGTTCCGATATCTGATCTGAAATCCAATCCGAACCTGAAATCCGAAAAACACCAATATATATATATATATATATATAAGAATATGTATGTCATATGTCATATATATTATTTGGAAATTTGTGTAATATATCCCAATTTAATAGGTCACTTTAATAATATATCCCTTTACATTCAATAATTATAAATATGTTCTATAATTCTTGTCAAAAAACTAATAATAAATATGTTTTATAGTTCAATTTTATCTCATTTAAATAAAAGTCAGTTATATATATACATACATTTTTTCAAATAGAAACTCTGGTCAAAATGAAAACTAGAATCAGTTAGAGCCTCTTTTTAAATCATAAACTCTATGAGATGTTGATGATTATTAATTGATGTAGTTTGAGTGAGATTATCTACTATAATCCTTAGTGTTGTCCAATGTTGTTTACTACTATAGTGCTATTAGTGTATTAATTTTTAATTTTCAGATTTTGGGTTTCAAATATCAATTTTTGGGTATTTCGGATATTTAATCCAAAAATTTCGGGTTTCGGATATATCCGAATCAGAAATCCGTCAGATCGGGTTCGGGTATGGATAAAAAATTTGGGTTTGGATATGAATAATGTCATACCCGATACGATCCGACTTGATTGCCATTATAACCTGTGTTTGTTTGTTTTAGAGGATTATAACATGCATTATAGAGATCGTTTGTGTAAACTTAAAGTTGGTAACTTAAAGTGATTTTTGACTTTAAGTTGGAAAATGTCTGTTTGTGTATTAAGCCACTCAAAGTCAAAAAAACAACTTAAAGCTAGAAGTTAGTAGGAGTTACTTTTATTTTTTTGATGTTGTATAGTAAAAGTTAATATCATCATTCAAATGTACAATTTATCATATCTCTCATAAGTTAATTTTGACATAAAATTACCCAAACAGTTACTAACTTGAAATTTTCACTTTCAACTTATCACATTAAGCACTAAGGGGTCATTTAGTTCACAGAGAAGTATGAGGTTGGAACAAGGAATCGAGTTAAGGTGGTAGGGTTTGAGGTATCAATTATCATTTCTGATATCATGTGTTTGGTTGGGTGTTGGAATATATATGTTTAGTTTTAAAAAAAATTAAGTTAATAATTTTAACTAATTTAAAAATATTAATAAAATTATTATTATCATAATATATTTTTGGGTCATTGATTTAGTTTTGTATCAAACATTAATATTTAATTGCTTAAATAGAGATAAAAATATGAGAAACAAATTGATTCCCATGCCCTTCTCTCATACCCAAGCATTTAAAACTCATTCCTTGGGGGTTTAAGGTATGGTTTAAAATTTTATTTTTTCCAACCAAACACCTGGTATGAGTTTGGAATGGACGAAACCCATACTTGATTCCAGACACCACCCCAACCAAATGACCCCTAAGTCATTATTTGAAGCTTAGCCGGAGAGGCTCATAGTTATCTTCTTCTCTCTCTACTCTATATATCCTATGCACTACTCTATATCGTATGCACCTCTATATCCTATACAATATCTTTCTTTAATTGAATATATCATGCAAACTCAAAATAATTAGATCATATATATGTGTGTGCTGGACAACACCCCAATACCGATAGCTTCCGATTATAGATATAGTTGTCTAGATTGTTTAAGACGCACTACTATGGTAGGGCGGGTGGCAACAACATGTCTTCCAAATACAGCAACAAGCGTTTAGCACCTAATACACGAAAAATGATTGGGACTTGTATGCATGCGTCTGATGATGACTCATCACACACTTCTTGGAATGGGGTTTGATGATGACATGTTATTTGGGGCCATCCCAATTCCTATCCGGCCATCCGTCAATTGGTATTTCGGTAATATTTCACTAAAATTTAGTTTTTTACGACCTTTACCTACATTTATCAAGTATTCGTCCTTTCATTAAAGTAAGTGTCTATTGATAATGAACATTACATGCATGACTTATATAGATCAACTATTAGTTTGAATCCAAGTAATTTCCTAATGGAAAAAAAAGTCTTTATCCCTCTTATCATACTTGCCAATTTTTGATTATTACCATATTTAAACAAAAACAAATAATTTTTTGACTACTAACAAAATACTATTCACTCTAGTCCATTTTGTAAGGTGTTTGACTTTTTCACGTGATTCCACAAACTTAGACACTCTATTATTAAAATTAGTATTCTTTGATTTTTTCTGAATAAAAATATACATATTAAACTTTAATTTATAAAAATGAAAATTAAAAAATATATTCCAAGTATCAAATCGAATCTCTAAGAAGTACGTGAAAAAGTGATATGACTTGCAAAATGGATCGGAGGGAGTATATATCTAGAATATTCTTAATGTATGTAATTAGACTTTGTAAATATTTACAGTCAATTTTGTTATAAAATAATAATACAAAATGAATGTCAAATATCGGGTCCATAAATATATTAGTAGATTATATTTAAAATTGAAGTTATTGCCAGAAGCATATGTTGCACTATAGTAACTCCCCCAGATGAGATCTATGGTTGCATATAATTATGCATGCAAAACAAAAGTATTGTGAATATATTCCATAAGTTGTTACGTCGTGTATGTAAAGTCATACACTTGTCTAGAATTACCCATTTTCAAACTTTTGCTATTTTATTTAGGCGTCGGAGTACCAAGAGCAAGGAACTAAGGCCTAAGCGACTAAATTTTCCTCTTTTGACTTTAGTCATATAATGCCCAGTTTTGGAAGTTAGAGGTTCGAGAAAAAATTAAAGTTTTGGGCCACATTAGAGGTTTGACTATCTGAATCACTCACTGAATCATCTATATTGGTGTTTGATAGTTAAGGGATTGAAATAGCAGTTTGGACTCAAAACTACTTGAAGGAGCTTTTTCAATTAGAGGATTGTCTAATACTGCTAATCCGCTAAAAACTAGCTAACAACTAACCGTTAATTGTCAAATAGGGTCAATATAGATGATTCCCCAAGGATATTCTAGTTATTTATTTATTCATTTGTAGAAATACATAAAAGATTTTCCAGCATTAGCTGAGAATTTTAGATTCAAATTCTCTATACCGTCTATAATAGAAAAATATGTGCACATATTCATGACCAGAAAAGTAAAAGAATATACTATATTTGTTTTAATATATTGGGAAATAAATTTTTCTTTAAAAAGTATCTTTTGAAATCAGAAAATACACTTTTTGGAACATTATTTGGTTCTAGTCAAGTATATTAAGCGCTATCAGGTCCACAAATATATTAGTAGATAATACGTAGAATTGAATTTATTCTCAAAAGCATACGTTACATTGCAGTAACTCCCATACTCTACAGCTGTATATACTTATTCATGCAAAAATAAGGAATTGTATAATATGAATATACTTCATAAAGTTGTCACCTTGTGAATATATAGTCATACATTAGTGAAGCAATACCCATTTTCAATAATCTCTATTCTCTAAGCCACCCCCGCCTCAGTTCATTCTTCACTCATCTCTCTCTCTCAAAACCCCAACTTTCTCCATCTGTATATCTGTACCCTGTCAATCCATATAATCTAGAATGAGCAATGTCAAAGATATCCATGGAATGGCCAGAGATTCAGTCAAGTACATTCCTCTTCATGAGGAATACATGGCTACTGCTCCCCTTGTTAATTCTAATGGAGCTTCGAAGAAGCGGAAGATTCCAGAAAGGAATATTGACAAGAAAGATGTAGGAGATGTAATATCAAAACAATGGAGCTGGTATGGTTTTCTATGTATTTACTTGTTAGGTTGGTTCTTTCTGAAGTTATGTCATACATTGGGAATATGTCGAGATTTTATACACATACATATCTGTGTTATGAATTATCTAATTCTTTGGGCTCCTGTTTATGTGTGTTTTATATAATGATAAAGCTTATCAAATTTATACTTCTGTAAAACAGGTTAACTATTGACGGCGAGCCAGATAGATTCATCGGTTTAGAATGCAAGGCAAGTATTTTAGCAAGTACTAGGCACAATTTAGTTTGCAGAAAATTATATTAATTTTGACAAATATACTCCTGGCAGAATACTTTTTAAAAAACAGTTATATGAAATAATTGTTTTCTTTCTTTTGACTGCCATTATTAAAATTACCATGAAAACATTTTATTTTTTTTTGTTTTTGATAAAGCCATGAAAAAAAATGTTCTTGAATGTCATATAAAATTTCAAAATTCGGAAAATCTTCTGATTAATTGCAAAGAAAAAGTTATATTCCCTAAAATTGGAGAAAGGAAATGAAAGAAATTTTCTTTTCTTCAGAAGTACAAGAAAATTTAAAAAATGGAATTTTTCTGCAAAAAGAAAAACCGATGTTTATTCTCGGATCATTTGTATGGCGCTTGTTGCTTACTTCGAAGATTGGTGGTACAGGTTTATTGGCCGTTGGATGATGACTGGTACTGTGGCCGCATTCTTGGTTACAATCTATCCACTGAAAGATATCATGTAATGCCTCTTCTATCAGTGCACATACATCATAGCTGTTAAAAATTACTGAAAGGTATCCTAATTTGCATCTTGATTTGTCAAAATGTAGGTAAAATACAACGATGGTGTTGAAGAACACCTTTGTCTGTCATTTGAGAGAATCTTGTTTTATGTTTCTCCCGAAGAGATACAACAACGTAAGTTATGTTGTGTTCAACATCCAGATGTTGATAGCCATGATATTGACAACATGGTTTCTTTGGCTGCCTCGCTCAATCACTGTTCTCGCGTTGATCCTATCCCTGGGGATATGATATGGGCAAAGGTTACTGGTAGGCGTAACTATGATTATCTGCTGCTTTTTTGTATGTATAATGTATCTAGGGGGTGAGCATTTGGGTATTTGGATACCAATCCTTGATTGTCTTGTGTATAAGGAATCCCCTATTAGATGAAATTGTATTGCCATTACCAAAATAAATGCGGTCGGTAAAATAAGTGAAGTTCTAAAAATTGTTTGTTTTACCTGAATAACAGAAATTATTATGTATTTTATATTTAACTTGCTTGAAAAAAATGAATTTTAGAGGAAAAAATCGGCTTCATCTGAATTTTCTTAAACATAGTTTAACCTCTTCAGAAATTTGGTATTAATATTTTTATATACAAAGATAAAAGTACCTCTTCAATTAAATTATAGTTTATAATTCTATAATTTGTTTATTAGTTAGCAAATGAATATTTTTAAAGCTCTTTGCATGTACTGAACCAAACTGGATTTGTTTATGCGGTTTCGAACTCATATATTTTGGTTAAACACACATACTGTATTTTGATGCCAAACTATATATATATATATAGACACACACACACATATATATTTGGTGTTTGATAAAATTCTCCGTGCATTGTGCGTTGAAGAGAATAATTTAGCCCTAGTGCAATGCCCATTTGTTACCATTAACAAACAAAAGATATTAGATTTTTCATATATTTTGTTTTGCCTACCTTGTAGTGAGTTTTAGTTAGTATTCTTTTATTTCCTTGAACTAGTATAGCACCTGACCAGTTAGGTTCCTGATTTAGTTTTATAGTTTTATATATAAAGAAAGAAACAAATTGAGCATTTATTTAAACATGCAAGTTCCTTATTAGGGTCCCCTTTACGGTCAATCTAGTTCCTCTTAACTTCTGTATTAGTTATATTGTTCATAGAATATCAAGGTGCTCAGGCATACACAGTTCCAGGGGTGGTTGTCCTGATGTTTGTCAACTAATTATGAAATGATAACGATTTTTGTTTATACCTGGCCTGTATAGTTAACTTGCAATGTAATTGTTTGTACTTACCTTTTCTTGATGATTTCTATCAGTTTCATTTTGTGTATACAATTCAAAAGTATCTGTTAATGCAGGGCATCCTATGTGGCCAGCAATTGTTTTGGATGAATCTGCTTGCAGTAATTTAAAGATATTGAACAAAATTTCTGGAGAGCGGTCAGTTCTGGTTCAATTCTTTGGTACCCATGATTTCGCTAGGTAAGCAATTTATCACCCGTGTATGTGTGTAACCTGATTCTGTATAAATTATTTAGTACTGAGTCCCTTTGTCTTGTTTTATTCAGGCTTAGCAAGAAACAAGTTACCTCGTTTATCAAAGGACTTCTATCTGAATTACATCGAAAGAGCAAGACATCAGATTTCCTTAGAAGCTTGATAGAAGCAAAGACGTGAGAATCTTTCACTTATTTTTTCATAATTTAAAGGAGATATAACTATTATAGTAACATGCGAGAACATATCTATGAAGTCGCATTTATGATCAATACTTTGAATAATGGAACTACCACCTCTGAGTGGACTGGTAAATGTATCTCAGAACATGCTTATAGCCGTATCTTTCTCATTTATTTATATTGCCTCAACTTGTGTTCATATATCCAGTGCCAACTGAAGTCAATTAGTCTCCCTTAAACAATTAACAAGTGATTACTCTCCCTGTCGTGATCTGACACTTTTCCAGAGGCTGGGAAATTTTACAGTGAAAACTCTGTAAAATATCTCAGTTAAAATTTTAATTTAGGTTTTTCAGTTGATTGCATCACTAGCTTAAGACCGTCAAATGCTTCTTTTTTAAAACTTTGCCAATCATTTTTCCTCTACTTTATATGGAGTATTACATCTTTATAGTATATTCAATCGTAGATTAGACAATGAGAGTATGCACCAATCCGGAGAGAAGGTGACAAGGGTTGTTGATCTTAATTAAAATCAGTGCCTGAATTTTTTATATTTATCCATGTTTGTGGACATATATTAAAATTTGCTACAAATAACTTACACTTTCACTTGATCAGGTATCTTAGCACCGAGAAGCTTCCGAGTAGGATGCTATCCCTACAAAGTAGTAATGCGGCTAACTTTGAAAGTGCAAGTGGAGAGGAAGATTGTACAAGAGATGAAGAGATTCCAAAGAACGTAATTTTTAGAAGTTGCCCATTTGATATTGGGGGTTTGCAAATAATAAGCCTGGGTAATTATCTTGCCTGTGAATTGATGTCATCAGAATCATTATACATCAGAATTTATTTGTTTTCTATGTTTTGCATTGCTCACAAAAGCTATTGTTATGTGCCTTTCTTGATATCTTTTTGAGTTAGCTCAATGCATTGTGACTGCTTTGAGAGTTGTGACAAAATTACAAGTACTTGAAGTATGGATTTTCTTTGTTTATAGAAGATTTCCCCCCTCATGCATACTTCATATTGTAACAGGAAAGATTGTCAAAGATTCAGAGTTATTGTATGATCGTAAATATATTTGTCCAGAGGGATATACTGCGGTGAGAAAGCTTCCTTCGATATCAGGTATATCCCCAAGTGTCTCTGTATGTTTCAAGTTCTTAAGTTCAATTCCATTGTACTCATTAAGATTATTTTTTTCCCCTCCTTTTCAATTGAGGATTTTCAGATCCAAAAAAATGCATCTCATATACGATGGAAGTGCTGAGAGATGGTAATACATTGAACAAACCTCTATTTCGAGTTACATCTGAGAAAGGAGAGCAGGTATCTTCTATTTAAATGCTACTTATTTCCACATCCAGTATTAGTTCAACACTTCTACCATCTTTATGTGATACAAATTATTACACCAATTCTCCCTTTTTCCTGACACGTTCCTTTCGTACAGTAGTCTGCTTCGCAATCACATTTTAGCTACAGTGTTTATATGTTTTTAACATATGCATCTATAGTTACTTATTTCATTTCGGCAAACTTCATCCTTGTGTTTTTGTAGAGTATACAGTGTCCACAACTAATGATATATATTACTTGTGTTGTAGCAGGTAGTTATTTATGGTGTTTAGTCTTGAAATTCTTCCTTCATTGACATATTTGTGATAGCACTATTACAACTTATTAGCCTAAAATGTTCCAAACTCTTAAAAAGAAATATGTACTTGTACAATAAATTTCATTTATTATACACAAACTAATGGTATATTTTACTTGTGTTGTAGTAGGTATTTCATTGACGTGGAATGAGAAATTCAAATATTGTTTCTATTTATTATATGTTATTATTTTGGAATAGATTTGGTTGTAAATCATTGAAAGGTTTAATTGTATTATCTCTATATATATGGTTAATGATGAATATTCTGGATTATAACTGGAAATAAGAAAAGGATTGGTTCCATTATTTTTAAGATTTTAGCCGATGGCTAAGTTTAGGGAGTTACTCTTGTATAAAGAGATGTAATATTTTATTATAAAAAACTTTGATTGATTGATATTAAATTGAGATTGTTTCTATCATTTTGAGTTGGATCCATGCAATTTCTTCTATTCTGAAGTCTTGGAGGCAGTGGTTCTTTGGCGGTTGAATCACCTTAGGGCGGTTAAATCACCTTAGATCGTGAATATTCTGCAGTTAATTTCACCTATCCTTTATTGTTTTTCCTTTCTGTCCTGCATCATTTTTTTTAAAATTTCCTTCTTCATTGACATATTTCCATATCAATATTATTTTCCTGGTTTGTATAACTCTAAACTACAGTTAAAGTTTATAAGCATTAATTGGTCCGAATTCATAAAATGGTGCAAAGAAACATATACCAACGTCATGCAAAAAAATATTCACTTGTCGATGCTAATAACCCTAGAACATATAAGATGGTGCAACTTCTATGAACACATTTGAAATTCTTGATCACTTTACCAAGCAACACCTCATTTGCTCAGAAACAAATTAATTCTTGCTAAAATAACCTACAATGGGATACAAGTTTAATAAAAGAAATAATTTGAACAGAGAGTAGTGGAGAACAAACAAGAAGATACATGTGAATGCATCTCAAAATGTACTAACTGATATAATAATATGCAACCCAATTGCACTTAAAAATCTGTACGAAGATGGTGTTATATGTGCTTGTTTTCTTTGGCAGTTCGAGGGACCAACTTCATCTTCCTGCTGGGATAAACTTTATAGAAAAATAAGGAAGTTGCATGGTCATGATGCTTTGAAAGCCTTCGGAGAAGATAACAAAATTGTTAGATCTGGTCCTGCGATGTTTGGATTTTCTCATCCTAAAATAAAGGAACTTATACGGGTATCACAGGATCTTGTTATATATAATATCTTAGTCATATAATAAATTTAGATATGTTGAACTATCTACAAAATACTGCCAATTCTCAAATTAAGTGATGAGGCTGAAGACTAATCAGGCCTGTATGGTCTCTTTTGCAATGTCAATGTACAGTGTCTTTCAGTCCTCTAATACCTCGCGGGGCTTAAATGACGTGTGCAGTTGTTCATTTTACATGAATTCATAATTATATTATCGTTATCATTTTTTAGTTTCAATTTATAAAGCCGGCCGTGTTCATTTATGATGAAAATTCTGTTCAATTGTCTTAATTAATTGATGATTGTTTTAAAGCAATTTTACATGTTTGCCAGATATTTTGTGCCTCGCATAGTTAAATTGATTGTACATTGTATCAACAGCTTTCTTCAACTTGCGGAAGTCCCTTGGATTCCTCTAAGTTGACTTCCAGAAGGTGTCGAGACCCTGCAATTGGTTACAGACGTATTCATATTACATGGAAAGACCTTGACAAATGCAATGTCTGCTATACTGATGAGGTATAACCTGTACATATACCGAGAACTGAGACTGTAAGCAAGTATATCTATAGAAAATTTATGCTCATACATTGCCTTCTTACGGAGACATACACTGGATTATGCTATGTTCATAGTTGTGAAAAGTGCAATTAAGCCCAAAGCCTGATCAGGCCCTGAGTTCTCCTGTTTTATATGTAAAAGACCAGACAGTGTATAAATATGTTAAACAATTCTGTATTATTATGTTTCATTGTTTGTGCATTTAACAACTATGCCTACTTTTCTATTTTAGTTTGATCTTTTCTTCCTTTTTTTTTTAATTTACTTTTGCTTGCTTTATTTTATTTAATAAATATCTCTCCTTTTTACAGGAGTATGACATTAGTCCTTTTCTGCAGTGCGATAATTGCAGGATGATGGTAAGTGATCTGCATTTACTGCGTGACTCTTTTTGTGAACCCAGAGATATCGTTTACAATTATGTCTTCCCTTCTGCTTTATTCCAGAGTTAATTGTCTTAATATAATCAGCTTTGATTAGTATCTGTATAATGTTTTGTCGTTATTCCAATTGGTTTCATTAGTACTATTACATGATTAGGTTCATACTAGTTGCTATGGAGAGCTGGAACCTGCTGATGGGACACTTTGGTATTGCAACCTTTGTCGTGTCGGGGCTCCTGAGTCTCCTCCACCCTGCTGCCTTTGTCCACTTGCAGGTATTAACATTCGAAAGGTTTGAAATTTATTTGTTACAATATGTTGCAGTTTAGGTAAAAGCATGTCTGTCTGAATTTATTAATCGACTTATTTTAAAGGAGGAGCTATGAAGCCTACAACAGATGGGCGCTGGGCTCATCTTGCATGTGCCATTAGCATACCAGGTTTTCTCTTTAGTGTTTTAGGTTTGTATACAGTACAGCAATCATTTTTGCACTTCTGTTGACAATTCAGCATTCTGCAGAAACATGCTTACTAGATGTCAGGAAAATGGAACCCATTGATGGTTTGAACAGAATCAACAAGGTAGATATCTATGTATTAATTCATATAGTTCTAAAACTTTAGTTGATTATTTTAATTAGACCTTCCGTTCTCCTCTTTGCACATCCATGTCTATATTTTCTCTAAATTTTCATAAGCATTTTTAGGAACCGCTCCTTTAAAAATCGAGGTCCCTTGAGCAAGATACATGATGAGGATTAGTTTAAAACATGATGAGGATTAGTTTAAAAATGCTCTGTGTCATGTATTTTATTGTTCACATATCTAAGCATTAATCTTGAGAATCCATCCCGCGTTCATGTAGATTCGGTGGAAGCTATTATGTAGCATTTGTGGGGTTTCTCATGGAGCTTGTATTCAGGCAAGTTATAAGTACTACAATACTACACCTAATGTTGCTTATGATATATAATTCCATTTTGCTATTGTGAAATTCCATGATTCCATACTAATTTGCTATTCTTAATTACAGTGTTCGAACAGCAGCTGTTATGTAGCATATCATCCCCTTTGTGCACGGGCTGCTGGATATTTCCTTGAGGTGATTGTCTTCGTTTTGATATCTTGATAAACTTGGAATCAAAGTGCTTGGATGCAACAGATCGTGAATCATATTCACTGTGATTTGTTTCGTCCACGGATGAATGTTATGTTTCCTTGTATCATTTTAGTTTTGTTTGTTCCGAATCAACCGATGAAATCTTATTTTTGTATATTACTGTTCTATATCAACTTAGTTTTATGAAGAAGACGGATTACGTCTCTGTTCTGAGAAGGAGGATGAGAAAGACCAGTGCATTCGCTTGCGATCCTATTGCAAGAGGCATAGGCGACCATCTGATAAGTGTATTGTGGTTCAAGAGAGCATGGGAACCTGTCAACGACCGGACTATATTCCTTCACCCAATCCATCTGGCTGTGCTAGAACTGGTTTGTGTTTCAGCTGGAACTTTTTATGAACGTCAGCGGTTATTACTAGATTTTTTTTTAAAAAAAAATTAATGGTTTATTCTACATGTTACAAAGAGTTACTCCCTTTGTTTCAAAGTACATGTTTGATTTTGACTTTGTTTTTGGTCAGATGGACCCAACTTTGACTGAATTTCACAAATTACTTTTATATAATTCTGAGAATATGAAAAATACATTCGAAAGTGAATTATGCATATATTTCTTTTAAATTTCAATTACATAATATATGTAAATTTTAGTCAAAATATAGTCAATTTGACCTGACAAAAGTCAAAACAGGACATGTAATGTGAAACGGAGGTAGTAAATTGTTTTAGCATAATTATGTTCTTTCATAGTTGTTATATTCCAGACTTTTACTTTCAATTGGGACTTACGTTACGGCCATGTATTTCATCCTGTATGCTTAATGTAGTAATTAATGATTGTGATTTTCGTTATTATAAATATAGCTCTTTGACTTATGTAGAGCCTTATAACTATCTGGGCCGAATAGGCAGAAAACAACCTCAATCCCATGAGCCTGCATCTTTGAAGCACTTATATTTGGAGAACGTGCCGTACTTAGTTGGTGGTATCCGCCAACATGAATTTTTAAGTAAAGTGGTTTCTTCTCAGTGTAATATTTCCAGTAATATTTCTTCCATGGTTGAGAAATACAGCCACATGAAGGAAACTTTCAGAAGGAGATTGACATTTGGTAAGCAGTTTTATCTCTTAGCGTCTGAAATATATATACCTGCTTGGGAGAGGTTTTTTTGAAAATTTAAGGGCTTATTTTTTTAAATAAATGTATATTTTTATAATATTTTTAGATATAAATGTTGAGGAGGTGTTTTATATTCGTTATTTAGCAAGAAAATAAGGGCTTATTTCAGAAAAAAGTAGAGTTACATGTGCTTTTCTCCAGAAATAATCCCTTATTTTTGAAAAATAAGTTTAGCCAAACGTATATATTATCTACCATCAGTGTAAGAAATATCTTTGCTTGTTATAAAAGCTTGAATAAGGGTAAATATTGTCTTAGTTTATATTTTACCAATTTTCATATCTGTTTTTTTTTTGTTGGATGCCTTTCTAGTTCTTATTCATAATTTTATTTTTAGTTGTTCTTAGTTATAGTTGTTCTTAGTTATAAGTGATGGGTAGTATAGTTTATATTCTTCATATGGTATCCTGACTAATTTATTAGTGTAGTATAGTTCTTATTTATATATCATTTACCTAGTTCTTTCTGATTATGGAGTCTCATCAGATCTGTTTACGTTCTATGAATCACTTCTTCTGGGAGAATGCTTAACCGTGACATTATAATTTTTATTTTTATTTTGCCAAGTGATATCATGAATAGTTGCGTTATGCTTAGCAATAGGTTTACAAAGTACTCTTTGATGTACGACAGATTTGACAAACAAGTATACAGTTATATAGGATCAATTTTCTTTTTCTGGACAGGAAAATCTGGAATACATGGATATGGAATATTTGCTAAGCAGCCGCACAGAGCTGGAGACATGGTACCATCAATTGCGAGGACCTAACTGCATTTCATTGAGACTATTAGATTAAGATTATATTAATTATTTTGTTGCAGGTAATTGAGTATACTGGTGAAGTTGTTAGAGTTAATGTAGCTGACAGAAGAGAGCACTTAACATATGATTCGCTTGTGGTGAGTTCCATTATAACTGATTTAACCAATTACACATACTTGCTCTTATGCCTGCATAAAGTCATCTTCATCTACATTATACGTAAATTTGTTGACATTCCTACTCGTAAAATGGCATTCTATCATCTACTCGTAAAAAATGGCATTCTATCATCTACTGGTACAAATATTACATTCCTCAGCTCATGTCTCTGATAAACCCGCAGCTTATCACTGATCTGGTTTTTTGCTTTACTCAAGGCCAAACTGCCTTTTGTCATGGTTCATAGTCTACATAGGTTTTTTATGGTGTGAAAATTTGCACAAGTGAATGAATGTCGGAGTTGTCAAAGTATATGCAACAAGCCATGTGTTTGTCCATGCAAATGTTAAACACTGGCTTCTTCTTATAAATGGAACATAGAGGTTACTTTTATATCTGAAGCTTCTTAACTGAACTTTCTACTTTCAGGGTGCTGGCACTTGCATGTTCAAGATTGATGATGATCGTGTTATTGATGCCACAAAGGCAGGAAATATAGCACGTTTGATCAATCACTCATGTGAAGTATGTTTTAATTTCCACTGCTTTGTGTGCGAAAATTCTCTAGAAAGTGGGGGATTAAAATATATCTAATTGAGTTTTTTTGACTAAAGTAGTTAATCAAAAAATTGAGTTCAATATAAGTAACTGCATAGAAAATCTTAAACATCCTCTGGACACATGTGATTCTCCTTAGGTCTAGGTTCGCAAACTGATAACTTTTCTCCAATTCTTGCAGCCAAACTGTTACTCCAGAATCATTACCGTTAATGGTGATCAGCACGTAATCATATATGCCAAAAGAGATTTAAATCAATGGGAGGAGCTCACAATTAATTACAGGTTTTTCACTACGCTCTTCTTTGTATCTTTCGTCTGTGCCTAACAATTTATCTAATTATTTTGTAGATTCTCGTCAGTTGATGAACAACTTGCTTGTTCTTGTGGTGTCTCAAGATGCCGAGGCATTGTTAATGATATTAAGGCTGTGGAACAAGTTGCTAAACCATGTATACCACAGTAATTTGACAGCAGAGAATGAGAACAAGTGTAAATAGACTTCGTGATTACAGCAGATTGATCTCAGAAGAAGTCCACACCTGTCGTTTCTAGCTAACTTCATGTATTTCAGATTGTCAGTTGAGTAGCAAGCAGTTGCTATAAAACAAGCTTCTGTAAGAGCAAGTCTGGAGCATAGCTATGCTTGAGTAGTATGTACTTGGGTTTCGTAGATAACATATTCAATCAAATTTGTAGAACACCGCTCCAGTGCGTAGCTATACTGAAATGCATTAATGGACAGTTGATTCCCACGTATCTCGCAGAAATTGCAGCGGACCACATAACCGGAAAGGCAAGAGCAAATCTGGAGAGTGATTCTGGAAATTTTGTTATGGGAATAGTTTTAACTTTAGGCGGGAAATTCTGTTTTTCTGTTATGAAATCAGTGTATAGATATAGACAGAATTGTTGTGAAAGGTTATGAAATGAATAAACTTAATTCCATCTCTCATCTCTCAAATCTCTCTCTCTCTCTCATCTCTAAATCTCTTTCTCTCTTGTCACTAGTAAATCT
This sequence comes from Daucus carota subsp. sativus, assembly GCF_001625215.2. Lineage (NCBI taxonomy): Eukaryota > Viridiplantae > Streptophyta > Magnoliopsida > Apiales > Apiaceae > Daucus > Daucus carota. The sequence continues at coordinate 1,536,285 of NC_030389.2, forward strand.
CTACAACCAAATCCCATGTTAGCTAATACTAGACCTCCCTTGTTGCCGATACCTCAAGGTACTCAAGGTAGGCTTGATCAACTTGCTTTAACAAAAACGGGAGCAGTACCTTATTGGCGGTCACTTTATTATTAAGACTAGCCAAAAGAGTCTCAAATGACTACTACAATAGAAAATCTCTACTTCTTTCCCGCAATTTTGGTTGTCAGAATTGTTAGGCTTTGATTATGAAATTCAATATAAACAAGGAAAGGAGAATATAGTTGCAGATGCTTTATCAAGGATTTACCATGTTGAGGTATTATACTTGACTATTTCTGTAGTGTCATCTGACATTGTAGCCTTGATTGCTGAAAGTTATGCTCTTGATGTTCACTTAACAACTCTACTAACCACCTTACAACAAAATCAAGCTTATCGGGAGGATTACTGTTTAAGGGACAAATTGAATAAAAAGAAAAACAAGATTCTCAATGGTCCTGATTTTCAACTAAGGAAATACTCAAATGGCATTACAGTCTGGGGGTGGTAACTCTGGAAGAGAAGCTACTATAAAAAGGATCAAATCTATATTAATTGAAAGGGCTTATCTAAAGATGCCAAGTTGTTTAAAAAGATTGTGAAATTTGTCAAGCTGCTAAGTATAACACTGCTGAATTCCCAGGATTACTACAACCTTTACCTATACCGAAGGGATTTCATCACTGGATTACCCAAGTCTAATGATAGAGAGTTCATTTTGGTTGTTGTAGATAGATTGAGCAAGTATGGCCATTTTCTAGTACTATCTCATCCTTTTACAGCTCTGCAGGTAGCTCGGGTGTATTTAGATAATATTTTCAAGCTACATGGGTAGCCTAAAAGCATAGTGAATGATAAAGATGCGGTATTCTTGAGTGATTTTTGGAAGCACCAGTTTATGGTTCATGGTACTCAGTTTTTTAATGTCATCTGCTTATCATCCAGCTACTGATGGACATACAGAGGTTGTTACTTGAGACATATCCAAAATGTATGTGCACTGATCAGGGCAAAGATTGGAGTACTTGGTTACCATTAGCAGAATGGTGGTATAATACTAGTTTTTAAACTGTTATTGGCTTAAGCCCCTATGAAGTTGTCTATAACCAACAACATTATTTGCACCTACCATATATGTCTAGAGAAGCTGATAATATTGTAGTAGACAGAAGTTTGCAGAAAAGGGAGGAGATGATTTTAGTATTGAAATTTCAATCACTTCGAGTTCAACAAAGAATGAAATCTCAGGCTGATTAACATAGGGGTGATAGAACCTTTAAAGTGAATGATTGGGTGCGGCTCAAGTTACAGCCATATAGACATAATTCTATTCAGAAAAGGCCAAGTCAGAAGCTAGCAAGGAAATATCAGTCCTTTCCGGATTGAAAATGTTATTGGTAAAACAACATAAAGCTGCAGATACTCAGATTTACAGGATTTTTCATGTTTCTCTACTCAAACCATTTTATGGTTCTCCCCCTGTGTTGGTTTCTATATCTGACTGGATGAGAAAGTCTAATGCTGCTGTTTTAGTGCCTCGAGCTTTACCGAGGAAATGTGTTCAAATTCGGTATTTAGTCAAATGGATGCATTTGCCTGATCACGAAGCTACTTGGGAAAATGCAGAACAGTTTATTCACAAGTTTCTTGATTTCCCAATCGATGAAGTTTTAGTTCAGTTGCAAGATCGATATTCAAAAGAGCTATCATAGACTTTAGGTCAAGTCTTCTTGAATGGGAGAGCATTGTTGTGGGATAGTTTTAACCAATTCTTAGGCGGGAAATTTGTTTTCTGTTATGAATTCAGTGCATAAATAATTAAATATAGGCTTAATGACCTTTTAGCCCTTGAAGTTTGGGTGGAAATTCCGATGCGGCCTCGAAGTTTAAAAACGTACCTTTCGACCCTCAAAGTATCTTTGTCGTATCTTTTAGCCCTTATGGCGTATACCGGTATATAACGGGGGTGGGCAAAGTTGACATTTCTTAACTTTCGACCATCAAAATATCTTTGTCGTACCTTTTAGCCATGGCGCCCTTGAAGTTTGGGTGGAATTACTATGAAAGGTTATGAAATGAATAGTCCATCTCTCAACTTTCAAATCTCTCTCTCATCTCTAAATCTCTTCTCTCTTGTGACTGGTATATCCGAAACATATCATATTTTTGTAAATTTAAAGAAAAGCATGAGGGTGCCTCCTACACCCTTAACAAATTTTCTGACTTGTCATCCATGACTAGAACTAAGCTAGCAATATACACTATACTAATTTAATATAAAACTAAATTGAATCCTAAGACAATCTAGATAATCTCAAAAAATAATAAATGTGACTTATTTTCACAATGGATTCAATCAAAGCTACATATGTCTCTTCCCATTGTCTGTTACAGGTGTTGTTTACTTGGAAAAAAATTAAAAAATTTGCAGGTGTTGCGAACTTGAAAAAAATTAAAAAATTAAGTAGATCGAAATGGGTTAAAGAAATATTTGGAAATATTTCATCCTTGAGCGAAGAAACATGGAAGCTTCCATGAACAATATTGATGTTTCACATTTCATTTTAATATTACTATTATTTTAAGATAATAATTTGTCTTGTCTTTTCTATTACATATATTATCAAAAGATACATGTAATTTACTTATAAAATTTACATATATAATATTAAGATGCAGTCAAAGAATATTGTTAAGAATATTTTTTACTTTTTATCAGAATGTTGAATTTCATTCAAGTTGTTAGGAATATTATTGCCGTTTACTTGAACTTTATTTTTCAGAAATAAGAATTTATTTCTGAAAAAAAAAGGGAACGCGCGATTCTATTTTTTTATCCTTTTTCTAAAATAATTCCTTGATTTTTGACTAAATAACGAATATAAAACACCTACTTCACAAAGTATCTACAATTCTACTTCACTTACTTTACTATTCCAAATTCTAGAAAAAGGAAAATCGCCAAACACGCTTCACTTTTCTTACTGTTTCAAACGCTAAGAAAAGAAAGATCCAGAGCCACTTTATGAAAGATCTCTGTTCATTATCAGACCATGCGAGACAGTATATAGTATGAACAAAGCAAATCCACAGTTGTAAAGCCCAAGAACCTGAATATAGACTCTAGTATATAATTTTCTGTAATTCTAAACTAAAATACAATTCCCTTCTGGTAAGAATTGCAAGCAAAAAACTCATGTTAACTTCTTATCATTTATACATCAGATCTATACCAAGATGCCTACCCATTCTACGATATATGAGAACATAAAGATACAGTGACAAATCTACAGTCATGTCAAATGTAATCCTCTGGCAGGATAATATCTCTCCTCCGGAACAGTAACCAGGTGCAGATCCATCCAACTAATCATCTTCTGAATCTATGTTCAGATAGAACAAAGTTATTAGATATCTAGTTTTTATTGAAACTGAAAAGTATTAAAAGCTAGAAATTAAAACTAAACAACAATTTTACTTTTAATACAGACATATAACTGTTTCTACAAGTAAAGAAACTGTGAAAGGACAGGCAACAGGAAATTCTCTTCACACATATTATTGCCAAATAGTTCTATCTTCCGCCCATGTCCTTTACTAGAAGGTAAATAGTTCTCTGGTGACAGAGAGATTTCTCATTCAGCGTGTCTTTACCAGAGTTCTATAATTTATATGCACCCTACTTAAACATTAAAGAATTTCAAAACCTCTTAATCAGCCAAAAATTGTGGATGAGATATTTTAGTTTTGTCAATACAATTGACCAAAGATTGATGTTAAAATGGTAATGTTGTTTTCCATAGCACTGAAGTACTCTCCAAGAACTTTTTCTTTTTTTTTGATAATTAAACATACTCGCACTCATCTTGTCTTCGACAAGATTCAAACCCTCAAACTCTAGTAAGAAGAGCGACGGAGACACGATCTGACCAAGAAGTCACTGGTCAAACACTTGTATTCCGTTGCATAGATGAGAACAATATACATGTATTTTTATTTAGCAGATTTATTAAATTTGCACCACTGCACCTCATAAAAATTAGCTTTGCTAAATAACTAAAACAGAACTGCTAGTATGCATACCAGATCTTATATCTTCTCCAACCTGCCCTCTATTTTTTAGCTGCCTCTTGATCATAAAGCATATGAGTATCCACCAATAGATGTGAAACACGAGTAGGGTCAATAGCATTGTGTTGAAAACATAATATAGTAACATGTCATATGCCTCTGAGAGCCTCAAGACCTTAGCAAGATGATAGCTGAGAAATTGAAACACAGCCAACATGTCATGGAGCAGATTATAACAGTACTAACTCATAATTTTGAGAAAAGGGTCTTTTTTGGAACAAACCTTGAAGCATGAATAACCCAAAATGGAAAAAATATAAGCCTCGTTAGAAGCCATGAAATAGCAAAAAACCCAAAAAGTACACTTGCACCAAGCTCATTCTCAGCATATTTGAAAATTTTGGCTGCTTCCATGAACACGTCACTTGCATCATGCAATGCTAGAACAACAGACCCGATCCGGAAGAACCTACATGAGATATTTCATATTTTTAGTACTATTTCCATCAAAAGTTCACCATATCTTGTTCAATCCAGAGAAATAATTTAAACAGGATAATATTGCCGAAAAGTGAGCACATATATAAAGTTATTTTTAACAGATGGTTGTCCCCTTTTTCATTGCATGATCTGATAATTTTCCTTCTGATGTGGTTACTTCTTGGAGGCCAGTTATAGTTATACAGTACTCATAATTAGCTCCAGAACAAGCCTTTAAAACCCCTTATAATTGAAAGGGCTGAACGTGTATTATGCCATGTCAACTAACACACACAAATGTATGCCACGGTCATGCACAGTGTGCACACACACACAAACTGCATGCACCAAATGGAGCTCATTAGTCTCCTCCAGTTCTCTAAGTTACTAAATATGGAAGATTTATTTTAATTGATGGATAGAGATCAGGCATGCAGATCGAATAAAAGGGGACAGCTCTCAAAAAGACTATATAATTCAACAAAAAGAAAAATATCACTGAGCGACATACTAAAACTATAAAGGATCTACTTGCTAAAATTGAGTCTTAGTACAGTTGTCCAAATAAAAAAATCCCAGGTGAATAACTATGTTATTACAGTGACCACCTATGGTAAAGCTCGTTTAGCTTTATGCATAATATATGTAAATAAGCAGAGACTGACTTTCTGGAATACAAAGCCAGCCACTACAAAGTTGTCCCAAAGATGGTTCGCCATGTCGATAATTTGCAAGGAGTTTAACTAGGAGAGTTTCAGAGACCAATCTATATAAATATCATATGCTAGTATATGGCATCCCACCCTTAACATGATTGGTTCCTGTGACTGAAGAAACCAAATATCATGCATCCAGGCAGGAATGACAACAAGACCATTAGACATCGATGGGTCAATATAGAGACAATACAGATTTATAGGGTTAAATAGCTAATTCATCACCAACCTGGCCGTAAACTTGCAACTGGGTCATGTTGTTGAAAACATGATTTATATAGCATCAACCTTGCAAGTTTCCAGCCAGGTTAGTGATGAATTAGCTATTTAACCCCAGATTTATATAGCATCAACCTTTGAATTCGCACAAGGAAATTACTGGAGCATCTTATAAATGTAGAGACATTTATGAACTCAACCTTAAAATGTGGAGACTTAATATAAATCTATAGCCTGAACCTTCATGCATTACACTGACATATATAAAACTGACAAAGGCATTAATTATAGTGCTAAATGTCACTAGAGAAAGATACCTTGTAATGTATGAGTAACTAATGAGGATGACAGTTATTATATGGTGAGACATCATAACAGAAAAGTCCTTCCTGCGTGTTTCCCATTTGACCAAGGCACCAATGCTATAGAGGTAGAACCCACACTGGCACATATAATAAAGCTTTACAGGAAACCTGAAAGGTAAGAATAACATGTCACTGAAGGTATACTGAGTGACAAATGAGATCAAAATTACAACTAATTTAGGTAAATATATTATTCTACTGTTAAACAAGATCATGTGCAAGTGGCAATCTTACAATCAAGATATCATACCATTTAGAATAACACTGATGATTTCAGGCACATACCATGAGATTCAAGAAAGACATCAAAAGTATTTCAGTAATATTAATGGGAAATCAATCATACTTCCGATGTAAAGTTAGTTCTGCTTTATTATGAAATTACATGCATTAATTTAAAGCTTAGACATACTTGGAGTTAAATGATCAAGATAAAATTCAGCAGGACTAAAATTTTCACTGCTTGTATAGGAGAAAGAAACATTATACATTATACCGTAAGAGGTGAATCATATGAGTCATGAGCAGGACCCTTACTGCACAATTATAAGGAAAACAGACATAATAAAAACAGGTAAAACCATGTTTCCAGAAAAGCATTATATTTGTATTTGTACACTAACAAAGGCAACTATTAATCAACTGTTATTCGTGGTTTTAAGATAGATACCCTGTCATAATCAAGTTGCTTTACAACTTACAAGTGGTAAATGAGGTATCTAGGTACCCTTTAATTTACTAGCTACGTGTATACCTGAAATTATTACTTTTTAATTTGTGCTTCAAATTTTTATATTACCTCCAACCAAATTCCTTTGTCCCAATTCTTCAATTGTTTATCCCCAAATTTTCTCCAGGTCAATTGAATATAGGAGATTAAGTGTTAACTTTCTCAAGTTTTACGAAAGTTAATTTGAGTGAATAAGAGGTGGAATTCTATCCGTGGACAAGAAAAATGGAATAGAGTGAGTATTAATATTGCTTGTTACTGTGCTTTAATTTAATATCACAGACTGTATTTCAGCCTTTTGGAAAGACGCATATGATATTTGGCTAAGCTAATAAAAGTACTTAATTATGAGCACTTACTTTAAAATAGAAAAGTTGGTCCTTTGACTAATATTACATTACATATATATTAATAAAAGTGATATGGTACTTGGGCTATCTTACTAGTAGATTACTCACGTCAACTCCTGATTCGGCCAGCCTTTGAAGTATTCCTCTGTACTCCTGAACCACTTCTCGTGGTTTATAGCCTTCAGTATACAAACTTCGGCAGTGCCATAGTAAGTTAGCTTCCACATAGACTCCATGCACTTCTCAATTTTTGCTTGTGAAGATTCGTCATATTTCAAAGATATACTTTTAAAGCTCAATACCCAAATGGCCAACCTCTGTATAATAAGCAAAGACAATAAGAGAAGTGCACATTATGAAAAAATCAGACTGACAGTAGAGATAATAATATATGTAATCATCAAAAACTAAGATTGTCATAGAAACCATTACATTAGATGAAAATAGAGAAAGTATAAGCTGCACAGATGACAGACCTGAAATATATATATATATATATATATATATATATATATATATATATATATATATATATATATATATATATATATATATATATATATATATATATTTATACTATATACTATAATAGCTGGGGTAGTGTATAATTTGTAGTATGGTCAAACTTTTTTTATCATCCCTTTCAATAATAACAATCGTTGGATCTATAAAAGCAAATTGATGACAGCAGTTAGGTCCAATACCAATAATATTTTATATTATAAATTCGTACCACCAGAGTTCAAAGGTTCAATTCTCATAAACAACATATTAAAATTAAATATTTTAACTATACAATGACTTAATCTACACTTTACTGTTCACATTATACTATCACAAAATTTTTATATAATTATATGAAAAAAAAACATGAGAAATAATATATAAAATACTAAAGGAGGTCCGTGCATTGCAAAAAAAAACTAACCCTCTAAACACTACAAAAAGTCTAATAAATGATTTTTGAAATCAATGAAAGAAGAAAAACAATAATTTTCCTGATAGCAAGATTAGATTAAAACATGAAAATGGTGAAGTTGTATATTTAATGGATTGCAGTACTTTAATAGGTAGCTTATTATGTTTCTATTTTGTATTACATATATGATTCCTAAATTGACATGTTCATTTATTTATCTGAATATAAGAGCCGGACATCATTGGGATGAAGTGAACCAGGTGACATTAGGCGCAGTATAGTTAATATTTGACATCAGAGGGGTGAACACAGTAACAATCCTGCCTGAAAACAAGAATAATCATACAGGTAGATGAAACTATACAAGATCTCATACAGCTAAGGTGATCAACTTAAATATGAAGATATAGAAATTAGATATATTAAGGTATGTAAAAATATAGCCAAGTGATAATTGTGCAATGGCAAACAAGTGACATGACTAAACTCAGGATTTAATAGAGCTAATAATGCTTCAAGGTTACCATGTTTTCCACATATATCACTGCATTGAATTATTATTTAGACTCTTGAAATCATCGGAAAGACACAGTTATATCAATCTCTTACAAATTCATAATTAACGAAAAAAACTGATTTATGAGTGCGCGCGTGTGTTAGATCCAATACTACTTCTCCTCCACTAACTTATCGAAAGTAATTAGTGCATTTAATTAATTATTCTCTGACATAATCAAAAATACAATATATTATTCATTAATTAAGCTATCTACATAAATCATTACTAACAAATAACTATATCAATCTCCGAAATGAAAAAATGAAAATAAAAATACAGGAAGTATATACTATAAATCTATAATGTATGTACAATCAATTATATGTATATACTACTAAAGCATATACTACTGCTAATGAGCTAACTAAACTAATCGTTGCAGGTATATCATTTCAACAATCTCCGAAAATCATATACACATTCACTAAAAGGAACACTACTTCATTGCTACTAAACTATCGACATAAATCATAGCAGCTGATAAACTAAACCAGTTTGTAACATAATCAAATTGAACATGAATACACATAGATATATGTAAATGTGTGTGTAATTGTAAGGGAGGGAGGGAGAGAGAGAGAGAGAGATCTTACACGAAAGACGAATCGATTGAGTACGAAGCGAAGAAAAAGGAAAACGAAGGCGAGCAACAGCGAGAAGATCAAATGCCAGGAGCTTACGTCGCTTTTATTAATGTTCGAGTCCATTGAAGCAACTCGAACTGTGAAGAAATCGAAGATTGTAAATCATCAATTGATTGAAAAAATGTGAATTACATATGAACATTAGAGAGCGAGCATTGTTATTTGCCCTAATTTGTTTTTATGTTGTATACGCGAGAGAGAGAGAAAGAGAGAGATTGAGCGAGAGAGATTAAAGCGAAACAGAAAATCTAGAGAGAGAAATTGGAGAGGTTAATCTAGAGAGAGAGAAAGAGGGGGCAAAGTGGAGTGATCTGGTGGCGTGAGAGATGATCGTGGCCGTACGATTTGTGTTCGAATATGAATATCGAGATTGGTGCGCAGCAGAAATAGCTCATCATATTGTGGGAAGATTTCTTTATTAAATACATTTTGGTATTTTCTTTTATAATAACACTTTTAAATAAGTGTTTGACAAATAAATAAATTTGTTATATAATATATCGATTTCTAATTTTTTTTCCATATATGTCATATATAATTACATATATGTTAATTATCTTGTACATATAATTAATGGTCTATATATGTTAATTATCTTGTACATATAATTAATGGTCCATATGAACATTAAATAACTCGCTAATAGTTCATATGAACATTAAATAACTCGCTAATAATCCATATGAACATCAACTAACTTGCTCAACAGATCCTCGAATTTGATATTGTTCAATTCGACTCTAACTTATTATAGTTTATGCTTTATTTGATACATAAGAAAAATAAAAACTCAAATCTAATATTAATATACATGGAAAGAAAAGTAAGATATCTTTATTTCACAAAAATTAAAAATATAGTGTACTTATTACATTGTCGAAAATCAATGTTCTTGCAAATATACTTGCACATTTTGGTACTTGTATGAGAGCCCTGAAACAAATTGTATCACAGTACTATATATCTCATGAGAAAACAAAAAACGACAGTAACCACTGGACATGATTGTAAGGTCTCGAATACTGTAGATATGTTCTTGGCTCCGTTTTCGAGTAAACACTTGACTATCGCGTTAAGCACAGGTTCACGGTGCTAGACTTGCATGATCAAAAGGCCAGGAAGATTGAAGGTTACTAAAAGTGATAACTAATCTTCAGCTTCTTCCCTTTCTATTGGGACTGCACCAAATTTTTGGACCAAAATTTCCGCAACTAATGGCACCAAGTCCTTACAAGGGACACCTTTTTTATAGATTTCTCCCAAATGTGAGTCGCTTCCGATCCTCCCTCCCAAGAACACGTCCGCGCCTTCACAAGGCTTCCCATTTTCATCCCTTGTCATGCACCCCATGAACCCGATATCAGCAACTTGAACTTGTCCACACGTGTTTGGGCAGCCGGTCCAGTGCATACGAATGGGTCGGGTCACAGACACTAGTCGTCCCACGTCTTCAGTCACTTGGAGAGCCCGGGCCTTGGTCTCGATTATGGCTTGTCCACAGAACTGATTGCCAGTACAAGCTACTAGTCCTTTTAAGAGAATGTGTGGCTCGGGTAAGAACCTTTCCTTCAAAAGAGGCTCATTGAGCAAGGCATCGAGCTTAGAGTTTTCAATATTTGGGATGATGATGTTTTGCTCCACAGTAAGACGTAGTTCACCTGATCCGTACTCGTCTGCTAGTCGAGCTAGCTCATCCATGTCATCGGCTTGAACACGTCCGACTGGAATATGAAGGCCTACGAAACTGAAGCCCTCTTGTTTTTGTGGGTGGACACCAAGATAGTCTCTCCTCTCCCATTGTGCTTGTACCAAGTCTTCGGAAGATGATCTCTCTAGCTCTTGCTGAGGCATTCTCTTCACAACTTCAGACCGAAATCCCTCTACACCCTGCAGTGCCACAATGCACAAATTTTACAGAAAAAGATTAATTTTTGTATAGTCTAAAGTCCGATGTGCCTCATTTAAGGACAAGGAGAGCTAAATGGATTACTAAGACAAATCTCCGCTTACCAGTTCATCAATTAGCCACATCATTCTGGTTTTCTGTCTGTTCCCCCGTGTACCGAGGTCTCTGTAAGCTTCTAACACTGCTTTACACAATGGAATCACATCATCTGCTGGAACCCAGGCATCAAGAGGAATTGCCTCAGCACATCTTTTTGGGCTAAAGAATCCGCCAACTAGCAAATTGAATCCAAATCTTCCGTTCTTTGTGGCAGGCATGTAAGCAAGGTCATTAATATGGGGATGCTCGTACAGATCATGTGAACCGATAACACACACATTCCATTTTCTAGGCCTGTTATGTTGAAAAAAATTAGTGGTTAGAATTGGCTTTAAAAAAACATCGCAATTACTGGAATCTAATGTTTAAAATCATCGGAATTGTAAAGAAACAATCAAGGAGAAATGATATAGAAGAGAGTTTTGAATCTTACAAGTTAGTGAAATCTGTATTTCCACGCGAATTAGCAGTGATGAATTGGGATAGCAAATTCGTATAAGGCCTTGTATCAACAATCTCATCCGGATCAATTCCTGCAAGCGGATTTCCAACCGGATTTCTCACGTTATCCATCCCACTCTGCAAACTTGTCAGACCAACCTCGTCGAGTCCCTTTAGTATTGCTGGCACATCAGGTAGTACTACACCCCGAATTTGCCAGTTTTGTCTAGTGGTAACATCTGCACAACCCTCCTTCCCATACTGCCTTATGACACTAGCAAGGTATCGAGTTTGTGCACTTGTTGTAACTCCATTCGGTAGCTTCAATCTCATCATAAATCTACCATCTGATCACACCATTTAAACACTTTTTAGAGCATAAAATATAACCTCGAAACAGAGCAGGCCATGATTCGGCATATGGAAAAAAAAACACAATTTAGATTGTTCGAATTTTTAATTTCTCGGGATAAATCTTATTTATGAAATTCATTTTCTGAAAACTGCTTTACATAAACTGTTAAGTGATCGATTCTTCCAAAACATCCAGGAGGGCTTAAGAGGATCATATTATATCACCTGACCAATTCTCCTAAAACCTCGAGACACGAGGGGTCTTGTCATGATCATATTATATTCTAACATAAACATATCATACCTCGCTGACACGAGGTCTCAGGTCGGAACCTTGTCAAAGATAAGACGGGTGTGTGTGCGCGTTTAATTATCAAATAAAAATCACAAGGCTTTAAGAACTTACAGTGATGCTTTCTCCTGTGGAAGAGACCAAGCCACTTAAGCCTAACATCAACATCATCCTTAGTAGCTTTCAACTTATCAAGATCTTCAATAGGAATCTTAGCAAGATCTTCAATACCATTCTCAACAAACAACTTCATGGGCTCACTCTCAATCTTAACCTTCTCCTGAGGATTAATACCTTTCCTGAACTTCTCCTTCAAAACCCAGTAGCCTTCTCTTTTTTCCACTCTAGCCTCCAGCCTTTCGCCACCATCACCGCCTTCTACGGCAGCAGAAGGCGGTGGCACGGCTGTTTGAGCTGGAGGAGTTGCATGTAGCCTGGAATTCTTGGTGTAGAAGCTTGTGTTTTGTAGCATGGGAGGTGCCAAGAACTTGACAGAAAAGGATGACATTTTGTGGAGGAGGGTGTCGGAGTTTTTGGTGGTGCTGCCGGGGAGAGTGGTGGTGAGTGGTGGCTGATAGAGGAGGTGATGAACATTTTGTAGATGAGAAGGGGAGTGTGGTGGACTTTTGGTGAGTGCCAAAGGGCAGGGTGTTTTTGTGTGTTATTGAGGTGTAAGGTGTTAAATGTTAAATTTCATTGTCAAGGGGTGAAATTGGTGAAAAGATAAAAGAGCCTGATTGGCTTTGAAGATCGGGTTTTAAGTTATTTTCGATTTTAAATTAAAAATTATTTATTTATATATTAAGTTAGAAATTGTATAAAAGTCAAAAATAAATTAGAAACTAAAATTAATTTAGATGTTTTAGTGACTTAATTTTTAAAAAGTTCTGAAATTATTCACAAATAAGTTACATGTAAATCATTTTCATTTTTATTTTAAATTTTTAAACATTCATAAAATCAAATTATCCAACAAATATTTCAAATTCTTAATATATTAAATCATGTTAAATTATCGAGCACAATTTTAAATTGAGTCAAACGGTCTCAAAATCATACGGTTAATATGTTCCGGCTATTATGTTTATCCGTCATAGTTATAACTCAAAAACATTTGCGCCGTTTAGGCAAATTTAAAAAAAAGTGATTTCTGGCTTAAAGTAAAAAAGTGGATTAAAATGTATTAAAATCCCAATCGAATACACCCCCTAGAAGTGAGAAATAAATAAGTTAATAAAGTGTTTGGAAAAGAAGAGAAATTTTGAGACAAATTCTTAAAAATACTTATACTTTTTTTTTTTTTGAAGGTTAAAAATACTTATACTTATTTACACAAACGGGTTAAAAGAATTAGAAATCAGAAGTTGTGCTTCTCAGAAACAATCGGGGCCATTATGATGGTCTTTTTTAGTGATAGGATCACGAAATATTTTTGTCCCGGAAGAGCCAACGAAAGAGGTTCCAGTCTGACGTTATTTTTTGACATCGATAAGTGTGCCATGTGAGTGTTCCATTATTTCGCGGACGCATCATCGTGTGGTTTGGCCGGAGAGAGTTGAATTTACATTAAAATAATGTTCACTCGATCATAAACATATTTGTGTGATAGTTATCTCTTCTGTGACCCTTTTGTTTTGTCTATGTTTAGGTATGTGGCGAGCTGCCCATTGTTTTCTAGCGACTTTTGTTATATGGAAGCACGAACGGTCCATAAACAAAGCAAGCAAGGTGGCATATAGTAGTAATTGTAATTTTTTGTTGGAAATTAATTCAATAAATTAAAAAATATCTTTTTGAAACAACAGTTTTGAGCAGTGTTACAAAAAATGTAAATCAGACTTAATCAATGAAATCATGTAAATACTGATAGGTGATTAATTAAATTGATCAAGAATTAATCAGATTGATTAATCGATTTAATCGGTGATTAATCAGAAAATTAATCAGTTCGACGAATTATTAAATATAGATTAATCGATGGAAGTTGTTTTACAAAAAAGGATAGGAAAGTAAGAAAGGGGTTGGCCTTCCCAGTCAGCCAAGAGCTAAGCTGGAACAACTGAACAAGACGCCACATGACTCTTGGTGACTTAGCCACACGCACTCGTACAGGGTCCATTTGACTTTTTTGCTTGTACACACGTTTTAAAATTACACTTGCATTCAATGTACACAACAGCTGTGCTCCGTCCGTGCAAGGTGTGAAGAAAAGGCAGATCAATTGATACTCTTTCCGTCTCAAGTAGTGTACTTTTTTACGGTTTGTTTTCTCGAATGGTTTGTTTTCTCGAATGCGTTATCTAATTTTTTACATTTCAAAACTTATCTAATAATAAAATTATGATACATCGTTTGTTACCTAGAAAGGCTCTTCAACTTGCAACTCGGCTACCATTAGTGTAGCTTCTTGCATCTTAACATTTTGTGGGTGTTTGGCAACTTAGGGGCCGTTTGGCTAAGCTTAAAAAAAGTGATTCTGTGCTTAAAGTGAAGAAGTGGATTAGAAGTGAGAAGTAAAAAAGTTAATAAAGTGTTTGGAAAAGAAGCAGAAGCTGTGAGGGAGAAGTTAGCATTCTCAGCTTCTTAAAAGTGCTTCTGCTTATTTACACAAACGGGTCAAAAGAAGCAGAAGCCAGAAGCAGCTTCTGCTTCTGAAAACCAAACACCCCCTTAGCTTCTCAACTTTTTTACTAAAGAAATGCTGTCAGGCTTTTTGTATGCATGTCTGGCAAATAAATTTAAGCACTTCTGAGGGGTATTAAAAGCGCAGAAAAAAAAAGTTGTGCATCCTCACTTTTTATGATCAACCATATATATACATACTTAAATAACTTATAAGCCATTGTATCAAAACATTTTTAACAACTTATAAATCCAAATCAACTTCTCACTTATAATCCACTTCTTTACTTTAAGCAATAAGTCACTTTTTTTAAGCTTAGCCATACAGCCCTTTGATGACAAGCAATGTGTAATAAACGATAATCGAGTAAAACTAGCCATTGTTCTGTTGTCAGCTAAATGTTAGTGATGCTGTGGTTAGCGTTTGAGTTATACAAATATTACCTCAAATTTTGCGCAAGGATTTTCCTCAATGTGAATCTTTAATTCATCATCCCCTTTGAAACTGAATGTATATAGGGCTTCTCGCTGTGTCAAACCAAGAGGATAGACCCGATACAGTTTGAGCTCATCAGTTCCTCTTAGGATTTTCGGTCTTTCCTCCTTCCAAACAGGAACATGTTTTAAAGACTTGAACTTCAACAGCACTGCAGATTCTAAGGCCTTGAGGGTCAAATTTCCAGATCTGAAAGAAGATACATGTGAGAGATTTCTTTAAAATTAAGAATGTTGAAGGGTTCAACTTTGTTCATTTTTTAGTTCATGTAGCATTACGAGTGTTCCTTCTATAACTTGCTGGAAAAAAAAAATCAGAGTTACGGGTTATTATATGTTTATGGAGCTTGTAGGCTGGTAAACACTAAACCAAATTGAATCGTATCCTGGCTCAAGTAGGCAAATTTTACCTTTACTCCAAAGACTCTAGAGAATTTGTTTCCTGTAGACTCCGGCTTGGACAACACTCACAAACCTTCACAGTCCATTCATTGAATCAAGCTCTTCACTTTGGTTGTAAGCAAAATATCAACTATGGACATATTATGCATTTATCAAAAAAATTACACACGCGCACACATACATACATTTGATTTCTATAAATAATTCTACTCATCAACCAGCACGTAATTGACAGGGTGCATAACAATGTGCAGATATAATAATAATATAGATTGGTGTATCAAACAAGTTAAGCAAAAATATGATTACCTAATGAAAATTGACTCCATCTCGAACCTCCCTCTTTCTCGTACATATACATGATATACAGTTTCTAAGCCTCGGGTACACTTGCAAGGGCGTTCCGTCAAGTTCAGATTATTTTCCTCTTCCTCACGCATCATTGTTGCAATGTGAATGCACAAGCGGCATGATGAGTGAACTGCTGCCATATCTAAAAGAGCCTTAAAAGAATCAGAAGGTCCCTCAAATTTCCACCTAAATAATGTAGACGCCCAAATTTTTGATAGTAAGACGTAGTTGAGGATGAAATGTGCCCAGAACATTTAAAGTAAAAAATAAAGAACAATTAATCAGATATTATCTGACTTACCGAAGTGACTGGTTGTATGCATCAGGGTTGTCCGCTAGGTATTTCATGGTCTTGGCAACTGGTTCGACGTGTTTAACCTCTTTGATATGTAAAACTGAACCAGGCAAAGGCGCAAAGTCTTGGATATTTGGAGCACCAACAACTACGGGAATAGCTCCTACAAAATCAACAAACTTTACAATAACAGCAAACATCATTACCTCTCGGTCTTGGCCATTAAAACCCAAAAGAAGTGCTAGATTATCGACAGTAACTACAATCACAAGTCTAATATGTACAGGGTATATGGCTGTTTATACTCTTAAGTATGCCAAATGGCAGATGATAAAATATAAGTCTGTGCTTTCTAGAATTATCAGCCACCCAACAATTACAAAGTATCCCATGATTTTGCATAATTCCATAAATACTACTCCCTCCGTCCCAGTCAATAGTATACATTGGGGGACGGGGGCGCGGCACGGACTTTAATGCTTCAATATAGTATAGTTCTGTAAATTATTTTTAAAATTTTCTTTTTCTGTATAAAAGTATAACATTTATACTTTTATACAAAAAAAGAAAATCTTAAAAATAAGTTGTAGAACTATGTTTTATAAGTGCCTTAAAAAGCGTGTCGAGCAGTGAAAAAGAAACGTATACAATTGACTGGGACAGAGGGAGTACACTAATAAATGTGAGGGTAAATCCAACAAACAGGAATATTGCAACCATGGAGGATTGCGAATAATATTTGTTAGTACTGAATACAAGAAGTGGCTTCCACAGGCAAGAGAAAGCAAGCAACCAAAACATGAATATATAAACTATATGTTGCTGAAGGAAAGAGATCTATATTGCCTCCATTAACAGATATTGCTGCCAAAAAGCCAAATTGTGATAGTGATACAAAAGTAAGTATATACCAGCAACAAGAGACTGAAAGTATTTTTCAGTAACATAATCTTCTTCGTTGGAATTCTCAAACGCCAAGCTAAATTTGTAGCGCTTCAGAGTATCCACTTTGTTCACTGCAAAGGCAAACTACAATATATAAATACAAATTGGATGCCTGTTCAACAGATGATGCTAAAGTTAAATTTATATTATGAGTAGATTAAAATTAACTTTGTGAAGACGGCTTTAGTAAAATCATGGAAAAGAAAACAATCCCACAACTAGCTGGAGCACTTGACAAAAGTTCACACACTTATACATGTAAGACCGACAATCCCTTCTAATATAACGCATTAATAGATTACAATATAAAGAGATGATATATAAAAGACAAAGAGACTTATCTGCAAGACTGATAGAGAAATTATGAAGTCTCTCTCTCTCTCTCTCTCTCTCTCTCATATCTTATGTAAATATTAGATAGTGATGACTCCCAGACAAAATTTAGACCAGAAGTGCAGTCACCAGATATAACAGTATAAATCCCTAGTCCCATGGCATACGAAAGGATCTTACCATCCTTACACAAAGGTAGTAGAAACCATAGCCTATAATAGGGCACATGAATATGACCCAACAAAATACCATAAGAACAGATATTCCCAAACTCAGACTTAAAAACATAACGCCTTCCAGGTAACACAAATTAAAGATTACCAAGTTTCACAAAATTGTGGCAGAACTTAACAATCATTAAAAATGAAGAGTACCCTTGCAACACATGCCTTGCCAGGGTTTGGGCATCAATTAAGTAGAGCTCCAAAATTCTCACCGTCTCCGTCACGGGTTCGGTAACATGCACCATAAGAATCAACTGTAATGTTTGCCGCCTTAAGACCTTCAAGAGCTTGCAAGCGTAAGTTGTGAGCAACACAATTAGAGATGAAAGCAGCAGCCAGAGCATTCTCGGTCTTAGGTTGCAAAGGAGCCATAATGTCATACTCAGCCCAAGAAAAATATCCAGCAGGAATATCTGACGAGAGACTAGTTGTCATAATATAGGCATATCCCCTCCTGGTAATGAAAAAGATTATTAGTTCATTTGACTTCTGGCCAAGGATATTAATATAAAAATGATTGTCAAAGCTAACGCCTTTGCCACAAGTACGAGATTAAAAACTTTCACCTAAAAAGTCCAAGTCATTGCATACAAATTCGAGTCTCAAACGGTAAAAGAGACCTGAAGCATAGAGACAAACTCCGTCCGAGAAGGAACTGAACAAAGCAATATACTTAATATAATTCAGAAAGTTTAAGTAACTCCTATAAGTGACAAATCTAGAGGAACTTGTATTATTAGACTCGGTAAATACATGCAAAATTGAAGGGAAAAAGCAGCAACGATATTGAGCAAGGGACGTTCAGATTAAAGCTTGATAGTTTATATGAAAAAAGTATATATCTTGGGGTAAAATAAAAGATATTTTCCTCTAGATCAATTTTATACCGCATTCATATTTAACTTCCATAGTTGGACCGCTGAAAGTTTTAGCACCAAGTATATGTTCAAGGGAATTATATGAGATTGAGTCGGCAGTTCTAATGTGGAAGTAAAAGCACCTATCAGTGCCTTCTCATAATTCTTATTGAAATCAACTTTCCTTTCAAATTTTGTTCTAGTAATACAAAGATTCGAGGTGGGTTTGAAAAGAATATACTCCAGCCACGGAAAATGAAGATATGATTTCAACACTAGGAGATACGTCGAATCCATATCTCCAAAATTAAGACATACAAAGAGTCTTTTCGAAATGTGCTTACCCACCGTCTTGCGTAATCGATATTGTTCTCCGGATAGTAACTAACTGGCTCCATTGATCGAAGTACAAAGGGTCCCTTATCTGTTTTTGCAGCTCCAAACGTAGCGTCAGCCTTCTTGTCACGAATAAATCCAAGTTTACATCCCACCGCACAAGATTTCATGTCCTAAACAGATGCGAACAAGAGAAAGTTTAGAACACCATGCACTTCAAGACACATAAAAAACACATAGTTCACATGAACAAATTTTATTTTTGCCACAGCTCAAAATTGTTTAGACATATCTGTGCTTGGCATAAAAAAGTGGTAAGATCTTTAAATAACTGTTAAGCAATAAGATTATTTACTTAATTGTAGCAGTAAATTTCTTAGAAGACCAAGGAGTAGCAACTCCCATCTTATCTGTAACAAAACTTGGCTAATTCCTGAGATTTGGTCCTTCGATATGCAAAACCAGAGATAGACAGAAAAACATGTAATCAGCATACATACACTGAGATACAGTAACTACTTATAAGACTGCTATAAACTACCTAGGTTTTTTAAAGGCTGTCTAGTAAGCCTGATTGACTATAAACGATGAGTTTGGCATCAAAGAAGCAGTTTACCAGCAACCACAAACAACTGTACCAGTTCATCCGCCTGAGCAAATTTTGAGCATTAAGGACAACAATCGGCACATGCACACATGTTATACATTCTCAAATTTCAATCCAAAACTGCAAGTAATTAGGACAGGTACATGCCCTACAAACACAAGCATGTACATACTACAAACACAATAAGTGCTTCCCTATCTCGGTTCATTGCGGTACTAGCCGAGCACTTTTACCTACCAATTTACCAATCTCTAAACTTCAATACAGAATAAGAATAAAAATCCAAAATAAACATCAACAACCCACAATCTCTATCCAAGTTATCAACTTTACAATCAAACCAAGCTAAAAAACCACAAAAACAAACAATGCACAACCAAAATTTGACAAAACCGGGTCATGGGTCGAACCTCATTCGACCCGGAAACATAAACGGGTTCTTTTTCAAAATCCCTAGAATAAGCCACAAAATCATGTTTCTCCAACCATTCCTCACATTCATCAGGCACTGAGTACTCCTCAATGCCACCGACCTGACCCGACCCGACTCGATTATCATCATCATCAAAACCATAGCTCATTAAAGACCAAGGCAATGTACTAAACTGATATAACGAGCCAGCCCATGAATTAACCAAAGAGTTCTTGTGAGCAACGTTGACTCGACCCAGAAACATAATCTCTGCAATCACCACAACAAGAACACATAAAGGCATTAAATTTGAGCATTTTCTCCTCATTTTTTGGTGGGTATTTTCTGGTTGAGGCGGGCTCATTGTTAAATGTAGAAAGTTTGAATCTTTCTTCTTTTATATGTGTAAAGGTTGAATCTTTATTGTTTTGATTGTTTAAAGGATGAATCTTTATTGTTTTTCTCAAGAGGGGTTGTTTAATTTTCATTGAATTTTGTTGGGTGTGTTATGTTTAGCGGAGATGAAAGTGGGGGGAAAGTAAAAGAGGAGAGTTCGGGAGTGTGTGGAGCAATGACAAGTGCTTTTTGTTGGTTCTTGTGAACCATTTGAATGTTGGTTCTAACATGGGAGTTAAATGTGAGAGTAAACAGGGTGCTGACAAGTGGATGAGTGTGTACAGCATCTAGAAGAGTATATAAATATAGGATAGCATCTAGGATAGTTTAAGTAGGGATGGGCGCGGGGTACTTCGGGGGCGGGGAGTGTTATTCCCCGAACGGGGATTATTTTTCTCACCGATCTCCGCCCCGAACGGGGAACAGGGATCTCGCGGGGATTCGAGGAATTTTATTTTTTAATATAAACATAATAATTTTATAATATATGTTATACTTTTTAATCAAAAAAACAAACTACTAACTCCTAATATACTACTAATATTATCAAATATTTTCAACATCAAATCATATTAAAATTGATTTATAATATAAATAAACGACAATTTATAATTATAAAATATATTATATTATAATATATTAATAATCAATCAATAAAAATAAAGATTTTTTTATTATATTATAAATGTTATCTATTTTTAATAATATATTTAGTATAATATATATAAATATATTATTATTTATTTATATATATAATCGGGGTCGGGGATCGGGGTCGGGAGACGCAAATCCCCGACCCCGTCCCGATTCCCGATTTTTTTTTAAAACTTCCCCCGATCCTCGTCCCGACCCCGAAAAATTCCCCGAATCCCCGACCCGAACGGGGCGGGGATCGGGTCAGGACCGAGCGGGGCGGGGTGAATGCTCATACCTAAGTTCAAGCTTATTTCAACAAAAAAAAAAGGGATAGTTCAAGCTGTTTGATAATTAGAATTTAATAACTATAGCATAATGCCCAAATATCATATCGACTCTGCTATTAACTGCGTAAATCTCGCTTTATAAACAGGAAGGTCCATTTTTGAAGTCAACCTCGCCTCCTATTGGGTCCTCGCCACTAGCTTGCCCCGAAAATTGAGGCTCAGTGTCAAGCGGCTCTGGTCTTCAATGAGGTCCTCGCCCGATATGTGTCCTTGCCCTCGACATGGCCGAGCCCTGCGGCCTAGTAGCTAGTAGCCCAAGTTTTCGTTAGAGTCCTCACCCTCAGTGATTAGACCTTGTTCAGAACGCTCGCCTGATGCTAAAAAGGTCGACTATACCTGGTTCTCGGGACTTATTATTATTATTATTATTATTATTATTATTATTATTATTATTATTATTATTATTATTATTATTATTATTATTATTATTATTATTATTATTATTATTATTATTATTATTATTATTCTATCTTGGTCTCAAGCCCATCTTCAGCCTCGCCCTAAGAGAGGATGGAGAGTTAGCCCATACATCTGATTCTAAGGAGGTCCACGTAGACTAGAGCTGGTTGGCCCACCTAGTACCATGCTCTTTGGAGAAAATTAGGCTCCAAATGTCCGAAGAAATGAATAATAAATACACATCTTTATGTCCGATGACATTAACATGCTAACACATGGACGGATAGGAAGGGCTCACGACTTGAGCACCTTCTACCAAAAAAATATAAAATTAATAGTAAAATTAAAAAATAAATTATATGTATAAAAGCACCGAAGAAAGTTATATGGAGACCATATTATTTGGAGACTACAGAGACCTAATCATGGCCATCCAATCATTAAACATCCAAAGACTGCATATATTTGTCCTGCACATTCGTTTTCTCTCTCTATCATGTCCTGCACTTCTAAAGCGGTGAACAACAAGCAGTATTTCTAAATCCTGCAGAACATAAAATGATAATTTCATAATATTGGCATTCAGTCACCGAAATCCTAACAAATAAAAATAATAATTGCATACAAAACAAAGATGTAGTTGGACATTGCTATGATTGGCACTGAACTCATCGTCATTGTCCTGCAACCAATTGAATTTGTTGCAAGACAAAATAACACTTAGATATATCACAAATATGCAGGACAAATTATTAATATTACATTACTAGAAATGCAGGACAAGAATAGTGTAAATTATAAAGATAGTTTTGAATTAAAACTAAAACTCATGCTGATGATCTTGCAGTAACTGAAGCCATAATATCTCAAGAATCTATTCTACAAACTACAATGTTCTGAAATTGTTGTTTATTAGAAATGCAGGACAAAAATATTACCAAAAATGTAAGACAAGTCTCTAAGAACTCTAAAATCTTGGGTCTCCATTGAACCCACCTCTAAAAGCACCTTCTAAATTCATTTGAGTCAAATTTGAAATGAGTGGCATACTGTGGGTGTTTGGCCCCCCTTTTAAGCCGGACTTCTCGACTTATAAGTTAGAAGCACTTATTTCGTACCGTTTGTGTAAGAAGTCAAGAAACACTTAAAAAAAGTTAGGAATGCTAGCTTTTGTTCCAGGGCTTCTACTTATTTCCCAAACACTTTAATCACTTATAAGTCTTATATTGCTTCTAACTTCTACTCCACTTATTTATTTTAAGCAATAAGCACTTATTTTAAGCTCACCCAAACAGCCCCACTATTTTTTTTAACACATTCGGTCTATCTCCGTGATATTTAACCCAGTAAAATGGAGCACGATTGGATAGCCCAGTGGTGGGTTTATCCTCTGTTGTCCCGGGACACCCGGGTTCGACTCTGGCTCACCCCGAGAATTGTTAGAACAGATACTAATTTGTAAGGCATATAAGCTTGCATTGTCAAAAAAAAAAAAAAACCAGTAAAATGACACAAACATCATTTACATTGTTACAAGTTCAAAACTACTCAAACGGTCTAATTACATTCACCACCTACTAATTTCTTAACATCCCAGCACATTGGAGCTCAATGAGGTTTCAGCAATGGCTGCCAAGAGAGGAGCTCTTCTCACAATGACTTTTTTGAGATTAACGCCTCTAATTTTAAGCCCTTATTCTCCGTTATCATCTCTTTTTCATTCTCATTTTCTTCCTTTCTCTACTAAACCTAACCCTAATTCACAATTCAAAGCCCCCTTTATTCCTTCTACATCCACCACTCATCCCGAACTTAAACAATTACTCTATCATAAGTCTAAAGAAGGTTTCGATAAACTCGACGATGCTCTGCAAGTGTTTGATAAAATGCTCCTTCTGAAATCTGGGCTTCTTGTTCTGCAATTTAACCAACTGTTAACTGCCCTTGTTCGGATGAAAAAATACTCTGTAGCTGTCTCCATGTTTAGAGAATTGCGCGTTTTAAGCATTCCTGTTGACATTGTTACTTTTAATACTGCCATCCATTCCTGTTGTCACTTGAATACACTTGATTATGCCTTTTCGTTGCTTGCTGGAATCATCAAGAGTGGTTGGGTGCCCGATGTCTTTACCTACAACACTCTCATCAAGGGCCTTCTGTCTCAAGACAGGCCTTTGGAGGCTGGGGATTTGTTTAAGAAGCTTATCATATTTCAAGAAATTCAGCCTGATGTAGTTATGTATAACACCATCATTGATGGTCTCTGCAAAACTTCAAATACTTCCATGGCTGTCAAGTTATTAAGAAACATGGAGGAGATAGGTTGTAAACCAGATATAGTAACTTATACCTCCATTATTGATTCTTTGTGCAAAGAAAGACGAGTAGATCGTGCATTGGATCTTGTGTCTAAAATGAACGACAAAGGCATATCACCTAATGTTATAACCTATAACAGATTAATTCAAGGTCTTTGCAGCTCCGGCCGATGGGAGGACGTTGGGCGGTTGTTAACTGAGATGGGTGTTAGGCAGATCTCTCCTGATCTGCACACCTATAATATATTGGCTAATGCATACTGCAAAGAAGGGAGGACAACAGATGCAGAAGATGTGATTGAAATTATGATCCAGAAAGGTGTGCCTCCTGATTCAATCACATACAATGAACTGATGTATGGTTATTGTTTAACGGGCAAAATGTACAGGGCACTAGAGGTGCTGAATACCATGAGGAGTAATGGGATAGCGCCAAATTGTTATAGCTATACCATTATGATAAATGGCTATTGTAAGAGGCAGGAACTAGACAAAGCCATCAGTCTCCTCAGACAAATGTCTGCTGAAGGTCTGAAACCTGTAGTTGAAACCTACAATACACTGATGCATGGCCTCTTTCAGATGGGCAGACATAATGAGGTGGTCAACCTTTTCCATGAAATGCAAAAAGAAGGTAATAAACCAGATATCATAACATGTCAAATTTTATTGGATGGCCTTTGCAAGAACCGATACATGGATGAAGCAATTTCCTTCTTTCGAGTGATGGAAGGTACAGGTATAGTTTATGATATTAAAATACATAATATCCTCATTGATGGTCTCTGCAAGAACAGAAAACTTGATGAGGCCAGAAATATTTTTGATAAGCTTGCTTTGAGAGGTTTGCAACCCGATGTCATAACACACAACATAATGATCAGAGGACTTTGTCAAGAAGGGTTGTTTGAGGAAGCAAAGGAATTACTTTCTAAAATGGAAACGAGCATTTGTTTGCCTAATGATGTGACTTATAATACGATCATTCGTGGAAGTCTTTTAAATAAAAGATATGAAGAAGCAGCTGTACTGGTAGAGAACATGCGAGCTCGTAAATTCTCAGAAGATGCGTCTACCACATCCATGGTACTAGACCTATTATCTAAAGAACAGGACCCCTCCGTTCTTGCTTTCTGCAAATGGTTTTTGCAATAGGTACTGAAGTTTATGGTTCATTGTTATGTATTGTCATCTTTTAACTTCCTTAAGTTTTCTGCTGTAGTAACATGTTTTACTGAGCAATGAATTACTCTAATTAGCAATGTAAGGGGTTTCATTAGTTTGTTAAGAGCCAATAGACAATATATACGAGACGGTAAGACTATGTCTTTTATTTGTATTGAGTACGGTCTATGTTCAAGTTGTCATTCAGAATTGAAACTTTGCATCTCGATGCCTCTCATATACAGAAAAAGAAATCAGCATTTGAAAATAATAAAAGAAGCCTATGTAATACCTCAATAATGCATATATTCAGATAACTTTATTCTGGATATTCTCTTTAGCACATATTTTGGCTTTCACAAACAAGCTCATTTTTCTTCCTCGTCATATTTGGATATAATAAATGTTACAACATATTGGCATTCTTCACCATGGTGAGAGGGTATCCGATTAACAGTAATAAGTAATAACAAGGTAACCACCAGATTGGTGACAGGATAGGTCCAGTTATTATAAGTTCACGATGTTTGAATGATATTTACTGTTATTTACTATGCTGGTCTTGCCTAGCACTACGGTAAGTCAGCAGTTGCTGTTGGCCTCCTTTTGTTGCTGAAGTCGGCATCTATTTGGATATTTAAGAATCTGATGGTGTGTGGGGATATACTAGTACGAAGTTCTTATATGTATTTCCTCTCCAATTTATATCTTGGTCAAGAGGGCTCCATTCCTTAACTCATTAGTGTACGATTTAGACATTGCAAATCAAACTCTGCTTGCACCCTTCCCGCTTTAATGTGAAGATGTGAGATCAAAATCTTCCTGCTTTGGTATGGCCCCTGCAGCTAAATTTGTATTCAGGTTAAATCTGAAGGCACTGGATGCCTCCAATGACAGTTAAACAGGAGCGCAATGCACAATGGCACTAAGATACATTGAAGGTATGTCAAAACTTTTTTCTTTTGACAATTACATAGCCCAGTAGAAATAGTGTGTACTGCAAAAACTAATGAAATTGCAATCGATAAGTAAACAGAATGGAAGGCAAATTCAGTTTTCTTGTACTGAATTTTGGTTCTTATTATCATATACCAAAGTAATATGTGACAAAATCAAATCCTTCGATCCTTAAATATTTCTTAAATATCGGCTCTTGGAGTGTTTATCTCATCCTATCAGTTTCCGGTGCAATATTATTACTGTATTGAGGCAATGACTGATATATCGTGACATTTAAATGCTATGATCCCTAAACTGACAGATCATTGCATACTCTGTGCGCCACAATTCCGAACAAATTTACCTAGCTAGCGAATGTACTATTGCTTGATGAAATACTAATATCTGATAAATGTACACTTTGGGATATTTTGCAGGCTTATACTCTTAGAAATAGAAGCAGAAGTTGTGATGTCAAAGTCGATACAAATAACTTGTAATGTCCGAAATAGTACATAGCGAATTGTGCTAAACTTTTCTTCGTCTGGTTTATTTTTGCGCAAAAGTTCCAAGGATATGCAGAAAACGCAGGTAAACTGGCATTCACTAGTATATTTATCTACAACTTTGTGCCTATATAATCAGGAGTAAAAATAAATGATGTGTAGTACTAGACTTCAGATGCTGCCAATTGTCAGCAGCTGCATATTTATTTATCTTATATCATTAGTCATTAGTATCAAACCACATCCATCCACTATAGTTTTGAGACATCACGAAACTGGGAGCCAAAAATGTTGTTTAGTAAATATGCACTATGCTGAAGATGACTTGTGAGAGTGTGTTTGCACAAGTAGTAATCACGAGTTTCTAGTTCATAAAAAATTTCTGATGGCAGTGTTCGGCATAACCTACAATTGTCATATTCTTCTTCTTATTTTTTAATCAATTTAGTGATATTGCTCGGTTTTTCATTCTATACATTCATATTTAATAGGTACTGTCCGGGTCTGGACATTCAACATCAGGGCATAATGTCAACAGGAAAAGACCGGTAAACGGCTTAATTCTAAATTTTGGATGAATATGCAGGGGTGTTATGGTACGTTTAACGGAAAATTGTCTCACTTTACGTATCACTTTAGATGAATATCAGGATATGCTGGGGTGTGTTTTAAGCATTCCAGTTAACAAATTTACCTTTAATACTGTCATCAATTCCTTTGCTCACTTAAATGGTCTTGTCCCTAGTGTTGTTACCTAAAACACTCTCATGAAGGCCCTTCTATCTCATGCCTTTGGAGACTGAGTTTTTGTTTAGTAGCTTATGAGATTTCAAGAAATTCAGATAGTCTCTGCAAAATGAATACGAATCATGAATCATATTCCAGTTTTAGGGTAGGATCATTTTATAGAAGATAATACGTGACCTAAATTGAGCGGTTATATACTAATATAAGTGATAATATCTGGGATTAATAATCATATTAAACGCAATCATCCTATCTTTGGTGTGCAGATGTTCTTGGACAATAAGCCAAGCATTGAAAGCATGCTTGGGAATATAGCAAATTTTTCATATCAAATTAAACCACAAAGATTTTAATTTATGATCAGTAAGGTCAGAGTAATGGTGGCAAGTTTTACAGGCACAGAATTATTTTTTAAATATTTAGATTATATAATTTTTTTTTTGAATAAAAAATTATAGAACTATGTTTTATACGTTCATTAAAGTGCATGTCAGACAGTGGAAAAAAAATGTTAAGAAATGAATGGGACAATAGAGGGAATATTAGCTAGAAGTATATTATTAATAATTTTGTTTAATATTATGTTTAGGCTAGATTTGAAATTCGGTGTAGTTTGGTGTTTAGTTGGTTTGATTTGAGTCTTGTTTTGGTCAAAAATGGGCAGTTTAGGGATTTTTTAGTGTAGAATTTGTTGTTGAATTTGGTTTAGAGGTTAGTGGGTTTTTATTTGTTATATTTGGAATGACTAGATTTTCCGGAAAATTAATTTTCCGGTGAGATTCAAGCTATTCCGATGACCTCTATAAATTCCGGTGATAAACTTTTGTTTGTTTAGTTTTGGTTGGGGTTTGCGCGCGACGACGGCGAGTAACTATTTTCTTATTTCGTGTGCACTCTGTTTTTTATTTCAGGTACTGATATGCGGCTTGTTGATTTTTTGTTTTTTTTATATTTTGTTTTCTTTTTATTTTTAATTATTAGTTTAATAATAGTTATTAACTAATTACAATAGCTGTTTATCAATTTTAGGTGAATAATTAATAATTATATATTATTTTCTTATTTTAATTATCAACTTAGATTAATCCGAATTCTACTCAAAATTTTTTGGTCTAATTTGATTAAATTAAAGATTAAGATTTTCGCGAGAATAATTTTAGTCTTTGTGGAACGAATCTTATATTATTAAATTAAAGATTAAGATTTTCTTATTTATTATTATTTTAATAATCGGTTCGGTTCGGTTTTTTGCGGTTCGGTTTTCACTTAAAACCGGAACGTATCCATTAGAATCGGTTCGTATTTAAAATTTTCGGTTTCGGTTCGGATATTTTTATACGGTTCGGTTTTTGATCGATTTTACCGGTTTTAGGTTCGGTTTTTTCTCACCCCTGAGGGCAGGAATTCTATCTGTATGAAATATGTGAACTTGCCTTTGTCATTTTTTCGCATCTGTTCCGTTCTGCCCTTGGCTGAGAAAAACCTTATGTTTTACTTTCAGCATTTTTATAAGCTTTTTCATGACATCCCTGTCTGACATCTTATTCCGCTTTTCAAATCTCTCGCCAATATTTTTTAAACCGTTCTGCCCCTTCGTCACTCCTAGCTTCGGCACCCGCAGGTTCATTCGCCCCCAAGAAATACCTATTTTCGTCCAGCCAATCTAACAAGTGGTCCGCTCTTTTCAAATCCATATCTTCTACCGCCGCTTTTTCATTTTCTGTAGTATTTGAACGACGTAGCCTGTTTTCTCCTCTCTATTTATCAACTGTTCCATTCTACTTGTCAATTTTTTGTAAAGGTTTGTGGCCAGTGCCCGTTGCTTCTTCCTTTCAAACTCCGAATCAAATAGGCTAAACAATTTAAAATATGATGAACCCAATTTAGCTTTTCTTGGCTCATCTGCAATAAAAAACACAAACTCTAAATTAAAAAGATAAAACTAGGATATACCATATCCTAGCTCTTTAAAGACCAAGACAATGTAGTAAACTAATAAAACGTGTCAGCCCATGAATTAACCAAAGATTTCTTGTGAGCAACGTTGACTCTGTTGACCGAACAATTGGTAGATGGAAATTTTAGAACACCAACTTCCTGCAAAAATAATTAGAACAAATTGCTTTGAGGCGTGATACTATCACTTTCTTTAAGGATTTATTTCGCCCCAATTGTTTAACAATTTGCTAAGAGGTTACTAGCGAAATTATTCCTACAGGATACAACAAAGCATGAAGGATGGCAACTAGCAATATTGGTATCCTTCCTAATTACTTAGGAACAAGATTTCATAATTGTGTATAGCATTTGTGTCGTGAGAAAACTCAGAAGTTTTTTCTTCTTATATATCTCATACAAGATTTGCCTCTATTTATAATGTGTTCTCAATAAATATAACTCCCTCAGATTTAATTATATTTATGACTATCTCAATAAATATAGTCATTCAATCTAGGAGTTTCATATTAATAAAACCAACACATTATCTGCAGCTTTTATTTCTCATCTGCTTTAAATATAAAATATTTAAAGATATAAAAAGATTTCACAAATATCTTTTTTATTTTATTGGTTCCTATATTACAAAAATCCAACAGACTCGACCCAGGAACATAATCTCTGCAATCACCACAACAAGAACACATAAAGGCATTAAATTTGAGCATTTTCTCCTTATTTTTTGGTGGGTGTTTTCCGGTTGAGGCGGGCTCATTGTTAAATGTATAAAGTTTGAATCTTTATTGTTTTGATTGTTTATTGTTTTGATTGTTTGGTGGGTGTTTTCTGGTTGAGGCGCGCTCATTGTTAAATTTATAAAGTTTGAATCTTTATTGTTTTGATTGTGCAAAGGTTGAATCTTTATTGTTTTGATTGTTTAAAGGTTGAATCTTTATTGTTTCTCTCGAGAGGGGTTGTTTAATTTTCATTGAATTTTTTTGGGTATGTTGTGTTTTAGTGGAGATAGAAAGTGGGGGAAAGTAAAGGAGGAGAGTTCGGGAGGGCGTGGAGCAATGAGGATTGAGGAGTGCTTTCTGTTGGTTCTTCCGAGCCATTTGAATGTTGGTTCTGATATGGGAGTCAAATGTGAGAATAAACAGGGTGATTGACAAGTGGATGAATGTGTAGAGCATCTATGATAGTATAAAAATTAAAAATTAACGATAAACGAATCGAGCCGAATCGAATTTTTTCCCAAATTTTTTTACTTATCAGGTAAGGAAGCTCAAGAGATTTATATAGTATATTTCTGCAGCTAAACTTGAATTGATGTGCAATCAATCTGTCTAGGTTAAAATTATGTCGAATTGAATTCTAATTTATTTATATTTTTTACTTGTTTTAATAAATTATTAAATTATAATAAGCTCAACTCGAAATATTAGATAATTGTAATTTAATAACTAAATTATAAAAGTAAGATTTCAAAATATTGAGTCATATGAATGTATGATTTATTTCATAGAATAGAGTTTTCAATCGTGACATTAACCAAAAGCCAAATTCTTTACAAAAACATGACAGATCAATAAAATTATGACATGAGTCTAAAACTACATTATTAGAGTACTATGAAAATTAACTAAAATTATGAGTTTTTTTAGTGAAACATTAAAAAAAATTGTGTATACATGAACTTGTTTGATTTTGGGATTTTGTGAAATTGTTCATAAATTTAAGGCCTTTAAATTGTTTTGGCAAATGAGATTCGAAAGGTACAAACAAGTCGGTTTATATTAGATTTAGTAATATGTATGTTGTTTATTGAAGAACTTGTTCGTGAATATGCTGTTAAAATTGGTTTAGGTAAGAATGATTTTTTTGTCATAGGATTAGTTGATATACACTGAGTGCAGGAAGAATTTGAAAGAGGAATTATGTTTCTTTGATTGTTATGATTAGTGGTATTCTAAAAATACTAAAGAGTATATGTTGTATATGTTATTTATAGCTTGTGCAACATTATCTTCTCGCGATGTGAAAATGAAAAATATTTTTTAATAACTTGGCCTAGATGGATAGAAATGAATAATCAAATACATATCTTGACGTCTGAACACATTAACATGCTGACCCATCACCATGGGTGGATCGGAAGGGCTTGAGGCTTTAAGTATCAAATAAAAAATTAATAGTAAAATTAAAAT
Source organism: Daucus carota subsp. sativus (assembly GCF_001625215.2). Lineage (NCBI taxonomy): Eukaryota > Viridiplantae > Streptophyta > Magnoliopsida > Apiales > Apiaceae > Daucus > Daucus carota. The sequence goes on from NC_030389.2 coordinate 1,567,927, forward strand.
TTATATATACAAAAGCACCTTCTAAATTTTTTAATTGTGTATAGTAATAGTTTTGATATGTCTGATCTTATATTAATATAAAAAATTATCAATTTTTGAGATTATTTTTTCAATAATAATTAAATTTCTATTTATCAAATCCTCAATCCACATTCATCGTTGTACTGATTTGATACACAATCATAATTTCATATTTTTAGAAAATTTATCAAGACTCACACAGCAGAACACGAGATAAAAGCAATGAAAACCACATAGTACATATATGTGTTCAAGTCATGCTCGTAAAAAGTGGGAATCAAATTTGAGTGTAACCGGTAAATTTATATAAAAAAATTGAAAAAAATATTATAAAATTATTTATCTGTAATTTTATAAAAAAATATTAGTCCATGCATGATTTAAAAAGAATAAATTTATTCTTTTAAATTTGTGCAATCAACTTTAATTTTAAGCAATCATGAGGATCCGTTTAGCAAAGTGCACAAATTTAGCATGATAGTATGATACAAATATCATTACATTATTAATACTATCAAAACTGCTCTAAGTTCTAACGGACTAATTACACTTACCACCTACTCAATTTCTCAGCATCCCATTTCTGCACATTGTGTAGCTCAGAGAAGCTTCAGCAATGGCTGTCAACAGAGGAGCTCTTCTCATAATGACTTGTTTCAGCTTAAGGCCTCTCAGTGTAAGCCCTTGTTCTCTTTCATCCTCTCTTTTTCGTTCTCATTTTCTTCCTTTCTCTACTAAACCTAACCCTAATTCACAATTTAAAGCCCCCTTTATTCCTTCTCCATCCACCACTCATCCCAAACTTAAACAATTACTCCATCATAAATCTAAAGTTGGTTTCGACAAACTCGACGATGCTCTTCTTGTGTTCGATAAAATGCTCCGTCTGAAATCTAGGCTTTCTGTTGTGCATTTCACACAACTGTTAACCGCCCTCGTTCGAATGGAAGAGTACTCTATTGCCGTCTCCATGTTTAGAGAATTCCGTGTTTTAAGCATTCCTGTTAATATTGTTACCTTTACTACTGCCATACATTCATGTTGTCATTTGAACACACTTGATTATGCCTTTTCATTGCTTGCTGTAATCATCAAGAGTGGTCATGTCCCCAATGTTGTGACCTACAACACTCTCATCAAGGGCCTTCTATCTCAAGACAGGCCTTTGGAGGCTGGGGATTTGTTTAAGAAGCTTATCATATTTCAAGAAATTCAGCCCGATGTAGTTATGTATAGCACCATCATTGATGGTCTCTGCAAAACTTCAAATACCTCCATGGCTCTCAAGTTGTTAAGAAAGATGGAGGAGATAGGTTGTAACCCCGATGCGGTAACTTATAACTCGATCATTGATTCTTTGTGCAAAGAGAGACGAGTCGATCATGCATTGGTTCTTGTGTCTGAAATGACTGACAAAGGCATATCACCTAATGTTATAACCTATAGCACGCTACTTCAAGGTCTTTGCAGCTCCGGCCGATGGGAGGACACTGAGAGTTTGTTAACTGAGATGGGTGTTAGTAAGATCTCTCCAGACTTGCACACCTATAATATATTAGTTGATGCATACTGCAAAGAAGGGAGGACAAAACTTGCTCAAGATGTTATTGAAATTATGATCAAGAAAAGTGTACCTCCTGATGTAATCACCTACAACACACTAATGAATGGATTTTGTTTAAGAGGCAACACTGACAAGGCATTAGAGGTGCTGAATACCATGAGGAGTAATGAGATATGGCCAGACTGTTATAGCTATAACATTCTGATTGATGGTCTCTGCAAGAACAGAAAACTTGACGAGGCCAGAAATATTTTTGATAAGCTTGCTTCGAGAGGTTTGCAACCCAATGTCATAACACACAACATAATGATCAGAGGACTTTGTCAAGAAGGGTTATTTGAGGAAGCAAAGGAATTACTTTCTAAAATGGAAACGGGCATTTGTCTGCCTGATGCTGTGATTTATAATACGATCATCCGTGGAAGTCTTTTGAATAAAAGATATGGAGAAGCAGTTGTACTGATAGAGAACATGCGAGCTCGTAAATTCTCAGAAGATGCATCTACCACGTCCATGGTACTAGACCTATTATCTAAAGAAGAACAAGACCCCTCCGTTCTTGCTTTCTGCAAATGGTTTTTGCAATAGGTACTGAAGTTTATGGTTCATTGTTATGTATTGTCGTCTTTTAACTTCCTCGAGCTCTCTGCTGTAGTAATATGTTTTACTGAGCAAAGAATTATTCTAATTAGCAAATAGCAATGTAAAGGGTTCCATCAGTTAAGAATATGTTTTTTGGAGGCATATCATATAAGGGACTCAGACTGTTCCCATCATTTCCATGAACGAAAATGTTTTTGTGGTGATTACTTGTATGAAGTTCTTATATGCGTTTCCTCTCCAATTTATATCTTGGTCAAGAGAATGGAGGGCTCCATTTCTTAACTCATTGGTGTACGATTTAGACATTGCAAAATCAAACTCCGCTTGCACCCTTCCCACTTTAATGTGAAGATGTAAGATCACAGTCTTCCTGCTTTGTTATGGCCCCTGCCTCCCATGACAGTTAAACAGGAGCACAATGCACAATGGCACTGAGATACATTGAAGGTATGTCAAAACTTTTTTCTTTTGACAATTACATGGCCCAGTAGAAATAGTGTATACTGCAATATTAATAAAAAAATGCAATCGATAAGTAAACAGAATGGAAGGCAAATTCAGTTTTCTTATACTGAATTTTGGTTCTTATTATCATATACCAAAGTAATATGTGACAAAATCAAATCCTTTGATCCTTAAATATTTCTTTAATATCGGCTCTTGGAGTGTTTACCTCATCCTATCAGTTTCTGGTGCAATATTTATTGTTGTATTGAAGCAATGACTGATATATCGTGACATTTAAATGCTATGATCCCTAAACTGACAGATCATTTCATACTCTGAGCACCACAATTCCGAACAAATTTACCCAGCTAATAGCGAATGTACTATTGCTTGATGAAATACTTATATCGAATTAATGTACACTTTGGGCTATTTTGCAGGCTTATACTCTTATGTTGTGTTTGGTTGGGGTGAATGATTCCGGAAAGAATGGAATGAAAAATTAACTATATTATGGGCAATTGTTAACAAGTTTCATTCATTTCTCCATTCCATTCCTTACATTATGTGCTAGAGATCATACATTCAATTTGAGATGGAATGCTCCATTCTCTCCTACCCCCAATTTCTTCTCAAATCTCATCATAGCAATTTTGCCCTCACTTACATTTATTCCAAAATTTCCCTCCTATCTCTATTAATTACAAGTAATTTTACTCATTCTATTCCATTCTATCCAACCAAACACAACATTAGAAATAGAAGCAGAAGTTGTGATGTCAAAGTCGATATAAATAACTTTTCGAATTGTGCTAAACTTTTCTTCGTTTGGTTTATTTTTGCGCAAAAGTTCAAGAATATGCAGAAAACGCAGGTAAACTGGCATTCTCTAGTATACTTATCTACAATTTTGTGCCTATATAGTCTGGAGTAAAAATAAATGATGTGTAGTACTAGACTTCAGATGCTGCCAATTGTCAGCAGCTGCATCTTTAATTAATATCATTAGTCATTAGCATCAAACGACATCCATCCGTTATAGTTTTGCGATATCAAGAAACTGGGAGCCAAAAGTGTTGTTTAGTAAATATGCACTATGCTGAAGATGACTTGTGAGAGTGTGTTTGCACAAGTAGTAATCACGAGTTTCTAGTTCATAAAAAATTCTGATGGAACTTGTTTACAGTGTTCGGAGTAACCTGCAATTGTCATATTCTTCTTCTTATCTACTTCTATATATTAAAGGAGAACCAGGGGCAAAAAGAGCAAAAATAATACCTGTGAATTTCCGTATATACCCTCGGTTTTTACAGAATTTTGATCATACCCTCAACTATTATACCGGATTATACCCATGTTTTCTAGACCCGAATAGTAGCCTGATCGTTTTTAGCTCAATACTCCTCATTTTCTTCACGATCTATAATAGTTTCTCAGTATGTATATTGTCATGATGTTTGGTTTAGCATAAGTATTCTTGTGACCCACGATTTCTGTTTTGTGATGGGTTGCCTATCGTAGATTGGGTCGCAGAGAAAAGGGATTGAACAATATCAATTGGGTTTACGAGGCACACCATTCTTCCAATGGATGGTTTCCCTAAAAAACTTGGCAGGAGAAGTTGTACCTGATCAAAGACATTCGATATTTAAAGCGAGGGATAATCTTGTGTTTCTGAAACGCTGGTTCTTCAATTTTCCTTTACAATCATATCATCCACTGTTTTCTGTGTAAGAGATTAAAATGATTAACCGGCTATATTTTCAGTGCCACAGTGGGGGGTATACTAGACAGAGCCATTGAAGCAGAGGGCTGAAAGCATGGAGATTTTATAAGGCTGGTAAGGTTTTGTAGCCTATGTATTATTATTTTCTTCTTCTGTATTACTCAGTGTTGTTTTCATCATTTCCTGCTTAAACTTCCAAATGTGCAGGATCAAGTTTCAAATTGTTGTCCTGGCTTATTAGGCACAAATCACTTGATTATTTTGTTGATAAGGAGCTGGAGGAAATGATCAGAATAAAATATTATGACGCACTCCATTCCCCGTTCAAGAATGAAACCAATTAAGATGTTGACAAACATCTTTTCTCAATTTAAGCCTAATTTTTACTCCCTCCGTCCCACCAGGTTCTTTACGTTACTTTTCGGCACGCATTTTAAGACTCTTATAAAATATAGTTCTATAATGTGTTTTTTTATAAAAAAAATCCTGAAAAAAAGTTTGAGGTTTAAACTTTTATTCAAAAAAAAATAATTTAAAAAAACGTTATTGAACTATACTTTATAAGAGCCTCAAAATGCGTGCAAACAGTGAACGTAAGCTTCCTGCTGGGACGGAGGGAGTATCTGTTAACAAGAACAAGTGAATTCAATTTATATGTAGATTATGTAGGTAAGTGGTTATGCCATACTTCTATTTTTGTAACTTGCTATCCTCTAACTCGAGCTTCATTTCATTACCTTGCAGCAACAGAAAAAGCCCAGAATATATATTGGATGCATGAAGTCTGGTCCAGTCCTTGCCCAAAAGTAAGTCTATTTGTAAGCTAAACATCTTTAGATTTTTCTTATTTTCTTATACAAGTATATGGGTGAAAGGTTTCTAATATTAAAATCAAATTATTAATCCTAATATAGTAGATGCCAGTAGTCTTAGCTATAAAAAGCAAAGTTAAATACATCTACTGATTAAAACTGTTAAGTTTTAAAGGTCTCGCAAGGACTACTGCAGTAGAATCTGACCGGATTGTCGGTGAGTTTCTGCAGCAGTTGTAGGAAAAATATGTAAAGGGTGAAATTGAAGATATATTAGGGGAAGTTGCATGGACTAGGGGTCCAAATGCGATACAGTGAGTTCTTGTTTACTTAAGATTGCAATTAAATCCCAAATAACTTGTTTGACCACTTCACTGGTAGGACATTGGACAAAACTATATCAAATTATGGAGTAAGGCTCGCTGCAGCTAGAGCAGCGCAGGACTCTATTTTAAGTGGTTCTCCGGAACCAGCAGTTTATATGTATACAGTACTATACCAAATTGCCAAATATAGCAGCAGTTTAGGTGGACACCTGTTTATAGCATGTGCTGGATGGTAAGTTTGTCACCTTCTTTTCCTATGCTAACTCTATACATGATACATTTTATAAAAATAGAAATGTACGTTTTATTTCGAGCTTAAATATCAACAGCGTTTGTATTTGGACCTCCATTTTACTTTTCTTCTAGCAATGTTCAATGCTGGCAGTATCATCAGTAGATTCACCAGGACTGCTGATGAACTCTTTGGCATGTTGATTGTTTTTCTATTCATCCAACAGGCCATCAAAGTAGTGTTTAGAGCCAGAAACAAGATATAGTCATTGTTGGACATGGAATTGCAGGCCTGGCTACTGCTACACAGGTTACAAAATTCAAGATTCTGTATATTCCCTTCTGCCAGTATGTTATTGTATGCATGCAAACCGTAAAGTTACCTAAAAACTTAGTTGTTGGAACTAGATAAGAAATTTAAATTCAGATTTTATTACTCTTACATTTCTTGTAGAGCTAGCTGGGTGAAGAAACTGGTTTGTGGAATGTTGTTTTTGACTAAATTTCATAATCAACTCGGATGCAAGTGTGGCCCCAGTTCTTACACATGTTATGTATAAGACCTCTACTTACAATGTAAAGATGCTGTTCATTTAAACCGGACATTTGGTACTTCTACAATGACAGTCTCACTCGATAGTTCAGCACATAGTAGGCTTCAGCAATAAAGTCCAAGAAAATAGGAATGCAAATCTAGCTTAAGATGACATTCACACATCTATAGTCTATACACTTAAGAGCAAGTCCAATGCTAGATGCTATATATCTATTGCTATTGCTATAATATAGCACCAAAAAGTGTTTTTTGGTGCTAAAATAAAACTTGCACTCCAATGCTAAGTTCTATAACTAGTTTCAAATTCAACCAACTCATTAACTTTTACCTAACTTCTATATAGAACCAACTCTTTAACTTTTACCTAACTCATTAACTAGTTTCCAATTTCTATTTATTGATGATGTGGCAACATGGATGGATCCATCCTTGGTTTCAAATATAGAACCAAGGATGCATCTATGCATGGATGCATTTAAATATAGCTCCCCTTTGGAGTTGATTTTTTTTACTTTTGATGCTATAATATAGCAATAGAACCAAGTATAGCATTGCATTGGAGTTGCTCTAAAAGAGTAATCAAGTTTGCTGAAATTGATTACGTGCGTCAAAAAAAAGATACTAGCCTCCACATTGCTGATGATCTGGTAATGGGTATATAACTACACAAACAATAATATCCTCTTATAATTATTTACTTGCTTAGAAATTGAATATGGAGATGTGGAATTGGGGTTTGATTTAATTAGGGGAAGAGCGAAACTTAGCCTAAAAGATAAGTGGAGGAGAGCGACAAGTAGTCTTAGTGTTAAAGAGATGATGATCTTCTGCGCAGAGAGAGTTGATCTCAAGAATATGGATGTTCAGTTAGAGAAGCACTTGAATAGGATTCCGTCAATTAACTTGTAACCATATTTGCCTCTGCCTAAAGAAGATTGGGAGCTTGATCTATGTAAGCTGGAGATAAAATACTATAAAGCTCTAGGCACTTTTGATCCTGTATATAGGGGCACATATGAGGAAACAGATGCTACCTTTCAAGAATTTATTTGTGATTTTTTTTGGTTATCTAACTTGTGTTTTCTTACCATTCTCGCATTCTCTTTGTAATATGTTTCAGCTACTCTAATACAATTGGATGCATTAGTTCTCTTTTTAAGAAAATTGTCTTTCAAAGTAGTTGGGATAAATTGAAGCTTGCTATTGTTTTGTATGATTACTTTTTATACCTTTTTATTTAATTATCTGAAAGATCTCACCAAACTTCGTCATTCTTATATCACAGTGAAGCTGCTGGATTGGGGAGAGGACGGGAAGGCCATTAGTGCAGAAACTGCAGCTGTGATGTAATCGTATTTAGAGAAGGATCAATTACATTTAACATACGGTAAATCTAATTTTCACCTCCTCGGTTACAGATAGATATAAGAAGTGATAATATATATAAACTACGATATCAGACGAAGCCTTCAGGACATTGATTCATTAGGTAGTAGTGTAGTACTACCATTCCCAAATTAATTTTTCTTCTGAAATAAAAACTGAATTAAATAACAAACTGTAGAGCAGGAAGTGGTAGGGATAGCAAGTATGACTAGGAGTCAAATTAGTACCAAAAATCAGTATAGGCTGGAGGTCATTGATATCACATACCCAATAAGCCATTAATATTTAAGATTAACCAAGACACTTGTTTGGGACAAAATATATAATCTAAGACTAATAGTAACCATGAAGGATCAAAATGATTATCAAATTGAAGGTAGATTGAAACAACCAATATTTTCCATTAATACCCTACAAAAAGTCTATGCCTGACAAAAACTCTACCAGGAACTGCATTACATGGAATCTTAAATTTTAAAGTTACACAACATGTAATATTATGCATATAAGCAGACAATATCCGCAACCATTCGACAACTCAAACTAGACCTGTTGTGGTAAATAGAAAGGGGTTCTCTGTTCTCTTAACTTTTCACCTGTTCATATTAAAATTAATACATGATGCACACTACACAGAGTATAAACTACTGATAACAAGAAAGGAAACAACTTGGTGATGAGAGTTGAGACTAAATACCTCCTTGGTTACTGTAAGATACTTAATTTTCAAAGTGAAGTCAATGACTTGGATGGATTTGATTCCGGTTACTTATACTGCAAAGATGTGCTCCCACTAACAAAATGTTTATTTATTTATTGTTTTTGTCAAGTAATAATATAGGGTTCCATGTCTCTGAGACTCTGACAATATATTTCTGCAACAATCTATCCGCGGTTTTTACCACCGACACACTATCTATTTTTTATGTGAATGCAAGGTGTCATGTTACTTATCTGCTCTTTAGATACCCATTCTGGGGTTTCTATCTTTCCACTATAAATAAGCTTAATGTTAATTATCCACTAAAAGTTTTTGATGAATAATCTATTTATCGGCATGACTCAGGGAATCTATCTATTCTATATGTAATAGGAGAGCTAGGGTCTAAAATAATGAGATATTTTGTTTTAAAAAAATTGTGAGACATCATGTAAAAGTACATTAGCGCCCCTTTATACTTTGTCTAATGCACAACCATTTTGCTTCACATTCAGCGACGGTCTTGGTGATGATAACACGAGGGCGACCACCTCCTTGTTGGGGGATCCATGCACCACGAAGAGGCTAAAGTCGCTGCGAAGGATGAGGCGGAGCTCAGGAACGACCAAGCAAAACAGGAGGGAGGTGGAAAGGATGACAAACGGAACTGGAAAGTAAACAGGCACGTAATCAAGAGGCAAATAAAGGGGGACACCTAGGCAGGAACAGGGGTAGATTGGTAAATCACAGAAGATTAAAATGTGACATGTTGTGTAATAAATTTTAGAAATTATATTTTGAACTCATGTACAAATTGCAGAGTTATATAAAGCACAGATCGGTTCTAAGCGGGTCAGTAAGTGGATTAAATATATATGTGAATATTCAGTTGTAATATTAGTATATTTAAATATAAAATCATGTCGTGATAAGAATTTAAATTTATAATATTTTTGATAAGACTCCCTGTGCCCCCTGAATTGTATACAACTGTACACGACACTCATTTTAATACTCTCTTAAAATATAGTTTTATAACTTATTTTTAAGATTTCTTTTTTTTTTTTAAAATCCAAATTTGACATATAAATTTTTATTGAGAAAAAAAAAATTTAAAAATAAACATTAAAGTGCGTACCGAGCAGTGAAAAAATGTATAGAAATGAGTAAGGAGTGAGTATATTTGTTTTTAATTTTTATATATACTTACGATTACGTTATAAAAATAATATTTTAAAATTAAAAAAATAGCAACTAAACATCATTTTTACTGGTTTATTCCACTTAACGACCGCTTAAGCAGCTTAATTTTAAACAATACTTTTCCCCCGCTTAGTACAAAAGCTAAGCATTTACGCGTAGTTTCAGTCTAGCCGACAACTTACTTGGTTGCTTAAGACGCTTTCCAGAGAGTGACAAATTGATATTTAATTTCAAATTTAAAACTTAATCAAAAATTTGTGTATTAGTGTCATCACAATCATTCTTTTTTTTTTTTTAGTAATACTTGTCAAATTCAGGATTTGTATTTCTATTTCAAATAGTCATTCTATAAATCTATAATAAAACACTCTTTATTACTTCACGATAAACTTTGTGCAAGGAATATATGTGGTTTTAATTATATATTAAGGTCGAATTTAGATATACACATATGTTCAATTTGATTGTGTTGGTCGTTATGTTTGAATTGATCTCACTGATTTTTTTAGTCGATTAACTAGCTTTGTTTTATATTGGTTTAAGTTTTACGAAAACCCCTTTTGTATTTGACATTTTGCAGATATGTATCTTTTAAATAGAAGATTATCAAATATATTCATATCCCAGATATTTCTGCTCGTAGAACATGCATGATATTTGGGTGTTCAATATAATAGTGGTTTTAATCCAACTTTTATTATAAAAAATGGATTTATAAAAAATTGAGTGAAATATTATAAATTATAATGCATATAAAAGATACAGTTGAAATAATGAAATATTATTCTTTAATGTTTTAATAATTAAAAAATTATTTAAATTATTTTATAAAATATTAATTTCGATATAATATACAGCCCGTGCCTTGCACGGGTTTTTACGCTAGTTTTTTGATCAATTTAGTGATATTGCTCGGTTTTCATTCGATACATTCATATTTAATAGGTAGGGTCAGGGTCCGGGTCCACACATTCAATATCAGGACATACTGTCAACGGGAAAAAACCGCTAGACGTTTTAATCCTGAATTTTTGATGAATGTGCAGGGGTGCTACGGTGGATTCAACAGAAAATTGTCTCACTCTAGGGTTTTTCTCATTCAACAGCATCTTTTTTTTTCATCGGAATTATGCTACTGACGTTTTGACTATTCTCGACCTTAGCAGGTGTTTGTTTTTACCAAAATTTGCAGGGTTAAAAGCCAAGCCTATTTAATTTCTATAACAATGAAGTACGTGTTTTTGTGTATGAATAATTAAAAGATCGAATGGATGAATATCGAAAAGAAAATAAAAGACAAGAACACAATCAATTTTGGTGACGCGGAAAACCCCTTGTAAAAGGTTAAAAACCGCGGGTGGGAATGTCCCAGCCAAATATCCACTATAATGTTGTAATATCAGCTTACAAGTATGAGAAATACAAGATAAAAGCATAAAAAGATGTTGTCATCAGCTCCAAAGGAGTTCACGTTCGTCATCAATGTGCACCCGTCGGCAGCAGAGAGTTCCCGTCGGCAGCATGACTTGAGAGAGATGAAGATGTGTAATCTCAGTTGGTAGAAGATGAAGAATCTCAGCTATTGTATGTTAATGTATGTATGTGTACGTGCATTGGTTTGTATATCTAGGGCTTGATTTAGGGTTTACAAGTAAGAAAAAGAACGATATTAGGTAGAAGATGAAGTTGTAGGCTTATAGAAGTGGATTGATGATGATAATGATTCTGAGTTGTGGTGCAGTTATGTAGTATGTGGGAGATATATCAGAATGTGTAATGTAGTTATCCTCTCATACATATTTGAGGCTATATATAGCTCATGTAGTTAGACTCCTACTCTCCCTCTAACTCCTATTTTTCCTCCTTTTCTTGCTCCACGTGCATGTTAACTCCCTCCTATATTGCTGGCACTTCTTCAACTACTGTTTGAATTCTCCTCCTAAATAGGTGGGCTTGTTAGGACTCAGTCTTCATGCTTATCCACTTGTTACATCACAGTTGCTTTCTCGTCATGTCGATGATTCATCCCGTCATGTTCATGCATGTCCCGTCATGTCTTGACACCTGTAAAATCTGGGTACAAACAATAGCCCCTAATTTTATTGGGTGGAGACATGCAGCCAATGAAATTACGTCTTGAATACTCTGTTTTCCTCTGATCAATGCAAATAGGAACACCGATGCTATGTGAAAATACCGACGCTTGCAACACATGATCACGTCATGTCGATTTGTCTTGTTCGCTATTGTCTTGTATCAAATCTCTATCTCGTTGTGTCGTTATAACGTCATCTCGAGTTGTCATCATTGTCCAGATCTTCTAATGGTGAAAACACCGATGAGTAGATGCTCTGTTGTCGTCATATTCACGTTCTAAGATAAGAACCTTTGTATACGCTCTAGTTGTTTATAGGCTCGTATGTAGTTGAAATCAACCCCGTAATATTAACATGTCAAGTTGTATGATGTTGCTTTGCATTATATATGTAAAGCCCCTTGTAGATGTCTTCTGACATGTGTAAGATATTGTATATATCTTGTCATTGTCAGTTGCATATTTTGATGTGTCCATGACTTGAAATTGGTTCATGTGACCCCTTAATTGGGAGTGACTATGACGTAATGGATAGGAGTACCAACACGTAAAGTGTTTTAAAACATGTCTTCCGTTCGTAATATGTAATTTGTAGACCTGATGTGTAACTCGTCATCATAGCTATAACGTGATATGATGTTTGTAACTGTATATGTCACTTATAATTATAATGTGTGACATGTGGTTTAATTTGTCATGACACGTGTAGGTGGTGACATGTAGAAATGTATATTGTGATTTATATGTAATGTGTCCGACTAAGGGTCATGACTAGTGTAATTTCGTGGAGCATTCGTCGTCATCATATGTTAAATACGTCGATGTATATAAACTTGTGATATGCGTAATTGTAGTCGACAAATTTATTTTTTATAACGTTGGTGCACGTAGTATATGTATTCGACAAATATATATATTCAATGAATATATAATTTTCAGACGTTGATGCATGTAGTATATATATTCGACAAATATTTAATTTTCAAACGTTGATGTATTCGACAAATATGTTTATTTTCAAACGTCGATGCATGCATTCGTAGGCTAGTTAAAAGGCCTTTCCCTCTTGAAACTTAGCTCGTAATTGTAATTGTGATTATGTAATTATTAAATACATAATGTTGAAATGCATCATTATTCGTGGCGTCGTAAGTTATTTGTGAAATGTGTAGTGTTGTCGTCACCATCATTCGATAATGATCAACCGTAGTAGGATGGGTGATCAGCCCTCCTTGTCTATTAATATGTATCTAAAATATACTCATGCAATATCATGTCACAATAAATATCATGATGAAGACGTCAACTTTAAGCAGTTAAACATGGACAATTTAGAATAACTTGCATAACATATTTCAAGACACATATCTATCAAGTAGAGTAGCAAGTCATGTAAGAAACAAGCACATGTGACATTATGCTTAGATCACAAATCATTCAAGCAAACATTTATTCGAAGCATGAAATATCATCTGAATGGCATAAGCCCAAGTAAAGATCGTAATCGACTTATTATCATATTGCTACAGACTAAGAGAATAAAGAGGATGAGTTCACTTACATGTGATAAAGCTTCAAAAGTAGCATGTTCAAGCCCCTGGGGACTTGTAATTCGTAATGTCTTGTTGAATCAGGTTGAAGTCGTCGGACACTTCCAAAGGCGTCAATGATTCATGTCCCGTCATGATGTTGACTGTCATGTCAGTTTACGGATATGTCCATAAGTTGATGAGGTTGTACCCCTTTCTGGGTATATGTCTTGTACCACGTTCGCCTTGTCATCAAGCTAACCTTAATTAAGTATTTTGGACTGGTCGATAGTCCATTTTTGATTCTTTCTTCTAGTTTATCTTTCGTGGTCATGTCATGTCTTTTTTACTTCACATCATGTTGAACCAGTGATGTCGATCGTGTTTAGGGTATGCTATATTGTCCCCTTGTGGCGATTTTAGGACAAGTCCCAATCATGTCCTGTTGAGATAGTAGATTTGGACTGAAATCAGCCACAAAATTAGCAAAATATGTGACTCGATCGTTGTTTGTGACTCATAGGTGATAATGTATTCGACATGATCTGTCATGTTTCTAGAGTTCATGTCTAGTTGTCACGTCGATCATCATGTCAAGACTTCATGTCCGACTGTCACGTTGTTATTTTTACACTGTCACCATGTTTGCTAGTCATTCTGGACACTCGACTTCATGTATGATGTCCCTTTTGATTTAGTTGTTTGCTTTTCGAGTGATTATCATAATGCTGTTTGATTTCCATTTGACATGTATGCGGTTTGAGTTGTCATCATTTAACTTGTGTATGTTCATGTCGAGGCTGCTACCCATCATGCCGTCTTGATCCCAAACGAAGGTGTCCATTCTTTCTGTCAAAAAATCAATTATGTCGGTTTCTCTCTTTGGTGTCATGTCATGTCCTCTTGTGGTGTTGTTTTTTGTCGTTTAGATGTCATCCATGTCGTGTTGGTCATGTTGTGTCACGTGTGATTTACTAGTTCCCGTCAGACGTGATGAGATTAGTGTAACTTGTTCATGTCAATCTAGTCGTACATGTCATGGTCGTTTGTGGTCACTTCAATTCAGCCAACCCGTCGGACATCCCCATGTTTGTAACTAGAAATCTTCTCGCCATGTCAACCAAAGTGATGTGATATAGAAAATCAGTGTATCCATGATGCCTATCTCTTGTAGCCCCTTTTGAACCGATTAATATGCGCGTCGACGTGAACTCCATGTCATAGAAATCATGTAAGTGCTTCGCTAGTTTCCCACAGACGGCGCCAATTGTTTTTACCAAAATTTGCAGGGTTAAAAGCCAAGCCTATTTAATTTCTATAACAATGAAGTACGTGTTTTTGTGTATGAATAATTAAAAGATCGAATGGATGAATATCGAAAAGAAAATAAAAGACAAGAACACAATCAATTTTGGTGACGCGGAAAACCCCTTGTAAAAGGTTAAAAACCGCGGGTGGGAATGTCCCAGCCAAATATCCACTATAATGTTGTAATATCAGCTTACAAGTATGAGAAATACAAGATAAAAGCATAAAAAGATGTTGTCATCAGCTCCAAAGGAGTTCACGTTCGTCATCAATGTGCACCCGTCGGCAGCAGAGAGTTCCCGTCGGCAGCATGACTTGAGAGAGATGAAGATGTGTAATCTCAGTTGGTAGAAGATGAAGAATCTCAGCTATTGTATGTTAATGTATGTATGTGTACGTGCATTGGTTTGTATATCTAGGGCTTGATTTAGGGTTTACAAGTAAGAAAAAGAACGATATTAGGTAGAAGATGAAGTTGTAGGCTTATAGAAGTGGATTGATGATGATAATGATTCTGAGTTGTGGTGCAGTTATGTAGTATGTGGGAGATATATCAGAATGTGTAATGTAGTTATCCTCTCATACATATTTGAGGCTATATATAGCTCATGTAGTTAGACTCCTACTCTCCCTCTAACTCCTATTTTTCCTCCTTTTCTTGCTCCACGTGCATGTTAACTCCCTCCTATATTGCTGGCACTTCTTCAACTACTGTTTGAATTCTCCTCCTAAATAGGTGGGCTTGTTAGGACTCAGTCTTCATGCTTATCCACTTGTTACATCACAGTTGCTTTCTCGTCATGTCGATGATTCATCCCGTCATGTTCATGCATGTCCCGTCATGTCTTGACACCTGTAAAATCTGGGTACAAACAGTGTTGTTCAGAAGTTGTCAGACTGCATTATTCCTTCTCCATCCACCACTCATCTCAAACTAAAACAATTACTTGGTTTCGACAAACTTCACCATGTTTTTTTGATGATTACTAATATAATTTTGAGTTCAGTTGTGGATATCGATAATAATAAACTAATATCTTGAATAATAACTTGAAACTTACTACATCAATTCTTTCTTTGACGGAACTTTACTCGGATAATCATGAAAATAAAATTCATAAAATAATTTTGTCAAATTAAAATTTATTTGGTTACTACATTGATGATAATAATAAACTAATATCTTGAAACTTACTACATCAATTCTCTGTTTGGGAACTTTAATCGAATTCAAGTTCGACCGGGCCTTTAATTTCAAGTTCGAAGCTCGGCTCGTAAATAGTTCGATAGGCTCGAGTTCGTCTCGAAACCTCGAATCGAGTCACCAAATATTGACAAAAACTCGAATTATGATTGGTTCGACTCGAATTCGATCCGATAAAATATATAAATTATAAATAAAATATTAAATATATTTGTTAAAATATATTTATAATAAAAAATTAAAAAATAATAGAGGTTCGATAAGGCTAGCGAACCTTACGAGCCGAGTAATTTGAAGCTCGAGCTCGGCTCGGTAAAACATCCAAATAGCTCGAGCTCGAGCTCGGCTCTATTATTACCGAATCAAATTCGAATATTTACCGAGCCGAGCTCGAGTAGCTCACGAACAGTTTGGTTTGTTTACACCCCTAGAATCAGCTACATGGTTTGTATATTCCAAACCCATACTTGGTGTTTGGTTGGTAAATACAAAATCTCAAACACATATCTTAAACCCTCAAGATAAGGATTTTTGATACCAAGGGGGAGGTGGATATGAGATGGAGGTATGAGATAGCATTTATTTTTGATTTTGTTAATGAAATAATAATGTTTAATACAAAATTAAATCAGTGATGCAAAAATATATGACAACAATAATTTCATTAATATTTTTAATTAATATAAATTAATAACTTTGAAAAATAATTGTATATTTTGATTCAATCACTCAGCCAAACACACACATGTTATCAGCCAATTCTAATTTAACCTCATATCAGTCCTCCTCGAACCAAACCATCCCTAATAGTTACTTGTATGGTTGATCTTTTAAGATAGTCTCATAAGAAAATGCCTGAGATTGAGAAGTTATCGAATGTGATGGATGTCTAATGTGATGCAACCGTATCTACAAATATTGCTTTCACCATATGGAGTACATGAAGTTGCAGATTTGGATAAGAGGGCAGTAGAGCCCCTATTTAAATTGGACCCGTAAAATCTTACAAGAATATTGAAAATGAAAGACATTTTTAAAGGGATAAATATCAAGTAGGTCACTCGTTTCGTCTAAATGTATCAATTGAGTCACTGATTTCCAAATTGACTCAAATAAGACACTAATTAGAAAAATTTGTATCAAAAATATCATTCTATCGTTAGTCGAAATTTTGAAAGTATTATATATTGAGTTTTGCACATTTTTTATGAATGGTATTACATCCAAATGAAAGATTCCGAATTCTACTATTTTCGCTAATATTTTTATATTTTTATGAATGGTATTAAAATAAAATGTGTATTTCATCAAATACACATCTTTACGTCCGAGGACATCAACATGCTGACACAGGGAGGATGGGAATAGCTCGGAGCTTAAGCACCTAGTGCCAAAAAAAAGAAAAGAAAATTAATAAGAAAAATAAAATTTTATATATACAAAAGCACCTTCTAAATCCTTTTAAAAGTGTATAATAGTAGTTTTGATATGTATTACCTTGTATTAATATAAAAAATATCAACATTTGAGATTATTTTTTCAATAATAATTAAATTTTTATTTATCAAATCATGAATCCACGTTGGTCGCTATGCTGACTTGATACACAATCATGCATCAATCATATGTCAAGTTGTCAGAAAATGTAGTCAGAGATCGCTCAATAGAACATATGAGATGAACCCATGAAAGCCATAGTAGATATATGTGTCAAGTCTCGTAAAGAGCGAGAATCAAATTTAAGTGTAATCGATAAATTGATAGGATATTTTAAAATATTTATACGGATTATTTAATATTGTTTACTAAATCGGAATTTTCAAAATTTGTTTAAAGCCCGTACTGTTTGAGAGGGTTGTTCAAAGAATTATTCAAAACTTGTCTGTCAAGTCTACACGATCAATTTAAGAGGTTGTTCAACTGTCGTGCCGTTAGAAAAAGTACTTATTATATAACTGTTTGACACTACTCATAACGGACCAATTGCATTTACCACCTACTCGATTTCTCAACTTCCCATTTCTGCTTAGAGAGGCTTCAGCAATGGCTGTCAAGAGAGGAGCTTCTCTCACAATGACTTGTTTCAGCTTAACCCCTCCAATTATAAGCCCTTGTTCTCTTTTACCCGCTCTTTTTCATTCTCATTTTCTTCCTTTCTCTACTAAACCTAACTCTAATTTACAACCCAAACCCGCCTTTATTCCTTCTCCATCCACCACTCATCCCAAACTAAAACAATTACTCTATCATAAATCTAAGCTTGGTTTTGATAAACTCCACGATGCTCTTCTTGTGTTCGATCAAATGCTCCTTCTAAAATATAGGCTTTCTGTTGTGGATTTCACACAACTGTTAACCGCCCTGGTTCGAATGGAAGAGTACTCAGTTGCCATCTCCATGTTTAGAGAATTCCGTGTTTTAAGCATTCCTGTTAATATTGTTACCTTTACTACTGCCATACATTCATGTTGTCATTTGAACACACTTGATTATGCCTTTTCATTGCTTGCTGTAATCATCAAGAGTGGTCATGTCCCCAATGTTGTGACCTACAACACTCTCATCAAGGGCCTTCTATCTCAAGACAGGCCTTTGGAGGCCAGGGATTTGTTTAAGAAGCTTATCATGTTTCAAGAAATTCAGCCCAATGTAGTTATGTATAACACCATCATTGATGGTCTCTGCAAGACTTCAAATACCTCCATGGCTCTCAAGTTGTTAAGAAAGATGGAGGAGATAGGTTGTAACCCCGATGCGGTAACTTATACCTCAATTATTGATTCTTTGTGCAAAGAGAGACGAGTCGATCATGCATTGGTTCTTTTGTCGGAAATGACCGACAAAGGCATATCACCTAATGTTATAACCTATAGCACGCTACTTCAAGGTCTTTGCAGCTCCGGCCGATGGGAGGACACTGAGAGTTTGTTAACAGAGATGGGGGTTAGGAAGATCTCTCCAAACTTGCACACCTATAATATATTAGTTGATGCACACTGCAAAGAAGGGAGGACAACAGATGCAGAAGATGTAATTGAAATTATGATCCAGAAAGGTGTCTTTCCTGATTCAATCACCTGCAATGCACTAATGGGTGGATTTTGTTTAACAGGCAAAATGGACAGGGCATTAGAGGTGCTGAATACCATGAGGAGTAATGGGATAGCGCCAGATCGTTATAATTATACCATTCTGATAAATGGCTATTGTAAGAGGCAGGAACTAGACAAAGCCATCAATCTCCTCGAACAAATGCATGTTGAAGCTATAAAACCCGATGTTCAAACCTACAATACACTGATGCATGGTCTCTTTCAGACGGGTAGACATGTTGAGGCGCACAACCTTTTCCATGAAATGCTAAAAAAAGGTAATAAATCAGATCTCGCAACATGTCGAATTCTCTTAGACGGCCTTTGCAAGAACCGATACATGGATGATGCAATCTCCTTCTTTCGAATGATGGAATGTGAAGGTATAGTACATGATATTCAAATACATAATATCCTAATTGATGGTCTCTGCAAGATCAGAAAGCTTAATAAGGCCAGAATTATTTTTGATAAGCTTGCTTCGAGTGGTTTGCAACCTGACGTCATAACACACAACATAATGATCAGAGGACTTTGTCAAGAAGGGTTATTTGAGGAAGCAAAGGAATTACTTTCTAAAATGGAAACGAGCATTTGTTTGCCTAATGATGTGACTTATAATACGATCATCCGTGGAAGTCTTTTGAATAAAAGATATGAAGAAGCAGCTGTACTGATAGAGAACATGCGAGCTCGTAAATTTTCAGAAGATGCATCTACCACATCCATGGTACTGGACCTATTATCTAAAGAAGAACAAGACCCCTCCGTTCTTGCGTTCTGCAGATGGTTTTTGCAATAGGTACTGAAGTTTATGGTTCATTGTTAACTTCCTTAAGTTTTCTGCTGTAGTAATATGTTTTACTGAGCAAAGAATTATTCTAATTAGCAATGTAAGGGGTTCCATCAGTTTGTTAAGAGCAAATAGACAATATATTTGAGACAGTAAGACTATGTCTTCTATTTGTATTGAGTACGGTCTATGTTCAAGTTGTCATTCAGAATTGAAACTTTGCATCTCGATGCCTCTTATATACAGAAAAAGAAATCAGCATTTGAAAATAATAAAAGAAGCCTATGTAATACTGAATCTAAGGGTGTGTGGGGATTGCCATATTGCTATGAAATTTTTATCAAAAGTTTTTGAGAGGCTATCATATAAGGGACTCGCACTGTTCCCATCATTTCAGTGAACGAAAATGTTCTTGTGGTGATTACTAGTATAAAGTTCTTATATGTGTTTCCTTTTCCTCTCCAATTTATATCTTGGTCAAGAGAATGGAGGGCTCCATTCCTTAACTCATTGGTGTACGATTTAGACATTACATTGCAAAATCAAACTCTGCTTGCACCCTTCCCGCTTTAATGTGAAAACGTAAGATCACAATCTTCCTGCTTTGTTATGGCCCCAGCAGCTAAATATGGTTAAATGAATCTAAAGGTGCTGGACAGTTAAACAGGAGCACAAATGCACAATGGCACCGGGATACATTGAAGGTATGTCAAAACTTTTTCTTTTGACAATTACATAGCCAGTAGAAGTAGTGTGCACTGCAAAAACTAATGAAAATATACAATCCATAAGTAAACAGAATGGAATGCAGATTCAGTATTGTTTTACTGAATTTTGGTTCTTATTATCATATACCAAAGTAATATGTGACAAAAGCAAATCCGTTGATCCTTAAATATTTCTTAAATATCGGCTCTTGGTTTATCTCATCCTATCAGTTTGCGGTGCAATATTATTACCGTATTGAAGCAATGACTGATAAATCTTGACATTTAATTGCTATATTCCTGAACTGACAGATCATTTTATACTCTGTGCACCACTACTCCGAATTAATTTACCTAGCTAATAGCGAAGGTACCATTGCTTAGAGAAATACTAATATCTAACTAATGTACACTTTTGGATAATTTGCAGGCTTATATACTTAGAAATAGAAGCAGAAGCTTGATGTCAAAGTCAATAATAATAACTTGTAATTTCTGAATTTTATTTTTAAGCAAAAGTTAAAGGATATGCTAAAAATGCAGGTTAACTGACATCCACTAGTATATTTATCTACAATTTTGTGCCTACACAGTCTCGAGTAAAAATAAATGATGCATAGTACTGGACTTCAGATACTGCCAATTGTAACGAGATCCATCCATTTTACTTTTGAGACATCAAGAAACTGGGAGCCGAAAGTGTTGCTTAGTAAATATGCACTATGCTGAAGATCACTTGTGAGTGTGTTTGCATAAGTAGTAATCACGAGTTTCTACTTCATGGAAATTTTGATGGGACGTGTTTGCGGTGTTTGGTATAACCTACACTTGTCATAGTGGGTGTTTGGCACGGGCTTATAAGCCCCGGCTTCTGAATTATAAGTTAGAAGCACTTATTTGTACCGTTTGTGTAAAAAGTCAAGAAGTACTTAAAAAAAGCTATGATTACTAGCTTTTGTCCCACCGCTTCTACTTATTTTCCAAACACTTTTATCACTTATAAGTCTTAACTTGCTTCTAACTTCTATTTCACTTTTTTATTTTAAGCAATAAGCACTTATTTTAAGCTCATCCAAACGGTCCCATAATATTCTTCTTATTTGTTATTTGATTTAGGTACTGTTTGGGGTTGCTGTTGCAGACAGCAACAGCAGCTTTTTGCTGAAAAGCAGGTGAAAAACTGTTTGGTAAATACAAAAACAATTTTTCCGAACAACAACTTTTAGCTGAAAAGCTGCTGTTAGAAAAAGCAGGTCCTCCCATGCTTTTGGAAAAAGCTGCTTTTCATCTTTTGCAGAATGCTGTTATAAATTTCATTATAAAACTTTACCAAAAACATTATTTTTATTTATATTATAACTCAAAATAAGTAAATATCAAAAAATTACCAAACAGTTATCTGATTTCTACAACAGCACTTATTTTACCAGCACTTTTTCTGACAGCACAGCAATTTTCCCAAACAGACCCTTAGTGATATTGCCCGGTTTTCATTCTATGCATTCATATTTAGTAGGTAGGGTCCGGGTCCCTCACATTCAATATCAGGGCATATTGTCAGCCCGAAAAAAAAAAATCTCTAGACGACTTAATCCTAAATTTTTGATGAATATGCATGGATGCTAAAGTGTCATCCAACGGACTATTGCCTTATTCTAAGTAATAATCAAAGTAATAATCTTTTAATTTAACAATAAAAATCTAAGACATTAAAATACTACTCCCTCCGTTTTTTAATATTTGACGTTTTGACTTTTGACACACATCTTTAGGTGAATTGACCGGATAATATAAATTATTATTTTTGATTGATTTTTTTTTTGTGAATAAAAATTTTGATTATATATTTTTATTCAAAAAAAAATTTAAAAATAATAATTTTAACTACTTGGTCAAAATACTTAAAGATACATGCCCAAAATCAAAGCGTCAAATATTAAAAAACAGAGGGAGTATATTGTTGATATGAAAATTAAAAGATGGGAAATTCCTAATGGTACCATTGTAGAATTGGCTTTTCCAAATGGTACCAATGACTATTTTGGGCTTCCAAGTGGTAACACCCAACTTTTGACTTCATCCGGCACATACCACTCTGTTAATCAAACGTTAATCAAGCTGTTAAGTAGTAACTAAAACCATATTTCCCTCCAAAATACTGTTACCAGCAAGTTAATACAATATCCAAAACAACCAACAAGTCTGAATCAAATAATTTCTACAGAAGTTTCACAAATGTCCCAAAATATGTTCTAACCATTTAAAGCATAATAAGCATAATAAAACAGATCTGATTTAAGGCTGGGATTGAGATAGTGGACATTGAGACATGTTGATTTCAGTGGACTGTGATGTGTTTCCCTCTTTAGTCTGATCTGAAGCTTTCTTTTTCAGAGCTGCAGCCGCTTTCCCTGCCTTGGATTGATCCCTAATTCTTGGATGTCTAACCACTATTGGTCCATTCCCTGCTGCCTTCTTTTCTTTTGCAGTCAAACCTCCCTTGCAAGTTCTTGAATTGTGGCCAAGGCAGTCACACTTAGTGCATTTCACTGTTTTTGCTCTCTTCCCTTTCTGGTTTTCTCCTTCTTCCCTTTTCCTGTTTCTGCTTGGTCTCCCAACCCCTCTCTTCATTGCAGGTGGCATGACAATAGGTAGATCATCATATGCAGGCCATTGGCTTTGGTCAGGTATGGGGTTAATGCTAAAACTATAACAAAGTTTGTATGTCCTAACAGAGTACCATGCACTAACAACATTGTGAGGATCAATCTTGGCATGAACCATAGCCCTTATGGCATGCCTACATGGGATGCCACTAATCTGCCAAGCTCCACAAGAACAGATCTTGTTATTTAAAGATAAAAGAAAGTGAGATTTACCCTCATGAATTTCATACTCTCCTGGACTAGACATATATGCTTTGCAGCTTATAGTGTCCTTGCTAATAGCTTTCAACACCTTCTTTATCTTTGGACAAAGGTCATCATCCTTCCAAGTCATGGCAGTTTGACTTTTTGTGGCAATTCTTACCATGCACACTCTTCTAATACTTGTTTCAAGCAAATTATATAATTAGGAATATCAATGCAAAAATATGACATGAAGAATACAAACATGTATATACCTTCAAGTAAAGTCAAGACTGGTCTGCATCTATCAATTCCAAGAGTGGAATTGAAACTCTCCACAAAGTTTGAAGTGTTGGAATCATTACATACATTAGGATCAAATTTGTGTTTACTCCAACCAGCAGGATCTCCTAGCTCTGCAAAAAATTTCATGACACTATCACCACCCACTTCTTTCAGCTTTTCCATTGCCTTCCTATATGTGAACTGTGATGTGGCATTACAAGCCCTCCAAAAGAGAATATAGAGCAAGGGACCAGAAAATTGTTTTTTGTAATTTCTGGAGATGTGTCTACAACAATATCTCCTCTTTACAGTTGGCCATACATCCTTATCTGACTCTAACTTGTGATGCTTCATCATATATGCATAATCAAATGTTGGATAAGCATAATCTAACCTCAACCTCTGTTTTTTCCCTAACTCTTCATACTCAACAATAATGTCCAGCAGTGAGGTTTTATCTACATCAACCTTAACCTCTACCTCAGTACCCATCCAGTGAAAAATTAATACTTTCTCCATCTGCACATATTACACCCAATGCACCCAATGCATTATGAGTATTATACAATCATATTACACCCAATGCACCAGTTAACAGTTATGAGTATTATACATATCAATGTATATTATGCAAACCCAAAAAACCTCATTTACAGGGGAGTCAAAAACTGTTAACTATCATACATAAACACATATACACATATAAACTCGCACATATACGCAGATAAAACCTAAAACAATGAATTAAGCCGCGAAAGATATATATGTATCGATTATATAGAGTAATTGAAGGTGAAATGCATACCTTATATTTTGATCACTGTTGAATTAAGTAGCGAATGGCTGTATTGTTTTGTATCTCGATCAATCCCCTCCGTGCAGCAGAACCCTAATCCTGTGTGCGTGTTTGATTCTGTGACATTAAACCCTCGTACCCGACTAATGACCCAAATAGCTGTTTTTTTACTTTTAATTCATTTTATTTTAATTACTTTTTTAATTAAATCATAATGGATTAACGTTTTATTAACGTTAACTAAACGGAGTGGTATGTGCTGGATGAAGTCAAAAGTTGGGTGTTACCATTTGGAAGCCCAAAATAGTCATTGGTACCATTTGGAAAAGCCAATTCTACAATGGTACCATTAGGAATTTCCCTTAAAAGATTAAACCACATTAGAGTAATATGATATGTATATGTTCACAAGAGATACCAATGATTTACGATGTCATTTCTTCATGTATTTGATGATGTTGGAATATTATGTCACTTTATTAGTAATATTATTCATTTTCTCTTTATTTTACATGTGCTGGAGAAGATGAAATTTTCATGGAGAAGTAAAAGGTTATGCTCGTAGAAGTCACACTTCAGAAAGATATTCTCGGATCTTTGTGCTAGTTCATATACAATTAAATCTCTATTAATTAATAATGGAATAATAACCTTGTAAAAATAATACTTTTTACCAGTTTCAATATAATAACAAAAACAGTATTTCTATAAAAATAAAGTCGGTGAATTATTTTTTCCTCTTCGACCCAAAACTATTACTCCCTCCGTCCCACAATACATGTTTCTTTTGGAAGAATTTTTTGTCCCATCATACTTATCCAATTTTAGTTTCCAATGCAAATATATTGGCATTATTCCAAAATTACCCTTCTTGAAAGTTGTATAACAATTAATAAGGGTTGAATAGGAGTCTACATTCATACATTATTAAGGGTACAAGTGAGAAATTTTTATCTAATTAATGTTTTCTTAATATGCGTAAATTTTTCAAAAGAGACATGTAGTGTAAGACAGAGGGAGTATTTTAAAGATCCACAATTTCTCGTATAAACATCCAAATTTTGGTTCAGCTGGTTAAAGAGGGGACAAGTATCTTTTTGGTTACAAGCGGTGAGATGGTTGAATGCTTCTGTGAAGGCTAGTCTGTTCAAATTCACGTCTGCCAAACGCTCCTTCACTTTTATGATTTCAGCATCTACTTTAACACTCTGCTTTATGAATTTATCATGTTCTCTCAGCAGCTTTTCTGGTTGCTTTCCCGCAGGGTTATGATCCTCTCCCGGCTCTTTCAAATATTTCAAAAAATCTCGCACTGCTTCGTTGTCATGACCCTTAAAATTTTCTATTGCTTGCTCATAGGTAATCTTTCTTGGCACCACAGCTAACAATTTGTCCACTCTTTTGATCAAGTCTTTATAGTCCACTGCCACTATTTTTTCCTTTTCTGACCCTTTATTATCTTTTCCCTCCAGCCTTTCAATTTGCTCTTTCATTGCCTTCAATTCTGTTTCGGCGTTAGTTATTTTTCTATCTTTGTCTCTCCCTTTTCGTGCTAGAACCTATTCGACTTCTCTTCTATCTCTGCACTCCGGTCTGCCTCTGGCTCAGAACCCTTAAATGATGGATCAGATATGCCAAACAATGCACTGTATGATTCCACTTTTAAGTAGTTTCTAAGGTGAAGTAGTACATTTTGCAACTTATGTTCTATTTATAAGCTAACTCAAACACGCACATGTAGTCGGGTTATTCTAGACTGTTAATTATAATAGGGTTTCACTGCTTATAAGCTAAGTCAAACACGCACGTACAGTTGTGTGTTATTCTTTAATTATGATATAGTCGGGATGTCTTAATTTTAGAGTCTGAGGCTAACGCTAGTTTGCACAATCCACACAGAGTCTTGAAAAACTGCAACAATATAAAATGGAAACAACATTGATTTGCTGCATGAGCTAAACAAACAAAATACGAACATACAATGAAAAAATAGACAATTCCAATCCAATCCCAAATGAAGACACGCACAAAACATAATCCCAAACAAAGACATGCACAAATCAACTCAGAACACAATTCTACTATTCCACACCGAATTAAAAATTGTACGAGATTCTTCTGGATGCAAGCTTTACTTAATTTCCAGACAAGTAGTCCATAGAGAAAATATTAAAAGGCAACACACAGAGGAAGAAGAGAAGATGGTCTGTGGACGAAATATTTTTGTGAAATGACACGGACTTTCTCGTCTCCTGCAGCAAATACACCAATCAGCTTACTGTTTCTTACTGTATGTTATTTGCTCCTTTCACTCTTCGAATGAATTATGTGCTTTCATGACTGCAACACATTTCACAAGTTTTGCCAACCTCGATTCTCTTTCACCCTTGTAAGTCCACCCACGTTTGATGATGCCTGATAAATTACTCCACATATTTATCAGAGCAACGTCATCATCACTCAATTTAGTGTTTGATGTACTTGTGTAGCACTTCTTAATGTGATCTGCAATTGGTATAAATCTCGTAGCTTCACATATCATCACCACTAAATGTGTAATATGTTTAGCCAAATCTTTATGATCATCCTCATCAAATGGGTACTGAGTGAGATGCTCAAATGCGTCGATTAAGGCTTGTCTGTTCACATCAATTTTTTTAATCTCTTCGTTGGCAACACTGTAGGTGGCACCAGTTCCAAAATGCTGAAGCAGCTCCCCCAAGGTTGTGGATATTTTGTTCAGGTCGTCACAGAACTGATACAGATCCTCAGCCACCGTCACTGCACTATATAAACTTATAATGCCCTTATCTAATTTTTCAATTTCCATTTTCAGCTCTTCAATCTTCCCATTCATTTGCTGCAGCTGACAACATTTCTCTTTCAAGTTTCCCGCAAGTCCCTTTTTCAACCCTCTGGTAGATTCATCTTCCTCGGGAATTTCTTTTTCAAGTAATTTAATCAGCTCAATCCTTTGGAGGAGTTCATCTTTTAGCTGTGCTTCTGTTTTTGCGTTTGCTTTCTCTTTCAGCTTTTTTTCTTGTTCAGCCTTCCTTTCCGGTATATCTTTGGGTTTATCTCCCGTTTTCAATGTAACTGTTATTTTGTAATCAATGGAATCAAAGATTTTGACTGCTCTTCGGATCTCGTTGTTCCAATTTTTGAGCCATTGATGGAATTCACTAAAGAAGATTATTTGTACAAAAGATATATATTAGTAAAAAAAATTATGACCTCACGAGTGGCATGCATTTTAATGCTTTTGTAAATCATAGTTTGATAAATTATTTTGAACTTTTTTCTTCTGTAGAAAATGAAAATTTTAGGAAAAAATTATGCACCAATATTTTATATGCACTTTAAAATGCGTGTCAAGTAGTTAAAAATATGTACCTTTCTTGTGTTTCCGCATCTGTTCCGTGCTGCCCTTGGCCCAAAAAAACCTTATGTTTTACTTCCAGCATTATCATAAGCTTTTTCATGGCAATGCTGTCTGATATCTTACTCAGATTTCCTAATCTCTCTCCCCAAAATTTTTTAAACTCGTCGGTTTCAGCATCCGCAGGCTCACTCGCCTTCCAGGAATACCTATTTTTGGCCAGCCAATATATCAAGTGGTCCGCTCTTTTCAACTGCTCATCAAGTTCGGGTTCGTAAGTCTCTTCCTTTCCCCTACCTGTTTCCATCGTCTGCTTCACTGTCTCTAGTATTTGAACAGCGTACTCTGTTTTCTCCACTCCGTTTATTAAAACTTTCATCCTATTTGTTAATTTATTGTACAGGTTTGTGACCAGCACCTTTTGCTTCTTTGTTTCAAAGTCTGAAACAAATGCGCTAATCAATGACTGATATGATGGACCCAATTTAACTTTTTTTAGCTCGTCTGCAATACAAAAACACAACTCCAAATCAAACAGATAATATTAGGATACAACATAAGACCTTAACCAAAAATATATATCTTACAGGAAGTTTGGAATTGCTTAAGATACTCAACAGCTGCAGCAGTCGTCTTAACATCTTTCTCCTCGCTTAGAATAATCCAGCATTCAGCATTGTCATCTATCTCCGTCTCATCATCATTGGATTCAGCATTGTCATCTATCTTCCCCTTATCATCTTTATTCACAGTAGCTTCTTCCTTCTTCGGTTTATATTCCCTTCTGTATCCGACCAAGTACAAACTACTTTTGTGTATCAAAATGTGCAAATCGTATTGCTCATAAGTTAACTTTACTTGGAAAAACTTTTCAGCTGAACTGATGTTACCTTCAATTAAGGTTTCTACAACAGAAACTTTACCAAGGTTGTCATCAATCACTTCAGTAACAATGCTTTCTACCCCAAGACATGATTTGATTTTGTCCTCGATGTCTTCAAGTGTCTTAGATTCTCGAGTGCCACTAAGTTTCCGATTTGGATTTAGTGGCTTAAATTCATCGATAATGCTTTTGATGAACTTACCGTATTCATCACCGTCGTCTTTGCTAAGGTCTAGAATATGCTGTTTATCTTCATCAGATAAAACCACAGTGGGAGGAGAGTGTGTTTTTGTCATATAAGCTTTCAAGATATTAGAAAGTGAAGAAAGATGCAGTGTTCGTCTTCATTAAATTAGCCCACTTTATAGTTTTTACAAGTCTTACTGGATCCTACACCTGAAAGTCTGCAAAATAATACTCCCTCCGTCCCACCAGATTCTTTACAGTTTCCTTTTTGGGATGTCTCATCCAATTCTTTACATTTCAAAACTTACCAAAAATAGTAAATGGGTCCCACCACTTTCCAACTTTTTCTTCCTTTTCACACTACTTTTACTCCCCTTTCACACTACTTTTACTCCACTATCTCTCTTTTATACATTAAAAATTGATGGGTCCCGCCATTTCACCCACTTTTCTTTCTCTTTTCCACTACTTTATACATATTTCTTAACCTCCGTGCCCAAACCAAACGTAAAGAATTGGCTGGGACGGAGGGAGTAACAAACTGTTTAAGGTATGTAAAAGTGTACGAATAATCTTATTATTGAACACAAATTGTCACTGCTTTTTTCTTTTTGCCCTTTGAAGCCGAAAGACACGCCATGAATGATCATTCCCATTAGTACTGTAAGTTGCTTGTCAGGAAAAAGGAAAAACAAGTATATGAAGCATGGATTATTCAAATTAAGTTGCGCCGATTGTTCATACTGTCGCGCTCATTTGTTTGAATTTGGTGAGTTAGAAATTATATAAATTACTGGAAAAAAATGTTGGGAATCAATTATTTTATCCATCACACAAGTCTGTCATGGAAATGATGATATTGGTGAAAAGATTATGATATAATTAACTTTTCAGTTGTTACCAATTATAACAGAAATGACGCTTTATTATCAAGCAAGTTTCTCTCTTTCTTTCGTCAAAAGACAAGCAAATAATTATAATAGACATGAGACTTCATTCTCAAGCTTCTCTCTTTCTTTCGTCAGAAGACAAGTATACAAGAGCATCTCCAGCACAGTCCCAACATGTTCCCTAAATATATAATAAAATATGTATTTTGTAAGGGATTATTACTACATTTTATTCAATGGAAACTCCAACAACATTCCCTGTTTGTATTCTCTATTATTATTATTGTAACATTATATTCAACTTGTAAGTAGGAGAGAGAAATGAGAGAAAAAGTGGGAAAAAGGAGAAAAGTGAATATTTTATTATTCAAAATAGTATGAAGAATGGTTCCACAGTCCTTAAAAATGAGGAATGAAGTGGACATTCTAACTTTTTAAGGAATTGCTAGGACTCTACTCGAGTTGTGTTTTATGTCCTATTCTTTATTATAATAGTTTAGGACATCATATAGCTAAGCCGTTGGAGATGCTCTAAAATAGCAAACAATATGACTCGTATTCCTTATTTGTTAAATCGTCAAAATATATTTAATTACGTTATTTATATTTTATAATATGACTTTCCCTATTTGCTAAATATGTCATCTCTAATATCTTCAAATTTTCAAAATGCAGTCATGCTTTAGTTAAAGTTGATACCATTCTTTTCATGGCAGAAAACATGGTGAACACTTGAGTGCTCCTTGCCCCAGCCAAAAGGAAAAAGTATGAAAATGAGTAATCGGTGTGTATCCTTAAATATAACACGCCGGCTTTTATATTTGCGCACTCACTATCGCTTCCTAGTACCATGGTTGAGTTATTTTTCTGGTTGTCAGGCTTTGGAACTTTCTAAGGCACCCTATTGTTTCGTTGGCAGTGATGCAAAAGCTGCTGCCAGATAATGAGGTCGTTTGGACAATTTTAAAAAAAGTGATTTCTCGCTTAAACACTATTCATTCACGTCTGCCATATGTTCCTTCACTCTTATTATTTCAGCATCTCCTTTAACACTGTTCTCCATGGATTTACGTTGCTCTTACGCAGGCTTATGATGATCCTCTGGCAGCTCTTTTAAATAATTTAAAAAATCTAGCGATGCTTTGTCGTCGTTACCCATAAGTAATATCTCTTGGAACCATAGCTAACAATCTGTTCACTCTTTCAATTGTTGGGCCGTATTAATCTAAACATATTTATGAGCTTACTGCACTTTGCAACCCTCTACTTTGCTCGAAAAACACTTTGGTACATAGACTTTGAAACGTGTCAGTTTGCCTCATTAACTTATAATTATCCTGCAGTTTGCACCCGTTAATCGTTTTCCGTCTGTGGTCAAACTGTCAACGTTAAATTGGAGGATAAAACTGTAATTTCACATTTTAAATTAAAAGAAAAAAGAAAATACAATCGTGCATTACTCTCGAGCTCATAGACACTTCGCTTCACTTCCCTCCATCCCCAAATATCACTTTCCCTCCTTCCTGCTTTCACCCACCATTCTGTACGAGTTTGAAGATCGATTTGGAGTTTGAAGATCGATTTGGAGTTTGAAGAGGGAAACAATGCGAGGTCGTCTACGAGTTACCAGTTTCGCTGATGATCCGTTAAATGGCTCCAGCAATATGACCTCTTACAAGGGCTTCGAAATCCCTAAATATGGAGGCAAGTTTCATCTTTGTTCATCTATTTTATATGTATTTTGATTGCGCGAACTATTTTGCATGCATGTGGTTGTTTTTGTTAGGGTTAGGGTTTATTGATGTCCGATATATATTGTTTATTGTAGTGGACTGTGGTCCCTTTATGTTTGCTTTTTTATATTTGTTGTTGACAGTGGGTTGTTGCCTTCTTTGAATACTATTGAATTTTTTTGCCTAAAATAGCATTTTCCCCCTTTAAATCGCCTCAATTTAATGTAGTAACATGGCTGAATTTGTTATGTTCTGTAGAGCAATCACGGTACTTTACAATTGCACTGCATCACAGTGGAGATTTTAATGAGACTTCTACAGAATATGTTGGTGGCAAGCTTGACTATTTTGACATGTGTAGTGTACTGGATATGACAATGTCTGAGATAAATGCAATGATTGGGGAATTAGGTTTTTCTGCTGATGATACTCAATTGTATGCATTGATCCCAGAAAATATATTGCCAGATGGTTTATACCCTTTAGAAAGTGATACTGATGTGGACTATTTAACAACTCTAGTGGAATACACTCACTGTCAAATTGTATATGCCACCAAGAGAAGAATTAATGTTGCACATGATCTTATGGACTTTTCATTTACTCAAATGTATGAAGATGAGAGGGTGGATAGAATAGAGAAGATGAGAGATGAAGTAGAACCTATGGAAAATGACAGTGAATCTGAGAATGGTGATAGTCAGGATGAAGAAGAAAATGTTGGAGATGAAGAAAATGAGTGTGACTATGGTGATTTCAATAGTAACAGTGACATAGAGAATGATTATGAAGATTCTGAAGATTCTGATTATGTTTGTGATGAGATTACTGATGAAGTTACTGAAAAAGAGGAGAAAGAAAAGCATACTACTAGTGAGCCAGCAGTTAAAAGGAGGAGAAGAATACCTCCACCCAACCCTCCATACAGGACTAGAAAAAGAGGGAGATATTCTATGCTAAGAGTAAGTTTCATTGCATTTATATTCTATTTATGTGAAATTTATGTGCTTTTCATTGGATTTATGTGATATTTTATGTCTTTTTTGATGCAGGGTTTGTTTAAAAACACTGAAGATACACCTGTTATTGTGGATGAGGAAGATGATCAGCATGTTCCAGATGATAAGAAGGGTAAGAACAGATGTGTTGATTTAAAAGGAAAGAACAAGTCTGTTGAGGTAAAAGGAGAGCCTAAGAAATTGGCTAAAAATCCCAGAGGTAAGAAGAGTAGCCCTCTTAAGAAGTCCAGACCTCCAAGCAAAGGGAAGAATGTGGTGAATCCTAGACCTAGTGCTTTGAAGCAACCTCCAAGCAAAGGGAAGAGTGTGGTGCATTCTGCAAAGAAAAAAAACAAGAGAGTCAGATTTAAAACTTCTGACACAGAAGAGGATGAGGAGAAGAAATTTGAAGATGAGGATGATGAGATTGCAGAAGAAAGTGGCAGTGAGAGCTCAGAAAGTTTATATGACAGTAGTGAGGAAAGAATTGCATTGAGTTCCCGTGATGAAGATGATTCCACATACCCTGAATTTAATGAAGAAATTGATATGGATGACCCTCAGTTTAAAATAGGGATGCTTTTTATAAATGGACCAGCTTTTAGGGCTGCTATAAGAAAGCATGCCATTGTCAATCAAAGGCCAGTTAGGTTGAGGAAGAATCATGGTAAAAGGATCAAGTGGATTTGTTCTGGAGGGTGCAAGTGGAAAGTGTATGCAACACAACAACAAAGATCTTCAAGTTTCCAGATCAGGGCTCTCCATAAACAGCACACATGTAATCCTACCTGGGACCAGAAGCAAGTAAATTCAACCTGGATTGCTAGGGAATATGAAGATGAGATCAGGATGAACCCTGATTGGCCAGTAGCTTCTTTTAGATCCAAAGTTGTGAATGATTTAAAGTGCAATATTAGTGATTCAATGATCTACAGAGCTTTGAGAAAAGCAAAAGAGGTGATTAAAGGGAAGCATGAAGAAGAATTCAAGAAAGTATATGACTATGGCAATCAATTATTGAAGGAGATGCCAACTTCCACTGTGAAAGTTATGACTGAACATGAAGCAGATGCTACAAGGTTTAAGAGGCTGTATGTATGTCTAGGGCCACTGAAAGAGGGGTTTATACACTATTGTAGACCCCTTATAGGTTTAGATGGATGCCATTTGAAGGGTCCATATGGGGGAATACTTTTAACCGCAGTAGCCACTGATCCAAATGATGGTATTTTCCCATTAGCTTGGGCCTGGGTAGAAGCTGAAAATAATGATTCTTGGGAGTGGTTTATTTCCTTGCTGAAAGCTGATTTAAGGATTGAAAATTCAGGGGCATATACCTTCATATCTGACAGGCAGAAGGTAAACTCTATTTATGTGTATTTTTTGCTAATTAATGTACATATCTTTGTGTGGTTTCTATGCTTAATAATCTGGTTTTAACAGGGACTTGTGAATGCTCTGGAAGCTCTAGTTCCACAGGCAGAAATGAGGTTCTGTTGCATGCATTTATATGCAAATATGAAGAAAGAACACAAAGGCACTGGAGTAAGGAGGTTTCTATGGTATGCAGCAAGAGCAACTAGTGAGTATTATTTCAAGAAAAACATGGAAGCTTTGCAGAAGGTATATATCTATATCTCCAAGCTTTGCAAATTTCCTAACAATAACTATATCTCCTAATTGTTTTGCAAATTTCATAACAATTTATGATAGCTCAATGCTAAGGCCTATGAATGGTTGAGTGCAAGACCTAGAAGTCAGTGGAGCAGAAGTGGTTTCAGGGAACATTGCAAATCTGATATGTTTGTAAACAATATATGCGAGGTCTTCAATAATGCCATATCCAAATATAGAGATATGGGCATCATTACAATGTTCAAAGGAATCCACCTCAGTTGCATGCAAAGGATACAAAAAAGAAAAGCCAAGATGGAAAAGAGGAATGGCAAGTGGTGTCCAAATGCAATTAAAATGCTCAACAGGTACACACTATAATCTCTACACTGTATAAAATGCATATAATTGCTTATAAATCTGTAGACTGTATAAAATGCATATAATTGCTTATTAATTAGACTATTTTACATATTGAAGCTCAATCAAATTAGCCGCGAAAGCTAGGCCAGTTTGGAATGGTGGTGACAAATATCATGTCACCATGACAGTAGGGGGCCATGAGATAGTTGTTGACTTGAATAACAGGACATGTGCTTGTAGAAGATGGCAATTAACAGGCATTCCATGCCATCATGCTGTTTCATGCATTTATTTCCAAAAACAAAATCCAGAAGACTATATACATGCCTGCTATGAAAGGGAGAAATTCATAGGCTTGTATAGCAATCTTCTAGAACCAATCAATGGTGAAGAATTCTGGGAAGCTACAAATCAGCAAAGTATCCTTCCACCAGTTATTAAAGTAGCTCCCGGAAGGCCAAAAAAAAAGAGAGATAGGAAAAATGATGTTGTAGAAACTAGGGAGAATGATCCTACCATGCTCAAACGGAAGGGGACCACTTTATCGTGTGCATGGTGTAAGGAGTATGGCCACAATGTTAGGAGTTGTAAAACGAAGGGATGTTCATGTCTTTCACCTGCTATTTATCGTGTGACCACTTTATCGTGTGCATTGTTTGTTGTTTTTTTGTTGCAGAAACTTGAAATGGCAAGAAAATCACAGGAGGAAGGTGAAAATACTGAAACTACTGCTGCAGCCCCAGTCCAGGAAAATGCAAGTAATGAAGCTACAGAAAATAATGCAGCATTCTCAGTCGAAAGAAAGAAGAAGACTTGTTCCTATTGCAAGATTGCAGGACACACTGTAAGATCATGTTCTGCAAAGGTATTCATTCTTTTGCTACATCTTTTAAATAGTGTTTCTTTTGCTAGATTTGTTCTTATTTTCTTTCATTTTCGACTAGAAAAATGATGAAGCTTTTGATGGGGAGGGGGTGATGGATCATGGAGAGAACCTTGTTCAGGAAGCCATGTCAGCTACTCACACACATGCCGGAATTGTCAACCAATTTCGAGCACCTAGACAATATCCAGGGAAGGCTCCGTTAGGTGTTGAACCTGAAAATTACAACACAAAGGATGGGAAGATGTACACCTCTCAGAGGAAGCTGACAGAGGCATTGCAAAAGAAGAAGAAAGAGGTCGAAGCTAAAAGGCCAGAGAAGTAGTTGTGTTCATGTTCAGTAGCTAAAATGTGGCTTCTTTTGGAACAAAAAATTGTGCCATATCATTTTGTCAGTTATTTGATGTCTGATATCATCAATTTTAGCATCCAGACTTAAACAAGTTGCTCCTGTGAAGCATACTTTTGTTGGAATATTGAATATTTTGTTGGAATGTTGGATATTTTGTTGGAATATTGAATATTTTGTTGGAATATTGAACCATTTCGCTTCTTAAACTTGTACCATTACAGTACAATATTCAAGATGAGAACAATACAGGAAATTAAGAACATACAAGCTACCATACTACATTTCTGCCTCACTTTTTTTAGAGAACAAATACACGCAAATTATAATCCAAGTCAATAGCAATAGTAAAGCAGTTTTGTTGCATGGCATGTCCGTCTTTTGCTTCTTCACTTCCAAAGCCTTCACTTCACCTTCAAGGACATTAATCCTTCTTATCAGGCCGGGTATTATCATCCTAGCACGTTCACAAAGCGGACCATCGACCCAACGAAAGTAATTACACACCTGATCCGGACATCCAGCAAATCTTTTTCCGCTGTTTATTTCCGTCCAAGCTGTGCGAACAACCACCCATTTATTACAGAAGCATCGCTCAGCCATAACAAAAAGATTTAAGAGAAGAAGAAGATATATGCAGTATACAAATGCTGCATCACCCACATATATATATGAAGTAGTGCTGCCAAAAAGAGCCGTTAGCTTTTTGAACAATTAACGTTAATTGGCCAATGTAACGGTCAGGGGCAAACTGCTAACGGTTTCAAAATTAATGAGGCAAACTGACACGATTCAAAGTCTATGTACCAAAGTGTTTTTCGAGCAAAGTAGAGGGTTGCAAAGTGCAGTAAGCTCCATATTTATTTATTTAGCTAACAATCTGCTTAATTTTTAGGAAAAAAAAAAAACAGTCTGCCAGCACTTGTTAACGTTGGTATGTTTGAATAAGTCTCAGGTAGTTACCTGGTTTGTAGGAGTGTGGGTAGAGTCAGTTATCTGATTTGTCTGCTTTCCATATCAAGCTCTTCCTTTCTCCACTAAACCTAACCCTAATTCACAATTATTATCTTAATTGTGATTTGTATGTGTAACCAACATCAAGCTCTTTATTATCTTTTCCCGCTTTCAGTTTTCTCTTTTATTAGCTTCAGCAATGGCGGCCAAGAGAGGAGCTCTTCTCACAATGACTTGTTTCAGCTTAAGGCCTCTCAGTGTAAGCCCCTGTTCTCTCTCATCCTCTCTTTTTCGTTCTCATTTTCTTCTTTTCTCTACTAAACCTCACCCTAATTCACAATTTAAAGCCCCCTTTATTCCTTCTCCATCCACCACTCATCCCAAACTTAAACAATTACTCTATCATAAATCTAAAGTTGGTTTTGATAAACTCGAAGATGCTCTTCTTCTGTTCGATAAAATGCTCCGTCTGAAATCTAGGCTTTCTGTTGTGCATTTCACACAACTGTTAACCGCCCTCGTTCGAATGGAAAAGTACTCTGTTGCCGTCTCCATGTTTAGAGAATTCCGTGTTTTAAGCATTCCTGTTGATATTGTTACCTTTAATACCGTCATCCATTCCTGTTGTCACTTGAATACACTTGATTATGCCTTTTCGTTGCTTGCTGGAATCATCAAGAGTGGTTGGGTACCCGATGTCTTTACCTACAACACTCTCATCAAGGGCCTTCTATCTCAAGACAAGCCTTTGGAGGCTGGGGATTTGTTTAAGAAGCTTATCACATTTCAAGAAATTCAGCCCAATGTAGTTATGTATAACACCATCATTGATGGTCTCTGCAAAACTTCAAATACCTCCATGGCTCTCAAGTTATTAAGAAAGATGGAGGAGATAGGTTGTAACCCCGATGCGGTAACTTATAACTCCATTATTGATTCTTTGTGCAAAGAGAGACGAGTCGATCAAGCATTGGTTCTTGTGTCTGAAATGACCGGCAAAGGCATACCACCCAATGTTATAACATATAACACGCTACTTCAAGGCCTTTGCAGCTCCGGCCGATGGGAGGACACTGAGTGTTTGTTAACTGAGATGGGTGTTAGGAAGATCTCTTCAGATTTGCACACCTATAATATATTAGTCGATGCATACTGCAAAGAAGGGAGGACAACATATGCAGAAGATGTGATTGAAATTATGATCCAGAAAGGTGTGCCTCCTGATTCAATCACATACAATGCACTGATGGATGGTTATTGTTTAACAGGCAAAATGGACAGGGCACTAGAGGTGTTGAATTACATGAGGAGTAATGAGATATGGCCAGACTGTTATAGCTATACCATTCTGATAAATGGCTATTGTAAGAGGCAGGAACTAGACAAAGCCATCAGTCTCCTCAGACAAATGTCTGCTGAAGGTCTGAAACCTGTAGTTGAAACCTACAATACACTGATGCATGGTCTCTTTCAGATGGGCAGACATAATGAGGTGGACAACCTTTTCCATGAAATGCTAAAAGAAGGTAATAAACCAAATATTGTGACATGTCGAATTTTGTTGGATGGCCTTTGCAAGAACCGATACATGGATGAAGCAATTTCCTTCTTTCGAGTGAATGAATGTAAAGGTATAGTTCATGATATTCAAATACATAATATCCTAATTGATGGTCTCTGCAAGAACAGAAAACTTGACGAGGCCAGAAATATTTTTGATAAGCTTGCTTCGAGTGGTCTGCAACCCAATGTCATGACACACAATATAATGATCAGAGGACTGTGTCAAGAAGGGTTATTTGAGGAAGCAAAGGAATTACTTTCTAAAATGGAAACAAGCATTTGTTTGCCTGATGATGTGACCTATAATAAGATCATCCGTGGAAGTCTTTTGAATAAAAGATATGAAGAAGCAGCGGCTCGTAAATTCTCAGAAGATGCATCCACCACATCCATGGTACTAGACCTATTATCTAAAGAACAGGACCCCTCCGTTCTTGCTTTCTGCAAATGGTTTTTGCAATAGGTACTGAAGTTTATGGTTCATTGTTATGTATTGTATTGTCATCTTTTAACTTCCTTAAGTTTTCTGCTGTAGTAATATGTTTTACTGAGCAAAGAATTACTCTAATTAGCAATGTAAGGGGTTGCATCAGTTTGTTAAGAGCTAATAGACAATATATTTGGGATGGTAAGACTATGTCTTCTATTTGTATTGAGTACGGTCTATGTTCAAGTTGTCATTCAGAATTGAAACTTTGCATCTCGATGCCTCTCATATACAGAAAAAGAAATCAGCATTTGAAAATAATAAAAGAAGCCTATGTATTCAGATAACTTTATTCTGGATATACTCTCTAGCCCATATTTTGGCTTTCACAAACAAGCTCATTTTTGATAACATATTGGCATTTTTCACCATGGTGAGAGGGTATCCATTTAACAGTAATAACAAGGTAACCACTAGATTGGTGACAGGTTAGGTCCAGTTATTGTAAGTTCATCACCATATTTGATTGATATTTACTGTTATTTCCTATGATTGTGGCAATTTGCTTCTCTTGCTCTACTTCATGCTGGTCTTGCCTATCACTGCGGAAAGTCAGCAGTTGCTGTTGGCCTCGTATTGTTGCTGAAGTCGGCATCTATTCGGATATCTAAGAATCTAAGGTTGTGTTCACTTGGAGTGAATGGAATGGGGGGAGAATGAAATGAATTTTGTACTCAAAAATGGTGTTGATCAAAGAAAATGTATACAATTTTCATTCCTTCAATCATTTCATCCCTACTATTTTAACTAAAATTCTATCCTACATGTTTTGGAAGGAATGCTCATTCCATCTCTACATCATATTTCTTTACAATCTTTATCACAAAAAAATTGAACTCATTCATATTTAGTCACTATTAGCTCATACTTTCTTCTTTCTCTACAAAATTTCTATATAATTTTTCATTCCATTCTCCCCTCATTCCATTCCATCCAAGTGAACACAGCCTAAGGGTGTGTGGGGATTGTCATATTGCAATGACATATTTAAAAAAAGGTTTTTGAGAGTCATAATATATTAAGGGACTCAAAACTGTTCCCAGCATTTCAATGAAGAAAAATGTTCTTGTGGTGATTACTAGTACGAAGTTCTTATAATGTATTTCCTCTCCAATTTATATCTTGGTCAAGAGAATGGAGGGATCCATTCCTTAACTCATTGGTGTATGATATAGACATTGCAAAATCAAACTCTGCTTGCACCCATCCCGCTTTAACGTGAAGACGTAAGATCACAATCTTCCTGCTTTGTTATGGCCCCTGCAGCTAAATGTGTATTCAGGTTAAATCTGAAGGCACTGGATGCCTCCCATGACAGTTGAACAGGAGCGTAATGTACAATGGCACTGAGTTACATTGAAGGTATGTCAAAACTTTTTTCTTTTGACAATTACATAGCCCAGTAGAAATAGTGTGTAGTGCAAAACTAATGAAAATGCGATTGATAAGTAAACAGAATGGAAGGCAAATTCAGTTTTCTTGTACTGAATTTTGGTTCTTATCATCATATACCAGAGTAATATGCGACAAAAGCAAATCATTTGATCCGTAAATATTTCTTAAATATCGGCTCTTGGAGTGTTTATCTCATCCTATCAATTTCCAGTGCAATATTATTACCGTATTGAAGCAATGACTGATATATCTTGACATTTAAATGCCATAATCGCTGAACTGACAGATCATTTCATAATCTGTGCACCACAATTCCGAATTAATTTACCCAGCTAATAGCGAATGTGCTATTGCTTGAAGAAATATCACAGACTTAAAAGCATATTTCATGTTTTTTAGAATAAAAAATTAAAGTTTAGTAGAAAAAACATGCACACATCAGCATATATAAAGCATTTCAAGTTCACTTATATAAGAAAATATTTCAAATTTAATGGAGTTTTTAATTGCTGACAAGGACAAGTAGTACAACAATACACAATTCACACAGTCTTCAGAAACAGCAACAACATAAAATGCAAACAACACTTTGTAGTTTGTAGTACCAAATTCTTCCAAATGCCAGCTTTGCTTTCCAGGCACATAGTCCTTACACCCTGCTCCCGAGTTTTAAGTAGGGAGGAAAGCAAGTGAAGAGGAAGTAAAATTATCTAACTTTCACTCCTATTCGTGCTCCCGAGTTTTTTAAAGGGACGAAAGCAAGTGAAAGTGAGTGCAAATATAGCATATTTTCACTCCAAAAGTGGGATGAAAGTGAAAGCAACTTGCTTTCACTTACATTCACTTGCTTTCCCTCCTAAAAAAAACTCGGGAGCAAGACCTTAGAGTCGCTAGCTGACCAGGATCTGCAGAGAGGAATATTTTTTGGATTGACGCGGACTTTCACTCCTCCTGAAACCAAATAATTGTTGCAAGGATCTACTGTAACAGTTTTAGGCCTTATGGATACATTTTTCAGCCGTTGCAACAGGTGAAATATGGTGTAGTGTGTATTTACAAGTACACACTTTACATTTAACTCTTTTAATTATTTCCATATAAAAGTGTAAATTGATTCTATGTATATTATTTTACTTATTGGTTTGAAACTCTTCAAATATTTTTTAATAAATAATTGTTAAATATTAACATATATTTATATTTTAATATTTAGATTACAAGTTAAATGTCAAATGTAAGGATATATCAAATTTAAACAAGTCAAAACTCGTTTCAAAATTTATTAGTTACAAATAAAATATGTTGTTATTATAGGTATGCAAAATTCATACTCAATTAGATCGACTAATCACGAAATTTAGATCAATTTAAAATGACATAATTCGAGTTGTCATTTTAAATTTTCAACTTTATGTTAGTATGATTAATGCTACGTATCCAAATCTTCTCGCAAAATTACGCAAATAAAATATTTTAATTGGATGGTTTATGTGCATACAAAAGTCATGTTATTAGAAAATTTTGAGAATAATTTTTGAGTATTTACTATTTTTCTACTAGTATTTAATGTGTTGGAAAAACACAAATCCAAGGTGTATTTAAACATTTCATTTGATGAAATCTAGAATTTAAATGAAATTGAAGTGTAAAAAATATTACAAACTCAATGAAAGATTTAATTGCCATGGAGTCGTGGATACACTTCTTGATAATAGAATCCGTGTATAAATATAACAGTTCACAATTCACACAAACTTGAGAAATAGCAGCAACATAAAATGAAAACAAACAAACAACGATAATTTGTTGCATGATCTTAACAAACAAAACATGAATGGACAATCAAAATGAACACTTCCAAGCCTGAACAAAGGCATGCACAATCACAATCTCCAACATATAATCAATTCAGAACAAAATCTTATTCCACACTAAATTATAACGAGTAGTAGGTGATTCTTCCGAATATACGGTACTAAATTATAACGAGTAGTAGGTGAAAGAAATTTGTGAGTCCTCGCTAACAAACTAGGACCGAGAGGAATAATTTTTGGATGTCTTTCTCCCCTCCTGCAGCAAATATAGCAAGTAGGAGGGTAAATACGAGGGAGGATGAAACGAATAAATAAACACAAGAGATGAAAGAGTATCACCGTGTAAAAAGACTGCGGAACCAACTATACAGAACTACAACTTACTGTTTGATAGTTGCTCCAATTATTCTATAGATACTTCTCTAATATACATGCCCTTGATGACTTCCGGATCATCTCCCAGCAAACTTGTTTCACCAGCGTACCACCCCCCACGTTGCATTAAGGCTGATCTATGACTCCAATTATACACGGAAGTAATACATTTTTCAGATAAAGAAGCAGTACGTGACCTTATGGGTTGTTTCGAGGTAATTGTTTGAAACATGCTCTTTGACATGTGGAAATCTCGCAGCTTCACATATCATTATGGCCAACTTTATAATATGATTAGCGGTTTCTCTCTCGTTCTCACCAAATGAGGACTTGGTGAGATACTCGACTGCTTCTGTGAAGGCTAGTCTGTTCAACTTCACTTCTGCCAAACGATCCTTCACAGCTTTGATTTCAGCATCTGCTCTAACACTCTGCATCATGAAATTAAAGACATTATACTTTTCTTTAAGCTCTTTATAGAACTTAGCCTGCTTCTCTTCGTTCACCGCTTTATGATATTGTTCTTTCAGTTTAGTTTTTTTTGAAAAAAAACCTTCCCGTGTTTCGTCATTGGTGGGGTTCGTTTCTGGTGGTCCATCAACTATATCAAAATTTTTTTTTAGCATTTTCTTCAGCTTGAACAGGGCTTCATGTTCCTCTCTCCAGTTTTCTGTTTCCTTTACCCCATCAGTATCCATTTTTCCAGCAGTCAAGCTACGCAAGATGGCGACTTTCTTCTTGAACACCTTTCCCCACAAAATTAGCGATTCTTGGGAGAAGGGTTTCCTATATAAAGTACAAAAATTGTTTACATAAAAATAAAGTAATCAAAATTTTGGTTAATAAAAAAACCGTGAGAGTACCATCACAGTTTAAGAACAAAACTCAAAGTAGTACCTCGGGCTGTCATGTATTTTCTGCAGCTTTTTAATTAGCTTTTCAGCAAGGATATGATCCGCTTGCGGCTTTTTTAAATGATTCAAAAAATCTCGCGCTGCTTTGTTGTCATCACCCTCAAGTTCTGTTTCTACATGCTCACGGGTAATTTCGTTTGGCACCATTTTTAACAACGTGCTAACTCTTTTGAAATCTCCATTTT
Source organism: Daucus carota subsp. sativus (assembly GCF_001625215.2). Taxonomy (NCBI): domain Eukaryota; kingdom Viridiplantae; phylum Streptophyta; class Magnoliopsida; order Apiales; family Apiaceae; genus Daucus; species Daucus carota. The sequence continues at coordinate 1,611,125 of NC_030389.2, forward strand.
CCTCCGGGTTTGAATGATACCTTTCTATATTCAATTTTAATTCCGTCAATTTTTCTTGGGCGTATTTTATGTTTCTCCCTTGTTCTCGCTTTGCTATTCCTTGAAAGTTATCCAATCTCTGTATCAAATTCTCATAAAGGTTTGACTCTCGCGCAGATTCATGAAATGACGGATCATATTTGCCAAACAAGTTAGTGTATGATGTACCCAGTGTAACCTTCTTTAGCGAGTCTGCAATACAAAAACAAAAAGTCCGGGATTAAAGAGATGAAAATCACGACGACACAAAATCAAATCTGAACGAAAACTGTACCCGGTGTCAGGAGCCTGACAGACGCAGCAACTTTCTTATGGTTTTTCCCATCTAGAACAATCCAGTTTTCAGCACTCACCTTTCCATCTTTTTCCTTATATTTACCCTTGTACCCGACTAAGTAGAGATTATTTTTCTTTATCAAAATGTCCAAATCGCGATCGTCATGCTTTAACCTTAATTGGAAAAGCCAATCCGCTTTCCCATTCTTATCCGTCAACTCATCTTTCTTATATGTTCGCCGAACTCTCTTCATGTCAGTGTCAGGGGCCTTACCTCCAAGGAGCTGTGACTCGAAACATTTTTCAATTTTCGGTTTCAAGTCTATATCAAGAAACTCTTCATGAAAGCCCACGTCATCAAGGCTTTTAAAATCTCTCTTTACATCACTTAGCGGAAATTTCTTAATTAAGCTTCCGATGAACTCTTCGTACTCATCTCCGTCTTCGTTATCAAGGTATAGAGTAAGCGGTTCAGATGAAAACTCATTGTGCTTAGTAGTATTTGCCATATAAGCTTAAAGAGTTAAAGATATTAGAGAACAAGTGAAGAAAGATGGTCTGTTTCTTCTCTTGATTAAACCAACACAATTTATTGTTTTTACAAAGCCATCTAGATCCTACACCCAGAGTCTGCAAAATACTAGTATTAAATTGTATGAAGCCTGTGTCATTTTTATTTTAATACAAACTAGTTTATACGTTCTTTCAATCTATTCGAAACTAATTGGAATGTCTTCCAATAATTTCGAAATGAAAAAAGAAGAAGGTAATTTTGAATTTTTTTTGCAATATATCTAACTAAAAAGTAATTTTTATTTTTGATATTTAAAATTCAGAAATTCAAGAAAATTAGAAAAATATAACGGAGCTATCTGAGACGCGCTACCTGATGAACACCTCGCTTCTAATTATATTGATTGACTAGTTGAGAAGCCGCGCGTTGCGGCGATCTATTGAAATTATATTAATCATTCAAAATTAATATTTGTAGAATAAAATAAATTTTATGATATAAACATCTCAATGCAATACAAATATTAATATGTAAAATTGGACTATAATTCATGAGTGAAAAAATGAAACTAAGTCAAACATGCACAGGTGTTTCCGGATTTATAAGCTGAAGCCACAAGGAGCTGAGAGGTAGATGTCATATAAGCTTGAAGATGTTAGAAATGAAGTGAAGGAAGATAGTTTGTTATTACAGGTCTTTCCGGATTCAACACCAGCAAGTCTGCAACTACTAATAAACTAAACTACAGAATGCCAGTTGATATTTAATATACAAAAGGTGATTGTGAAGTTTTGGCTTTTTGGTGTATGATTGATATTGGCTTATTAAACAAACCGGAGCCGGCGAAAACCAAGGCTTCAACAAACATAAACAAAAAAAGATGATGTGTTTCTCTTGGTTAACTAACACAATTTATAGTAGTTTTTACAAGCCATCTACATCCTACACCTGCAAGTCTGCAGAATACTAGTATAAAATTGTAGGAATCCTGTATCATTTTTATTTCAATACAAATTATAAGTAGTTGCCTTTGTTTTGGCTTGTGCAGTCACACACCCATATATTTATATTCGGGTTAGTTAGAAATTATATAAAATATTGGGAAAAAGTAATAAAATGATGGCGATTAATTAGTTTGTTAATCACAGTAGTCTATCATGGAAATGAAGATATTGATGGAGTATATGCCGATATAATATAAAAGTAGAGATTTCATTATAATCAACTATATATTATTAATTTATAATACAAATTAGACTGATATAGTTAATATTTAAAAGTGTATGAACAAACAAAACATGAACTGACAATTCAAACAAAATGCATGATCTGAACAAACAAAACATGAACAGACAATTCAAACAAACGGTACCGATAGATCCCAAACAAACGCATGCACAAATCAGTGATCAACATTGAATCACTCATAACACAATCTTATTCCATACTGAATTAAAACGAATAGTAGGAGATCCTTCCGAATATAGGGTAGCTTTGTTTTCGAGGCACATAGTCCATATAGTCGCTAACAGACCAGGATCTGCAGGGAGGAATATTTTTTGGATTGACTCAGACTTTCTCGCTTCCTGCAGCAAATACAGCAAGTAGCAGGGTTGATACTATTGCAAGCTTGATAAGAACATCTTGGGGTGACATTCTGAGATCACGAGACTAGCAATAGCTGACAATTGGAGCACAATTAGTAAAGTAACGTAGTTTTTTTTTTTGATGTAGCTGAGAATTTTATTTTGCTTTTTAATTATTATATACCCATTGTTAATTCTGAAACTCGGTGATTAATTACGATTAATCTTTGTTTCATATTTCGTCGAACTCATTAAATCTCCAATTATTCAATTAATCATCAGATCAATCTTCGATCAATCCAATTCATCTTCGATTAATCCTTATTAATCCCCATGTAGTCACCGATTAAGTCTAATTCTTGCTTTTTATAACCATGTATATATATCATATATATATATATATATGTTCACAAGAGATACTAATGATTTATGACGTCATTTGTTCTAGTATTTTTTTTATTTTTTTAGTAAAAGCACTTGCATTCATTAAATCATATCCAAACTCAGATCAAGGAACTAAGGTGGAGTGACATACCACTCCCCTTCGTCTGACATAGAATAGGCAGCTTTGGCAAGCCTATGAGCTACCGTATTCGCAGAACGATAAATAAAAACAACTAGCACTTGATTTACGTGCTTAACTAACTGAATACAATTCATCACAATGGTACCAAAGAAAGCTTCTCCCTGCCCACCATTACATGCAGCAGCTAGAGCAGATGATGATGTTAGAATATTATGTCAGCTTATTAGTATTTTCATTCATTTTCTTTTTCTCCACGGGTGCCGGAGAAGATGAATTAATTGTCACGGGGAAGTAAAAGGTTATGCTAGTAGAAGAGTCGCACTTCAGACAAATATTCTCGGTTGTATAGATCTTTGTGCTAGTCCATCAACAATTAAATCTCTGTTAATTAATAATTGATTAATAATAATATTGTAAAAATAATACTTTTTCCTGATTTCAATAAAATTACTATAACGAAGACAATACTTCTATAAAATAATAAAGTCGATGAATTATATTTTTCCTCTTCATCCCAGTATTATTTACTTTAAAGATCCACAACTTCTTATAAACATCCAAAGTGAGATGGTGCCCTCCTACACTTGAGGTTGAACAATGTGTTGATAAAACATGATTAACTAATAACACGTGAACTAGAGATTTGTGGTCCCAACATAATGTTGACAGTACATATTTAACTTCGATTGCCCTGACATTAATAATTTGTACGTGGTCCGAACATAATGTTTGTGAAAACCGATATGTGCTTAAAATTTCACCGGTGAATGATCACTACGAAAATGTAGTGCAATTCACACGGAGTCCTGAGAAACAGCAAAAACATAAAATGGAACCAACAATGATTTGTTGCATGATCAAAATAAACAAAACATGAACAGACAAACAGAATGAACAATTCCAATCCCAAACAAAAGCATGTAGAAATCACAATCAACATTGAATCAACTCAGAACACAATCTTAATTATTTCACACTGAATTAAAATGAGTAGTACTAAATTCTTCCAAATGCCAGCTTTGCTTTCCAAGCACATAATCCATAGAGTTGCTAGCAGACCAGGATCTGTAGAGAGGAAATTTTTTTGATTGACGCGGACTTTCTGGCCTCCTGCAGCAAATATAGCGAGTAGTATGGCAAAACAAGGGACGATGAAACGAATAAATAAACACAATAAATGAAGAGTTTCACGTTGTAGAAAGACTGCAGATCCAAATATTATACAGAGCTAGAACTTACTATTTGGTAGTTGCTCCAGTTACTCTTTGTCTCTCTTGTCTTTATCCATTTGCCTTATGACTGTCGGATTTTCTCCCAACAAACGTCTTTCAGCATCGTACCACCCCCCACGTTGCATTAAGGCCGATCTATCACCCCAATAATATATGGAAGTAATACAGTTTTCAGGCAAATTAGAATCAGTGTGGGTTTCCTTGTGGTAATAATTGCATGCAACATGCTCTGCGATAGATTGAAATCTCACAGCTTCACATATCATCAGGGCCAACTTTATAATATGTTTAGCGAATTTTCTATCTTCCTGATCCAATGAGGAGGCGGTGAGATAATTGACTGCTTTTATGAAGGCTCGTCTGTTCAACTTTACCTTTGCCAAACGATCCTTCACTCTTCTGATTTCATTGTCTACTTTAACACTTTGCTCTATGAATTTACGATGCTGTCGCTCAGGGTTATAATCCTCTCGCGGCTCTTTTAAATAATTCAAAAAATCTAGCGCTGCTTTGTCATCAGCACCTATAAGTTCTTTTACACGCTCAAGGGTAATATCTCTTGGCACCATAGCTAACAATGTGTCCACTCTTTTGATCAAGTCTTTATTATCTTTTCCCTTCAGCCTTTCAATTTGCTCTTTCATTGCCTTCAATTCTGTTACGGCGTCAGTTATTTTTCTTTCTTTGTCTCTCCCTTTTCGTGCTAGAACCATTTTCGACTTCTCTTCTTTCTCTGCACTCCGGTCTGCCTCTGGCTCAGAACCCTTAAAAGATGGATCAGATATGCCAAACAATGCACTGTATGATGTACTCAGTTTAACTTCCTTTAGCGGGTCCGCTACACAAAAACACAAAGTCCAAAATCAAAGAGATGAAAATCACGACGCAAAATTAAATCTGAACGAAAACTGGATATGACTTACTCGATGGCGGAAACTTCTGGAAAGACTTAACAACTTCGCGATGATTTTTCCCAGTTAGAACAATCCAGTAATCAGCTTGCTCCGTTTCAGCATTCACCGCTCCGTCTTCTTCTTTTTCTTTATATTTACCCTTGTACCCGACTAAGTAGAGATTATTTTTCTTTATCAAAATGTCCAAATTGCGACATTCATGCTTTAACCTTACTTTGAGAAGCCAATTCTTATCCTTCAACTCCTCTATACTACAGGTTCGTCGAACGCTTTCCTTTTGGCGAGTGCTTGCAGCATTTCCAGGAATTCCCGGAAAACATTTTTCAATTTTGGATTTCAACTCTTTATCAGCGCTCTCTTTATCAAAGTTTCGAAGTTCTTTCTCTACATCACATGGCGGAAATTCCTTAATTAAGCTTTTGATGAACTTTTCGTACTCATCTTTTTCATTTTTATCAAGGTTTAGAGTAAGCGGTTCATCAGATGAAACCGCAGTGGGCTGAGAGGTAGATGTCATATAAGCTTGAAGATGTTAGCAATAAAGTGAAGGGAGATAGTTTGTTATTACAGGTCTTTCCGGATTTAACAACTGCAAGTCTTCAACTACTGATAAACTTAATATATAGAATGCCAGTTGATATTTCATATACAAAAGGTGACTCTGAAGTTTTGGCTTTTTTGTTAATAAACGAGGAAAAGATGGTGTGATCGAGATTGGCTTATTATTAGTTACTAAATAAACCGGAGCCGGGGAAACCAAGGCTTCAACAAACATGAACAAATGAATACTAGTATAAAATTGTAGGAATCCTGTATCATTTTTATTTCAATACAAATTATAAGTAGTTGCCTTTGTTTTGGGGTGCGCGGGCTGTTCATACTGTCACACACCCATGTAATTTATATTTGGGTTAGTTAGAAATTATATAAAATATTGGAAAAAAGTAATAAAATGATGGCCATTGATTATTTTGTTAATCACAGAAGTCTGTCATGGAAATGAAGATATTGATGGAGTATGCGGATATAATATAAAAGCAGAGATTTTATTATAATCAACTATTATCAATTATAATACAAATGAGACTTATATAGTTAATATTTAGAAAATAATAACAAAAATTGTGAAATAATATTTTCTCAACCAAATCTCATATATAAGTTTCAAAAATAAAAATAGTCAATAAAAAAATTACATTTTCCGATTTCTCATATTATGGTCCTTAAATCGAAAATCGGTACGAAAAAGCGTTTCTAACTTATAAGCTGACAAGCCGCGCAAAATACCAAATATATTTTCAAAATGCGGTCATGTTTTAATTAGTTAAAGTTATACTATCGACATTGGCTCATTGCAATTTTGAAACCATTCTTTTTGCAGCGGAAAACATTGTGAACACTCGGTATCCAAGTTAGGCAAAATGTTCGACGTACTAGCCTGCAAGGTTTGTATGCTAAACTTGCATGTTCTCCAGGTGTAAGTATTCACTTATTACGCATTTAGAGGAGGCATTATTAGTATAAACTGAACACCTATGCAAGCAAGTTGGACTCATAGTTGCCATGGACTAAGCACTACCCAAAATGAGATCTTTGCCCTTTGTTTTCAGCTAATAACTACTTAGTTATAGCAGAACCAGTGGATGCAGTACGGTGTTCCATGTTACTTATACACAAAAAGGAGTATATATAGCATGTGTTTATATGTATATTAATATTATCATGTATATAATGTGGCAATAAATAACTGTTTCATCAGTGAATACAAGTTCATCGAGGAAATCCTGGATGAGGTTCAAATTTAAAATTTATTTACCTAGATTGAGTTTAACAAGTTATGTCAGGGTACAAGGTAAAACTGATTAGAAGGCTTATAGATTAGGAAGCAAAAGCCAATTTAGACCTTTATAAAATACTTCCTTGACAACAACAAAAAAATATATAGTTTGGGAAACGTACCTTCCTCGATTATAATTTAAATGCCCCATGTCTCCATTATGAATTATTCTTACCCGTGTATACGAATAAGTCAAAAATAAAATAAAATTAATCAATCCAAAATACCTTTTCCTTGCACTAAATTACATTTTACATTCTAAACTTTTAATGGATATTTATTTTTATTAAATTAGTATTTGCCGAAGCAACTTTTTTATAAGGGAAGAATTGAAGAGAAAGTGCAAGTTTTGCTTTGTGCTCTCAGTCTTTTCCGTTGCTTGACATGGGAAAAGATTAACATATTGATTCCTTATCCATGGAATTAATATTTTAATGTGTAATGTAATCTTCTATATATGGTTGTTTATGTTCAAAAGAACCAGTATCCCTGTTAAATCCTCAAATCATATGTGGGTATGTTATTTAGTTGAGATCGAGTGATAAGAGTGGCCATATGCGTGTCAACCATAAAAATCAACCAGTTGCAGTAAGATTCAGCAGCCCCTACGAAATTAAAACTAATATGATAAATAGAAGTTAATATTATAATAATAACGCTATTGCTTACGTTATTGTTGACAGAACCGAGGCCATTGTGTTTATGCCTAAAATTCTTTGTCGAGAATATTTGATTATTTCCTTACATTAGTTCAGGTACAACCAAATCTAATGTCTTCAATGTGCCTTCTTCGGGGATACTACCTACTGGACACTCAAAACAGTCAATTCAATGCGGCAGATATATATAGGTGAGACAAGCACTGCAGGTAACTTCTAATGCCCTTGATATATTTTAGCATTTATAAAACAGGCCATTGTGTTTGCGTTAATTCACATGGGCAAGATTAATGTTTGTGGCAGTAGAACACTATACGTTTTAGAGTAATTGACACTTTGCAACTATACGTTTTAGAGTAATTGACACTTTGCAACCCACAAGTTTAAGCGGTTTTTGATTTGGTCTCAAATAAATTTTTTTGTCAATATACACCATAATGTTTAAAAAGCGCTTCAATATGCACCCTTTTGACTATTTTCCGTCAAGTTGACTGTTACAATTAACGGCTGCAGGGGTAAAATAGTAATTATGTAGACTTTCCTCTTCTATTTTTTCCATACAAAATTATTATTTTACCCTTGCAGCCGTTAATCTTAACAGTCAACTTGACGGAAATAGTTAAAAGGGTGTATATTGAAACGCTTTTTAAACATTATGATGCATATTGATAAGAAATTTTGTTTGGGACCAAATCGAAAAAACGCTTAAACTTATGGGGCGTAAAGTGTCAATTACTCTATGTTTTATTTGATACATGAGGCACCCAACATGGAAATAGTATCATGTATTATAATAGCGACACCGGGATATTATATATACATAGTGAAAAAGGGGAATGGCGAAAAAAGTTGTGCAGCAACTTTGACTCTTGTGCCTAAATTGCATTTTAATTTTAAAGGCACTCCAACTGACACTCATTGGGGTCTCTAAGAAAATTCAAACAATATTGATGGTTGAAAGATTAAAATATCCATTTAACACAATTCGAAAATATAGAAAAATAGGGGTGTTTAATTAGCATCTTGGGAAAAAAATGGAATTCTAGCTAATATTATGCGATGCATGTGCCATGCCGTGTCTTGTATTATATTATGCACAGTATTCTTTCTTTCTTTTTTTTGCTAAACTATGCACAGTATTCTTAATAAACCAGTTGTACAATTGAAAATAAAATATAGGTTGTTGAGCAACTTCCCAGCAAAGGATTTACCTAATATAATGCATTCTGTATTGCATAACGGTGACTTTTGACAGAGGGGACTTCGCAAGGGGATTTCTCATCTGGAGGTTCAAGCTTGAAAGAAGTTCCTGCCATTAATCAAGCAGATGGAGGAACAACCGCTCCAAGTATGTTTTTCAGGTAACTGGACAAGTATATCATAACATTGGATCTTTGATACCACCTGATGGACGGACCCCGAAATTTACACAATTATGTATGATGGATGTGACTATGTGAGGCAAATGAGCATGATGCATTAACGGAAAGTAGTTTCTTGAAATCACATTTCGCTTGACATTGGATAAATTGATGGAAAGAAGAACGATGAGCGTATTTGCTGCATGTATACAAGTTAATTTTATTGCTTACCAAAGTAAAAATTTAAAAGTTTAGAATTTCTTGGTTTATAAACCGCGCAAGTTTATGATCAAGGAAAAAATGTTTTTTTATTACTCTATGTCGCGAAGCTTTTGTTATAGATATACTACGTCTCCTGATGTTAAGAAGTTGGTAAAAAAAAGTTTGTCCCCCCTTATGCATTACTCTCTGCATCCGCCACTGTGAGCATCGGATTAATTTTACAGGGAAAAGGGGGGAGAGGGAAAAGGGGGGAGATTGATAGGCTGATTATTACAACTCTCGATAGCATGCTCAGTCGTAACAATGTGCTAGTGGGAATATTCAGCCAAATAAGACAACAATTTAAAAATGTGGTAGCTATTCCTGTACGCTTGAAATTGAGAGACGCACAACTGAGGCCGTTTTCATAGTAATCAGACTCAAGATGATTATGAAATTGAGCATATTCATGTTGAATGCATTTGAATTCGCAGGTCTTGCCATAGATATCGACTTTTGCACAGTCATTCAGAATAAAGCAGTTGGATTGCAGCATATTAGTGATGAGCTGCATATATCCCTGTTATATGTCCTTGCAATATCCCCTTCTATTCTCGTTCGGTTTTTCCGAATAACTTTATTTATATAAAAAAAGGTTAAACAACAATCCGTCGATTTCATGATACAACGTTTCGAATTAGCGTCTTGGGTCTTGCACGGGCTTTTATACTAGTTTATACTTATTGCATGACCAACTCATCTCCCTCCAATAATTATAAAAATAATATATTACTTTTAAGATATAGCTAACAATTATAACTAATTGTATTGGAGGAAAAACGTTAACGGCACAGATTTATGCATATTTAATGGAAGTTGTACACACTATTTTCGCGGGTTAATATAATGGGGTGCGATTTGAATTATTCATAGTTGTTGTAAAAAAATCGTTTTTGAACGAAAAATAATGGGATATGATATCAATTACCTCTAATGTGTTTCTCTTGGTTAAACTAAATCAGTTTATAGTTCTTACAAGTCATCTTTATTTAACTGGAATTTTAATGAATTAATAATAATTTTTAAATTTTAAAAGATTGTTTATGATTTTAATTATTCAATAAATTTATATTAATTTATAAATTTAATAAATTATATCTTACTTTTATATTTCTACAAATTTCTGATAAAATGTCATAAAAATTATAAATAATAACTGAGATAACGCAACTCCTACCAATGATGAGGCCGTTAATGTTAGTGTTCGAACCTAACAGGGGGAACACAACACTATCATATGTGTTCAACCTTGTTAATATCAACCGCACAATGACATGTTACTCCGTCGCTCATTCTTATACAACTTTTTTCATTACTTGTCGCGTATTTTATGGATTTTATATAATATAGTTCAATAATTTATTACTATATTTTTTGTTTATATATGAATTAAAACATAAATATTATTTTTTATTAGAAAAAAATTTAAAATTGATTAATAAAAATATAAAAAATTCTTAGAATACGTATCAAGCCCTTCGAGTCAACGTATACAACTCAATGGTAAGTGTTCCACTCTTGCACATTAAAATGTATGCAAAAAGTCAAGCGTCATATAATAAAAGAGAGAGAGAGTATATTTCACACCAAAGTCTTCAAAAAAGCATCAACATGAAATGGAAACAATCAAACAATGATTTATTGCATGATATGAACAAACAGAACATCTAACACGCAATTCAAACAAAAACACGCACAAATCACGGTGATCAACATTGAATCAACTCAGAACACAATCTTATTCCACAGTGAATTAAAACGAGTGGCAGGAGATTCTTCCAAATATATGTTAGCTTTATTTTCGAGGCACATAGTCCATGTAGTCGCTAACAGACCAGGATCTGCAGAGAGGAATATTTTTTAGTCAGATTTCCTCGTCTCTTGCAGCAAATACAGCAAATAGCAGGGTAATTACGAGGGAGGATGATAAGAATGAAGATTATCAAAATTATACACAACTAGAACTTACTGTTTGATAGGTACTCCAGTAGTTACTATTTAATTGCTTCTTCGTCATCCATGTCTTTGAAAACTGACGGATCTTCTCCCTTCATAGGTGTTTCACCAGCATACACCCACCCACGTTGTCTAAAGGCCGATCTACTACTCCAATTATACACGGAAGTAATACAATTTGCACACAGAATAGCAGTGCCATGGGTTTCATCATGGGTTTCATCCATGTGGTAATTGTTTGCAACGTGCTTCTTAATATTTGGAAATCACCGTTTTGTGGAATTCAATGTGGAATCACCGTACTCGTTTTAATTCAGTGTGGAATAAGATTGTGTTCTGAGTTGATTCAATGTTGATCACCGTGATGTGTGCGTGTGTTTGTTTGGGATTGGAACCGTTTGTTTGAATTGCGTGTTAGATGTTTTGTTTGTTCATATCATGCAATAAATCATTGTTTGATTTTTTTTTTGAAACAAAGGTGTTAATCTAATAATAAAAGGTCATACGGCATCTACACCAATGATCGAGTCGAACAAACAGTAAATTGCAATCGCCTGATCTCACAATGAGACAGTTAAACGATATTTTGAAGAAAATGTATGTACAAATACAAGTACCCGCTTCATGCATTCTCGTTGAATTATGATCTACTTATAAGCTAACTCTAACACACACATGTAGTCGGGTTATTCTAGATGGTTAATTATAATAGGGTTCACTGCTTATAAGCTAAATCAAACGGGCACATATAGTCGGGTTATTCTTTAATTATAATATAGTCGGGGTGTCTTAATTTTAGAGTCTGAGGCTAACGCTTATCTGCACAATCCACACAGAGTCTTGGGAAACAGCAACAACATAAAAATGGAAACAACAATGATTTGCTGCTAAACAAACAAATACAATCAAAATAGACAATTCCAATCCCAAACGAAGACACACACAACTCACAATCCCAAACAAAGACATGCACAAATCAACTCTTAACACAATCCTATTCCACACCAAATTAAAATGTGATCGAGTCCTCCGTCTCCAAACATATACAATTGAATAAAACGGATTAAGTATTATATATTTACTACTGAACCTCAAATAGATGAAAATTTAAAACATGAATTTTAAAGCTTTCCATTTAAAGAGTAAAGCTAATCCAAGTAACAATGACCGAGCATTTACTCGTCTACCGTCAGCTCTTCATTTAAATTGGTAAGGCTGCATTGGTATAGGGGCCGTTTGGGTGAGTTTAAAATAAGTGCTACTTGCTTAAAATAAAAAAGTGAAGTAGAAGTTAGAAACATGTAAAGACTTATAAGTGATTAAAGTGTTTGGGAAAGAAGTAGAAGTCCTGAAACAAAAGTTAGCATTCCTAGCATATAAGTGCTTCTTGACTTATTACACAAATGGTACAAATCTAACTTATAAACCCAGAGATTGGGCTTTTAAACGCTCGCCAAACACCCACATAGTCTAGCCGACATGCATATGTATCAGCATATACGAAGTATCTCAAATTTGTGATTAGTTTTGAGATTTTGAAATATGATTAAATAATATGTTTAGATATAAAAAAAAAGGTTGGATCTAAATTTCATTTCAAATTCAGGACTTTTAAATGTTACACTACACCAATTCTGGCCATTTACGACGGATATCTTACGACGGAATAAGCGGAGCGCAAAACTTACGACGGAACACAAACATTCGTCGTATTTTCTCGTCAATACTTACGACGTACCAACCTTCCATCGTATGTTTTGCTAGAATTCAGCCGCGCCCTAATAAAAAAATAATAAATTTTTTCCCGCGAAAAAACCGTCGAAATTTAACCGTCGTAAGTTAACATATCTACCTAAATAAAGACAAAAAATAAATGAAAATAAAGTATTTTCTTTTCCGTCGTAAATACGCCGTCGTAAGTTCATATAATTATATAATTATATCTATTTTAAAAATGAAAAATAAATGGAAATTATAAATTTTAATTTTTCGTCGTAAATTAACCGTCGTAAGTTAACATATCTACCTGATTAAAGAAGCAAAATAAATTAAAATAAAGTGATTTTCTTTTCCGTCGTAAATAAGCCGTCGTAAGTTCATATATTTATATAATTATATCTGTTTTAAAAAAGGAAAATAAATAAGAATTATAAATTTCAATTTTTCGTCGTAATTTAACCGTCGTAAGTTAACATATCTACCTAATTAAAGAAAAAAATAAATGAAATTAAAGTGATTTTTGTTTCTGTCGTAAGTTAACATATCTACCTAATTAAAGACAAAAAATAAATGAAAATAAAATGAATTTTTTTCCGTCGTAATTACGCCGTCGTAAATTTACCTAACGCATTAACTCCCACCTTCCCACATTGAAATCAAACGGCAGGATATTCATTTTTTAAACAGAACTTACGACGGATACGATAATTCCGTCGTAACTTACCATATATCCCTCAGAAGCTACTGCCTCTTTCTCCCCAACATCATTTCTATATGCTCCTAACCAAAACCAAAAAATATGCTCATGATCAAATAAATGTGATATAACAAATTACACTCAACACTTGCATCAATCATTCTTGTAAGTATTTATTTTCTATCTTTCCATTTAAATTGTAGAAATTTTGATCTTCCATATTTTATTTTGATTAATATAATTTTTCAATATTTGTATGTGGGCTTGTGTGCATATTTATAATTGAAATTTTGTTATTTATTATTTATAGATGTCTCCGGATCGTAGTTGGATCACTATGCGAATAAAACCCGGTGGATATGGTTTTACGGATGAATATAATGAGGGGGTTAAATATTTTTTGGCATTTGCGCGAAGCAATTCTAGTAAGCCGAATGATCCGAATCTTTTGATTAATTGTCCTTGCAATACATGTCGGAATGCATTATACCAACTCATTCCCGATGTCGAGTTCCATTTATTTGCAACCGGTTTTCTTGAGAGTTATACTATATGGTGCTTTCATGGGGAAGCTAGTGCGTCAAGAAATGAACAAATGGATGATCGCGAACCTTTTTCCGTCGTAAGTATGTAGGACCCACGATGTAAATACGACGGATTTATCCGTCATATATTATGGTCTAACAAAATTGAGCAGTGGGGTCCACATGGCTGATCTTACGACGGAAGTGATAACTTGTGACACAATTTAAACTACCGACCAATTTTTTAACTTCAGACGCCAGCAAAAACGACGGAAACTTTCCGTCGTAAATGGTACTATTTACGACGAAATAGGCGGAAAAAATCTGTCGTAATTGGCCAATATTGGTGTAGTGTTAGTATAAAATTGAAAATTTGAAATGACACATAAAAATCATATATTGAAATCCAAATTTTAAAAAGAAATATATTTTTCCAAACACAATCATATATAAACACAAATATTTCAAATTGAATCGCTGGCATGGACAAGTAATACAACAGTACACAATTCACACAAAGTCTTCAACCAAAGATTTACTTGATGACATGAACAAGTAATTGAACAATACACAATCCACACAAACTAAGACGTCAAAGAGAGCAGCAGTATAAAATGGACACAATCAAACAACAATGATTTGTTGCATGATCTGAACAAACAAAACATCAACACAAAATTCAAATAAACAGTTCTAATCCTAAAAAGACGCATGCACAAATCACAATCTCCAACAATGAATCGACTCAGAACACAATCTTATTCCACACTGAATTAAAATGAATAGTAGGTATTCTTCGAAATATATGGTAGCTTTGTTTTCGAGGCACATAGTATATATAGTCGCTAATAGACCCGGATATGCAGAGAGGAGTATTTTTGGATTGACGCAGATTTTCTTGCCACCTGCAGCAAATACAACAAGTAGCAGGGTAAACACGAGGGAGGATGAAACGAATAAATAAACACAAGAAATGAAGAGTATCACCGTGAGAAAGACTGTGGAACCAATTATGCACAACTAGAACTTACTGTTTGATAGTTGTTCCAGTTATGTACAAATTCTGTATGCCTAGCACTCATATTCTTTTTCATCCATATCCCTGATGACTGCCGGATCATCTCCCAGAAGAATTGTTTCACGAGCGTACACCCCCCCACGTTGCATTAAGGCCGATCTATGACTCCAACTATATATGGAAGTAATACATTCTTCAGATAAAAAAGTAGTGACCTCATGGGTTGTTTCGTGGTAATTCTTTGCAACATGCTTTTTGATATCTGGAAATCTCGCAGCTTCACATATCATTATGGCCAACTTTATAATATGTTCAGCGGTGTCGCTCTCGTTCTCACCAAATGAGTCCTCGGTCGTCAGATGCTCGACTGCTTCTGTGAAGGCTTCTCTGTTCAAATTCACTGTTGCCAAACGATCCTTCACATCTTTGATTTCAGCATCTGCTCTAACTCTCTTCATCATCAATTTAAAGACATCAGACATTTCTTTAAGTTCTTTATGGAACTTAACCACCTTAGCCTTATCCTCTGTGTTCACCGCTTTATATCGGCCTTTCAGTGTAGCTTTTTCTGAAAGAAAAACTTCCTGTATTCCGTCATCGGTGGGGTTCGTTTCTTGTGTTCCATCATCTATATTAAATTTATTTTTTAGCATTCTTTTCAGCTTGATCAGGGCTTCATGTTCCTCTCTCCAGTCCTCTACCGTATATCCTTTCGTTCTCTTTCCCCAAACTATTGTATCCTTTTTTTCAGCAGTCAAGCTACCCAAGATGACGACTATCTTGTTGAACACCTTTCCCCACAAAATTATTGATCTTTGATTCCTATAAAAAGTACAAAAATTGTTTACATAAAAATAAAGTAATCAAAATTTTAATTAAAAAAAAAAAACCGAGAGAGTACCATCACAGTTTAAGAACAAAACTAAAAGCAGTACCTCTGGTTTTCACTTGCCTCAGCTTCGTTCGGCGCCTGCCCCTGTTGATTATTATTTTCATATTCTTTCTTCAGCTTTTCTATTAGCTTTCCCAAAAGGATATGATCCTCTTGCGGCTTTTTTACATGATTCAAAAAATCTCGCGCTGCCTTGTCATCACCCTCAAGTTCTTCTTCTAAACACTCACGAGTAATATCTTCTGTCACCATTTTTAACAAGCTGTTAACTCTTTTGTAATCTTCAGTCTCCTCCGGGTTTTCATATTTTTTATAATGGCTTTCAATATTCGATTTTATTTTCTTCAATTTCTTGGTGGCGTAATTTATTTTTCTATGTTCTTCTCGCTTTGCTAGTCCTTTGAAGCCTCCCAACTTCTTTATCAAATTTTCATACAGTTCTGACTCTGGCACAGAATCATAAAATGACGGAACAGATTTACCAAACAATGCAGTGTATGATGTACCCAGTTTAACCTTCTTTAGCGAGTCTGCAATACAAAAACAAAAAGTCCAAAATTAAAGAGATGAAAATCACGACGCAAAATCAAATCTGAGCCAAAACTGTGTATGACTTACTCGGTGTCAGGAAGTTGCTGACAGACTCAGCAACTTGGAGATGGTTTTTCCCATCTAGAACAATCCAGCAGTTTTCAGCACTCACTGTTCCATTTTCTTGTTTATAATTACCCTTGTACCCGACTAAGTAGAGATTATTTTTCTTTATCAAAATCTCCAAATCACGATCGCCATGCTTTAACCTTAACTGGAAAAGCCAATTCTCATTCTTCAATTCCTCTCCCTTAAATGTTCGTCGAGCGCTGTCCCCACATTCCCTTGCATCAGTGTAATGACGAAACGTTGGCTTGAAACAATTATTAATTTTCCGTCCCAACTCTTCATCAAAGCACTTGTCATCATCAACTCTTTCAGGATCTTTTTTTATATAACATTCTGGAAATTTCTCAATTAAGCTTTGGATGAACTTTTCGTACTCAGCTTTTTCTATGTTATCAAGGTTTAGAGTAAGCGGTTCATCAAATGAAGCCGCAGTGGGCTGAGAGGTCGATGTCATATAAGCTTGAAGAGATGTTAGAAACGAAGTGAGGGAAGATAGTTTGTTATTACAGGTCTTTCGGGATTCAACACCAGCAAATCTGCAACTACTAATAAACTAAACTATAGAATGCCAGTTGATATTTAATATACTAAAGGTGATTGTGAAGTTTTGGCTTTTTGGTGTATGATTGATATTGGATTATTAAACAAACCGGAGCCGGCGAAACCAAGGCTTTAACAAACATAAACAAAAAAAGATGATGTGTTTCTCTTGGTTAACTAACATAATTTATAGTTTTTACAAGCCATCTAGATCCTATACCTGCAAGTCTGCAGAATACTACAACTTACTGTTTGGTAATTGCTCCAATTACTCTAAATCTGATTTTTGTTTTTTCGTTTCCTGGTTGACTGCCGGATCTTCTCAAATCAAAATTATTTCACCAGCATACACCCCCCACGTTGCATTAAGGCCGATCTATAACTCCAATTATACACGGAAGTAATACATTCTTCAGACAAAGAAGCAGTGACATCATGGGTTGTTTTGTGGTAATTGTTTGCAACATGCTTTTTGATATCTGGAGATCTCGCAACTTCACATATCATCAGAGCCAACTTTATAATATGATTAGCGATTTGTCCCTCGTCCTCACCAAATCATTCATGAGGACTTGGTGAGATAGTCGACTGCTTCTGTGAATTAGACTAGTCTGTTCAACTTCACATGTGCCATAAGTTCCTTCACTCTTATGATTCCAGCATCTACTTTAACACTCTGCATCATGAATTCCAAGACTGCATACATTTCTTTAAGCTCTTTGTAGAACTTAGCCTGATCCTCTTTCTTCACCGCTTTATATAGAGATCTTTCAGTGTGTTTTTTTTTTGACAATAAATCTTCCAATATTTCCTCATGGGTGGTGGCCCTCGTTTTTGGTATTTTACTAGTCCCATTTTTTTTTTTTGAGCATTCTTATCAGCTTAATCACACATTAAGTTCCTTTTTCAGGTCTGCTACACTTTTTTTACTCATTTTCTCTTCCCAATATGCTGTATTCATTTTTCCAGTAGTCAAGCTACCCAAGATGAAGACTATCTTCTTCACACCTCTCCCCACAAAATAAGCGATTCTTGGGACAATGGGTTTCTTATATAAACTAGTTTACAGAAAAATAAAGTAATCAAAATTTTAATTAATTAATAAACCGAGAGAGTACATTCACAGTTTAAGAACAAAACTCAAAGGAGTACCTCTGGTTTTCGCATGCCTCTGCTTCGTTGGGCACCTGCCCTTGTTGATTATATTTATCATCTTTTTTCTGCAGCTCTTGTATTAGCTTTCCCACACGGATATGATCCTCTCGCGGCTTTTTTAAATGATTCAAAAAATCTCGCGCTGCTTTGTTGTCATCACCCTCAAGTTCTTCTACACGCTCACGGATAATATTTATTGGCACCATATCTAACAAGCTGTTAACTCTTTTGGAATCATCAATTACCTTCAGGCTTCCATATATTTTTATTCTCCTTTCACACTGCTCACTGTTTTCTTCCTTTCGTGTTTCAATATTCAATTTTATATCCCCCAATTTTGATTTGGCGTATTTTATGTTTCTCTCTTCTTCTCACTCTACTCGTGCTTTAAACTTTTTCAACTTGTCTTTCATCTTTTAATACAGGTCTGACTTTGGCGCATAATTGTTAAATGACGGATCAGATTTCCCAAACAATGCACTATATGATGTACTCAGTTTAACTGCCTTTAGCGAGTCTGCAATACAAAAACAAAAGGCCAAAATTAAAGAGATGAAAATCAAAACTAAACCAAAACTGGATACGACTTACTCGATGGCAGGAACTTCCTGACAGACTCAGCAACTTAACAATGATTTTTCCCTTTTAGAACAATCCATAGTTCAGCACTCACCGTTCCATCGTCTATTCGTCTTCTTTATATTTACCCTGTGCCCGACTAAGTAGAGATTATTTTTCTTTATCAAAATGTCCAAATCGTGATCCCATGCTTTAACCTTACTTGGAAAAGTGAAAACCCAATTTTTTTCTGCAACTCCTTTGGTTTATAGGTTCGTGAAACGCTTTTCTTGTCAGTGGCCTCACCTTCCATGCTTGCAGCAGTTTTATCAAACATGTCCAGGAAACATTTTTCAATTTTTAGTTTTAACTCTTCATCAAGGCTTCGAAGAGATTTCGCTACAGAACATTCCGGAAATTTCTTAATTAAGCTTTCGATGAACTCTTCGTACTCAGTTTTGTATTAAAGAATTGGATTATAAGTGAAAAGTTAATTTGTATTTATAAGTTATTAAAAGTGTTTGGGTACCGTGACTTATAAGTCAAGTATTTCTATTAGAAGAAGCTGCAACCTAAAAAAAAAAAAAGCTAGCTTTCCTTTCTTTTTTTTTGGGCTTCTTTAGCCTCAGTATAAGCGCTTCTATTAATGTGCCAAACAGTCTCATTTAATCAGAAGCTTGCTTCTATATAGAAAAAGCCTAGAAGCCAGCTAGCCAAACACCCACAGTTTGTCATTACAGGTCTTTCCGGATTCAACACCTGCAAGTCTGCAACTACTAATAAACTAATACTCCCTCTGTCCCCCTAGGTAGTTTACCTTCGGGGACGAGAGTTTGACACACATTCTAATACTCCTAGAAAACATAGTTCCATAACTTATTTTTAATCTTTTTTCTTTTGAACAAAAATTTTATGTTTGAATTTTTAAACACAAAGAGAAAATCTCAAAAATAAGTTAAATACTATGTTATATAAGAACCTTAAAATGCGTGTCAAGCAGTGCAAAAAACTATAAAGAAATGAGAGGGACGGAGGAAATATATAGAATGCCAGTTGGTATTTAATATATAGTATGATTGAGATTGTGTGCCCATGGGCACACCATAGAAAAACCGTATTACAAAAACCGGAGCCCGGGAAACTAAGGCTTCAACAAAAATAAACAAATGAATAAAGATAATGGTAAGTTGTTTTGGTTCACACACGTACATAGTCGGGTTATTCTCGACTGTTAATTATAATATAGTCAGGTTGTCTTAATTTTAGGGTTCGAGGCAAACGCTGGTTTGCACAATCCACACATATATAGTCTTGAGAAACAACAACATAAAATGGAAACAACAATGGTTTGCTGCATGAGCTAAACAGACAACACATGAACATATAATCAAAAAGACAATTCCAATCCCAAACAAAGATATGCACAAATCACAATCCCAAACAAAGACCTGACAAATCAACTCAGAAGACAATCTTATTCCACACTGAATCAAAAGTAGTATGAGATTCTTCTGCATGCCATCTTTGCTTTCCAGACAAGTAGTCCATAGAGTCGGGTTGTCTCAATTTTAGGGTCTGAGGCTAACGCTGTTAATTATAACTCTTTACCTAATCCCTTCCACTCTCTTGCTCTGCTAACTGTAACCGCCTTCATTAAATCTTCCAACCCGAAATCTCTTTCACCCTTGTAACTCCACCCACGTACCATTACGCCTGATATATCACTCCACATATTTATCAGAGCAACATTTTTATCACTCAATTTAGAGCCTAATTCAAGTGTGTAACTGCGTTTAATGTGCTCTGCAATTGGTTCAAATCTCGTAGCTTCACATATCATCACCACTAAATGAGTAATATGTTTAGCGAAATCTTTTTGATCATCCTCATCAAATGGATACTGAGTGAGATGCTCAAATGCGCGTACTAAGGCATGTCTGTTCAATTCAAATTCTTTGATCTTTTCATTTTGTACCCTGCAGCTGGCACCAATTCCAAGAGCCTTCATCTGATTTTCCAAGACGTGTCTAATCTTTTCCAGCTTTTCATAGAAGTCATACAGATCTGTAGCCATCATCACTTCCCTATATGAATCTATGATGCCCCTATCTAATTTGGCGGCTTTATCCGTTTCCAGCAGCTGACCACATTCCTCTTCCAACTCTTCCGTAAGTATCTTTTTAATCTCTCCAGTAGAACCATCTTCCTGGGGAATTACTTTTTCAAGTAATTTTATCAGCCTAATCTTTTCAGGGAGATCTTTTTTTAGCTCTTCTTCTGTTTTCCCTTCCCTTTTCCTCTTCTTCTTTTCTTTCTCCTTCCTTTTTAGCATATCTTTGTTTGTCTCTCCGGTTTTCGTTTCTATTATTATTTCATAACCCAAGGAACTTAAGATTTTGACTGCCTCTCGGATCTCCGTTTCCCATGGAATGAGCGATTGATTGAAGTCACTAAAAAGAATATTTGCATAAAAGAAAGTAAAAATAATTCTCACCTCATGTGTGATTCTGTAGTAGTAATTAGTTCTTTAAAATGAACTATAAAGCATCTGTATAAATATGTAAACTTGCCTTTCTTGTTTTTCCTCATCTGTTCCATTCTGCCTTTGGCTGAGAAAAAGCTTATGTTTCACTTCCAGCATTTTTACAAGCTTTTCCATGGCATCCCTATCTGATATCCCTCTTAGCTTTTGAAATCTCTGTCGCCAAAATTTCTTAAACTCTTCGGCCTTTTTGTCACCCGCAGGTTCACTCGTCTCCAAGGAATAATTTCTTTTTCTCAGCCACTCTAACAAGTACTCTGCTCTTTTGTACTGATCCACTAGTTCCTCATCTGGAATTAACCATTCCCAATTTGACTCAAGTTCCTCTCCCAGCATAGTTTCTTTTATCGTTTTTGCCATATCCGTTTTCAGTTTTTGTAGTATTCCAACAATGTAGTCTGTTTTCTCATCTCCATTTAACATTTTCAATCTACCTGTCAATCTCTTGTACAGGTTTTTGGCCAGTGCCTTTTGCTTCTTTGTTTCTAACTCCGAATCAAATGGGCTCAACAATGAAAAATATGATGAACCCAATTTAACTTCTTTATACTTATCTGCAAATACAAAAAACAAACTCCAAATTAGGGGATGTATTCAATTGGAATTTTAAATTATGCTACAAAATCTGGTGGTATTCAATCGGGATTTTAAATTATACTTTAAAATCTGACGGTATTCATTTGAGATTGTTTAAAACTCATTAAAATCTGATGGTATTCAAATACTAATGGTATTCAAATACTAATGGATTTTGTTGGACTTCATGAAATGGTGGCTTTTGTAGAATTGTTCAGTGTATTTTAAGTTTTTGAAATCTAACCAAAATCCATGAGATTTTGTAACACTTTGCTTAAATCCTAAAAAATCTATATCAACTCTGCGACATTTTAACAAGAATCCGCACAAAATCAAAATAGAATACATCAATCTATTAAAATCCATAGACTAAGATCAATCCATTTAAATTCATAGACTAAAAACATTCCATTAAAATTCACATAGACTAAAAACAATCCATTAAAATCTACAAATAAAATTAGGATGCAAAATCAGACCTGGACCAAGAATGTCGTATATTACTTACCGGGAGTTAGAAATTCCTCAACAAACTGAACAGCTGCCTTACAACACCCCCCGCTTAGAATAATCCAGTAATCAGCATTGTCATCTATCTTCGCCTTGTCATCTGGATTCAGCATAGCTTCTTCCTCCTTCAATTTATATTTCCACTTGTACCCGACTAAATACAAACTACTTTTTTGTATCAAAATGTCCAAAATGTGTTGGTCATAAGTTAACCTTACTTGAAAAAACTTTTCACTAGCAGGGATTTCCGCTTCAAGTGGGGTTTGTGCACGAGGATCTTCACCGCAGTTGTCGTCCATGTCATCGAGCTTTGGAAGATTCCATCCGTCGAAACATAAACCGATTTGGTCATTCATTTCTTTAAATATTTCAGTTTCTCGTGGCACATGCTTGCCTACGGTGTCACAAAGTCTCTGTCTTTTTTCTTGTGGATTATATATATTGACAATGCCTTTGATGAACTCACCGTAAGCATCACCTTCGAGTTTGTTAAGATCTAGATGAACCCGCAGCTCATCTTTACCAGATGAACCCGCAGCATCAGGATTGGTATTTCTGTCCATATAAGCTTTGAAAATGTTGGAAAAGAAGACTCTAACCCTAGCACCGCGGCACCTTCTATAAACCCGAACCGAATCCAAACGCTTTCCTTTTTCTTTTCTCTTCTCCTACCACCTAACAGGGCTGAGCAAACGGTACCGAACTTGTCTTTCAAACCGAACCGAATTCGGTTCGATTAAAGGAAAATCGAACTTTAAAAAAAATTGGATGTTGAATAGTTGAATAGTTGGACGCCGCGCAGGGCTGCTCGGCGGAGCTCTGGAGGCGCGCAGGGCTGCGGTTTGTTCAACACCTGCAAGTCTGCAACTACTAATAAACTGACGGTTTTTCTATCTAGTATAAGTTTGGTGGTTTTTGATTGGCTCATACTTCTTTATAACGGTGGACCCTCCTGTGAATTCACCAACCACACCAATCAAAATCCACCAAAATTGCAGAATTTGGTGCTTACCATGTGCACATGAGCACACACTAGACAAACCCATAAACTAATATACAGATTAATGCATGCCAGTTGATATTTAATATACAAAAGGTGATTGTGAAGTTTTGGCTTTTTGGTTAATAAACGAGGACACGACCGTATGATTGAAATTGGCTTATTAAACAAACCGGAGCCAGCGGAAACCAAGGCTTCAACAAACATAAACAAATGAATAAAGATAATGGTAGGTTGTTTTGGTTCACTGCTAAGTGCTAATAAGCTAACTCAGACACACACGTATATATAGTCGGGTTATTCTCGACTGTTAATTGTAATATAGTCGGGTTGTCTTAATTTAGGGTCTGAGGCTAAGGCTGGTCTGCACAATCCACACACATATAACATATAAGTAACACAAATGAAGTGAGGAAGGATGGTGTGTTTCTGTTGGTTAAACTAACACAATTTATAGTTTTTACAAGCCATCTAGATCCTGCACCTGCAAGTCTGCAGAATACTAGTATAAAATTGTAGGAATCCTGTATCATTTTTATTCCAATACAAATTATAAGTAGTTGCCTTTCCAAATTTCCAGATTTTTTTGAAGTTTTAAATTTTCAAAATCGAATAAAAAACGAATTTTTATATTTTTTTTCAATGTTTTTTATTTTTTTTACATTTTTCAAGAATTCCATTAAAATCAACTGATACTTAACAGCGCAGTGATCTAAATGCAAGTTTTTATTAGTTAAGTGAGTTGACTGCAAGTTAAATATTGTTTTGCAAGTTAGTCATGAGTTCATTAATATTTTTGCCTATTAACCCTTATTTCTTCAAAAGAGGATCTAAAATATTAACAATTACATGGATTTTGATTAATATACATTAATTTAACTTGTTTGATTAATTAATCAATTTATTAGAAAAAACTTATTTAAACAAATATAAATCAACCTAGCCTGTTTGCTTTAACTTTAAGTGTTTATTGCTAATTAGTGAGAAGTTATTTACAAGTGAAAGATAATCTTTTCGATTTTTTTTGTTTGCACATAAAAATTACTCTCAAATATAATAATAAAACATTAGAAATTATCTTCTAAAATTGTCTTTTATATTTTTGTGAAATAAAAATTTTAAAACAAAAATAAGAGCATTAAAATAAGTTAGCATTTTGAATTTTTGATGTTCTGCATCCTTTGGACTTTTAAGCCCAACCTAACAACACTATAATCATTATAATTAGTTTTTTAACAATACACTAATAAAAATATTAATATAGTAATCATATCTTTATAATTTATTTTATTTAGATATATTCTTAAAAATAATTAACAATTTAAAACCTATTTTAATTCAGATATACATACTATTATAACAAAAATCTCTCTACATCTCAAATAGTGAGATCAGAGAAGACTTTCATTTTACCCAAGTTGTAGCTCAAAGACCCTTGAGCAATAGTTGCCATGTTCGTCAAGAGTGGAGTTGTTCTCGCAAGACTTGTTTGAGATTAAGCCTCTATAGTTGTATATATAGTTGTAAGTCCTTGTTCCCTTTTTTTTTTTTTTTTTTTTAAATGAGAATAAATCTCACAAATATGAACCGTCAATTAATTGTGATAATTCTTTCATTCAAGAAAACTTATTATCTAACCGTCAGACATGCAAGATGACCGGAGAAATTTAAACAATAAAACTTTAATGTCCGAAAAGAAAAATCCGTCTTCTTCCAAGAATTCTGAAAATAAAACAAAGAAAACAAGAACAATATAAGTCAATATATAACAAATTATATATATTATAAAAATAAAAAATATATCCAATAATTAATTATTAATAAAATCACGTGTATATACATGTGGTGATCAAAATATTCACACAATTATGATAACTCATAATTGAGACAATTAAACTTCAACTCGAGGCATATCCTTTTCCCCATGTAAATCTCATTTGGTATACCATTACATAATCCCATGAAGATACAAATCAACTTTCACACCACTAAAATCTTTGAAATACCTATTTTTACACTTTTGACATGGACATCTCATAAGGCCTTCATCTTCATCTTTAAGATTATCACAAACAAATTTAAGAAAACTATCCACACCATTCTTGTATCCTCCCGTTATATATTGTATCGACTATGACCAACCTAACTACGATCGGATCATGTCATCTACAACATATACACACAATTCAATATAAATGCAAATAAAATAAAATCACAAAATTATAATTAACTCATACCTAAAATGTATACTAATACGCACAATTATACTAATTTCATCATACATGAGTAACATCAAACATTTATACAAATTTCACAAACAACTAGTAAAATTTAGATTGTATACATTTATACAATCAAACATTCTAAACAATACACTATATAATATATACTCATGTATGATGTTTGTGAAACATTTATACTAATTTAGATTTCTAAACAACTAGTAAAGTTTAGATTGTATAAACAACTAGTAAAGTTTAGATTGTATCATACTAGAATATGATATTTACTTGATGATCTCAAAGATTTGATGAGAAGAATATAATATATATGATGGCATGAAAAAAGAAAAATGGTGGAAAAGGGAGAATAGAAGAGAGAAAGGAAAAGAAATGAGAAAGGAAAAGCGGCATGAATGGGCAGTAGGTATGCAATCTGGGAAGGGTAAGAATGACCGGTCCCGGTCAAAATTATATACCTCACTGAAAATGGTCAAATAAATATAAACGAATACAGCCAGTCAATTTTATAATTTTCACCCTTCGGGAGTCGAACCTGTGATCAAGAGGATACAAGTCCCCTCTTTAACCAACTGAACCAACCCTTGCGGGCGTCTATTTTAGCCTTGACTTGATGACATGCGAGTTTGACCTTAAATGTGACTGCGTTCGGTCAAAAATAATCGGTGAAAAATACCCGGTTTTTCTTGTAGTGGATTTTAAACTCTCAAACTTACCACGTTAAGTCATAAATTAAAATTTTAAACTCCGTCAAACAAGCTTCTATTTTATTTGAATATATTTCAAGAATATTAATAATTTTAGTTTTAAAAAAAGGAATATAAATAATTTGGAAAAGGTACATAACCTACTCAATATCTTAAAATATCATTCCTGCTCATTTCTCCATGCTCCTTCACATTTCTTGATACTTTCACCAAAATTATTATAAATATGGGTATCGATCTTGAACCAAAATTTTGTTTTTAAAAACATCTTTAATGTATATATGAACAAACATAAAGGCCAAAAGATTTGAGATTGAGACCTTATATGTTCGACTATGAAAAAGACGAATAGACGAATAGACAAGTAACATATATGTTTGTTTTAAAATAGATGAACATTATGTTGACATGTTTTCCTTCACGTCGACTTATTAAAATTTTCATTATTTGTTGGATGATTTTCGGGACGAACAAGACTGTTTGTGTAGTTCCCATATTTTTATAAATATTAATTCTAAAAATATAAATAGAATATATTTACATATTATTTTAAATAGTTAAAATTATAATTTATTTTAAAAATATAAATAAAGTATATTATTATATTATATTATATTTTGGTTAAAAAATATAATTTATTTTAAAATATAGATTTGAAATTATTCACATATATCTTTTTCTGAACTTTTTTGATTTGCTTTTGTCTACGGCTATTAACGAACCGAACTGTTCGCTAACAAGCTCGAGCTCGGCTCGTTAAGAGCTCGTTCGGCTCGTTAAGTTAACGAGCTCGAGCTCGAACACAAAAATGTATTCGTTAAGAAAACGAGCTCGAGCCGAGCTTTTAGTATGTTCGGCTCGAGCTCGGCTCGTTAAAACTCGAAAAATTGTAATTTTTCTAATTTTTTATAATACATATATATGTTATTGAACTCATAGAAACATATGATATATCTATAAATTTTAGTGATGTAACCAAAGTTTCGAGAAATAATAATTTTATTTGATTTGCTATTTTAACAGTCAAGTAGAAGTTTGACTAGTGTCGCTAACTAGTGTTTAACCCTAATTTAGTGTTTTGATATTTTAAAAAATATTTTTTATCGATTCAACTGTATGGATGTTAACATATATACATTTTATTGAAATAACTAAAATTTCAAAAAAGAATACTCCCTTCGTCCCCCTGAATAGTATACATTGGTGGACGGGGACGCGACACGGACTTTAATGCTCCTGTAAAGTGTAGTTGTGTAATTTATTTTTAAAATTTTCTTTTTCTGAATTAAAGTTTGGATGTTATATTTTTATTCAGAAAAAAAAATCTAAAAAATAAGTTACGTAACTATATTTTATAAGAGCATTGAAATGTGTGTCGAGCAGTTTAAAAGAAACGTATACAATTAAATGGGACAGAGGGAGTATTATTTGGTTATCTATTTTAAGAGTCAACTCGCGGTTTATCCTTCTTTTTTTTTTCTGGCTCGGTTCGGCACGGTTCGACTCGGCTCGACTTGTATTTGTTCGTGAACAAGCACGTGTTCGGCTCGTTTGTTAACGAGCTCAAGCTTGAACACAATTTTTGTTCGTTAACAAAGCTCGGCTCAACAGAAAAAATATTTAAAGCTCGGCTCGACGCGGCAAAAACTCAACTCGTCTCGGCTCGGTTCGTGACCAGTTGAGTGACTGCTAGACCGAGACCGTTACTGCACATTGTAGAATGTAGCTCAATAATTGCATTTACAACCTACTCAATTTCTCAGCATCCCATTTCTGCACATTGTGTAGCTCAGAGAAGCTTCAGCAATGGCTGTCAACAGAGGAGCTCTTCTCATAATGACTTGTTTCAGCTTAAGGCCTCTGAGTGTAAGACCTTGTCCTCTTTTATCGTCTCTTTTTCATTCTCATTTTCTTCCTTTCTCTACTAAACCTAACCCTAATTCACAAGTTAAACCCCCCTTTATTCCTTCTCCATCCACCACTCATCCCGAACTTAAACAATTACTCTATCATAAGTCCGAAGTTGGTTTCGACAAACTCGACAATGCTCTTCTTGTGTTCGATGAAATGCTCCTTCTGAAATCTAAGCTTTCTGTTCTGCAATTCAACCAACTGTTAGCCGCCCTCGTTCGGATGAAAGAATACTCTGTTGCCGTCTCTATGTTTAGAGAATTCCGTGTTTTAAGCATTCCTGTTGACATTGTTACCTTTACTACTGCCATCCATTCCTGTTGTCACTTGAATACACTTGATTATGCCTTTTCGTTGCTTGCTGGAATCATCAAGAGTGGTTGGATGCCCGATGCCTTTACCTACAACACTCTCATCAAGGGCCTTCTATCTCAAGACAGGCCTTTGGAGGCTGGGGATTTGTTTAATAAGCTTATCACATTTCAAGAAATTCAGCCCAATTTAGTTACGTATAGCACCATCATTGATGGTCTCTGCAAAACTTCAAATACCTCCATGGCTCTCAAGTTGTTAAGAAAGATGGAGGAGATAGGTTGTAACCCCGATGTGGTAACTTATAACACCATCATTGATGGTCTCTGCAAAACTTCAAATACCTCCATGGCTCTCAAGTTGTTAAGAAAGATGGAGGAGATAGGTTGTAACCCCGATGTGGTAACTTATAACACCATCATTGATGGTCTCTGCAAAACTTCAAATACCTCCATGGCTCTCAAGTTGTTAAGAAAGATGGAGGAGATAGGTTGCAGACCCAATATTGTAACTTATACCTCGATTATTGATTCTTTGTGCAAAGAGAGACAAGTCGATCAAGCATTGGTTCTTGTGTCTGAAATGACCAACAAAGGCATATCACCTAATGTTATAACCTATAGCACACTACTTCAAGGTCTTTGCAGCTCGGGCCGATGGGAGGACACTGAGAGTTTGTTAACTGAGATGGGTGTTAGGAAGGTCTCTCCAAACTTGCACACCTATAATATATTAGTTGATGCATACTGCAAAGAAGGGAGGACAACACATGCAGAAGATGTGATTAAAATTATGATCCAGAAAGGTGTGCCTCCTAACGTAATCACATACAATGCACTGATGGATGGTTATTGTTTAACAGGCAAAATGGACAGGGCACAAGAGGTGCTGAATACCATGAAGAGTAATGAGATATGGCCAGACTGTTATAGCTATAACATTCTCATTGATGGTCTCTGCAAGAACAGAAAACTTGACGAGGCCAGAAATACTTTTGATAAGCTTGCTTCGAGTGGTTTGCAACCTGACGTCATAACACACAACATAATGATCAGAGGACTTTGTCAAGAAGGGTTATTTGAGGAAGCAAAGGAATTACTTTCTAAAATGGAAACGGGCATTCATGGTACTAGACCTATTATCTAAAGAAGAACAAGACCCCTCCGTTCTTGCTTTCTGCAAATGGTTTTTGCAATAGGTACTGAAGTTTATGGTTCATTGTTATGTATTGTCATCTTTTTACTTCCTTGAGTTTTCTGCTGTAGTAATATGTTTTACTGAGCAAAGAATTATTCTAATTAGCAATGTAAGGGGTTCCATCAGTTAAGAGCTAATAGACAATATATTTGAGACGGTAAGACTATGTCTTTTATTTGTATTGAGTACGGTCTATGTTCAAGTTGTCATTCAGAATTGAAACTTGGCATCTCGATGCCTCTTATATACAGAAAAAGAAATCAGCATTTGATAATAATAAAAGAAGCCTATGTGATACCTCAATAATACATATATTCAGATAACTTTGTTCTGGATATACTCTTTAGCACATATTTTGGCTTTCACGAACAAGCTCATTTTTCTTCCTCGTCATATATGGATATAATAATAGTTACAACATATTGGCATTCTTCACCATGGTTAGAGGGTATCCATTTAACAGTAATAACAAGGTAACCACTAGATTGGTGACAGGGTAGGTCCAGTTATTCTAAGTTCATCACCATGTTTGATTAATATTGACTGTTATTTCCTATGATTGTGGCACTTTGCTTCTCTTGCTCTACTTCATGCTGGTCTTGCCTATCACTGCGGAAAGTCAGCAGTTGCTGTTGGCCTCCTATTGTTGCTGAAGTCGGCATCTATTCGGATACCTAAGAATCTAAGGGTGTGTGGGGATTGTCATACGGCTATGAAATTTTTTATCAAAAGTTTTTGACAGGCATATCATATAAGGGACTCACACTGTTCCCATCATTTCAATGAACGAAAACGTTCTTGTGGTGATTACTAGTATGAAGTCTTCCTGCTTTGTTATGGCCCCTGCCTCCCATGACAGTTAAACAGGAGCGCAATGCACAATGGCACTAAGATACATTGAAGGTATGTCAAAACTTTTTTCTTTGACAATTACATGGCCCAGTAGAAATAGTGTATACTGCAATATTAATGAAAATGCAATCGATAAGTAAACAGAATGGAAGGCAAATTCAGTTTTCTTATACTGAATTTTGGTTCTTATTATCATATACTAAAGTAATATGTGACAAAATCAAATCCTTCGATCCTTAAATATTTCTCAAATATCGGCTCTTGGAGTGTTTATCTCATCCTATCAGTTTCCGGTGCAATATTATTACTGTATTGAGGCGATGACTGATATATCGTGACATTTAAATGCTATGATCCCTAAACTGACAGATCATTGCATACTCTGTGCGCCACAATTCCGAACAAATTTACCTAGCTAGCGAATGTACTATTGCTTGATGAAATACTAATATCTGATAAATGTACACTTTGGGATATTTTGCAGGCTTATACTCTTAGAAATAGAAGCAGAAGTTGTGATGTCAAAGTCGATACAAATAACTTGTAATGTCCGAAATAGTACATAGCGAATTGTGCTAAACTTTTCTTCGTCTGGTTTATTTTTGCGCAAAAGTTCCAAGGATATGCAGAAAACGCAGGTAAACTGGCATTCAGTAGTATATTTATCTACAACTTTGTGCCTATATAATCAGGAGTAAAAATAAATCATGTGTAGTACTAGACTTCAGATGCTGCCAATTGTCAGCAGCAGCATATTTATTTATCTTATATCATTAGTCATTAGCATCAAACCACATCCATCCACTATAGTTTTGAGACATCACGAAACTGGGAGCCAAAAATGTTGTTTAGTAAATATGCACTATGCTGAAGATGACTTGTGAGAGTGTGTTTGCACAAGTAGTAATCACAAGTTTCTAGTTCATAAAAAATTCTGATGGCAGTGTTCGGCATAACCTACAATTGTCATATTCTTCTTATTTTTTAATCAATTTAGTGATATTGCTCGGTTTTTCATTCTATACATTCATATTTAATAGGTACTGTCCGGGTCTGGACATTCAACGTCAGGGCATAATGTCAACAGGAAAAGACCGGTAAACGGCTTAATTCTAAATTTTGGATGAATATGCAGGGGTGTTATGGTACGTTTAACGGAAAATTGTCTCACTTTACGTGTCACTTTAGATGAATATCAGGATATGCTGGGGTGTGTTTTAAGCATTCCAGTTAACAAATTTACCTTTAATACTGTCAGCAATTCCTTTGCTCACTTAAATGGTCTTGTCCCTAGTGTTGTTACCTAAAACACTCACATGAAGGCCCTTCTATCTCATGCCTTTGGAGACTGAGTTTTTGTTTAAGTAGCTTATGAGATTTCAAGAAATTCAGATGGTCTCTGCAAAATGAATACGAATCATGAATCATATTCCAGTTTTAGGGTATGATCATTTTATAGAAGATAATACGTGACCTAAATTGAGCGGTTATATACTAATATAAGTGCTAATATCTGGGATTAACAATCATATTAAACGCAATCATCCTATCTTTGGTGTGCAGATGTTCTTGGACAATAAGCCAAGCATTGAAAGCATGCTTGGGAATATAGCAAATTTTTCATATCAAATTAAACCACAAAGTTTTTAATTTATGATCAGTAAGGTCAGAGTAATGGTGGCAAGTTTTACAGGCATAGAATTATTTTTTAAATATTTAGATTATATATTGGGATATTATTGACATTATCAGTTAAAGAGTTTTTAAAAATATCAATTACTTAAACTATATGTTTTGTTAAATGAGTTCAATCATATTTAAGATAAATAATATCATCAATATCAGTAAAATATGAGTTAAATCTACTTTCTTTCTATATATAATAAGCCGACCAGGGGCAAAATATGCCAAGAAAATGCCTGTGAAATGACGAGCATATCCCTGAATTATTTAGAATTACAATTTTGTCACAACCAATTGAATCTCAGCCCAGAATATGACTCTTCCGCTGCTGCTGTGTCAAAGATTTAGGGCGATACAGGTTCTTCTGCTCCTGCTAATTCTAACAGTACAAGCCAAACATGTCCGCTCTCTTTAAGGTTTCTCTCTCCCCCTCCCCTCTCATTCTGATTTTGTGAATATGTGTTGTAAAATGATTGTTTAGCATCTACCATTTAATTCTTTTTTGATTTATCAACTGTTTGTACAATAAAACTTCATCAGTTACAAAAACATGTTTGCTCATATTGCTAACCTAGATTTTGCATTTGTTCATCATATTGTCATATATTTAGTCTATTAGTTCATATAAGCACAAAATTTTGATTGTTAAATTTATCAGTTTCTGTAGTTGGTTTTATTAGCATCTACTCTGTTTTTTTTTGTTCGTATGTAAAATGAAGCGATAAAGTGATTGTGATTGAAGGTATTGAGCCGGTGGAACGAGTCGACACGGACATGAACAAGCTAACCGTGAGCACAAGCAGGGATCCCTCGAAATTCTGAGACTTAATTGAGAAGAGAACTAAAAACAAAGTCGAGATCATTTCTCCCAAAAAGCATAAGGCCAACAAAAACGATGGTGATGGCAATGACTGGAAAAATTCCGGCGACAAGACAGCCAAAGCCGAGAAGAAATCAAAAGATGTAGGTGTTTATATGCACTACTGTATTGCTATATGTAATTTTTGGTTCAAGTTATGTGAAATGTAAGCTTAAATGATAGCATGTTTTCTTGCAGCCTCCTGTAAGTCTGTAACAGCAGTCCTAAAGGTACCTCTGCTTTGTGATGGCTGTATTCAGAAAATTCAGAAGCTTGTCTACAAAACAAAAGGTAAGTTCTTGAGTGTCAATTTCATAATGATAACTAACCCATAATATATAATATTAATGATATATTGAATTAAGTTTTTTTTCAAAAATGATTAATTTAAATATCAAATCGTATAAAAAATATTTATATATCTACTTATATGTAATGATTGAATCTGTATGGTTGGATTTTCAATTAAATAAATTTAATTCTGAAAGCACTAAACAGAATAGAAAGATATTAGTTGCATGATGCATGTATAATAGGTTCCAAAGCCGTACATGTTCTCAGAAAGCATCTATTAAAAAATCAAGAAGACTGCCGGATGTGATGCCTGATGGGTCATATAAATTTCTTTTATATGGGTTTTGCTATGATAAGTCGAATGGTGATTTTTAAGTATCTCTATCTTTCATGGTCTTGCTGTAGGAAATAAAATATCCATTTATAGCTCAAAAAACCCATGGTTGGAGAATGATGGGAGATTTTCCTTATGCGGCGGGCTCATTGTCGCCATGGGATGTGAATTACAGGGGGCTGTTAGCAGATGAAGCTATGTACTGGGTTTTTAGACCTAGCGAGAAAGCTAGGGTTATCGTTTCTCTGTACATAAAACCAGAGACGGAGAAGGGTATGCAGGTGGATGTTGGGCACTTTTTGCAAAAGCATTTTCTTATGTAAATTTAAAGTACTCATTCTGATTTCTGGGTGATGGAAAAATATGGTGCGGAAGTCTTGGACAAAGCTGTTCAGCATCCCTTATGTTGATAGTATTCGACTCCTTGATTTCATAAAATCAAATAGATTAAAATGGAGTAAATAGTAAACTTATTTCAGCGTTTTTGAACTCCTAAGTGCTTTCATACATAAAGGGTTGGTCATTTTCTCTTATTTTGGCAGGTTAAGTTTGAAGAGACTTATAAAAAGTAGAAGGACAATGACCAAGTTCTTCTTAAAGTTGCAGGAAAGAGTAGGCCGCTTAACTGCAATATGAATTGGAACCTGTTTAGGCTAAGCTCCGTGTGGGATAGATTTGCACAAGACAATTCATTTTCTGTAGGTGACAATTGTGTCTTTGAACTGATAAATACCCATGCATCAGTCATACCCTTACTTCAGAATCAACCTATACCCATCTTCCTTGTATGGTGGATCCTTGGTAAGCTGTTCAGTTGATATAAGCTATGTTATTGTTTGGGTATTATTGAGATAAACCTACTTATATATATATATATATTAAAACAAAATCAAGGGCAAAATATATCAAGAAATTGATAGGAAAATTACGTGTAAGTCCTTGTGAGACATTAAATTATAGTTATACCATCAGTTCATAAATGTTTCATCTGTGAGCCTTTTTTAGTTTTTCATCGCACAGTAAAGCTTGAAACGGAGCAGGATCAAAAGGTAGACAAAGGAGTATCAAGGGATCACTCACTCAAATGTTGTGTTGAGCATTTTTTTTGTTACTAGAGAGAGAAATTAGAGAGAAAATTGAACGGGGTTTATAAGCTAGGGTTTGTCAAAATTCAGTAGTTAATTTCTAGGGTTTAATTTGATTGTAAAGTCTCGTAATGCTGGAAAATCAGCCGTGCTTTCAGATGACGAAGGTAATTAATTAATTGTGAATTATCACTGTAATATGTTCCTAAAGTGCTGTTTATTTTTTGTCTGATTTTATTTTTGTGCATTTGCGTGTACAGATGAGATGGAGGATTGGAGGTGTATGATAACAAAGAAGAAGAAGATGATGAAGACGGTAAAAGCTTATTTATAATTTATTCGTTATAGGTTTTCATTTGTTTTTTCCAGTTATGTGTGAGTTTTTGTTAGTTTGTGTGAAATTTTGGTGATTGTAATGTAGGTTTTAATTTAGTGTTTTTCCATAGTTGTGTTCTTGCATCTGGATTGTTTTTTGTGTATGAGGTGATGTTAGGTTTATATGACGTTTTTTCATTTCTCCTGCATGCGGTTTATGAGATGTTTTGGCGATTCATGTTGCATGTCACTTTCAGAAACAGTTCTTTTTTCTTTATATTGTGACACTGTATTAATTAATAACTAGCTGCTAGGACGGGGTAGGTTACTTTAAGATTTTCCTCTTTTAGAGGCATGTTTTCTATTATATGGTTACTGCATGTTTGCATCTTACTTGTTTGTTATTAAGATTTTAGGAGTCGTGGAGCTGTTTTATTAATATTGTTGATTAACTGCTTGCTTGAGTGTTCAGAATATACTTCGTGTCTTTTGTTTCGGCTTTAATATTTTTTCTAGAGAGAGGTCCATGAGAGCAAGTATTCTGGGGTGTTGATATGTTATGTTCCTTGCAGTTTTGCACTCAAAAAGCGTCACTTGGGCAAGTCTAATTTTAAAATTTTCTTATGGCGTATTTGGATGAATTCATACCTTGATCAAGGACAGGACAGAATGAATACGAGAATGAGGGTTTTATAGTGGATGATGAAAACAAGGAGTTGGTGGTGACAGTGATGAGGAAATGCAAAAGAAAAGGAGGCGGAATAAAAGGTTAGTGAATTTTTTTTTGAGCCCCGGAGTAATATTGCATTTCTGTTGGCTAAACACTGTTTCCAAAAAATTGCAGGGAATCCTAGAACTACATTATTGATGAAGATGACTATGAGCTGCTTGAGAATAATAATGTCGCGGGTCTCCGGCGTCCAGAAGTGGGTTCAAGCAATCAATAACATGGGTGTTTTTCTCGTGATTCTAATCATGTGCCCATAGTTGTAGTCCTTGAAATTCATGTTTTGATTTAGCAGAGTGTAAAAAGTTCAAGCGTTTTAAAAAGCTCACAGGGATCATCATTCTGGACTTTCTGGTGGCAATGAGTTCGATAGATCTGGGAGGGATTTGTTCCAACACAGCTTATTTGGGGATGACGAGGGTAAAACTTTGTGAGCACAATTTCAAAATGCTGATTGTATGTTACTCACCATTTTCGTAATGTATATGTTTAAAAAGTTGTGGCAACAGAACTCGAACACATTGCAGGAGAGGAGCAACTAGAAGAAGACAATGAACTTGGGGATGAGGACGATTTGGGTAATTTCATTGCTGAGGAAGATTTGGACAAGCATGGTGCTCCTATGAGGTGAGCATTTAGTTCATTGGAACTTTCTCTTTGCAGATGTTTTTGTAAGTTATTACTTACACGATTAGCCATCATTCAGGAGGGGTGTAACTAAGAAAAAAGCCTAGGCAGGCACAAGTAGTCTCTTTATCTGCATTACAGGAAGCTCATGATTTATTTGGAAATGTGGACGATTTATTCAAGCCTCGTGCATATCATGATGACTCTGGCATAAGAAAGGAAAGAAGGATTTGCGGTGGATTTGATCCAACTATTCTCGCAGAAACGTAGATGACTGAGAAGGATGACTTGATTCGTAACACAGATTTTCTAGAAAGGTAGCAGGTAAAGAGTGAGTTGGATATATTTCTGTACTTGACATGTCTGCCAACTACTTGGGTTCGCAATGAGCTAGAAACATGATACATTTGTTTGGAAGAATTGAAATCAGTGAGCTGTTAATAGTCAAGGAAGACGTGATGAGATTTTGGATTTTATTCATATCCATAAATTGGATGTAGGTGTTGGACTTCATGTTTAAATAATAACATTGCTGTTACATATTCTTGCTTTAGGTGCCTTTTATTGCAATGTACAGAAAGGATAGTCTCAGAAGCTAAACTTGCCTCTTCAAAATTTCGTCTCCAAAGTGTAATTTTTTTTTTTTTTTATCTTTTAGCCTCGCTTTCATAGCAGATTAAAATATATATATAATTATTATAAAAATTTTGAAATAAAATAACGATGAAATAAATTGAAAGCCCGTGCATTGCACGGGCTTTTATGCTAGTTAATAATTTTATATTTAAACAGGTACTGCCGTCTGCCGTCGTCCCTCTCAATTCTTAACATTTGGAGATGTGGGCGTGGCACATTGGGGGATGTGGGCGTGGCACGCACTTTGATGCGCTTAAAAAATATAGTTCTATAACTCTTCTTAAAATTTTTTTTTCTGAATAAAAAATTATAGAACTATGTTTTATACGTTCATTAAAGTGCATGTCAGACAGTGGAAAAAAATGTTAAGAAATGAATGGGACAGTAGAGGGAATATTAGCTAGAAGTATATTATTAATAATTTTGTTTAATATTATGTTTAAGCTAGATTTGAAATTCGGTGTAGTTTGGTGTTTAGTTGGTTTGATTTGAGTCTTGTTTTGGTCAAAAATGGACAGTTTAGGGATTTTTTAGTGTAGAATTTGTTGTTGAATTTGGTTTAGAGTTTAGTGAGTTTTTATTTGTTATATTTGGAATGACTAGATTTTCCGTAAAAATTAATTTTCCAGTGAGATTTAAGTTATTCCGGTGACCTCCATAAATTCCGGTGATTAGCTTTTGTTTGTTTAGTTTTGGTTGGGGTTTGCGCGCGACGACGGCGAGCAACTATTTTCTTATTTCGTGTGCACTCTGTTTTTGATTTCACGTACTGATATGCGGCTTGTTGATTTTTTGTTTTTTGTTTTTATATTTTGTTTTCTTTTTATTTTTAATTATTAGTTTAATAATAGTTATTAACTAATTACAATAGCTGTTTATCAATTTTAGGTGAATAATTAATAATTATATATTATTTTCTTATTTTAATTATCAACTTAGATTAATCCGAATTCTACTCAAAATTTTTTGGTCTAATTTGATTAAATTAAAGATTAAAATTTTCGCGAGAATAATTTTAGTCCTTGTGTAACGAATCTTATATTATTAAATTAAAGATTAAGATTTTCTTATTTATTATTATTTTAATAATCGGTTCGGTTCGGTTTTTTGCGGTTCGGTTTTCACTTAAAACCGGAACCGTATCCATTAGAATCGGTTCGTATTTAAAATTTTCGGTTTCAGTTCGGATATTTTTATACGGTTCGATTTTTGATCGGTTTTACCGATTTTAGGTTCGGTTTCTGTTTTAATTCGGTTTTTTGCTCACCCCTGATGGCAGGAATTCTATCTGTATGAAATATGTGAACTTGCCTTTGTCATTTTTCCGCATCTGTTCCGTTCTGCCCTTGGTTGAGAAAAACTTTATGTTTTACTTTCAGCATTTTTATAAGCTTTTTCATGGCATCCATGTCTGACATCTTATTCAGCTTTTCAAATCTCTCTCGCCAATATTTTTTTTAAACCGTTCTGCCCCTTCATCACCCCTAGCTTTGGCACCCGCAGGTTCACTCGCCTCCAAGGAATACCTATTTTCTTCCAGCCAATCTAACAAGTGGTCCGCTCTTTTCAAATTCATATCTTCTACCAGCTGCTTTTTCATTTTCTGTAGTATTTGAACGACGTAGCCTGTTTTCTCCTCTCTATTTATCAACTGTTCCATTCTACCTGCAGTCAATTTTTTGTAAAGGTTTGTGGCGAGTGCCCGTTGCTTCTTCCTTTCAAACTCCGAATCAAATAGGCTAAACAATTTGAAATATGATGAACCCAATTTAACTTTTCTTGGCTCATCTGCAATACAAAAATACAAACTCCAAATTAAACAGATAAAACTAGGATATACCATATCCTAGCTCTTTAAAGACCAAGGCAATGTAGTAAACTGATAAAACGAGCTAGCCCATAAATTAACCAAAGATTTTTTTGTGAGCAACGATGACTCGACCCAGAAACATAATCTCTGCAATCACAACAAGAAGAACACATATAGGCATTAAATCTGAGCATTTTCTCCTTATTTTTTGTGGGTGTTTTCTGGTTGAGCTTATTGTTAAATGTATAAAGTTTGAATCTTTCTTCTTTTATATGTGTAAAGGTTGAATCTTTATTGTTTTGATTGTTTAAAGGTTGAATCTTTATTGTTTTTCTCAAGAGGGGTTGTTTAATTTTCATTAAATTTTGTTTGGTGTGTTGTGTTTTAGTGGAGATGAAGTAAAGGAGGAGAGTTCGGGAGTGCGTGGAGCAATGAGGAGTGCTTTCTTTTGGTTCTTCCGAGCCATTTGAATGTTGGTGCTCATATCATATGGGAGCCAAATGTGAGAAAAAGAAGGTGATGACAAGTGGATTGTGGATGATGTGTAGAGCATCTGGGATATACTCCCTCCCTCCCGCCAGGTTTTTTACGTTACTTTTCGACACGCATTTTAAGACCTTTATAAAGTATACTTACATTATATTTATTTTTAAAAAAAAATTCTCAAAAAAAGTTTGGTGTTTAAACTTTTATCCAAAAAAAAATAATTAAAAATACGTTATAGAGCTATACTTTATAAGAGTCTCAAAATGCGTGCAAACAGTGCACGTAAGCTTCCTGGTGAGACGGAGGGAGTATAAATTAAGGATAACCGAATCGAGTGGAGTTTAAGTTTTTTCACAAATCTTTTTACTTATCATGTAAGTTACGTGCAAGTTCAATAGGTTATTTAAATGAGATCCTAAATTCGTTTTTAAGTAATATCTCAAAAATATGCACTCCATGACTCCAACACTATCTTAGTGATACTTAAATCACTTGTACAATCTCAAATCTCTTAACTATTACCTAAGTAACCTCTAGCCATTATCTATTTAATATTTAAGAATAAAATAATCATCTCTTTTTTTTTTTCTTTTCCCCTTCTCTCTCAAAGCTATTACTGTATTAAAATAATTTTAAGAGAACAAATATAGCAATTGCTATCGGAGTTGACACTAAAATTAGATTACCTAAATCAATAAGTAATGAGATAGGTAATCTATCGGACTTGATCTAAGGAAGCTCAAGAGATTTATCTAGCATATTTCTG
The DNA here is from genome assembly GCF_001625215.2 of Daucus carota subsp. sativus. Lineage (NCBI taxonomy): Eukaryota > Viridiplantae > Streptophyta > Magnoliopsida > Apiales > Apiaceae > Daucus > Daucus carota. Next base: position 1,651,518 of record NC_030389.2, read on the forward strand.
CAGCTAAACTTGAGTTGATTCGCAATTAATTTGTCTAGGAGAAAATTATTTCGAATTGAATTCTAAATTAAAATTTATATTTTTTTTATTTAGACTTGTTTTAATAAAATATTAAATTATAGTAAGTTCAATTTGAAATATATTACATAATTAGAATTTAATAACTAAATTATAAAAGTAAGATTTTAAATATTGAGTCATGTGAATGCATGATTTATTTCATAGAATAGAATTTTCAGTTGTAACATTAAACAAAATCTAAATTCTTTATGAAAAAACGACCGATTAATAATATTATGACATGAGTCAAAAACTACATTCTTAAAATATAATATACTGATTCATGGAAATTTAACTAAAATTATGAGCTTTTTTAATAAAACATTAAAGAAAATTGTGTCGACATGAACTTTTTTTTTTTTGGGATTTTGTGGAACTGGCCATAAATTTAAGGCCTTTAAATTGTTTTGGCAAATGAGATTTGAAAGGTACAAAATAAGTCGGTTTATATTAGATTTAGTGATATGTATGTTGTCTATTGAAGAAAATATTAGTGATATGCTGCTAAATTTTTTTGGGTAAGAATGATTTTGTTGTGATGGGAGTAGTTGATATGCACTCAGTGCAGGAAGAATTTGAAAGAGGAATTATGTTTTTTTGATTGCTATGATTAGTGGAATTATATGCTATTTATAACTTGTGCAACGTTTCTCCTTGTGGCGTGAAAATAAAAAATATTTTTTAATAGAGAAAAGTGCACTTTGTGTATGTGGACTTTATCTGTTACCACACTTTCAATATTGTACTTTAATATCCTACACCCGATATATCGTACTTCTCTATTTTATGTAGTAACTGTACTACTGTCAGTCTGTCATGGTGAGATTAAATTGTAATTAACAGGGTTAATTCAGTATTTTAAATATCAAGTTTCTACCTATACCCTAAGCTAAAAAGACGCGACAATCAGAGTGTATGCACAGATCATTTCCTTTCATTCACGAACTTATTCCACATTTATCGTTGTGTTGACTTGATGCATAATTATATTTAATGTTATCGAAAAATGTAGAGGGACTCGCACAACAGAACATGAGATGAAAGCAATGAAAGTCCCCTAGTACATATATGTGTTCAAGTCATGCTCGTAAAAAGTGGGAATCAAATTTGAGTGTAACCGGTAAATTGATGGGATATTTTAAAATATTTTATAAGGATTAATCAAGATTTTTTAATAAATCCGGATTTTTAAAATACACTGCAGCTCAGAGAAGCTTCAGCAATGGCGGCCAAGAGAGGAGCTCTTCTCACAATGACTTGTTTCAGCTTAAGGCCTCTCAGTGTAAGAAGCCCTTGTTCTCTTTCATCCTCTCTTTTTCGTTCTCATTTTCTTCCTTTCTCTACTAAACCTAACCCTAATTCACAACCCAAAGCCCCCTTTATTCCTTCTCCATCCACCACTCATACTCGACTAAAACTACTACTCTATCAGAAATCCAAGGTTGGTTTTGATAAACTCGACGATGCTCTTCTTGTGTTCGATAAAATGCTCCGTCTGAAATCTGGGCTTTCTGTTGTGCATTTCACACAACTGTTAACCGCCCTCGTTCGAATGGAAGAGTACTCTGTTGCCGTCTCCATGTTTAGAGAATTCCGTGTTTTAAGCATTCCTGTTAATATTGTTACCTTTAATACTGCCATCCATTCCTGTTGTCACTTGAATACGCTTAATTATGCCTTTTCATTGCTTGCTGGAATCATCAAGAGTGGTTGGGTGCCTGATGTATTTACCTACACCACTCTCATCAAGGGCCTTCTATCTCAAGACAGGCCTTTGGAGGCTGGGGATTTGTTTAAGAAGCTTATCAAATTTCAAGAAATTCAGCCCAGTGTAGTTACGTATAACACCATCATTGACGGTCTCTGCAAAACTTCAAATACCTCCATGGCTCTCAAGTTGTTAAGAAAGATGGAGGAGATAGGTTGTAACCCCGATGCGGTAACTTTTAACTCAATTATTGATTCTTTGTGCAAAGAGAGACGAGTCGATCATGCATTGGATCTTGTGTCTGAAATGACCGCCAAAGGCATATCACCTGATGTTATAACCTATAACACGCTACTTCAAGGTCTTTGCAGCTCCGGCCGATGGGAGGACACTGAGAGTTTGTTAACTGAGATGGGTGTTAGGAAGATCTCTCCAAACTTGCACACCTATAATATATTAGTTGATGCATACTGCAAAGAAGGGAGGACAACAGATGCAGAAGATGTGATTGAAATTATGATCCAGAAAGGTGTGCCTCCTAACGTAATCACATACAATGCACTGATGGATGGTTATTGTTTAACAGGCAAAATGGACAGGGCACAAGAGGTGCTGAATACCATGAAGAGTAATGAGATATGGCCAGACTGTTATAGCTATAACATTTTGATAAATGGCTATTGTAAGACACAGAAAGTAGACAAAGCCATTTATCTCCTCAGACAAATGCCTGTTGAAGGTATAAAGCCTGATGTTCAAACGTACACCACCATCATACATGGTTTGTTTCAGATGGGTAGACATAATGAGGTGCGGAACCTTTTCCCTGAAATGCTAAAAACAGGTAATAAACCAAATATCGTAACATGTCGAATTCTATTGGATGGCCTTTGCAAGAACCAATACATGGATGAAGCAATTTCCTTCTTTGAAATGATGGAATGTAAAGGTATAGTTCATGATATTCAAATACATAATATTCTCATTGATGGCCTTTGCAAGAACAGAAAACTTGATGAGGCCAGAAATATTTTTGATAAGCTTGCTTCGAGTGGTTTGCAACCCAATGTGGAGACATACACTACAATGATTCAAGGATTTTGTCAAGAAGGCTTGTTTGATGAAGCAAAGGTATTACTTTCTGAAATGGAAACTAGCGGTTGTTTGCCTGATGATGTGACTTGCAACACGATCATCCGTGGAAGTCTTTCGGATAAAAGATACGAAGAGGCAGTTGTACTGATTGAGAACATGCGAGCTCACAAATTCTCAGCGGATGCATCTACCACATCCATGTTAGTAGACCTGGACCCCACCGTTCTTGCTTTCTGCATATGGTTTTTGCAACAGGTACTGAAATTTACGGTTCATTGTTATTTTTTATCATCTCCTAACTTCTTTAAGTTATCTGCTATAGTAATATGTTTTGCTGAGTAAAAATTTATATTGTTGGCAACTTAAGGGGTACCATCAGTTATTTTAGAGGAAATAGACAATGGATTAGTGACTGTAATACTACCTCTTCTATATGTATTAAGGACAGTCTATGTACAAGTTGTCATTCTGAATTGAAAGCTAGCATTTCGACGCTTCCCATAATACAGAAAAAGAAATCAGCATTTAAAAACAATAAAAGAAGCCTCTGTACTATCTCTATAATGCATAAATCAGATAACTTCATTCCTGATATAACGTTCAGCACGCATATTCAGGCTTTCACAAACTAGCTCATATCTCTTTCTCCGGATATTATCTGTTATACCATTCTGACTTCTATTTCTTCTACTATTAAAAGGATTGTGACTAAGTAAAAGCAATGCCAAGTAGTATTATCTATGGATACGGTTGAATCAAGTAATATTACTGCTACAAACCACTGATAATAGGAGGATTAAGCACTATTGAACAGGAATGAAAATATAACTCAGACCAACATTGATGGTTCCGATCTACCTTGAAATAAAAATGCCCTCCGATCGAGGAGTGGTTCAGCCTCCGTAGAATAACGACAAGCTAAACGAAGTGTATTTTATTTGGAGATCAAAAGAGAATTTATATAGAGATTTGAGCGTTCGAGAGGGTCAGGCTCCGCTAATTAAAATAAGAACAAAAACTCTTAAATGAATGGATAATCCCTACTTTTTCCTTACAATTCCTTTATGTCTCCCCCCTTCCGCTTGCTAGCCTAACCCTGCTATTTAACTCCATTATGCTAAGTTGGCTCCTGGAGATGCACTAATATAGATAACAAAACAGAGATTTGTAAAAATTTACCTGAGAGGTCAACATGGTTGGAGTTGGAACATTATCTGCAGTTTTCTAAATTTGAATTGGCACATCATAGTTAGCTAGTGGGTTGTAGTTAAATTTGCTATTATTGGCAAGGGAAGTTGGGGAAAAGATAATTCTATCTCAATTCTCAAGGATATTCCGGCACTATTAGAGTGACTGATGAAATGACTGTTTCGCAACTTTTGTGGTCTATGGGATTACACAAAATTACAAGTTGAAACAGAAAATGAAGTATGAATGTTGCTTGCTGAATCACAAGGAGCTTACAGCTAATGAGTTATGACATGTCGCTGAAATTTTCGTGCGTCAAAGCAGTAAACTACTATGAAATGGAATAAGGTTAATTGAACAGCTATCATATGGCAGGTTTTAGTTGTATATAATGCATTATTATTGGGATTTCTATATAGTGATACTTTTGATTCTGCTCGCTACTAAAAATGCGTAAAACTAAATTGTGGTGTATATTTTATAGAACACTAGGAAGCGAGATTCTGCGTCTATTCTCCAGAGATTTGTATTATAGAGTGTCCGCAAGAATATAGTTTCTTTGGTTTATGCTTTTCTCATGTTCTCCTTGTTTCATCCATGTGGCTTTGGCAGAGACAAAACAGTGATATTAGGCTATTCGGCTTGGAAAGATAGCTGAATTTTCGAATAAACTTGTATTTCTATGGTTCAATAATTTAATGTGGAAAATTAAGTTTCGGTTTGTTAGGTGAAATTTTTAATGGTTGCGCAATATTTTCTTTCTAATATGTATAGTCCCTTATATGTTTATGCTTCCTGTTTGATATTGTGCAGAAAAATGATCACGCTGACAGCTCGAGGCATTCTTGATTTGAGAAGATCAGTCAAATAGATCTGAAGGTCTCTACATCAAGTGCTGGATAACTAAAGTGCATCCCTTAGGCCCTCATTTATTTGTGCTTCCTGTTTGATAGAGGACTGCTGATTAGAAATGCAGAAAAATGATCAGAAAAGTATGAATTCATCGTCTTTACTCCTTTGCCAGTAAGTCTTTAAAAGATATAGGTCATAGACCTAACTCTATGTACTCACAGATCTCATCAAGTGGCCCCTTGAATGGAGTAATAAGCATTTCAAATGACTTCTGCACAAATTTTATCGTTCGTTTCTTCGAGTATTATCTCTTACGTGCCAACTAATTCACCGTCGAACTTCAAAATGTCATCAAACTTCACAGGTTTAACGTCGCTGTACTGGTTAATTTTTACAGACAATTGAGATTACATCAGCATAGCGATGATGGATCCTGACAGATATTGGCTCCCCAGATTAACAAGAGCAAACTTGAATTTTTGGTCCCATATTCTGTATGAGCAACAACTTAAGGGGTTTTCACCAGGTTGTTGCCATCAATCCGATTCCATGCTCATCTGAAACACAATGTTTGGCAATCTGGAGTCAAGTATTTTTTCGATTTCAAGCCAGCGCCATTTAGAATTAGTTCCCCTGCAACAGCATCGATGAATAAGAACCATATTCAGAAAAAGTAGCATTTTGATGCGTCTCATATACGGAAGAAATAAGCATTTAAAAATAATAAAAGAAGCCCATGTTCAAATAACTTTGTTCTAGATATATAATCTTCAGCACATATTCTGACTTTTACGATCAAGCTCATTTCTCTTCCTCGTCATATCTGGATTAAATACTTGTTACATCATAAATGCATTCTTCACCATGGTGAGACGGTATCCAGTTTCTATTTATTTTTCAATATACGAACCATAGAGTGCCCGAAGAAGAGCTGATGAACTCAATGAAAAGTAGGGTTTTTCATTACAAGAACGGATGACATGATGCTTTTTGATGATACTAAAGGTCGAAAATGATTGAAACCAAAGATGATGCTTCTCATCGATACTGAAGTGTAATGATGATACTGAACTGATCATGATACTAAATTGCAAGCCATTATATGCAGCATATACAATTTTATATTATTATGTAGATAGATGTATACACAAAATAAAGTTTATGTGAAATGATACAAGGGAGCTAGATGATTTTGTTCTGGTAATTATATACGGTTTGGTTTAATAATACTAAAATAAATTCAATTTTAGATTTGATTTAAAATATAATATTTTAATTATTGCCCCTGGTTTAGATCATTATGCTTGTATGATTGATCTTTCATCATTATAAAATAAAAGAATCTAAATTTTTTGGTTCATCATTTAGTCAATATCTGAGCTAATCTACTAATCATATTATTATAAAATTTACTATAATATTAATATATTATTCAAACTAATTTATGTTTAATATTACAATCTTGAACCATTATTAAAAATAACTTGTGTATACGACATGATATAATTTAATATTATTAAAATTTAAAAATAAATATATATATTTGAATATGTTTATTTATTAAGTAAATTATATAGTAGTGGTCGTATTTTAACTATACTTAAAAAAATGTGATCAGATTTTCAAAATTACAAATTAATATCCAAATTTAATTTAAAATAATGATATTAGTTAAACTTTTTCTAAAATGATAACTGTATTTTATTCATTTTATAAAATAATGACCAACTCTGACTTCACAAATGGATTATTCTTTTAAAAGACGAATGTAAAATTTGAACATTAATTTTTGAAATTAAAATTTGGCCATTTTAATGAAATATAATGAAAAATATGGCTATCATTCGATAATATATTTTAATTTATTTTATAAACTTACCTATTTTAGAGTGTACATAATTCATCAAAAAATTATTTCAACGAATTTAAATACCATTTGACGTTGCTGTTGTAGACAGCAACTACAATTTTTTGCTGAAAAATAGCTGAAAAAATGTTTGATAAATCTAAAAGTAAAATTTCCGAACATCAGCTTTTATCTAAAAGGCTGTTTTCAGAAAAAACAGGTCCACTGTTGCAAATTTCTGTTAGATTAATTTTATTTATTTATTTACTTAGTCAAAATAAGTTCTAATATTTAGGAATTGTCAAGTAGCTGTTAGTCGTGATTGTTTTAGAGTCTTCTATTTTTCAGATTTAGTTGCTTGTTTTCAGGATAGTGCACATGATAGTGCATAACAGTTTGTTATTTTTATTCTATTTATTAAATGGTCAGCACTTGTACTCTTTGAGTTCTCGGTTAATAAGAAGTTGGTTTCAGCAGTATATCTTCTTCTTCTTTCTGTCAATTTAAGCTAACAGTGGTATCAGAGCGAAACACTTTTCCTTGTTTCAGAATTATTTGTCATCAGCTAAACGCTGCAGCATAGTGATGACATCTGAAAATAACTTTGTCCAAGCTTCAATCCCTCGTTTTGATGGTCACTATGATCATTGGAGTATGCTAATGGAGAACTTCTTGAGGTCCAAGGAGTATTGGCAGATTGTTACGGATGGTGTTAAAGAGGTTACGAAAGACACACCAGACGCGCAGAAACCTGAAATTGAGGCACAAACATTGAAGGATTTTAAAGCGAAGAATTATCTATTCCAAGCCATTGATAGGTCCACTTTAGAGACTATTCTTTACAAAGATACCTCTAAAGATATATGGGATGCAATGAAAAAGAAATACCAAGGGAATGAAAGAGCTAAAAGGGTGTTGCTGCAATCACTCCGTGAGGAGTTTGATAGTTTAAAAATGAAGCCAGGAGAGTCTATTGCTGATTTTTTCTCAAGGACAATGGCAATTGTTAACAAGTTACGAATTAATGGAGACAAAAAGGAGGATGTTACCGTGGTGGAAAAGATTCTTCGCTCTTTAACATCAAAGTATAATTATATAGTTTGCTCAATAGAAGAGTCCAAAAACATTGACCATCTATCTATTGAGGAACTTGAAAATTCTCTGAAAGTTCACGAGCGAAAGCTTATCAAGCAAGATGAGGAGGAGCAAGCTCTACATGTATCCAGCGGCAATCATTCTAAACCAGTCAACAACTATCACAAAGGAGGCAGCAATGGTTATAAAAGTCGTGCAAATCAGGAGCACCAAGGGAGGAAATTTGGCAAAGGAGGACATCAATCATTTGGTAACAAATCCAGGTCAGTAGACAAGTCTGCAATTGAATGTCATCGTTGTCATAAGTTTGGTCACTATAAGTCTGAATGTTATACAAATCTGAATAAACGGAATGTTGAAAGAAGTAATTTTGTTAAAGTTGAGGATACATCTGAAGAGGTGACTTTACTAATGGTGTGCCATGAGACAGAGAAAACGAAATTAAACATGTGGTATTTAGATACCGGTTGTAGCAATCACATGTGTGGGAATGAGAGTGCATTTTCTGAGTTAGACAAATCCTTTAATCATAATGTGAAATTTGGGGATAATTCAACCATTTCTGTTATGGGAAAAGGGAAAGTCACTGTTCAAGGCAAAGGAAATGTAGGTCACACTATTTCAGATGTTCTTTTTGTTCCTGATTTGAAAACAAACTTGCTTAGTGTTGGACAACTGCAAGATATGGGGTATGAAATATGTATTAAGAATGGTGTGTGTACGATTAAAGAGAAGAAATTGGGGCTGATAGCTGAGGTAAAAATGACACACAACAGAATGTTTCCGCTTTATCTGCACACTCTCAATTATTCATGTTTCTCAGCAATGTTAAATGATGCATCATGGTTGTGGCATTTTCGATATGGTCATTTAAATTTTGCTGGTTTGCAAACACTTTCACGAAAAAATATGGTGTTTGGTCTTTCCCAAATAAGTGCTCCATCTGAAGTTTGTGAAGATTGTGTTGTTAGCAAACAACATAGGGATCCATTCCCTAAAGGAAAGTCTGTGAGAGCCAAGGAGGTGTTGGAACTGATCCATTTCGATATTTGTGGGCCTATGAATCATATGTCTAATGGAGGGAAAAGGTATTTTATAACCTTTGTTGATGATTTTAGTCGGAAAGTGTGGGTTGATTTTTTGCAAACAAAGGATGAAGCATTTCTGGCATTCAAAAATTACAAAGCACTTGTGGAAAAGGAAACAGGCAAATCTATTCAAGTACTCCGCATGGATCGTGGAGGAGAATATACCTCGCACGATTTTGTGAAGTTCTGTGAAAATCATGGCATTAAAAAACAGCTTACAGCAGCCTATACACCTCAGCAAAACGGTGTCAGTGAAAGAAAAAACCGGACGATCCTTAATATGGTTCGAAGTCTTTTGTCCATGAGCGGAGTGCCAAAGAATTTTTGGCCAGAAGCAGTAAATTGGAGTATTCATGTTTTAAATAGAAGTCCTACTTCTTCTGTTAAAAATATGACTCCGCAGGAAGCTTGGAAAGGTGAAAAACCTGATGTAAATCATTTCAGAATTTTTGGGAGCATTGCATATGCCCATATTCCTGATCAAAGAAGAAAAAAACTCGATAAAAAGGGAGAAAAATGCATTTTTCTTGGTATTAGCGAGCCAACAAAGGCTTACAAGCTGTATAATCCTATTACCAAGAAGATAGTGGTGAGCCGAGATGTAGTGTTCGATGAAAAAAAATTCTGGTCTTGGAGTAGCACTAGTGGTGATGATTCTCAACAGATTCCAGCAGATTTTGATGTCGAATATGATGCTGATATGCAAATGCAACAACAGAAAATTCCTGATGTTGCAGCACCTGGTAACTAATCAAATGTTGATTCTGGCACTCTTGATAGCATGGGAACAGGTCCAGAAACTCATGAGCAGCTGCAAGATTCTGCTTGTCTAGAAGAAGGCCAGCATGGATGTCAGATTATCAAGTTCCAGATAATGAAATTCCAGAGGATCCCCTTGTGCAATTTGCCTTATTTTCTGACTGTGATCCAACAACTTACAAGGAGGCTGTGAAAGAAGAGAAATGGAAGAGTGCTATGGATGATGAAATAGCAGCAATCGAGAGAAATGATACGTGGGAGTTAGTTGATCTTCCACCCGGAAAAAAGAGCATTGGCGTAAAGTGGGTTTACAAAAACAAAAATCAATGAAAAAGGAGAAGTGGATAAATATAAAGCGCGTCTCGTAGCGAAAGGATACAAGCAGGAACATGGCATCGATTATTTAGAAGTCTTTGCACCGGTTGCAAGGCATGATACGATTCGTTTGGTGACGGCATTAGCAGCTTGTAACTCATGGCAAATATCTCAGTTAGATGTCAAGTCGGCATTTTTACAAGGAGACTTGGAGGAAGAGGTGTTCGTCGATCAACCGCCTGGCTATGTGAATTCTGGTAATGAGCATAAAGTCTATAAATTAAAGAAAGCTTTATACGGACTAAAGCAGGCTCCTAGAGCCTGGTATAGTCGTATAAATAGTTATTTTTTAAAAGAAGGATTCAAAAGGTGTCCATATGAGCAAAAATTGGAGATGATGGCAAGTTGATTATTGTGTGCTTGTATGTTGATGATCTTATATATACCGGAAATGATGCTGCCATGCTTGAAAGATTTAAACAATCTATGATGCATGAGTTTGATATGTCTGATCTTGGAATGATGCATTATTTTCTTGGCATAGAAGCAGTGCAATCGGATAGTGGAATTTTTTTGTGTCAAAGGAAGTATGTACAAGAAGTATTAGGCAGATTTGGTATGCTTGATTGCAATCTAGTTAGCACTCCGGCTGAAAAGGGTGTGAAGCTTACTAAGGAATTTGCTGGGAGAGGAGTTGATAGTACTCGTTACAAGCAAATTGTCGGAAGCTTGATGTATTTAACAGCAACCAGACCCGACATAATGCAAGCTGTGAGTATGATTAGCAGGTACATGGAAGCTCCAAAGGAGATTCATCTTTTAGCAGCAAAGAGAATTCTCCGTTACTTAAAGGGAACTTGTGGTTTTGGATTGTTCTATAATAGCGGTGAAATGCCAGAATTGTTTGGCTTCACTGACAGTGATTATGCTGGAGACTTGGATGATCGAAAGAGCACTTCTGGTTATGCCTTTCTTTTTGGTTCTGCAGCAGTTTCATGGTGCTCAAAGAAACAGCCAATAGTTACTCTTTCCACTACTGAAGCCGAGTTTGTTGCAGCAGCAGTATGTTCTTGTCAGGCTTTGTGGTTGCGGAACATTCTTGAGGAGCTCCAGTGCAAGCAACAGGATGCTTGTCAAATTTTTTGTGACAATACTTCCACAATTAAGTTGTCCAAAAATCCTGTATTCCATGGAAGATGCAAACACATAGATGTACGGTTTCACTTCTTACGTGATTTGTCAACCGATGAAGTCATTAATTTGAACTACTGTAGAAGTGAAGATCAGGTTGCTGATATATTGACAAAGCCTCTCAAATCAGCTGCTTTTGTGAAGTTACGGAAGTTACTAGGAGTTTGTGCATTGAAGAATTCAGGCTAAAGGAAGGCTACAATGGTGTCTAAACTGAACTCTGGAGATGTTCAGTTTATGGGAGGGAATGTTAGATTAATATTATTTATCTATTTACTGAGTCAAAATAAGTTCTAATATTTAGGAATTGTCAATTAGCTGTTAGTCGTGGTTGTTTTAGAGTCTTCTATTTTTCAGATTTAGTTGCTTGTTTTCAGGATAGTGCACAGGATAGTGCATAACAGTTTGTTATTTTTATTCTACTTATTAAATGGTCAGCACTTGTACTCTTTGAGTTCTCAGTTAATAAGAAGTTGGTTTCAGCCGTATATCTTCTTCTTCTTTCTGTCAATTTAAGCTAACAATTTCATTATCAAATCTTATCAAAAGTTTTATTTTTTTATATTATAACTCAAAATAAACAAATATAAAAAATAATTACCCAACACTTTTTTTTCCGGGAACACACTAATTTTCAAAAGCACTCTCCCCTCACCGATCAATACCGATTAACATGTGTATCAAAAAATGAAAACAATTCCTCGAGTCTATCTCATTCCCGAGTTTAAGTCAATTTCACACTGACAGAGAGAGTTTAAATCCCATTTCTGCAAATCGCAGCTCAAAGAGGCTTGAACGATGTTGTTGCTAAAGAGAGGAGGTCAAACACTAGCCAGTGCTCATTTTCATGTTCTCACTTCATTCACGTCGATGGCTTCAATTGTAAGCACCCCTTCTCTTTTTCATTCTCATTTTCTTCTTTTCTCTACTAAACCTAACCCTAATTCACAACCCAAACCCCCCTTTATTCCTTCTCCATCCACCACTCATCCCGAACTTAAACAATTACTCTATCATAAATCTAAAGTTGGTTTTGATAAACTCGACGATGCTCTTCTTGTGTTCGATCAAATGCTCCGTCTGAAATCTGGGCTTTCTGTTGTGGATTTCAACCAACTCTTAACCGCCCTCGTACGAATGAAAGAATACTCTGTAGCTGTCTCCATGTTTAGAGAAATGCGTGTGTTAAGCATTCCTGTTGACATTGTTACCTTTAATACTGCCATTCATTCCTGTTGTCACTTGAATACACTTGATTATGCCTTTCCGTTGCTTGCTGGAATCATCAAGAGTGGTTGGGTGCCCGATGTCTTTACCTACAACACTCTCATCAAGGGCCTTCTATCTCAAGACAGGCCTTTGGAGGCTGGGGATTTGTTTAACAAGCTTATCAGATTTCAAGAAATTCAGCCCGATGCAGTTACGTATAACACCATCATTGATGGTCTCTGCAAAACTTCAAATACCTCCATGGCTCTCAAGTTGTTAAGAAAGATGGAGGAGATAGGTTGTAACCCCGATGCGGTAACTTATACCTCAATTATTGATTCTTTGTGCAAAGAGAGACGAGTCGATCAAGCATTGGTTCTTGTGTCTGAAATGACCGACAAAGGCATATCACCTGATGTTATAACCTATAGCACGCTACTTCAAGGTCTTTGCAGCTCCGGCCGATGGGAGGACACTGAGCGTTTGTTAACTGAGATGGGTGTTAGGAGGATCTATCCAGATTTGCACACCTATAATATATTAGTTGATGCATACTGCAAAGAAGGGAGGACAACACATGCAGAAGATGTGATTGAAATTATGATCCAGAAAGGTGTGCCTCCTGATTCAATCACATACAATGCACTGATGGATGGTTATTGTTTAACAGGCAAAATGGACAGGGCACTAGAGGTGCTGAATACCATGAGGAGTAATGAGATATGGCCAAACTATTATAGCTATAACATTCTGATAAATGGCTATTGTAAGAGGCAGGAACTAGACAAAGCCATCAGTCTCCTCAGACAAATGCGTGTTGAAGGTATAAAAGCCGATGTTCAAACCTACAGCACCATCATACATGGTCTCTTTCAGATGGGCAGACATAATGAGGTGGACAACCTTTTCCTTGAAATGCTAAAAGAAGGTACTAAACCAAATATCGTAACATGTCGAATTTTGTTGGATGGCCTTTGCAAGAACCGATACATGGATGAAGCAATTTCCTTCTTTCGAGTGATGGAATGTAAAGGTATAGTTCATGATATTCAAATACATAATATCCTAATTGATGGTCTCTACAAGAACGGAAAGCTTGACGAGGCCAGAAATACTTTTGATAAGCTTGCTTCGAGAGGTTTGCAACCTGACGTCATAACACACAACATAATGATCAGAGGATTTTGTCAAGAAGGGTTATTTGAGGAAGCAAAGGAATTACTTTCTAAAATGGAAACGGGCATTTGTTTGCCTGATGCTGTGATTTATAATACGATCATCCGTGGAAGTCTTTTAAATAAAAGATATGGAGAAGCAGTTGTACTGACAGAGAACATGCGAGCTCGTAAATTCTCAGAAGATGCATCTACCACATCCATGGTACTAGACCTATTATCTAAAGAAGAACAAGACCCCTCCGTTCTTGCTTTCTGCAAATGGTTTTTGCAATAGGTACTGAAGTTTATGGTTCATTGTTATGTATTGTCATCTTTTAACTTCCTCGAGTTTTCTGCTGTAGTAATATGTTTTACTGAGCAAAGAATTATTCTAATTAGCAATGTAAAGGGTTCCATCAGTTAAGAATATGTTTTTTGGAGGCATATCATGTAAGGGACTCAGACTGTTCCCATCATTTCAATGAACGAAAATGTTTTTGTGGTGATTACTAGTATGAAGTTCTTATATGCGTTTCCTCTCCAATTTATATCTTGGTCAAGAGAATGGAGGGCTCCATTTCTTAACTCATTGGTGTACGATTTAGACATTGCAAAATCAAACTCCGCTTGCACCCTTCCCGCTTTAATGTGAAGATGTAAGATCACAGTCTTCCTGCTTTGTTATGGCCCCTGCAGCTAAATTTGTATTCAGGTTAAATCTGAAGGCACTGGATGCCTCCCATGACAGTTGAACAGGAGCGTAATGTACAATGGCACTGAGTTACATTGAAGGTATGTCAAAACTTTTTCTTTTGACAATTACATAGCCCAGTAGAAATAGTGTGTAGTGCAAAATTAATGAAAATGCGATTGATAAGTAAACAGAATGGAAGGCAAATTCAGTTTTCTTATACTACATTTTGGTTCTTATCATCATATACCATAGTAATATGCGACAAAAGCAAATCATTTGATCCGTAAATATTTCTTACATATCGGCTCTTGGAGTGTTTATCTCATCCTATCAATTTCCAGTGCAATATTATTACCGTATTGAAGCAATGACTGATATATCTTGACATTTAAATGCCATAATCGCTGAACTGACAGATCATTTCATAATCTGTGCACCACAATTCCGAACTAATTTACCCAGCTAATAGCGAATGTGCTATTGCTTGAAGAAATATCACAGACTTAAAAGCATATTTCACGTTTTTTAGAATAAAAAATTAAAGTTTAGTAGAAAAAACATGCACACATCAGCATATATAAAGCATTTCAAGTTCACTTATATAAGAAAATATTTCAAATTTAATGGAGTTTTTAATTGCTGACAAGGACAAGTAGTACAACTATACACAATTCACACAGTCTTCAGAAACAGCAACAACATAAAATGCAAAACACTTTGTAGTACTAAATTCTTCCAAATGCCAGCTTTGCTTTCCAGGCACATAGTCCTTAGAGTCGCTAGCTGACCAGGATCTGCAGAGAGGAATATTTTTTGGATTGACGCGGACTTTCACTCCTCCTGCAGCAAAAACAGCAAGTAGCACGGCAAAACAAGGGACGATGAAACGAATAAATAAACACATTGAAGAGTATCACCTTATTGCGGATCCAATTATACAGAGGTAGAACTTACTATTTGGTAGTTGCTCCAGTTACTCTTTAATTGTCTTTTCTGCATCCATTTCCTTGATGACTGTCGGATCTAGGACTCCAATTATATACAGAAGTAATACATTCTGCAGACAAAGAAGTAGTCAGTGTGGTAATTGCTTGCAACATGCTCTGCAATACGTTGAAATCTCACGGCTTCACATATCATCACGGCCAACTTTATTCATCGTCCTCATCAAATGAGGACACGGTGAGATAATTGCCTGCTTCTGTATGATGCACTCAGTGTAACTGCCTTTTTCAAGTAATTTTATTAGCTCAATCTTTTTGGGGAGATCCTTTCTTAGCTCTTCTTCTGTTTTATTTCCCCCTTTTAGCTCTTCTCTTTCTTCCTCCTTCCTTTTTATCATATCTATGTTCTCTCCCTGTTTCGTTTCTATTTTGTAACCCAAGGAATCTAAGGTTTCGAGTCCCTCTCGGATCTCCTTTTTCCAGCCTCCAGGTAATGAGCGATTGATAGAAGTCACTATAAAGATTATTTGTGTAAAAATAAATTATGACCTCATGTGTGGTTTTATAGTAATATTTAGTTCTTTCAAAATAAAATATAAAGCATTTCTATCTATATGAAATGTGTAAAGCATTAAGGTTGTGTTTGGTTGGGGTGAATGAATAGAATGGAATGGAATGAGTATAAATAAAACAAAATAATAGAGTGTAGGAGGGAGAATTTTGAAAAAAATGAGTGAGTGCAAATTTTGTATGATAGGATTTGGGTAGAAAATAGGCATGATAAGGAATGGAGCATTCCTTCACAAAATGAAGTTTTTGAGTTCTAGTTAAGGGTGATAAGAATGGAATGGTAGAAGGAATGAAATTATTATACATTCAACTAAATTATAGTTCAAATCTCATTTCATTCCCTCCATTTTCATTCACCCCAACCAAACACAACATAAGTATCTCTCGGATATCCTTTCCTGTTTTTCCACATTTGTTCCATTCTGTCCTTGGCTGAGAACATAGCTATTTTCAACTCCTGATCCAGTAGTTTCACTTCGTCAAAAGGATTCGTTCCGGTTTTTCGCTTGCATATCTATTTTCAGGTTCAATTTCATTTCCAGTAGTATTTGAAGAACATAGTCTGTTTTCTCCTCTCTATTTATTAAATGTTCCATTCTACCTGTCAATTTTTGTACAGGTTTGCGAATATTTGATCTTCTTTGATCTCAGGGTTTTGGCAAATGGGATTCGAAAAATACAAGGCCAGTCATTTTTGCATAACATAGTGTCCTCAGGATATGTGTTTAAGGGGGGACAAGTTTATGGGTATGCTGCTAAATTTTACACGGGCTCGTTGATATGCACTCCAAGTGCTGGAGGATTTTGGAGGAGGAATGGGCGGAATTATGTTTCTTTGATTGCTATGATTAGTGGTTACTCTCAAAATAGTGAGGAGTTTCGAATGATTGAGTGTTTTTGAGCTATTAAAGCCGAAGATGTTGAATGTAATTAGTATACATTTCCTATGATATTTATGGTTCGTGCAGCATTATTTGTTCGTGGTACAAGTGCATGGTTGTGTTGTTCGTGGTGATTTTGGGACAAATGTGTTTGTTGCGAGTTTTTAGTTGACATGTATGCCAAATGCAGGGATTCAGTAGATCAAAAGTGTAGGAATTGAGGGACTGATGATGCGATTTCATGAAACTCTATAATAGTTTGGTGCGTTAGGCATGATTTAAAAGAAGCAGCACTATTATGAAATTCTATGATAGTTGCTTGATTGATCTCTTAGCATGGTCTAGGTAAATCTATGATAGTTGCTTGCATAATTGATCTTTTAATTAGGACGCCCCGAGAAAATATTGCTCAGAGAAGTTTCAGCAATGGCTGTCAAGAGAGTAGCTGTTCTCACAATGACTTGTTTGAGCTTAACCCCTCTAATTATAAGCCCTTGTTCTCTTTTATCCTCTCTTTTTCATTCTCATTTTCTTCCTTTCTCTACTAAGCCTAACCCTAATTCACAACCCAAACCCCCCTTTATTCCTTCTCCATCCACCACTCATACTCGACTAAAACAATTACTCTATCATAAATCTAAGGTTGGTTTCGATAAACTAGAAGATGCGCTGCTAGTGTTCGATAAAATGCTCCTTCTGAAATCTGGGCCTCTTGTTCTGCAATTTAACCAACTGTTAACTGCCCTTGTTCGGATGAAAGAATACTCTGTAGCTGTCTCCATGTTTAGAGAATTGTGTGTCTTAAGCATTCCTGTTGATATTGTTACTTTTAATACTACTATTCATTCCTGTTGTCACTTGAATACGCTTGATTATGCCTTTTCATTGCTTGCTGGAATCATCAAGAGTGGTCATGTCCCTAGTGTTGTTACATACAACACTCTCATCAAGGGCCTTCTATCTCAAGGCAGGCCTTTGGAGGCTGAAAATTTGTTTAAGAAGCTTATCGGATTACAAGATATTCAGCCCAATGTAGTTATGTATAACACAGTCATTGATGGTCTCTGCAAAACTTCAAACACCTCCTCGGCTCTCAAGTTGTTAAGAGAGATGGAGGATATAGGTTGCAGACCCAATATTGTAACTTTTACCCCGATTATTGATTCTTTGTGCAAAGAGAGACGAGTCGATCATGCATTGGATCTTGTGTCTGAAATGACCCACAAAGGCATATCACCTAATGTTTTAACCTATAACAGATTACTTCAAAGTCTTTGCAGCTCCAGCCGCTGGGAGGACATTGAGCGGTTGTTAAGTGAGATGGGTGTTCAGAAGATCCCTCCTGATTCGCACACCTATAGTATATTAGTTGATGCATACTGCAAAGAAGGGAGGACAAAAGATGCTCAAGATGTTATTGAAATTATGATCGAGAAAGGTGTGCCTCCTAATGTAATCACCTACAGTACGCTTATGCATGGATTTTGTTTAAGAGGCAACACTGACAGGGCATTAGAGGTGCTGAATACCATAAGGAGTAATGGTATAGCGCCAGATTGTTATAGCTATACCACTCTGATAAATGGCTATTGTAAGAGGCAGGAACTAGACAAAGCCATCAATCTCCTTAGACAAATGCATGTTGAAGCTATAAAACCCGATGTTCAAACCTACAGCACCATCATACATGGTCTGTTTCAGATGGGTAGACATGGTGAGGTGCGAAACCTTTTCCATGAAATGCTAGAAAAAGGTAACAAACCAAATATAGTAACATGTCGAATTTTGTTGGATGGCCTTTGCAAGAACCAATACATGGATGAAGCAATTTCCTTCTTTCAAATGATGGAATGTACAGGTATAGTTTATGATATTAAAATACATAATATCCTCATTGATGGTCTCTGCAAGAACAGAAAACTTGATGAGGCCAGAAATATTTTTGATAAGCTTGCTTTGAGAGGTTTGCAACCCGATGTCATAACACACAACATAATGATCAGAGGACTTTGTCAAGAAGGGTTATTTGAGGAAGCAAAGGAACTACTTTCTAAAATGGAAACGAGTGTTTGTTTGCCTGATGGTGTGACTTATAATACCATCATCCGTGGAAGTCTTTTGAATAAAAGATATGAAGAAGCAGTTGTATTGATCAAAAGTATGCGAGCTCACAAATTCTCAGCAGATGCATCTACCTCGTCCATGGTACTAGACCTATTATCCAAAGAAGAACAGGACCCATCCATTCTTTCTTTTCGCAACTGGTATTTGCAATAGGTACTGAAATTTATAGTGTATTGTTATGCATTGTCATCTTTAAACTTTTTTAAGTTTTCTGCTATACTGATATGTTTTGCTGAGCAAATAATTATTTTAATTAGCAAAGTAAGGGGTTCCATTAATTTGTTAAGAGCTAATAGATAATAGGTTTGAGACAGTAAGACTATCTCTTCTATATGTATTAAGGTTAGTCAATGCTGAAGTTATCAATCGGAAATGAAAATTAGCATTTTGATGCTTCTCATATACAGAAAAGGGAATCAGCATTTGAAAATAATAAAAGAAGCCCTATTAAGCACATATGTTCAGATAACTTTGTGGTAGATATGATTTTCAGCACATATTAAGCCAGGTCCAGATCATTATGCTTGTATGATTGATATTTCAGAGCGTTCTGGGAAAATACTTGAGGCTGAGAAGTTACCGAATGAGATGGATGTCGAATATGATGCAACCGTATGGAAAGCATTGCTTTCAGCATGTAGAGTAAATGGAGTAATAGTTAGTTCTTTCAAAATGAAATATAAAACATCTCTATCTATATGAAATATGTGAACTTGCCTTTATTGTGTTTCCACATCTGTTCCGTTCTGCCTTTGGCTGAAAAAAACTTATGTTTTACTTTCAGCATTTTAATAAGGTTTTTCATGGCAATACTGTCTGATATCTTATTCAGCTTTTCTAATCTCTCTCCAAATTTATTTAAACTGTTCGCCGCTTTGTCACCCACAGGTTCACTCGCCTCCAAGAAATACCTATTTTTGGCCAGCCAATTTAACAGGTTTGCTCTTTCCAACTGCTGATCAAGTCGTTCCACTTCGTCAAAAGCATCTGCTTCCATTTCCTTTTTCTTATCTTCGTCCGTCTATAGTTTCAGTTTCTCTAGTATTTGAAGAGCGTACTCTGTTTTCTCCACTCTATTTATTAAAACTTCCATTCTATCTGTCAATGCTTTGTACAGGTCTGTGACCAGTACCTGTTGCTTCTTCCTTTCAAACTCCAAATCCAATGCGCTAAACAAATGAATAATGTGATGAACCCAATTTAACTTTTTTTGGCTTGTCTGCAATACAAAAACGCAGACTCCAAATTAAACCGATAATATTAGGATACAAAATAAGACCTGAACCAAGATGTATATGACTTACGGGCAGTTTGGAATTTCTTAACATACTCAACAGCTGCATCATAGCACCCCAACGTAGAATAATCCAGTATTCAACATTGTCATCTATCTTCACCTTATCATCTTTGCATTCAGCATTGTCATCTATCTCCGCCTTGTCATCTACCTATCATCTTTGCATTCAGCATTGTCATCTATCTCCCCCCTTATCATCTTTGCATTCAGCATTATCATCTATCTTCGATTTGGGAATTGATATTTGAAGTGTTCCAGATTTTTGTGTGCCACAAAGTTTCCCACTTTCTTTTAGTGACTCAAATTCATCGATAATGCTTTTGATGAATTTACTGTACTCATCACCATCGTCTTTGTTAAGGTCTAGAATATGCGGTTTATCTTTATGAGGTGAAACCATGGTGGAAGGAGAGGGCGTATTTTCCATATAAGCTTTCAAGATATTAGAAAAGAAGCGAAGAAAGATGTTGTGTTTCTCTTCATTAAATTAGCACACTTTATAGTTTTTACAAGTCTTTCTGGATCCTGCAACTACAAGTCTAGCTACTCATCTTCTCTTAAGTTTTCAGAAATTAACAATGTCTCAATAATCTACCAATACCATAGTTTTGCTATTTCATATGGAGTGAAGAGTAAAAAAATACTCTGTTGTCTGTTGCACTAAAGAGCCAATGATAAGCAGCAAAACTTTACCCAGCCCCGTACCATATTTCTGGTTATGTCTGGCGATAATGTTTCTGGGAGTGCAGGCTGTTCTTATTTCTATATCATTGTTAGGGAATGTGTTGATTTAATTAAGCACTTTGAAAATGTGCTAATGCAATTTGTGCATAGATCTGCGAATAAAATCGCTCACATATTAACTCGAGTGTCTTATTCTATGTCAGGTCTGCAGGAGTGGAAAACATTGTTAGGTAATGTGTTGATTTAGTTAAGCACTTTGAAAATGTGCTAGTGCAATTTGTGCATAGATCTGCGAATGAAATCGCTCACGTATTAACTCGAGTGTCTTATTCTATGTCAGGCCTGCAGGAGTGGAAAAATGTCGCTCCTAGCTTTTTATTGGATATACTTTCATATGATTCAATTTAATGCAAGTACGATTATTGTAAAAAAAAAAAAAAAAGTACACTTGTATTAATTTAATGTATCCAAATTTTTATTTATATTATTCCTAATGAACCTTTCGCGGCTTTGATTGATTAGGTCATTTGCTTGATTGTTGTACATCACTTATAACTACATACACAGCTAAGTTAGGTGAATATGAAGACTTTTTTAATGTGAATGTTGGAGGGGTTCTTTTTGTCTTTGACTTACTGAAAACATTTTTTTTTTTTCTCTTTGGACCGGGGAAAAACACAATCTAAATGGACTGATAAAATAAAAAATAGGTTTTAAATACTTCAGGCAGAAATATACGGTTCGAAAGTACAGAGTTGATGGGTATATCGATGGTTTGAAAACTTATTAAATTATAAATTATACATCTCACAAATTTTATATTATTTTATCTTATTTGATAAATTACAATGACAACAAGAGGGGCTATGAATGGTTTGATTGTTTTATTTACCGATAAAAACATAAAAAGAGATACGAACATATATGTTGGGTAAAATATAGTCGTATAAATTTATTTTTCCTTGAATAAATACTCCTTCGTCTTCTTTCATTTTTTCAGATAAGCTTCTACTCCTTTTCCCTGTCGTTCTCTCTCTTATTTTTGAACTTATTCTCCTTTTAAGCATTTTTCTTGCACGCCGATTTTGCTCTTATTTGTCTTGGATCATGACTTGCATATATGTTTATGGAGTTTTTTGCTAGGTTTTTATTCTTGTGTTTGTTAGTAGTTTGTCTTTGGTTTATATACATATGTTTGCAATGACCTAGTTAAAGATTTTGGACGAAATTGAAATTGAGAGGTGAGAAATGTCTTAACACATTATTAATTATTCCTATGTAATAGCACCTCATTTTGTTTATAACTATTATCTCCTAATTAAATATGCTTAGCTCAAGATTTCTTAGACACGTAATTGGCTCGTGTAGTATTTATTTTTTTGTTTTTTATGACTATATCTTTTTTTTTGTTTTCCTTATAACTAATTATCTCCTACAGTCTCATATTATTTATTTCTTGGATACGATTCAATTTATTATATATATGTATATATATATATATACACATATATTATTTTTATATTTCATGTGTATAATATTTTAATACTTGTAAAAGACATAATTTAAAATAAAGTATTTTTATTTTATTCATTTACATTTGCTATCAGTTATTTTCTTAATTAAATTCGAGAAATTAAAAATTATTAATCAAAAACAATTCTAATACATCTCATTTTTTACCGTTCAAGTTATGGATACTACAGGCAAACCTAACTCCCAAAAAAAAAAGAGAAGAACCGTAACAGAGAGTTATTATAAATATTAAAGTTAAAATAAAATTTATAAACTATTTATGTATTTTTCGAATAAAATTATAAAAATAAAATAGAATATGGCTTAATGCCTCTTATATCTTAAATTTTGCACCAATATACCCATCAATCCACGTGGTTCAAAACGGTTCTTTTTTGTCTCTGAAAATGTATCTTTTTACCCTTAAATCGGGAAAAAACACGTTTTTAATCATTTGATAGAGTAAAAAGATACGTATTCAGTATTTCAGAGGTAAAAATATACGATTTTGAACTACAGTTGTTGATTGTTATATTGATAGTTTAAAATGTCAGCTATAAATTACACATCTCACAAATGTTATATTAATTTTTTTTTGTTTATTTGATAAATTGCAAAAAACGCCAACAAGAGGAGCGGTGAATGGCTATATTGTTTAATTTATCGGTAAAACTAAAAAAAGACATGAACATATGATATATTGTTAAAATATAACCACACAAAAATTTTATTTTTAGTAAATACTCCTTGGTCTTTTTTACTTATCACTTGATTCGTACACTGTCTCTCAGTTTTCTTGTTGATGAATTGGTATTATATCTTGAATGATGTTAGCCGAGTAAAATTTTCAAAGTAATCGGAATCAAAAAGACATAATTGGTGTGGTGATAATGTGTCTCATATTGACGTAATAAGTTCATACTTATTGTTTGCACTGAACTTGGTCGTCTTGTGATTTTTAATTGGAATAATATAACCCATCACCTATAATAGAATACATGACATTTGAGTAGCCATATGTAAGCCTTTACAAATATTTAATTACAATATTCAGTCATGTTTGCAATCTTTGCAAGCATGTCTATGATAGTTTCAACCATGATTGAAAAGGTTGCAAATGATAGAAATTAATAGTTTTTATGAGTGTCCCTGTAGGGCCTGTAACACAAAAATGAGTAAATAAGAATAGGTAAGTACCTCATTAACAGGAATTAGATCATTATGAACAGCTAACTTGGACCTTTTATTTTTTACTACAGCCTTAGATTTCTAAGTTGTCTTTTGTTTTTAAGGTGTAGCTATATTGGATGTTGAGCCCATGGATGCCTCATTAGTGGAAATCGAATCACTATGGATAACTGGCCTAGTCTTCTTAGTTTTAAGGTTGTCTTGGATTTTTTATTCATCTTTTGTTTTGGCGATGAACCTGATTTGGATTTCGAACTTGGGGATGTCGAGAACTTTGTGTGAACCATGTCTGGAACTGGCATAAAACATATGCAACAATTATATTTTTATATAACAACTAAACAATTTTGATTCTTGTAGTAAGTTCATAAAATCTAGCAAACATATTACATATAAAATGAAGTCTACCTTCTGCGAGGCCTCAACTACGTAGTATAAAACTGACGAAGATCACTAAATGAGGCAGAATTCAAGTTTTATCAACAAGCCTACATAATCTCAATAAACAAGCTTACATAATATCAACAGCTTAATTGCTAATTTATAAACTGAGATTTTTATTCTGTGCAATAATTAACATCGATGCACGTAGTCAATTCATAGAATCTAGCAAACATAATAGGTTTAAAACTGATGCCTGTCCCTGCGGTGCCTCAACTATGTAGTATGAAACTGATGAAATTCATTAAATGGGATGGAATTCTCGACTCATCAACAAGCCTACATAATTTTAATAAAACAATAGGTTGCCAACAACGACGTAACAACATTCCAATTAAACACAAAATAAAAGAAATTAACAACTACTTGAATAATCACAAAATCATTTCATAATCACAAAAATAAAACTGACGAAGATCACTAAATGAGGCAGAATTCAAGTTTTATCAACAAGCCTACATAATCTCAATAAACAAGCTTACATAATATCAACAGCTTAATTGCTAATTTATAAACTGAGATTTTTATTCTGTGCAATAATTAACATCGATGCACGTAGTCAATTCATAGAATCTAGCAAACATAATAGGTTTAAAACTGATGCCTGTCCCTGCGGTGCCTCAACTATGTAGTATGAAACTGATGAAATTCATTAAATGGGATGGAATTCTCGACTCATCAACAAGCCTACATAATTTTAATAAAACAATATTACATAATATCAACAACTTAATTGTTAATCTATAAACTGAGGTTGCCAACAACGACGTAACAACATTCCAATTAAACACAAAATAAAAGAAATTAACAACTACTTGAATAATCACAAAATCATTTCATAATCACAAAAAATCATTTCAATACTCTAATCTATATTGTGTGTGTTGGAGAGAGAGAGAGAGAGAGAGAGAGAGAGAGAGAGAGAGAGAGAGAGAGAGAGAGAGAGAGAGAGAGAGAGAGAGAGAGAGAGAGAGAGAGAGAGAGAGAGAGAGAGAGAGAGAGAGAGAGAGAGAGAGAGAGAGAGAGAGAGAGAGAGAGAGAGAGAGAGAGAGAGAGAGAGAAGAGAGAGAGAGAGAGAGAGAGAGAGAGAGAGAGAGAGAGAGAGAGAGAGAGAGAGAGAGAGAGAGAGAGGGAGGGAGAGGGGAGAGAGAGAGCAGGAAAGAAATATAGACAAAAAAAAGTGAGCGAGAGAGAGAACGCGATTGAATGGAGCAACATGTCAAAAGAGGTCATTGAATATGAAATTTCAGCAGAGTGAATTGCACAAGATGGAGTGTCGTGCAAAACTTCAGTGAAGAGAAGTGCGAGAGATGAAAACAGAGTTGGAGTACGGTATGTTTGAAAAGAGTAAAGGTGAAAGAGTAAAGCAATGGTAAAATTAATAAAACGAAAGTATATAATTAAAAATGTGAACAGGAGATAGTAAAATTATAAATAAAAATTAAATATATATATAATTTTGTAAATTTCTCAAAAATATATACAAATATGCCGCACCAGCTACAAATAAATTTTTACTGTCCACCGTGATTTAAAAAGTTATTTTAATAACTAAACACACACGTCTTGAAATAGTTTATCTCCGTGTAAAAATAGCTGAATTTTTTGAAAATAATATTTTCTTATAACATATACCAAAATAGAGTTAAGTTCTATGGAGACCATTTTTATTGGAGACCACTTATGTTCTGCAAATAAAATATTGCACAAAAACATTGCAAAACATATAGTTTTACAAATCATGTTGCACAAAATCATTATTTCATTTAAAATCTTGAATATCATATAAGTTTTGCATGTTGAACATTACAAAATGTCTTATTTAACGAAATATGTTTACTTTGCAGGACATTTTGTCAACTTGCAGAACATACATTATCTACTTATTAAACATAAATGATTTTCAACAATTTTAATGAATACATGATATTTGTAGAACATAATTCACAAAATAATATATTTTATAGTGTTTTGATGGATCCACGGTCTCCGATAAAAAAGTGGTATTCATAATATACTTTACTCAAAATTAAATTCGATAAATTGAATTCGTTTTCCTACAATTCGCCGACTATTAATTTCAAGAACAGGAGAGTAGTCATTATCCTCTTTCTTTCTCTCATAAAATTTCCTCACAAAATCTCAGGTTCTCTCTCTCTATATATATTCATATTCATGTATCTATACACCTAATTTCAGATTTTTGCTAGTGATTTGTTGTTTGTTACTGATAAGCTAGGGTTTCTCGCAGCTTAATTCTATTGCTTTTAATTTCTATTCAATTTTGATTGTGTGTAATAGTTATTAGATTTGAATCTGTACTTGTAGAGCTTAAGCTGTGTAAAGATATGTTGTTTGAATCTCTGTGATTTGTTTGATAGTGTAGAGATAAAGGATTGTGTTATTGTTTCGAATTTCGATATCGAGTTTGATTGATGAAATTGATAGCTGTTTGATTAATTTTGATTGTGATTTTGATTGCGGAGTTGTGTGTGTTGGGATTGTAGTTAGAGTTTAGTAGTCTGTGTTTCGAGATTAAGAGGTAGATGGTGTGATATGGAGGTGTTTGGTAAGTGCGTTTCGGTTTGATATTTGGTGGTCATTGTTGTTTTTCGTTGATTTTGGGATTTTACGGTGGCTTTGTGATTTGGTGTGAGGAAGATGTGCATGACTTTAGTGTGTACCCTATGATTTTTGTAACCTTTGGAAGTTTTTTAATTGTCTGTAATATCGCTGATCGATAATTGTTGTTTCCTTTGTTTCCTACCAGGGCATTACAAAGCAGGAGTGTGCTTTCAACAATCCAGATTTCCAGATTTGATACGAAGCTCTATCCTATTTAAGTAAGTTTTTGTTATGATTATTATGAAGTTTTAGTTAAGTTCTCGTGAAGGGTCTAATGTTCTGGGAATGAATCTTTATTCTGTGATTGAGGTAGTGCATTGTAACCCTTAGAAGTCTCATTCTGTACGCAAATTGTATTAAGTGATGATATGTAGTATTCTAATCATACTTTTAAACGAGAATCTAATCCGACACCACCTTAAAATGATCGTATTGATTGTAATTATATTATTCAAATGAGAATCTGATACAACCCACATTAAAAAAAAGCCATAAATTCCCTTCCCCAGAATCACAAACCCACATAAAGCACAATTTTCTAACTAAATGAGAACAAATGTTGAACACATGTTTTAAATACAACAAGACAACATCATCGTTTGAGTATCATATATAAGATATCTGTCGAATTCACAACTTCTTATGCAGTCATGCTATATCTCTTGTGGATGCCCCATGACTTCCATATATCCCCGTAAAGGGAGCCCAGAACTTAACTGTTTCACATTAGGATATAACAATACATATTTCGCCAGAATTCGTGGCAAATTTGATGCTGGCAAGTACTTGCACAACTTCAAGCATGCTGGTATCTTATTGTCTCATTAGTGAACTGAATATATTACTGGATAACGATGTTGGGCAGTGATGCAGTTTCAGCTTGCATTGCCTTCATATGCGTATTGATTGGCATAGAGGCAATGCAATTGGATACTGCAACACTTTCCTGACAGTAATAAGTTCATCGTTGATATTCTGAGATAACGGCATGGTTTGAACTACACAAGTACATCTGTGTCAAAAATACATGAGAATGCGGTTGTTGGGCCCACTTTGTAGTTTAATGAAATTTATGGGATATAATGTGTGGATTTTTCTTAAGATTTTCATGTGTGCATTTTTTCTTATGTTCATTCTGTATTTAGTTTTCGTTAACCACTATTCCAGTTGCATGCGGGGGTGTAGCATTAATGGGTCCTAATTTAGATATGTGTTCATGAGTACTTTTGTTAATGAAAATATTATGTGTCCTGTAGTAGACAAACTTGTATATCTAATTTGATGGTAACTTGATGTTTGATTCTTCGGTAAGTGTTAAAATTCGGAATTGCTTTATCTTTCGCTTACAGAAACTTGCTCCTTTAAGTCTGTCTTGGCGCCAAAAGGACTTCGTTTCCTTTTTATGTATAAAGCTTAATCGTATAAAAGAAAAAAGGTTTTTACTATGGGACTTATTTTGGTAAACAGTTACTTAGGAATTTATAGTGATGAAAGTAAATGTGTACACTGTACAATCTTGAAGTATTGTGTCCAACCAACAGATGAAGGATTTTACTCAGATTTATGGGTTTATGTGTGTGTTGTTTGTTCTGCTCGAATATAGAGGATCATGTGTGTTGTTTGTTCTGCTCGAATATATAGGATCATGTGTGTCATTTGTTCTGCTTCATTTTGAAGTTTGTCTAGATTATGCTTGCAGGTTTGCCTGCCGTAAGCCATAGCTTGCAACTTTTGGAACTTTATTGTTTTTTCATAGTTCTTCTTTTGACTTTCTGCCAGGGTTTTTGAGATTTGATGAGATAAAGTTATGGCTAATTCAAATGCATCAGCTTTAGTATTGTCTTCAGAAGCTTCAACACATGCAAATAGAGCAGTTGTAAACACAAACTCGTCTCAACCTCCTTCGCAACTTCATAGTTCTTTGGATGGTCCAGTTGCAATTCTTTGGGACATTGAGAACTGCCCTGTTCCAAGTGATGTACGCCCTGAAGATGTTGCCGGTAACATCAGAATGGCATTGCGTGTCCATCCGATTATCAAGGGAGCTGTTACAACATTTTCTGCATATGGGGATTTTAATGCTTTTCCTAGACGATTAAGAGAGGGCTGCCAGCGGACTGGTGTTAAACTAGTAGATGTACCTAATGGGAGAAAGGATGCTGCTGATAAGGCCATCTTAATTGACATGTTCCTGTTTGCCCTAGACAATCGCCCGCCATCTTCAATTATGCTCATATCAGGAGATGTTGACTTTGCTCCAGCACTTCACATTCTTGGCCAACGTGGATATACTGTGATTCTTGTCATTCCTTCCGGTGTGGGTGTATCATCTGCACTGAGTAATGCAGGTAGGTTTGTATGGGACTGGCCAAGTGTGGTTCGTGGGGAAGGCTTTGTTCCTCCTAAAACTTTTGGTCCTTTGCGTGGAGGTGCAACAGATGTTTCAGGGTATCTAATGGGATACCAGATCAATGAAAACCCCGATTGTCAAACTGAGGAAGAAGCTATTGTGTACAGAGGGATTTCACAGAGCTATTATAACTCGAGGGATTTCTCAGTGATGGCACAATCTTTATCCGAATACAATTCGGCCGCAGTATCGGGGCCTTATTTTTCTACAACTTCGAGATCACACAGTCTTCCATCCGGTCTGAATGAAGTTTCAGCAGGACCTGTTGCTTCTAATGAGCATAATGATCTGATGTGGGTACAGCCCGGAGATCTGACTGGATTGAAGGGTCAGTTAGTGAAGATGCTTGAAATGTCTGGCGGCTATATGCCCCTTACTCGTGTTCCTGCTGAGTACCACAGAATGTTTGGGAGACCTCTTTATGTTTCAGAATATGGGTCATTGAAACTTGTAAATCTTTTTGGCAAGATGGCTGACAAGATATCAGTAGAAGGAAAAGGGCAGAAGAGAATGGTTTGCCTGCGTGAATTTGGTTTAAGAGCTGTAACAAATGATATGCAGTCAGACGTGGCAACGAATGATAAAAAAGGGAAGGGGATTCGGGAAGAGAACAATGATGTTATTGTTGGCATGGGATCTTCTGATGAGTTCTCAGATGATGATAGGATAGTCAAAGAACATGATGAACAGAGGGGCAAAGATACGGTTGGTTTGGGTATGACAAATCAATGTAGAATTGCTGATCAAAACCTTGAGCAGCTCAAGTACGAGCTTCAAGAGATTCTAGTGAGCTACTCTTGTCGGATTTTCCTTGGTTGCTTTGAGGCAATATATAAGCAAAGGTACAAGAAACCGCTCGACTATCGAAGATTTGGTGTAAATGAACTCGAGGAGTTGTTTGACAAACTGAGTGATATAGTGGTGGTGCATGAGGAACCAGCAAGCAAGAAAAAATTTCTGGTTGCACTAAATAGCTAAAGGATTTGACTGTTCCAATCAGTCTGAAGCTTTTCATTTGAACTCTATCGGCTGGAGGTATACTTGTCCAACTTTGCGCTTTTGTTTAGTTGTAGAACTCCATTTACGTTGGGGAAGGAATCTGGTGAAACATATAGGTAAGGCTAGAAGCTCTGTTTTTATTTTGCATCGGATAGCTTCGTAGCCTGTTGGTTGATTGTATCCATATATGAGCTGCGGGTATATCGTTGATAACTAGTGGATCAAATGTGTACCAATGTAATCCAGCCTTTTTGTGGGTTTACATTATAATATACTGCATAGTTTTCTATTTGACAAGAATTTTAGTGTCTTTTTACTAAATGGGTTATGCCACTTGTATCATCTTTTTTTTTTAGGGACAATATAACATAGTTATATTATATTAGTATAAATATTTGATGGTCGATTTCTAGACTATTGATTTATCAGGGGGTTTCATGTCATAAACCATACTCACGAGAGGTAACCGCGAGACTATACTAGATGATGCCTGCTATAGGACCACTGCTGCTGTTGCAAATTTAGCAGTTGTCACCATTGCTGTAACAGCTGAGCTTGATTCACGTTTTGTGACTTTGAGTAATGCAGCGATGACCATGGAGACTTCTCTTCTGAGCCCGACACATGAGGAACTGGCTTGGTGCCTAATTGATTTTGTTGGAACTTGAAAATGGCTGTTGGAATATCTCAATTGATTAAAACCTTAGCAGAGTGTCTGGCCGA
Source organism: Daucus carota subsp. sativus (assembly GCF_001625215.2). Lineage (NCBI taxonomy): Eukaryota > Viridiplantae > Streptophyta > Magnoliopsida > Apiales > Apiaceae > Daucus > Daucus carota. The sequence continues at coordinate 1,682,173 of NC_030389.2, forward strand.
GGTAGGCTTATTAAAGTCATGAGGCTTTAAAACAATTGTGCGTGTCTGATCTGAATACAGAACCCGAACCACCAATTCCAGGGTTGTGCATCTCAGCAACATGTTAGTACGGTTGCTGCAATTGCAGGACATGTACTTGTCCAGTTTCGATTTACTTAGTTGAGGTCTAGACTCTAGAGAATAAGCTTCGTGAATTTCCTTGCTTCTTTTTTCGAATCCAAAATATATAGGGACCATGGAAACCAACAATTCAGGATATACTAATACTGTTTTTTCTGTGACCACTGACCACTACATTCTCTTACCAAGTATGATCCTCGATGAATATCCAACAGCCAAGATTATAACAAATTTTTAAATATATGAAAATCGTTGTACGTGTGTACAGGGTTAAATAACCCCGTTCAACGCTAAAAATCGTTGTACAGCCTCGTATAACGCCTTTTAAACGTTAAACGTATGTTATAATCGTGACCATTGGATGAATAAAATATCCAATGGCCACGAACCTGTATGTTACGTTGAAGGACCTAGACCCATAGAAAATGCATATTGTTGTGGATTTTCAATTTTTTAAATACGAGTTGATGCGTAGAATCAATATCTGCGTTACTAAAGGCCATCTAATAACAGACGATATTGCAAAGAAAAGAAAAAATGGTAATTTCTTGGGTTTAATGTAAACATGAAAAAAACATGCCAGCTGCAGTATACACTAGCCTCTAGCCATGTAAAGTCCAACTCAATTAACCAAAGGGAAATGTAAATCAGGTAACAAAACAAATGCATGATTCATAATGCAAAGAATACCACCAAATTATAGTCTAGGAAGTATCAAATATAACTTTTGCAATTATCTAAAGTTTCATGAAATGCTTTAGAACTTGCAATTCCTCGCCAAATGATGTAGTTCATGAGTACTGGAGAATGTGTTCTTGGAGGAGAAATTAAGTTACAATAGTATGTAAAAAGTTATGAATCAAAGCAACAAACTGCAATGATCCTTTTCCCCGAAAAAAATAGCATCTCCGAGGATATGAAGGGCCTTTCATGAACCTATACCCGTCATTTTACAGATGGGGCAAGTATTTTTTTGTCGCAACCACTGCTTAATACAGTGAGAGTGAAAGTCGTGCCCACAATCCAATGTCCCGATACTCTCCCCTACCACATATTCTTCCTGCAGAAAATTCAGGAGCTCAATTCGTAACAAAATATTGAGTTTTTCCGACCCGAACACTGAGAAATCTCACCACCCAAATATCATATATAATAATAATAATTATTATTATTATTATTATTATAATAATATATTTGTGAGGCATGTGCGACTATTACTATTATTATTGTAAATGATATTTGTCAAAACAATTTCCAAAAAATGTAAAATTTACCCACGTCCGAGAAATAACGCTCACCTGACATATGCAGCAAGGCTCAAGTGATGGAAGTCCTCTCATGAATGCTGAAAACTTTCGCTCTTTCAGAGACTGCAAAATGACTTCGTCACTCACTCCCGTATTCACATCACCGATTCGTTCTTCCAGTGCCAACAACTCCTGATACACATTATCGCTGTTATGGAGGCTGTTTTGACATTACAATGGTCAAAAAGACTAATATAATACGTCACTACATTACCTCATAAGACATGTTATCAACATCAAGCCTCATATCTCTGTGTCTGTCATGCAACTCTGCAACCCCGTTTATAAATGGATCAAAGATCATCATATCCTATCACACCAAAAAAGATATAAAGAGTAATTGTCAATTAATTTTGAAAAAGAATGTAATGAATACGAGCATCATCAAACAGAGGCGGCTCCAGCATACTGGAGGCCTCAGGCAAAAAAAAATATTGAGGCCCCCAAAATAATTCTTCTTGTATTTTGCTGCACAAAAAATTCAGTCAAAATTTTGTAATCAAGTTTTAGCTACCATTTTCTTCTCTATAGATAACATAGCCAAACCGTTCAACCTCTCTTGTGACATAGTTGATCGAAGGAGAAAAATATCTCAACGGTAGCTACAGTAACGGGTATTGTCAGTATATTCTATATATTTCAAGTAGCTATTTGGGTGAATAGATACCTGAGTTCCAAAAGTAATACTTGATTGATTATTATTAAGAATAAAATACTTGTTTATTGATAATTGACATACTACAATTTTTAATTTTTAATTACAATTAAATACACTCATATTAAAACATTACTACATATAAAATTTGTGGCCCCTAAAATAATGAGGACCTAGGCACCAGCCTAGGCCAGCTCCCCCTGGAGCCGGTACTGTCATCAGAGAGAGAGAGCTGTCTTCATACATTCTATACTGTGAGAGTTATATGTAAATATGTGTTTACACATAATTGGATATCAGGCATTTATATGATATCTCGAACTAATGATTTCAGTATTTAAGATATTTCCTAAAATATCTGCATTGCATATAACTATTGGATCATGCAAGCCCTTATAGACTGCCTACTTTCAAAATTTATAATTAGAAAAAAAAAAAAAATACAATCTACTAATTTAGTATGTGCCAAAGCTACTAAAGGCAAAATAACTGCAAGAGTATTCATTATTCTAAACATATTAGAATAAAAAGAATTGTCTACATAATACTTCGACGTATAGGGACAGTCAGCACAGATGTTCAGATTACTCACATATCTGATTCAAATTCTTCCTTTTAGACAACTTAGGATATGACAAGAACTTACAACTATAATTTTAAAATCATAGTTATAAGAAAATCTAAACCAGTCGTCCCAATGAGATACTTTGTCATATTTCAGACAGTACAGCAGATAACTGAATATATTTGTTACAACAGTCAAATACAAACCTCAGCACGGATATTTTCACCCCTCCGCATCACATTCAGGACTTGACGAATCTGCTATTTAGAAAACGGATAAAAGTCAGAAACTAAATGTAATTCTAACATAAAAAGGAATCCACAAAGGAAACTATTCCACATGGTAAAGGTTTACCAATATACAAAAACTATTAAGAATCGTGTATTTGACCGAAGAAAAAATAAGAGTGCACTTCATAAGAGAGATTATAAAGAAAAACATCCACTAACAATCTAACATCATGACAAACTCTCCCATGCATTTACACCTGCAGACCCCAAAACATGGGGGTTCATTATTTGAACAAAAGAAAACTTAAACAATAATTTGTCATTTGACAAGTCAGAAGTGGTTACTAGATACAGCTTTTAGCAGATTAAAGTCCCACCCAACCAGTGTTATTTTGTGAATGACTAGATGTAAAATACAAAGGTTTCCCTAGCATCTTTCAAAAAAATTACAGATCATACCTGTCACATTAATTACTACTTTATTGTTCAAGAGAATGCTCAACTTATTGTATAACGGATGCCCAGTCTGACAGTATAAACAAATTTTAGTTTAAACAATATTAAAAAGTATCATATATAAATAGTTGAGCTTATCCCTGAATAGCTTCATAGCATAAGTAATTAATCTTTGCTATGTCAATAGAGATCTTTCAACAATATTATCCTGGACGTGGATATACACTGGAAGATGGTTCAAAACTTCAGAGAACTTTGCAATCCAATTAATTGCATTAAAATATGGATGGTGATAAAAAGCTTGGTTTAGTGATATAATCTTTTGATCTCTATCCTGCCTTCTTGAAGCAAAGGCTATGATAATTAATGGGATTCCAAAGCCTATAATACTGCTCCCAAATACATTCTTTGATTTTTTTCATCACTTCTGATTCCCCTTCAATTATTCATATATCAAAGAATTTTATTGCATCTCTTTAATGCCTACACGTGTTATGTGCGCACAGCATGTTAACCTCCCCTTGACCACACCCACTGACCCACATACAGAAATCCAAACAACCAAATGCACATACACAAGTCAGTTTAATAGCATAGAAGCTATTTTATCAAAAGCACAAAGAGTTATGCGCCTTGTATCATTAAGTATTATCTTAAACTTCCTTCGTGCAAAATATTTAGAAGAATGAAATTTTTTAACTGTAGAGAAATGTTGGCTGTCGGTTTATATCTGGATCAGATAAAAGTACTGGAGTCAGATGCTGCAGTAGCTCTGTTTAATGTTTATTATACATAATTTTTCAGTCGCTAAACATGTTATCGAAAGTACCATATCTAGATTTCCTGGATGTTTGTGCAGTATAATATTATGTGCTGACACTAAGATATAATATTCATAAGCAATGTTGTCATTGTTGAGGGGATGTCTGATTCTTCTATATTTTTCATTTATAACTAAATTCAAACTCGGAAATACTTAATTGACTTAAAGAAGATATATATTAGAATACAAACCTCAGATACTAGTCTCTGCCTTCCATCAATATCAGCAGCTAAAGATCGCCAACCATTAGCCTCGTCGCCTGGTACATCCATCATATAAGCAGACCTACCATATGGGTGATTATGACCCTGACTTCTAGATCTAGATGATATTGCCGTTTCTTCTGGAGAAGAAGGCTGCCTTGAGGCAAATGGCGAAAACTGTCCTCTCTGAATAGCAGATTCAGACTCGCCAGATGGAAAGAGACTCCAGGGAGCATAATCTGATATCCTGAACTGATTTGGTGTTGAGAAATTGTGATGGGGTAGCCATCCATTAGGAAAAAGATGTGAACTCGAACTAGGTCCAGCTCGAGAACTAGACGCAACACCTCCTGGATTACTTGAACTCCCAGTAGCTAAACTCCAACTAGTTGGATCTTGAATCATATTTCGTGTCTGAGTTGCTGGCGCAAACATGGGGTGCTCATCATTGTTTCTTATGTTGCTTCTATAGCCTATATCCTCATGTAATCCGGTACCTCTTCCTCGAGGAACAGTAAAAGAACTTGCTGAACTGCCTGTCCTTGATGTAGGAGCATCATTCCAAAGTGAAGGCAAATTTCTAGTTGAAAAAGAACCAGGACCTTGCATCACATGAGACTGGTTTGAAGGATTGCTTGAATCTCTTGGTAACTGCACTGATGCTCCAAATTCTGATGAGTCGCCAAGTGATGTAGGTCTAGAAGATTGGTTTAAAGAGCGAACATTAGATTGCCTTAAGGTGTTCCCTGCTAGGGGAAAACTAAATGAATCTGGTTCCTGATGTCCCAAATTTATTCTGGCTCCAGTGTTTCTTGTGGAGCTTTCCCTAGTACTGGAAACGTTTACAGGAGGAAAGACATCAGATACGAATCCTCTCATACCAACATTGAACCTTGGATTCAGCTGTTCCGAACGAATAACGCCTGGATAATTTGCTGAGGATGAGGATATACCCAAGCTGTTAGAAGCAATATGACGGGCAGGACTATTGTGGGGAACAATGTTCTCAGGCTGTGGAAAGAAGCTTGTATTCCCACCTGGATAAGGCTGTGTAGAAGTACCCCCTTCAAAAGCCTTGCGCTTGCAAGATGGACCCCAATTTCCCATAGAAGACCCCGATCCATCATTATTATATCGAGAATTTTCATAAGTCCCGCCATTACCAGTAGACATACTTGCTGATGGGTAAGGCTCAGTGGCAAATCTGCCCGACTTGTAAAAGCTAGGAAATATACCTTCCTCGTCTTCATCATCGCTTTCGGGATAACTATCATTCAAATTTATGGTCGCAGGATAATGGTTAGAATCAGAACTCTGGACATTCAAATTTTCCCAAGTGATTTGGTTCCCCGCAGGACCATTGCTAACTCTGTCATGTCGAAGGATACTGGGTGGTTCAAACCGACGTTCTTCTAATCTTGCCTCGCTTGAAGCAAAACTATTTTGTGAAGATGGCCAACAGGGTTCTACTTTTAAACCATCACAAGAGACCTGATCTCGCGGATTTGCACTAGAGCTTGATTCACCCAAGTCCCAGCCACTAAAACTCCTAGCATTATGTGGCAATCGTCTCTCTGCTGAATTCGAAACATTATTCCAAGCAGCTGATTGATCCATATTGGTATCATTGTAAAGATCCTGATTTAGATCCATCGTCTCAGTGAAGGAATTTAATGCTCTCCTTTGACCTTGCATCAGGACCAATTCGGTAACTGTATCAAAACTGATAGGACTATATTACAATCCTACTTACCTGATTAATCTTTATAATAGACTCTGATACATCATAGCAAAGAAACATTACTACTGTAGTTTAATAGTACCAGTAAAAAACTAATGTAATGCAACAAACTTTTATTTAATTAATAACAGATTAACAGAAATTTTATGTTAAAACCAAGTCATTTTGCATCTTATGGACTTAATTAGTATGCCTAAAAGGAATCAAAACAGAAACAATGAAAATATTAAGTTACATATTTGCCTGAGATAATTAAGAATCATCAAGTGTAATCAACACACTGAACTTCTAAAATGAAAAGGGGATAAAGGTGTAAAAGAGTCTTGTTCGCCAGCTGTATGACTCAGTGAGCAATATTCACAATAAGTTGCAACAATTAAAAGTAGAATATTGTGGACTAGAAGTCCAATACTGATTTACCCTCACATAATAATGATTATTATATTATTATGTCTATGATATCAAAGATTTTACTATCACTAATAAAAAATACGAAATGAAATAGGATAATTACTAGCTTCTTAGCCTATTTGTTCATCAACTAATGTGGGGCAAATAATACGATACTGCTTCTCACAACATTTCAACCATTGTGTCACATCTTATATGTTTTTTTCTAGGACTATATCAACAAAGTTTCACAAACGAAAACTCAGCTAATCACAAAAATCAGAAATAAAGCAAGAAAAACATAGTATACCCTTACCTCAAATGATAGGTACTTCATTCAAAATCAAGAATAAATCTTTAAGTTAGCAGCTTACTCCAAACAACTATAATCCTTCAATACATCCGGAGTGAATATGCATACAGCATATTTTGACCTCCCTGAAACAATAAACGAAACAAGAATAGAGTCACAAACAAAGTGTGAGCAGTAACATGTTAAGAACAGAAGGAAGCCATAACAATAGTACCATACAAGTTTTAGCACATCAATATATAGGATTCGAAAAAAAACAAAGTATTACTCAGATATGTAACTTCAGAAATCAGCTGCATTTTATCACACAAAGTAAAATCAAATTGATTTAAGACTCAGTTAAATAGTAATAGAGACAATTGTAAAAACATTGAAGAAGAAATAGCAAAAGCTCAAAAAGATTGTAACTTTATGAAATGTCAATCACCAAAGCCCCTCATTTGACTTACAGAATATGCACCAAACACATAAAGATTGAATCTTTAAACATCAACACTGCAATTCAAACATACATATCTAAACACACAAACCAAGATAACAAAATCATATCATAAACATCCATAATCACACTAAAAAATACCCAAAAACACAAACTTTAAACCAATTTTCACCAGCTTCTCAAATTCACAGATCCCAATTTCACACTCAAGATAAATCAACATGCAAACCCAATAAAAAACCAATCTTTTAACCAATAAAACCAAGAAATCCCAAGAACACAAGCATAACCACCACTTAAAACAAATTAATCAACAAATTAAAACATGGGTATTCTTGAAAAACACACAGTACCTCAAAAAATCTGCAGATCTTTTGTGGGTCAATAATAAAAAGGGCTTTCTTGAAAATCTGAGCAGTTTCTTGGAGTATTTTTATACGGTTACAAAAGAAGAAAAAAGGGCAAATTTTTGAGAGAAAATATGGATGAAAAATTGGTGAAGATGAAGAGAGAGAAAAAAGAGGGCAGTGGAGGGGGACCTGTGAGAAGAAGATTAAGCACTAATCTTTTTTATTCTATCCCCATTTCTTATATAATATTTAATATTTATCATATTTAATATATTAAACGCAATGTGTGATTAGTGATTATATATTTTTTTAAGCAGGTGACCATACCATAGTTAAACATGGCATCTGAGTAGGCCGATTCGACTTATCGAATTGTTTTATTTTATTTTGTTCGGATATAAATATTTAAAATCCGGATCTAAATTGTATATTAGTGTGTGCTGTATATTCTATTATTTAATCTAGTAATTGACTAGTAATTGATAATTTATTGAATAAGATAACATTGAAAGTTTTTATTTAAACTATTCAAATAGCATTATTTAATTTACATAATTATAATGTTATCAAAATATAATCATTATGAGTTAGAAATTTTTATATATGATATATTCAATAATAACTAATATACAATTGATAGAAGTGAATAAATACGATTTAAAAAGAAATTAAACTTAGATAAGGTATTAAAAATTTATAAAATAATGACTGTTTACTTATATATAATGGCTTGAAAATATCATATATATATGAGTTTGAATTAAATACGAACCATGAATTCTATTCGAATATTTGGATTGGATCATTTTATTAAAAATAATATGAGATATAATCTGGATGGTATATAAAATGCTCATATCCGTATTCATATTTTATGTGGATTCAAATTTTTCGGTCGATCATTTATAAACATGAAATTCCGAATAATTTAGATAAATTTTCAAGCATAATGTGATTGTGCGGGAGTTAGAAGTTGTTTGCTAGGAAGGTAATTCCGAGGTTCTTTGTATTTGTCTTTTAAAAATGATTTTATAAATATAAGTGAATATGTTTTTTGATAAATTATGAAAATGAACACCAATATAGTCTTCTTCTTTTTTAATTGTAATATCATAATGTTATTTACTCGTAATCAATTATTATGGATTTCAACAAAAACTTATTCATTATCATATTAATTCAAAAATTATTATGAATTTCAAGAAAAACTTTCAATATTATATTATTTTTTAAAGGAGAAAACAAGGATTTATATTATGTTTAATTTGAATTCATAATTTCATATTCTATTCAATTATATCAAATAAATTAAATTGAAATTATATTAAATTTTGTAGATTTAAAATAAATTATATTTTATATATTTTATTAGCTAAAGACATTAATGAAAGAGAAAAAATTATGTAACAATTAAAAATAAATAGAACTGAAGGTGAACATATAATAAGCTGATCAATCTCGACACATATGGGTTGTTTGGGTAAATTTATAAAAAGTGTTTCTTGTTTAAGATAAAAAAGTGGATCAAAAATGAAATGACAATTAAATTAAAATTTATAAGTGATTATATTATTTAGAAAAGAGGTAAAAGTCCGTAAATAAAATTTGCATTCTCAAGGGTAATTTTTCCAATTTCAAACTTCGCCCCTGTGCGGCCTGCCCTTTAACCCAACGCTCGTTTGTGTCCACTTTGCGCTCTTACTGCGTCCTGAGACTAATAGCAATCAGCCTAACTCAGTTAGTTCTCTGTAACACTAAGTGCACAATGCCACAATACGAATGTACACCAATTTAAAGCCGAAGCCAACCTTCATTATTACACCACACAATTACAAGGGACACCCACAACACCCAAGAGTTATGATAAGCGTTTACACTTTACTCTCCCAAATTTCTTCTCTTAGGCCAGATAGATGCACATATATATGGATAGAGAGAGTTCTATATAGAGGAAATATAGACCAGAGATAAATATATTTACTTCTCACTTTTACACGAACGGGTCAGAAAAATAGAACCCGATCTTTTAAAAAAAAACTGAAAGTACCGAATTGGGTAACACCGGAATTGGCATTTAATATCCTCTGTGTATGACGTTGACATACTCCTTCTTAATACTCCCTCCGTCTCCTCCATTTCTTTACACTTTTCTTTTTGGGGTGTCCCATCCAATTCTTTACATTTCAAAACTTACCCAAAATAGTCAATGGGTCCCACCACTTCTTCACTTTTCTTTCCTTTTCACACTACTTTTACTCCACTATCTTCTTTTTATGCATTAAAAATCAATAGGTCCCACCACTTCACCCACTTTTTCTTCTCTTTTCCACTACTTTATACACATTTCTTAACCTCCGTGCCCAACCCAAACGATAAGAAATGGGAGGGACGGAGGGAGGGAGTATAAGTTATTTGATTTCCTAATATGTACCGCTAAACTGGCTAATTACATAATTAAAATTATTATTTTTATTCTTATTCTGAATAAAAACATATTATTAATTATTAATATTATAATTTACGAAGGAAAATCATAAAAACAAAAATTTTATTTATGAGGTTAAAAAATTTAAAGTGTAAAAAAGTCAAATCACCTATATTTAAAAACGGAGAGTGAATATACGTTCACCGCTGGTGATAGTAATTTAAGATTTCATTAATATATTTTCAAGTTTAGTAAAATTTTACTATAAAAATATAAATTTAAAAAGTATTTAACAAATGAGTTAGTCATAAAATATTAAAATATAATAATATACGATTAGTGAAGTTCAAACTTAAAATTTAGTAAACTAGAATATTAATATGTTAATAAATAGAAGGGTTTGTTTAGTGTGTGCACATGAGCACATGCTAAATACAAAATTTTATATATTTGGATCATTTTGATTGGTATGATTGTTGTATATGCATATACTAGACAATCAATATTCGATTTTTAAATTTTAATAATGTAAAATCTATCATAGCCGGTAAAAAATCATGAAAGGCATTCAAACAATTTAAATGGAAGTTACATTTTTTTGAGTTATCCTTAATAGTTATTCCCTCCGTCCCTCAATTCTTTACATTGGAGGGGACACAGAGACCAAAACAATATATAAAAAATGAGTAAAGTTAGATGAAAAGTGGGTAAAGTTGTGGGACCTATCAATATTTAATAATAGATTTGAGATAGTGGAGGAAAGTAATAGATGTAATAATAGTTTTTATTGTTAAATATGAGATAGTAGGATAGTATCGTAAAAAAATGAGAAGGACATCTCAAAATAATAATTGTAAAGAAATGAAAGCACAGATAGTAATACACGATCACAAAAATTGATTAAGATGTGGAGGGTGAGTTAGGGTAAGCTAATGATTTATAATGATGACAAAATGAAAGGTGTGTAGAACTAGAAGTGACTTGTGGTCAAAAATGAATTTAGATGAAAGATTTCTACAGAATCTTGTGTTGCAATTGAAGGGGAGATTAGTTGAATGTGTGCCGTCGGATTGGGAGAGTTGGGACATCATCATTAATTCATTATCACTTTTTTGGCAGTAAATATGTATTGAATGAATTCTAATATTCTATAATGGCACACAATCTACTGCTTGCTCACTTCTACGGTTCTACTTACCTCTCTGCATCTGTTCATTTCCTCGGCCAATTTGGGAGAATCGGAATCGAAAGTCTTATACTCTACAATATACATGGTGCATGTTTGGCCAACAAGGTTTTTTTTTTTTTTTTTATCAAGGAGCCGACTTCTAATATTTTTGACCCATTTGTATAAAAACTAGAAGTATTTATAAGAAGCTGAAAATACTAGTTTCTATTTCAAGATTTTTAATTTTTTTTTCTAAAATAATTTAATCACTTATAATTGTTAATTTACCTTTTACTTCTGGTCAATCTCTCTACTTTAAGTAAGAAGTATTCTTTTTTTTTTTTACGTTTATCCAAAGGGTCCCATAATATAACATGAGAGCAATATTTTAGGTCTCAAAATAAGAAAAGTAATGTATTTTGATTTGTGAGATAAGGTACACAAAAGGTTACTATAATATTATATAGATTAAACCTCTTTTTAAGAAAAAGAAAAAAATAATTCAATAACAAAAAGGCATACGGTATATATAAATATAATCAAAATTGAACAAAGGCATAATTATATCGTTGTTTAATCCTTCTTTCTTTAGTTAGAGATCAAGCTATTTTTTGAAGATATATCTACATGATGTAATACTCTCGCTGTTGTTTTTAGCAATCAATCATAAAAAAATCACTATACAAAACCTTTTACTGAATCAACACATGAAAATCCCGCAGATAGTGGACATAGTGAACAACAAAAAACCTAAACAAAAATGAAACTCTCACACGGAGAGACCAAACAAAGTCCAAACAAATTGTAAACTTATGGAAGAAATCAAGGGAAAACTAAGAGTAATGAAAAGAAAACAAGATTTGGACTTTTCATCTGTGAAAGGTGATTGAAGTCTGTCAAATAATAGGAACGGTCATTTCAAGGGCAGAGATGATTTTAGGAGATTTAAGAAAGAGAGATATAGATTAAACCCGATAACAATTTTTCTAGAAAATTATTGAATTTTTTAATTTCAATAATTTTAACATTATTTCATTTTAAAATTAGTAACTAATTATTTCACTTTTAAAAGATCTCAAAATAATTCATTTTGATTTTATAATTAATTTCTTTATTAAAATTAAATATAAATAATAAATATCTTTCTTAAAATCTAATATCTTAACATCAAATACTAGACTTCACAATTTTCACTTGATTGTGTTAACATTCAAAGGAAAAAAAACGTAAAACTCGATCTATATTATTTTACTCTCTTGGCATGTATTTAAAAGTACGCATTTGATATTTATTATGGTTTTTGTGATTCAAATAATAATTTGTTAAGATTGGTGAGCAAGCGATACTCTCCCCGTTAGTTTACCCTGGAGATGAGGTTGGAGACTTGGAGACTTTCCACTCGTCTCTTTTGTATCCTCTGTCAAAAACATAATTTTATGATGCATCCTTAAAAGAACAAAAATTGAGTTTAGATGGCTTAAAGGTAAAGTTAACATTAAGGGTTTCCTTGATGAGGACCCAATGGTCATTTAAAGGAATCAAGTGCATCTGTCATTTAGTTACATACGTTCAAGTGATTAGAGAATCGTGGAAGTGCGCCAGATCAACGACTTGTAGTGATTTCATTATAATGACCGGGTTTACTATTTTAAAATTTCTGAATAAGTTTCTGAATTAAAAATATTTGATTATATTCAAATGATTGTATTGGAAGAGATGCCAGTTGAATGAGTTGGAGTTGAAGTTGAAGTGCGACATCAAGGCGTACCCATTGGGGGGGATGCGTCCTTGAGAGGAAAGGTAGCAATAATATGCCAATGTATTTTTTTTTTTGTGAAAATGCATGAAATTTGGTTAAAAAAAAAAAAGTTCCCTTGACATCTTCAATATGAAAAGAATTTGAGAAGTACATGTTACGAAATCTAAGCAAGTCATACTGGGCTGGATACATGTGTGAGTGGGCTAGCATTACATAATCAAAAGGGTCATCTTTGTAGTTGTGATCATATAGGCGCACCCTTCAGGAAGAAAAAGAAGGAGCCCTCAGTTTGTGAGGTTGCAGCTAAGATATAGGGGATGAGCATGCCTTAGGGGTGGTAGTGGGAGATATGATATCCTATATAAAGAAGTCGTGCCCTGTCACAAGTATGCTTTTGATGGGCGTGTCTTATAAAAAGTTGTGTTGGCTGGAGATGTTTAGGGCAATTCAGTATGGAGAAGCCGATCAAGTGCAAATACATGAAGGCTTATGATTAACATGAAGACCCCTCTAAGGAATAATGTTGAAGACTCACCCCACCTGGAGATAGTATGAAGACCCTTCCGGGGTATAAAATTGAAGATTCAGCCATTTGGAGGATAATATTGAAGACCTACCCCTCCGAAGGATATGAAGACTATGGCATCCGGAGCTCATCCAACATGATCAATAACCTTCAATCATTTATTTTGTTGTGTTCCTCGTTGATATGGGTCTGAAATGGATCAAGGATCCGTCATATCCAATCTCTAACTCAAACACCTACTTCTATTAGATCTCTAATACCAGGGATCCTACTTCTAATCAGTCTCTAACCCTGAGACATCTATATTAAGGGATCTACCCCTCCAAACTAGAATTACGTTTTTGACTTGATTCTTCACCCAGCTGAAGATACGTAAGCATCTCGTAAGGACCCGTTTGAGTTCCGACTCACGAGATCAGTCAAAAAGCACGAAGCTCACCCCTCGATTTTTGATCCATAACACTCGTCTGGGGGTTTGAGGTATTCACGATACTTATTGAAAGCCCTCTAGGGTAGTTTGAAAAATAATCGAATATCTTGATACTGCATTCTAGTGGGTGATGCCCACTAGGAGATTGAGATGATCATATGTAGTTTAGGGAGACCTTGCCTGCATTCGGTTTGGTTATCCTCAGGGGGGGTAAGGACTCGTTTATACACCTTATGAGATGGCCACGGTTATGCCATGCGTCTTTACCAAGATACAAAAAGTAGCGCTTAATGTTATATCCAATGTTTAGAGAATGTCGAATCTATGACGTATTTAGATTTGGAGCAAGGTACCGGCCTTGAGGGCTAGGATGGGATGGGCTCTCCCTCTGAATATATCAGAACCGCCTTAACAAAAGACTGTTGAAGATTCTAAAAGATTCGTCAAAGTCATGGGCCACCGCCTTGGTTATGGGGTCATTTGTAAGAAACCTACTTCTATTCAATTTAGGTTTTTTGACCTCCAAGAACTACGTATGCCTTATTCCTAAAAATACAACATATTCATGCAAATTAAAGGGATAAAAAATTGAGAGTAAGAAAGTAATCTACATTCTCTGATCTTTACAACCTATAAACACACAACCACCATACTTTGGCAGATTTCCCGTCAAACAGCCACCGGATATATCTTTGCTCAAGCGACAAACCTCATCTTTGTTGATTATCAAATTCATCCATCAACAAAACCCTCTCGAGAATTGTCTAAAAATTTATATTTGCTTACATTCTCGAGTAAAAACAAATAAATGATAAGCAATCTCGCAATGATCAAAATCACAAATTTGCACTTGATTTTATGACATCCAATATTATAAATACATGAGACTCACTTATTTAAGAACCACACTTCATTATTTTGATTTATATTTCACTTATATATGTTTGTGTGTGTGTGCGCGCGCGCGTGTGTGTGTGGGGTCATGTTCAGTGGAGAACAAATTATAAGAGAAAATGAGAACAGTGGTAACTGACGTACCATCCAAAATTATTCAAATGTTATATTCTTATACCTAATTGTTCTACATATAAACTACCAGTTCCCATACTTGTTACTCAATGCAAAATCACACAAAATTCTCCAATGCATCAATGATATTATATTTGAATATTACATTCTTATACTCAATTTTTATACATATATATAATCAATTTTTGAATCTATTACCTCAATGTAACACCACACAAAGATATTCGAAAGTATTTTTCTTCATATAAACAATCAATTTTATACTATAATTCTACATATGAACAACTATCTTTTACATGATTATTACTAATATATTAATACCTTAAAAATTAATTATATTTGAGTAGAATAATAATGTAACATAATACATGGAACAACAATATAATCATTCAAAGAGTAACTTAATGATATTATAATACATCCGTAATATATTACATGAAGATGAAATAGGAATGTGGTTGATGTGCACTCTACAAGTGAATTCTATAATCTCAATATGATTTACTCAGAACGTGGTGTAACTGCCCGTATATATCAGATTTTACGATCTAGATAAAAGAATATGGACCGTTCATTTGTGTTCTCAGTATTGATCTCCCATTTTTTGTGTTCTCGGTAAAATCATGTATATATACGAAAGTTTTATGGAGACCACTATTTCATCGGGGATCACATATGTTCTGCAATCAAATCACTATAAAATACATTATTTTATGACGAATGTTTTGCAAATATCATGTATTCATTTAATTGTTGAGGATCATATATGTTTAATAATTAGATAGATGTATGTTTAACAAGTTGAACAAATATTCTGCAAACTAAACATATTTCATAGAATAAAACATTTTGTAATGTTATACATGTAAAACTTATATGAATTCAAAATTTTAAATGAAATAATGATTTGTATAACATGATTTGCAAAATTATAAGTTTTACAATGTTTTTATGCAATATTTTTACTTATAGAACATAAATAGCCTTCATGATCTAAAAAAAACGGTCTTCACTGAAAATTACGTTCCCCTCGACTGTAATTTTAACTATCCAAATTTGTGTGTGTTAATTGATAAACTCATCATTAAAAACATTCTCATTATGAATTATGAATTAATCTGTATATATGATCGACATAACTTCAAAAACATACAAATAAATAAGTCTATCACCATAAAATACATGTAAAAAAACAAACAATTGACGTGAAATGATCAAATGAATCATAATAATCGAAAAATTATATTACTAATTTTGACAATTATGGAGTAATTTTTACAAATTTATTCCCATCACGTGCTAAAAAGAAACTTCCGAAAACACACACAAGCCAGGTGTCGATTTATGTATCGTCTTCACATATATTCAACCTCCGCTCTAGCATCATCTTCCCCAATATCAAGGAGACTCAAAAAATCTGTACAAAAATGGATTCTAAACCTCTTGCAGCTCTTCTCTCCTCATTGATCCCCCAAATTCTCTTCATTTTACTCCACATTTTACCCCTTCAAAACCCTAATTCCATCCCCAGTAATTTGTACCCGATTCTCAGCCATTTTCTATCGTCCGGCGACATCGCCGCCGCAACGGCGGTGTTTTCGAGGAAACGGAAGAGGGCCCAGTTGCTAGAATCGCGAGAGCTTCAAGATGAGCCCCCACCCACCAATCGAGTTGACCGAGTTGACTCGGCCGACTCGCCCGAGTCGCCGATTCCGAGGAGTCCTGACTCGTTTAAACAGGTGTTTAAAATGAAGGCCTCGACTTTTGAGTGGCTGGCGACGCTTCTCGAGCCTTTGCTTGAGTGTCGTGACCCGGTTGACTCGCCAATTGATTTGTCTACTGAGTTACGACTCGGTATTGGGCTTTTTAGGTTGTCTACAGGATCCGATTACCCGGAAATTTCGACCCGGTTTGGGGTCTCGGAGGCCGTTTCAAGATTTTGTGTGAAACAGTTGTGTCGAGTGTTGTGTACTAATTTTAGGTTCTGGGTCGGGTTTCCGAACCCGAACGAGCTCGAAGAAGTAACCAACTCATTTGAAACCTTGACAGGAATCCCCAATTGTTGTGGGGTCCTCAGTACAACAAGGTTCAAGAACTTGAGAAATGAGGGTATTGCTGCTCAAATTGTTGTCGATTCATCGTCAAGAATTCTCAGCATTGTTGCTGGTTTGAATGGCCAAAAGGGTAACTTTCCGATTTTAAAGTCATCAACTTTATATAAAGATATTCAAGATAAGAAATTGTTAAATGCATTGCCTATCGATGTGAACTCTGTAAGTGTGCCTCAGTATTTTGTTGGGGATGGTAGTTATCCTTTGCTTTCTTGGTTAGTTGTTCCCTTTATTGATCCAATGCCTGGTTCCTGTGAGGAGAGTTTTAATAAAGCTTATGACTTGATGCGTGTGTCGTCGCTTAAGACCATTGCGAGTTTAAGGAGCTGGGGTGTTTTGTCTAGACCAGTCGAGGAGGAAATTAAGACTGTGGTGGCTTATATTGGGGCTTGTTCAATATTACATAATGTTTTGCTAATGAGGGAAGATAATTCAGCTTTGTGCGATGATTTGACTGATAATTCAGTGCATGATCAGAGGGCTGAACCCTCTAGTGATGTTATGTTGGAGAGCAATGTGATTGATAACAAGGGATTTGAAATAAGAAGTGCATTAGCTACAAGATTGTCGGAGCGTGTCACATCAGATCATACATTATGTTCTTAAAGGTCGGTAGAACATGAGCAAGTTAAGAGATTGCTTATATTAGCTGAGGGGAAAAAAATTGGTCAGCATTTTTGAGAGAGGCAAATAATTGAGGTTTTGATTCTATTTTACAACACAGTTTCTCATATTTCCACATTGATATAGATTTTTTCTTTTTAGGCTTTTACATATACAAGTCATTCCGATAGTTTTAAATGTTGGTTTGCAAAGTAATTTAGATGTTCTTTGATGATTGATTGTTTGCCTGCTATTGCTAATGTTGATATGGTTTGCTTTTGATCAGAAGTCAAATTCCTATTTGTCATATATAGATGGAACTTCATTCTCGATGTGAATAATAATGCTAGTATCTACTTGCTTTACTGTGGAAAACAAATTGGAGATGGATTACGTAGCAATAGAACGATTGCAATGTTAAAGCACGATTTATTGGCTTACATGAAAAAAAAGTCTTGGGGGTGAATTAATGAGGAAGTGACTGATATTTGATAGAGAACAATTATCAAATAGCTTGTTGTTCCAGAGTTCCGGTGATTTTAATGGGAGGGAAGGGCATTTATGCAAAATCTGACCTTTAAGAAATTTTGTTGCCTACTTTGTTACACAGGCTTTGAATGACATCTGTTATGATGAGAGTGTATGTGGACAGCTTTAGAGTGAATAGGCTTTATTAATATTAATTTGGGCATTCTGGCTTTATGAAAACAAAAAATAAGCCTCGTAAAAAATCTGTGAGGCATATTCTCTTCTTCTTCAATTTCGAGAGCACCTCACTGGGTAGTGATTTAATATGAGTGTTTCAGATCGATTTTGCCTTGTTTTTAAATCTATAGACAAAGCATTACAAGTATGTTTGTGCTTCAGAAAGGCTTAACCTTTAGTACCTTCGTATACCAAGTCATGTAAGAACATTTAGGCTACGATCATGGTGTCTTTGTCATTGATGTTTCTCTGGAGAATTCAGTAACTGAAATTCAGACATGATTTTGAAATATTCAGCATTAAAACAAACAAGTTTTGTTTGCACACGATGACTCTAACGTAAGGTACTACATAAGAGCTTACAGTATTCTCCTGTCTGAAATGCAAAATATTTATCTGATTGTAGAAGCAAGCTTTGTGTAACCATGTTCTAATAGCACTGTCAGTTTCTGAATAGTATATTATCAATTTATCAGGCGGAGTCTGCGTCAAATAAATAACTATTCATAAAATGAGAACTTGAGAACCAAATTTTTCCTGTACTTTTTGTTCAAGCGAACTGGTTTGCGTTTAAGATTGGCAGGTTACTATCGTAATTTTCAAGGCTTGACAATTTTTAAGTATACAAGGAAAGTGGAATGAGGATTGGAATCCATGACCTTTGTTACAAGGGAGGGAGTGGAGAAGGAGCCTTATAACTACTTAGGGCTATTAACAATTCATTAACAAAATTGACTTTTGACTTTTAAAAAGTCATAGCAGATGTCACTTATGCAGAGAGATGAAATAGCACTAGATGCTTAAAGTCATTGCATAAGTTCTTTTGTACATGGATAGAGTATGATTAGTGATTTGAATATCAGTTGTTTAGAGTTGTGATGTATTTGATGCTTACATCAGGCTTTGTATTGCATGGTCATACTCCCAAGTAGTCCTGGTTTTAGTGTGAAGTTTTTTGAACTCAGAAGGAACAGGTTGATGGGGCCGTTTGGGTGAGTTTAAAATAAGTGCTTTTTGCTTAAAATAAAAAAGTGAAGTAGAAGTCAGAAGCAAGTTAAGACTTATAAGTGATTAAAGTGTTTGGGAAAGAAGTAGAAGTCATGAAACAAAAGCTAGTATTCTTAACTTCTTTTAAGTGCTTCTTGACTTTTTAAACAAAGAGTACGAATAAGTGCTTATAACTTAAAAGCCCGGAAGCCGGGCTTTTAAGTGTTTGCCAAACACCACCGATATCTGCCAGAATTCTTGCAGTCATATGAAATAAGACTGGCATCCGTCTGCCTCTCTTTACGAAGGTTCGAATCTTATCAAAGACAAAGATACGGGAAGGAGTATGCTCAATAAATTTTCATTCATTCTTAAAATCCTGTAAAAAATTATTTCATTCTCTTTTTTCTTCTTTTATCAATTAAATGCTGCATGGAATACAATGTAAAGGTTTCTTTCTAAGTTTTGTTGAACAAAGTTGACCTTCACCAACCATCTAATATCAGTACCTACCTTCTTTAGTGTTCATTAGTGGTACAACGGGGTGGCACGATCCGAACCCGCAACCCGATTTACTAAGACAAAACTCAAAAGTTACTCGAAAATCATCCGATTGACCCGAAATAGACCTAAAATGATCGGAAATGATCCGAAATCGACCCGATTGCTGACACGAACACGACCTGTTACCTGAAATTGCCAGAGTATCTTTCTTTGACTGAATTTTTATATCATCAAAAATGGAAAACTATTTCTACTAGAATAAAAGTATGTTGCTTGTGTTTTGAACAGTGTTGTAAAAAGCGCAAATCGGTCCTAAGCGGTGAGGTGACCTTGTAGCGCTTAAGCGGATAAGCGGACGCTTAAGCGGAATTTTAAGCGGGTGATTAAGCGGATTAATAATATATATTTAAAATTTTATATATAATAATATTATATATATAATTAAAATTATAAAATAATTAAGTAATAAGAATTTAAACATAAAATGTTTTTGATAAAAAAGATATTTTTAATTTTTTATTATAATTTTCATAATATTTATAAAAAAATATTTGTATTTATATATAAAAAATTAGCAAGTCAAAATCATTCTGACCGCTTAATCCGCTTAATGTCCGCTTAATCCGCTTAACAGGCCGCTTAATGTTAAAAAACGCTTAATCTCCCGCTTAATGTAAAATCGAAGCGTTTTACTCTCCGATTCCGCTTAAGCGCCCGCTTAGACGGCCGCTTAATGCGCTTTTTACAACACTGGTTTTGAATACTTGCTTGTGGAGTAAATTTATATTTTATATACTCCTATATAACTTTTTCAAATAGTTGCATCATTGATTATTACCAGGATATACTCCCTCCGTCCCCCTGAGTAGTATATATTGGGGGACGGGGACGCGACACGGACTTTAATGCTCTTGCAAAGTGTAGTTGTGCAATCTATTTTTAAATTTTTTCTTTTTTGAATTAAAGTTTGAATGTTATATTTTTATACAGAAAAAGAAAATCTCAAAAATAAGTTACGGAACTATATTTTATAAGAGCATTGAAATGTGTGTCAAGCAGTTAAAAAGAAACGTATAGAATTAAATGGGACGTCAAGTCAGCAATGAACTACTCCATCTTGAGCTGACCACTTGGCCTACATGCAAATTAAATGCAATCAAATTAAAGTAATAAATTTGCAATCATTCACTTTCACTTCTTTTTGACGAGAAAGCGAATTGATATGTCTGATGTTCTCTTTTAATAGTAATAAATTTCCAGAGTACCTTTTCTTTGAGATTCCACTCATTCTATTTCCTTTCAATTTAGTTTACCCGGTTAGAGTGCTTTCTAATCTTTACTGTTTATCTAGCAAGGTTAGATAGTCAGGATCTCTTTTTACATGCCTCTAATGTAGATGATATTTATTCTTTAGAATAAGTATAGACTAATTTATTTAGAGGAAAATGTGCCATGATGTTATATGACTCATGGGGGCCATGATGGATGGCAAATTTGTGCCTTTAAGAGGCAATGTATCATCATATATGATGGATGAGATCTCTGACATATAAAACATGTTAAAGTAACCAGTTTGAGAAAAAGAAGGGTGATGGAAATATTAGGTAAACGAATGGTTAAGGCAATGAAATTCCACGTATTATTTCATTCCTAACTGATATTTTACCGAAGTGCTAGGAATAAGTGATGTATCTGGGGTGTTTTTTTCTCCCTTGCTACTGGAGGATTTATGGAAACCACAAACACGATTTTAATATAAAAGCATGAAGGAATATAAATTAATTCCCATTTTACGCCCAGAGGATTCTACGGATTTTCAAGATGGGGTAAATCCCAAATTATAGTATAAACTCTGAATAGACAATATATATAAATCACTCACATTAATAGTGCCGCGTAACTATTTGGTAAAGTTATGGTATCTTCAAATAGAAGATGCTAATTATACTCTAACCAAAAGGTAACTTACTCCGTTAGTAATTAGATATGATAGACATAATTCAATCCCTTAAATTCTGCAGCGAATAATTCCCAATAATAAGTAACATGATTGTTCATATATAAATTAATTCCTTTTAGGCTGGAGGATTCCACGGAGTGGCAAGATTGGTCAAATCCTTAATTATAGCAGGCAATTTTTGTGACAGATTTATAGTAGGCAATTTGAATAAACTGTTTATATATTTAACACAGTAATAGCATAAAAACTAATTCCTTTTAGCCTGGAGGATTCCACGGATTGGTGAGATTGGTCAAATCCTTAATTAGAGTAGGCACTTTTTTGACAGATTTATAGTAGGCAATTTGAATAGAATGTTTATATATTTAACACATTAATAGCATAGTATTAATATATAGTAGCATAATAGAAGTATCCAATAATACCAGATCATAAGGTTTAACTTATTCCATTAGGAATTAGTTATGATAATTATAATTGAATCCCTTAAATCTTGCAGTGAAGACTGCATAGTGTTAAATAACATGATCATGCTGTGGAACTGAAAACTATATAAATGATCACCATGAGCCTATTACACTCATTCTCATCCACCGTTGGTGTCTGATCTATAACTAAAAAACTTGCTATGGGTCCAGATGGTGATCAATCAGAACCCATACAACTTCTTTCTGACAACATATCTCATTTCTTTTTGAAAAATCGCACAGGACCTGTATAATTAAGTTTGATTAAGTGCTTGATAATATACTGAGGCATATTTGTCAAACTTTAATTGTATGATTCATTGTTAAATAGTACTGAGTCTTGGCCAAGTGAAAAGTACATCATAATTGTTAAATATAGGAAAATATCCGTGAAGTATCTTTAAGTATCTAACCAAAGGTCCTCCCTTTGGTTAGATTTTTCTTTTTTTCTTTTATTTTTCTTTCTATTTTCTTTTGATATGTATTATTTCTTCCCTTATATCTTGTAAAATTACATTGATGCTGAGATTTTAATAATTACTAATTACTAATGTCTTTAATTATTAATAGTGAGATTTAATTACTAATTACTAATGTCTTTAATTATTAATAGTGAGATTTTGTTTCTTTGTTTCAGGGATGAGAAGGAAATAGAGTGGATCTAGAGCTTGGGACGTTTTATTTCGGACATTAAGTGTTATTGTCTAAACTTCCGGAGACATTTTCATGTCTTTCGGTTAGATAATAAGCTTTTTGGATGAAAGAAACTCCTCGGAGTAGCGGCGTTTTCTCGATACGAGCAAGTGCATTTTTGTCAAATAAAAAATAAAAAAATTTCAGGATAAATAATAGTTGAACTCAAATATGATAAAAATATAATTTGAACAGAATTTGGGATATCCAATATTGCTCTATCATAAGATCAAAGGCGATTACGGCCTAGAGAATTAAATGAACAAGCGGATGAATTGGCAAAGAAGGGCATGTTCAGAAAAGAGGTGAAAGAGGAATATTTGGGCCAGAGTCTGCTTGTGTCAAGTACTAATCTCTCTCGTTAAATAGGGCTCAGCCTAACTATGATGCATGTAGGTTGTTGGTAGGGACTCTCTTTTGTTGTAAGAGTTTCTGAGATTAATGAAATGGTTCCCTTCTGTTTTTCAAAAAAAAAAAGAAAAAAAGTCCACCCCAGTTGTTTAGTGCAGCAGAATCAGCCACTGACAAACTAAAACTCATGTTATGAATGTAAGATGTTTGTATGAGTCGAATTCTCTTAAATCAAAAACTCTGTTTTGATGGAAATAGAAAATCAAAAGGGTGTCTCTGTCTCACTCATGGTTAATGAGTTCCCTCTATGAAAATCATTCCTTCGTTCCTTCAAAAAAAATATATCATTCCTTTTGAGACAGGGAGAGAATAATTTATAACTAAATTTGTTCATGTCGACTATTGATAGTTAGACCTGGCAATTCGTGCAGATCGTGTACTTTCGTGTCGTGTACCATTTCGTGTCGTGTACTCAAAAGCCCAACACAAAACCGACCCATTTAGCGTTCGTGTATTTTCGTGTCGTGTACCTCCGTTTTTGTGTCGTTATCGTGTCGTGTTTCGTGTATAATCGAATTTAAATTTAAATATAAATAAATATATAAATTAATGTAAATATTGGATTTCTAGGCAAAAAATTTACAAAATAGTATGAAATATATATATTTAAATCATTTACACTTACAATATTATAAACTATGTATTATTTTAAAAGAAAATATACATATATTTATTATAAATATACATATTTATAATTAAATATTAATATTTAACTATTAAATTATATTTATTTCGTGTACCTCGTGTCGTGTACCGAAGGGTAAATACAAAACCGACACGACATCTTAGTCGTATACTTCGTGTCGTGTATCTTTTCGTGTCGTGTACTCAAAATGTAAACACAAATACTAAATTTTCGTGTCGTTTTCGTGTCGTGTTAGAATTTGCCGGGTCTATTGATAGTTACAAAAAGACGCCATTCGTACAAAATTTAAAAACAATCATTTGCCAGCTTTTTTATTAACAAAATCCTAATTAGTCTACATACAAGCAGTCTCATTTTAAATATTTGCCAAATATACAGGCTGATCACTCCAACGGTTCTTTTCTCAGCTTTTGTGGAACAAAGTTGACAATCACTGACCAATACTCCTTCCGTTCCGCCGGATTCCTTACAAATTTTTTTTTTGACGTCCTATATTACAAAATTTTTCTAAAATAATTAATAAGTCCCATCCTTTTCTCATTTTCCTCCCTTTTCACACTAATTTTACTTTATTATATTAAAAATCAATGGGTTTCACCACTTCACCCACTTTTATTCCTCTTACCAACTATTTTATACATATTTTTTAACTTCCGTGTCCAAATCCAGGTAAACTATTGGGTGGGACCGAACCACGGAGGGAGTTTATCACTGCCACCACTTTCGTGGTGCCTGCATTTATTGTTGTTTAGTTGTAACATTGTGATTATTAATTAATTATTGTGTTTCTTTGACTAAATGTGTAATGACTATACTGCCCTGCCTCACCAACTTTCTCCACCGTCTCACATGTTCAAAAGTGGTAAAATATGCTTTATGCTATCCTCTGTTCAATTATTTGTTTATATTTGTTAGGTATAAAGATCACGAAAAACTAATTAAATACTCCCTCTGTTTCAAATTATATGTCCACTTTGAAAGAAAAATTTTGTTTCAAATTAGTTGTCCACTTCAACTTTCAATACAAATTCATATTTCCAAAGTCAATTCTACTCCACATACTCCTTATTTATATTTCCTAGATCAACCTCATTCCACATATTTTCATCATTTAATGCAATTGATTTGTGAACATTCACTTTTCTTAAACTGTGTGATTTTTTTAAAGTGGACATCTAATTTGAAACGGAGGGAGTATTATAGAAAAATAAACAAATAATACTTTTATTAATATTAAATGAGGACAGCAAAAACCCTCGCATGATCTCAAAATTTGAAGATCCCAAATTTTCAATCTTGTAACACTTTTACGTATTAAACAATTTCATTTTATTATATATTTGTTATAATTCCTAAATTATATTTTCTTTCTTTATAGTGGAAGATTGCCATTAGTATTTGCACTGTAGATACCTGCTATTATATAATCTTATATTTGTGTTTTATTTTAAAATTATTATTGTTTATTAAATTGATTTTTGAGTTTTTTTAATCGATTTGCTAAATATTCTTATTGAATAATTAATATATAACCTTTTTCTTACCTCAAACTATATATTATAGTTATCACTTATTTTTCTATAATAAATATATTAATATATTTAAAATCAATCATCCAATTTTGTAAAAGACCTTCGTATGCCATATTTGAACGGTTTATCAGTTCATATAAATAATACAATCTGTTTTAAAATTTAACGTTCGAGGCGTGTATAGGTTCGATTTATTGACACAACACACAACTGATGCTATCTGTTTGAAATTTAACGTATGAGTCAATTATACGTTCAGTTTACAAAACGCGAAAAATAGCAAGTTGGTATATGCCCATGCATTCTCAGCATGCTGCATGTGACATGCACATTTTTATCTCATCTTTAATATTTATTTGTGAAAATATAACTGAATCAGAAAGATTGGAAATTTAATTAGATGATTAGTTGAAACACTAATCCAAGATAACTTAGTTTTATAAATAATATTCATTATTATAGATATTTAATATTAATATATATATTTTAATGTTTTAGTCCTCTCTCTGTACTCTGTTCCTCTAATCTCCTTACAATTTTTTACACTGCTCGACACGCATTTTAAGGCACATATAAAACATAGTTGTATTATTTATTTTTAAAAAATTTCTTTTTTTGTATAAAAATATAAACATCAAACTTTTATTCAAACGAAAAAAACGTTCAAAATAATTTATAAAATTACGTTTTATAGGAGCATTAGAATGCATGCCGAGTCCCGTATGTAAACAAATGAGAGGGACAGAGGGAGTAACATACTAATTCTCACTAGCTAATGCTCCCTCCGTTTCCTTTTACTTTTCTCTCGTTTGATACGTCAAGATTGTTCATAAACATAAGATAAATTACTAATTTACGTCGAATTTATAAGACTAAATATAGTCGTGAGTGATCTTGTTGGATTCGTATTCACGGGTACTTTAATACAATAAAACTTTTATACTTGATACTAATACGAAATTGAAGTTATTAAAAATTAAAAATGTGCCTTGACAAACGTAATAAAGGAAAATAAGAAAAGTAATATGAGACGAAGGGAGTATCAATTTTCGACCGTATGTTTCCATGTTCCAAATTTTTTAATTTATTCAAAAATCCGACAAAACAGAACGAAGGATATATGAACGGAAATCCGAGTCCAGTGCGTAACTGTCTCCTTAAAACGTATTTCGCCCTCACCGTGTGTGATGAACGATCACCTCCCAGGATAAAACGGATTGAACGATGCAGTAAGCACCTTCGACGAACAAGAACAAGACTGAGAACTATCACCGACGATGCTAGGGTTTTGGATGCGAGAGGCTGTGTGTATTCGTATGTCTAAAACCCTAAGCTATAATGAATATATATAGGCGATGCAAGGCTTGTGCGCTACGCTTTGTAATTAATTAAAACACGTTAATTAATTAACACGGTTATAAATTAAATCCGAAATCAAATTGGAATTAATTTAAACCAAGCAATTAATCCAAAATCAAATCGGAATTAATTTCTGTCAATTTAATTGAGCCCAAGCCCAGTGAACAAGTCAGAAAGGATATAGTGATAAGTATATCATCGTTTACACAAACGGTCGAACAGTTCAAGGACAAGCACGTCCACTGTCTACCAGTAAAGTCGATGTGCTTATTCGAGCGAAGGTTCAAGGAGCATTCTCTACCTATCGTATGCTATATCTGATCGCAGAAACTATCACCAAAAGTCAAACCCCGTGTCTGTCTGTCTGGAGTGTGCTACTGAAAATCATCAATCTCACCCATGTGGGGGATTGTTGGAAATTTGTCATTTTGAGCACCAATTTGAGTGAGGCTCGGCTACGTGCTCGTGGCGGGTTATGCTTGGATTATGTTCTCCTCCGAGAGAGCTTTCAAATGCATGTTTATTCACTCAAAACGACTAAGGAATGGATGAGTTATGATGATCCAAAGTTGCTTCCTTGGTAGTGGAAAATTGGAGAGAAAACTTGATTCCCACATTGATTCAATAAAGAGCCTTTAAAGGCTTTATATAGTAGAACACTCTTGTAGTGTTTAACTTGTGTTAGTGTGTTATGCTCCACCACCTACGTGCGCGCAGGGGGGTGCAAATTGTGGGATTTCGAGGGAAATTTCGTGGCTTCGCAAGCCTCGGGCTTTTCCGCGTGTGCGATTTCCGCGTGTGCGACCTGCGGACACGAATGCAGCAAATTTGGGCCCGAAGAATTACGGACTAGTTTTGCTGAATTTAATTTTCCACTGGGCTTGGGCTCAATTAAATTGACAGAAATTAATTCCGATTTGATTTCGGATTAATTGTTTGGTTTTAAATTAATTCGATTTGATTTCGGATTTAATTTATAACCGTGTGAATTAATTAACGCGTTTTAATTAATTACAAAGCGTAGCGCACAAGTCTTGCATTGCCTATATATATTCATTATAGTTTAGGGTTTGCATTCACGAAATACACACAGCCTCTCACGTCCAAAAACCCTAGCCGCGTCGGTGATAGTTTTCAGCCCTTGTTCTAGTTCGTCGAAGGTGCTTCTCGCATCGGCAATCCGTTTTATCCTGGGAGGCGATCGTTCATCACATACGGTGAGGGCGAAATACGCTTTAAGAAGACAGTTGCGCACTGGACTCGGATTCTCTTACATATATCCTTCGTTTGAATTCTGTCTCCTACGTTTTGCACACACAAACACTGTTTGAATTTTGCACAGATTGTAGATAAGTCTTTTGGAGATATCTTATCGATTGCTTCACTTTAACTACAGTTTCTAATTTATTAAGAAAAATAGTTTAATAAATTTCGAATCAAAAAATCAAATAATTAATTCCGATTTTCGATTACCCCTCATGTAATCTAATAGTCCTCGTCTCACCATAAGCCAGATTTAATCCAAAAATCGCAGTAATCCGTGTAAAAGGAGCTTTTCACCAAGTCACCAACTAAAATACCAACCCCATTTCACATTAGCAAATTCAGCCCTCCACTTCACCAACTATTATTCCAAGCACCAATTCAACACTCTTCACATCCAAGACTCAATCTCCACCGTCCATCACCTATCCCATCATTCATCAAGTTCGAACCAATGTGGGACCCACCACTTATATCTCTGTCTTACCAACCCGGTCCGGGGTTGGTGAAACCGGTCCAGCCACCTTGCCACAAAACCCCCCGGTCCAACCCTTTTTCTTTCCTTTATATACCCTTTCATTGTTTCGTTTCATTTCAGGAACTTCAACTACAATCAAGTCAAACAAGAGCAAAGCTAAAATCTCAACAAAAATTCAAATGGCTTCTAACGGTGAATCTAAACATTCGGAAGTTGGGCACAAGAGTCTTTTGCAAAGCGATGCTCTTTATCAGGTACACATTTTTCCGTAACACCGAATTTCTGTAACACTGATTTTTCGTGATAATTATTTGTCGTGATACTAATATTTCGTGACAACTAAATTTCGTAACACCGATCAACTAATAAATTTATTATTTTCGATTTTTAGTATATACTCGAAACAAGTGTGTACCCGAGAGAGCCAGAGGCAATGAAAGAACTTAGAGATGTGACTGCCAAGCATCCATGGTTAGTTTTTGTAAATTTTCATAAACATTCGTGGTACGTCTGAGACGGTAAAATGTACGCAGATTTTACGGACTAGACTAAATTGTCAGAACCTTGAATTACAGGAATCTGATGACAACATCAGCTGATGAAGGGCAGTTCTTGAACATGCTTTTGAAGCTCATCAATGCCAAGAACACCATGGAGATTGGAGTTTACACTGGATATTCTCTCCTTGCCACTGCTCTGGCTCTTCCAGATGATGGAAAGGTGTGTGTAAATAGTTTTTAAGTATTTGTTTATTAATTTTAGTTATGCTCCATCAGTGATTAATCTTAGATATATGTCACTAATTTTTTCCTCCGAAAAGAAATCTATTACTCCCTCCGTACCCCAAGTTATATACTGTCGAACTTTAATGCTATTCTAGAATATAGTTCTAGAGTTAATTTTTAAAATTTTCTTTTTCTGAATAAAAATTTAAATAAAACTATATTTTATAGAAGCATTAATATGTGTGCCGAGTAGTGAGAAAAAACGTAGAGAATAGAATGAGACAGAGGGAGTATTTTTTTAATTCAGTCGAGTTAGTGCCTTGGTTAGCCCGTCTTGGTTAATTTTAATTTATTTAGAGCATGATTATGACATTTGTGCTAATTTATTATATTTGCAGATTTTAGCATTGGACATCAACAGGGAAAACTATGAAATTGGATTACCCATAATTGAAAAAGCTGGAGTTGGTCACAAAATTGACTTCAGAGAGGGTCCTGCTTTGCCTGTTCTGGACCATATGCTTGAAGATGTGAGTTTCATTCACCAACTCTGTTCATAATTTACCGAATGATGACGTGACAGCGAATTATAAAAAAATTTAGAAAATTTCATATCGATGACGTTTAATGTATGTACTAATATACTTTTGTGCAATGAAATTGCAGGCTAAGTGTCATGGAGCATTGGATTTTGTATTCGTCGATGCTGACAAGGACAACTACATCAACTACCACAAGAGATTAATTGATTTGGTAAAAATCGGAGGATTAATCGGATACGATAACACCCTGTGGAACGGTTCTGTGGCCGAGCCAGCTGATGCTCCGATGAGAAAGTATGTCAGGTACTACAGAGACTTTGTGATTGAGTTCAACAAAGCTTTGGCTGCTGATCCCAGGATTGAGATCTGTATGCTTCCTGTTGGTGATGGCGTTACCTTGTGCCGTCGTATCAGCTAATCATCTAACTGAAATTCGGAATATTGTTTCACCATTTGTTTTAAGTAATGGAGCAGTTATGATGCTTTGGTTGTATCTTCCTGTGTTTTCTTGTTGAATTTGCAATGTGCATTATTGATGATGAATATATTCATAATTTAATGTTGATATGAGGCGGGCGTTTTTTCCGCTTTTGCAGATTTGTGTGTTTTTATCGTGATAATAACTTGAAAGATAAAAGTCGTATTCAGGACACAATATTATAGCAGGAGTTTGAGTATTTTCAAAAGCTCCTGTGTATTAGTAGGTACACTTTGTAATATCAGTACCCAGAATCCTATGTATTATTGTAATGGGTATCGATCCGACTGCCAGGGACATGTTAAATAACAACATATTGATTTGAGGCCGTTTGGATGAATATCCAACTGTCAGGATTATAACATTTTTTTAAAAACGTCAAGTGGTTTTAACGCTAGTAGTTAGACAGGGACTCGTCCAACGCATTTTAAGCACAAGCGCTGGACATATCAAAATTTTGTTATAATTCTAACTGCTGGATATTCATCAACGGCCACAAATCGTGTGTTATTTAACATGTCCGTGGCAGCCGGTACCCTATTGTAATTGCTCATGTCAGATTATGATAGGATCCTATGTTCTGGCGCTTCTGTGTTTTTTAAGTATTGTGGAGTAAGGACCTGAATCCGAGACATCATGAATGTGCTTCTTTTTTCTTTTACCTAAGGAGAATCTTATCCGAGTAAACTTTGGATGCGTACCACCCTACCAGACCCGGTGCCACTTTAGGTGCTTCGGATTTGGAGTGCCAGAGAATGGACATACTTATGTAAGGAGTGACTGATTTCTTACAACATCGTTTCTGGATGCGAGTACTCGGAACTCGGATCGGACGAGATGAGTGCTCGGCCGAGTTAACCGATTTCTAAAACACTGCTTATGCAAGGTTCAGATACCTGGCGAAAAACGGCGACAAGAACTAACAACTGAATGAGTGCGTCAGAGATCAATGGAAGATCTGAAACTGCTAAACTATAGTAAAACCAAGTTATTATTCAAGTGTCAACTATATCTACAGGCGCAAAAGGTCACAAAAGTGCAAAACATTTAGGAAATTAAGTTAACAAACATAACGTCTTAGATCACATACCACAAACCAAACCGCATAAACTCAAATTCTAACTAGCCAATCTTCAAAACTCCGAAAATGAAAACTTC
This sequence comes from Daucus carota subsp. sativus, assembly GCF_001625215.2. Taxonomy (NCBI): domain Eukaryota; kingdom Viridiplantae; phylum Streptophyta; class Magnoliopsida; order Apiales; family Apiaceae; genus Daucus; species Daucus carota. The sequence continues at coordinate 1,713,724 of NC_030389.2, forward strand.
AACCTGCATATGGTCTATGTGCGAAATGACAGAGATCTCTTCACCTTCGTTCCCCTCTTCCTCCTAAGGAATAGTTTCTTCAACAAACTACTTCCTTCCTGTTTTTTACTCGGGATAATGGCCATAGTCCTAACCGGAGTTAAGGCCTCATGCTTTCCGCCAAGGAAATGAACTTTAGGTGATATTAAAACATCCTGATTCTTGTAGTGAATAGTGGATGATATCTTTTTTTCTGAAGTGCTTATGATCTCTTTTGTTTTTGGAGACTCGAGAGTTGTAGGCTCGCCACTGTGCTCATCTAGCATGTCGCGCAGAGATGAACGCTGGTTTAGCTTACTTTTGGACTCGGTGGTGTTTGGAGTAGAGACAACCTTTTCAAATTCAGATGATTCCTTCCGAGAAGACAGTGCTTTTAACTGTTTTCCGAGGTTAAAGATGGTTTCTTGGCACTCTGCTAATTTTGCAGAAGCAGCATTGATCTCGGAGTCCTGGAAATGGTCAGTTGTAAAATAATAACATTTTCGCAACAAATAAGTGAAAAAACCAATGCTCCTCTTGTAGATATTGAACTTACAGTTTGGAGTAGCTTTTTATCTGGATCCAGGTCTTTCTTTGTACGGTCCTTGTTCGTAACACTGCAAATCAAGGGCTCTGAATTTAGATCCTTTCTTTTCCTTCATGAAAAATTACAAGGACTCTATAGTTAACAGGAAAAGATGGTACCTCTCTAGTTGCAGTCCAAGCTCCAGACAAGTTGCTTCGAATTCTTCACAGCATCTACTTCTTTCCTCGAGTTCCACTTCAAGATATGATAACTTTTCATAAAGTTTATCGAGTTCTAGTTTGGAAACTGTAAGTTGCATATGTAGATCCTCATTTAACAACTTCTGATGTTCTAGTTGCTCCGCAATAATACTTTTTGATTCTTTTAGTGTCCCGAGCTCAGTTTGTAGGCTTCCGATTCTTTCTTCTGTTTCTGCAAGTTGTAACATCAGTTTATCATTCTTCTCATTTGCCACTTTCAGCAATGCCTCCAAGTCCTCGTCCTGGGCTTTTACAATCTTTGGTTCATTTCTTGAGGATTCACGTTCGTCTACTAAAATGCCTATATCGGACATTTTTTTAAGACAATCCTTCAGTGGAGAACTAGTAGGAGTTTTCCAAGTGATGTAACCACTAACAGGAAGTAGAGCAGCCTGATCAAAATCCTTGGAACTCGTACGTATCTTGTTAGATAAAGCTACTTTTATCTCCTCCAGAAGTTCATCAAGGCTTTTATTTGAAATCCGCTTCTGATCCAAAATTACCTTCAACACATCCTGAGGCCAACAAGCATCACTAATTTCAACAAGAGGCTCTACTGGAACTAGTTCCTTGCCACTAATTTCTAAATCATGTTCTCTTGAATCGCTCATCAAGCGATTAGAGAAGGTTTTACTCACATCTGAAGAAACTTGAGAACTTCCTGACGGGGAATGAACTGCAACAATTGCTAATTTCTCCATCTCAACAAAATCATCCATAAGGCTCATGTCTGAAACTCCAGTCATTTTGCAGTCAGGTGTACTTTTTGCTTCCTCCTGTGAGATCAAAGCCAATGATCTAGAATGAACTAGTTCATCATCATATGCAAGATCAAAACTAGATGACAGAGACCTATTGGATGAATGACCGTACATGGACTTCTTTACATGTTTTGGATCTTTTAAGAGATCTCTTAGCTGAGCCTCGACATGTGATAATTTGGAAGCTGTTTGAGAAAATGAGGTTCTTGAAGAATGGATTTCATCATCTTTCTTGATTAGAAGTTCTTTCAGAATTTTGTTTTCTTCCTCGACTATGGACAGCCTTCCTATTAGAAAGCTTGAATTTTTACCATAAGTCTCGGAAGATCTTTCAATAGTTAATCCTGTCGCATTATTCATATTTCTTCTCGTAGTCTCTGTGTGTTTTCTTCCATGAATTTCTACTTCATTCCTCATCTCTGCAAAAGCAGCTGGACCTGGAAGTCTTTTCCGCATCAAGACTCTTAATCTCTGACATTCTGCCTCCAACTTTGAAACCTTCTTCATGCTCTCCAAATGTTGCTTATGTGATGCATCAGCAGACCGACGATTGAATTCCAACTCCTCATTTCGAATCTCAAGCTCCTTCTCAAGAATCCGAAACTCATACTTCAAGAAACCATTTTCTTTTTCCATCTTATCTAGCCTAGCCATAAGTGTCTCGAACTCTGTCTCTGTCTGAGCTTTGAGTCTATTCAGAGATTGAATCATATTCTCTTTCAACAACAGTGCTTCACTTAAATGGGAATTCTCAACCATCAGATTTTCTAATCTTTTAGTTGTTTCCGTAAACCTATCCTCTAATTTCTTTTGTACCTTCTCGAATTCTCTTGATGTACTCATAACAGCATCATGCAAACTTTTCTCATGATCCTCTCGTGCAGAAGCAATTTTTTGTATAGATTCCTTCAATGCAGAAGTTAGATAAGTGATCGTTTCATTTGCTGATACATTCTGCAACAAAGCCTCATCAAGTTCTTGCTTTAGAAAAACTGCCTCCATCTCCGCCTTCTTCTGGCCTAAATATTCTCATCGAGAGGCACAAGCTCAATTAATATATTACACTGCTATAAAATATGTTGATTAATCACTTACCGAGACAAAAAAAAAACTATAATCACCTGCAATAGCATCTTGAGCTCTCTTCTCATGTTTTGCCACCAAATCATCTTTGGTGTTAGAATCGCGAAGAACAGATGTTAACGTCTCGTTTAGGTTTTTCACTAGACTCTCCAGATGAACTTCTTTCTGAGAAGAAAGTGAGCACATAATCGTCATGTAAGAAGAAATAAATAGCAGTCGAAATTTTAATAATACTTTTCTTTCACTAGTAACAGAAAATAGAAAATCTGTTACCTCTTCTTCATTTTGGTCGGTTTTATCTGTTGCAAGAATTGTTTTCTCCGAAGGCTTTTTCCTCCAAAGCCATGTCTTATGATCCATGTTATCAAGTATCTGGTCCGAAAACTAGGTGCACCTCAATTTCTTTCTGAATAACAACCATCCATACATATTCAAGAGTAAGGTTAGGTTACAGAAATGTTACAAAACAAAAATTGAAACCAACTTGAAGGAAGTTAACAAGAACTGCATACGCAATCTTGGATCAAGAACTCTAACACTATTTACTTAAGGACAAGTTACTAGGCTGCATGAACTACTAATAATATCAGGATATCAAAAGAGAAAACACTTTCACAGCTAAATAGTGACAAGCAAACAATTATTCAAAAAAAAATCTAAGAAATTTACACAATGTCTGCACCAAATTTACAGATATGCACAATCTCCGTAATCGATAACAATAACACCTAATCAGGCTTTCCCCAACCAGAAGTGACCAAATTCACACACACAATTTCACAGATAAAAGATACACAAGAACATAATGCCATATCTGCAGACTCTCACAATCAAGGAACAACAAACACAAAATGCTAGAACACGAATAAAATTGCGTCCACAACTATATGTATACCAGACTCAACAATCCACCACAGGTCGGCCCAAAAGTACTAACAAATTAATATACATTAATAATTTGCTTGTGTTAATAAAGGGTCTAAATACTCTTTATCTAACCAGCGTGGGATGTTACATAAACACTAAAGTAAAATGATGCATGACAACAAGTAAACAACTTCTAAAAATTAAGTGAAGTCATCAGCGTGATGAGATAACCTAGTGATAAAGGCTTATCGTAGTAGATTCTGAGTTCGATTCACGCTCACTCCGAAGTTTATATTGGAACAGATAAAAAGTACAAGTTATTTTGTGTCTGAAGGGGCTAAACAGAGATGATCACCTAGCTTAGTGGAGAAGTGAAGAAGGGTTGGTAACTATGTCTAGCTTAGACACCATTGTAGCCACTAGCCAAGAAGATGAAGAGCTAAATGAAGCAATTTATGGCAGAACAGACACAGATAAATACAAAGAAAGCTGTGAATGTAGCGTATGAATGTGTATAATGGGAAAGATTACAATTACACTAGTAGGTGTACTGACCCCCCTCAACCTCAGAGACATAAACCACTTGTCAAGTGAGATCACATTTCACCCTCTCCAACCCACCGACAATCAACCTCATGTGGTAAATACCAAAGTCGGAATTCTTTCCCGAAAATTTAAATACTCACGCATACATATTAATCCGAAAATTTAAATACTCACGCATACGTGTTATTCCGCTTATGTCTGAACCTTCTGTATTGCGTTACAAAACAAATTCCATTGCATGATTAAAAATCAAAAGATGGTCAGAGACAAACAACGGTAACTAAAACGAGTAAAGAACATTTTACTTTCCTCACTTTCTTCTTTTGAGTGAATGTAACAGTATTTAGTATTCACTTGGACATGATGGGCTAGGTAAATTTTTATGAACTGAATATTTAATATCTTCGAGTAAAATTCAAAATAGCGGAGCCGTGATAAATGATCTAAAATATTATTTATTAATGTGTGATAGTTTAATATTTTAATTTTTTATAATAAACGTTAGATTGTGTTGCCTTTAGATTTAAAAATCACTACAAAACATAATACAATTTGACGTCTTAGAGTAAAACGTTACTTGGAATAGAATTCATATTTTCAAAATACTATACGGTCTAACGTTAATAAGTGATAAAAAGATGAAAACTACTGATTTAGCATTTTACATTACAAAGTGATATTTCAAACTATTTTTTTCGATAATAATATTTGAGACCATTTTTTCAATTAATAATATTTCAGATCTTTTTTCTAAAAAAGTTGAAGCGGCAACAGCTTCAATTCGATGATTATCAATTCGAGTTCTTGACGATTTATCTCGTATTTCGTAACTAAATCTCGTTCTATGAATCAAAAGGTCGAGTTCCCAAATAAAAATACATGAGAAATAGAAAACTAATAATTTTAAAGATATTTTTCCTTTCTCATAATTAAATTAAATACATATATTTTTATTTCGAATTCTCGATCTCCGATTAATAAGATAATATGACCTGTTATTCGAGGCTGAGCACTTTGTAATTTGTATGGTCTATTCCACTTGGAAAAAGAATCATAGTGAACAATACTTTAGCAGTACACTTTAAGAAGCAATGGGATGCCAAGTTATTTCTCTTTAATACTTTTTTTAGGTGGAGAAAAAAGTCAAAAAAGTGGCAGAATGAGGAGAATATTTGAAGCCCTTAATCATTTTGTCTCCGATTTTAATTTAGTTTAAGCAATCAAATTTGTCGTTATTACTTTGATCTCAAAACACTTCATTCTTTTCTCTACTTTGTACTAGGAAAGGAATCAATTGACATACATGAAGAATATAATTAATGATGCACTAATCTGCTTTTAGTGTTAAACACTCCTCCTTTTTATCCTGCTTATCGTTTTAGTGTCTAGAATTTTAAAAATTGTTCCGGAAAAGTTAGGTGACGTTTGTTTAATTTCCGATAATTAATAAGATAAAAAATTATGAGACCGTTTGACTGGGTTTAAAAAGAGCTACTTAGGTGAAAATTTTGTTTTGAACTTATAGATTATCAAAAGTGCTTGGATACCATTAATTATAAATTAGGTTTTTCGAAGCTACATCTAACAAAAACTAGATTTTGGTGCGCTTTTTTTACCCTTCTCAAACCCGATCATAAGCGGTTCTAATATTTGTCAAACCGTTCTAGTTAAGCACAAACCCACTTTAATATTAAAAAAGTCGAGAAATTAAATCTACTCCCCAAACATGCATTATATGTTTTGAGATTTTTTTTTATTTATACATTTATACAAGAAAACAGCTTATTAATTAAAAATATGCACTTTCAATTAATTATAAATATCCTCAATTATAAATTTTGTCGATTATAAATTTCATATTCATAAATATCACAATATAAATTACGGATACTTAACTTCAAACCAAACAGATGGTAGTTGAATCTGGTAAGGACACCTAGTTGGCTAGTTCCATGTAGACTCTCATAAGTCATAGACCACGAATTGCACGTGTTTGGTCTTATACTCGTTTATTGAGTTAACATCTAAATAAAACTTAAAAAAAAAATAAGATAGGCCGAATTTTTTATTGTCAAAATCGGTCTTTGAAACAATTTTATATAGGGAATTTATCAAATATACTACTTTTTAGGATCTTATTTGCAAAAATACCATCTTCCTAAATTAATTGCATATTTACTAAACTAAGTTTCTAAATTGCAAAAATACTACCCCTCCCCCTGCAATTAAATGCAACCTCATATGCAACTGAATGCCTGATTTCAAGTTCCACTTTTCAAATGTCATTTTCGACCTCATCCTTGAAATCCATATATATATATACAGATTCTGAAAATCTGGTCGAAAATGACATTTGGAGACTGGAACTTGAAATCAGGCATTTAGTTGCATTCAGTTGCATTTGGTTGCATTCAATTAATTCTATTTTGATCTAATAGCCCCGCCAGGGGCACCCATACATCAGTTGTATTTAAGGGTTATATATCAAATTGGCCACCCATTTCGTCAAAATATCTCATTTTAATCACTTAGCTCATCGCAAATTCGTTTAAGCCACTATAAACAAAATATATATCATTTTAACCACATTACTATTCATATATTTTTACTTAATCAATTATCAAAAATTAATTATTTATTTTTTTACTATAAAACCACTTCGAGTACCATCATAATTATCTCTAGTATTTATCAAAATAATTTGAGAATTAATAAAGCAACATAGCTATGTATTTAAAAAAAATATTTAGTTATAAATATATATTTATGTGATCACCCTAACTATGTTGCTTTATTAATTCCTAAATTATTTTGATATATATTAAAGACAATTATGAAGGTACTTGAAGCGGTTTTGTAGTAAAAACGCAAACGATCGATTTTTGATAAATGATTAAGTAAAGATGTATGAATAGTGATGTGGGTAAAATGATATATATTTGATTTATAGTGGCTTAAACGGGTCTCCGATGAGATGGGTGGCTAAAATGAGATATTTTGACGTAATAGGTGGTCAGTTTGATATATAACCCATTGTAATTTACAGTTTTCAGTTGCATTTAGTTGCTTATGAGATTGCATATTCAGTTGAATATTGCCCCTGGGGGCTGCAACCCAAATCCACCACAATATCACCCCACCCTAAAAAAATTTAGTTGCATATGAGGTTGCAACCCAAATCAGAATTGTTTATTTTTAAACACAAATGTACTATATTGAATTTTTATAATGTGATTTACACGGATTTTATAATAACGTGATGTGATTATAGTTTGAATATTCTAGCAAACCGTAAATGCGGGTTGGTTTGCAGTTTTTGAGAAATGTATCGGTTTTTGGATCTAAATTATTTCGTTAAAAAGAAATTCCACAGGCTTGTGAATGAAAAGGGTTGAACAAGTATCTACTGTTGGGTTCCGTCCCGAATTCCTAAATAAGTTAAGAATCCTAATTGGAGAAGGTATCTTATTTATGATAATTGAGGTAATCCGATTCTTGGTAGAATATTAATTGTGGAAGGATTTCTATCCAAGATAGGAAAAGATGGTAATTATCATAAATAGGATTTTGAAGTTGATTAGGATTAGAATATCTTGGATGCCTATAAATATAGTTATTTGTAGGAGTTTTATTGTATTGCAAAAGTTAGAGAGTTGTGTGAGAGATACACAAGAGAGAACTTTTGTGATCAAGTTGAGGGGTTTGTATACAAGAGTGTTGAGTGAGGGAGCGACTCTAATCTTGTAATACATTCATATTTAGTGGATTGGTGGTTTTACCCTCCCTTGAGGGGTTTCCACGTTAATTGTTGTGTTCTTTACTTTCGTGCTTGTTATTGTGTTTGATTAACGTCAATCTATAGTGGATGCGATCCTAACAAACTGGTATCAGAGCGAGTGGGTTCAACCCAAGTCCCACATCGGAAAGATAAAGAAGATTTATCTTGAATATAAGCAGCCAAAGAACTCCATTAGTATGAGGCCTTTTGGGAGGAGCCCGAAAGCAAATCCGTGCGGGCTTGACCACGGCCCAGAGCGGACAATATCATACTAATGCGGAGTTCACGGGTGTTGCGCGGCCCAACAAGTGGTATCAGTGCCGAGGTTAAGAAGTTGATCTTGGGGTTGCGGGCTGCAGTTGTGTGATGTGGGGAGGCTCTCCAGAACTGCGATTGAAGGTCTTGGACGGCTTGTGTCGAAAGTCTTTCCGACAAAGGTGGTCGGACGGCGTGTCCCGCAAGATGAGGAACGATGAGGAGCGGCGGTATAAGAGTCACAAGATTGGTGGTTCTTGGATTGAGGGGAGATTGATGAGTGGGTTCAACCCAAGTCCCACATCGGAAAGATAAAGAAGATTTATCTTGAATATAAGCAGCCAAAGAACTCCATTAGTATGAGGCCTTTTGGGAGGAGCCCAAAAACAAATCCGTGCGGGCTTGACCACGGCCCAAAGCGGACAATATCATACTAATGCGGAGTTAATGAGTGTTGCGCGGCCCAACATCTACAAAATTGGGGCTATAGTGGGCGCCATGATGGCCCATAAAGCCCACAATGTTATTTAACTTGTTACCAATACAAGTGCCATAATTTCTTGCAACCGACTATTTGTACTTAAATGGATAGCATCTATGTCAAGAAAGAGATGGATCAACGATCTAATAGTTGGGAGCCCAAAAGCCCACCACATGAATGAAACTAGTTACCTACCTAATGAACCATCTATGATGAGGAGTTTTGTTCGTTTACAACTATTTATGGAACTTAAACGCAGGTTGTCGGATGGAGATAAGATGATTCAATGAGCTGGGGACGGCAGAACAATTTAATCCGGGGACCGCACAACAATTTAATCTGATCCGGCAAATAATTTATTTGTCTCGGGAGAACGGGTTCTGGATATCATAAACTAAAATTAAAATGTTTTGAATATCATGTTATGAAAATATAATTTTGAATATTAGTCTAAGACGGTATATGTAACGCGACAAGAAGTATCATTGCATTATGTGGCGTTAGATTTTTTAGATTTGCAAGTATTTTTCTTATGGATTTGGGCTAAAAAAAGATAAACGATAAATCGTGTACCATTTTTAAAAAATTATAAACGTTACACATAACACGATGTGATGTTTTAAAATGTTATTTGGTGCCATATTTTTCGGATATAATATTTAAGGTACTATTATTTGAAATTGTGATAAAAAGGGCCAGCACCCTTGGTCTAATTTGAATGGGTATTACTGAATTTGATAACTTGAATCACATGCGTGTCGCACCGAAATCCGCTTCAAACCTGAAACCCAATAAACATAAATAAATATATACAGAATGGTCATCTTTCTCTTAGAACTTCATAACCTTGGTTGATGCCTTGATGGGGTTGATAATGATGGTAGAAAGTCCATCAAGGTTATGAGTGAATATGATGATGATATATATTGTATATATGTGTATTTCATATATATATATAAATATTTGTAAGATTTCTTATATAAAAAATAATGATTTGTGATGTACAATTTAATAATTTTTGCAAGTAAAAACAGTAATATAATTAGTTAAAGACTAGTTTCTAGTTTTTATACTAACTTATTTTCAAGTGGAGTAAGATCCTTTGTATATAATATTATTTGCTCGAATAATATAAAATAATGTTATTTTCATGTATGAAATACAATGGACGTTGCGCTATTTTTAAAAAAAAAATTATACACCCAAAAAAACACGACCCGATTCAATTTGAAACCCGATAAATTTGAATTTAGCAAAATCCATCCAAACTCGATCTGTTACCATCACTATCAAATGCATCTTGTTTGCATGGCTTTAATTTGGATTTAAATCCAATTTTGACTTTAGGTAATCTTTTTGTATAATAATTAATAAGTCAGAAGCTAGTTTAAAATTAAAAAATAAGTCGGAGTCAAAAGCTAACTTAAAATTAAAAATAGTTCAGAAGTTGATATGATGTATTTTTTATCAACTTATTTTAATTTATGATTTTTTAGTAAAGATATAATTTCAACACTAAAATAAGTAACCTATCAAATTTATTTTTTATTATATATTTAATAACTCATAAATATTTATAACATAAAATCATCCAAACACACAATTAAAATTGAACACTTATCACACCAAATCATCATCACGTATAATTGATTATTTTAAGGGCCTCTTTCATATATAACCAAGTTTAAAAGAATTTTTGCAAAAATATTGTTATTTTTAAAAATAAATTGCAAAATACTATGTTTCAAAAAATATTTGCAAAAACACAGTGGTTGCATATGCAATCATATCTGCAACGGCTAACAACCATATGTAACCAGAAATGCAACTTTGAAAAAATCGGTTGAAAATTACATCTAGTTGCACAATAAGTTGCAACGTTGCAAAAGTCGAAAAATGAGTTCCCCTGCGAGGCCAATATTAATATTACAAAATCAACTAAGATAACTAAAATCCAACTTAATAGCATCATAATTCAAATCTAAATTAAACTCGGATTAGACATTAGCATTATAATTAGGGTTCGGCGACTTCGATGAATGAGACTGAGAAAGAGAATATGGAATTCCCTGTGGGTGAGAGGGAGGGAGCGAGTCCGAGTCAAAGACTGAGTCGAAGTCAAAGACTGAGTCGAGAGGCTCGAGTTTGGGTTGGATATTTTGGTTGGGGGGGGGGGGGCGTCGTTTTTAAGGCTTTGAGAAATCAAGTAGAGAGCCCACTGCTTGTGTAAGAAGCGGATGTGTGTTTGAAACGTGGAGGGGGTGTTTGGGTGAATGTAGTATTTTAATGATTTATGTTATGAAAAATAGTATATTTGCAAGATTTTAGAGAAGGTAATATATTTGAGAATAAAATCCAAAAAATAGTGTACTTTGTAAATTCCCTTATTTTAAATATATCCAATCTAACTCTAAATCATTACACAACTGGTCATTTAATATTAAATATTAAATCTATATAGTATAATTAGATACTAAATATCTTGCAAGTCGGTTATTAGTATTCCACTCTCAAGTATGACATGCGAAGTAATCAAAGTTCTCATGGCATATGTGATATTATCATATTAATGTTATATATGTTAACACTATAATTGTGAACATCATGGATGATCTCGATAATTGACTAGTCTTGTGCTCAGATTCTTGATGATTTACGATATAAAATTTTATAATAATTTATAAATAAATTTGAAGGGAATATGAAACATTTACTAATTAAAGTCTCCCGTTATCGATTTTGACTCGAACTATTTGAACTTGGGAACCACCGTGTGAATTAAGTGAATATATGATAATATTTAAGTTAATAAAAATGTTGCATGTTGAAAGTTTCTATTTAAAATATAATAAAATTAATTATGAACAATTTTTGACATATTTATGCATATTTAATTATACCCTAGATTTTTATATAGTGTTTAAAGAGAAACGTCACATTATTTAAGATTAATTTATCGTTTATTCAACTTAATTGTCTATTATATCATTCAAACCCTCGTATTCATCACATTATAGTTTCGGTTCAATTCATACACATCTTTCATGTATATACATGTATAAGCAATCACTTACATAAAAATTAATAAATAAAATTTTTAAACAAAATCTATTCATATATTACATCATCGACATCTTAAATTAGATCACTTAGCCCTACATGATATTACATGTTCGAGACCCAATTTTAATCCTCTAAATCCATCCAGAACCTCGTAAAATTTTGAAAAGGCTCCATCGTGAATCTAGATAAGCTCTGGACATACAAAACGAACCCGAACAAGCTCCACATAACCTGCTAGGCCATATCAGGGAAAAAAAAAAAACACAAGACCCCTAAAGTGTTGTAAAAGCTCTCCGGGTGAATCCACGTAAGCCCCAAACATGCAAAACAACCCCGACAAGCTCCAATATGATCTATTAGGCCGTATCCTGATCCCATCAAGGTCAAATCTAAATCTAGAGGTGGAGTAGAACTCTTTATATATATGTACATACATATATGTATATTAATACACACGCATTTGTGTTCTTTCCAATATATATTATATATACAAGTGATCGCACTTTACTCTCTCTCTATATATATGTATACGTGTGTATTATATATATTGCATTATTTTTTGAATGTGTTACATCATAACATAGTGTATTTTTGATACGTCATTCAGTATATTGTTTCATTTGTCCAAAATCAAAACATAACTAAAAAACCCGACAGATATGACAAAATCATATATCAGATGATATGGGAGTCAATATTTATTATCACATATAAACATGTTACTATTTTTAGGCATATTTAGATAGATAATTCTTGTTTAATGTATGTAATATAGATTTTATTTTAACTTACTCAGAATTTTTATTATAGTTATCAATTTCATTTATAAGTCGTGCCCATTTTTCAGTTCGCTTTACTTTTACATGGGTTATAAGATCCTGTTTCGTTGAGTTTGGAATTGCGACTTATGAATTAACGTGACTTAATATGACAATGTAGGAGTTTAAAATATCATTTTTGGTATTTTGACCTATTAATGATTTATGACTTGCTAAAAATATAATAATAAAAATAAAAATAAAAATAATTTATGGGTATTTATGACTTATATGTAATTTTTTAAGAAAAATTAAAAAAAATCACCGAAAAAGATATTCCAAACTAACTTCTGATTTTAAAATCAACTTCTGATTTATTTCTAATTTTAAACCAACTTTTAATGTCTTACACAAAAATAATTTAAAATCCGGATTTTAAACTCGCACAGACATGTTCTCATAAAATGTTTTAAGAAACTCAATTTCCATCGAAAAAATTAAATTACTAAACCGGAAAAGAAAATTGAGACGGACCGGATAACTATAAACCTTGCGTCAATACATACACGCGCCTTTAAACCATTCGCACTTGACTCACCACCGCCTCAGAAAAATAAACTGACCCAAAAAATACACACACAATTCACAGAAATACACACACAAATTTCACAATACACACAACTTCAATCCCTCTTCACCGCAAACCCTAGAAACCGTCAACCTCGCCGGAACCCTAGCTTTTCCGATGGAGATCGAGCCGGAGACGCCGCCCGCTACACCGACTCATATCCACAACAAAACCACTACTGATATCACTGATGAGAACGTTCTCAACAAGCATGAAGACGACGATGAAGACGAGGACGTCTGCAGAATCTGCCGGAACGGCGGCGACGCCGCGAATCCGCTCCGGTATCCGTGTGCTTGCAGTGGAAGTATCAAGTTTGTTCATCAGGACTGTTTGCTTCAGTGGCTTAATCACAGCAACGCTCGCGGTTGCGAGGTAATTGTATATACTGCTCGTTTTTTCGATTATTTTACGATAGCTTGATAGCTTTAGTGCCTGTGTAACCTGATTCTATCTGGTGCTTATTTTTGTATGATCATTTTATGATAGCTCGAGTGCCTGTGTAACCTGATTTTATCTGGTGCTTATTTTTTTAAAAAATTCTATGATCATTTTATGATAGCTCGAGTGCCTGTGTTTTTGTATATCATAACTGATTTTATATGCATCTCATTGTTTTGATCATTTTACGTGCTTATTTTATTTTAATTTTTTGATCATTTTACGATAGCTCGAGTGCCTGTGTTTTCGATATCATAACTGATTTTATATGCTGCTCATTGTTTTGATCATTTGACGATAGCTTATTAATTTTTCGCGCAGTGCTCATTCATTTTACGATAGCTCGAGTTCCTGCCTGTTTTCTGATATATAAAGCTGACTATTTGGTGCTTTTTGTTAGATCATTTTATGATAGCTCGAGTGCCTTTGTTCTCGTCTTGTCTTATAATAACTGATTTCATCCAGTGCTCATTGTTTCGATTGCTTGAGCGCCTTTATTCTTTTACGATAGCTCGAGTGCCTTTATTCTCGTATATAGTAACTAATTTCATCTAGTGCTTATTTTTTCTCATATATAATAACTAATATCTCTTATGCTTATTCATTCAATCATCACGATAGCTCGAGTGCTTACGTTGTTGTATATATTAAACTAATTTTATCGACTGCTCATTTTTTTTTTTGAATATTTTCTCTTATATAGTAACTAATTTCATCTAGTGCTTATTTTGATGATCATTTTACGATATGCTGAGTGCCTATGTTCTTGTATATAATAACTAATTTTATTCGAATTTTCTATGGTGTGCCCATGGGCACACAATAGTCACCAACTCCCATGAGAATATTAGCTTTTGATTGGTGGAGGGATAATAAATGTTGATGGCCCCCCTGTATTTACACCAATTCCACCAATCAAAAGAAGCCATTTTCATGAGAGTTGGTGCTTATTGTGTGCCCTTGGGCACACATTAGAAAAACCGATTTTTTTTTACTAATTTCATGCACTGCTCATTTTCTAGATGATTATATGGTCGCAATCAAGTGTCTGTGTTCTCATATATAATAAATAATTGCATCTAGTGCTTATCTTTTAGATCGTTATACGATAACTTGAGTGCCCGTGTTCTCATTTATTCTAAATAAGTTGAAATAGTCATTTTTTTGTATTACGTAACGATAGCTTGAATGCTTATACTCTCGAATTAATATGTTCATTAACTAAATAGATTAAATATTCTCTATATGTATGTTCTTCTAGCTCGAGTGCATGTGTTCTCCTATATAATAACTGCTCATACATTTGAGTTATCAAAGGTATAGGTTAAGTGCTTTTATTCTCGAATCAATATGGTCCCACTATGTTCTCTGTATGTATGGTATTGAGTGGCTTGATCATAGCCGCAAGACGTAATTTTCTCTATATGGAATGTTTTTATATAATAATAAATTTGAACTAATGCTTATTTTTTATATGTATGTTCTTCAGTGACTGAATCAGATGCAATTGTCTTTCCATATTTGTGTGTATATAATAAATAATATGAAATACTCATATGTTTAGATCAAATGAGTTAACTATAGCTGGAGTGATTCTGTTCTTGTATTAGTTTGGTTCTCTGACGGGATCTGACTACATGTATATGAATGTTTTTATATATTTATTTGTTTTTTTTATTATTTCTATTTGATTACTTGCAAGTTTGATAAGATGCTTTGGAAGTTGCAAGGGTATAGGAGTAGTGTTTAGCTTCGTAAAGGATTGGATTTCATTTATTTTGTAGAAAGCTAGTAGTTGCCAGAAGCTAGAATAGTATATAATCTTCTTAGTTTCAACTGTCTTCTGTGTTGAGTTTACTGAAACATAATATATGATATGACGTGAAAATAAATGGGGAATAAAATTGATCAGTAATTGAAATATAAGATCACTAAAAGCTATAGCTTTGTATAGTATTGAAAACATTGTTTTAGTTGGAACTTTGAAGAAAGTGTACAGGAAGAAAAGTATAAGATTGTCTTAAGTCTTAAATTATATTGTGTATTGAGTTAATCAAAGCCCAAATTTTGATATGCGAAGGATAGTGAGTGATATAAGAAGATTGGCTAGGTATAAGAGTGAGCTTAGTTATTCAATATGTTTTTGTCGTCACCAAATCTTTTAGGTATATACAGTTCAATTAACAATGTGTGGTGTAAAAAGACAAATCGTGTGATATTAGACAACCAAGTTTTCTTTTGGATGCTAGTGCCTCTCTGTGCACCAACCATGGAGTGACACGAGGAAAGTGTAGGAAATGCCATAGGCTCAGTCACAATTTGAATTATAACTATAAGCGTTCATCTTTTTACTGTTTCGACAAAATCTCAAAGTCAAGTTTTCACCTCTTTAGCTCCACTTTAAAATTTCTGATCGTTCCCCTTCCTCCAACTTTTCATCAAGAATCCACGTCATCTTCCGATCCCGATTTTTCTATTTTTGTTCCACATACTCTTGAACACATTTCTAGTGTCCCGGACTTGGTAGGACTGTCCAAAATTTAAAGTGAGGGTATAAAACTTAGGGACTTGATGTAAGGGAGGAGGTGAATTGGGGTTTAGATTCTGAAGAACTACAGGCAGGGAAGGATTTTGGAGCTAGGATTTTGAGGAATGTTGGGGATCCATGAGAGATCAGTGGGCAGGAGTAAATAAATGAAAGCACGATGCTATATTAGGTCAAACAGGTTGGATGTTAAGTTAGATTTTTGGTTTAAATTTCAAGAGGCCTTATGGTTTTTAAGTATTACATTTGCCCATTTTCACAAGTCAATTCATGATTAGTGCACATAAGGGCAGTAAGATTTGCTGAAGCAAAAATGGCAGTTTTATAATAAAAAGTCGCGTGGCTTGTGTTTTCAAACCGTGCTCTGAATTTGATTGAGGAAACAAATTTCTCACAGATATATTTGCAGTTATCTATCTAACTATTTTATAAAAAATAGAAAAAGTAAAAAACCAGCTCTTATTAATATATGAGAATATTAATCAAGTCAATAAAAACAAATTCTAGGTATAGTTTTTTAGTTCTAATATATGTTACTTGTTTAATCATTCTTTTAATATTTACATATGTTATGATCTTAAGATACTAATAATGTAATTCTATAAAATTAGACAACAAGTAACTACTAAAGTATTTTACTTGATAATCAGCTTTACAAAGTTATAAAGAGTCGTTGAGAAAGGTATATTAGCATCTTTTGATTTTACACATATTATAAGTATTTAAGCTATAAAAGCCAAAGTGTTAGGTTTATAATTGTTCGAATCAAATACGGTTAATATTGTCTTACTATCAAGTTATCCTTTACAAAATAAATGTGGAATCATAATCCAGGGATTATGATAAGATGGATTGTAATTTTCGGTATAATACCTAAACTAAAGTTATCCTGTTGTTTGCGATGTCTTAATTAGATCACACTACATCTTTAACACTTGCCTCGCTCTGAAAGAGTGGATAGTAGAATCCCATTTTTTGACCCTAGGGTTTAGCGGCTAAATTAACTATTTGAGAATATTGTGAGAGGGTTTGAACACCATAACTCTCTTAAGATGACTCCAATACCATTTAAATGTTGAAAGTTTAGTTTAGTTCAACCATCCAAAACTTGGACTTAATTGGATCATAAATGCTATAATAATTGAAGTCGAACTTAAGATCTGTCAGTCTGTCTAGTTGATCCGGAGCCGGTTTGTACTTGGGCTTTCGGGCCCAATATTTGTATTGTGTGGATAATAAAAGTATAGTATTTAGAAATAGTATGTTTGATAAGATATAGATGTGTTTATAAATGCATATAACTGGGTTCAATATAGTCAGGTTTTTGGTGATGCATAGCGAAGAAGTAAAAATTAATTTATATTGTTTTATATTGTTTTATATTATTATCTATGGATAAGATTGAATTGGTTTATGAGGATTTAATTATATGGATGAATAGGCTATTTGGATGTTCCAGACTATTGTACCAGAATCGTAGAAGGATACTTTTTAGTAGTTAACTTGTCAAAGGATTATACAATTATACGTGTTAGTTTTAGAATTTCACTCATCTATATAAGATGCAACAATTCATTGTTAAAGGACTTTGACTATTTATTAATTAAACTTTGCTCTTTTGGGGGATGTGTGCTTAGGAATTCATAGGGGCAGTGGTTTTTTTGTGCGTGGATCATCTTAGAGCACGTGGTTTTTCTTTACTTCACCCAAGTACGTGTATTCCGTCTATGTAATTCCTTGTCTTGCGTCAATGGGCATTATAGTCTTTTTCTATTATCACATTAAAGTGTTCCTTAAGAAAAAACTGTTATGTGAAATAATATTTCCAAAAAAAGATAGTAAATGACAAAAGTTACGTTAATTTCTATGTTTGTTTCGCAATAATAAGATTTTCAATTTATGTTCTTTTAGATCTTTTTTACTTTTTTCATCAATTACTCTCTCCCCTTCTCTTCTTCTTTCCCCTTGCTCTTTCTTCACTCTCCTTCCTTTTTCTATTTTCAATCCTTTTAAATCAAACAAGATCTCAACCAAACAATCGAAGTATATGATACAACTTTATATTTGGGTATTTAGTAATATATAGAACGGTATTTGAAATCAAATCTCATCAGCGATGGTAAATGACAAATACAAACAAGATCTAAGCCGTCACCACTGAATATTGCGGATACCGGTAAGTTTCATTTGTTTGATTTTGTGAAGTTGAATTTAATGGTTATGGTCAATCAGAGAAGCTATGTATATAGGTTGATTTCAAAAATTGAAGTTTTATTCATTGAAACTAAAGATATTCATTATTGGGTTGTCTGATTCTGATTGATTTTACTTTGTTATTAAGTTGCATGTGATTTCTTACGAGTTGAATTGGTTGGTTCGCAGTAAGCAATCAATTGTTACTAGTTATGCAATCAGTAGTACTAGTTATGCAATCTATGTTACTAGTTATGCAACCAATGCAACAGCTGCATACTAAATGCAATTCTTTTTTGAATTATTAAAGTTCTGTGGTTAGGTTAGATTTAGTTGACAGCTGAATGTCCCCTCTTTCCCCGACTTCTGACCTTTGCTCGCTCTTATAAGTATGGAAGTTGATGCCACATTCTGTACTAGTATATGCAGCATATATGAGCTGATTGAATTATCTTTTTTATTGATGCCTGGAGGCCTATGAGCTGATTGAATGATCTTTTTTATTGATGCCGGTAGGCCTCATCACATAATTGTTATTTGAGAAGCAAGCTTAAATGACATCACATACAAGCTTTAGCAAATCATTAACTGATAGATCTCTTATTTTTGCTTTCGTTTTTGTTATTTATTGATAGCTGTTGCCGTTTCCTGTTCTGCAAAAGGTTTTTAATGGGTTTTTTTCTACAGGTCTGCAAACATCCTTTCTCATTCTCCCCAGTTTATGCTGAAAATACTCCAGCTAGGCTGCCTGTTCACGAGTTTCTGATTGGGTTAGCTATGAAAGCATGCCATGCTCTGCAATTCATTGTGCGGCTTAGCTTTGTGCTTTCTGTGTGGCTTCTTATCATACCGTTTATAACATTTTGGATGTGGCGATTGGCATTTGTTAGGAGTTTCACCGAGGCATATAAACTTTTTCTAGGCCATCTCTCTGTCACAGCTGTTCTTACTGATTGTCTACATGGGTTCTTACTCTCTGCTAGTATTGTGTTTATTTTTCTCGGAATCACTTCTCTGAGGGATTACATCAGACATCTACGAGAAATTGGAGGGCAGGATGGTGACAGAGAGGATGGGGGAGATAGAAATGGTGCCGGTGTTGCTAGAGGACCCCCTAGACAAGCCAACAGGGCTGGTGATGGTAATGGTGAAGATGCTGGTGGAGCACAAGGGGTTGCTGGTGCTGGTCAGTTGATTAGACGGAATGCTGAAAATGTTGCTGCACGGTGGGAGATGCAGGCAGCCCGCCTTGAGGCTCATATGGAACAGATTTTCGACGGTATGGATGAGGCTGATGGTGCAGAGGACGTGCCTTTTGATGAGTTAGTCGGCATGCAAGGGCCTGTCTTTCATTTGGTAGAAAATGCATTCACAGTGAGTTTTTTGCTTTTAGTTTTTTTTGTTATGCTGTGTTTAAATTCTTGAATCTAGGACTCTTGACTACTAACTAATTATAATCAGTTTGATCTTAGAGGAGTTGTGGATATTATATGTTGGTAAATGTTTCATTATTACTACCTGATATCTGAAATTTTTATTGAAGTATGTATTGTTAATATTGATTGGGCTATATCTCAAGTTTGAACTATTTATTGTGTCCCACATATTTGAGGACTTGAGGTGACCTTCTAAGCTGTCTAGCAAAACGAAAATAATCAAGTGTGTACAGAAAGATTTTTGGTTCTTGGACAAATTTTCTCCTCTTAAAGCATGTCCACTTGCTAATGGTAGAATGCATATAGCTATTGCTATATTATAAAAGCAAAAGTTGATTTTTTGTTTTGAAATAGAACTTGAAGTCCTATTTATAGTTTTAAAATAGAATCATATAGCTCTGAATAACTAAATAAATTATGTTTGTTTGAAAAAAATGCATGCTAGTTTTTTATTTATCTTCTGGTTTTCATGGTTATTTCACAATTATATAGCAACATACTTGGTTCTATGTTGAAACCAATAGCGTAATGCTATTTTGCATTCAAGTTTAGCTTTGCATTGAGGGGATGTGTTCTATTTCTGGTCAAATTTAGATATAGTATCAGTTAAAACACTGCATTAGACATGCTCTTGCTAGTACTACAGTTGAGCCATTAAAGATAAGTTGTGTAAAATCTGTTATCTTTTCCATTCAGGTTCTTGCTAGCAATATGATATTCATTGGTGTTGTCGTACTTGTGCCCTTTACTTTGGGAAGGATTATTGTCTACTACTTGTCGTGGCTCTTGTTCTCCACTACCACTCCAGTGCTGGCAGCTGTTTTATCATTTACAGAATCAACTGTTTCTCTGGCCAGTGCCGCTATGTCGAAGGCCTTAATTGCAGGCACAAATATGACATCCAACAGCCCTGAAACCCTGGTAAACCAAGTTGCAGATAAAATGCTATCGAATGCAACTGTACTAGCTGACCTGTCAAACAATGGTCCCTTGACGCTCTCCACTGATCTCTTGAAAGGATCAACTCAGGGCCCCTCACGACTTTCTGATTTCGCAACCCTTGCAGTTGGCTATATGTTTATCTTCTCATTAGTCTTTTTCTACCTCGGGACGATTGCGTTAGTACGGTATGCCAGAGGAGAGCCTTTTACTATGGGCAGATTTTATGGTATTGCTACAATTATTGAGACGGTTCCATCGTTGTTGAGGCAGTTTTTGGCAGCGATGAGACATTTGCTTACTATGATTAAAGTTGCATTCCTTCTTGTAATTGAACTTGGTGTTTTTCCCCTTATGTGTGGATGGTGGCTGGATGTCTGTACTGTAAGGATGTTTGGGAAGTCAATTGCAGAAAGAGTAGATTTCTTCTCAGTTTCTCCGTTGGGAAGCTCACTTATTCATTGGATTGTAGGGATTTTCTATATGCTACAAATAAGTGTATTTGTCAGCCTTCTTCGAGGGGTATAATATTCTGTCAGCTGTAATTATTCTCAATTAATTCTTTTGCTTATAACTATCTAATACATATAATGGTGTTAATAGGTTTTGCGAAATGGCGTCCTTTACTTCCTTCGAGATCCAGCTGATCCCAATTATAATCCATTTCGTGATCTGATTGATGATCCTGTTCACAAGCATGCTCGTAGAGTGCTTCTATCTGTTGCTGTTTATGGTAGTCTTATTGTAATGCTTGTTTTCTTACCTGTCAAACTCGCGATGCGAGTTGCTCCATCAATCTTTCCGCTTGATATATCGTAAGCTATCCCTGCATTTCTGTTGTATTGATTATATCTTTTCTATCTTGGCTTGTTGATTTTTTATAAACTTGTTCATTCCTTGTGCAGTGTGTCTGACCCATTTACTGAAATTCCTGTCGATATGCTTCTGTTTCAAATCTGCATTCCCTTTGCTATCGAACATTTCGAGCTCCGAACGACAATCAAGTCACTTCTTAGATATTGGTTTACCGCTGTAGGCTGGGCACTTGATCTGACAGTCTTCTTATTACCTGCACATGAGGATAGCAGTGGCCAGGAAAGTGGTTATGCTGAACCTTTAAGGCAGGATAGACAGCAACCACAGCGACGTGGACAAGAAGCCTCAGTAGGACTTGTTCCCAATTCTCTCAACAGAAATAGGCTAGCAGCTAATGCTAATATTGCAGAAGAGTATGGAAACAATGAGCAATCTAATATGGAGTAAGTTTTACTGTGCCGATGTCTTATAAATGCATGCAAATAGTTTCTCTCTCTTACATGTGTGTGGGTGTGGATGTGGGTGTGTATATGCCATTTTAAATATGCGCTACTTGATAGCTTTTGGCAATTGCATTTATTATACAACATTGCATCAAAAAAATTGGAGGTGCAAGAATTGCTTTCCAAATTGATATCCTTGTTCATTTATAAAAAAACCTGTGATGCTGTGTATCTTTTGGACCCCAAACATGGGCTCATGTATCCACTTTGACCCGAAAATGGGCTTTCGATTTGAGGGCGAGTGTAACAAATTTTTTGGCAGGTTCTGGAATTGTGTATATGCTATACAATATTTTGCTAAAACTACTCCCACTTGACAGGCAGAAAATCAAAGAATATTGCTTTGACTAATGCTTGTTCATGTGTGCATAACTACTTCTATTTCATTTATTATATTTCTGTTTCTGTTTACTTCCACCCAGAAGCTGCTTAGAATTAGCTAATTTAGTTAGAATACTCTGTACTAGACTTCATCCGTAAAACTAAGCCTGTTACCCACCAATAACATTTCTCTGTGGTCAATAGAAAATAATGTCTTGTCAGCTTTCGTAATGGTAGCTAATTTTACTGGATTGAATTATGAGAAATCAGAACAATGAAGTCAGATGCTTCTATATTGATACTTTGATAGATAGACATTCTTAATGGTAGCTAATTTTACTGGATTGAATTATGAGAAATCAGAACAATGAAGTCAGATGCTTCTATATTGATACTTTGATAGATAGACATTCTTTACATATTTTGTAGTTAATTTCATGATAATCTAGATTGCCTAATCTTTTCTGGGAAGCTGATATAGTTCTGGTATATAATATGGAGGAAACTGCATGATATGTCAACTGTATACAGCATGTATGTGTAATTTTCTTTATCAAAGATGGAGCACGGATCTGAACATATCGGACTTCCGCAATATAATCTTATATATAATTTTGATTTATAGAAGGTACAGCTTTGTGCTTCGCATCGTGCTTCTTTTGTTGGCGGCCTGGATGACTCTTCTTGTTTTCAACTCTGCTTCTGTGGTCTTACCCATTTCACTTGGACGAGTGCTCTTTAATGCTGTGCCTGTTACTCCATTTACCCATGGAATCAAGTGTAATGGTGAGAGAAAAGATCCAACAGGTTTTACTCAATTCAGTATTGTGTTTTTTGGTTGAAATGCTGATGTTTTGTTACTTTTTACGTGCTGTCAATCTTCTAGATTTGTATGCGTTTGTCATCGGTAGCTATGTCATTTGCACTGCTGTAGCTGGAGCAAGGTATACCAACGAGTACGTCAAAACTAGGACAACTGCACAGTTCTTGAAGCATATATGGAAGTGGAGTGGCATTGTTCTGAAGAGCTCTGCTTTGTTGTCAATATGGGTAAAGTTAATTTCTTAAAAAATGCGTGTTTTTGTTGAGTATTTATCTCAATTGTTTCTAATAGACCTTCGCCTCCCAGATTTTTGTCATTCCATTTCTGATTGGATTGCTCTTTGATCTTCTGGTGATTGTACCAATGCGGGTACCTTTGGATGAGAGCCCAATATTTCTTTTCTATCAGGATTGGGCTTTGGGTCTCATCTTTCTCAAGATCTGGACCAGATTGGTTAGTGATTTTGGTGTTACATAATTTCTTCTTTTATATGATGTGCTCATACTCTATTGATGTGCAACCAGGTTGCTTGAACTTGTGTGTGTGTGTGTGTATTTACATATATTGTTCCATATGACATGTTCTGTGATGTGCTCAGTAAGGGGTTAGTATAGTGTACAAGTGAGTGACTACCTGACTACCTCTATATTTATATCCAAGTGGTGGTGACATTGCCCATTCTAACCAAGATGTTACACTTACAGATTTTCTTAAGTTTATTGAATAAATTGGCTCTGCAAGTATGAGTGGTTCAAATATCTATGTAAATCAAGGAAGCCTTTTCTGCTTTTTACTGAAAAAATTATATGGCCTCCGTCCCACTCATTTCTATACATTTTTTATTGCTTGGCACTCATTTAAGGCTTCTATAAAATAAAGTTCTATTACTTATTTTTAAAAGTTTTTCTTTCTGAATAAGAATTTAAACAATAAATTTTTATTCAGAAAAGAAAATAAAGTGATTTATGAAACTAGATTTTATAAGAGCCTTAAAATGCGTGCTGAGCCCTCTCTCACAAACGTATACAACTCAATGGGACAGGGAGTAAATGGGTTCCACTTTGAAGTAGAGAATTATGCCTGCATTCGTTAATTCTGACAAGAGGGCTGAGGTCTTGATTAAAATAAGATCACTGGTCATTGTGTTGAGCATATCAATAACTTATATTTCTAATGTTTGAACAGGTAATGCTGGACCACAGGTTGCCCCTGGTGGATGAGAGTTGGAGATTAAAATTTGAGAGGGTAAAAGAAAATGGTTTTACCAGGCTGCAGGGATTTTGGGTTCTACAGGAGATTGTGATCCCGATTTTAAAGAATCTGCTGACTGCACTAAGTGTTCCTTACATATTAGCCAGAGGAGTGTTTCCGATTTTTGGGTACCCATTAATAATTAATTCGGCTGTATACAGATTTGCCTGGTTGGGATGTCTGGTCCTGGGTTTGGTTTGCTTTTGTGCCAAGAGGTTCCATGTATGGGTCACCAATCTCCACAACTCAATACGTGATGATCTTTACTTGATTGGCCGTAGGCTGCACAACTTTCGAGAAGACAAAGATGCCAGGCGAATCGTGTCAGAGGTTATTTCAGCAATGCAGAATGCTAATGTGGACAGTGAATCCTTGGTGCATGAACGTGAAGGTGCTGGAACAGGATTGAGGCAGCGACCTGTTAATAGGCCAGATGCCTGAGCCGGGATCTGTCATGAGCTGCTAGTTAATCGCCTGTGCTACTTGAAAAGTAATCTGCCCCGCAGATTTTCGCATATACCTACTTAGGGTGGTGTCAGGTGATCTTAGTTCAAACTTTTTTCTGGGAGTCGTGATATGTGAACTATACATAGTTGTCACAGTAGAGGATGTATGAATGTAAACTCAGGTCTATCAGTAGAGGATGTATAAACTGTAAACTAACAAAGTTGTAGGAAAATGCATGTAAATTATAAAATCGACTTAGGATTTACTGGGATTTACCAGCTTCTGTGGATTTCTCTTTAATATGGAAGGGTAGGAATTCGTGCACCTTAAACACTGAAAGATTTCCCTGGTCTGGCTTATGTCCCTTTAGTTGCCATAAGGCCCTTGAGCTTGTAGATATTTTTCATTTCCGGGCAGAAGGTTACCATTTCTATATCTCGAAGTTCTGCTTTGGTCTCATCTCTTGTTCTCTGCTGCTACATTTACCATTGCAACACTCTTTCCCTATTCAGTACCACACCCACTTGTTCTCTGCCGTAGTTGATCAAAATAAAAGTGATGATTCTAAAAATTCAATCATCTCCAAGTGAAGACCGAAATCTTTGATTTCGATTATATACCCAATGAGCACACATACCTGTTTTTGTCTTTTTGAAGTTCTGAATTCTTCTCTCATTCCTTGCAGACCTGGATTGTAACATCCACGTTCTGTAACATCAAGGTTCAGATTACTGGCTTTGAGGCTATGATTCATCTTTGCATTTTCTTCTCCAGTGAGGAAGACCCTTTCTTGTGGATGATTGGTGAATAAGAGATCAGTTTCTCTATTATAGTCATTAACATGAACGATCAGCCTCGGTTAAGACTTGAGCATGCTAGTGACGTACAACTTGTTAGATAATCTTTGTTCAAGTTGCATCGTTATGTTAGAATCTGACGTTATTGGGTTGGGACTTGACAGGAGATTTTATTCAGGTGTTGAGGTACCGTAAGATTTTCTCTGTTTTGGTGGGACATTTATTAGAGTTTTAGTGAAAAAGACCGTTTTTAAGGGGCACAAATTCTTGGTAGATTTAACCCCATAGGCCATAACTATAGTCTTTTCTAGTTGGGAGTGGCCTCTTTGATTGATAAATCTCGTGTTGCTTCTCGAGAAGATTGGGAGAATCGATAGAGGTGGAAGCAACAAAGTGAGGAAGCAGAACTGGGCGACTGGCCTAGATAGACGATTTGAAGAGAGAAGAATAGAAGAGGCAGTAAGATCAAGGGTGATGAGAGGGTATCCGATCTTGATTCTTTAGCTTCTTTTCTATTTTTTAAATTTAAAATTTTAGGTATCTTGGTTTTTTTTTTTTTTTTTTTTAAATTAAGGTATCTTGGTTTTTAAAATATAATTTAGAACCTTCCTTCAAAAAAATATAATTTAGAACCTTGATTCTTCAGCCAGTATACTAATTTATTATTAAAAATATTGTGGTATTAAATTATGATTCTAAATTATTTTTAAAATTTTGTGATATTCAATTGATATTATCAAAAATATGAAAGAATGTTTTGAAATAGTTGATCATGAGAGATTTGTCTCTGTGTTTTATAATTTTAGAATATTTCCAAAATCAATGAGATGTTAAAGAGGATAAATGCTAGAACTCTACATCAACTATACCGAAGATTTCAGAATGGAGAGAAATGCAAAAATGTAGAACTCGAAAAGATAATCAAGCGCCAAAGCCTGCTGAAGAAGATCAAGTAAAAAAATGGGTTCATCCCCCTCCTGGTGTGTATAAATAAATGTGGATGCCTCAGTTTTTGAAGGTGAAAACCACTTCCCGATAGGCATGGTGTTGCGTGATCATCAAGGGCATTTTGTTCGTGGCCGGGTATGCAAATCTGCAGGTTGTGTTTCTGTTAAGCTAGCTGAGCTGGTGGGTATCTTAGAAGCCTTGATTTGGAGCTCTACTCTCCCTGGTTACACAATTGCAGTAGAGAGTGACTCTCAGCTGTGTGTCAAAGCCATTTACTCGGATCTGCATAATCACATGGAAGCAAGGAACCTGGTTGAAAACATTGCAGAATACTTCTTAGAAAGCTTCTTTGGCAATGTTGATAGCACTGTGAAAGATTTTGCTCTCTCTGCCTTGGGATTTTCTGAAGGTACTCTGCCAATTTTATATTTGGGCATACCTCTTATTTCTGGAAGCTTAAATGCTAGACAATGTGCACCTCTTATTGATAAGCTTTGTAGAAGAATCCACCTCTGGACTTGTAGATTCTTGAGTTTAGCTGGTAGAATTCAACTACTTCGTCATGTTCTCTTCAGCATCCAAGAATTTTGGACTTCAATTATTTTCCTCCCGGTTCTTGTTATCAAGAAAATCCACTCTATCCTCTCCACTTTTCTTTGGAAGGGTACGAGTTCGGGTTCTTGCAACTTTAAAGTGGCTTGGCAGAAATGCTGCTTCCCTAAACAAGAAGGTGGCCTTGGTTTCAAACACATAAGGAAATGGAATGACGCTGCGGCTTTATTTCAAATCTGGAGAATCATTAATCAGGCACCATCAATTTGGATTTCCTGGCTTAATGCTTATGAGCTTGATAAAAAAACATTTCTGGACTCTAAAAATTCCATCTAAATGCTCTTGGTGCTGGAGGCGTATTCTTCATTTACGGCCTATTGCTCTTCAACACCTTCATTATAAAGTTGGCTCCCAATCCAACTTCTCTCTTTGGCATGATCCTTGGTGTAACGGTACTCCCTTATTACATCAGTTTGATGCGAGTCTTAGGTCTGCTATGCGATCCCCGTTGCATGCTAAGCTGAGTACAATTATTTGGAATGGCCAGTGGAACCTGGGGGATTGCTACTTCATCTCCGTCATTCACCTCAGACTTCTCTGCCAGAATATCACTCCTTCTGGCCGTGATGCTATTCTATGGAACAATGATAGTGAGGTTTCAGTATCTTCTGTTTATAAGAACCTAGTGCAACACAACACCGCTCCTGTTTGGTTGGACTTTGTTTGGCACGAGTTTCACATTCCTCGGTATGCAGTTAAAGCTTGGCTTGTTTTGCAAAAACGTTTGTTCACTAAGGATCGTATGCTGAGATTCGGTCTTTACACTGATCCAATATGTGTTCTCTGTGCTACTCACCCGGAAACGCATTCTCATCTGTTTTCTCACTGTGCCTACAGCAGAATTGTTCTTAATGCATGCCCCTTCAAAGTGTCCTCGACTTGGGACAACTTTATTAGTGGACGATTTCTTGAACCTGAACCGAATGATTTTGAGAAGCATATTGGTTACTTATTCATCTCGGCTGTCTTTTATGCTATTTGGACTGAGAGAAATAATCGTATTCACCGTGACACCAGATGCAATCCTTCCACTATGATTAGCAAGATCAAGCAGATTGTTCGAGAGAAACTTTATTCATGTGTTGCTTTTAGAGCTAGAATTAAACGGGACCCTTCCTTTGTAGCCATTCTCTACTGATTTAATTTGCTAGCTTATCTTTTGTAACAATCTGTAGCTTGGTAGCTTAATGCTTGTTCTAGTGCCTGTACTGGTCTTCGTATTATAGTCCCTCCTTTTTATTAAGGGTTGGACCCTATCCTTGTAATCTTTTCAGATTAATTCAATTTTAATATTTAGCAAAAAAAAAAAAAAAAAAAGTCTAGTTGGTGTTTCTGTTGGTTTTGTTAAGAAGCAAGCTAACAAGGTTGCGCATGTTCTAGCTCAGATACCTTGCACACTAAATAGCTTTATTGATTTATTGTCTCCTCCATATTGTGTGTTGGCGACGCTCTTGTCGGATATTTGATTTTAATAGAAACTACTTTGTCAGGGAAAAAAAAGTATACCGAAATTTTACCTTAATTTAGCTGGAGTCCGTGTAAATCAAATAGTTTCAACTATTAGAATTTGTACATTGTAATTAATCTATTGAAATTTGGTTAATCAGGTAAAATATATATTTCGTAGACGTAGTATGGCGAAGGAGGATGTAATAATGGGTTTGCTCAAGCACAATTACCACTATAAAATTTCAGCTCCTGAATGTTGGTTAACTGAATCTCTCGATGGTTCATTCAAAGAAATTTCAGCTTCCAAATATTGGTCTCGATTGAATCTCTCGACAGTTCATTCATCTCACCGCAATATCTTCTGTTGCGCGAATTTTCTAAGAAACAAACTTGATCCTCTTCCCCAGAGATCCCAGATGAGGGAACCAACTTCTTCCTAAATTTTCGATTTCAATGAACAGGCCCCCAGTGAACGGTGGCTCTAGTTGGCGGACGAGGATGTAAAGAATGGGTTTGCTCACGCACAGTTTCCACTGGAGAGGTTACAGGCCAGAGGGGATTGAAAAAGTGGGTTTGCTCAGCAGTTTTCCAGAGGTGTTTTCTACCGATACAGAAACACCTGGTTCACAATTTTAAACGAACTCAAGCACGCCCGTGTCATGCAAATTGCGAACTAGTGTGTAATATTTAGCCATAAGGGTGTCATTTGTACTATTGTGACACTTACTAATTTGCTCTGTCATGTTGAATCTGCCCCCAAGAAGATCAAACAGCAATGTGTAGAAACCGTGCTAGCAGCAAGCACCTACTCCATCAAGTAGATCAAAAGTTGTTACTAATCACTGCTGTATAAACTTTTGATCATACAGCAGAGATTAGTAACAACTTTTGATTTACTTGATGGAGTAGGTGCTTGCTGCTATCACGGTTTCTACACATTGCTGTTTGATCTTCTTGGGGCAGATTCAACATGACGGAGCAAATTAATAAGTGTCACAATAGTACAAATGACATCCTTATGGCTAAATATTACACACTAGTTCGCTATATGCATACATGCTCCCAAGCTCATTCTTACGGTGGGTGTCCTATTAGCATCAGATCAAATTTTACTTTAAACTGTAATGTGATGTAAATTTGATCCGATGCCAGAAGACAATGAATTAAAATATAAAACAATAGTGTGCCTCAACTTCAACGAAACTAATATTTGCAATTTGTACAGATGGTCTTCAATCCACATTGATATAAAACATTTCAGATCAAACACAGTAAGCAAAGAGCACAAAAGGAATATCTTATCAGGAAATCCAACAAATCCGGTTCAAACAATCAAATCAATAGTCATGCCATGTTTTAGAAGGAGAACGCAGTTCACCTACTACAAGTGCACTCCAGAACAGACTTAAGCCACATGATCATCATTCAGCGACAGCTCAGCCAATTGATCGGCAGGGTTACTGGCTTGTTGCTGTAGAGAAACACTCCTCAAGACCTCCATAGCTTCCTCGACCTTGGCCCTAAGAGCTTCTGGTGATTCTAGCAAGTGCAGAACCTCGGTCTGATCCATCTCTAGGAGCATTCCAGTAACCTTTGCAGAAGATTCAGGTTCTAACTGTTCAACCAGCGGGTACAGACTTTCCCCTAGCATCTACAAAACACAAACAAACAATTATGCCCTTAATCAGCAGATTATGTTGTGCTCTAAAATTATGCACTAGGACAAAAGGAGAAGTCAACCTACTAATATCATTGTCAATATATAATATGTTCACGCTAAAAACATTGGTATTTATAAGTTTCAGTTTCTTTTGGTACGTGTAACTTAAGCTAACCAGAAGTTGGCATCCTAGAAGTCGAAATAAATAAAAAGTCAAAGGCTTTAAGTGCAGAATGGGTTAATAAACAATTGTATCTTTGCAAGGGCAAATTTAGAATATCTTTCAATTGACATCCATTAAGAAAGTGTTATGCAAAAAAAGGGCGTACCGTTCGCTGCTCTGCAGGTGAAGCATTTGCAAGAAGTGAGGCTAGAGCCCCAACTGGAACAGAAGGCAGAGGTGTTTCCTGCTGCATATGCATGGCACCAATATCATATGCCATACCAGCATCTGGGGTTCCACGTGGTGGTTGGTAGCGGTAGCCGCGACCCCTTGGAGGCATCTGCAAACAAAACAGGTCAACAGATGAATGCATATGGCCACACAACCACAGATTAAGAAAAAAAAATTCACTTTCACTTTCCACAGACCTGCTGCTGCATTGGCATTGGCTGTTGATGGTGCTGGAGAATAGCTCCACCACGTCTGCCGCTGGGGCGTTGACCCTGTTGAACAGGCATAAAAAAATTTGGCACCGGGACCCCAGCAGGTGGCCTCATACCAGGAATAATTTGCTGTTGATACCCAAAACCAGGCTATCATTTGTAGACATGAAACAAAATTATTACTAATGTGTATACAAATGCAAAGTAATATACATTCCATCATAACAATGGTCAGAAGTATATTTTTGAAAATACAG
This sequence comes from Daucus carota subsp. sativus, assembly GCF_001625215.2. Lineage (NCBI taxonomy): Eukaryota > Viridiplantae > Streptophyta > Magnoliopsida > Apiales > Apiaceae > Daucus > Daucus carota. The sequence goes on from NC_030389.2 coordinate 1,744,792, forward strand.
ATCACAGTGGGCAGAGGAACTACATGGGAGTATTGCAAGCCTCGATAAGTTGATGACATTATCATGAATAATATATTCATAAAATACAGGTCTTGTAATTAAGAATGAAGGGAACATGTTCTAATACATTTCCATAATTGCATGAAGTAAACGTGAACAAGGAGATGGACTAAAGTACACTGGAAACATAGTTTGAATTAACTTTAAGTAACTCAAACTAGGAGTTTAAAAGGGTACTTATTTTGTATCATGCAAGATATTGTGAACATGATCTTTAGGGAAGAAACCTAAAACAGAAATCCTCATTCATCAACCAGTTGGGTTGGATCGGTATATATAATACATAAACAATTTAGAGTTTTAGACAAGAATCTACGAGTCAATTTCTGATTCCGATTGCAGATCTGATTCAACAATAAATAAAACGAGTGCAAATGAAATTAAAATTAGACCTTAGTTTTAAACAGACTCCTACTACCCCTCTTGCTATTCATCTTCAGTATTACACTCAGGACTTTAATCGCTCTCTCGCTTAGATGTTATAAATTATAATGACTGGCTCTAAATATGGTGCATAAAAATGCTTTTCTGTTCAATTTTTTTACTTCTTAGATACCATTGACTTGCTCATCAAACTTACTAATTTTCACAAAAGACAGCCCAGACTACTCAATTTCTTTACCGAACTCTGAGTACTACCCCAAAATAGTTGCTATAATGTTATAAAGACTAGCTCTAACTATGGTGCATAAGAATGCTTTTCTGTTCAATTTTTTCACTTCTAAAATATTATTGACTTGCTCATTTGAACTTTACTAATTTTCAAACTAGATAGCCTCATAGCCCAGACTATTCAATTTCTTTCCAAAACTTTGAATACTACTCCAAAAATAGTTGGCTATAAAGTACAATACCGATAACGCCAAAATCGGCAAACTTTATTTAATCAATCATGATATAAATAGCTGCATATATGTTATATCCAATCCTCAAACTTAAGAACAGAAGGAAGTGGAGAAAAAGATGTCTCCATGTTATGCAGTCTATTTCAGTCTTAAAGAGCTAGTCCAATGCTAAATACAAGATTGATATTGTCGCTTCTTCTATTTTAATATCAAAAAGGGCTTTTTGGTGCTAAAACAGGACTTGCAATCTGTTGCTAGATACATTTTGCAACTAAAAATTCTAAATTACAGATCACTAACCCGTTGTCTAACTCTTCCGACTTTCATTTGAAGTACACCACCATTAATTACATAAATAGCTGATTGATGATGCAATGAGGATACATATATCCATCTTTAATTTCAAATCTGTAACCTTAAATATTTGCATTCAAGCATGCAATTGTTTTGGAGTGGTAGATTTTTTTACTTTCATTCCAAATTCTAGAAATATAACCAAGTATAGCATTTTATTGGACTTGCTCTAGCATATATAAAACTTAACATATCTAAAGAATAATTAGTAGTTTTTTTTTTGACAATCTTAACTGTCCAATCAAAGTTCCCAAGTCAGAAGGTAAGCAGAACATGAAACTATGATGAGGTTGTGAAAGTTTCACTTGATGACTTTGTGACTTATGAAATGTTCAAGTAGTTAGAGCACAAAAATTACTAACATAATTAAAAAACCATATATAACAAGTGGCCAATAAACATGTATTTGTGGAGAATGAGATTACCTGGGGAGGAATGAAAGCAGGAGGCGCTTGTCCAAAGAACATATGTTGCCCTAAACCTGGACCACCTGGAGGGTACATCTGAAGACGAGGACCAGCCGGAGGTGCCAATGCAATTGGACGCATCTGAGAGAATTGTGCCTGCATGAGCAAAAGTTTACTCTGTCATGCTTTTGTTGGTAATTATGCATCATGCATTTTGCTTATGTGGTACACAAGTCATGCATCATCACTTTCAGGTGTTAGGGACAAGTAACTAGTTGAAAGATTATTACTACACCTGGAGCTTAGCTCTTCTATCATCTTTACGCTGTGCAAGTGCAACATAAAGAGGTTTGGTAAACACCATCTTTCCATTCATCTCAGAGAGCTGCACACAATTGACATATATGAGTCGTAACTCATACGACTATAGAGTTAAAACAAACCATAAGCAGAAGACAGCTTACTGCTCTAGAAGCCTCCTCCGGGGTTGAAAATGCAACAAATCCTGATCCTTTACTCGTTCCAGTAGGATCTCGCATAACCTATCCACATAATTATATATGACAATAACCAATGCAGAAACAAATGGGTAATACCTAAAGAAAGTGCTAATATACAAACCTTGCATGATGTTATTGTACCAAAAGGAGTGAACAATTCCTTAAGCTTATCATCACCGATGCTATCATCCAAATTTTTTACATATAAGTTTAGCCCTTGTGATTTATCTGCCGTCTCCTTCATGTTCTGCTCAAACTTAACTTTCAATTCCATCTCTCTCTCAGACTTCTTCTGCGCTTTCCCAACATACCACTCCTTATGATCAAATTTTTTACCATTAAGAGCCTCCACTGATCTAGCAGCAGCATCCGCATCTTCAAAGTTGACGAATCCAAAGCACTTCGAGTTCCCGTATCCATCCCTCATCACAACAACACTTGTGATCTCTCCAAATTCACCGAATATTTTTTTTAGGTCTTCTTCACTTGTTGCTTCAGCTAAATTCTTCACATAGACATTAGTAAATTTTGACTTGTCTGTTGCCAGCTCTCGTTCCTGCTTGCGAAGGAAAGGTCCTACATATACTTGCTTATCATTCAATAGCATACCATTAAGCTGCTCTATAGCTTTCTGAGCACCTTCCTCGCTATCATATTGCACAAAACCATAGCCCTTTGATTGACCAGAGTCATCAGTCACAATCTTGCAAGAGATGATATTGCCAAATGTAGAAAATGTGTCTTGCAGTGCTTTTTGGTCAATTGTCTTGTCCAAATTCTGAAAGAGTATATGGTCAATTAATAATGAAGAAATCAGGAAGAGGGGAGGGAAAATGAGAGAAAATGAGTACAGGTCAAGAGGTACGAAAGCAGGTAAGTAATACCTTAATGAATATATTTCCAGACCCACTTCTACGTACAGTCGGGTCCCGAAGTGACTTCGCTATCCTGATGGGCTTCCCATTGAGAGGAGTAAAGTTCAACAGCTCCATTGCCCTAGCAGCTGTTATAAACATTAGAGAAATTGCACAAATAACATACTAAATTTGTTGCAATTGATAGTGTTTAACTACACTGTAGGAAACATGTTCTTTCCTATAAAGTTGTATCGATGTTCGGATAAATATATAAATATTCCAAACAACATGCATGTACAAAAGAAACTCTATAACTTTTTAAAAATATATTTGAAGTTTAAACTTTAATAAAAAGATGGTGTGAGTGATTCCACCATCTAGAATCTGTTGTTACGTGTGTATTGAAAAAGTAATTGTCATTCTTGGCACATTATCAACCAAGTACAAATGGAGGAAATTTAACAATAATTACCTTATAAAATCACCAAATATGAATATGTATAGTTGCATTTTGCTACTAGCATCGGAGTACAAGTTCTATTTCAGCACCAAATATTAATTTTTGGTGCCATATTATAGCAATGGCTATGGCCATTGCCATTGCCATTTTGCAACTAGCATTAGAGTTGCTCTAAATATGGAGAGAAGTTTGGTTATTAAATGTGTTAAAATCTAATAAACCTAGACCTAAATTTTGAGTAATTACTTGCTAGTTTAATGAACTTGAGATTATTAACTGCCAAATGTAATGCTGCGCTGTAAATTTTTAATAACGTGTAGTGTATGCATAGCTTCAATTAGGCTCCCGCTTTGCACTTACGCCCACAAAACGCTTTTCACCTCGATATTTACTAGAAACAATAAAATGTTCTAAGTGTGGGGTATCAGACTCTTATCAACACCAAATATATTGCTAAAAAACTTCTATACGAAGTGAAGACTGTAGCTCTTCTTTTAAGCGGTGCGGCAATTGAGGATTCCATGAAGTAAACACTTCAGCTCTTGATTTAGCTAGTGCAGCGATTGAGGAGGGTGTACTGTATAAAGACATAAAATATAAAAATATCCTGAAAAATGCTTAAAATAGTACCGGGAAAAGTTAATACTCCTTTAATTTCAAAGGCCATTAACATGAAACCGGTCTCTTCCTTTTATTTTTTTTACAAAAGTGCTATAGTATTGGTGACTTTCTAGTCCTCCCCAACCACCCTATACCCCCACCCCCGTCTACACTACCATAAGCACGATTAGGTATCTCCACAAAGGTCTACAAACAAGTTTAAGGATGACTGATTTCCAATCACTTCATCAAAAAAATTTCCATATCCTACACCATTACTTAATTCCTTACTCTCACACAATTCAAACATAATACACAAACTAGACCTCCTAAACACATATAAACCAAATCAATTACCATCAGAAAACAAATTCAACAACACGCATCAACCAAATAAACTCAAAGCATCCAATCAACTAACCATCTTGCGGATTGCTATAATTAACATAACCATAACCAAGCGATCGTCCAGTCGCCAAGTCCCTACAAACCCGAACCGAAACCACCTGAGCTATCTGGTTAAACAGATCATACAGCTGAGAATCAGTCACATTCCAATCAAGATCACCAACATAAAGCGAAGTCATCGGCACAAACTGGTTGCCACCACCACTCACTCCCTGTGCTTGCACTTGCACCTGTTCCATTTCACTCACAAACCCTAACAAATAAATAAAATTCTATGATCACCTTCTTTTTCCTTTTTTTTTTTTAATTTTTCTCAAGTCTTCCCTCTCCTCTTCTTATTTATAAATAACCCGAAAAGGGTACGGGCCCGGGTCCCTCACAAACGACTGATGCGAAAACAAACAAGATAATCTAAACTTTGTGTTTGGTTTTTTGGAATATAAGGTGTATATAGAGGAGAGGGAAGTATAGATAAATAGATATGGATAGAGTGGCCGGAGAATCCGGCGGAGAGGGTCGCCGGCGACGGCGATGAAGGGTTTGAAAGGGACGGGGAGATGACCAGGAATGTAAGAGACGGACAGGGTTGGTCTGCAAGTGGTTTAAAAAGTACTTACGAGGTTTTTATAAGGTGGTTTTGAGGAGTTTGTGTTTGTGTGTACTTGCAGAAATCTAGGCTGTTGGATTGTTTGTACAACACTGTTTTGCCTAGGGCTGAGCAAAACCGAACCGAAACCGAATAACCGAACCGAACCGTGCAATTCTGATTAGGTTCGGTTTTTATTTTTCTGAAAATTTCGGTTAAATCGGTTTTCGGTTATTAACCGAATTGTTATTCGGTTCGGTTCGGTTATTAGAAATATAAATACGGTTATAACCGAAATAACCGAATTATATATGTATTATTTTTGAATTATAATATATATACATATAATATATTATATAGAAACAGAAATCAGATACAGACACAGACTTGCTTACCCAATTACCCTCGAGTCTCATACACAATACATAATCTAATTACTCACAGCACGCTCTCAGCCTCTCCTTCGTCCCTGGAGTACACTAGCCGCCGACTTCAAGAATCAAGAACCATGTGCATCATGTTGCCGTGATAGAACAGATCACAAGCACCAGCATACAAGCAGCACAACAAGTCTGCAAGCCTTTTGTTAATTGCTAGAAGGCCGACGTGTATTAAAGTTTTTTAAAAAATAAAAATTAAAAATTCGGTTTTTTCATAATCGAAACCGAATTAACCGAATTATTTCGGTTCGGTTTCAGTTCGGTTTAATAGATAATTCGGTTCGGTTCGGTTTAATAAAAAATTTGTATTTCGGTTTTCGGTTATTTCGGTTCGGTTCGGTTTTGAACCGAACCGACCGAATGCTCAGCCCTAGTTTTGCCAGGTCAGGTTTTTTTATTACCGAAATTCACTTGCTCGTAACGACAAACACAATATTCAGAGAAGTTTCATTTATTCAAAAAGCTTATTATCTAATCGAAAAATATTAAAATGTCTTCGGAAGCTTAGATAATAAAACTTAATGTCCGAAAAAAATACGTCTCAACTTGTAAGACCACGCTACCTACAACAAATATAATTCATTAATAACAAAAAAATAATAATAATAAATTTAATTATTAAAATCGATATAGTTTCTCAGAAGAAGATAAATCCAAAAGTAATTTATCAAAAATGAAGATAAATAGAAAAAATAGAAAAAATTATATCTAACCAAAGGGAGACCCTTTGGCCAGGTCAGGTTCTTAGATTCGCTCGCTGTCTTAAAAAGATGTAAAATACTACTCCCTCTAGTTCTTATTATAAGTCACTGAGATCTTTTGCACACAATTCTAGGTGCTTTGACTACACACTGAAAATTATTATTTTTAAAATTTTCTTTTTCTGAATCAAAATATATATCACATATTTTGATTCAGAAAAACAAAAATTTAAAAAAAAATAATTTTAAGTCTTTGGTCAAAGTACCTAGAATTATGCGTAAAAAGTCTTGGTGCCTTATAACAAGGACCAGAGGGAGTATCCCCCCGTCCCACGAAAAACATCATCGGATTTTAAAGTAGCACGATCTAATTCAAAAATTACAAGTATACGCATATTAAGAAAGTATTAATTAAAATTTTCTCACTTGTATCTCTAATAAATGTAGGAATGTAGATTCTTATTCAATTATATACAACTTTCAAGAAGAGTAATTTTAAAATATTGTCAATATATTTGCATTGGAAACTAAAAGTAGACAAGTATCATGGGAGAAAATTTTCCTCTAGAAGAGACTTGTATTGCGGGACGAAGGGAGTATTATTTTTTATCAGGAAATTTGAAATAGTTTATCTAGTGTGTGTGGCATGAATATATGTTAAGAGATAAATTCTATGCATTTATCTTCATTTGATTGGTGTGATTGTTATATATGCAGGGGTTCCACCATTATTAAAAAAACAAAAAACAAATTAAATGAGCCAAAAATATAAAATTTGGTGCTTAGAATGTGTACATAACACACCATTAAAAAATCGAATTTGAAATAATATTGGTGTATTTTCTAATATGGTTGATGCATAATAAATATATCTTTAAATTTTATCTTACTCACTTATACTATGATTATGTAATTGTCATATTTTTTATTGTATAATATTTTAATATAGACCGATCTCAACGTTAATAGATGTTCTCGTAAATTGAAATACCGTATTGATTTAATATATTCAATGAAATTATCATAAAAGATAAAGAGCTGTTTTGAGAATCAACTCTCATGGCCACAAATTGAGAGAATTTGCACCTACTTTAAATTTCTGTGTTCTAACCATCCTTTCTCCATTTATTTAATTTTTTACGTAGGAACTCGAGCCGCTAACCTTCGGGTGCGCACCGATAAACCCATGAGCTCACGTAATAGCCTGCAAACTACGTGAACCAGATAAACCGCAATTAAGCCACAGGCTCTGGTCCAGAAGACGTAAACCGCAATCAAGCGATAGACTCTGGTTCAGAAGGCATAATCACAAATTCTCTTTTTTTGGGAGTCGTACCCATACAGTCCCCTTTTAATCAAGTGAACCAACCCTTGCATGCCGTTTCTCCATTTTGCAAATCTACATCGCTTAATAACTAATGTCATATCATTCATCGATCCTCTCTTTTATTTAATTTTTTTAATAAACCTCAATATGATCTTTTTAAGAAAATCCAGATGTCACTTTTCTCAATAAAAAATTGTCCGTATATTGGTGGCGTTTGTTACACAATTATCAATTAATATGATTGATAGTTCTGAATATTGGACTGCAGATGGATGTAAAGGTCAATTGCAATGTAGGTTGGATATTCAATGTGTTGAGCGGCTATTTGGATATTTGAAAATGAAACTCTAATTTATTTAACTCGTTCTTTGGTTCAAAATTAGGTTGTAATTGACCATTTCAGGAGTTGGCATGACTGAATTGTGATACTTCCTTGTTTTATTAAGTATGTTTTGTTTTGATAAAACCACTTTCTCGTAAAAAAAAATTGTACTTCAACATTGTAAATAATTAATTATTCACCAAGTAATTTAGTAATAAAAAGTTGGTTTTTTTGAAAATATATTCTTTCCTAAAAGAAAATAATTTTTGCATCTTAGATATATTTCAAAAAAAAAAATCTACTAATTTACATAAAATAAAAACAATAATAATACAAAATCCTAACATTTTTATTTTAAATTTAAAAAGGAAACATCTAATTAAAAATTTCAGTTATATTATAATATAATTCTTAAATATGACATCATAATTATTTCTTTCAAGCAGGGGGCGGCCTGATTCGACATTTATCATAGGATCTCAAAATTTGAAACAATCATTATTTTTAAAAGTCCATCTAAAAATAAAGACCCAACATCATCTTACACCCTAGTCACTTTGAGAAGAAATAAATAAATTTCAGGAAAATAGAATATTATTTATATTAATAAATATCAAAGTTATAAAAAGACAAAATAAAATACTAACATAAATTAAAGAAAATTTACCAAAACTATCACCGTTTCTAAGTTTTTTTAATGCGATTTTACTATCTTTTGAAAATATTTACAAAAATATTAATTGTTTAGAAAATATTTTAAAAATACGATCTGCAACTAGATGCAGCTTCAGTGTAGTTGCATACAGTACTTTTGCAAATATTTCAGAATTTTGATATTCGTGTAAAATATTTGGAAAAAAAATGTTGTATCTTTACAAAAAATGTTTTGGATTTGAATATTTATGAGAAACCCCTAAATTAAATTGATAAAATTTCATGCTTACAAAAGTAGTATTTTTTAACACTTTTAAATGGAATAATCCTTTGTCTCAATTTACATGTCCATTTTGATTTTAAAAAAGTCAAATTGACCTATCGTTAGCTTATGTTAAAAAATATTTACTTATTATATTAGAAAATAAAAATTTACATTTTAAGATAGACCAAATGTATTTCTCTAATGATATAATTTTTTCGATTTTTTTTTAATTTATATAACATATATTAATTTGAGTCAAAGGGCCTGTTTGTTTGTCTGAAGCAACTTCTGCTTTTGACTTCTACTTTTTTACTTTTCTTGATTCGTTTGTGTAAAAAAGTAGAAGCACTTTTTTTTTTGACAAAATGCAAATTCATTCCATTAAATTAAAACAAGTCTAGTCGGGACAAATCCCCAACTGACAATGCAATCAGGTTGATAAACAATAAAACGAGCTAAACAAATAGCCTCATTGTTTCCAGACTGCTTAACACACTGAATCCAAGAATTCTTGAAACTGAAAATGAATACAAAGGCTTCTCAAGTAATCCAGCCTACATCAATCCCGAAAATGATAGCTTCACAATTGACCTTCACAATAGTTCCATGGTTGTTGCGGTGTTCAGGCGACTTAAAAATTAAGTAATGAGGAACAAGAGTCCTCAAATAATGAACAACTATAATTTGTGAAAGGTGAGCACATGCGATCGCCACCGTTCCAAGCATACCCAGCTATCTACATGTCGAGAGTCAGCTATAGACATGCCGAAAGTATTAATGATACGATAAGCCAGATTTCCCAAAACTCCATCCCAATCATTCTCATTGATAACACAGAAACACATAACAACCACAACTATAACAACGCAGAACCACCCAAAAATTGGGTACTAAATCAACACACGCCAAAAGACGAGACGGGAAAACACAATTGGACCTTTGATTTCAAAAGATCTGATTTATTCAGAAAACAATCAAGCCCAAGCTCAAATCCGAAACAGATCCGAGAATAAAACTCGATTGGAATCTTCGAGGTTTAAGCAACACTCGATTTTATTGAAAAACAAAAAACTGGTAAATAGTGGAGAAGATGGGAGAGTGAAAAGGATTTGGTGGATGAAGAGGATGAATGTGAAGAATGGAGAAGTGATGACTAGTTTTGGGAGTCGACTCTCAAAACCCTAATTTGAGAGAGAATACCTCTAAGTCTTTTCTTGAACATGACCTTAGTAGAAGCACTTTTAAGAAGGAGAATGTTGGCTTCTCTCTCGCAGCTTTTTTTTCTGAACAGTTTATTAACTTATTTTGCTTCTCACTTCTGCTCCACTTTTCTAGTTTAAACAAAACGTCACTTTTTTTAAATTTACTCGAACGGTCTCAAAATATAATCAATTTGACTAATTTAAAATAAAAGTGACAGTGTGCTTGAGAGTTGAGACGGAGATGGTATTCCTCGTTTCATCCGTAATCCAAAGCACACGTTGGGGAGAAAAAAGGAAATACAAGAAAGAGGACAAAACCGATGACAATTGCAGGGCTGTTACCGCAAACATACAAAAAGAACAGGGACCAATATATAAATCCGAAAAAACCACAGGGACTTAAAAATAAATACATAAATAAACTCCAATCTGTTAGACTTTCTTTAATCGCCTCTCTTCGTTCCAATCACAATTAAACCCAAAACTCGAACGACGGCGACCGGAAAGTCTCACTCACGCCGATCGGCGCTCAGCTCCGGCGACTTCACATCTCTTATTTCAACGGTATATTATAATTCCATCACTCTTTTTTTCGTTTTTATCTTCGTTTTCGTATTAATCTGCTTATTTTATCTGTATGTAGATGTGTTTGTTTGTAGTTGAGGTTTTTGTGTGTATGAGTTGTGTTTAGCTTTACGAGATTGTAGATCGAGTGGCGAAGCGAGTTCGATATCGGAGTGTTGACTGTTTCGAGTGGTGTTTTAGGGATCGTAATCGCAATTGTTGTGCTTAGGTTAAGTACTTGTGTAGTGATCACTTCATTTAGTATCTATTAATTTTTATGTGTGCTCTGATATTGCTCGAGTGATGAGTATGCTGGAAATGAGTCGGAAAACTGAATGCTGGTGAAGTGAGTTTGATATCGTTTGTTGACTGTTTCGAGTGTTGTTTTTTGGATCGTAAATCATAATTGTTATGGTTAGGTTAAGTGTTTGTGCAGTACTCACTTCATTTTAGTATATACAGGTTAATTGTAATTTTTTTAAAATTAATTTATGTGTACTAGTGATATTGCTCAAGGATCAGTATGCTAAAAATGAGATTCAGAGAACGGAGTGCTGTGCATGTTATTTTGACTTACTCTGTTGACTGTTTGTGTTTAAAGGCGGTTTTGGAAAGAAATGCGGCAGGTCTAATTGATTGAATTGTGACCGTTGATTTAGTATATTTATTAAATATAATATTATTAGGATATTAAAGGTGTAAAACTATATTCTGTTCCCCGAAGAGAATTGTGGCAATTAATTTGAGGTATAATTTTGTATTTAAAGAGTATCTGTATATTTTGAGTGAGGTCTTACAGATATTATTTTGCAGCTGTTATTAGAGCAGGCCATTCGGGCGGGCCGGGGCGGTTCGGGCCGGTTCAGACGGTTTCCGAACCGTCACCGGTGGAACCGTAACCGGCCCGTCTAGGTCGGCGGTCCGGTCCGTGCCGGGCCGAGCTGAAGAAATTGAAAACCGGAACCGTGTTATACGAATTGTACGGGTTTGGCGGTTAAGCGAGTTAAACGGTTCGAGGCGGGTCGCGGTTTCACGGTTCCACGGGTTACACGGTTCAACATTAAAAAGGAGTTTGATAACAAGTATGGTCCTACGTGGCAGTGTGCCTAGCCTGTGTAATGTTGATTCTTTCAGTAGCTTTCTTTATTTAATATATTTAATAGTTATTTTTATAAATATATATTTAAATCTGAATGACTTAAAATTTTATATATTTAATAGTTATTTTTATTAAAAAACAAGATTAAAAATTGATAATTCATTAAATTAACATGAAAAAATTTACAATACAAATTTTTGATTAATTATATCTATATAATAATAAATGCATTTTCTTTGAAATTATTATCGATGTGTTAATATATAAACCACGTTTTTAATAAGATTCAAATCTTGTTAATAAAATAAACTATTTATTTTATTAGTTTTATAATCATAAATATATTATAGTATAATAAATGATTATATTAAAGGTAATATGCGTTAAATTAGCACACATATTCATCAACACAAAAGGCATATGAACCACGGTTCAAGCGGGTTTCCACGGTTTCACGGGTTCGCGGTTCAAGGCGGGTCAACGCGGTTTTGACGATTTTGACGTGCCGGTTCGTGGCGGTTTGCGAATCGAACATACGGGAACCATAACCGGCTCGTCGGTAATTACAGTTCGTGCTGGTTCGTGCCGGTTCGTACCCGGTACGTTAAAATACGGGCTAAATGACGGTTCGGACCGGTTCGGGCCGAGCCAAACCGCCCGAATGGCCGGCTCTAGCTGTTATGCTTAGTTTAAATGCTTGCTCAGTGGTTTATTTTATTTTGTAGAAAACTAATAACAGGTTGATTGTGATATACATATACTCTTTATAATCCTTGAATTACCACTATGCTTAGAATGAGAACTGGAGAACTAATTGCTATGCACCTTTTCTCGACTTTTCTGTTCATGTTTATATGTCGTTTTGGTCGAAAATGCGTCCAGTCGAATTGATCGAATTTCGAGCTTGTATTTTTGTTATAGTTTCAAAATGTATATAATATAATTTAAGTTTTATAAATGTAAAACTATACTCCGTCCCCTAAAAACTACATTATGTACAGTATACTAACGCCTACAAGTTAAAAAAATGGTAAACTATGAAGGAATAAATTTAAACTTGTAGTCTAAGTTCAGTCAATTTGACCAAATATTTGTCTAAAAGGACATTTAAGTAGGAACGAAGGAATTATGTTGCTATGTAGTGTTCAAGTGCACAACATTTAGTTCTTGGTTCTCATTTGAATTTAATGCTATATACTTGTGTGTATAACTTTGCTTGATGATCATATAATGTTATAATTTTTTTTTTGTGCTAAGTACTGTCCAAATAAATATAAACATGTTACAGGGTCTCAATATTGTAATTCACCTTTTGAGATAGCTGGGTTAGATTCGCCAAATCTAGAAGCTTTGAAATGAGTTACATCACCGATTGATATCCTTAGTGATTTCAGTTTATTTATTTATTGCGATTGGAACAAAGGATCGGCACATTAAAGAACGTCTAAAGGATTCGAACAAATTTTATTTATTTTGAAATCCTTATAATTTTTTATATTTCACATCGTTCTCCCCATCAGATTTGTATATATCTAATAATATACCGCCAAGTGCTGGTTTTTCTTTTCCTTGCTCTTTTTGTCATTTTGCTCGTCATAGAATATGGATAACTTCGGATAACTACATAGTAACATACATACTATTTCGTTAGATAGTTTAGGTATTATCTAGTAAGGAAGAGCGATATTTTACACCTTTGTGAAGGAAAATAATGCACACGATTCACCAATTTATAACGAAAGTACTCTATGAACATGTTATGATAATATTCATTAGCGAGTACCTAATCGTGATAAATTAGTGAATGGTTTACACTATTTTTCCTTCACGAAAGGTTTAAAATATCGCTCTTCCTTACTAGATAGTACTCACACTATTTAATTAAATAGTATTGTATATTACAATATAGTTATCCGAAGTTATTCATATTCCATGACGAGCAAAATGACAAAAAGAACAAGGAAATAAAAACCGGCACTTGGCTAATTAGATATATACAACTCTAACGGGGAGAATGATATGAAATATAAAAAACTATAAGGGTTTCAAAATAAATAAATTTGTTCCGATACTTTAGACGTTCTTTAATGTGCCAATCGGCTCAATCCTTTGTTCCAGCCGTAATAAATAGACTGAAATTGCTAAGGATATTAATCGGAGATCTAACTTATTCCAAATGGCGTCTAGATTACGCGAATCTGACTCTGCTATCTCGAAAGGTAAATTACAATATTGAGACCTTGCAGCATCTTTATATTTATCTGGACTGTGATTTTGCATAATTTGAACCTATTAATGTATATGTTTATGTGGTTGTAGTTAAGCTTTTGTAAATTTGAAATACTTCTTACCTTACAGATTTGGAGGACTGCAAATTAAGTGGTAAAATTGAGTTCAATCTTGCTAATTGACTATTTTGAGTGGTTAATAGGGATCTCAATTAGGTGTTCATGCAATAGGACAGGACCATGTCGAGCACACACACACTCTAAATGTTTTGGTTGTTGACTGGAAAATCGATATTTTTGCATGTTTGCTCAAGCTAATATAGTAATCGATCTTTTAGTTACTAATATTTGTGTTCTTTAGAGAACGGTGATACCAAATGCCGGGTTTTTTTTTTTTTTTTTTGTAGATGATCAATGTTTATAAACTGTTTCCGAACTTTATTTATTCAAGTCTGAGTACTTCATTGTATTTGCGACACGTTTCTTTTTGTAACGATCAGGGGATTTAATTGTAATAGTATAATTGCATTTTATCTGGTTTGTGATAATAAACATCTCAAAGTAATGGCTACTACTCCTTGTGAATTTGTTTCAGGTTTTATTGTGTTTACTTAGTTGCTCCATTCTGCTCCTTTTTTTGGGCTAATCTTATAGTCAGTGTTGTCTTTTGCTGCACGGGAGTGGTAAATACACATTATAGACTCAGACAGTTGCTTGTGTTATTATGTTTTAGTGTTGAGAATTACAAGGAATATAATGGAATCTGCGTCTGATGAAGTGCCAGCTACGCATCCTTCTAAAGCTCCTGAAGTACCCACTCAATCTGCGGTAGATGCAGATAATACTGTAGGATCCGAACCATCTAAGCTCTCCACTTCTGGCTTATCCACATGGGCCAAAAGTTTGAAAATTCCTGATTTGTCTGGTAAGCAAGATAGTGCAGCTGAGAAGTCACCTTTTGCTCGTTTCACTAGCGGACTTGGATTGCGGTTGTCACCAAAAGCTCCTCAGACAAATGATAATTCTGAAGGAACTTCACCATCTGCACAATCCAATTTTATTGGAACACTGACTAAAGGATTAGTTGACTCGTCTAAGAGTGCAGTCAAGGCTGTACAGGTCAAGGCTCGGCATGTTGTATCCCAAAATAAACGAAGATACCAGGTGCCTTGCATACATACACATTCTAAAAAACTTGCAAAAATTTTAAAAGAGTTTTTGGCGTACAAGTATACTGCTCATTGCTAGCTTTTTATTCTGACTGTAAGATGTTTCATTGATGGTATACCTGTATCTTTTTGTTATAGCTTTTAAGAGAAAAAGAATTACCATACCAGTGTGATGCCTGCTTTACTGGCAAATCTTTCTTCCTTTCCTATGACATACTTTTCCTTAGTGCACATCTTTTGTTATAAGAAATTAGATCCCTCTCCTCTCTAGTTCTTTCTGTTTTATTATTTGCCCTACTTTAGGTTCTAAATTGTATTTGTTTTTAAAATCAATCATCACGATATCTTAAATAAAAATAGTGTTTCAATTTATACATTTATAATATCACTATATCCTTGAAATTCAGGAAGGAGGATTTGATTTGGATATGACATATATTACGGAGAACATCATTGCTATGGGGTTCCCTGCTGGGGATATGAGCTCTGGTTTTTTTGGATATGTTGAGGTGCACAAAGAGATCATCTCCAAATCCTATTCATTTTTTATCAATCAACTAAAGTTCTTATTCTTTAAATTTTGTGATCCAGGGATTTTACAGAAATCATATGGAAGAAGTGATTAAGTTCTTTGAAACCCATCACAAGGTTTGTGTTGCCACAGTTAATTGTTATTTGTTGTTTAATTATGAAAAAGTTTTTCCATATGTAGATATGTAAAAATACAAAAATATCATGACTATCAAAACTTCAACACGTAGACCATTTTTGTTGTGTTTCAGTTCTGATCTACAGTCTGATGCCGAATTCAGTACATTGTTTTGAGTTTTGTTATGATAAATATTGTAGTTATATCTTTTGAAAATTTTGTTAACTTTCTAAATTATTTTGGGAAATATTTTTTCATGTATCCACAGAAAGTCCATTTTAAGTCATTTCATATTAAAAGAGGGTTACTAGAGTTGAGTGGTCATTCCTGTATATGCTTTGTGTGACTACTTAATGGATGTACAAAGCTGGCCCCATTATATTAAATTGTATATAAGTTTCTGTTTCTGGACTCTTCAGTTTTGCCTTCACACCTGTGTCGACCGGACATAACATGGATGTGTATATAAGTTTTGAGTCGGATCCTTCATATATATATACCAAGCACCTCTTCTTGAAGCTATCTAGGTTAGAATGATTTACAAGGGCCTGAGAACAACTTGTTTTAAATTGTGATGTCCATAGATGACTATTTTCATGTTATCAATTTGATTAATGCTATATATATGAACTATATTATCATGTATATGTTTATTGGTACAAGACACTATTTTACAAAATGTTGAATAGCTGAAAGATATGTATAATTTCACTTATGTTAAGGTTTTATGCCGAATGGACCCATATCAGATTTTGGATCCAGATCCACGAATCCTAAATTTTTGCATAACTAAGTATCTGCAGTCTGCACCCATACCTGCCACTTATATCTGCACCCATGTCCGGCAGACATACCTGAGTCCAGGTAACATTGATCCAAGTTGCGCTGCACTCATACCCTTACTAGTTTCTAAAAAAACCCACCCTCTTTTTTCTTTCTGATCTTCATGTATATGTTTTATAACCAGACAATGTTGTAGGCACACTGTTCCATTTTTATCGAGGGGTATAAGTCTCAGCTCAACTAGGGGTGGCAATATCAGACACGACCCGAACCCGACCCGAACTTGCAACCCGATTTACTGAGACAAAACCCGAAAGTGACCCGAAAATCACCGGAATGACCCGAAATGGACCCGAAATTAGAATTTTACTTCTAAAAACTTCATTTTTCAGTTTTATTCAATTTTTAGTAATTTTAACTTGACACGAACTGTTACCCGAAATTGCCACCCCTAAGCCCAACTAACTTATTGAGTAGAATTTGATTGTATTTGTTTTAATTTTATATATCAGTATCATTTATCTACAATCAACTTTATGTGTGTAGGATAAATACAAGGTGTACAATCTTTGTTCTGAGAGGCTGTATGATGCATCCCTGTTTGAAGGAAAGGTAAACAACATGCTTCCCATGAGTTTGAATATTAGATGCTCATCTTATTTTTAGAGTCTTTTTGCATTCAAAAGATGATACTTGCAAAAGACCAGAGATCTATTGACTGGTTAGTCCCTATAAAATTTATCAAAAAATCGAATTATAAACTAAAATTATCATTTTATTTCTATTTTGATTTTTTTTTTTTCGATGGACCCTTGTGATTCTTAATGACCACTCTCTTTGGTCAGAAAGTCAAGTTAAATGCTGATCGACGATGTGCAGTTGCATTATCATCTCGACTCCCTATGTAATTATGGCTGCTTACAAGACTTGAATTGTTGCACAACTCATCAGATGTAGCAAATTATCGTTTTCTCAGAATCTGGTTTTACTTCAAGATGATATTATAGCGGGAATTCGATAGCACTCATTCAATGAAGAGCTCAGTATAACCGGTTGAAATGTTAATCCCACATGATTAGTTGTAACTTGCAGTATATATCTTAACACGGGCGACACTGTGATAGCTATCATTCTCTGTAGTAACTACTTTATGATCTTGTTGAGTTCTCTCATCAAAGCTTTAGCGCGCTAATATTTTATCTGACAGTTGATGCTTTTGCATGTCAGTTTCTTGTATCTGATGTTTTACTTCCCGCAGGTTGCTAGCTTTCCATTTGATGATCATAACTGCCCTCCTATCCAACTTATAATATCATTTTGTAAAAGTGCCTACTCTTGGCTTAAGGAGGATATTGAAAATGTTGTAGTAGTGCACTGTAAAGCTGGAATGGCCAGAACTGGTTTAATGATTTCTAGTCTGCTTTTGTATCTGAAGGTAACAATCATGAGTTAAATGTAATGTTAAACATTAATGTTAAAGTCTCTTTTAAGTTATTAGTACTTGATATATGAAACTAATTAAGTTCAATATTTTGTGTTACTTCCTATGTTTCTGCTCTGCTCAGTTCTTTCCTACAGCAGAGGAGTCTATTGACTATTATAACCAGAAAAGATGTTTCGACTCAAAGGGCCTTGTTCTTCCTAGTCAGATCGTCAGTATATCCTTTTTTTACCCTATTGTTCTGATGTTATCGGTGCAGCATTTTTGACATTTAACTTACAAATTCATATTTCTCAATCATAGAGGTATGTGAAATATTTCGAACGAATCTTGACATACTTCAATGGAGAAGATCAGCCTGGTCGTAGGTATACTTCTCATTTCTTACCCATCTCTTCTAGTACAATTTTCTATCTTTCTTGTTTAGATTTAGAAATTTTGTAGATCTCAGCTTTTGTTTTTGAGTTGCACTGCCACATTCTTATTCAGTTTGTATCAATCATCTGTTCATTGTCTTGAACAACATTTCTACAGGTGTATGCTTAGGGGTTTCCGCATTCACAGGTGCCCTTATTGGATTAGGCCCTCCATTACCGTCTCCAATCATAATGGTGTGCTGTTATGTTTTGTCCTTTGTGTTTCTCTTTAATAATGAAATGTTCTTCATATACTCCAGACGTGTGTGTGTGTATATATATATATATCTAATGTTTCTCTTCTCTGATCAGCAAACTAAAAACTGACCAGGTCCAATTATTATGCAGCATTTGACAAATCATTTGATTTCATTGTATGCATAATCTGACAATCATATCATGTATTGTTGTAAAGATAAAAAATTATGCATAATATCCATAAGTTTGTAGATGTGTTCCCTATTACAGTATATATATATATTTTTTACTATGAGTTACGGACGATTACCTTGGGCGAAAGTGTGTACTTAAGAGTTCGCTCCAGGAGGGTGATATGCATAAAGGAAAGCAAAATGAGGACAGAAGATGATATAGGCATTAGAGCAGTGAATCATGTGACATATTAAACTGAGTCAAATCTATTACGTAGGAAATATAGAGTCACTACTCACTAGCATGAATATTTATTTAGTATTCCTTGATGAATATTCATGCAATAATCCTTTCGCTGCTGCAGTTGAGGCACCTGACTGCAACTAAATGTCTATTTCAGTTGTTTATAAAGTTCTTAGCCGTGATTTACAATCTAAAATTGCAGGAAGTATGCCCGCTTAGCTGCTTATATTTGTCAATAGTTTTGACGAACTGCTGAATTGGTTTGATACTCTCTGCAGGTGTTCTATTTTCTACCAAAAAACATCCAAGAACCAAAGATCTTTCGGTAGGTGTACTCTGTACTCGGAGACAATTATATATAGTCAGTCAACACCTCTCGGCTACTTCCTTTATAATGAGATTTGAATTATATCTTTTGTTGGTCCTCTATTAATTAAGTGTTACTACTATTCCTTCCGAGTTCAAATCTAAAGTTACTAAGATGAGTGATAAAGTCACAATGAATCTGTATCTACAGTTATATGCTTATTTAGTCGAAATAATATAATGCTAATAAATATTAAATCCGACATCAGCCCAGTTGGATGATCGGTCCCACCTACCGAGGCTAAATATCAAATAGGTTTTGCTATTTTATCAATGTTTAAGACTGTAAGCACTAATTGACATCGATGTGGTATGCAAAATATAATTTTTCTTGATCTATGGACTGATGATGTCATTTGCAAAAGATATCTAATTAATTGGTCACATTGCTAAAACTGTGATAATTCAACTCCGTAACATGTTGTATAAAGTATAATTATGCATTGAAATCCCAGATACATTATGAAGTAATTAGGTTATTCTAATCATGTTAAGAGTTTTATGCTAGTAAAACTAAGGTATCGTTGAGGTTTTTATTATTAATTAAATTCTCTCCATCTCCTCTCTCTACACACACACACACATTCCAGTATTCTAATTGTGTCAATTGTTTTCTTCTTTCGATTGACAACTAGCCTGAAGATTATTGGTTTAGTGCCCCAAAAAAAGGGGTTATGGTCTTTGCTTTGCCAGGGGAGCCTGGACTGACAGAATTGGCAGGAGATTTCAAAATTCATTTTCATGATGGTCAAGGAGACTTCTACTGGTAAGTCCCTTGTCCACTGGTCATAAAATAGCACATAAAGAATTATACACAAACATCTCTCTAGTGTTGTCGCCTAACGGTTAATAATCGTTTTCTTTTTCAGCTGGTTAAACACAACAATGATTGAAAACAGAAAAGTTCTCACCACAAATGATCTTGATGGGTTTGACAAGGTAGACTGGGTTTATACAAATATATATTTTTCGCGACTTCGGGTTTACATAAATATGTATATTTGAGCGACTTCTAAAACTTATTCATAAGTTAGGTTTAAAAATACGAGAAATCATACTATTGTATTTAAAGTACACCTAGTGCTTATGTTTTTGATTGTGGTGTATGCACAGAGAAAACTGCCATCGCCAGGTTTTCAATTAGAGGTTGTACTGGTGGATTACAATGGTGCTACTCCAAATGTTCCGGTGGGGGCTCAGACAGAGACAGAAACTTCTGCCAACGGCCTTGCTGGAAGGCAAGGTACAGATCATGCATCTACTGATGGAGCCATTGGCGCAACTGCAGCGCCACAGCTGGCCAAAGACTCTGGAAGCAGTGAGAAGGATGATGATGTGTTCTCTGACAATGAGGCCGAGGGAGCTAATTCTTCAAAAACCAGACAGGCCAGAGTAGCTTCCGAGGCTGCCACAACTGATACTAACACTAAATCTGGTTCTCACGCACATACCAAATCAGACCAGGTCTCCAGTTTGTCTAATGATACTGAGAAACTATCACTGGGGAAGACTGATACTAACGAGTCAAAGAAGGCTGCTGATGGAGCTGTGTCTGGCCTCGGAACGTCCATCCCGGTTGGAGAGGTAAGTGAGTTTAAGGCTATGGCAGCTGATGCTTCTGTTTTCACATTTGGCGATGAAGATGATTATGGAAGTGATTAAACTTGGGTGAACCCTAAAAATAATCTGCAATACAGAAGTGACTGTACATAAGTGGCTTGTGAAGATGAAATGGAGTTTTTCAGTTCATTTTATTAATTTCTTTTTATATAGTCCTAGCCTTGGGGCTGTTTCTTTGCTGTTATATAATCAAATGGCAGCTGGACGTGGATGTGGAAGCTATAAAGCCATTATCTTCATACAGCAAAGATATTGTAACTTATTTTCAGTTTCTTTCTCAAGAAAAAATTTCAGCAATCTTGTGATATAACGTTGGCGTTAGATTTATGTTAATGATCTTGTTAGACACAAGAGGTCTAATGTTAAGTTGAAGGCATTACTGTTTGCGGTTGACCATATAGAGAAGATGAAATTCTGTGTAGGTGATAAAATTAGAATACAGTACTTTGGGTTAAAGAGATGGAATTCTACAGTGGAAGAGCTAAGGCCAGGGCATAGGATGTCATTGAGTTGGAAAAAAGCATCAGACCTACACTCAAATTTTGATTTATTTTTTCGAAATCAAATTTTGAATTAAAAATTAGTCTCGACAGGAATTTATTATAAATCCCTTCTTTAAAAGCTCATGTCAAATTTCCTAATACAAATTTTTTTCGAAAAGGGTAATTTGAAGGTCGATCTCATTTTATAAAACATTTATATCACTCGAATTGAAGCTCTTTTTTATAATAGATACGGCTCTAGGCGATCAATTTTCTCTTTTTTTTTTTTTTTTTTTTTAAAACAAGGCGATCAATTTTCGTAATAATATATTTTTATTTTATAAAAAATAAAATAAACAAATCCGAACAGTATCAATATTAAGATAATAATCGCCTCAATTTTTGAACATAATTTTAGATTAAAAAAAATACATATTTTTATATATTATTTCTTTTTCTTAACAAAAATATATCTATATTAAATTTTTATTTAAAATAAATCTGAAAATTTAATATTAAAAATATATTTTTTATATAAAATTACGTTAAAAAGAGGCTATTATTTTGGGACATACCAATTTCCGATAACTTTTTTAAACGGTACCCCAGTGCAATGATGATAGCAACGTTGTGTGGGGCAAACACAGCTGAGCTGAGGTGTTGGGAAGTTCCCGACCCTTGTTGTTTCTAAGATCCGCTGAAGTGTCTGCACACCTTCCATTACGCGTCTCCATAAACCCTTCTCATCATATTTATACACACAACTTTTCTACTACTTAAACAGCAAGATGGTAGCTTGTAGTCTTGTAGATATTAGTATTACCAATTTTACAGCTTTTCTTGAAATTGCATTTTCCCGATTTCTTTTTTTAAAAAATTTTATAATTTAAGTTTTGAGGGGTTTTAGTGGTGATAAGAAAGAGCTGGGAGAGAGACAGAGAGAGGGAGAGAGAGATTGGTTGATTGTGCGGTGTATGGCGAGTGGTATTCATGGCCATGTTCTTGAAGTCACTGGTAATAAACCCCTCTTCTCTTCTTTCTTCTTCTTTGGTTTTTACTTATTTATAACAATGTATGTGAGTATGTAAATACGTTTATGTTTGTACATTAGCTGATTTTGTGGATTAATTTAGAGATAATGCTAGTTTTAGTTGTGAGAGGGAGAGGGAGAGGGAGGGGAGAAAGAGCTTATTTGTTGATTCTGTGGAGAGAGGGAGAGAGAGAATGAGAGGGAGGGAGGGGGGGGGGGGGTAAGGGAGGGAGAGAGAGAGCTTATTTTGTAGATTCTTTGGAGAGAGAGAGGGAGAGCTTAAATTGTTGATCCTTTGGGGAAATTGGCATAATGATAGTAGTTGGGTGTACAAAGCTGAAAGATATGGGTTTTATATGCAAGTGTGTGTTATGTTTATGTATGTACATTAACTTATTTTGTTGATTATTTCCGGGATTATGGATAATGCTAGTTTTTCGGTGTACAAATTTGAAAGATGCAGACTTTAATATGTAGATGCGTGATAGTTTGTGTTTATTTGCTGATTGAATTTGGGATAATGCTAGTTTTCCGTTTTACAAAGTTGAAAGATACAGACTTTGTATATGGGTGATTGTGTGGTCGCTGCAAGTTTATTTATACACATTTGCTGACATAGAGTTTTAACCTGGGATATTGCTAGTTGTTGGATGTACCAAGTTGAAAGATACAGAATGGATTTCGAGACAAGACCCTTACGTTTGCCTTGAATATGCTAGTTCCAAGTTCCGCACCAGGACTTGTAAAGGTTCATTTCTATCCCTTTCTCGAAATTTGTGGGTAAATTTATGCTTTAATGATGATTATCCATGTTTCTGCTGTTTAAGTTTGCATAAATCCTTAAGTATATGTTGCTGTGGCTTTTAAATACAAATTAAGAGTTTGAATTGTGGTTTATTGGTTTTGTAGATGGAGGAAAAAACCCCACTTTCCAAGAGAAATTCGTGTTCACCCTAATTGAAGGATTGAGAGAGCTGAGTGTGGTTGTCTGGAATAGTAATACAATTACTTACGATGAATTGATCGGTAGCACAAAGTAAGCGCCTATTATAAGATAATTAACTTGGTGTTCTTAAATTATCTGTTCTATTTAAAACAGGGACCGCTCGTTACGTACTTGTTATTTCAAGTTATCTGACTTAGGGTTGCTCTTCCTCTAGGGTTCAATTGCAGAAGGTTCTGTCTCAAGGATATGATGACAGTCCCTGGACACTGAATACTAAAACTGGCAGGTACTACTTCTACTCCATTATCTACTATCCTTCATCCATGGTCTTCTTTAGTTATCTCTTGCATTCACTAGTCATGTCAGCTGCTCCAGTTTCAAGGTGCGAATTTTGAAGGACCTCGAATTTCTTTTGTTGTGATATATTTGCTTCATAACTCTTTGCAACATATAAATGCTTGACTTGGTATATGTCATATATGTCTCTGAAATTAATATGGTGTTTATGGAGTGAATTCATAGCATAAAACATTTGTACTAATATTGTTAGCTTACGTGGAAGTAATCCACTTCTTTGGTTTTACCTTGTGTTGTACTGCTCACAAAGGTTTTATAATTCCAGAATATTGCACTCTTTGTCTTATAAGTAATATGCATATCTGTTTTTCATATATTTGGGATGCATTTGTTTTAGTTTATATGGTCTTCTAACATGTATTTGAAGCACAAGGCAAAGTTATTAGTGTGAAGATATGTTAGTATGGATTTCAGGCTGAGATAATATAACGAAGGCTGGGTTGGTAGCTAGTTTGTATGAGGGAATATTATTGACCCGGTTATACTTTCTACGAGATGTTAAAACATGTTTCTGTTGCACTCCCCTGTTTTAAAGTTTGTCACCGACTCACTGGTATAAAGTTCTGAAATATGTATTGGAGCTGGACATGGTACCATAGGCCCAAGTGAAGAGTTCATGAAACATAGCTTTTAGAATTCTGACTGTATCTTTTGTCTTGGTATACTTGATATGTTTCCTTTTTGATGTGAAATGATGTTTTTAACAGAATTGAAGGCATTTAAATTTATTTATCATTCTCAGGTATGCAGGAGAGGTTCGACTCATAATGCACTATGCAAATGCAAATGTAAGTTCCACGTGATTGTGACATGCCTTCTTTTGAGTATCAAGTTTTTCTGTTTATAACTGAAGTATAATTTTTAATCTTCGTGCAGTCACAAAAGCAACCAAAGACTTATGCTCCATCTGCTCCACCATATGCAGCACCGTCTGTGCTATCAGACTACGCTTACTCGCGACCAACTTCCTACCCTGCCCCACCATCTTCAACACCTCCATACCCTCAACCATCATCATCCCCTTATCCGCCACCGTCGTCCGCATCTCCGTACCTGCCATCGTTGTCCACATATCCGTACCCACCACCATCTTCAGCATCCCTGTACCCTCTGCCATCTTCAGCATCCCTGTACCCTCCGCCATCTTCATCATCTCCGTACCCACCATCAAAATCAGCAGCCCTTTACCCGCCACAAGCCTCGGCGTACCCCAATCCATCTAATATTTCACATCAACATGATTCAGCTCCATATCCTCCTCAACCATATCCGCCACCTTCTGTATATCCTCCTCAACCATATCCATCACCTTCTGTATATCCCCCTCAACCATATCCACCACCAGCACAATCCTCAAGCCAATATCCCCCAGGTATCTATTTATTCACATCGAGCATGCAGAGTGTATACTCCACAATTTCATCATGTTGGGTAATAATTTTTTATTTTTTCATAATATGTTCAAGCAGATCCATCGTATACAGGAACCTATCCTCCACCATATTAAGGCTCAATAATCCTCGAGTGGAATGAAGAACAAAAATATCATCCTCAGGCCTTGTCACTGAGTCATCCACTTCAAATGAAAACATGATGCAAGATTAGCAGAATCCTTAAATCCCATGAAACTTCAGTTAGATTAAGTTTGTGTTGTGTAACATCAAATGCTTGTCTGGTATATAATTTCCTTTTTTTTAGTTAATTGTATAATTTGAGTGTTCTTGAGCAACTTCCTCCATAGCATGGGTATATTCTTAGTATTTGGCTATTTGCCATTAGACCAAAAATTTTTAGTTTGTTTTTTTGCTTGCTTACTGTCAATTACAAATTACAAAATCCAAAATGCTCAAGCTTAGACCATCCGAAATTTTAACCCAAGAAGGGTTTAACAAGGATTTGTATACATACTCACATTTGGGGAGTTATGTTTGTATATAGTCAACCAAATGACATCAAATTCCGAAGGGTGTGACGGGATTAATTAAAATAATATTATAATAATTTACTAGAATTTAATGAATTTTTACATGTTTGGTACTTCCTCTGTCACTCTCATTTGTTTACAGTTTTTTCACACTGCTCGACACGCATTTTAAGGCGCGTATAAAACATAGTTCTACAGCTTATTTCTAAATTTGTTTTTTTTTAATAAAAATTTAAACATCAAATTTTTATTCATAATAAAAAAAAGTTCAAAATAATTTATCAAATTACATTTTACAAACGCATAAGAATGCGTGCCGAGCTCCGTCCCCAATGTAAAGAAATGACTCCAATGAGGGGACGGAAGAAATACTAACTAGAGTTAATTGTGAAATACATTTATTTGATTATAAGTAATTGTATTGTATTATCTAAATTCTTTTGTGGTATGTTATATTGAACTTTTTGGTTCAGTTATGTCTATTTTGATTTATTATTATGTAAGATTTTAAAAGGCGCAAACTAAAAAAGATATAATATATTTGAGTATTAATTAAAGTGACATGGCATAGATTTTCAATTTTATTTTAATTTTTTAATTTAATAAAAAAAATGTTAAAACAAGTCCGACATGTTTAGTTAATATATGTATTCCCGCTAAAATATATCCGCGACGAAAATGGCCCGACATGTTTTGTTAATATATATATTCCTGCTAAAATATATCCACGAATGCACCGTATAACTACCTAAAATTTAGATCAAAAGGTGATACATTTGATAATGACAATGATGAAGATAATTTGAAGATATATTATGATGGAATTAATTATAATGATCGAATGTCATTTTGTTTTAACGAAGTTTATTATCTCCTTCTCTTCAAAAAAAATAAATTAAAAATAGTGGGATGTAACTGTATAATTTTATGACGGTTTTGTACATTAGGACATTTCATTTAAACAATTATATATTATTCCCGTCACATAAATCTTTTTCACCAAATACTCTTTCATTGAAGATACTGAATTTTTTCCTAAAAATCTAAATAGTACTCCATTAGTTAATATCTAACGATATTGTTTATTCACCTTTCAATCATGATCACTGTATCGAATTCAATATTCTCGCTTCCCGTATTTTCCATAAAAAATTATTATAAAATTTATAACCTTCGATATCTATAGTATCAACAGCTGTACAAGGTACGGAGATTTACCATCCACTCGTGATCTTTCAGATATGACCATTTTATTCTAACTACACTTTTTAGATAATCTCAAATACAATCATACCATATTAGTACCATTTTTTTAAAGCGGATTTATGTCCGGATCATGAAATTTCAACCCGTTAAATAAAAAATTACGAGACTTAAATATAAATATATTACGAGACTTAAATATAAAAGTATATTAGTATTTCATTTTCGTTTCCGTTAACCAGGTTGGAATCCCGTGATCCGATTCATACTTTGTGTGAGTATGTTTGTCTCTGACTTTGAATGGAGTCATAATACTTGGTTTTTTCATCCATGCAGATGAGGTTCCATTGAGCCAAGTCTAGTTATATGACAAAATATGCAAACTATCACATTCATACTTATTTAATTCATTTGTTCTCTAAGGAGAACTTTTCTTGGGCTCCAGCTACTACTAGATTGTGTCTTTTTACATATTCACCCCCACCATCCAACAAAAATCTTAAAAATTCAGTATAAAATAAAATCCCAAAAGAATAAAGTACTAAGTGGGATATGAAGTTCTTTTGCTCTTTGAGTCTTGCATTTATATAGCCATCTTATTTTCTTCTCTCCT
The DNA here is from genome assembly GCF_001625215.2 of Daucus carota subsp. sativus. Taxonomy (NCBI): domain Eukaryota; kingdom Viridiplantae; phylum Streptophyta; class Magnoliopsida; order Apiales; family Apiaceae; genus Daucus; species Daucus carota. Next base: position 1,772,285 of record NC_030389.2, read on the forward strand.
CACAATTTTACACAAAGGAGAAAGAGAAAACTCATTGGTTTGACAATGAAGTGATCACCTTTCTTTTCTCTTTTTGTCCATTGTTGTGAGGTGACAAAGATTAAAAAAGATGGTTCCTTTAGAACTAAACAATGATCATTCTCATCCCCAACAAGAAACTCAAGGCTTCTCTCTTGAATCTCTTATTTGTGAAGAGAATCTAGAGGCATTTGAGAGCTTTGAAGAAGAGGCTAATGAAAAAGAGTGCAACTTTGATCTTGTGGAGAAGGATTTATCTTGGGAAGATGAGGAGTTTGTGTCTTTGTTTCATAGAGAAAAACAAACTCATGTTTTTCCTGAAGAAATTGATCATTCATTGGTTGTGGCTAGGAGAAGGGCTATTGAGTGGATGTTGAAAGTCAAAGCACATTTTGGGTTTTCTTGTCTTACTATACTTTTGGCCATTAATTACTTTGACAGGTTTCTATGCAGTTTTCAAGTTGAGAAAAATAAGCCATGGATGAAGCATGTTGCTGCAGTGGCTTGTGTTTGTTTGGCTGCAAAAATTGAGGAGACCCTGGTTCCTCCTCTTCCTGATCTTCAGGTATGTGCATTTTTTATGTCGAAAACACGAAAAAGTATGTGCATTGGTTTGGATTGTATAAGTACTTTGTTTCATGTAATGATGGTATAGAATGAATGTTACATTTATAATGAAATAGTATCCATGCTTGATAGGTGTATTTATTAGTTATTGTTTCTTGATTTTTCATTAGGTGATTTCTGATCATATGTTTAAGGCCAAAACGATTCGACAAATGGAGCTTCTTGTTTTGTCGACTCTCCAGTGGAGAATGAATACAGTGACCCCGTTTTCGTTTCTTGATCCTATAGTAAGAAGGCTTGGCTTAAAAAGTGATCTGCATTGTGTTATTTTCAAGAAATGTGAAGCTCTGTTTCTCTCTGCAGTATCTGGTAATGCTAAAGTCTTTATTGAACCACATCCTTTTGGCATAAAACAAAAAAGAAACAGGCAATGTTGATTGGTCTTCGTACGTTTTAGTTTTTACTAATGTTTATCATTATAATTGTAGATGGAAGATTCGTACGTTATCTACCATCGGTTTTGGCCACTTCTGCATTGCTTCACGTTATTCGTCAAGTAGAGCCCTTAAATGCGGTTAATTATCAAAATCAGCTTTTTAATGTTCTCAAATCCTCCAAGGTTAGTTCAATTTCATAGTCTTTCTAATTGTCTGTCTTCTCATTCATATTGTTTCTTCAATTGTAAGTTCATCTTTGATGGAAATAAAATCCGTCAAATGTATCGAGTGATGGCATGGAAGTATATTACAATCAGTTATCGTGTTAATGACTATAAATGTATACGATTCACCGCCCACTGACCTATCATCATTCGGTACCCGCCTTCTGGTCCCATCATTATACGTTATACGATCTAATAAAGATTTTTTTATCTCTTGCATTATTAAATTTTGACACCATATTATACGCTATACAATTTAACGTAGATTTGTTTTATCTTATGCATTATTAAATTTTGATACCATATTATACGCTTCAATTTCTAACGAAGAATGTTTTAAAGATAAAAGTTCTCTACCGTTATTGATCATTGAAACTATTTTTGTTTAGGAGAACATTAGCGGATGTTATGAACTCATTGGGAACATTTCAACCACTTGCTCGATTGATCAAAAGAAGTCTCGCAAGCGCAATTCTGAAGAAATGCAAGACACCAAAAATGAGACCATTGATGTCTTCTAGTTTTTAAAGTTCAAACAACTTTCTCGAGTCATCAATTTTGTTTTTGCATGTTAGCTGAACTTGTTTTTTTTTTTCTTTGTTTTTTTTACAAATTTGGATTTTGGGATTTATATCTATAATGGAATACAATATGTTTGGACTGTTTGCGATCTTGATTGAGGGTGATTTGTAGTTATAATTTTATCAAGCTTTCATCGCTTGCTGCTAATGTCTTTACGGCTGCTGTTTTGGTTATACTCAAGCCGGGACGTATGCAGAAACAGTCTCTTTACTCTCCAAGAGTAGAGGAAAGGTTAAATCTATATTCTTCCCAACTCCTGTTCTGTGAGCGGGATACACTAGATTGTTTTATTTTACTTGATACTATCAGACTATTTGATTGCTGTTTTGAGTGTTTGATAAATGTACATTGTCCCGGATTTGGGTATTTAGGGGGAAACATGGTGGACTTGCTCTCTGTAGATTAAAAGAGTCTCGCGGACAATGTGTTAAAATGGGCTCTCTTGAATTCCAATCAAATGTTCTTATTTTCTTCGTATTCTGCATAAGAAGTTACTTGTATGTGTTATAGTTGGGTTGAAAGTAGCAGCTGGTGATCTAAGAGATGAATTTAGACTCATTATGCACTCCTTAGTATCAACAGGTATGTTTGGGAGTTTCTTTGTTGGTCGAAAAACAACTCTAAGCCGCCTCGGACGGATTTGGTCTGACAACTGTGCTTGCAGTGAACATTACAGGAAAAAGTACCTTCTCTTATGATACTTGCTAGAGCTGTAATTCGAGTCGGGCGGCTCGCGAGCTCGCCCGACCCGAGAGCTCGCCCAGCTCGAACTCTTTGAACCGGGCTCTGCTCAGCTCGACTCGCTAAACGAGCCGAATTCGGGCAAAGGTTCCGGCTCGTTTAATTAGACGAGCCAACTCGACTCGACTCGTGAAATTAAAAGAATCGAATTTGGGTAGAGGTTTAGGCTCGACTATGTGTAAAATTATATGAGCTGGTTTGCTCGACTCGTTAAACCGTCTCGTTTAGCTAAAAAAGCCGACTCGACTCGACTCATGAAATTAAACAAGTCAAGTTCGGGCAAAAGTTTAGACTCGATTAGCTAAACTAGCTGACTCCACTAAAATCGATTAAAATTGGCTCGAATTAGGCTCGGCTTGCTCGACACGAATTACACTCCCAATACTTGCAATGATCACAGGGTTAAATGACAATTAGGTCACTGAACTCACTACAAACTTTTAGTTGGGTCATCTAACTCGAAAAGCGGCTTCAGAATCTGGGAAACGAATGGATTCATCGCCAAATTATAGACATGATGTGTTCACAAGTGTCATCCCATGTTTGCTGTTTTCTGGGAAATCTGGGGACATGCTCCTGGGTTATTCCTGCCCGCATTTTAACATAAAAAGAAATCGAATTTGATTGAGCTTAACAAACGTACTGCTGAAATATGAAGTCATATTCGAGTTGAGGAATATTACTTGTTAAGGAAGCTTAATTCATTCACCTCATAGCATTCTGAGAGCTCATGTGGAGATTGGACAGAAGAATGCGATGAGTGTTAGTATGCAGCATTGATGTTGGAGAAGAAACAAATGGTATTGTTGGCTTAAGATCAGCTAGAATCGAACCCGGAATCCAGGAACACGGAGAATGAACCTTTACCATTTGGCCAATCCCATTGTGCTCAATTGTCCCATTGTCCTCAATTGTATATGATGAGTGATAGTCTATGGAGGCGTTTGGTTCTTGGTTAATGAGGCTGAGAATCGGAATTTGGCACACTTCAGATGAATAAAGACATATCCCCATATAAAGGGGCCCAAGGGACGCTTGTTCCCATCCACATCATACACCTCTATCCAACCATCATCCAATCAAAGGACAAGATTAAGGTACCAATCTCAAAAATCGTGTTATATTCTCATGCCGGAGGTGTCGTGAGGCCACAACGCCTCACCCCTCCGACATTGTTTTGTAGGTTCCTAACTTCAGGGCGTGATTTGGCGTTATCAACGACAACGAGGATAAAGCCTTACCATTTGACCTATCCCATCTTGCTCAATTGTACGTGATTATGAGTATGCTATCTTTTATTTTTCTTTTTTTTTTGTTACCTTTTCGGTTTGGGAATAAGAAAATACAAGGAGCAACATTTTCATCATCGTCTCTTCACAATTAATCCAAGCTCATTCTTATTTAAAAAAAAAAAAAACCTTGCGCTCTGTCATTTGGCTTCTTTCTCTTCTCTATACCTCTATAAGCCCTTCCATTGCAAAATGTCATCTGAGTTTAAATATCAACCATCACAACTATAAGTTATAGACAATGTGGGTGTTTGAATGTGTCTTATCCTCTTCTTCTGAAGCGAAAATTCACCCCGGCAATGACAGAACCCAAATTTCTAATAATTTTGAGCAATTTGTTGGTTCTGAAACCATCTACTGCAGAGTATATCTACATAAATTGCATGTTCATTTCGCACACTTCACAACAATATACTGAATACTAGCATAAAACACCCTAGGTAGTTCGTGTTTTAACCACCGCAGTAACTGTTAATCAAATTATACTAGTCCTGATAATCCTAAATACCATGTCTGAGTCCTCACAGAAAGAAAAAAGTACCAGGTCTGCAGTGAAGAATTGCAGCAGCGGCGTATGCTCCATATGTCATATTCCTCAGCTTTCTCAGAACAAGCTTCAGGGACGTGTCGCTACCACTGCCTGGTATAACTCTTGTGCACTGTCATGTTGCCTATTCTTATCGATTTCGTTTAGCTGCATTGGCTACTAATCTAGGAAAATCAATGTACGATGCACTCTCTATTACAGAGTCGAAGAAATATTGAAAAAAACTGTACTTATTTGAATAGTTGATTTGAAGGCAGGTTGTAAAATTTTTCACGGAAAAAACCCTTAAAGGCGTATATTACTTGATACGGATGCATCTTACAGGAGATCCCTCAGCACCAACCGATCTCAGTGACAAGCAGTGGACAGTATATACCCCGACATCATATTTTTCTTATATACAGGTTACTCTGCACTCAAGGAAAACATGGTAGGACGCAATAAAATCATTATAGCAGCAGTGGATAAGTAATCCACTCCTGTTTCAGAGAACAAATATATTGCAGGGCCGTTTGGCTTAGCACAAAATAATTGCTTATTGCTTATATAGTTATATGTGAGAAGTTACTTATATATTGCTTATATTGACCTCTGGACTCTTTTAAGCATATATTTCTACAAATATTCTCTAATTTTAACTATGCTGAGAGCTTGTGGAAATCCAAAATTTTGTCTTGTGCACACTGTATGAAATATATTTTAAAGAGAATATTGCATTAGAAACTTAAGGGTCGTGTCATTCTTTATCAATCTTCTAGAACTCATCTTTATACCCTGTCATCTTAGTCAGTTATATCCTAAATCCTGGACAGTAGCTTAATTTGATGAATTACTGCACTGACAAACACCAGAATATATATCCCTTTTGCCGTGGTAACTTGTCACACTTCACGGCAGATCTCTACTTATTCTTTAAATACCATCCTTAAGCCTTATTACTAAAACCAACTCAAGAAGCTCTTCACCGATCTTATTTGATCTTTAAGTATTCACCAAAACCTTACTTAAACAAGCATGGGCTTCGCAAGCTATACTGATGAGTACACTTCCCCTATTGCTCCATCAAGGCTCTTCAAGGCCTCCATCGTCGACTCTCACAACTTGATTCCAAAGCTCTTGCCCCAAGGTATCAAGAGCATCGAACATATTCAAGGTGATGGAGGAGCCGGAAGCATTAAGCAAATCAACTTCATTGATGGTTCGCTCTTTTTTCTCGTGTTTATTTTTACCACTTGCTTCTAAAATACTCATGATCATACATAAACACACATATTGACTCCAGTTATAAAATTCTACTGGTTATACTGATTGGATAACATCAATATTACTCATGTAGGTCGCACTTTTAATAGTGTGAAGTACCACATTGACGAGCTTAGTGAAGACACGTACAAGTACAACTATACACTGTTGGAAGGCGACGCCTTGGTGGAAAATCTTGAAAAAATAACTTACGAGGTTAAGTTTGAGTCGTCTCCTAGTGGCGGTACCATCTCTAAGGTAACAAGCAAGTATTATACTAAAGGAGAATTCATGCTTAAGGAAGAAGATATCAAGGCGGGCAAGGAAAAGGTTCTATCCATGTACAAAGTTGCCGAAGCCTATCTCATCCAAAACCCTGATGCCTATGTCTAGAGGTTTTGTATTCTCAATAATTGTTAAGTTCTCTCCAACAGGTCTGTCTTGTTGTTTTCAGTTTGATTTGTACTTGTTTGTTCGGGAATAAGGAGAGTTTGGTTTCTTTAAAGAACAATGACAACAAACATAATTCTGAAATTTTGGCAAGTATCTGTTGAAAACAAGTTGTCCACGCAGTAGAAAAATATAAATCTTAAAGATTAAATGCTTAAAAACGCAGATAGGCGATATGTCCCCTCATTCACATCAGAAAACATGTGTTATGTCTTTGAGCGATAAAATATCACGGAAAGATTGCTGCAGAAAAGAACAATCTGCTTACATGCAGTCTGAATAGGCGCAATATGTTACCGAAGATCATGATTTTGCAGTGCATCGAGAGGAGTTTAGGATCATTTGTTAAACCTGAATAATATTTTTTGAACAATTAAAATATTTAGATGAATGATAAATATAAACACCAAAGAAGTGGTGATTTTTGATAAAAATTTCAATATTTGTTGAATGATGAAATTTATTATTTTAAAAACTTAGAATTCTTATATATATTCCGTTATTACTACATGTAGATAGCTAAATTTAATTATTTGATGAAAAATTTGTTATTTTTTCTACACATGAATTTGAATAATTCATTTATTTATCTTGAATATTTGTGCGGGGCGGTGGAGCAACATTCAGTGAATTTGGTGCCGGCAATGGTGCTGAATAACTTGGCAAATCAGGAGGTGAATTTCTCGGTGAAGATAAGGGTATGAGGGTGAATGGGTTGTGAGTATTTGTATTGGGCATCAATAGAGGACATCCGAAAATACAATCGAACCCGAGTGGGCCCCAATTTAAGATGGAAACCGTTTCCCTCACCAATGATTGCGTCTGGTAACCATTTTATACCAGCTAATGATCGCTTCTTCTATAGATAAGTCCGGTGTGAATAATATCACGGACCAAGCTACTGTCTCAAACTCACACACTATCTCGTATATTGTGCCTAAGCCGGTGATCTTCACGGAAACAACCTTCTTGCTCTTACTCTCAGGATAAGAACATAGATGCATACCCTGCTCTAAGCGAGATATACTGGGTATATGTTTATTTTGCTTTGGTTATTTATTTATTAATATAGAAAATACATGTTAACAATCCAAAATATTTTATGATAAAACTTTATAAAATTTATAATATATATTAAGACCTATCTTATGTTAGTTTTTATACATAATCTAAAAAATTAAAACAAGGAATCAGATAACTCAAAAAGGTCAAAAAGGTTAAGAACATTATAATTCTAATTATATTAAAATTTATGTAAAATACAAGTGAAGGCACGGACAGTTTGTGGATGACTGAGGTTCACTTGTGTGAGATGAGTCTTCCAGATAGTTTTGGTGTTGTCCAGCTATAACAAAACCCAGAACAAACAATCTTAATGGCATATATATGTTTTGTCCAGCTCTTTAAGTTCCATCCATGGATTAACAGATGAGCCTCTTGTGCAACTTGCATATTCTAAGCATTTGCGCCACAGCGCCACCGCCGGGGACCGAGTCCGATGTTACTTATTGCTGTATCAAGACGACCTCACTGATATAACTTTGAAGGACTGCAACATCCTGCTCTAGTTTCAGAGATGACAAACACTCGGTACACCAGAAAAGTGAAAGCGCGAAAAAAGGAACAGAAGTCGCTGGAGCCTTCATATCAAATGTTACTCCAGTTGTGAGAAGGCATCCAAGTCCTATCAACTAGGAAAAGCATTAAAATCATCTTATGGAAACAACTTTGCATATGTTCAGCGAGGGTCAGGACGCCTTACTAGATAAGGTTTTACATTAAAAAAACAATATAAACTTCCCTACAAGGCCGGACAAACCTACTTTCAACAGAACTCGCGACAACATGAATACTTAGCGCACTAATGTTTAGTCGTCACACCTCGCCAGGTATTACTCTCATAACTGATCGACCTAACTGATCATACATCAACGAGTATGTAGTGTATATTTGTTTTCCTCCTCTTGATGACACAGAACACATAATTTCAATATAAATTTCAATATAACTTGAGAACCATCCAGGAAGTCCCAACAAAACAAGAAACATGAGAGGTTGTGGTTGAAAAAATTTATCATCAGCAGTAATTTAAAGATAAAAAGCCTAGCACCGGATGTACTCCAATTATTTTTTGACTCCTTCAATAATGACCGCTATCAGCTGCTAAGTCACATTAAGAATAATTCCAGAGCCTCTACTAAACTTCAGTTCTGTCTTCATCCACCATTGTACATATTAACCTCTGGACTCTTTTAAGAATATGTTTCTACAAATATTTGCCGAGGAGTATATCAAGAATAAAGTTATCTCAATATATGCATTATTTGAGGTAGTACATAGGCTTCTTTTATTATTTTCAGATGCTGATTTCTTCTTTTTGTATATGAGAGGCATCGAGATACTAAGTTTTAATTCTGAATGACAACTTCAACAAAGACTGTACTCAATACAAATTGAAGACATAGTCTTACTGTCTCAAATCTATTGTCTATTAGCTCTTAACAAATTGATGGAACCCATTGCTAATTAGAATAATTCTTTGCTCAGCAAAACATAATACTATAGCAGAAAACTAAAGGAAGTTAAAATATGACAATACATAACAATGAACCATAAAATTCAGTACCTATTGCAAAAACCATTTGCAGAAAGCAAGAACGGAGGGGTCTTGTTCTTCTATAGATAATAGGTCTATTACCATGGACGTAGAAGATGCATCTTCTGAGAATTTACGAGCTCGCATGTTCTCTATCAATACAGCTGCTTCTTCATATCTTTTATTCAAAAGACATGCACGGATGATCGTGTTGTAAGTCACATCGTTAGGCAAACAACCACTAGTTTCCATCTCAGAAAGTAATACCTTTGCTTCCTCAAATAACCCTTCTTGACAAAATCCTTGAATCATTGTAGTGTATGTCTTCACATTGGGTTGCAAACCTCTTGAAGCAAGCTTATCAAAAATATTTCTGGCCTCGTCAAGTTTTCTGTTCTTGCAGAGACCATCGATGAGGATAGTATAGCTATAACAATTTGGCGCTATTCCATTACTCATCATGGTATTCAGCACCTCTAATGCCCTGTCAGTGTTGCCTCTTAAACAAAATCCTTCCATAAGCGCAGTGTAGGTGATTACATCAGGAGGCACACCTTTCTGGATCATAATTGCAATCACATCTTCTGCATCTGTTGTCCTCCCTTCTTTGCAGTGTGCGTCGACCAATATAGTATAGGTGTGCAGATCAGGAGAGATCTTCCTAACACCCATCTCACTTAACAACAGCTCAATGTCCTCCCATCGGCTGGAGATGCAAAGGCCTTGAAGTAATATGTTATAGGTTATAACATTAGGTGATATGCCTTTGTGAGTCATTTCAGACACAAGAACCAATGCATGATCGACTCGTCTCTCTTTGCACAAAGAATCAATAATAGAGGTATAAGTTATCACATCGGGTTTCAAACCTATCTGCTCCATCTTTCTTAACAACTTGAGAGCCATGGAGGTATTTGAAGTTTTGCAGAGACCATCAATGATGGTGTTATACGTAACTACACTGGGCTGAATTTCTTGAAATCTGATAAGCTTGTTAAACAAATCCCCAGCCTCCAAAGGCCTGTCTTGAGATAGAAGGCCCTTGATAAGAGTGTTGTAGGTAAAGGCATCGGGCACCCAACCACTCTTGATGATTCCAGCAAGCAATGAAAAGGCATAATCAAGGGTATCCAAGTGACAACAGGAATGAATGGCAGTATTAAAGGTAACAATATCAGCAGGAATGCTTAAAACACGCAATTCTCTAAACATGGAGATAGCTACAGAGTACTCTTTCATGCGAACAAGGGCGGTTAAGAGTTGGTTGAAATCCACAACAGAAAGCCCAGATTTCAGACGGAGCATTTGATCGAACACAAGAAGAGCATCATCGAGTTTATTGAAACCAACCTTGGATTTACGATAGAGTAATAGTTTAAGCTCGGGATGAGTGGTAGATGGAGAAGGAATAAAGGGGGGTTTGGGTTGTGAATCAGGGTTAGGCTTAGTAGAGAAAAGAAGAAAATGAGAATGAAAAAGAGAATTTGGGGTGCTTACAATTGGAGGCATCAAAGTGAATGAAGTGAGAGCATGAAAATGAGCAGTGGCTAGTGTTTGAGCTCCTCTCTTCACCAACAACATTGCTTAACCCTCTTTGAGATGCCAAGAAACTGAGTAGCTGGGACTTGAGCTTAAGGCCGCTCCTTGTGATACTTTCTTTCTGTTTGCGTGAAATTGACTTAAATTCAGAAATGAGATAAACTTGCTAGAGTTGTTAGCGAACAGGGCTGTTCGCGAACAAGCTCGAGCTCTGCTCGATAAAAGCTCGGTTCGACTCGGTTCGTTAAGAATTCGAGCTCGAACACATAAATGTGTTCGTTAAGAAAACGAGCTCGAGCCGAGCTTTTAGTGTATTCGGCTCGAACTCGTTCGGCTCGAGCTCGGCTCGTTAAAACTCGAAAAAATACAATATTTTCACGATAATTTCGTAATATATATATGTTATTGAACGCCGAATTCAACATATAATATATCAAATCGATCAGGAGAATTTTAACTATAATATGGTACCATCCAAACACACTAAAAATTTTATTTGGCTTACTATTTTAAAAGTAAAGTAGCGGTTTGACCTTATTTTTCTTTGGCTCGGCTCGGCTCGTATTTGTTCGTGAACAAACTCGTGTTCGGCTCGTTAGTTAACGAGCTCGAGCTCGAACATATTTTTTTGCTCAGCTCGGTTCGATAGGAAAAAATTTAAAGCTCGGCTCGGCTCTGTTCGTGAACAGCCCTAGACTTGCAGTAATTTTTTGTTAATTGGTATTAATTGGTTACTAAATTCGTTAAAATAATTTTTTGAGGAAGTTAATTATATACACTCTAAATTAGATAAGTTTATAAAATAAATAAAAATATATTATAGGAAAACAATCATATTTTTCACTATATTTCATAAAAATGGCCAAACTTTTATTTTACATTCATCTTTTAAAATGTAAATTAAATCGAATATTATTTTGTTATTTTAAAATTTTGATTACATTTATAAGATTTAATTAAAATACGACCACTACTATATAATTTACTCAATAAATATACATATTTAGATACTACATTTCCAAACACATCACATGAAAAATTGTTAGAAACATTACTAGTTATAAACAAGCTTATACATTTTTAATCCAGATGACCTTTCTAGTCATGGTCATGTACTCAGGTAGCACTACCACAAATAGCAGTATCACAGTTGTGAACAATGATATCAAATTATCAAAGATGCTATGTAATCATTCATGAATTTAAAATATCAATATTGCATCAAAAGATTTAAAATCAGGTTCATAAATGCTATGTAATCATTCATGAATTTATTTAAGAAGGTGAGAGATAAGTCATGAAAGCTAACGTGGGCGTTTGTTTAGGACTTATAAGTCCAGCTTCTGGATTATAAGCTAGGAGAACTTATTCCTACCGTTTGTGTAATAAGTCAAGAAGCACTTATAAAAAGCTAGGAATGCTAGCTTTTGTTTCGGTGCTTCTACTTATTTACCAAACACTTTAATCACTTATAAGTCTTATCTTGCTTCCAACTTCTACTCCACTTATTTATATTAAACAAGAAGCACTTATTTTAAGCTCACCCAAAAGCTAGGAATGCTAGCTTTTGTTACAATCCCCCTATATGCATGAAGCCAATTCCTTAAAACAAGCTTCAAGAAGTATCTATTGCAGCATCTATCTCCAGTAAAAGGCTTGTGAGGTGTAGTTGTCTGCAGTTGTCAATTCAATCACTTTAGCTTGTACCGGAAAAAGAATTAAAATTTGAAGAGTTGATACAAACACAAGTTTTAAACTAAGATTTGCTTTCTGAGATTAAGTAACTTGTTCTTTCAAAAAAAAAAAACTTGTTGAAATAGGCACTTACAAGAGTGTATTACTTGACAAGTATGCATCTTACTGGAGACCCCTCAGCGCCAACCAATTGACAGTATATGCCCCGGCTTCAACGTTATCCAACTTGAGACCTTCGACGAGGATAATCTCCTGACAGAATTTCAAAATAATTAAGTGATGCCGAGACAAATTATAACATTTGATGGATTGATTTGCTTACTCTGCCTTCAAGAAAAACATGGTAAGAAGGAATCAGATCATCATAGGCGGCAGCAGATAAATAATCGACTCCTGCAATATGAAGAACAAGTAAATCAAGCACCTTACCTCCATGACTCTTACACAAGGGAAAGCACAACTTGAAAATAGGAGTTTTGATGAATGATTTGATCTTACACACAAGTTTGATGTCGGTGTTATCCACCAGCAGTTGTGCACCGTCTTTAGTGAAGCCTACATAGCTTGTGTCAAACTCCTTTTCCCACATCAAGCGCCTATTAAGAAAGAGGAAAATCTGAACAAACAGAAAGTGACCATTAACAAATTCAGAGGCTTCAAGATTTTATAAATGCACAGACATGGAAGTGTTTAATGTTCTAATTAAAACGAGCTGCTGAAACACGTTGGGGATCTCATTATGGTGTTATAGAGAATTTGATTATCATGTTTCCTTCCGTAGTTGATTTACTTGAAGTTGTGGAGAACACAGATACACTTTCAGATCAAAGGGCCGAAGCAAGTGATTTGTTAGATATTATTCAAAGTTATGAATTCACTTTCTTATTGCATCTCATGAAAAGTGTGTTGGGGATTACAAACGAGCTTTCACAAGCTCTGCAGAGAAAAGACCAGGACCTTATTAATGCCATGGATCTTGTTAAATCATCCAAGATTAGGTTTCAAGACTTGAGAAAAAATGGATTGGAATCATTATTGGAAGAAATCAGAGAATTCAGCAATAAAAATTTAATAAGCATTCCAAGAATGGAAGATACATATGTAGCCAGAGGGAGATCAAGGCGCAGGGCCGAAGAGATTAGAAAGGTATATTATCGAACCAGTTTATTCTATACTGTGATTGATGCTGCTGTGTATGAATGGTCTGAATCCATCTGAATCTTTCTCAGCCTTCGATAAAAGAAAAATTCTTAGATTTGCTGAGTTTTATCCTGCTGAGTTTTCTTCAACAGATCTCGTTTTACTTGAAAATCAGCTTCAAAACTACATTGTTGATGTGAAAAATCATACTGATTTTTTGGAGTTAAAAGAAATCAACGATCTTGCTAGAAAATTAGCGGAAACAAAGAAAAGTGCAGTGTATCTGTTGGTCTTCGTACGTTTTAGTTTTTACTAATGTTTGTCATTATAATTGCAGATGGAAGATTCATACGTTATTTACCATCAGTGTTGGCCACTTCTGCATTGCTTCACGTTATTCGTCAAGTAGAGCCTTCAAATGCGGTTGATTATCAAAATCAGCTTTTTAATGTTCTCAAATCCACCGAGGTTAGTATAATTTCATAGTCTTTTTAATTGTCTGTCTTCTCATTCATATTGTTTCTTCAATTGTAAGTTCATCTTTGATTGAAATAAAATCCCTCATGTATCGAGTGGATGTGGCAGTATATTACAATCAATTATCGTGTTAATGACTATAAATGTATACCATTCACCTCCCACTGACCTATCATCATTTGGTACCCGCCTTTTGGTCCCATCATTATACGTTATACCATCTAATAAAGATTTTTTTTTAATCTCTTGCATTATTAAATTTTGACACCATATTATACGCTTTACTTTCTAACGAAGAATTTGTTAAACATAGAAGTTCTCCAGCGTTATTGATCCTTGAAACTATTTTTGTTTAGGAGAACATAAGCGGATGTTATGAACTCATTGGGAACATTTTAACCACTTGCTGGATTGATCAAAAGAAGTCTCGCAAGCGCAATTCTGAAGAAATGCAAGACACCAATAATGAGACCATTGACGTCTTCTAGTTTTTAAAGTTCAAAGAACTGTCTCGAGTCATCAGTTTTGTTTTTGCATGTTAACAGAACTTGTTATTTTTTTTCTTTGTTTTTTAGAAATTTGGATTTTGGGATTTATATCTATACTTGCAATACAATATGTTTGGACTTTGGACTATTTGCAATCTTGATTGAGGGTGATTTGTAGTTATAATTTTATCAAGCTTTCATCGCTTGCTGCTAAAGTCTTTACGGCTGCTGTTTTGGTTATACTCAAGCCGGGACGTATGCAGAAACAGTCTCTTTACTCTTCAAAAGTAGAGGAAAGGTTAAATCTATATTCTTCCCAACTCCTGTTCTGTGAGCGGGATACACTAGATTGTTTGATTTTACTTGATACTATCAGACTCTTTGATTGCTGTTTTGAGTGTTTGGTAAATGTACATTGTCCCGGATTTGAGTATTTAGGGGCAAACATAGTGGACTTGCTCCCTGTAGATTAAAAGAGTCTCAGAGGACAATGTGTTAATACGGGCTCTTTTGAAAATCCAATCAAATGTTCTTATTTGCTTTGTATTCTGTTTAGGAAGTTACTTGTACATGTCATAGTTGGGTTGAAAGTAGCAGATGGGGATCTAAGAGATGACTTTAGACTCATTATGTGCTCCTTAGTTTCAACAGGTATGTTTGGGAGTTTCTTTGTTGAGCGAAAAACAACTCTGAGCCGCCTCGGACGGATATGGTCTGATAACTGTGCTTGCAGTGAACATTACAGGAAAAAGTACCTTCTCTTATGATACTTGCTAGAGCTGTAATTTGAGTCGGGCGAGCTCGAGCTCGCCCGACTCGAACTCTTTTAACCGGGCTCGGCTCAGCTCGACTTGCTAAACGAGTTAAATTCGGGCAAAGGTTCCGGCCCGTTTAATTAAACGAGCCAACTTGACTCGACTCGTGAAATTAAACGAGCCGAGTTTGGGTAGAGATTTAGACTCGACTAAGTGTAAAATTATATGAGCTAGCTCGCTCGACTCGTTAAAACCGGCTCGTTTAGCTAAACGGCTCGGCTCGACTCGACTCGTGAAATTAAACGAGTCGAGTTCGGGCAGAGGTTTAGGCTCGATTACCTAAACAAGACGGCTCCACTGAAATCGATTATACTTGGCACGAATTAGGCTCGGCTTGAAACTCAGCTTGCTCGACTCGAATTACAGTCCTGATACTTGCAATGATCACAGGGTTGAATGGCGTTTAGGTCAATCAACTCATCACAAACTTTCAGTTGGGTCTTCCAACTCAGAAAAGCGGCTTCGGAATCTGGGAAACGAATGGATTCATCGCCAAATGATAGACATGTTGTGTTCACAAGTGTCACCCCTTTTTTCCTGTTTTCTGGAAAATCTGGGGACATGCTGGGTCATTCCTGTCTGCATTTTAACATAAAAAGAAAATCGAAATTAATTGAGCTTAACAAACGTACTGCTGAAATATAAAGTCATATTCGAGTTGAGGAATATTACTTGTTAAGGAAGCTAAATTCATTCACCTCATAGCATTCTGAGAGCTCATGTGGAGATTGGACAGAAGAATGCGATGAGTGTTAGTATGCAGCATTGATGTTGGAGAAGAAACAAATGGTATTGTTGGCTTAAGATCAGCTAGAATCAAACCCGGAATCCAGGAACACGGAGAATGAACCTTTACCATTTGGCCAATCCCATTGTGCTCAATTGTCCCATTGTCCTCAATTGTATATGATGAGTGATAGTCTATGGAGGCGTTTGGTTCTTGGTTAATGAGCCTGAGAATCCGAACTTGGCACACTTCAGATGAATAAAGACATATCCCCATATAAAGAGGCCCGTGGGACGCTTGTTCCCATCCACGTCATACACCTCTATCCAACCATCATCCAATCAAAGGACATGATTAAGGTACCAATCCCTAGGCGCCGGCCTATAAATAGACCAATGAATGAGACATTCAGGGATTATTTTATCTCGACTTATCATCATCATTCACACACCATGTTTAGTATAACCTTATTTATTCTCAAAAATCGTGTTATATTCTCACGCCGGAGGTGTCGTGAGGCCACAACCCCTCCGACATTGTTTTGTAGGTTCCCAACTTCAAGCTACACGGAGGAGTACTAGGGCGTGATTTGGCGTTATCAACGAGGATAAAGCCTTACCATTTGACCTATCCCATTCTGCTCAATTTGGCTTCTTTCTCTTCTCTATACCTCTATAAACTTAAAAACTTAAAAAAATAAACTTAAAAACTTGCACTCTGTCATTTGGCTTCTTTCTATTCTCTATACCTCTATAAGCCCTTCCATTTCAAAATGTCATCTGAGTGTAAATATTAACCTTCACAACTATAAGTTATAGACAATGTGGGTGTTTAAATGTGTATTATCCTCTTCTTCTGAAGCAAAAATTCACCCCGGTGATGACAGAACCCAAATTTCTAATAATTCTGAGCAATTTGTTGGTTCTGAAACCATGCACTGCAGAATATAACTACATAAACTGCATGTTCATTTAGCACACTTCACAACAATATACTGAATACTAACATAAAACATCCTAGGTAGTTGAAGTTATAACCACCGCAGTAAATTTTAATCAAATTATACTAATCCTGATAATCCTAAATACCATGTCTGAGTCCTCACAAAAAAGAAAAAAGTGCCAGGTCTGCGGTGAAGAATTGCAGCAGCGGCGTATGTTCCATATGTCTAATGTCTTATTCCTCAGCTTTCTCAGAACAAGCTTCAGGGACGTGTCGCTACCACTGTCTGGTATAACTCTTGTGCACTGTCATGTTGCCTATTCTTATCGATTTCGTTTAACTGCTTTGGCTACTAATCTAGGAAAATCAATGTACGATGCATTCTCTATTACAGAGTCAAAGAAATATTGAAAAAAACTGTACTTATTTGAATAGTTGATGTGAAGGCAGGTTGTAAAATTTTTCACGGAAAAAAAACCCTTAAAGGCGTATTTACTTGATACGGATGCATCTTACTGGAGATCCCTCAGCACCAACCAATCTCAGTGGCAAGCAGTGGACAGTATACTCCAACATCAATGTTATCTAACTTAAGACCTTCGACGAGGATGATCTGCTACAGGATTTCAGCAAGTTAATAATGAAAGGATCATCATTCTTCTTTGCAAGGCTATTAACATCAATTTCAGAGCAGCCAATGAATCCGAAGAAAGGTTAAAACATATATAAAAGCATCGAAATTTCTGAACACAGGGTACTATATTCTTCTTATATATAGGTTACTGAGCAGAATATATACTTTTGTTATGACATAGAAGAAATGATCTATCGTAGTAAATGATACATCTCCATAAGCAGAATCAGAGAATTCATAATATATGATGGATTATTTCTTACTCTGCTCTCAAGGAAAACATGGTAGGACGCAATTAAGATCATTATAGGCAGCGACATGGCCTTTTGGATTAGCTCAAAAGAAGTGCTTATTGCTTATATGTGAGAAGGTACTTTTATATTGTTACAAATATTCTCTAATTTTAACTATGCTGAGAGCTTGTGGAAATCCAAAATTTTGTCTTGTGCACACTATAGGAAATATATTTTAAAGAGAATATTGCATCCGAAACTTAAGGGTCGTGTCATTCCTTATCAATCTTTTAGAACTCATGTTTATCCCCAGTCATCTTAGTCACTTATATCCTAAATCTTGGACAGTATCTTAATTTGATGAATTACTGCACTGACAAACACCAGAATATAGATCCCTTTTGCCGTGGTAACTTGTCACACTTCACGGCAGATCTCTACTTATTCTATAAATACCATCCTTAAGCCTTATTACTAAAACCAACTTAGGAAGCTCTTCACCGATCTTGTTTGATCTTTAAGTATTCACCAAAACCTAACGTAAACAAGAATGGGCTTCGCAAGCTTCACTGATGAGTACACTTCCCCTATTGCTCCATCAAGGCTCTTCAAGGCCTCCATCGTCGACTCTCACAACTTGATTCCAAAGCTCTTGCCCCAAGGTATCAAGAGCATCGAACATATTCAAGGTGATGGAGGAGCCGGAAGCATCAAGCAAATCAACTTCATTGATGGTTCGCTCTTTTTTCTCGCGTTTATTTTTACCACTTGCTTCTAAAATACTCATGATCATACATAAACACACATATTGACTCCAGTTATAAAATTCTACTGGTTATACTGATCGGATAACATCAATATTACTCATGTAGGTCGCACTTTTAATAGTGTCAAGTACCACATTGACGAGCTTAATGAAGACAAGTACAATTACAACTATACACTGTTGGAAGGCGACGCCTTGGTGGAAAATCTTGAAAAAATAACTTACGAGGTTAAGTTTGAGTCGTCTCCTAGTGGCGGTACCATCTCTAAGGTAACAAGCAAGTACTATACTAAAGGAGAATTCATGCTTAAAGAAGAGGATATCAAGGCGGGCAAGGAAAAGGTTCTATCCATGTACAAAGTTGTCGAAGCCTATCTCATCCTAAACCCTGATGCCTATGTCTAGAGGTTTTGTATTCTCAATAATTGTTAAGTTCTCTCCAATAGGTTCATACACAGACATATGGTCTGTCTTGTTGTTTTCAGTTTGATTTGTACTTGTTTGTTCGGGAATAAGGAGAGTTTGGTTTCTTTAAAGAACAATGACAACAAACATAATTCATAAATTTTGGCAAGTATTTGTTGAAAATAAATTGTCCGCATAGCGGAAAAATACAAATCTTAAGGATTAAATGCTTAAAAACGCAGATAGGCGACATGTCCCCTCATTCACATCAGAAAACAGGTGTTATGTCTTTGAGCGATAAAAATATCACGGAAAGATTGCTGCAGAACAGAACAATCTGCTTACATGCAGTCTGAATAGGTGCAAAATGTTAGCCAAGATCATGATTTTGCAGTGCATCGAGAGGAATTTAGGATCATTCGTTAAACCTGAATAAAATTTTTTGAACAATTAAAATATTTAGATGAATGATAAATATAAACACCAAAGAAGTGGTGATTTTTGATAAAAATTTCAATATTTGTTGAATGATGAAATTTATTATTTTAAGAACTTAGAATTCTTATATATATATTCCGTTATTACTACATGTAGATAGATAAATTTAATTATTTGATGAAAATTTGTTATTTTTTCTACACATGAATTTGAATAATTCATTTAAGTAATATAGAAAATACATGTTAACAATCCAAAATATTTTATGACAGAACTTTATAAAAATTTATAGTTTAAACCAAGACCCATCCTATGCTAATTTTAATACAGTATCTTAAAATTTAAAACAAGAGATCAAATAAACTCAAAAAGGTCAAAAAGGTTAAGAACATTATAGTTCCAATTATATTAAAAATTATGTATGATACAAGTGAACCACTGAGGTTCACTTGTGTGAGATGAGTCTCCCAATTGTTTTTACATAAAAGAACAATTTAAACATTCCTACAAGGCCTGACAAACCTACTTTCAACAGAACTCGCGACAACATGAATACTTAGCTCACTAATGTTTAGTCTGTCACACCTCGCCAAGAATAAAGAATAATTTCTTCAATTTCACATAAGTTAAAATCATATATACGAAATTAGTAGTTAACATCTTTTGGAGTCATGGGGGTGTGTAGCTAACATTGAGCAACCTGGATAGTAAATCTTGTTCCTCTTGGTATCCACATACATATCAAACCTGTTCCGTCTCTAGATTGACCTCCTCATATCACTGCAATCTTTCTCTTAGTAGTATCAGAAATTTTACACCAATCGCCACCTCAGAGTGACTCAGACACATCATGCAAACCTGACTTTTAGCAACATTTACTGAGAGGAATATAAAAACGTTCTCCAACTAGTAGGATTCATTCACATCATTATCAAAGCTGACAAGGCACAACAACTTTAGACAACATAATATATTAACTAAACCACCTCAACATAAGTACCCTTAGTTGCCAAGTCAGACAATTAAGTATGTACCTGGAGTACATGTTACAGTACAGAACCATCCAGGAAGTCCAACAAAACAAGAAACATGAGAGGTTGTGGTTGAAAAATTTTATCATCAGAAGTAATTTAAAGATAAAAAGCCTAGCACGGGATGTAATCCAATTATTTTTTGACTCCTTCAATAATGACCGCTATCAGCTTCTAAGTCACATTAAGAATAATTCCAGAGCCTCTACTAAACTTCAGTTCTGTCTTCATCCTCCGTTGTACATATTGACCTCTGGACTCTTTTAAGAATATGTTTCTACAAATATTTGCTGAGGAGTATATCTAGAATAAAGTTATCTCAATATATGCATTATTTGAGGTAGTACATAGGCTTCTTTTATTATTTTCAGATGCTGATTTCTTCTTTTTGTATATGAGAGGCATCGAGATACTAAGTTTCAATTCTGAATGACAACTTCAACAGAGACTGTACTCAATACAAATTGAAGACATAGTCTTACTGTCTCAAATCTATTGTCTATTAGCTCTTAACAAATTGATGGAACCCCTTACATTGCTAATTAGAATAATTCTTTGCTCAGCAAAACATATTACTGTAGCAGAAAACTAAAGGAAGATAAAATATGACAATACAAAGCAATGAACCGTAAAATTCAGTACCTATTGAAAAAACCATTTGCAGAAAGCAAGAACAGAGGGGTCTTGTTCTTCTTTAGATAATAGGTCTAGTACCATGGATGTGGAAGATGCATCTTCTGGGAATTTACGAGCTCGCATGTTCTCTATCAATACAACTGCTTCTTCATATCTTTTATTTAAAAGACTTGCACGGATGATCGTGTTGTAAGTTACACTGTCAGGTAAACAACCAGTAACTTCCATTTTAGAAAGTAATACCTTTGCTTCCTCAACTAACCCTTCTTGACAAAGTCCTCTGATCATTGTGTTGTGTGTTATGACGTCAGGTTGCAAACCTCTCGAAGCAAACTTATCAAAAATATTTCTGGCCTCGTCAAGTTTTCTGTTCTTGCAGAGACCATCGATGAGGATAGTATAGCTATAACAGTTTGGCACTATCCCATTACTCCTCATGGTATTCAGCACCTCTAATGCCCTGTCAGTGTTGCCTCTTAGACAAAATCCATCCATAAGCGTATTGTAGGTGACTACATCAGGAGGCACACCTTTCTGGATCATAATCGCAATCACATCTTCTGCATCTGTTGTCCTCCCTTCTTTGCAGTGTGCATCGACCAGTATATTATAGGTGTGCAGATCAGGAGAGATCTTCCTAACACCCATCTCACTTAACAACGGCCCAATGTCCTCCCACCGGCTGGAGCTGCACAGACCTTGAAGTAATCTGTTATAGGTTATAACATCTGGTGATATGCCTTTGTGGGTCATTTCAGACACAAGATCCAATGCATGATCAACTCGTCCCTCTTTGCACAAAGAATCAATAATTGAGGTATAAGTTACCGCATCGGGGTTACAACCTATCTCCTCCATCTTTCTTAACAACTTGAGAGCCATGGAGGTATTTGAAGTTTTGCAGAGACCGTCAATGATGGTGTTATACGTAACTACACTGGGCTGAATTTCTTGAAATTTGATAAGCTTCTTAAACAAATCCCCAGCCTCCAAAGGCCTGTCTTGAGATAGAAGGCCCTTGATGAGAGTGTTGTAGGTAAAGAGATCGGGCACCCAACCACTCTTGATGATTCCAGCAAGCAATGAAAAGGCATAATCAAGTGGATTCAAGTGACAGCAGGAATGGATGGCAGTATTAAAGGTAACAATATTAACAGGAATGCTTAAAACACGCAATTCTCTAAACATGGATATGGCAACAGAGTACTCTTCCATCCGAACGAGGGCGGTTAATAGTTGTGTGAAATCCACAACAGAAAGCCTAGATTTCAGACCAAGCATTTGATCAAACACAAGAAGAGCATCGTCGAGTTTATTGAAACCAACCTTGGATTTACGATAGAGTAATTGTTTTAGCTCCGGATAAGTGGTAGATGGAGAAGGAATAAAGGGGGCTTTGGGTTGTGAATTAGGGTTAGGCTTGGTAGAGAAAAGAAGAAAATGAGAATGGAGTAAAAGAGAAGGGGTGCTTACAATTGGAGGCATCAAAGTGAATGAAGTGAGAGCATGAAAATGAGCAGTGGCTAGTGTCTGAGCTCCTCTCTTCACTGACAACATCGTTCAAGCCTCTTTGAGCTGCGATTTGCAGAAATGGGATGCCTAGAAAGTAAAAACTGAGTAGCTGGGAAATTTTTTCTTGTGAAACTGAGTAGTTTGGAATTCTGTGTGAAATTGACTGAGACGCGTTTAGGTGAGTTTAAAATAAGTGTTTATTGCTTAAAGAAAAATAAGTAAAGTAAAATTTAGAAGTTTGTTAAGACTTATAATTGATTAAATTGTTTGGGATTTGCAGAAATGGGATGCCTAGAAACTGAGGAGCTGGGAATTCTTTCTGTCTGTGTGAACTTGAGCCTGTTTGTATTCGAGTTGAGCTTAAGGCCGCTCCTTGTGAAACTGAGCAGTTAATTCTTTCTGTTTGCGTGAAATTGACTTAAATTTAGAAATGAGATAGACTTGCAGAAATTTTTGAATATTTCATCATATTTATAAGATTTAGTTAAAATACAACCCTTACTATATAATTTACTCAATAAATAAATATATTTAGATATATTTCTATTTTTCAATTTTAAGAATATTAAGTTATATCATGCTGTATACACAAGTTATTTTTAATAATGATTCAAGTTTGAAATGTTAACACATATTAGTTTAAATAATATATTCATATTATAATAAATTTTCTAATAATATGATTAATAAATTAGCTCAACCAAAAATTTTAGAATTTTCGATTTTAACAATTCATATCTATGCGTTTCATAAATTATTTTTAAAAAATATGATAATAATTTAATAATATTTGAACCATTATTAAATAATTTCAAAACTTTTTTGTGCAAGCGATGCTTAAAAAAATGGCAGAAAATAAGTAATCACAAATTATAACTTTATTTTTGTATAATCCGTGTGATACGAGATATTGACTTGTTAATTCTTAATTAATCTATCTTTTTGTTTTGAGCAACTTAATTAATCTATTTTAATATCTAGGTTTAGTTGTAATTATTTCATTCACGTGAGATTGAGCTGGCCATTCGGGTGGTTTGGCTCGGCACGAACAGAGCCGAATCGCCATTTAACTTGTATTTTAATGTGCCGTGTTCGAACCGGCACTAACCGTGGTTGCTGACGAGCCGGTTACGGTTCCAGAATACTCGATTCGCAAACCGCCA
This sequence comes from Daucus carota subsp. sativus, assembly GCF_001625215.2. NCBI lineage: Eukaryota > Viridiplantae > Streptophyta > Magnoliopsida > Apiales > Apiaceae > Daucus > Daucus carota. The sequence continues at coordinate 1,795,619 of NC_030389.2, forward strand.
CGAACCGGCACGCCAAACCGCGCAAGCCCACGGTGACCCGCGAACCGCGCAAGCCCGCGTTGAACCGCGAACCGCGCATCCCACGGTGAACTGCGAACTGCCAGCCCGCACAACTCGTGACCCGTTTGCAACGTTCACCTGCCAGGTTGCTCTGCTTCACTGCACTGCTCCTCTGCTCCTGCACTGCATTGCTGCACTGCTCCTACACCTGTTTCACTGCCTTTTTGTAACGTTAACCTGCTAGAAGAGCCGTTGGAGGCTTGGAGCCGTTGGTGTCCCGACCTTATAAATACCCACCTCCACCTCAGTTCTATACTTCTATCTCCCAATTCTCCATTGCTCCCAATCCCCACCTGCACACTATTCTTAATTTTAAACTGCTCAAGCTTTTCCGGCATAAATATTCAAGCTTTTCCGGCGGGGCGTAATTTTTTTCTGTTAATATTTTCTTTTAATTATGGAAGAAGGTCGGGGTACGTTATCCTCTCAAAATTCTACTCAAAGTCCGCTTATGTTGCCGCCCCGAAGATCTCCATCCATACCGGCTGTTGCACACCCCGGCGACGTCGAAGGTGTATTTGGTTAATTTTCGTTTAAAATTTAAGAATAATTACATGTTACTTAAAACAAAATAAACAAAAAAAATCAAAAGAAAAACCAACCAAGTGCCTACTGCCCATTTTAAACATCACAACATCTCATCCTCAAGTCACTACATAGAGCTACATGCTACAACCTACACTGCCAAGTGAGTCACTGACGTGATTGAACCGCAGTCCGAACCGCTAACCACATGAACCGTCAAACCGCTTTAACTGTGTAAACCGTGTCAAACGGTTACAGTTCCAATTGATGCAGCCCGGCCCGAACCGAACCGGACCGCCAGTCTAGGCGTGGCGGTTACGGTTCCACCGGTGGCGGTTCGAAGACCGCCTGAACCGGCCCGAACCGCCCCGGCCCGCCCGAATGACGGGCTTTATGTGAGAATGAACTGGGCTACAAGCCCCATGCAAGAATTCATAGTGTAAGAGCATCTCCAATAGTCTCCTAGTTTGCTCCTAAATAATATATAAAATATTGAGCTCCTAGCAAGTTAGTACATTATTAGGAGGGTGAGCTCTAATAATGCTCTTTATACTCACTCCTAACATTATATTTTATTCTTCTTTGAACTCCATTATGACAAAAGTTATTCAAATGGGTGAGAGAGAATATTATATTATAAAATACAAGTTAAGAGTTATCTAGTGGCTCCTAAAAGAGAGGAGAGACAAGAGACTCTTAGGGGTCATTTGTTAAATCTTAACGGTATTTGCCGGATGAGTGAAATACTGAACCAATGATAAATCTGAATGATGAAGGGATGACGTTGTTTGTTACATCTGAACAATATTTTCTGAATAATCGAAAAAATGGATAAATTATAAATATGATACTTGAATGAATGGTGACGTTTGCTAAAAAAATTAATTTTTAATGATAAAATGTAATATACTTTTTTATAAGACAAAAAAATATTTTTGCAGTTGAAAGAATTTATAAAAATTTTAATACATAATTTATAGTTCAAATTAAGAACTACCTTATGTTTTCTCAAAAAAAAAAAGAACTACCTTATGTTTTTTTTTTGTGATAAAGGAGTTAATTTAATAATAAAACGTCATACGGCATCTACATAAACAGTCGCGTCGAACAAACAAAATACAGAAACAATCACTGACTAATTCATTCTTCTTGAAGATAAAATCAGATGATTTGTTGAAGATGATATATACACATACTTCACCACTAGGGATGGCAAAATTTTCCGAACCGATGGATATCCGATCGAACCGACCCGAATGGTTTTTACCGAACCCGGTTTTTATGGTTTGGTTTCGGATTTGGTTTTTATTTTTAAAAACCGATTGAATTTGGTACGGGTTTGGTTTTTAGGCCAACCGAACCGATACCGACCCGAATATCCGAAACCCGATTCGAATCCGAACCAAACCGAAACCCGACCGAACCCGATATACAATATATATATACATATAATATATATATATATATATATATATATATATATATATGTATGTATGTATGTATGTATGTATGTATGTATGTATGTATGTATGTATGTATGTATATCATATTCATATAATAATAGTCATTATCACTAGATGAAAAGATATGTGTAAAAAAGAATAATTATATTGTTATCTTTTTTTTAAATAATTTTTCATCACTTATTCAAATATTGAATATAATACAAATTTATTTATAAATACTAAATACATATTCTTATAAGAAAATAAACATAATCTAGTATTAAATAATATTTGAACAAAAGAAAAATATCATCAAAAAATCTGTTCAACTAAATAAATAAAATAAAATCCATACAATCGTATATTAGAATATAATGTTTTATTTTCTTGTGTATAGCAATTAACTTACATTGAGGATATGTGTAATAAATTGAGGATATGTTAAATTTTGAAAAAGACTTGTTTATGAACCTATATTTTAGATATATTTTTTCAGAATTTTTTATATAGTTTTCGGTTTCGGTTAAAACCGAACCGAACCGAAAACCGGTGGTTCGGGTTTGGTTTTTGAACTTCAGGTTTCGATTCGGTTCGGTTCGGGTTCGGTTTTGAAAAATAGTATTCGGTTCGGTTTCGGTTTTCGTTAAAACCGAACCATACCGACCGATTGCCATCCCTATTCACCACTTTCGCTTCCGCCACAAACAGTTTGAGCTATCGACTGAGAATGCAATCCCCTGACAATTTGTATTACTAAATCAAGCACCATACTCACACAAACGGTGAGAAAATAATAAACTCACACAAAACGGTGAGACAACCAAAAAATCAAAATCAAACGTGACAACCTAGCAACCAAATGCGTAAATGAAATATTAGCTAAAACAAGGCAATCCTTAGATCTGGGGAACAAACCCAAAAAACAAGATAACTCGGACCACTTTCGAGGATAAAAGCACCGGGAAGAACGAGAAATCCGTAGCTCTGTGGAATTGAGATCTAATAAAAAGAAAGCCAAATCGGAAAAGGCTTTGAATCCTTAGATCCGAAAAAACAAGCTAATGTCAAAAAAGTTTTATTGAAAGAAGGAAAAAACACAAAAGAAAGTAAATAAAAGGTTTTGGGGCTTTCCACCGGTAGAGATCCGGTGGAAGCCCCTGCCGCCGCTAAGTAAGAGACCACGATAGAGGAGAGAAAATTAGGGTTTTCGTCCCTTTGCGTAAACCGTATTATTAAGAACCACCTTATGTTATTTAATAAAAATTAAAATATAAAGTAGAGTAAGAAATATAATAAATCAAAAATTTAAAGAATATTGAAATTACAGTATTCAAAATTATGCATAACACGGTTTATTCTGTACAACACATGCGAAGACGTGGCGAGAGAGTTCCTGGACGAGAGAGGCTACATTTTTTTGAAGTGGCTCATTCAGAGAATTTAAGTGTCGTTGAAATGTAACAGACTCATAACAAACAATCTGAATTATAGGAAGATGCCTCGTCCAGTTCTTTAGGTTTCGTCCGGGGGTTAACAAACGAGGCCTTAGTGTTTTTAAGAGTTACTAAAAGTCTACTGAAGCTCTATATTTTTCCATGCTCCTTATTTTTAGTCTTAAGAGTCTATTTAAGAGACTATTGGAGATGCTCTAATATATTTTTATATAAAAAGACATAAAACATGTATTTCACTATGATGTATTACTAAAATGTATAATTGTGCTATGACCAATTTTTGACATCTATATCTATTTTGAAATTACAAACAAAAAATGTCCAAAACTTTACATTACATCATAAGTAAGCTTATACATTTTTAATACAGATGATCTTTCTAGTCATGGTCATTGTTAGAGCCAAAGTTCTGCCGGATACCAAAGCCTGAGTATGACCTGAAACAGAGAAGAATGCGAGGGTTTGTCCCCCCGATTCACCTCCGGTGTGAGAATAAGTTAGTGGCTCTAAGAAGGGTTTAGAGAACTGCAAGCAAGTATGTAAGAATGTATAAAGTTGTGAATATCTTTTACCCTTGATTTACCTCCTTTATATAGGGGGGAGATGAACCTGAGCTGTGTAACGTTCCCTCCCGATGCGGGAGGGAGGTAATGGTGTGTTAATGAGGCGGGATCTCCGCCCTTCGACCGTTGCAGACTAGGAGCGTGGGTGGAGTTCAAATAATGGGCCGGACCTGCCTTGGGCCTTAGTGTATTGGGCCAAGAGGTTTATAACCCAACATGTCCCCAGGCTTCGGTCGGGTTGCAAATGCGGCCGGAGTCTAAGTTTGTTTCGACCGACCGATCGAATGAGGTGTCAGGCCGGGAGATCGACAGATGCTTCGGTATGATTTCAAACGTCTAATCTGGCCAACGCATGGTGACGCTTGAGTGTTTTTTGGCTGGATGACGTTACCTCGAGATGTGCGTTGAATCTGGGCCGTGCATTCCAAAGGGTGCCTTAAATGAGGCGCGCCTTTTCATAATTTGTTTATAAATACAAATCATTACACGATCTCTTTTCATATTTCCAACATCTCTTCATTTTCTTTGCAACTCCCCGCTCTCTCGAACTCTTACTCTCCCAGCAACCGGCGGCAGTCCCAGTTCCGGCGTATTTCCACCGCTTCTTTCCGTTCTTTCTCCAACAAGTAAGTTCCTTTTCCTTCCTCGTCGATTTCTTTTACTGTCTTTGTAGAATGCTGCTGAATATCATCGATTCTTTGTATTTGTATTTTGCGGTGAAAGTTTTTCGTCAGTTCGTAAATACTTGTTGGTCGCCGGTGGTCTTCTTTTGCTTTTCTGTCCATATTGTAACGCTATCTCGTTGGGTTGTCGTAGATTAGAGTTGTGGTTGGTATTTTCCGGCGGTTCCCAGTTTCTCAACTTAGGTCTTGCCGCCGTTTCCCCCTCCGTTTTGCTGCTTTTACTTGTATTTTATTTTCTGTCGAGTCTTGAATGTGTGTCGATTTGCTACTTGGGTTGGCTCTCTAGGTTTAGGTTTAGTTGAGTCACGTTGGCCCGACCCGATTCGGCCCTCTGTACTCGGGCTTCCCTCTTTTTCTTCTTTTTTCTTTCTTTCCGAGTACATGGCTCATATTTGCCTTCTCTCGTTTGCAGGCAAATGGATCGGTCGGACAACATAGTCGGGACTTCTTATTCGGCTGCGGATCACTTCAGTGATGCACTGAAGTTTCCTATGGCCAACTTTCCTTCCTTACTGACCGAAGCGGATCTAAAGTCGTTTCGGATAAAGTACCAGATACATCGGTCGTGGGACATTTACCCGGCCGTAGAAAGCGATTGCATCTACCAAACACCTGAGTCGGAAGAAGGACACAGGTGTGTCGGTATCTCCGAAAACGCCTTCAAGTGCGGCTTTCGGCTCCCGATGCTTCCCCTGCTGAAGAAACTTCTGAAGCAGACGGGGATCGCCTTAGGCCAATTGGACCCGAACGGATTTACATACATAAATGTATTCCAGCATCGGTGTCTGATGGCTGGCGTGTCTCCTCGGCCAGCTCTCTTCTGGAATCATCATGATTTCAAGAAAAACGCCAAGAGCAATGGCTTTTATACCATCGGCCGCAAGACCGGCCGACCGAATTGGTGCGAAACCAACTCGAGCAACAAGGGTACCCACGAACGGTGGTTCTACTTGGGGGGTCACTCGATCCACAAGTTCTCTGTGTGGAGGGAGGTAGACCCTTCTATCATCACCACTCCCCCTTTGGCCGGTAAGGACCTGGAGGACTTTGAGAAATTGAACAAAGTCCAGGAGCCGAACCGGATTCTGCTGTCGACCAGTCGGGAGAAAGAGTGGCTCTTTACTCTTTGGGGTAGTGACGGTAGTCTCTTATTTCTTCTTTGCTTTTCTTTCTGATAGTCAATTGCTGGGTTTATATCTGCTTTATTGTTTTAACCCTTTTGTCTTTTTTGTGCAGTGTCTTCCCGAACCGAAGCTCTCAAGAGGAAGACCGCGAAGGCAATGGCGGCCAGGAAGGAGGCCGAAGCGAAGGCTCGCGGCGAGTCGACGGCCGGGGCTATAGTTCAGGCCGATGCTTCCCGGGAGAAGACTCCCGAGGTCGGTCGTGCGGATGGACTAGTCGAGAAAGCCTCCGAGGTTGAGGAGGTTTCGGCTGTGGAAGCACCCAGGAAGAGGAATAGGCCGGACGGCTCTTCTGAAGTCCGGCCTTATGTCCCGGAGTGGTCGGTTCTGTCGACCGACTCAATTGCGATCCTTGCTCCCGACCGTATTAAGGATGTCGCGGGCGATCTCTGCCGATCGCAGGTCTTGCCAGCCGACCGAGGAACTTACGAGTCGGCGACTGCTTTGCAAGCTTGCGAACAGCTGATGTGTTTCCTTTCTTTGGTAAGTGCCACCGTTCTTCATCTATTTGTGTATATAGGTTCTGGATATGTTTTTTGACTTGTTTGAATTCTGTGCAGGCTTCTCCTTGGGCGGCGGCGGTGACCGACAAGGTCCAAGATATGCAAAAGCAGATGGCTGGGGTCAACGCCCTTACCATTCGGGCCAATCTTGCTGAGAGCACCCTCGCGGCCCTGAAGACGGAGTTGGACGCCGCCCACCAGGACCTGAAGGACCTTCGGGAGTCTGAAGGTCGTCTGAAGGGTCAGGTCGACACTCTGACCAGGAGGGTTCAGCGCCGCAACTTGGCGTTGAAAGCTGCCCGCAAGAAGGAGAAGAAGGCAAAAAAGCTCCTGGAGAAGACCGAGGATCGGTTTCTGGACATAGGCTACGATGAGGCCGTTCGCCGGGCCCACAAGGAAGGGTTGGATCACAAGCTTCTTCTTGACGAGGGAGCCTCGGATCCAGTCGGCCGTGAGGACCCGGACGACCCTATTGTAGTCTCGTCCGATCCTGATTCCGACTATTCGGAGTAGTTTAGTTTCGGTAGTTTGTTTGCCTTCGGGCTTTTATTTGTAAAAACGATCTGCCTTCGGGCTTGTACAAATATTTCGCCTTCAGGCTTTCAATTAATTTTGCCTTCGGGCTTGCTTTCTATACTTGGTTTATCTCTATACATGTCTTTTTCCGATGTATGTCTTTGATAAGGTATGTCTTCGACCGATCGGTCTCCATACTTGTTTTGTTGTCGCCACTTTTAGGCCGACCAATCAGCTTTTATGCGACTGTATGTCTTAAACCGACGGGTTTCGATACATGTTCGATATATATATTTTTTTTTTTTTTTTTTTTTTTTTTATATGTACGTCTTTGACCGTTCGGTCTCAATACAATTCTAGCGATTTTACGTTTGACCGATAAATCTCGATATTCGCTAATTGAATTTGGAAATGTGCGTCTTTAGCCTTAAAAATTAGCTTCAGCACAATGTCTCGATCCCCCAATATTTGGAGATTGTTATTATCTTTAAGTTATGTACTCGATCGGCCCCATTGTAGATAAAAACAATCGTGCAAATATTAAGTTAAATCAAGGCCAACTCCTTCGGTCCCGTAATTTTTTGATCAGGTTGCCCCGAGTTACGGGATCGGTCGGAGTGTTAAACAGGTTGAATTTACTCATAACTTTGAAGTAGGAGCTTTTATTCATTGTAAGGGAAGCAATTACATAATCATAAGGAAGTACTGAAAGTAAAAATGTTCGGTCGGGAAGCCTTACTGATAATATTTCCGGAGCTGGGAAGCATGCCAAGTGTTCTTAATGGGGCTTCCATCCGGAGTGGAAAGTTTGTACGTTCCCGGCCGAACTACCTCAACAACAGTGTATGGGCCTTCCCAGTTTGGCATAAGTTTTCCTTGCTTCATTGGCATGGAAGTAGCCAAGTCTCGGAGAACCATGTCCCCAACTCTAAAAGAACGCTTTCGGATACCCGAATCGTAATATTGAGATGCTTGCTGTTGGTATCGGACGTTCCTCTGATGGGCGGCTTCTCTTTCTTCTTCCAGGAGATCCAGGTTGCCTCGGAGGCCATAGTCATTAGTGTCGGGATTGAAGACCTGGGTTCGGTAAGATTCCAGGCCAACTTCCACTGGGACAAGTGAGTCGGTCCCATAAGCTAACCGAAACGGTGTTTCTCCTGTCGAAGAGCGAGGAGTGGTTCGGTATGCCCATAGGACCCAAGGGAGTTCTTCGGCCCACAGTCCCTTAGCCTCTCCAAGGCGCTTCTTGATTCCGTGAAAGATGATCTTGTTGGCTGCCTCGATCGCCCCATTTCCTTGGGGATGACCGACCGAGCTGAACCTTTGTTGAATGCCGAAGCTGGCCAAGAATTCTTTGAACTTCTTCCCAACAAACTGAGTGCCATTATCGGATACACACACCATCGGAATACCGAATCTCACAATTATTTGCTCCAGGAAGAATTTCTTGGCAGCCTGCTCGGTGATAGCTGAAAGTGGTCGGGCTTCGACCCACTTTGTCATGTAATCAATGGCCACTATGCAATATTTGGCTTGCCTGGTGCTGGTCGGTAGAATTCCGACTATGTCGATGGCCCACATGGAGAAAGGTATTGGGCTGAGGACCGAAGTCATTTCTTCCGGGGGTTGCTTTGGAACATTGCTGTGGATTTGACACTGTCGGCATTTCTTGGAATAGTTGGCTGCATCTTCTCTGAGGGTTGGCCAAAAGAATCCCTGCCGGAGTATCTTTAGGGCTAGGGATCGGCCGGCCAGGTGTTCGCCACAGATTCCTTCATGAACCGTCTCCAGGGCTAAAAGCTGTTCCTCTGGATTCAAGCATCGGAGCAGGGGCTGAGAGACTGATCGCCTAAAGAGTCGGCCCCCGATCAGTGTGTAGCTAGCTGCTCGGTACTTTATCTTTTGGGCTTCCTTTTTCTCTAAAGGCAAGAACCCCTTTTCTAAGTATGTTCTGATGGGGGTCATCCAATTTATGCCTTGATGAATCTCCAGGCAAGCTTTCTTGTCGACCGAAGGCATTTTTACCTCCGTCAAGTAGATGGACCCCGTCAAATTCTGTGTTTCGGCCGAGGCTAAACGAGAGAGAGCATCGGCGCGGCCATTGTCCTCCCGACCGATAGCGCTTAATTCAAATGTTTCGAAAAACTGAGTTTGTTCCCGTACTTTGGTGGCGTAAGCCTTCGTTCGGGGCTCTTTCTGCTCATACTCCCCAGAAAAGTGCTTGACGACCAGCATGGAGTCACTGAAGGCCCTCAAATGCCTTACTTCCAGATTCTTCGCTAGACCCATTCCTGCCAAGAGGGCTTCGTACTCGGCCTCATTGTTGGTTAAAGGGAAAGTGAATCGGATGGCCTGACAAATATCAAATCCATCGGGGCTAGAAAGGATCAATCCAGCCCCACATTTAGACCCGGCCACCGATCCATCTACAAACAACTTCCACTTTCCTGGAGTCCGGATGAGCTGTTCCTTCGGCTCCAAGTCCTTCGGCCCGGAAAAACTGCACTCTACCATGAAGTCAACCAAGGCTTGGGCTTTAATGGCTGTTCGGGGAACATACTCTAGGTCGTATTCCCCCAATTCTACAGACCAGGCGACGACTCTGCCCGAAGCCTCCGGTCGGCTAAGAATTTTCTTCAAAGGTTGGTCGGTGACCACTTGTATCGTTCGTCCCTGGAAATAGTGTCGCAATTTTCGGGAGGCCATGACCAGCCCATATGCGAACTTCTCGGCATTCGGGTATCGGGTTTCGGCATCCCTCAGCATATGAGACACATAGAAGACCGGATGTTGGTTCTTCTCGTGCTCCTTCACTAAGACCGCCCCAAGGGTTCGGTCACTTACTGCCAAGTACAGCTGGAGGGTCTCCTTCGGATCGGGCCTCAGCAACAGAGGGGCTTTAACCAAATATTCCTTTATTTCTTCGAAGGCCTTTATGCAGTTCGGCCCCCACTCAAAATTCTTGGCTCCCTTCAAAACTTCGAAGAAGGGGAGCGCTTTTTCTGCCGACCGAGAGATGAACCTTCGGAGGGCTGCCAGTCGCCCCGTTAGCTTCTGAATGTCCCGAATGGTCTTCGGGGCTTCCATTTCTACCACTGCCTTTATCTTCTCGGGATTCGCCTCGATCCCCCTTGCGCTGACCATGTACCCTAGGAACTTGCCACTACAAACCCCGAAGGTGCACTTGGCGGGGTTGATCTTCATGTTGTTCCGTCTTAGAGTCTCGAAGCATTCCTTGAGGTCATCGGCGTGATCCTGAAACAAGGACTTCACTATCATATCGTCTACGTAACACTCCATGTTTCGGCCTATTTGATCGGCGAAGACTTTGTTCACCATCCTTTGGAAAGTGGCCCCCGCATTTTTCAGACCGAAGGGCATCTTGATGTAAGCATAGGTTCCCTTCGGGGTAATGAATGCTGTCTTAGGAATATCCTCGGCATCCATGGCGATCTGATGATACCCTGAGAATGCATCCAAAAAGCTGAGTATTTGATAGCCAGAGGTGGCATCTATCAGCTGATCGATGTTCGGCAGAGGGTAGTGATCCTTCGGGCAATTCTTGTTGAGGTCGGTATAATCGACACACATTCTCCACTTGTTGTTTGACTTTTTGACCACCACCACATTTGCCAACCATTCTGGATACTCGATTTCTTCGATGAACTTGGCCTCCAGTAATTTCTCAACTTCGGCCTCAATCACCTTCTGCCTCTCCACAGCGAAGTTCCTCTTCTTTTGCTTAACGGGCACAGCCTGTGGATGAACATTCAGCCTGTGCCGAGCGATCGACTCATCCAACCCCGGCATATCCTCGGGCCCCCAGGCAAAAACATCATGGTAGCGACGGACCATATCAATCACTTTTTCCTTCAACCCTGATTCCATATCTTTACCGATCCGAACCATTTTTCCCGAGCATCCTGCATATAATTCCACCTCTTCGGTTTCAGTGCCTGGTTCGGCTATCGGGTTTGAGAGATCATTCCCAAACTTCTCCAACTCAATATGTAGGGCATGGCCACTGCCCCCAGGACCATCTTCGGTTCGGCGCCGTTTGTTTCCTTCGGCGCCACCTAGATCCTTATCTTTCTCCAAGTCTTCCAGCATAATGATCCTAGCTGCCTTCTGATCACCTCTCATCTCGCCCACCCCCTTTTCGGTCGGGAACTTCAACTTAAGGTGGGGAATAGAGGCAATGGCTTCGAAAGCAGTGAGAACAGGCCTTCCCAAGATGGCATTGAAGGGACTCTCGACTCGGACCACATAGAACTTGACCTGTTTTTCCACAGTATAAGGGGATTTACCGAGCAATAAGGGCAAGTGGATCGTACCTTCAATCGGGACCGGCTGGTTGCCGAAACCATAGAGGGGTGCCTCGTAGCAGGTATCGATCTGCTTGCCTTCCAGGTTCATCTTCTGGTAGGTGTTGTAGTAGAGGACGTTAACAGAACTTCCCCCGTCCACCAGAACCTTCCAGATCTTGTTCTGGCCGATCACAGGATTTATGACCAGCGGATCCTCGTGCGGCAGCATAACATCTTCATAATCTTCTTGTGAAAACATTATAGGATACGACTGTTTGGTGGAGTTGATGCTATAGAGATTGTAGACTTGCCGGGCGTACTTCTTCTTAGCTGTTTTGCTACTTCGGTCCAGAATTGTTCCCCCGAAAATCGTTCGGACCTCACCTCTATACCTCTCACCTTCTTCGGGCGCCTTTCCTTTATCTTCTCTGGGACCCAACCGATCCCTCAGATCCTTGACATACTGGTTTAAATCGCCAGCCTTGACCATCCTTTCTATTAACTTCTTCAAGTGGTAGCATTCATCGGTATTATGCCCGTTGTCCCGATGATAGTCGCAATACTTATCAGAGTTCTTCTTGTAATCTGGGATCTTCATCTTCGGCGGTCGAACGAATCCTGGCTTCCCTTTAATTTCGTTAAGAATCTTGGAGACAGATGTATTCAGAGGAGTGAACACAGTGCTGTCTCTATCTCTCCTTCGTTCGGCCCCCCTATCCAGCTTTTCATCCCTTTCATCTCTCCTGCTTCGGCGGCCGTCATTTCTCTTTCCCCTGCCGTCCGAACGGGAACTGTACCGATCATCTTTCCGGTCGCCCTTGTGTCCCCCGATGGATTCCATCTTCCTTCTGATGCTTTCTCCCCGCAAATAGATGTCATTCAGCGATTTGGGGGGTATATCGTACAAAGATGATCGGAGCTTCTTACCCTTAACCGGATCCAGACCAGCCGTCAGGAACCCCGCAGCCTTCACCTTATCCAGATTAGTGACCATCCCAGCTTCTTCCTTGAACCTGGCCAAGTAATCGCCCAACTCCTCATTGGGCCTCTGCCGGCAATGAATAAGGGCTTCTGTATCCTTTTCTCTTCGGCACAAATGAGAGTAGTGCCTCAAAAACTTGCGTTTCAATTGATCATAAGAACTGACCGACCTTGGTCGCAGGGATCGGTACCACATCGTAGCGGATCCCTTCAGGTAGGTCTTGAACATCTTGCATAGCATGATATCACAATGCCCCATTCCAGTCATCAGGGACTCGTATTTGTCGCAGTGATCGATCGGGTCGCCCTTCCCGTTAAATTCATTCATCTTCGGGAACTGTCTACCCGGGGGCGGCCGATATTGCTCGATCTCCTCGACTATCACTGGCTCATGGGTCAACGTCTTGTCCCCAAACATGGCCTTCTCCATTCGGCGAAGTCGGTCCCTAACGTGGGGACCTTCCTCTCCTTCGGTATCCGAAGGTGTGGCATGCCTGTGACGAGGCCCTCGGGAATGCGACTCGGAGTCCGAAGACCCGTCTTGGTCTTCCCGATTCCTCTTCTTATTTCCTTCGCCTTCCGGCAATCGATCTCCTTCGGCCTCCAAGGCCTCTCGGAGGGCTCTCTCTTGGAGCTCAATCTCTTCCCTTTGTAGCTGGAGGGCCTTCAGCCGGAGTTCGTCGGCTTCCCTCTTCTTGGCTAGTCGGGCAGCTTCTTGCTCTTTGGTCTTGGAAGATTGGGCTTTAGCAGCCTGCTCTTCTCGCCATTTCAACAGCATCTGCTGTTGTTCTTCGGGGGTGGGCAACAGCCCTTCGGGACTATTGCCAAAGTCGAAACCTGGGTTTGGGTTGGAGGTATTTCCAGTGGTTTGTTCGGTTGTGTTTGTCATGGTGTTGATTTATGAGAAATTCTACTTGCAGTTCCCACAGACGGCGCCAATGTTAGAGCCAAAGTTCTGCCGGATACCAAAGCCTGAGTATGACCTGAAACAGAGAAGAATGCGAGGGTTTGTCCCCCCGATTCACCTCCGGTGTGAGAATAAGTTAGTGGCTCTAAGAAGGGTTTAGAGAACTGCAAGCAAGTATGTAAGAATGTATAAAGTTGTGAATATCTTTTACCCTTGATTTACCTCCTTTATATAGGGGGGAGATGAACCTGAGCTGTGTAACGTTCCCTCCCGATGCGGGAGGGAGGTAATGGTGTGTTAATGAGGCGGGATCTCCGCCCTTCGACCGTTGCAGACTAGGAGCGTGGGTGGAGTTCAAATAATGGGCCGGACCTGCCTTGGGCCTTAGTGTATTGGGCCAAGAGGTTTATAACCCAACAGTCATGTACTCAGGTAGCACTACCACAAATAGCAGTATCACAGTTGTGAACAACGATATCAAATTATCAAAGATGCTATGTAATAATTCATGAATTTAAAATATAAATATTGCATCAAAAGATTTAAAATCAGGTTCATAAATGCTATGTAATCATTCATGAATTTATTTAAGAAGGTGAGAGATAAGTCATGAAAGTTAACAATCCCCCTATATGCATGAAGCCAATTCCTTAAAACAAGCTTCAAGAAGTATCTGTTGCAGCATCTATCTCCAGTAAAAGGCTTGTGAGCTGTAGTTGTCTGCAGTTGTCAATTTAATCACTTTAGCTTGTACCGGAAAAAGAATTAAAATTTAGAGAGTTGATACAAACACAAGTTTTAAACTAAGATTTGCTTTCTGAGATTAACTTGTTCTTCAAAAAAAAAAAAATAACTTGTTGAAATAAGCACTTACAAGAGTGTATTACTTGACAAGTATTCGTCTTCCTGGAGACCCCTCAGCGCCAAGCAATTGACAGTATATGCTACAGCTTCAATGTTATCCAACTTGAGACCTTCGACCAGGATAATCTCCTGACAGAATTTCAAAATAATTAAGTGATGTCGAGACAAATTATAACATTTGATGGATTGATTTGCTTACTTGCCTTCAAGAAAAACATTGTGAGAAGAAATCAGATCATCATAGGCAGCAGCAGATAAATAATCGACTCCTGCAATATGAAGAACAAGTAAATCAAGCACCTTACCTCCATCACTCTTACACAAGGAAAAGCACAACATGAAAATAGGAGTTTTGATGAATGATTTGATCTTACACACAAGTTTGATGTCGGTATTATCCGCTAGCAATTGTGCACCGTCTTTACTGAAGCCTACATAGCTTGTGTCGAACTCTTTTTCCCACATCAAGCGCCTATTAAGAAAAAGGAAAATCTGAACAGAGCGGAAGTTACAATTGACAAGTTCAGTGTAGACTAGACATTAGCAGGCTTTGTATCATCACAAATTACATTTAGCTCTCTTCCAGAAACCCCAAATTATAATATCAGAGGCATTAGCCGCAAATAGGAACAAATACAGACTCGAGCAACAATATTATGGACATTGTTAGGTCCTTTTTCATTACAAAAAGAGTATAGGAAGCACATATTTTTACGATTATCATTTGAACCTTTATCCTTGATTCAATGTTCTTCTTTTACATATTTTATTGGGAGCTACATATATAAAGATTAAGCATATTTATAATGTTTTTGTCTTCAACTAATCAAATGTGCTAACAGTCAGCCAGAGCCCCAGAGTGGAAGGAGATTGCTATGCAGAGCCAACTCACAACAAAGAAATATGATCATGCCCACATAATTGCAACCATATACGGTCTAATATATAGTCGATAGAATACAATCGAATTTAAGATTAAGTGCGGAAAAGTTGAAAGCATGGTCAATTTCATAATTTCGATCAAATTTCATCAATTATTCGGATGGCCAAGTCAGAATTTCAATATTTTGGATAGAAATTTTTGTACCTAGTAAAATCGACTATATTTGGTCGAAATTAAGCGGTCAAAAAAGGCAGTCAGAAACATATTTTTCGACCGGAACTTTAAATTCAACTAGGTTATATTTGATCATCTCCACGCGGTCGAAAATGATCATAATTTGGTGATCGAAAATAGCCGCTTTTTTGTGATTATTACAATTACGGTCCATAGTTTAAACTAGCTATGATGAAACTGATACACATACACATATTAACTTCAAGAGTTCGCTTGATTTTGTATTCATAAAAACTATTAGTCAGCAATAGACTAAATTTATTTTAACATGTCGTATGTATTTTTATTATTAAATTAATTCTTTTTTCACAAAAATACTCAAATGATTGTCTGAGTTTTGATCATCAACTTTTATAGTCAAAAAAAATATAAAAATGAGAGAAATAATATGAGCCTCTAGTCAAATAACACTCAAAGATTGTTTGAGTTTTGATTATCAATTTTTATAATCAAAAGTTCCAAAACATTTCGCCTGTACGTGTTTGATAGTCCAAACTATATCGCCAACGACCACAGTTAAGTTGTGTTTCCTGCTGTGTATATTCTCTGTGACTCCACGGTTAAGTTGTCTTAGGAGGCATAATGTTACCGAAGATCATGGTAGATCATGGTTTTGCAATGCATCGAGAGGAGTTGAGGATCATTTGTTAGACAAGAATAATATTTTTTGAACAACTAAAATATTAGATGGATGATAAATATAAACAGTAAATAAGTGGTGATTTTTGATAAAAATTTCAATATATGATAAAATTTATTTATTATTTTTTTGACTAATATGGCTTATAGCCTTACAAATGAGTACGAGGATAAGCCTTTGCCACTAGACTATCCAATCGTGCTCATGAAATTTATTATTTTAAAAACATAGAATTCTTATATATTCTGTTATCACTGTGTAGATATATTAATTTAATTATTTGATAAAAATTTGTTATTATTTCTACACATGATCAATTTGAATATTCATTTATTTATTAATATAGAAAATACATGTTAACAATCCAAATATTTTATGATCGAACCTTATAAAATTTATAATTTAAATTAAGACCTATTCTTTTAATTTTTATATGACAAAACCCTTAACAAACAATCTTAATAACATATATATATATATATATATATATATATATATATATATATATATATATATATATATATATATATATATATATATAT
Source organism: Daucus carota subsp. sativus (assembly GCF_001625215.2). Lineage (NCBI taxonomy): Eukaryota > Viridiplantae > Streptophyta > Magnoliopsida > Apiales > Apiaceae > Daucus > Daucus carota. Next base: position 1,811,907 of record NC_030389.2, read on the forward strand.
GTTTTGTCCAGCTCTTTAAGTTTCATCCATGGATTAACAGATGAGCCTCTAGTGCAACTTGCATATTCTAAGCATTTGCGCCACCGCCGCGGACCGAGTCCGATGTTACTTATCGCTGTATCAAGACGACCTCACTGATATAACCTTTGAAGGACTGCAACATCTTGCTCTACTTTTAGAGATGACAAACACTCAGTACACCGGAAAAGTGAAAGCGCAAAAAAAGGAACGGAAGTCGCTGGAGCCTTCATATCGAATGTCCTACAAGGCATCCAAGTTCTATCACCTAGGAAAAGCATAAAATCATCTTATGTAAACAACTTTGTATATGTTCAGCAAGGGTCAGGACACCTTACTAGATAAGGTTTTACATAAAGAACAATTTAGACTTTCCTACAAGGCCTGACAAACCTACTTTCAACAGAACTCGCGACAACATGAATACAAATTTCAATACAAATTGCTCTAGAAATTAAATAATTGCACTGGATTAGTTAAATAGTTAGCAGAAATGATTAGAAAAATACATATATAATAGAGCAAATAATTGGCTACAGTGATTCCTAAACCTCCCTCTCTATACCCCAATGGAGAAGATGACTGCTAGGCTCTGAATAAAGAATAATTTTCTTCAATTTCACAAATGTTAAATACATATATACGAAAATAGTTGTTAACATCGAAGCTAATAGAAACGATCAACAACATAGAAACATTTCCTGACTTTTAGCAACATTTCCTGAGAGAAACATAGAAACGATCTCCAACTAGTAGGATTAATTCACACCATTATCAAAGCTGATAAGGCACAACAACTTTAGACAATATAAGATATTAACAAAACCACCTCAACAAGCTCATAGTATTTGGCCGGATCCCTGGGATCCTCAATAATAGGGGTCTAACATAAGTACCCTTAGTTGCCAAGTCAGACAATTAAGTATGTACCTGGAGTACAAAACCATCCAGGAAGTCCCAACAAAACAAGAAACATGAGAAGTTGTGGTTGAAAAAATTTATCATCAGCAGTAATTCAAAGATAAAAAGCCAAGCACCAGATGTAATCAATTTATTTTTGACTCCTCCAATAATGACCACTATCAGCTGCTAAGTCACATTAAGAGAATAATTCCAGAGCCTCTACTCAACTTCAGTTCTGTCTTCTTCCTCCGTTGCACATATTGACCTCTGGACTCTTTTAAGAATATGTTTATACATATATTCGCTGAAGAGTATATCTAAAATAAAGTTATCTCAATATATGCATGGCTTCTTTTATTATTTTCAGATGCTGATTTCTTCTTTTTGTATATGAGAGGCATCGAGATACTATGTTTTAATTCTGAATGACAACTTCAACATAGACTGTACTTAATACAAATTGAAGACATTGTCTTACTGTCTCAAATCTATTGTCTATTACAGTAGCTCTTAACAAATTGATGGAACCCCTTACATTGCTAATTAGAATAATTCTTTGCTCAGCAAAACATATGACTATAGCAGAAAACTAAAGGAAGTTAAAATATGACAATACATAACAATGAACCATAAAATTCAGTACTTATTGCAAAAACCATTTGCAGAAAGCAAGAACGGAGGGGTCTTGTTCTTCTTTAGATAATAGGTCTAGTACCATGGATGTGGTAGATGCATCTTCTGAGAATTTACGAGCTCGCATGTTCTCTATCAATACAACTGCTTCTTCATATCTTTTATTCAAAAGACTTGCACGGATGATCGTGTTGTAAGTCACATCGTTAGGCAAACAATCACTAGTTTCCATCTCAGAAAGTAATAGCTTTGCTTCCTCAAGTAACCCTTCTTGACAAAGTCCTCTGATCATTGTGTTGTGTGTTATGACGTCAGGTTGCAAACCTCTCGAAGCAAACTTATCAAAAATATTTCTGGCCTCGTCAAGTTTTCTGTTCTTGCAGAGACCATCGATGAGGATAGTATAGCTATAACAGTTTGGCACTATCCCATTACTCCTCATGGTATTCAGCACCTCTAATGCCCTGTCAGTGTTGCCTCTTAGACAAAATCCATCCATAAGCGTATTGTAGGTGACTACATCAGGAGGCACACCTTTCTGGATCATAATTGCAATCACATCTTCTGCATCTGTTGTCCTCCCTTCTTTGCAGTGTGCATCGACCAGTATATTATAGGTGTGCAGATCAGGAGAGATCTTCCTAACACCCATCTCACTTAACAACGGCCCAATGTCCTCCCACCGGCTGGAGCTGCACAGACCTTGAAGTAATCTGTTATATGTTATAACATTTGGTGGAATGCCTTTCTGGGTCATTACAGACACAAGATCAAATGCATGATCGACTCGTCTTTCTTTGCACAGAGAATCGATAATCGAGTTATAAGTTATAATATCGGGTCTGCAACCTAACTTCTCCATCTTTCTTAAAAACTTGAGAGCCATGGAGGTATTTGAAGTTTTGCAGAGACCATCAATGATGGTGTTATACGTAACTACACTGGGCTGAATTTCTTGATATGTGATAAGCTTGTTAAACAAATCCCCAGCCTCCAAAGGCCTGTCTTGAGATAGAAGGCCCTTGATGAGAGTGTTGTAGGTAAAGGCATCGGGCACCCAACCACTCTTGATGATTCCAGCAAGCAATGAAAAGGCATAATCAAGGGTATCCAAGTGACAACAGGAATGAATGGCAGTATTAAAAGTAACAATATCAGCAGGAATGCTTAAAACACGCAATTCTCTAAACATGGAGATAGCTACAGAGTATTCTTTCATGCGAACAAGAGCGGTTAAGAGTTGGTTGAAATCCACAACAGAAAGCCCAGATTTCAGACGGAGCATTTGATCGAACGCAAGAAGAGCATCGTCGAGTTTATCGAAACCAACCCTAGATTTGTGATAGAGTAATTGTTTAAGTTCGGGATGAGTGGTAGATGGAGAAGGAATAAAGGGGGCTTTTGGTTGTGAATCAGGGTTAGGCTTAGTAGAGAAAAGAAGAAAAGCATCGTCGAGTTTATCAAAACCAAGCTTAAATTTATGATAGAGTAATTGTTTTAGTTCGGGATGAGTGGTGGATGGAGAAGGAATAAAGGGGGGTTTGGGTTGTGAATTAGGGTTAGGCTTAGTAGAGAAAAGAAGAAAATGAGAATGAAAAAGAGAAATTGGGGTGCTTACAATTGGAGGCATCAAAGTGAATGAAGTGAGAGCATGAAAATGAGCAGTGGCTAGTGTCTGAGCTCCTCTCTTCACTGACAACATCGTTCAAGCCTCTTTGAGCTGCGATTTGCAGAAATGGGATGCCTAGAAAGTAAAAACTGAGTAGCTGGGAAATTTTTTCTTGTGAAACTGAGTAGTTTGGAATTCTGTGTGAAATTGACTGAGACGCGTTTACGTGAGTTTAAAATAAGTGTTTATTGCTTAAAGAAAAATAAGTAAAGTAAAATTTAGAAGTTTGTTAAGACTTATAATTGATTAAATTGTTTGGGAAAAAAGTATAAGTCATGAAAGGGTTAATTATCAAATGGATCACTTATTTCAGCCCAATGTATCATCCGCATCACTTCGAAATTTTTTGATCTAATATAAACCACTTAATAGACTAACGGTTGCATTCCGTTAAATCAAATTAAAAAACCTAACGATAGCAACTGAGGTGAAAAAATAACAGCTACTTTTGCTGACTGTGTGTTACACATAACTTCATTTTCCAGTAAATATAAGTGTGTGTATCCGGAGTTTTGGACTTGTACTGGAATTAAAAGCTTAATACTACTTTCTAGTGTTATTAATATAAAATCTTTTGTCATATTTTTTTATTTGATTTATTTACTTTCTAGTTTTATTAATAGAAATTCTCTTTTTTGTATTAGATTTATTTACTTTCTAATTTTACTGGAATTGAAAAAAATCAAAAGCTGCAAAATTTAAATAAAATTTAAAGACAAGCATAAATACTTAAGTTTCAAAAGAACAAGCACACGAGTAATGTTAAACATCATGGTTAACTTGAACTTAACGAAAAAAATTAAATTTAACGTCTATTTTGATTTGATTTAATGGCATGCCACCGTCAGTCTAATGAGTGGTTTATGTGAGACCAAAAATTTTACAGTCATGCGGATGATACATCAGACTGGAATAAGTGATCCAGTTGATAATTAACCCAATCATGAAATAAGCTAGGAATTCTAACTTTTTATAAGTGCTTCTCGACTTTTTACACAAACGGTATGAATAAGTGTTTTTAACTTGAAACTCCAGAAGCGGGGCTGTTAAGCCCCGCCCAAACACCCACTTAAACTCCGGAATGAAATAGACTTGCAAAAATTAATTTGACATAATACTTTTAAAAATATAAATAATAGCGACAATTTATAAATTATAAAAACAACAAATATAAATATATAAATGAAAATTTTGGATTTAAACTTCGTCAAAATTTTCAATTTACAGAAAAAGTACCGAATTCGTAAAAGATGTGAATACTAATTTTTGTGTCAAATATTTTTCTCACTGAGCTGCGATTTGCAGAAATGTGATTTCTCTCTGTCTTTGTGAAACTGAATACTAATTCTTTAAATACCATCCTTAAGCCTTATTACTAAAACCAACTCAAGAAGCTCTTCACCGATCTTATTTGATCTTTAAGTATTCACCAAACCCTAACGTAAACAAGCATGGGCTTTGCAAGCTTCACTGATGAGTACACTTCCCCTATTGCTCCATCAAGGCTCTTCAAGGCCTCCATCGTCGACTCTCACAATTTGATTCCAAAGCTCTTGCCCCAGGGTATCAAGAGCATTGAACATATTCAAGGTGATGGAGGAGCCGGAAGCATCAAGCAAATCAACTTCATTGATGGTTCGCTCTTTTTTCTCGTGTTTGTTTTTACCACTTGCTTCTAAAATACTCATGATCATACATAAACACACATATTGACTCCAGTTATAAAATTCTACTGGTTATACTGATTGGATAACATCAATATTACTCATGTAGGTCGCACTTTTAATAGTGTGAAGTACCACATTGACGAGCTTAGTGAAGACAAGTACAAGTACAACTATACACTGTTGGAAGGCGATGCCTTGGTGGAAAATCTTGAAAAAATAACTTACGAGGTTAAGTTTGAGTCGTCTCCTAGTGGCGGTACCATCTCTAAGGTAACAAGCAAGTATTATACTAAAGGAGAATTCATGCTTAAGGAAGACGATATCAAGGCGGGCAAGGAAAAGGTTCTATCCATGTACAAAGTTGTCGAAGCCTATCTCATCCAAAACCCTGATGCCTATGTCTAGAGGACACCTTATTCGGTTGGCGAGGTGCTTCCCAACAACGTATACTCTAATGGTCCAATTCAGTGGGAATTCCGTTAGGAATCTCTTTTACCAACGGATTTTCTTCAATTGTCAACAAAATATTTCGTTAAGAACAATGAAATTTCTTGTAGTGTGTATTCTCAATAATTGTTAAAGTTCTCTCCAACAGGTCTGTCTTGTTGTTTTCAGTTTGATTTGTACTTGTTTGTTCGGGAATAAGGAGAGTTTGGTTTCTTAAAAAACAATGACAACAAACATAATTCAGAAATTTTGGCAAGTATTGTTGAAAATAAATTGTTCGCTTAGCAGAAAAATACAAATCTTAAAGATTAAATGCTTAAAACACAGATAGGCGCGACATGTCCCCTCATTCACATCAGAAAACAGGTGTTATGTCTTTGAGCGATAAAATATCACGGAAAGATTGCTGCAAAAAAGAACAATCTGCTCACATGCAGTCTGAATAGGCGCAATATGTTACCGAAGATCATGATTTTGTAGTGCATCGAGAGGAGTTTAGGATCATTTGTTAAACCTGAATAATATTTTTTGAACAATTAAAATATTTAGATGAATAAATATAAACACTAAAGAAGTGGTGATTTTTTTTTTTTATCAAACTGTGATTTGTTTTTTATCTGGGACGACTGAAGTATAATTTTACCACTAAGCTATTTTTGTTAAAAATTTCAATATTTGTTGAATGATGAAATTTATTATTTTAAAAACTATGTTATTACTGCATGTAGATAGATTAATTTAATTATTTGATGAAAATTTGTTATTATTTCTACACATGAATCTGAATAATTCATTTAAGTAATATAGAAAATACATGTTAACAATCCAAAATATTTTATGACAGAACTTTATAAAAATTTATAATTTAAACTAAGACCCATCCTATGCTAATTTTTATACAGTATCTTAAAAATTAAAACAAGAGATCAAATAAACTCAAAAAGGTAAAAAAGGTTAAGAACATTATAGTTCCAATTATATTAAAAATTATGTATGATACAAGTGAACCACTGAGGTTCACTTGTGTGAGATGAGTTTTCCAATAGTTTTGGTGGTGTCCAGCTATAACAATTCCCATAACAAACAATCTTAATGACATATATATGTTTTTTCCAGATCTTTAAGTTTCATCCATGGATTAACAGATGAGCCTCTAGTGCAACATCTTGCTTTACTTTTAGAGATGACAAACACTCAATAGACCGGAAAAGTGAAAGCGCGAAAAAAGGAACGGAAGTCGCTGGAGCCTTCATATCAAATGTTCCTCCAGAAGGCATCCAAGTTCTATCACCTAGGAAAAGCATAAAAATCATCTTATGTAAACAACTTTGTATATGTTCAGCAAGGGTCAGGACACCTTACTAGATAAGGTTTTACATAAAAGAACAATTTAAACTTTCCTACAAGGCCTGACAAACCTACTTTCAACAGAACTCGCGACAACATGAATACAATTAGCTCACTAATGCTTAGTCTGTCACACCTCGCCAGGTATTACTCTCACAACTGGTCGACCTAACTAATCATACATCAACGAGTATGTAGCTTATATTTGTTTTCCTCCTCTTGATGACACAGAACACATAATTTCAATACAAATTGCTCTAGAAATTAAATAATTGCTCTGGATTAGTTAAATTTAGCAGAAAAGATTAGCAAAATACATATATAAAAGAGCAAATAATTGGCTACAGTGATTCCTAAACCTCCCTCTCTGTTCCCCAATGGAGAAGATGACTCCTAGGCTCTGAATATAGAATAATTTCTTCAATTTCACAAATGTTAAAAACATATATACGAAATAGTAGTTAACATCTTTGGAGTCATGGGGGCAACCTGGATAGTAAAACCTGTTCCTCTTGGTATCCACATCCATATCAAACCTGTTCCGTCTCCAGATTGACCTCCTCCTCATATCGCTGCAGTCTTTCTCCTAGTAGTACCAGAAATTTAACACCAACCGCCACCTCAGACACAACATGCAAACCTGACTTTTAGCAGCATTTCCTGAGAGGAACATAAAAACAATCTCCAACTAGTAGGATGCATTCACACCATTATCAAAGCTGATAAGGCACAACAACTTTAGACAACACAAGATATTAACAAAACCACCTCAACAAGCTCATAGATATTACATAGGCTTCTTTTATTATTTTCAGATGCTGATTTCTCATTTTTGTATATGAGATAATGAGAGGCATCGAGATACTAAGTTTCAGTTCTGAATGACAACTTCGACATATACTGTACTCAATACAAATTGAAGACATAGTCTTACTGTCTCAAATCTATTGTCTATTAGCTCTTAACAATTATTTGATCCGCAAAACATATTACTATAGCAGAAAACTAAAGGAAGTTAAATATGACAATACATAACAATGAACCATAAAATTCAGTACCTATTGCAAAAACCATTTGCAGAAAGCAAGAACGGAGGGGTCTTGTTCTTCTTCAGATAATAGGTCTAGTACCATGGATGTGGTAGATGCATCTTCTGAGAATTTACGAGCTCGCATGTTCTCTATCAATACAACTGCTTCTTCATATCTTTTATTCAAAAGACTTGCACGGATGATCGTGTTGTAAGTCACATCGTTAGGCAAACAACCACTAGTTTCCATCTCAGAAAGTAATATCTTTGCTTCCTCAAATAACCCTTCTTGACAAAATCCTTGAATCATCGTAGTGTATGTCTTCACATTGGGTTGCAAACCTCTTGAAGCAAGCTTATCAAAAATATTTCTGGCCTCGTCAAGTTTTCTGTTCTTGCAGAGACCATCGATGAGGATAGTATAGCTATAACAATTTGGCGCTATTCCATTACTCATCATGGTATTCAGCACCTCTAATGCCCTGTCAGTGTTGCCTCTTAAACAAAATCCATCCATAAGCGCACTGTAGGTGATTACATCAGGAGGCACACCTTTCTGGATCATAATTGCAATCACATCTTCTGCATCTATTGTCCTCCCTTCTTTGCAGTGTGCATCGACCAGTATATTATAGGTGTGCAGATCAGGAGAGATCTTCCTAACACCCATCTCACTTAACAACGGCCCAATGTCCTCCCATCGGCTGGAGCTGCAAAGACCTTGAAGTAATCTATTATAGGTTATAACATCTGGTAATATGCCTTTGTGGGTCATTTCAGACACAAGATCCAATGCATGATCGACTCGTCTTTCTTTGCACAGAGAATCGATAATCGAGTTATAAGTTATAATATCGGGTCTGCAACCTAACTTCTCCATCTTTCTTAAAAACTTGAGAGCCATGGAGGTATTTGAAGTTTTGCAGAGACCATCAAAGATGGTGTTATACGTAACTACACTGGGCTGAATTTCTTGATATGTGATAAGCTTGTTAAACAAATCCCCAGCCTCCAAAGGCCTGTCTTGAGATAGAAGGCCCTTGATGAGAGTGGTGTAGGTAAATACATCAGGCACCCAACCACTCTTGATGATTCCAGCAAGCAATGAAAAGGCATAATCAAGTGGATTCAAGTGACAGCAGGAATGGATGGCAGTATTAAAGGTAACAATATTAACAGGAATGCTTAAAACACGCAATTCTCTAAACATGGATATGGCAACAGAGTACTCTTCCATCCGAACGAGGGCGGTTAATAGTTGTGTGAAATCCACAACAGAAAGCCTAGATTTCAGACCAAGCATTTGATCAAACACAAGAAGAGCATCGTCGAGTTTATTGAAACCAACCTTGGATTTACGATAGAGTAATTGTTTTAGCTCCGGATAAGTGGTTGATGGAGAAGGAATAAAGGGGGCTTTTGGTTGTGAATCAGGGTTAGGCTTAGTAGAGAAAAGAAGAAGAGCATCGTCGAGTTTATCAAAACCAAGCTTAAATTTATGATAGAGTAATTGTTTTAGTTCGGGATGAGTGGTGGATGGAGAAGGAATAAAGGGGGCTTTGGGTTGTGAATTAGGGTTAGGCTTGGTAGAGAAAAGAAGAAAATGAGAATGGAGTAAAAGAGAAGGGGTGCTTACAATTGGAGGCATCAAAGTGAATGAAGTGAGAGCATGAAAATGAGCAGTGGCCAGTGTTTGAGCTCCTCTCTTCACCAACAACATCGCTTGCGATTTGCAGAAACTGAGTAGCTGGGACTTGTCTGTGTGTGTGTGAAGTTGAGCCCGGTCCTTGAGAAAGAAAGAGAAACTGAGAGTAGTTAGGAATTCTATTTGCGTGAAATTGACTTAATTCCGGAAACATGATTGCTAAATGCAGTGAATTTTTACTTCGCGCAGTAATCACAGATTACTGTTCTGTCCCTCGTTTATTGTCTTTGTCATGTGTGTATGCTTAATCTTTTGTGCGCTAGTCAACTCTGCCTTCAATGCAGTTTACCCTCTTTTTATGCAATCTTCTACGTTATCAGAATTCAGACATTCATTTAAATTTAACAAAATAATTCATATAAAAAATATTAAATTTTATTACTAAGTAAAAGGAGAATAAAGAAATTTTACTCAACTGGAACCAATAAATTTTACTCGGTAGCAAAAAGGTAGCAAAAAGAAAAATAAAAAGGAGAATAAAGAAATTTAATAATGTGTTAACGATTTTCATAATTTTGATTAAAAAAATCCAAAATTTTAATTAAAAAATAACCAAACATTACGGTGAATATATTTTAAATTATACTTATATTCGATTATTATAACACTAAAATATATCTGATGTCACATAGAATACTATATGAATATAAATTTAATTAACACGTACATTAAAAAATTTTAAAATGTACATCATATTTATATTTAATAAGACTCATTTGTTAAACCTGAATCATATTATCTAAACAATTAGAATCTCGGATGAATAATATTCTGAATAATTAAATTGTGATTTATTTTTTAAATTTAAAATCGATTATATGCTAAATTTTTGTAAGAATATAATTCAAAATTATTGAATTTTTAATAATAGAATATTTTAATTGTTCAACAAGAATTTATAATACAAAATAATATTATGAAATACTTTTATACATCTATAGAAGATTAATGATATAAATTATATTATATTAATGATATAAATTATATTATATTATATTATTAAATATTTGTTAATAAATTTAAATTTAAATTTAACATTAAATAATTTTAAAAGAATTAAAATTAACAGACATAATCAAAAAATGCATATACCTAGTTTGTATGTATCAATATGGCTCCGCAAACCATTCAGCCAAGATTCACACATTTTTTTTTTTTGAAATAATGATTCACACATTTTTGTTTATGTGTTCAAATTTTAAAAAGTTTAAACGAACAATATGAACGCTAAATAAGAAACTTCCCCTTTCATAAAATTTGAAAGTACATGTCTGGTTAAAGGCCGTATTAAATTCATCATTAACAGACACTTAAAACTATGTCATTGTACTTGATGACATTTAAAACACTCCGAAGGATAAGAAAGTAATTTCTGATTACTGCACAAAGTAAAATTTTACTGCATTTAGCAACACCCTTCGGAAATTAGTAGACTTGCAGTAATTTTTTTATTTTTTGATACATATGTTAATTGGTATTATGGTGACTAAATTCGTTAAAATAATTTTTTGATGAAGTTAATTATATACACTCGAAATTAGATAAGTTTATAAAATAAATAAAAATATATTATGGGAGGAGTTATTCTTTATAATGGTTCAAGATTGAAATGTTTACCCATATTAGTTTAAATAATATATTCATATTATAATAAATTTTATAATAATTGACTGAATTAGCTCAGATATTGACCAAATGATGAACCAAAAATTTTAGAATTTTCAATTTTAATAATTCATATCTATGCGTTTCATATTTTATTTTTATAGATAAATATAGTAATAATTTAATAATTTTTGTATCATTATTAAATAATTTTACAATTCTTTTTGCAGACGTTGCTTAAAAAAATGGCAGAAAATAAGCGGGTGTTTGGATACCTTACTTCTGGGCTTCTTCTACACTGCCTGATTAATAGAGATTGTTGGCGCATCAATAGAAGTGCCTATACTGATGCTTAAAAGCTCAAAAAAAAAGAGTGAGGAAATCTAGCTTTTTTTCTAGATTACAGCTTCTTCTAATAAAAATACTTAACTTATAAATCATGGTATCTAAACACTCCTAATAATTTATAAGTTTAAATTAACTTCTCACTTATAATACACTTTTTTATTTTAAGCAATAAGTTACTTATTTTAAGTTCAACCATACGACCTCTAAGCAACCACAACTTATAACTTTATTCTTGTATAATTGGTAAGATATGAGATATTGACTTGTTGATTCTTAATTAATCTATTTTTTTTTTAATCAGAATCTACATACGCATAGATAAGTTGTATCATAAAAACAATAGCCGCATCATGGATTACTTTCATCCAATAAAGTTTATCATCTAACCGAAAGATACGTAAAGATATCTCTGGACTTTTAGATAATAAGACTTTAAAGTCTGATAAGAAAACCCGTAAAATCTCTCTCCAAGATGCTGAAAAACAAAGCAAGCAAAAACAAGCATAAGAATGATAAATTAATCGATCGATCAAAAAAAAGAATGATAAATTAAAGAAAAAAGTATGTCGGAGGAAAATAAACCCAATTATGACATATAAATCTTGACAAAAATAAATATAATAATATAACATCTTATTCAAAAATAAGAATTTTAGAACTAATAAAAATATGATACAATTATAAAAAGTGATAATGTCTAATCAAAGTAAGAACTTTGGTTAGACTCTTACTTTGATTAGACACACAATACTAAATAAATCATAATACATACTAATCTTTTCTTATGAGAACAAAAATACATAAACAAAAACTTAAGATTTTTGTTAGGAAAAGAAGAAAATTAAAATTAAATCATAATTATATCACAATCAACGTAAATTTATTATTTAATTATCCAGTTAGTCAATGAAAGGGTTATCATAACATCACAAAGTAAAAGAATTAATATATTTTAATTATTAATCCAAGAACAAAATTAACCGCAAAATATTTATTTAGGAAAATAGGACGATAATCGTGCCAACCCATATCGGTCTGAAAAAAATATATGCCACCAATTATGGCCACCAAAATTGGTACAAACTCCTTGAACGTTATCAAGACCTAATAAAAGCCATCAATTGGCACCTAATAAATTTTCATAAATATTAGTAAATTAACAAAATTTAATATGCCAATTAAGCGGAATAAATGCACATAAACACTTACCAAACACACATTTATTCAAAAACATGAATGGAATCAATTAATCCCTAATATGTATATATGTAAATATAAATCACATTTACACAAATATTTAATTCTTTCTGATGTATAACCGAAGTATTTAATTCCTTTCTATCCAAAATCATTGCACACTAACATATATATATATATATATATATATATATATATATATGCAAAATATATAAATTTATACTATAATTAAAAAAATATTCAAATCATAACAAATCAATAATCTATTCGTACCTGCAACTAAAAACAATTTTGAAAACTAAATTTATAATGTAGAAAATTAAACACACACAAAACACATCCATCAATCAAGAACTACTAAGAACACAAAGAACACATATAAAAAACTAAAACACCTCATTTTCGATTAATATTGTGGCCGACGACCACATCAAATCCGGCCAAGATAAAACAAGTCAGAAAAATATAGATTATTACACTCAACAAAATTTACAACCTAAACCGAACAAATTTCAACGAAATTACAAATGAATCCAATCACCGAAAAAACCCTATACAACTTCTATATCAGAAGTGAAGAGAAACAAAAATACAATAATGTACATCTACAATTATAATAAAATACAAAAACCAACCAAACAAGCGAAAAGTACACAACAAACATAAGAAAAGACGTACCTTTTAAAGAGACAGAGAGAATTTGATTAAAAATAAATAAAAGAATGATATTAATGATGTTAAAATAAAACCCATAAATCACCATTGAATCAGAATTGTGACGAGGAAGGAGATCGGCCAGAGAATCGATCGATTATTCTATTGATTGCCGTCCAAACAGAAATTAGATAAATGTACTCAGCCGTTGACCACAATTCTCAGCCGTTGACCACAATTCGTCAGAACTCAGATGGAGAAAGAGAATAGTGGCGGTTTTGGTTTCTTAGAGAATAGTATGCATGCGGATACTAGATTTTGTCGTAATTATTTCATTCACGTAAGAATGCAGCCTACAACCCCCATGCAAGACCTGAATAATATATTTTTATATAAAAAGATATAACACATGTATTTCACTATGGTATATTACTAACATGTATAATTGTGCTCTGGCCAATTTTTGGCACCTATATCATTTTTGAAATTACAAACAAAAAGTGTCCAAAACTTACATTACATTATGCTCCCTCTTTCCCGTCTCGTATTGTGACACTGCAGCAATGTGCTAAATTTTAATTAGCATACAAGGTGATGTAACAACATTAACATGTAAGTTTCTTGCATATCTATGTGTATGCAAACAGCTATCAATTTAATCACTTTAACTTGTACCGGAAAAAGATTTAAAATGTGAAGAGTTGATACAAAGACAAGTTTTAAATTCAGATTTGCTTTCCAAGATTAAGTAATTTGTCGAAATAGGCACTTACAATAGTGTATTACTTGACGAGTATGCATCTTAGCGCAGACCTCTCAGCACCAACCAATCTTAGCGGCAAGCAATTGACAGTATGTGCCCCGGCTTCAATGTTATCCAACTTGAGACCTTCGACGAGGATAATCTCCTGACAGAATTTCAATATAATTTAGTGATGCCGAGACAAATTATAACATTTGATGGATTGATTTGCTTACTCTGCCTTCAAGAAAAGCATGGTGAGAAGGAATCAGATCATCATAGGCAGCAGCAGATAAATAATCGACTCCTGCAATATGAAGGACAAGTAAATCAAGCACCTTAATTACCTCCATCACTCTTACACAAGCTGGGAAAGCATAACATTAAAATAGGAGTTGTGATGAATGATAGACAAGTAAGGTTGTACATTGATCTTACCAACAAGTTTGATGTCGGTGTTATCCACAGGGGCGGACCAGGGGGAGGCGAAGGGGGGCTAGAGCCCCGGCCAGAAGAAAAAAAACCAGTAGAAGTTTTTTTTTCATCCCCGGATGTTCCCTAAAAATGATATAAAGAAATTTTTTGAGCCCGGGGAAAATTTCAAAAATCTTTGTATTAGCTGATATTAACTTATCCACCAACCATTGTGCACCGTCTTTAGGTGAAGCTCACATAGCATTTGTCGAACTCCTTTTTCCACATCAAGCGCCTATTGGGAAGTGACCATTGACAAGTTTATTGTAGACTAGACATTAGCAGGCTATGTATCATCACAAATTACATTTAGCTCTCTTCCAGAAACCCCGAATTATAATATCAGAGGCATTAGCCGCAAATAGGAACAAATACAGAATCCAGCAACAGAATTGCAGGTCCTTTTCATTACAAAACGAGTATAGGAAGCACAAATTTGTACGATTATCATTTAACCTTTATCCTTGATTCAATATTCTTCTTTTACATATTTTTCGCCAACAAAGCTGCAAATAATAAAGCCTTTACCAACGGATCAAATATGTATAGTTTGACAATATATTTGTTGCAAGTCAAGATTTTATAAATTCACAGACCTGGCAGTGTTTAACGTTCTGAATAGTACACGCTTTACTCCTATGGGGATATGCAGGGACTTCATAGCTTCAACTGAGACCCATATACAAACAAATTGTTGCCAACACCTTATCTTAAAAATAAAAAACCCAAGGGGTCGTATGGATGGTAGATGGTAGATGAGAATGGGAATCGGGGGTATGAGAATGGATCGAGTTACGGGAATGGGTAAGTGAGTAATGAGATTCTCGTTCCCCACAATAAAATTGTGGGTCTAGACACCAAGACATAAGTCTGAGGTTCCAATTTCCGTTAACTAGACTCATTAATAATAAACCAAACGTTTCAATAAAATTGATACCAGTAATATTCCTGTGACAAGGAACATTGACTAACAGTGCAGCACCTGTGAATATTAAGCAAACAAATGTCAGCACTTGCAGTACAATCTATGCAATGCGAGCTCACCTCGATCTTCAAGTACATGAGTTAGCTAGCTAGCTAGTGTGAAAAGAGAAGGCAGAACAACCAGTATTGTTGATACATAAACCAATTGAATCACCTGTGAGAGACCAGACCCTTAAATCAGTATTAACAAAAAGTAGGATGGGGAATACTCTGAATCCTGTGACTAATATCAAACACCTGTCCCTCATCATACACTTCTCTCCGTAATGGACCCCTGCATCCGCACCAAGCACCTTGCATGACTCCTCCGCGGCTCCGAGAGGCGCATTTTCGGCTACTAGTGCAGGCCTTTCTCATGTTACTTGAGCGCTAGGAGATGATCATTAATGCCCATGCAAAGTACGTGAATCGCTAAAGAGAGGAGGATTATGAATGCATGGGCAGCTGTATATACTCATAGCTATGAGCCCTAGCAAGGACTAGTTTTTAGTGTGTGAAGCTTAAAACCTGAGAAGAAGAATTAGAAACGAAATAGTGCAAAAATAAGCTAGCAATACGAATTTGTGCAGGAATAAGCTAGTATAACGAATTTGCAACTAAATAGTGGTTGTAGAGTCCCTATTATAGGTAATAATCAGGGGTCATCTTGTATATATGAGAGGCAATCTTAATGAGTTTATGATGTGCAAAATCAAACCAGAACCAAATAACTAAATTAAATTGTAAGAATTCGATTCAATTCGGCTTGGTAATCATTTTCTGAAAATTTGGGCCATTCAGTTCGGAAAGAATAAACTGAAATGCAATTCGGTTCGGTCCGATTTTTAAACTAATATATATTTCTGTTCGGATCGAATAGTCCAAATATTATATAATATATATTTCGATCCTCAAAAAAGTAAATTTTCAATTTTCGTTTTATGACCCAACGCATCATGCTCACCTCTAAATTAATCTATCGATTAAGAGTTTACAAGAGGATTTTTGAATAAATCAGGAATTAAATATAATCGGTAAATTAATAAAATATCTTTTAAGAATTAAATAGAGGTTTTTAAAATCAGAAATATTTAGAATAAAATCTGAATTAATTAAATTTGATCCAAAATTTTTATTATAAAGCTTCATATTTAATCATATTAGACATGTATATTTTTAATTGTAAACAAAATACGCATAAGCATTATCATCCAAACTCTAAAAGTGTATTATCATTGAGGCTTTGTTTGTTTAGCAGGATTCTTGGTTACATAGGAACCCACATTTACTTGGAAGTAGGTTCCAATGTGTGGTTGCGGTGTAACTGAAAAATACAGTGTTTGGTTGTACTGCATATCACATCTACATCTGTGACTATATAATTTTAATAATTTAGATAATATCAGATTAATATATTATAAATATATAAATAAATAAATAAAAATGATATAATATGTATTATTAACATTAAATAATAAGAATTTTAACCTAATATAAAAAAAGAAAAAAACATGATATTTAAAAATATAAAAAAATTATTTAGATGAGATGATATATTAATATAATATTAGTAATATCTAAATAAAAATAATTAAAATACAGAACAAAATTTATGTTTCATAATTTAAGAAGAAAAATAAATAAAAATATTTTAAGATGGATAAATTTTTATATAAAATAAACATATATAGTAATATATAGTAAATATTATTAAGAAAAAGATATCTTTTCTATAATTATTGATATATGTGATATGAGTAAATCCTAAATAAAAAACAATATATTATTAAATAAACAATTATGATATGATATTTATTTATAATTTAATTTTGGATTTGGTCATGATTAAATAAGTAAAATTGTAATATAATAATAATGAAAAAAATGTAAACAGCTATGTAACCTAGAAAAACCACGCATTAGCTGTGTAACTAGGTTACACTGTTTTGCAGGAAGTTGAAGTTACATGGAAGTGTAAGTTACTTTGCTCACTTTTAATATCATACAACCAAACACGGGCACTCAGATGAGTTCCATGGAACTGTAGGTTACTGCGTTGGGTTACAGCGTACCAAACGAGGCACATATGTTTTTCTATAAATATGTTTTTCTATAAATATTTCGATAACTTAACTTTTAGAAATTTATTTAACATCTCTGATAAAACTATATTAACACGAACACATACGTTGTATATTTTGATAATTTTTATAGTTATTTTAACATATATTTTCAAATTAAATTAAATATTACTCCCTCTGTCCCAAAATAATTGTCAGGTGCAAAAAAATCATACTTCTATGTATTATTTTTTTAATTTTTTTTTTGAATAAAAATTTAACATCTAACTTTTAATTCAGAAAAAGAAAATTTCAAAAATAATTGCGTGGAGAAAGTCAAAACAATTATTTTGGAACGGAGAAGTATAATACAGTCAAAAAATTAATATTATCAATAACCCCTGCGCGGGTTAATGTTAGATCAGTTATCCGGGTTTGTCGGACCCGTATATAACACCAGCCTTCACAAAACCCATCTTTATTTCTTCTCCCAAACCGGCAAACCCTAATTAATTAGTAATTGCACTTTCAAAGTTCCAAGCTTTACAACAATGGGGAAAACTAGCACTCTGTAAAATCCACATCACAAAGCTTCTATTACATACTTTGTATCATTTATATTTGTATTCTACATGCTCAATTTGCTGTTAATTTATAAATTTATTAACTTTTTTTGTTAAATTTCAGAGGAAAAGAATCAACTCGTGCTGACCAGAAGTTTGAAAAGAAGCTCCAATTCTATGCTAGTAAGCTCTTTTTGTGTGTTTATTATAATGGGTTTGTGTTTTTTGATGTGTAGCTATGATGGTTTTAATCAAGTTTTGTTTTTGACGCTTGTTGGTTGTGATTGTATATGTAATGTGCTTAGATTTTGGTTTGTAAGTTTGAAATTTGTTCGTAAATGAATCGAAGTGCTAATGTATTTATATTGTTTGTTTTCCAATGTATTCTTGCAGAGATTAGGGATAAAGTTTCTTCGTTAGGTGCTCAGAAGGCCATCGGCAAGGTATGATTTTTTATTTGTGTTTTTTTAAGGTTGATTAAAGAAATTTAGGTTGCTTGTGACAATGTTATGTGTGTTTTCTGGAAGTGTACTTTGTGAGACTAATTTGTTGTACTAAGAAAATTCAGCATGACACGTTTTGTGTTTGTTTTTTGCAACGCGTCTAAGTTGTGAGTGGTATTTATTGGTTTTGCTGATGATTTTGTGGTTCGGTCTTGGTATGTTATATTTATAAATATTTTAAACGGAGCCTGAACTAGGAGTATGGTGTGGAAAATATAATTAGTGGACTAAATGCTGCTTAATCAGTATAACTTGAAGGATGAATCATTTCTTTCAACTTATGTCATTTGGCTGCTGCGTCCTTTTTTGTTTTATAAAATAAAAATTTGAACTCATATAGGAATTTGAGAATTGTAATTAAGCGAATTGTAATTAAGCAGTAGTGCTTTGGAAATCTTGGGCCTTGCTGTGCTGCTTCGTGTTTTCATCTAGGACTGCATAATAGGCTTTTGCTGCATTCTCTAATACTTCAATATTTGCCCTTAAACATTTTTTAAAATAACTATTGAGTGGATGTTTGTTAGTGTTTTATATTCAGAAGTGTTTTTGTGAAGAAAACTCACCCTAGGTAATTAAAGTCCTCTGACTAACTCTCTGGTATAGTTTGTTTGGGAAGAAGATTTCAGCTCATAAAGATTCTGTGACTACATTTAGCAAACAACATAATAACCTCCATGCTCTGAGCTGAATTCGATAACTGTGATGCATATGTTTTCTTGCTAGTTAACTGCTCGCTTCTGTATTCAGTGTAGGCTTCTAGATTTTTCACTTTAAGTCTCTTTTTGGATATGCCAACTTCCATACAACCTCTTTCTATACACTCCCTTGGCTTTAGTTTTCATTTGTGAGCTGTAAAGCACTAAAGCTCATAAATTTCTTTTTATTTATTTTTTAATCTTGCTTCAAAGGCATATTATTTGCATTCTTGGCTTCTGATCCGCATAATTTTTCTGAAGTGCTCCTTTAGTTTCTGTTCTTATATGTAAGCAAAGCTGCTCATTATTTTTCATAGCTGTTTCCAGTTCCTGCGTCAGATAAGCAATTTCATGGTGGCTGTTATACTTTTGTTTTGTCCACCTCTCCACATCCTGCTCCCGACCTTCCTTCTTTCATCCGCCATATATATCAGTAATAAAAAGTGTCAAGGAATATGAGAAACATATAAAAACAAAAATGACAGTAGTTTATAAAGCCTACAACATCATGAAAATTGCAACTACTTTGTAAATGCACTTTCTAATCCGTTCAAAACCAAACAACTAAAGGAACTTAGAGAAGAACAATAATAAAAGGTTTGTTGCCTTTATGAACTAGAGCTGGTTCATTGCAAACTGTAAAAAGACAGTAATATCTGGTTGATGGCTTCTCAATAGTCACAGTTAGAGATTTATTGGTTAAGGGTAAATAAGACCCCATGTTCTAGTTAAGTCTACCTATGCCTCTTGGCTATTACTGCTTACTAGGGATTTAAGAACTCAGCTTCATGAATGGTAATTTTCCTCACAAGCCCTGAGCAGGTTATTTCACCGCTGGGTGAAAATATAATAATGTATTTGAACCTATAGCTTTCGATAAGAATTATGATTGACAAAAATAATAGCATTACAACTCTCAAGTGCTCTGCATGTGGAGGTACACAGCTGTATCTTTGGACGACTTTGCTTTATCGGTTTGCCAAATGCTGAGGAAAAAAACTGATTTTAGAATGTAGTACAGACAGTTTAGAAATTAATATGAAGGAAAACATGATTCAGGTGTCATGGTTAGGTTTCACAGAAATCATACCCTAGGTGTTCCGGTGTTCTTCCTTAGTGAACATACATCCAATCAACTTGATTTAATCATTTCTGAAAGCTTTGCAGGAAGAAGAAAATACTCATGTCTGTGTTTAAACATTTCATGAAACTTGTGTCCAGGATGATGTGGTAATGTGGTTGAGGGCACTATATGATAGGGGAATAGCACAAATGAGAAATACGAAGATTTCATAAGACTTCAAAGTATATTTTAAAATACTAACAGAACAAGAAAAAACAAACCATTAGGTTACGGTGGCTTTCTGTGACGAAGTATATTTTTCGATATAAATTGTATGATTTCATATATAAATCAACCATCCTGGTGCTTATAAAGTCACACAAAAATTGCTCGTAGTTTGTTAGCATTACTTCCATGTTCTATATAATTTTAATTACAAACACCGTATTGTGCATTCAAAGTAAAAGAGTTAGTTTCTTCATTAGTTTGGCTGAATAAAATAGTTATTTCGAGATAACCACAGTTTTATTGGTAGAAACGATGTTACAGACATATGTACATGTGTTTGCACATATGGAGAGAAAAAGAGAGAGATCACATGGCATGATAAATTAAGATCTGCATGTTGAAATATGAGTTGTATGCTTTCAGTTTCTGTTCTCCAAGTATTTTAGATGTGAGAGAATTGGTTTTTGCTTCACCAAAGAGACTGTGCAATAAAAGGAACAGTACTGCTGAATCTTTCTGCAGTAAGACCATAGGAACATAAATATAAAAATGGCAAATATAGCTTCCAATAAAATAGTGTTCTTAGTGATCTTATTTTGTGATTTTCTTGATGTTACTTATGTTTCGCCCCACTGTACCTTAAAAAAATCATAATATTCCCCACAACAGCAAAAATAACTTAAGATAGAATTATGGCTCATTTCTAGAGTTGGTAGTTATAGTAGTGTTTATATTTGCTAGCACTGTTGGATATTAATCAACTACTGATTGCTCATGGTTCAGGTTTCTGTGAATGTATGGCGCCTTTTTCACTTTATTCTCTTGTCAGTTGACCTTTATGTTGTTGGTGATATTTACCTAACTGTGTTACTTAGAAAAGGAAAAATACTCGTGAACAAAATTGGTTCTTTGTATTTCTTAAACTGTGTTGAGATACAGTTTAGTACTTTGTGCTGAGTGAGTATGTTTAAAGCATTCATAAGAAGGATATGCTAAAGATACACATCTTATTCTTTCAGAAAAAGAAACTTCGAAGTCGACAGAGGAAGCTCAAAGCTTATGATCTCTCTGCCCTCTCTGAGTTCCTTCCTGATGAAAAGAAGGAAACAAAGCTGCCAACTGCCGCTGATTTTAAGCTAACGTGTAAATCCAGGCAAACCCTAGTGTAAGCGAGACAATGTCTGAATATTATTCTTGCCAAGTTTTCTTAGATTATTCCTACAGTTAATATTGTTCTTTTCCAATTTGAAATGTAATGTCGGGTCAACTTTATCAGACTGAAGGAGGGGAAGCAACTGAACAATGTTCTAAATCATCCTGCTTTCAAAGCGGATCCATTGGGTGCTATCCATCAACATTTGCAGAACACACAGCCTCTTACAGATGTGAAACAAATTAAGAAGCCCAAGAAAGTAGGAAAGAAGAAAGCGAAAGGGAAAAAGTCTAAAGCATCATCTGCACCTCAATCGATGGAAATGTGACGTAGGTTTCTATACGTAATATATATAAGCTTCTTTTGTCTCTTGTTTTGCTAAGCCCTATCTCTTACCATTCTCTCGTGGCATTTGGCTCATTTTTGTTTAACAGTTTTGCAAAGAATTATTCTAATTAGCAATGTAAGGGCCAAGGGGTTCCATCAATTTGTTAAGAGCTAATAGACAATAGATTTGAGACAGTAAGACCATGTCTTCAATTTTTATTGAGTACAGTCTGTGTTGAAGTTGTCATTCAGAATTGAAACTTAGTATCTCGATGCCTCTCATATACAAAAAGAAGAAATGAGCATCTGAAAATAATAAAAGAAGCCTATGTACTACCTCAATAATGCATATTGAGATAACTTTATTCTAGATATACTCTTCAGCAAATATTTGTAGAAACATATTCTTAAAAGAGTCCAGAGGTCAACATGTACAACGGAGGATGCAAACAGAACTGAAGTTGAGTAGAGGCTCTGGAATTAATTCTTAATGTTACTTAGCAGCTGATAGCTGTCATTATTGAAGGAGTCAAAAAATAATTGGATTACATCCGGTGCTGGGCTTTTTATCTTTGAAAAATTACTGCTGATGATAAATTTCTTTCAACCACAACCTCTCATGTTTCTTGTTTTGTTGGGACTTCCTGGATGGTTCTGCACTGTAACATGTAGTCCAGGTACATACTTAATTGTCTGACTTGGCAACTAAGGGTACTTATGTTAGACCTATTATTGAGGATCCCAGGGATCCAGCCAAATACTATGAGCTTGTTGAGGTGGTTTTGTTGATATCTTATGTTGTCCAAAGTTGTTTTGCCTTATCAGCTTTGATCATGGTGTGAATGCATCCTACTAGTTGGAGATCGTTTCTATGTTCCTCTCAGGAAATGTTGCTAAAAGTCAGGTTTGCATGTTGTGTCTGAGGTGTCGATTGGTGTAAAATTTCTGATACTACTAGGAGAAAGATTGCAGCGATATGAGGAGGAGGTCAATCTAGAGACGGAACAGGTTTGATACGTATGTGGATACCAAGAGGAACAGGTTTTACTATCCAGGTTGCCCCGTGACTCCAAAAATGTTAACAACTATTTTCGTATATATGTATTTTACATTTGTGAAATTGAAGAAATTATTCTTCTCCATTGGGGAACAGAGAGGGAGGTTTAGGAATCACTGCAGCCAATTATTTGCTCTTTTATATATGTATTTTGCTAATCATTTCTGCTAACTATTTAACTAATCCAGAGCAATTTTTTAATTTCCAGAGCAATTTGTACTGAAATTATGTGTTCTGTGTCATCAAGAAGAGTTCTTTTGAAAGTAGGTTTGTCAGGCCTTTTAGGAAAGTTTATATTGTTCTTTTATGTAAAACCTTATCTAGTAAGGCGTCCTGACCCTCGCTGAACAGATACAAAGTTGTTTCCGTAAGATGATTTTAATGCTTTTACAAGTTGATAGAACTTGGATGCCTTCTCACAACTGGAGGAACATTTGATGTGAAGGCTCCAGGACTTCCGTTCCTTTTTCTGCGCTTTCACTTTTCCGGTCTACTTAGGTTGTGTTATAGCTGGACAACACCAAAAGGAAGGACCATGGGGAGTCCCACGGGTTCAGCTTGGAAAGATCTGTTTGAAAACAAGTGAATACTACTTGTTAAGTTTGTTAAGCACAATGTGCATTTGGCACTGGACTGGAGAGTACACCAGCCAGTCCTTACTCACCACTCACCAGTCCTTGTTCATTTTTTCAAAAAACTGTCAGTATATAAAACAGAGGCTTATTGGTGACTAATACCAAAACAACCAAAATTGCTTCACAAACAATGAGCCCTGTATATCAAGACTCCAAAAAGGATCTTGTTCATATCTTACTTGTGTCTTTCATAGGACAAGGCCATGTCAACCCTTTACTCAGACTAGGAAACCTCCTTGCTTCATCAGGTTTCCTTGTCACCTTCTCATCCTGTTCAGAAGTCGGAAATTCCATGCGCAAGGCTAACAACAACATCGATGAACTCGTTCCAGTTGGCGATGGGATGATCAGGTTTGAGTTTTTTGATGATGGATTACCTGAGAGTGATCCACGACGCCATGATCTCGACTTCTACATGCCTCACCTTGAGTTGCATGGTAAAGAGGCAGTCACTGGCATTGTCAAGAAACACGAAAAAGAAGGGCGTCCCGTGTCATGCATCATTAACAATCCTTTCATTCCATGGGTTTCTGACATCGCGGAGGCCTTAAGCATTCGTAATGCAGTGCTTTGGGTACAGTCCTGTGCTTGTTTCTCAGCTTATTACCATTACCATAATAAGTTGTCACAGTTTCCCTCCGAATCTGAACCCGAAATCGATGTCCAACTGCCATCTATGCCTCTGTTAAAACATGATGAAATCCCGAGTTTCTTACACCCTTCAACTCCTTATCCAGCCTTAAGAAGAACCATTCTAGCCCAATTCAAGAACTTGTCAAAACCATTCTGTGTACTGGTAGAAACATTTCAAGAACTCGAAAGTGAAGTCATTGATTACATGTCCAAACTCTGCCCCATCAAGGCCATTGGCCCTCTATTCAAGAACCCGAAATCTCAACTTTCTAACATTC
Source organism: Daucus carota subsp. sativus (assembly GCF_001625215.2). Taxonomy (NCBI): domain Eukaryota; kingdom Viridiplantae; phylum Streptophyta; class Magnoliopsida; order Apiales; family Apiaceae; genus Daucus; species Daucus carota. The sequence continues at coordinate 1,836,504 of NC_030389.2, forward strand.
AAGGCGATTGCTTGAAGCCCGTCGATGACTGCATCGATTTCCTCAACTCCAAAAGCCCCTCATCAGTTGTCTACATCTCTTTCGGCAGTGTTATCTCAATGAATCAAAAACAAACAAATGAACTTGCACAAGGTCTTTTAAACTCCGGAGTTTCTTTTCTCTGGGTTTTTAGGCCACCCCTTCCAGGTTTCGACGTAGCTGTACTACCCGAAAAATTCCTGGAAGCAGCTGGTGACAGGGGAAAAGTAGTGCAGTGGTGTTCACAGAAACAAGTGCTGGCAAATCCTGCAGTGGCTTGTTTTCTGACACATTGCGGATGGAATTCGACGTTAGAGGCCTTAACAACTGGTGTCCCTGTGATAACCTACCCTGCATGGGGTGATCAAGTCACTAATGCTAAGTTTCTAGTTGATGTGTTAAAGGTGGGAGTCAGGTTAAGTAGAGGGAACCAATCAGAAAAAAATGTGATTTCCAGGGACGATATCGAAAAATCTTTAAGAGAAGCTACCATTGGGGAAAATGCAGCAGAGATTAAAAGGAATGCATTGAAGTGGAAGGAGGCGGCAGAAGAAGCGGTGGCAGAGGGCGGTTCTTCTGATCGGAACTTAAAAGAGTTTGTGGATAAGCTGATGATGAACTGAATGTCAGTGATGCATATAAAATAAACATGACTTATAGGGTTAAGAATTCATGATAATATTGTGTATAGATTTATGAAACTGTGTGAGTACTTAAATTTGTGTCATTCAACCATTGCGAGACATAGTGTCCAGGATTGAATTTTATCTTGCGGTATAAAAAATACTTAGATTGCGTTCACTTGGATGGAATAAAATGAGAATAGATTGAAATGGAAAATTATAAGAGATTGAAATGGAAAATTATAAGCAATTTTTAGGAAGAAAGAAGAAAGCAGGAGGTCATAGTGACTAAATATGAGTGAGTCTGAATTTATTATGATAATCATTGTAGGAAAACGTAATGAAGAAGTGAAATAAACACATTTCACTGAATAGAAAGCACACAAAGAAAACAACTGAAATGGTCTAAAAATCTCTCTATCTGAGACATCCTAATTAATAGACCAAGAGAGACCTGCAGAACTTTCTCCCGAGCGAAATGAAAATGTGTTTCTATATGTTCTCTTCGTGTGTGAAAGACTGGATTTTCAGTAATCTAGCACTTTCATCGTCGCAGTAAATGGGAAAGAGTAGCTGCCATGTACAGTGTTTGTTTAAAGATGAAATCTCCTCTTGCATCGCCTCTTCTCATACAGTTAAATCTTCAGAGATAAGGTTGAGGAATGATTGAGAACAGGGGACTTGAAGTGCATAAGAATCCTCATGCAGTCAAGTACTCCAGGGATGATGGTATGACACAATGTTGGAATTATATTCTATAATCTAAACTTGGAATAAATAAATTAGTATAATCACTAATTGTTTTATTAGTAGAGGATAAGTTAAAAAAATTGTGGGAGAGTATTGGATTAGTAATTAGTGTTTTTAGGATCGTGGAGTAGTAAAATTTAGTTTCAAGTGGACACTAATTAGTTGTTATTATTTTGTTGGGTAGCTTTTATATATTATGTAAACTATCTCTTTTAATATTCAATAGCAATACAATGTAGTCCAAGATATATAGCTTTCCTTCTTGTACATAGCGCTTATCATTCTAGTTTTAAGAATACATTTACTTCTTGTTTGTGCATACAAGTTTGAGTGTTTTTGTCTATGTGTGTTTGTAACCAGTTTATATGAGCTCTTGATTCACAAAAACATAAGTTTCTAAATGCTGAATCGTAAAACATACTCCCTTCGTTTTGAAATATAGGTCGCTTGACTTTTTTGCACGTATTTTTAAGTCATTTGATCGATGCTTAAAATCATTATTTTTGTAATTTTCTTTTTTTGAATAATAATATCAATCATATATTTTTATTCAAAAAAGGAATATTTCAAAAATAATGATTTTTAACATGCAGTCAAAGTACTTGGAAACACGTGCAAAAAAAAATCAAACGATTTATATTTCAAAACAGAGGGAGTAGATGGTAATTTTCTTAACAAAAGTATGGTATCTCGCGTACATATATGTATTTCTAATTAAATATATTATGTATAATGACATGTCATTTGATAAAGAGTGCTGGGTGTACAAGACTGTTTACAAAAAATTTGTACATAATAACATGACAATTGATGTGGTGGGTTGTAATTTGGGTTGTTGATGTAAATACAGGAAGCCCACGACAAGTCGTTATGTACCAAATTTTGTATGTAATTATGTACACCAAGCATTTTCTTTTGATAAAATTTAGACAATTTACCTCGAATACCTAGCATAAGAGATGTGCATGGCGCGGTTTGCACCTAAAACCGCAACCGGAACCATAAATGTGTGGTTTTTGAAATTGAAAACCGAAACCAAACCAAATATTATTGGTATGATTCGGGTTATAATATGAACGGTTACGATTTTAAATGGTGCGGTTCAGTTTTCAAACCATAAAATGTCTCGAAATTTAATAGTCCTGAAATTCTAAAATCTAAACCAACACTTTTGTATATAAGTTTAATAGATGCCAATCAAAGTATGGCGAGTTTGTTTACCAAAACCACTGCAAGATATTTACAGACTACAAGTTCATAAGCAATCAAGCAGTATTGTATTTAAATTATGTATAAGTAAGTAAATATTTTATACAAACATATTTAAATATTATATATAAATAAATAAATATATTATGCGGTTCGGCTCGGTTTCTATTCGGTTTTGAAATTCTTGAAACCAAAACCAAAACCAAAAGATTGGTGCGGTTTTTTTTATGTTTGGTTTTCGCGCGGTACAGTTTTATTCGATACGGTTTGATACGGTTTTATGTGCTTTTCGTGATTTTCGGTTTAGTTCGATTTTCGGTTCAGCTTTTGCTCCTTCTTACCTAGCACTAAACCTGACAATTCGTTCTTATTGTGTAATTTCGTGTCGTGTACTTTTTCGTGTCATGTACCTCCGTTCTCGTGTCGTGTTTCGTGTAAAATCAAATATAAATATAAATATAAATAAATATAATAAATTAATGTAAATATTAGATTTCTAGGTAATTTTTTTACAAAATTATATAAAAAATATATATATTTAAATCATTTATACTTACAATACTATAAACTATGCAATATTTTAAAAAAATACATATATTTATTATAAATAAACATATTTATTATTACATATTAATATTTAATTATAAAATTATATTTATTTTAAATCATTTATTTCGTGTACCCAAAGATAAACACAAAACCGAACGACATCTCAGTCGTGTACTTCGTGTTGTATACTCAAAATGCAAACACAAATACTAAATTTTCCTGTCGTTTTCATATACTGTTTTCGTGTCGTATGAAAAATTGTAGGTCTCTTATAAAACATACTCCCTCTGTCCCAACCATTTGTTTGTATACAAATGGTTAGGACACGGAGACCTAGAAATTGTATAAGAAATGAGTAAATTTAGATGAAAAGTGGGGGTAGTGGTGAGACCTATTTATATTTAATAATCGATTTGAGATAGTGAAAGAAAGTAGTGGATGTAATAGTATTTATATTATTATAGAATGAAGATAGTGGAACAAAATAGTTGGTGTAATGATATATTATATCATAAAAGTTTACTATTTTTGAAATGTATAAAAATTTACTAAATGTATACAATGTGAGACGTTTCAAAAAGAAACTGTATATAATTCATCGGGACGGAAGGAGTACAACCGCATAGCGTTCCAGGTGATCAGTTCAACGAGAACTCTTGCTTTTGATTGGAGATTTGGATTGCATGGATAATCCCCCAACTTATTCGATAAATTTAGTGCGTGTACTATAAACTCTTTGTTTCAGAAATCATTCTGTCCCAGTGGCCCTATTTCCGTACTTCTGGAAAAGATATTGGACGTAGCTTTCCGCTTTTTATCGCGAGGATGAAATTCGTTCGAGGTTTCACTCGGAGACATGTGCTGATGCTAACTCCCACTCAGAACTTGTTTAACTAACTTATACTTCTTCCATCATTTTTTAGTGGTTCATTTTAAAAAAAAATACATATATTAAAGAGTATTAAATTATAAAATTTGTTTTAACATTTGCCCATATTTATTGCATAAATTAATGGGAGTAATTGTACTGTTAAACATTAAAACTTGGAAGTGATAGACGTAAAATAATGGGAGTAATTGTACTGTCACAAAAAGTGCTGGACAAAAAAGTGATAGACGTAAAATTTAGATAGTTGTTTGATAATATTTTTTTTTATTTATATATTTTGAATTATAATATAAAAATGATAATATTTTTGAAGAAGTTTAATAATGAAATCTATGACAGCTTCTAACAAAAGCTGAAAAACAGTTTTTTTGCAAAAACATGGGAGTACATGCTTTTTCTAAAATCAACTTTTGAGTTAAAAAATGTTGTTCAGAAAAGTTGCTTTTAAATTTACTAAACAGTTTTTCCACATACTTTTGAGCAGAAAACTGTTGTTGCTGTCTGCAACCGCAATGACAAACAATATGTTAATATGATTTATGATTTAATATGATTTAAAGCGATAAGTTAGGAATTTAAATTGTTTGTTCAGATAATTTTAACTTATTAGTGAATTATGAATTATTAAAAAAATAATAATAAAAAATAATAATTTGTTGGTAAATTATATCTTCTATAAAAAAATGTTTAGAAAAATTAAACACTGAAAAAATTAACTCAAATTGACTTCTGTCTTTGAATCAATTTATGACTTATTTCTAAATTTTAAACCGACTTCTAAATTTTTAGACAAACAAATATTTTTTTAATTTAAGCTCAAAAATGACTTAAAATCCGGGCTCTTGTACCGACGAACACCTCCTAATTTACTCAAGTCTATCGGAGAAAAATCCAAATTCGGGTCGTTATCAGAGGGTTGTCCAATTGTAATTCAAGAGTACTTGACTAATCTATCTATACTATACTATAATAAGCCAACATGGATATAATTTGTAGTCGTACAAATTTTTGGTTTGGTCAATTTTTTTTGTTTAGTACTCTCTTTATATAACTAGAAGTCTACGACATATATAGGTCTATTACTCTTCTTTTATTAAACAATTTCAAATACTAAAAGCACTCATCATGTATTACATGACAAAAACTTTATCATTATCCTCTTAAATATAAATATAATTAGTTGAAAAAAAATAAAACTACTATTAATAACATATATTAATACTAAAATACTTATAAGTAGATGTTGCAATTCATTAATACTAAAATACTAAGATAATTTTATAATTTAAATTATAAATAATAAATTATGAATTATATACTCGCCCGTGCTTCGCACGGGTTAAAAGCTATACTATACTATAATAAGCCAACATGGATATAATTTGTCGTCGTATAAAATTTTGGTTTGATCATGTTGATTTGGTGATTCACTTTATAACTAAAAATCTGCTACACGTAGAGTTCTCATAATCTTACATCTCTAAACAGTTTGATATACTACAAGATAAAAACTCCACCATTATTCTTTTGAATATAATTTATAATTAGTTAAAAAATAAAAAAGCTAAATTTACTATCATTAATATATATTACTATTATATAATAATTAATGATTAGTTTAAAATTATATAGACGCCCGTGCTTTGCACGGGTTTAAGGCTAGTACTATACTATAATAAGTCAACATAGGGTATAATTTGTAGTCGTACAAATTTTTGGTTTGGTCACATTGATTTGGTGATTCACTTTCTACCTAAAAGTCTGTTGCACGCAGAGTTCTCATAGTCTTACATATCTAAACAGTTTGATATACTACAAGATAAAAACTCCAATTTTATTCTTTTAAATATAATTTATAATTAGTTAATACTAATCACTAATAAAATGATATTAAAATTAAAATTATATATAATAAATTCAAAATAATATAGCCTCCCGTGCTTTGCACGGGTTCAAGGCTAGTTTATGTTATACAGTAACTGCTCCTCTTTTTATAGTATGAAGCAGAAGTTTTTGAGTTTGATTGTTGGAGTATTATATGTTGAAGTTCTCACGTTCTCTGTCAGATTGTTTGGTAGAGACCATTTTGAGGGATTCTTCTGATTAATGAAAATTCTTTCTTATTTCAAAAAATAAATAAATAAATAAAAAATGCAGATACATGATTAAAAGTTTTACTTGCTTTCAAAAAAAAAAAAGTTTTACTTGAAATTCATATTTTTCTTCTCACTTCAAATTATCCGAAGTAAATATATGGTTTTTTTTTTTTTGACATATTTTACCTCGATTATGATAGGCACTTCTTTCTGCAAATCAACCTAACAAATTGATACATGTCATGTATCTTTAACACATAATACACTTCTTCAAGTGTTTTAACTTTTTCTTAACACACTTCTTCAACTATTTTAATTTGATAATTGAAATTATTATTTCAAACCATTTTCCAAATAAAAAATTTAGCTCACACAAAAATATCAAAAAATAAATGATTAGACTATGCGATCAAAGTATCTAAATTTACATGGAAAAAAATCAAAAGATCAATAAAAAAATAGAATATTTCTCAAAACAATTGCAATTTTAGTTTTTGATTTATGACACATTTCTTTAACCTTTTTAACTTGATAAACTTAGTTCACACAAAAAATCATAAATAAATAATTTTATTATGCAGTCAAAGTATTTAAATTTATATGTAAAAAATCAAAACGTCAACTAAAAAAATATTGAATATTTCTCAAGAAAATTGCAATTTTGTTTTTCGATAAGCTGGACTTTTTTTTAATCATTGCGCCCTTCAAATATTTTAAATAAAGTTTTATAAATGTATTGTAATTTCTATGAATTAATTATCAAAATATATTTATCAAACCATTTAGATTCTGTTCCATGGGTAGCATATAGGTTTAACAAGTTTATATACATTTTGGCTTGCGAATCGCATTAAAAATGATTTGTGTAATGATTTTTTTTTCTAAAGTCGATTTTAAATGACCCTATTCTAGGAGTATATCATGATTCACATGTCAATTCTAAAGAAATTCACGATTTTATTTCCGTTTGACCAATTAGAATTATGTTTTAAACATGTTTGTCAAGTTTTCTTTAATCATTTTGTCCTTGAAAAAGATCTAAATAAAGTTGAGGAATATTTCTTTAATCATTATGCTCAGTGTTGTAAAAAGCGGAAATCGGACTTAATCGGTGAAGTCACGGAACAAAGATTAATAGGTGATTAATTAAATTGATCGGAGATTAATCGAATTAATCAATGATTAATCAGAGATTTAATCAGTTCGGCGTGTTACAGAACAGAAATTAATCAGTGACTAATCGTGATTAATCACCAACTTTTAGAATAGGGATTATGCCCTTCGTATCCTTTCATTTGTTATCAAAATACTACTCCCTCCATTCCAAAATAATAGTCGCTTTGACTTTATGCACGCAATTTGAAATATAAGAAAATCTTACTTTTACACATTATTTTTCAAATTTTCTTTTTCTGAATAAAAGTTTAACATCTATATTTTTATTCAGAAAAAGAAAATTTGAAAAATAATATGTAGGATTGAGGTTTTTTACACCTCAAATTACGTACACAAAGTCGCGACTATTATTTTGGAATGGAGGGAATATACGGTATCTGTGAAACTCATTCTCACCAACTGTTCTGTTCGAAGACTAGCAGGTAGGTTTGACAAGTTTAAACGTTTGATACACAACCAATTAAACTATAACAAATCAATTTGTCTTCTCTGTCCTAGATCAGATCAGATTGATTTGTTGAAAGTTGACTCAAAATTTAAAGAAGTATTAATCACAAAGTTAATTAATTCATTGTATTTAATTAAATTCATATTAAAAATAGAGAAATTTGTCTTGAATATATAATTGAACAATTCCATTAATACCAGACTCACCGGAAAAATTACAAATTATCTAAAAAAATTTGTCTCAATATCTAATTAAATGTGTGATGATAATATCTCACTTAATTCACTGTTCACGTGAATAGTGAAGGTATGTGTTCTCTGCAAATTGTATACGTTCATTATTTACACGCATTTTGAAACTACTGTAAAGTATTGTTTAATGAATTTTTTTAAATTTTCATTTTTTGAATAAAAGTTTAAATATTAAATTTTTATTCAGAAAAAAATAATTGAAAAAATATATTGTGGAGCTATATTTTAAAAGAATCTTAAAAAATGTGTCAAAAAATAATGTATATAATTGAATGAGACGGAGGGAGTAAGTAGCTAGCATTAATTGTGTAGCTTAGCATTTACTTCTAAAAATATACGAAAATTGTATTTAAAAAATAATTTGTTTCAAATATAATAAAAGTTAGAGGATAAAGTGATCAGGTCCGTATGGACGGAGTACATTTGTTTATTTCGATGGAACATGCAACTTTCACATCGTGTTAATGTTCGAAGTTAACCTTTCTCTAACCTCCAGAATACGTCCATATCTTTTATACTCCCTCCGTCTTATTTTATTTTCATAGAAAATAAAAAAAAATAATGTTTATTTAATAAAAACAAATTATAAAATAGAAAAATAGTAAATATATAAGTAGTATGATACTCTCGAGATTTTGATGATCACACTAACAGCAACTTGATAACATAAAACTGTACTCTGGTAGCTAGCTGAGAACGAGATTATAACTGTGCTAACAGCTAATGTCTTTTGAAGTTATCATTGTTCAGTCAGCAAGCTTACAGGAATATTGACAGACTATCAGCAAGCTCACAGCGTGAACAGAATAACAGATGGATAAGAATCAAAGTCGAAAAGCAAGGAGATTTATTAGGAATCGATTTGTAAGGACTTTAATATTTATATATGACTTATATAAATATTAGAGCTCAGTTTTAAATTAGTATTTCAAACAAAAACGATTTCCTAACTTATAGGAGTGTTTATCTCTTTCGATCTTATCTCTAAAACTACTCCTATTTGAATTCAAATTATGGTTTTATAAATAAACGTTTACTGAGTTGTTTCAAACGTCTTTATGCTCTTACTCAGTAAAGATAACATTATTCAAACGTTCATTATTCAAGCAAATTAAACGTGAGGTTGTTGAACCAAGAACGTTGGATAGTTTGTTGAGTTATGACCGTTTGGAATGATGGTATATAAACTTGAGTGTGGTTTCCGTTTTGGTAGAGAACAAGAACACACATCAAGTTTCTGAAATACAACACACTTACATTGCAAAATCTTTACTTGAGCTCTAGTACTTATATTCGATTATATATCTATATTGAGTTCATAGTTTCGGTTGTATTACACTCACACATTGTATTGTTCAAAGTGTAATGGTTTGTTGCTGTGTATCGAGCTTGTGAAACAAGGGAACAAGGGGACTAGTTAGCTAGAAGAGTATACTTGGGAAGTATAGGTCTTGGAGAGCTTTTGGTTCGTGGTTCAGGGGTTTCAGCAAGCTGATAACAGGAACAAGGGATAAAGGGAGTTATATTATTGAATCATTGTAATTGTTAACATTATTGATTAATAATATAATCTCTTACCAGTTGGTAGGGGACCAGGACGTAGACCATTAGGGTTAGGGGTCGAACCTGGCTAAAATTCTCTGTGTTGCTAGCTTACTGATTATATCTGTTTTGCATTGCATCTGCATTGTTAGCTAGCTGACTGTTTACTCTGAAATTAACAGCAAGCTGTCAGTGACAGTATAAATATTCGGTAACATTAAAAATCGGTCATATTAGCCATAACACCTATTCACCCCCCCTCTAGGTGTGTAATTTCAATTGGTATCAGAGCTGTGTTTGTACTAATACTTCTGTAACAGGAATAGTATCGATCGATATGGCTGATAACTTTCAGGGAAAGTCCGATTTTAGAGCTCCTCTCCTCACGGGTTCTGACAACTACAATTGGTGGAAAGGCCAAATGGAGGCTCATCTATCCAGAGATCCCCTAATGCAAAGAGTTGTGCAAAGAGGTCCTTATGAATATCGTGATAGCGATGGCAAAGTCAAGGACGTTGATGTTCTCACAGCGGACGAGCTATCAAAGGTTGCTGCCAATGGAAAAGCAAGGAGTACATTAATCAATGGGCTGAATCAAGCCGAATATGACAAGGTCTCTTCTCTCAAATCTGCAAAAGAAATTTGGGATGCATTGGAGACATATCACGAAGGCTCAAAGGCGTTAAAGAAAGTCAAGCTCGGGAAGCTTATGAAAGAATTTGGAAGCTTTGCTATCAAGAAGGGAGAATCCATTCGAGAAAGCCAAGCTAGATTCCAAGTCACTCTCAACAGCCTTGAAAGACTTGGCAAAAAGATTCCTCAATCCGAAATCAACATGAATATTCTAAATGCAGTTCCATTCGAATATGGTGCCAAGGTCACAGCATTGGAGTCAGCTCTCAATATTGATACTATGGATCACCTGGCTATATTTGCTGAGTTGGAACAATTTGAAGCTAAGATTGAAGCTAACAGCTCAGAAAGCAGCAAGCTGCCAACAGAGAAAATGAAGAATCTTGCACTGCACTCCTCTATCAGCAAGCTGGAAACAGATGAGGAAACAGAATCAGATGAGGATCTAGCTCTTATGTCCAGGAAAATCAAGAGAATGATTGAAAAGAAAAACAAAATGAAGCGTGAAAAGGGCAAAGCTTTTGGTGCAAAGAAAGATCCAAAGGATGATGCATGTTTTGAATGTGGCAAGAAAGGGCATTTCAAAAGGGATTGCTACAAGCTAAAGAACAAGTCAAAGCCGCCTAGACAGCAAGCTGATTTTAAGAACAAAAAGAAATCCAAGGCACTTCTAACTTGGAGTGATGATGAAGATGAGTCAGCTTCTGATGATTCTAGTGATGAGATGGTGAATTTGGCTCTTGTTGGTCTCGATGGCTCAATTGATACAACGGATTCAGATACGGACACTAATAGTGAGGTAAACTCTATTAATTCTGAATTACATACTATTGATACAACTACTTGTGAACTAACCATGCAGGATAAGAGTTGTTTATCAATAATGGAACTCATTGATCTGAAGAATGAGAACTATGAGCTCGAGAAAGAAAATGTTCATTTGAAGAAAGTCATTGGTGATTTCTTGAATGAAAAGAGTGCCAAAGCTAGTAGTGGAATCATTGCTACCCTCAAGGAACAGATCTCACAACTTGAAGGGAACAACATGCAAATCCAAAGAAGGAATGATACACTCATGAAGGAACTCAGCTCGCTGAGAGCAGATCTTAAAGCTAAGGATGCAAGCTTGGAGGCATTCGAGTTAAGCAAATCCCAAAGCTTAGCCGAAATCTCTATTCAAGCTGAAAAGATCAAGTCATTGGAGCAAGAAGTCAAAGATCTTCAGAAAGCCATGGGAAAGTTTGTTCAAGGAGAAGAAAGTCTCAAATCTATATTGAAACAAGCTAAAGGTTCTCATGACAAAGGAGGCATTGGTGCAACTTCTACATCCACTTCTTCAATGAAATATGAAGGGAAAAATGGCATTCCATACAATTATGCCATGCCTTGGGTGACTTGTCACAAGTGTGGAAAGAAGGGCCATCTTGCTAATAATTGTCCAATGAAGAATTCTCAATCAGCAAGCTGGGGAAGGAAGTCAGCTCACTGGCAGTATGCTGACAACAGAAACAGACAGAAGACAGCTCCAAGACAGTATGCTGATAAGACCAGCAGAACATGGAAGAAGAGTTCTAAAGTGGTCCAAATGTGGATCAAGAAATCTGATCTTAATGTTCTATATGTTTTATCAACTAACACTGCTGGACCCAACAAAATTTGGGTACCAAAACGTTGAGTTGTTTGTGTTTGTTTTGTAGGTTTGTCTCGTGTCTAAAGTAAAGCCAAATCAATGGATATTGGATAGTGGATGCACTAGGCACATGAGTGGAGACAAATCTCAGTTTCTAAGCTTGAAGATGAAGAAGGGTGGACGTGTCACAATTGGTGATAGCAAAACTCTTCCTATTCTTGGCAAAGGAACTATAGGTAATAGTATCATTTCTATCAACAAAGTACAATATGTTAAAGGTCTTACTTATAACTTGCTTAGTATAAGTCAGTTATTTGATGATGGTCATATTGTTAACTTTGGTAAGGATGAATGTACTATACTTGTTGGTGCTAACAAAACTCCTCTAGTTGCAAAACGAGAAGGAAATATATATGTTTTGAACTTTGAAGAACAGGAGGCAGGTGTTTGTTTAGCAGCTGTGGATAATAATCCAGAAATTTGGCATAGGAGGCTTGGACATGCTCATATGGATCATCTCAGCAAGCTGTCAGCAAAGAAGCTTGTTCGAGGACTACCAAAGCTTAAGTATGTCAAAATGGAGACGTGTTCTGCTTGTCAATTGGGAAAGCAAACAAGGACTCCACATAAGGCAAAGAAAATGGTATCTACTTCTAAACCTTTAGAGCTTCTTCACTTGGATCTATTTGGTCCCGAAGCTTATAAGAGTATTGGAGGTAAACAATATGCCTTTGTTATAATTGATGATTATTCTAGATTCACTTGGGTATTATTCTTGCGTACTAAAGATTGTGCTTTTAGTGAATTTGAGAAGCTAATCAAGTTGCTTGAGAACAAACTAGATACAAGACTTGTAGGTATTCGAAGTGATCATGGTGGGGAATTCCAAAAAGACTTCATTACTTATTGTGAAGAAAGAGGAATCTCACATGAGTTCTCAGCACCTCGTACACCTCAGCAAAATGGAGTTGTAGAGCGTAAGAACAGGTCCTTACAAGAAACAGCTAGGACATTGCTGCAGGAGAGCAAGCTGCCAAGAAGCTTTTGGGCAGAAGCTGTCAACACAGCATGCTATGTTCTTAACAGAGTGCTTATCAGGCCAATTCTCAACAAGACTCCTTATGAATTGCTAAGGAAAAAGAAGCCTAACATCAGCTATTTCAAGGTTTTTGGATCTAAGTGCTTCGTTCTCAAAACCATTGATAGGGATGGTAAATTCGACTCTAAATCTTATGAAGCTATATTTTTGGGATATTCTTTAACAAGTCGTGCTTATAGAGTGTATAATCTTGCTAAACATACTGTTGAAGAGTCTATTGATGTTTCATTTCAAGAGTCTACTGATGATCTTGCAAGGGATGAGGAAGAATGTGCAGGTACAGGTACTAGCAGCAAGCTGACAGTGAAGGAAACTGGAAATCAGCAAGCTGACAAGTCAACTGCCACAACTTCAGAAGGCAATAAAGCTACTGAATCCACTCCATCTCTTGAAGAAACTTTGGATAAGATGTCAAAGCTTTCATTGGATGAATCCAGAGGTCAAACTTCATCAGCAAGCCAAAATGTTGTTGATCAGACTCCTCCTAGGCAGACTACAAGGAATGAAGAGGTCATAGCTCAACATAATCTACCAAAGTCAACTAGAACAGTGAAGAATCATCCTCCTCAGTTGATCATTGGAGATAAATCAGCTGGAATCAAGACAAGGAAAGCTCAAGCCAACATTTGTGCTTATGCTGCCTTTATAGCTCAAGAGGAACCAAAGAATGTTCAAGAAGCTTTACAAGATGAAAATTGGATCATGGCAATGCAAGAAGAACTCAACCAATTTGAAAGATGTGATGTTTGGGAACTTGTAGATCCACCAGAGGATGCTTCAATTGTTGGAACCAAATGGGTGTTCAAGAATAAAGTTGATGAATTTGGTACTATCACTCGAAACAAAGCTAGACTTGTTGCACAAGGATACAATCAGCAAGAAGGAATTGATTTTGATCAAACATATGCTCCGGTTGCAAGATTGGAATCTATTAGGATGCTATTATCATTTGCATGCTACAAGAAGTTCAAGCTACATCAAATGGATGTCAAAAGTGCATTCTTAAATGGATATCTAAAGGAAGAAGTCTATGTCAAGCAACCACCAGGATTCGAGGATGAAAAATATCCAAACCGTGTCTACAAGCTCAAGAAAGCACTATATGGATTAAGGCAAGCACCTCGGTCATGGTATGAAAGGTTAAGTGAATTTTTGATCAAAAATGGTTTCATTAGAGGTAAAATTGATCCTACTTTGTTTACTATCTTTAAAGGTCAAGATATATTAGTTGTTCAAATATATGTAGATGATATTATATTTGGATCTACTAATGATTCTTTGTGTAAGTGGTTTTCAAAGTGCATGCATAGTGAGTTTGACATGAGCATGATGGGAGAGCTCAATTATTTCTTGGGGCTCCAAATTAAACAAACTCCAGAAGGAATTTATGTGCATCAATCCAAGTATATCAAGAATCTACTCAAAAGATTTGGATATGAGAATATCAAGGCGAAAACAACACCGATGAGCGTTGTCAGCAAGCTGACAGCAGACGAAAATGGTAAAGATGTTGATATTCGAATGTATAGAGGTATGATTGGAAGTTTACTTTATCTTACAGCCTCTAGACCTGATATTATGTATAGTGTTTGTGTTTGTGCTAGATTTCAAGCAAAACCAAAGGATTCTCACTTACAAGCTGTTAAAAGAATATTTAAATATTTAAGTGGAACTATTTCTTTGGGCTTATTCTATCCTATCACAAATGCTTTTGATCTTGTTGGGTATAGTGATGCAGATTATGCAGGTAGTCAAACTGATAGAAAAAGTACAAGTGGTGTTTGTGCATTTTTGGGTCAAAGCTTAGTTTCTTGGTTAAGCAAGAAGCAAACTTCAGTTGCTCTATCTACGGCTGAGGGGGAGTATTTAGCAGCTGGTAGCTGTTGCTCTCAAATGCTATGGATGAGACAACAATTGAAGGACTTTGGAATCAAATGCAAGCAAACTCCTATCTTTTGTGACAACACAAGTACAATCAACATTTCAGAAAATCCAGTCAATCATTCAAGGACAAAGCATATTGATGTTCGACATCATTTTCTGAGAGACAATGTTGCAAAGGGTGCTGTCAAGTTAATTTTTGTGGCTACAGCAGATCAGCTAGCTGACATTTTCACAAAACCTCTTCCTGAAGAACGATATATCGTGCTGAGAAGGGAATTGGGTATGTGTGATGTGCAGTCAGCAAGCTAATAAGCTTGGTCCGGGTACTCTCAGTTATTATGACCATTATGTGCTGATTTTCTACCCTTTTGATGATTAAGGGGGAGAAAATTTAGGAACCTGGTTTGTGTTGTGAATGTTATATCTGTTGTATAGTTTAATGTTATAAGATTGCTATATTCAGGGGGAGTATTATTACTTTTCCTAAATATAGTGTAATCATCAAAAAGGGGGAGATTGATACTCTCGAGATTTTGATGATCACACTAACAGCAACTTGATAACATAAAACTGTACTCTGGTAGCTAGCTGAGAACGAGATTATAACTGTGCTAACAGCTAATGTCTTTTGAAGTTATCATTGTTCAGTCAGCAAGCTTACAGGAATATTGACAGACTATCAGCAAGCTCACAGCGTGAACAGAATAACAGATGGATAAGAATCAAAGTCGAAAAGCAAGGAGATTTATTAGGAATCGATTTGTAAGGACTTTAATATTTATATATGACTTATATAAATATTAGAGCTCAGTTTTAAATTAGTATTTCAAACAAAAACGATTTCCTAACTTATAGGAGTGTTTATCTCTTTCGATCTTATCTCTAAAACTACTCCTATTTGAATTCAAATTATGGTTTTATAAATAAACGTTTACTGAGTTGTTTCAAACGTCTTTATGCTCTTACTCAGTAAAGATAACATTATTCAAACGTTCATTATTCAAGCAAATTAAACGTGAGGTTGTTGAACCAAGAACGTTGGATAGTTTGTTGAGTTATGACCGTTTGGAATGATGGTATATAAACTTGAGTGTGGTTTCCGTTTTGGTAGAGAACAAGAACACACATCAAGTTTCTGAAATACAACACACTTACATTGCAAAATCTTTACTTGAGCTCTAGTACTTATATTCGATTATATATCTATATTGAGTTCATAGTTTCGGTTGTATTACACTCACACATTGTATTGTTCAAAGTGTAATGGTTTGTTGCTGTGTATCGAGCTTGTGAAACAAGGGAACAAGGGGACTAGTTAGCTAGAAGAGTATACTTGGGAAGTATAGGTCTTGGAGAGCTTTTGGTTCGTGGTTCAGGGGTTTCAGCAAGCTGATAACAGGAACAAGGGATAAAGGGAGTTATATTATTGAATCATTGTAATTGTTAACATTATTGATTAATAATATAATCTCTTACCAGTTGGTAGGGGACCAGGACGTAGACCATTAGGGTTAGGGGTCGAACCTGGCTAAAATTCTCTGTGTTGCTAGCTTACTGATTATATCTGTTTTGCATTGCATCTGCATTGTTAGCTAGCTGACTGTTTACTCTGAAATTAACAGCAAGCTGTCAGTGACAGTATAAATATTCGGTAACATTAAAAATCGGTCATATTAGCCATAACACCTATTCACCCCCCCTCTAGGTGTGTAATTTCATAGTATTCATAAATAATATATATAATAGATTCAATTTTTTTGAAATACACAAAAAAATAAAGGTCATATAAAATAAGACGAACGGAGTATTACTATTTCAACAAGTTCAATTATAAAAAATAGCCGAGACAAACACTCCTTCATATTTGTTTGTTTGATTTCAAGCAAAACCCACAAGCAGTTGACTCGTAAGTCTTGATCTTCGAAAATATGTCGAATGCTATGAAATCTCGAGATCTTGTTCATGTCTTACTAGTCTCTTTCCCTGCTCAAGGCCATGTCAACCCTCTACTCAGACTCGGCAACCTCCTTGCCTCCACAGGCCTCCTCGTCACCTTCTCGGCCCCCGAAAGTATCGGAAGCTCTATGAGAAAAGCTAACAAGAACATCGACGACCTCACTCAGGTCGGTGAAGGCATGATCCGGTTCGAGTTCTTCGATGACGGATTAGGCCAACACGATGATCCGAGACGCAATGATCTCGACACCTATATTCGGCATCTTGAGTTGCACGGAAAAGAGGCCGTTACTAGATTTGTGGAAAAACATAACAAACAAGGCCAGCCCGTGGCGTGCCTCATCAACAATCCGTTCATTCCATGGGTCACTGATATTGCTCATGACCTCAAAATCCCGAACGCGGTGCTTTGGGTACAATCTTGCGCTTGTTTATCCGCTTATTATCATTACTATAACAAATTGGCCATATTTCCGGATGAGACTAATCCGGAGATTGATGTCCAATTGCCATCCATGCCTTTGCTGAAACACGACGAGGTCCCTAGCTTCTTGCACCCTCATAGTCCTTACACTGTTTTAGGAAGAGCAATCTTAGGCCAGTTCAAGAATTTGTCGAAAACGTTTTGTGTGCTCATAGAAACATTTGAAGAACTCGAAAGTGAGCTCGTTGATTACATGTCAAAATTCTGCCTCATCAAACCTATTGGTCCATTATTCAAGAATCCTAAATCTTCGAACTCTAGCATCCAAGGCGATTTCATAAAAGCCGACGATTGCCTCAGTTTCTTGGACTCCAAGGAACCCGCGTCAGTTGTGTACATATCATTCGGCAGTGTTGTTGCTCTAAGTCAAGAACAAGCCGAGGAAATTGCTTTCGGGCTTCTGAATTCGGGTGTTTCGTTTTTGTGGGTTTTAAGGCCGCCTCACCCGAATTTCGACCCTGTAATTCTCCCCGAAACTTTTTTGGAAAAAATTGGCGAACGTGGAAAAATTGTGCAATGGTGCGCGCAAAAAGAAGTCCTCCAACACCCATCCGTGGCCTATTTTGTAACGCATTGCGGATGGAACTCGACGTTGGAGGCGATTACTAGCGGCGTCCCGGTGGTGGCCTTTCCAGCATGGGGTGATCAAGTGACGAATGCAAAGTACTTGGTTGAAGTGTTACACTTGGGAGTTAGACTAAGTAGAGGTGACCAAACTGAAAAAGTTGCGATTTCGAGGGACCGAATTGAAAATTGCTTGAAAGAGGCTTTTGGACCTAAGGCAGCTGAGCTGAAAAAAAATGCACTCAAGTGGAAGCAAGTGGCGGAGGAAGGGGTGGCTGAGGGTGGCTCATCAGATCGGAATTTGAAAGACTTTGTGGACAAAATTAGAGACGTATCAAAGTTGGGTGGGGTTGATGTGAACCCCCTTGTTGTGAATGAAAAATCCCGCACGTAACTATCTTTAATTTTTATAAATAAGTCAAATATTGTGTTGGTTGATGAAGTCTTCTTCCATGTTTTAATAATTAACATGGTAATTGTTGATGAATTATTCTTCCAAGTTTTAACGATCAACATGGTAATTTTGAGCCGTTACTGGGTTTTAAATTATTACTCATGATTGAAAATGACTTAATGTGATATGTGCAGTGTACATTTTTTGTTGGGATAGTTTTATATTATAAATGATCTACTCCCTCAGTTTCCTTTTACATGCGCATTTTGGTTTTCGAAAAATCAAATTGACTAATTTTTGACTAAATATTATAAATTATCTATTCATTTATATAATCCGAAAGTTGCATATTAAAATAGACAAAATATAATTTCTAATGATATAATTTTTATTATTATTTTCAATTATATAACATATGTAAATTTCAGTCAAAATATAGTCAATTTAAATAATCAAAAATGAAAATGGACATATAAAAGTGGATGGAGGGAGTATAAGTTATTAAAACAACATACTAAGATATAAATTTAAGGGATCATTTATTTTAGTATTAAAGTTGATTTTTATTAAATAAGTCATAAAACAAAGTGAATCGATAAACAAATATATCATAGTAACTTCTAATTTTAAATTAATTTTTAATTTATTTTTAATTTTAAACGGAGTCTTAACTTACGATCTGAAGAGTTATTTGTTAACTTAGAATCGGACAAGGGCAAGTTCAATAGGTTACCTAAATATGGCACATTTAGATAACGTATCACAAAAATGATCGCTAACAGTACCTAAATCACTAGCACAACTCTAAATTTACTAGCCATTAACTATTTTACATAACCATGTAGTCATTACCTATTCAATATTTATAAATAAAAAATTCATTTCTCTCTTTCTTTTATCTCTTTCATCCCTTTTCCCTTCTTTCCCTCAAATTTATTATTAAAATAATAGTAGGGAACAAAAATAGAGATTATTATTAGAGTTGACACTAAAATTTGATTACTTAAATCACTATGACTCACTAAGACTCGTTAATTTATACTTCCTATGTCCCTCTCATTTCTTTACAGTTACTATTTTGAGATGTCCCTCTCATTTCTTTACGTTTATGTAAATAGTAAGTTTTTCTTATTATTACACCCACTATCTTCCCCTACTATCTCATATTTAACAATAAAAACTACTATTACACCCATTACTTTCCTCCGCTATCTCAAATCTATTATTAAATATTGATAGATCCCATCATTTTACCGACTTTTCACTTTAATCATTTTTTATACATTATCTTGGTGTCTGTGTCACTCTCCAATGTAAACATTGATGGAGACCGAGGGTGTATTATTAATAAGTAACAGCACAGGTCACATACTGGACTTGCTCTAACACTAACCCTTCCGTCGAGAATTGATGATAGCGCTTGACCATAAATGCACACTTTTTTCGAGAGTAGAGTTAATGCTTACTGAATTGAGTTACTCCCTCCGTCCCTTTTTATATGTTTTCATTTGACTTTTGACCAGTCAAATCGACCAAATTTTGATTAAAGATTACAAATTATCTCTTTATTATTTTCAAAATCTGAAAGTTGTATATTAAAATACACTAAATATACTTTCTAATGATATAATTTTTATTATTTTTTGAATTATATGATATATGTAAAATTTCAGTCAAAATATAGTCAATTTGACTAGTCAAAAGTCAAACGGAAACATATAAAAGGGGACCGAGGGAGTATTTAACTAATCAAATTAGTTAGTGGAGTATTTTATTTAAAATTATTTGTTAAATTAATGTATAGTTAATTTTTCTTTTAACGGTTTTTCTAGTGTGTGCCCATACGCACATGCTAAGCACCAAAATTTATAAAATTAGATGATTTTAATTGATTGCTACTTTCTTTATAATAGTGGACCCCTGCAAATTCACCAACTACACCAATTAAACTTCACCATAATTATAAAATTTGGAGTTTAGCACGTGCGCATTGGCACACACCAGACAAACTCTTCTTTTAAACAGACATATGACAGGTTACTCATTAAACTCTCCATGCGGCTTATTCAAAAATAATTTCAAAGTATTCAAAGTCCATTAGCTCTTATATATATTATAATAATGTTCTAAAAATCAGCTATTAATCGGGATTAATCTCTGTTCGGTTGGTCACCATCTCGATTAAGTGTTAATCGGTGAAAAAATCATTTTTCGGAAAAATCGGTCAAAAGCTGGATTAATCGGTCAAAAGATGGTAAAATCAGCAAAAATCGGTAAATTTAAAAAAATTA
The DNA here is from genome assembly GCF_001625215.2 of Daucus carota subsp. sativus. Taxonomy (NCBI): domain Eukaryota; kingdom Viridiplantae; phylum Streptophyta; class Magnoliopsida; order Apiales; family Apiaceae; genus Daucus; species Daucus carota. The sequence continues at coordinate 1,856,990 of NC_030389.2, forward strand.
AGTCATAGTAAAAAGAAATCTAAAAACTAAAAATTAATATAAAACACATTGTACCATTGTCTTATGAGATGAATTGACCTAAATATTTAGAAAATGGATTTTTGGTGGATAAAATCATTGATTTTTTCATTTATAGAATTATATAATTATAAATCTATTGTAAATAAATATAAATATATTTATCTAGTTTAAAAAATAATATTAAATTGATTCCGATTAATAATCTAATTAATCACTCTAATTAATCCCCGATTATCCGATTAATCGATAGACGGTTTTTTCGCCAACTAAGTCCGATTTCCGCTTTTTATAATACTGTATATTAACGGTAAATGATTTATATGAGCTAGTAATATGATCCGGAATCTATAATTTTTCTCGACAACTTTCAAGCATGGTCAATAATATTTTATGGTTAATGTTCCTTGTTTTGGAGGCTCGCAGCCTCGCACAATTTAATAAATAAAACGTTTTGGGAGCTTCAAGGCAAGCGACATGCACTACAAAAAAGAAGCTATTTTTGACCGTCAAAATCTGGTATTTTTGACTGTTAACAATCGAAAATAATTATTTTCGATCGGAAAAAATTGGTCGAATATAAATTAGTCGAAATTAAAAACCCGGTCAAAAATATTTAATTTCCACCGTTTACGGTCGAATATAATCGCTGGTCGAAATTTCCGGTCGAAAATAACCGCTTTTTCTTGTAGTGGGGCTCACACGTTCTTACAAATTCAGGCCGGCTTAAATAGTTCTTAAGCATTGGGGTATGGATATTCAGTCGGAAATTTTTGAAAAAATTTATTTATGAAATTTGATTATATTTAATTAAAATTTTAAAAATTTATCAAAATTTTGAGATATATAATTAGAATTTAAATATATATTCTATAAAATCTGATGATAGTCGATTAGTATTTTAAATTATGTTTAAAAATCAATGATATTCAATTGAGATTATTTAACATCCATTTGAATACGGTGGCATTCAAATGTCGATGGATATTTTTGAATTTAATAAAGATTTTTGTGAATTGTTCATTATAATATATGTTTTTTGAAATCATACAAAAATTTATGCGATTTTGAAGTTTTTGCTTATATCCTAAAGGATATATATACATTCCGTGACATTTTATCTAAGACATGCATAAAATCAAAAGGCTTATTTCTCCATATGCCATCCAAGTTTGCTCTAATATTCACGCTGACCCTTAAAGTTTAAAAATGAACGGTCCGGCCCTTCAAATATTGTTAATGTTGAACTTAGCCATAGTGATTGAAAAGTGAATGGCACGCTCTCCGGCTGAGAGTGACCGACTCTGCTCTAGTCTTTGGCTCTTCCTTTCACCACTTCCTTTCAAGCATACTGTAGTATATGTATGTATATAGGCTACCATCCAAATGTGTATCAAGTCTTGCGAATTATATCTTTTTTTAAACGCAGATATGTTATTAGTTTATACAGCGGTGACTTATAATGTTTTTTATTTATTAATTTGTTATATTTTAATATTTAGTTTTATTATGAAAAATTATACTAGAATCATATACATTTTTAATCAAAAAGAATTTTAAATAATAAATGAATGTGTTTGGGTTAATATAAATTTATTGGGAGTTTTAGATAAATATTTTTTATTTAAGATTTTGAATAATTTCTTAATACTCCCTCCGTCCGCCTTTTACATATTCCTTTTTTAAAAAATTGTTTTAAAATACATGTCTCGTTTATCTTTTCAAAGCATTTTTTTGAATGCTTTTTCAAAAAATATCCTTTGAATACGAGTTTTCATGTTTGATTACCACGCATATATGCATAAATTAATTTTATTAATTTATATGATGTACAAATATTTTTTTAAAATATATATATTTCCAACAATATATTAGAGCTTAGCTCTTTCTAGAGATTCTTGGCCAGGAAATAGAAGAGAAGTTTTGGAAGGAAGTGAATTAAAAGAAAGAAGAAAAGAGGCGGAGATGGGAGATTTACATGGACAAGATTAATAAAAAGAGAAGAAAGATAAGGGTAATCTAGCTAGTCTCAGCCAATGTATCATTAATTAGTGTATTGATAAGTGAGAATATAGTTGAGTTTCAAAAAAATCACAATAAATATAGGGATTTAGTACATTGAGAAATGAGAACATATTTTACTCCTATTCAAACATAAAATGATAAATAATATTTTTTTTGTTATGACGTATTTTACTAGCTATGTCGCCGTCTTGTAAACAAGTGAACATATGCTAATAAGCATATACAAGTATCTGGTTAGTATGGATTTGAGCAAGGGGTGCCATGCACGAGCGGAGCGAAAACAATGTATGGCTAGGCCTGGTTACTTGCATTTTTTCGCGATTGTAATCTACTTGCCCTTGGTTTTTACATTTCGTCTCATTCTATCCGGTTCATGTAACTTCAATGGTTAGACCATCCACTTTTTAACTTTAAGGGTCAACGTGAACATCATAGCAAACTTAGATGGCAGATAGAGGAATAAGCCAAATCAAAATCATACCAATCCATTAAAATTCTATATTTTACATAACTTAAGATTTAAAAAGAAGTAAATTTATATATAAGTCATAAAAAATTTTGTTTTATTAATTTGAATAAATTTCTTGAAAAATTATCATTTGTCAGAGTGACAATTAGTAATAATATAATAATGTAATATTGTAAAAGAGGGGATTTGTATCCTCTTGATCAGAGGTTGGGCTTCCGAATGGAGAAGAATTTGTGATTATGCCTCCTGGGCTAGAGCATGTCGCTTAAGTGCGGTTTATTTTGGTTTGGTTCACGTGGTTTGCATGCTATTACATGAACTCGTGGGTTTACCCCGTGCGCACCCAAAAGAGTAGCGGATGCGGGTCCCTACATTAAAAAATAAATAAATCAGAATGAGTCATCAAACGACTAAGATTTGCAATTTTTACGGATCTACCTGTAACTAAAGAAATTAACTGATAAACTTATTACACAAACTAAAGATGCTCCTAATAATTGATTCTAACATTATTTTTATTGCAGAATTTTAAATTAAAATTCAATAATAAAGTTTTAAAACATAAACTTCAATATATAATTATTATGTTTTACTGAAATAAAAACATATATAATAAATATTATTAATTAGGCCAGGGCTAATATAAATTATTTAATCAACTAAGAGTAAGTCCAACAGCTGCCCTATTTAGTGTCCTAAGTCATAATATAGGGCATTTGATGAAAAAATTTGATCCAACAATGTCCTAGTGATGCCCTATATCACTAGGACAACCCATTCAAGCCCTACCCTATCCCATATTTTATAATAAATTATTACCAACACTCTCTTTCTCTCTCTATTTTATATTATGTTTTAATGATGAAAGTGAACTTTTAATAATAAAATATTAAACATATAGTGAAAATAAGGCACATTGTTGGAGTTGAAGTTAGTAGAATATGTTCTAAACTATTAGGACATAATTTTTTATATTATATTTAAGGCTCCAACTAGGACACTGTTGGACTTGCTCTAAATAAACATGAGCAAGATACTTGCAAATTGCAATTCTATTGAGAAAGTGTATATACCATTGCCGATTCTTCCTTCACTCTGTAAAAACTGGGCACAATTTTACCAGTGCATAAACCATTGACAAATTTATGGGAAGCATCAGGAACAATAGAGAGTTTACAACTAAATGTTAATGACAATTAACATGACTCAACTAATAGAGAAGAGTAGGTACAAAACCAGATAGAGCAACATTTACTAGTCGGCTACATTGTAAATCATGTCTCTTAATCTGAAATGAAACTAAGCAGGACTATATATATCCATTCAACTACAATGTTTAAACTACGCCTCCTCAATACTCCCCCTCAAGCTAATGAGTTAGAACGAAATGGAACTCTTAACTTCAAGACATAAACTGGTGCGAACTAGCCTATGTTGTATTATCCGCCCCTTCATTAATCACAAGTTATATCAAATAGTTGGAGTGTACCGTATTCATTCATCATTGTGACAGGTTCTCCATATTAACGCCAATAGAAGACTAGTTAAAACTCACATCCCGACTAGATCTAATCGTTACTAAAGGACTTGACTTTGTTTGTCATTAGAGAATTCCTGGCTAAGCAATTGTCTTTGGAGGACTGTTTCAATTTCATTCAAGTCCTGATTATGCTTGCCATTTAAGGACCCTAGCTTTTCTTGCCATTAGAGGAATCCCTGCTTTGCTTGCTAATAGAGGACTGTGTTAACTACTTAACTTCATTCAAATCTTTACTTTGCTTGTCATTAGAGTATTGTGGTGAACACATATCCTGACTACGCTTGTCACGAGAAGACCATTGCTCAAAAAGCTCAAATAAAGTAAACAGCCAATTTGACGCTATGCAAGCTCAATTATAAATGCTCAGAGAGCACAAATAAATTAATCAGCCAACTTGACGCTATGCAAGCTCAACTGTAAATGTTCACAGAGCTCAAAATTATCAGCCAACTTGATGTTAATTAGGTAAGCTACTGTAAATACTTACAGAGCTCAAAATTATTAACCAACTTAACGCTATACAAACTTAACTCTAAATGCTCACAAAGCAGAAAATAAGCATGAGTACTCAGTCACTTCAATGGATTGGAGTGACCTCTCAGTTTTAACAACCAATGAATGGTGGCTTTAGAAAGTTTACGAAGGAGAATTCATTTTAATAAAACAGTACTTCTTGCGGTCTGCCAATCCTCCAATTTTTTCAGCTCGATCTATAATTCATCTAAGATAACTAGCTCATCGATCTTTAATTAATACTCAAACAAATATTGATGATAATCATATATCAAATCACTTTCAAGTTAAGTCATCTCTTCTCCCTTTGCTTCTAGTATTAACTCTCTTCTTTGACAATACTTCGAAGCTTCTACTCTGCCTCTTTTACCCCAAGTTGCTTCACCTTCTCACTGCTCAAAATAATTAATTGTTGAGAACATGTCTGATACAGAGTACTTGAGAGCCATCAACTTCTTTTTAGTGAGAGAGTCTTTTTCCAGAAACTCTAAAGAGAGGATATTTAAAGACCTATGCAGCTATGCTCCTGATATTTAACTATGTCACTACTATCGAATGCTTCAATTTTGCTGGAGAGTTCTCCAATCTCAACTAATGCGCTCTCAACCTCTGCCTGTTGTGCAACCGAGAAAGAATTCCTTGCTTCGTCTAATGTAATCTTCATTAATGCCTCAAAAATAATCTTCTTATATCTTGTATTTATGTAAATTGGTTCATTAGCTGACATCAAAATCCCCCCTGCTAGTTAATAATTTTCATCATTTTGATAGAACAGTACGTACTCCCGGAACCCATTCAGATCACAAATTACAAAATACTACTCCCTCTGTTAGTGTTAGAATATAATAGTGGCGTGACACTAATATTTTTATTCACAAAAAAGAAATTTGGAAAATAATATGTATCAGTATACGGTCAAAACTTTTAAAAGTACGTGAAAAAAAAAGTAAAGCGACTATTATATCTTATTAACAGAGGGAGAGGGAGTACATTATAACATTCTAAAGCAATGTTTTATTTTAAAACACAGATCATTGTGTATTTATATGTGCAGTTGAAGTAGCTCAAACTTGAGAATATGTGACAGAGCACAAGATTCCGAAAAAATTTATTTCTAATTTTTTGATCTACCCTTCAAGAAAGAACCAGGAGGGTTGACGGTTAAGTAAAAATGCCTAGCTAGCTACAAATATTTCAAAACCTTGATCCTAGAAAACAAGTCATCAGATACAATGAATACTCAAGATCTTGTTCATGTCTTACTGGTCTCTTATCCTGCTCAAGGCCATATTACCCCTTTGCTCAGATTAGGCAATCTCCTTGCTTCCACAGGTCTCCTTGTCACCTTCTCAACTACAAAAGATGCTGGAAGTTCCATCCGAAAAGCTAGCAAAAACATCGATGAGGCCAGTCCAGTTGGTGATGGTATGATCCGGTTCGAGTTCTTCGATGATGGACTAGTCCAAAATAATGATGGTCAGGAACGCCCAAGTCTTGACTACAAAGTTGCTCAGGTTGCGTTGCATGGAACAGAGGCCGTCACGAGAATTGTCAAAAAACACGAAAGAGAAGGCCGCCCTGTGGCGTGCCTAATCAACAATCCTTTCGTTCCATGGGTTTCGAATATTGCTGAGACACTAAACATTCCAAATGCAGTGCTTTGGGTGCAATCTTGCGCTTGTTTTTCAGCTTATTATCATTACTACAACAAACTGGCTATATTTCCAACCGAATCTGACCCCGAAATTGATGTCCAATTGCCTTCCATGCCTTTACTCAAACATGATGAGATCCCTAGCTTCTTGCACCCTCAAACTCCTTTTCCGGTTTTGAGAGAAGTTATTTTAGGCCAGTTCAAAATGTTGCCGAAAACATTTTGTGTACTGGTAGAAACATTTCAAGAACTCGAAACTGAAGTCATTGAATACATGTCAAAATTTTGTCTTCTAAAACCTATTGGTCCATTATTCAAGAACCCTAAATCTTCGAACTCTAGCATTCAAGCTGATTTCATTAAAGTCGACGACTGCATGGATTTCTTGAACTCCAAGGAACATGCAACAGTTGTTTATATATCGTTTGGTAGCGTTGTTTCTTTAAATCAAGAACAAACAAATGAAATCGCTTATGGAATTCTGAATTCCGGTGTTTCATTTCTATGGGTCTTAAAGCAACCTACCATGCCTGGTTCCGGCCTCAGTGTTGTTTTACCTGAAAATTTCCTGGAAAAAATTGGTGACAAGGGCAAAGTTGTGAATTGGTGCGCACAAAAAGAAGTTCTTCAACATCCATCCGTGGCATGTTTTGTAACACATTGCGGATGGAACTCGACGTTGGAGGCGATTAGTAGTGGCGTCCCGGTGGTGGCCTTTCCGGCGTGGGGTGATCAAGTGACTAATGCCAAGTACTTGGTTGATGTGTTAGAGGTGGGAGTTAGGTTAAGTAGAGGTGACCAAACTGAAAAAGTTGCGATTTCGAGGGACCGAATTGAAAAGTGCTTGAAAGAGGCTTTTGGACCCAAGGCAGCTGAGCTGAAAAAGAATGCACTCAAGTGGAAGCAAGTGGCGGAAGAAGCGGTGGCTGAAGGTGGCTCATCTGATCGGAATTTGAAAGACTTTGTGGACAAAATTAAGAATGTACCTCCGTAACAATTAATTAAGTGTTCTTAAATTTTAAGATAATGATAGCAATTGATTAAGTCTTTAGGTACACGTTATGTATTTTACTCTTATATATAATTCCAAGACTTGCAGTAAAAGATCTAATATCGTTATTTATATTACAATAAATAAATTATGATATTAAATTATATTATGAGAGAGAGTATTTGGACTATTTAATATGAGTACTCACAAGACTATACACCGCAACAAAACCAGCTTTTTAAAATGGATTTCTTACGACGGAATTGTTTGCTCGCAAAATTTATGACGGAAACCAAAAATCCGTCAAAATTTCTTATCATTACTTATGACGGAATCATTTCGTGTCGTATTTACTTTTTTCATGCGCTAGAATTTTGACACAAACAAATATAATATAATAAAAAAAATTCCTGCGAACGAAATCGTCGTAAAGTAACTTTTACATTTACGACGTCATTTCCGTCGCAAGGTTATGCATTTACGACGAACATTTTCTGTCATAAGTCAACAAAAAATTCTCCATACACGTACCATCCTAAATTAAGAATCTATTTCTGTCGTAAGTTTTGTGGAGCCCACTCATATTTAGCTATAACGAAATTATTAATTTCTGACGAATTTTATGCATTTGACCAAAATTTTAATTTTAGATGGCTATAAAAACGACGAAAAATTTCCGTCTTAATTACATATTTTTTTGGCGGAACTAGTGTAAAAGTCGATTTTGTTGTACTGATGATTAATAATGTAATATTTGCATTGATATATAAGTAAATAAATAATAAAATTAAACAAATTCTGATAACTAAATATTAGTACTGATAATCAATTAATTGATTATTAATATATTTTTTTGTAATAATAGTAGTTGCAGGAGTTTTTTTAGGAAAATGTAGTACAAGATCTAATCACCAAATTTTAGAGCACTATTATTTATAGACTTCTTGGAACAGTAAAAATTATAATAATAAATCTAAATAATCAAATTTTGATATTTTAATAGAAGGGGTGACAATATCAGACACGACCCGAAACCCGAGCATGACCGCAATCCGATTTACCGGCACAAAATCCGAAAGTAACCCGAAAATCACCCGATTGACCCTAAATGGATTCCAAATGTCCCGAAATTAGAATTTTCTTCAAAAGACAGTATTACACGACACCCTGCCTAGGATTTCACTTCTAAAAACTTCAATTTTCAGTTTATTTTCAATTCAATTTTAAATGATTTTAGCGTGACCCAAAATCAACCCGACTGCTGACACAAATACAACCAGTTAGAGATTCAATTAATGATTGGACAACGTTGGTTGATTATGCATTTATATATGTTCAGTAAAGTAGCTCAGACATGATAAATATTAGGGCCCCTGAGTCCTCCAGATTTTTGATCTACCCTTCGTAAATGAGACACAGCGCTGACTGTTAAGTAAAAACGCCGAGCTAGCTACATATAAATATAGAGTTTTGTCTTAGAATACACTGCATATGCCGAATACAATGAGCACTCAAGATCTTGTTCATGTCTTACTAGTCTCTTATCCTGCTCAAGGCCATGTCAACCCTTTACTCAAACTAGGCAATCTCCTTGCTTCAACTGGCCTTCTTGTCACCTTCTCGACCACAGAAGGTGCTGCAAATTTCATGCGAAAAGCTAGCAAAAACATCGATGAGCCGACTCCGGTTGGCGATGGTATGATCCGGTTCGAGTTCTTTGATGATGGACTAGGCGGAAATAATGAGGATCCGAGACGCGCTGATCTCGACTTCTACACAGCTCATCTTGAGCTGCATGGAAGAGAGGCCGTCACAAGAATCGTCAAGAAACACGAAGAACAAGGCCGCCCCGTGGCGTGCCTAATCAACAATCCTTTCATTCCATGGGTTTCGGATGTGGCGGAAACACTAAACATTCGCAATGCGGTGCTTTGGGTACAATCTTGCGCGTCTTTTTCGGCTTATTATCATTTCCACAACAAACTGGCGCAATTTCCATCCGAATCGGACCCGGAAATCGATGTCCAGTTGCCATCCATGCCTTTGCTGAAACATGATGAGGTTCCTAGCTTCTTGCATCCTGAAACTCCTTTTCCGGCTTTGGCCAAAGCCATTTTAGGCCAGTTCGCAATGCTGTCCAAGACATTTTGTGTACTCGTGGAAACATTTCAAGAACTCGAAAGTGAAATCATTGATTACATGTCAAAATACTGTCTCATCAAACCTATCGGTCCATTATTCAAGAATCCCAAATCTTCGAACTCTAGCGTTCAAGGCGATTTCATGAAAGCTGACGACTGCATGGATTTCTTGAACTCCAAGGAACCTGCAACCGTCGTGTACATATCATTCGGCAGTATAGTATATATAAATCAGGAACAAATAAATGAAATCGCTTATGGACTTCTGAATTCGGGTGTTTCATTTCTGTGGGTTTTAAGGAAACCTACCCTTTTGGGTCCGGCTGTTGTTTTGCCCGAAAATTTCTTGGAAAAAATTGGCGACAAGGGCAAAGTTGTGAACTGGTGCGCACAAAAAGAAGTTCTAGAACATCCATCCGTGGCCTATTTTGTAACACATTGCGGATGGAACTCGACGTTGGAGACGATTACTAGTGGCGTCCCGGTGGTGGCCTTTCCAGCATGGGGTGATCAAGTGACGAATGCAAAGTACTTGGTTGATGTGTTTGAGGTGGGAGTTAGATTAGGTAGAGGTAAACAAACTGAAAAGAGTGGTGTTTCGAGGGACCGAATCGAGAAGTGTTTGAGAGAGGCCATTGGCCCGAAGGCAGAAGAGATGAAAAAGAATGCACTCAAGTGGAAGAAAGCGGCGGAGGAAGCGGTGGCAGAAGGTGGCTCATCTGATAGGAATTTGAAGGACTTTGTGGACAAAATTAAGAATGTGTCGAAGTAGGGCTAATGTCTGACCTACTTGTTGTAAACGTACCTCCCTAAGACCCTAACTATCAAGGTCTTCTTAATTAAGTTTAAGACCTGATATGGAGAAATGAAATAAATTTTAATAATGCTGGTTTTCGAGGCTTGAAAATCGTACTCCCTACATCCCCCGCCAGGAATGTCTCATCCAATTTTTTACATTCTAAAACCTACTAAAAAAATAGTCGATGGGTCCCACCACTTCCCAATTTTTCCTTTCTTTCCACACTAATTTTACTCCATTTTTACTCCATTATCCTTTTTTATATATTAAAAAATTAATAGGTCCTACCACTTCACCCCACTTTTCAATTTTTTTTACTATTTTATACATATATATTTCTTACTTGACCTCTGTGCTCAAACTAAGCGTAAAAAATTGACAGGGACGGAGGGAGTATTAATCTTTGCCTGGTTTAGGTGTTATCGCGAATGATTTTATGATTTGATGATATCTACCTTCGTTGTTCAAATCTTAATATGCGCAATACTCGTAATTCCTCATTTTTAAAATAATATCTATAGATTATTAATCATATAATAAATTATAAAAAAATTATTATGATTAGATTTTAAAATTGAACTAAAATAATATATCTAAAATATGAATTTGTATTCGGGTAATGGGTTTGGAATCGGGATCTCAAAACTCAATATATATTATATAATATAGATAATCTTCCTTCATTTTCTTATACAATTTTTTATTGTGAGCCATAAGGATTTCTTCAATTTTTATTCTTCGCTCATCATCCTTGTCACTAAATTTGTTATATTTTTCACATGCAAATCAGCTATCTTGTAAAATTTATATGTATGTCGGCCATACATAATATATAAATCACACGTGGAAAGAGTGAACGAGAATCAAGAAGAGGCTCGTGCCCCCCTTCTGTTTTTCCGTCTTCCTCTCTGCCTTCAAGTCCCCGAGCTGATGATCTTGACGTTTTGGAAATCTCTTTCAGTTTCGTACAATTTTAGTTCACAGTGTTTTCCTATACTATATTCTGAACTATTCTAAGTGGTCGTTTGGTTGACAGAAACACCGGCAGTCCAACTCACTGGGAAGTTCCAATACGTGTAAAACCTAGGAAGTAATTTACCCAGTCCCCCCTCGGTGACTCACACTTCCGATAGATTTAATTTATGTGTATTATATGATTGAAAATACATACACCACTCTAAAATAATATATAATTAGTACATATAATAATAATAATAACAATAATTAGTTAAATTTAAAAAAATATAAAAATTAATATTATTATTATTATTATCATCATCATCATCATTATATTCAACTCAAAATATTATTGTTGAATTATATTTCTTCATTAAGAGTATAAAATATATTCTTTGAATTTAATAAAAAAAATATTGAGAAAATACGTGTTAATAATATTTTTTTGTCAAAATTTTAAAAATATAAAAATCTAATATATAGTCTCAAATACGTTTGAATAATTAATTAGTTTAATAACTTTATATAAAATAAAAAAATCTATTAATTATATTTTTGTGTAGTTATCAGTATGGACTATTTTTTTTCAAAAAGATTAGAGTAATTTTAAAATTCATATAAATATTTATGATTATTATTATTATTATTATTATTATTATTATTATTATTATTATCAAATAATATTATTTATCATTTAATTATAATAAAAACATTATGATTATTAAAATATAATAGATCAGAAGTTAAACATACAAGAAAACAAACAACATACAAGAAAACAAACAACATGCATGAAGTAATTATCCAACATGTCAACCAAACAATTTTATAGTACTTACTTGGTATTTAGAAATGATGGGAAGTTGAAATTTCTGTCCCACGTGATACCAAACAAGCACTAAGAATTATAAAAATTATTTAGATCTCATTTCTGTCTTTGTATTCTGAGTCGGAGGATGTTGTATTTAATTCCTAATTTGGAGTTCACAATTATGAAGTGGGTTTAGTAAAATTGGAGTGCACAAATCAATGTGACTGAAAATGGGAAGGAATCCGGACCAAGATGGACCCGAAATTGGACGACCAGGATGTGGCCTAGTAGGATCATAAAATTGTTTGGACCATGTTCAAGACCTAATTAATTATTCAAGACATGTCTAGAGTTGGATAAGGCTCTAATGAATCCATGCATGATAGGATGGAGTGGAGAAGGATTGAGTTGCATGTAGATGGTTATGTCATCCCGAGAATGGGTGATAAGACAAAGAGGGTGAGTATGCAAATGCATTGGGGCCGAAATTTACTTCAAAGTCTTAACCCCATTATGATCCCTAACGACCTAAAATCAACTTGACCTAACTTAGCTCAATTATAACCCAGAGCAATTTATGAGTAGGGTCCAGCATTAATTCTATGAGTTTAGTCAAGGATGGTAATATTTTTGGAAAATTGATTCGAATTCATATTATTGAATGAATCGAATTATTTAATAATTGTATGATGGAAATAGAAGGAAGGGATAAAAAAGTGACAAGGAAAAAGGTTTTATGGTCATTTGCTCTCTTTTTTGATGAATTTTTTACATATATTTTTAAATTTTTTGATTGGGTAATTAATATTTTTAGAATTTCCTTTCTCAAAATATAAACATGTAATCAAAATTTTATTTACAAAAATTCAATTATATATAATAATTTTTATAATCCAATCAAATCACTTGTTATTCTCTATGTAACCATATCATAACTTATTATTATTTCGATTTTTTTTTGTCAAGAATTATTATTTCGAAATTTTAGAACACTTGTTCGAATGAACACTTTAGCCGACATACTCCAAAATAGTCGAGTACTTCCCACTAAGTGCATGTGCCATTCACAAGATTGACACTAGCACTTCCCAACTTAGATACATTCCTAATTTTCTCCACAAACTCTTTCAAATTCCGATCAGACGAGCCACCATCAGCCACCGCTTCTTTAGCCGCCTCTTTCCACTTCAACGCATTCTTTTTCATCTCCGCGGCCTTCGGACCAATGGCCTCTCTCAAACACTTCTCGATTTTGTCTCTCGAAACACCGTTCTTTTCGGTCTGCTCACCTCTACTTAGTCTAACTCCCATCTCGAACACATCAACCAAGTACTTCGCATTCGTCACTTGATCACCCCATGCCGGAAAGGTCACCACCGGGACGCCACTACTAATCGCCTCCAACGTCGAGTTCCATCCGCAATGTGTTACAAAATAGGCCACGGATGGATGTTCTAGAACTTCTTTTTGTGCGCACCATTGCACAACTTTGCCCTTGTCACCCGCAGCTCCTAAAAAATTTTCGGGTAAAACAACAGCCGAGGCCGAACCCATGGTAGGCGGCTTTAGTACCCACAGAAATGAAACACCCGAATTCAAAAGCCCGTAAGCGATTTCATTCGTTTGTTCCTGATTTAAAGAAACAATGCTGCCGAATGATATGTACACAACTGTTGCAGGTTCCTTGGAGTTCAAGAAATCCATGCAGTCATCGGCTTCGACGAAATCGCCTTGAATACTTGAGTTCGAAGATTTGGGATTCTTGAATAATGGACCGATAGGTTTGATAGGACACAGTTTGGACATGTAATCAATGACTTCACTTTCGAGTTCTTGAAATGTTTCCACGAGTACACAAAATGTTTTGGACATGTTTTTGAACTGGCCTAAAATGCCTTTTCCGAAGAAGGAAAAAGGAGCATTTGGGTGCAAGAAGCTAGGGATCTCGTCGTGTTTCAGCAAAGGCATGGATGGCAATTGGACATCAATCTCCGGATCAGATTCATCGGGAAATATGGCCAATTTGTTATTATAATGATAATAAGCTGAAAAAGAAGCACAAGATTGTACCCAAAGCACCGCATTCGGGATGTTGAGTGCATGAGCAACATCAGTCACCCATGGAATGAAAGGATTGTTGATAAGGCACGCCACAGGGCGGCCTTCTTTGTTATGTTTTTCCACAAATCTAGTAACTGCTTCTTTTCCATGCAACTCAAGCTGAGCAATTTTGTACTCAAGATCTAGGCGTCTCCGCTCCTCATTATCTCCGCTGAGTCCATCATCAAAGAACTCGAACCGGATCATGCCATCACCAACTGGAGTGGCCTCATCGATGTTTTTGTTAGCTTTTCGCATGAAGTCTCCGGCATTTTCGGTGGTTGAGAAGGTGACAAGGAGGCCTGTGGAAGCAAGGAGATTGCCTAGTCTGAGTAAAGGGGTGACATGGCCTTGACTAGGAAACGAGACTAGTAAGACATGAACAAGATCTTGAGAGTTCATTGCATGTGGCATATGGTTTCTTAGATTAGAACTATTCATATATATGTAGCTAGCTAGGCGATCTTACCTAACAGTCAGCGCTTCTGCAGAGTAGATAAAAATTACAAAATAAATTCTGGAGGACTCGGGGCCCTAATATTTAGCATGGGTGAGCTACTTCACTGCACATATAAATGCACAATGAACTAACATTGCAAGGACTACCTCTCCTTCATTTCAAATTACATCTATATATATAGTTTCTAATAATAGAACCAGATGTAATAAGATTTTTAATAAGTAAAGCTATAAGTTTTTAGATTTTGAAAATTTTTATTATTCACTATGATGGATGATACACCAAGTTCTTATCTAAATAAAACTAGAGAAATACAATCATTTTCACATGCTTGGAATAACTCATCGGGAAGTATGCAATCAAATACTCCCTCCGTCCCTTTTTATCTGTCCATTTTGGAAAAAAAAACACATACCAAGAAATACTTGATTGTATAAACTTTTTCATTAAATACCTCTAATTAATATCTTGAAAATGGTGGAATACCCCTACTTTATGTCTTGAAAACATGAATTCAACCAAATTTTAAATAAGTCAAGCCTTGAAAATTGAAATTATGGAGATATATTTGAAAAACTATCATTAAATTAGTTTTGAAAGTATAAATGGACAGATAAATAGGGACAAATTTTCACTTCCAAAGTGGACAGATAAATAGGGACGGAGGGAGTAAGTCAAAAAAAGAAAAAAGAACCACGAATAAATCAATCTCACCATGATTCCAGAACTTCTTCCCAAGCTTTTAATAACTGACCTTCTGGACTTCCGAATCAAATCTCCAGTACTGTTCTTAGACATCGATGTTGTCTGAAATTCATGATGATCCAACCTTTGGAACTCCGAAAATCACAAAAACAAAGACACGTAATGTAACGAGAAAATTTTCTATAAATGTTCACATAATATTTCTCTCGTGTCTATATTATCTATTACATATTTTAACATATATCCTTCCATATTATACATATATAGGGTACCTATACTTTATCTATTTGTGAGCCAATACAATAAATAACTTAATTGGGTCTTTAATCTCGTAGATAAAAACCAAAACCCGTAGTCAATCATGATTTCAAGACTAAGGGGCCGTTTGGGTTAGCTTAAAAGAAATGGAGTGGAGTAGAAGTGAGAAGTAAATAAGTTAATAAAGTGTTTGCAAAAAAAGTAGAAGCTGTGAGAGAGAAGCTAACATTTTCAGCTCCTTAAAAAGTGCTTCTACTTCTTTACACAAATGGGTAAAGAAAAACAGAAGCCAGAAGCAGAAGTCGATTCTGGTTCCCTAACAAGCCCTAAGTTTGTGGCACTCTGTCAATAACTTGATAGTTGAATTATATGGCAAGTCTTATCATAGTCAAGAAAAGGAAAAGAATTACGCATGATTTATGATTTCTTTTCATAGACCGCGGTTATTTGCACAGATAATTAATTACAACACTAAACCTATACACGAACACTAAACCTAAACAAAAACATGCTTGGATCCTTAGCCAATATGAGATGCCTTCATTCGTTTGATACTGCAAGCTTTGTGATCATGCATGGCAACTGTACAAGTGTGTTTTCTTCTGTAATTCTTCAAATTCTTCTTGTTAATGTCCTCGGCCACGATGGCTTGGCCCCGAATAAGCCCTCTCCATTACCAACTGCAACAAAGACGAAGACGAAGACGAAGAAGAAGATGATGATAAATAATCATATATGGGACGGGAGCTTTCGACGCCAGATATGAGAAGAGAAATGATCAAAAACGAAATGACACCGAAAGCAAATAGTAGAAAATTGTAAGAGGATGCCATTGTTAGTTAAAATAAATAAAGATTGTGTACTTGTATAGAAAGTTGGAAGGAGGCATAAGTGTTTGCTTGGAGAAATAAAACATGTTTGCTGTTTCTTTGACATTTCTTGTTGGTGAGGTGTGGTACAAGAAATATGTTTAATTCTTTATATTTATCCGCTGGTTTGGGTTGAAAAAGCTTTGGTATGATATCAAAATTTGAATTTTCTACAGAATTCAAAGCAATCGTAATACTGTGCATCTTATCATCTTTCAAGTGAATTGTATATAAATTGGGATGTAAGATTCGATACGTATTTTCAATTTTTTTAAATATAATTTTATAAATTAATGAAATATCAAATATATGATGACAAAGGGTAGATGTGCACCTTATTATCCGATAATAAAAATTGTTAGCAAAAATTACCTATGTGATATCTAAATGATTTTTTTAGAAGTTAATACAAAAATTCATCATCTTAACAAAAGTATAATAAAATAAAGAATAAAAGTACCGTGTTTAGTATCTAATCAAAGGAATCCCTTTTGGTTAGATTTTAAACTTTTCTCTTGCTAATTATTTTATTGATTTAGTAGATAAAGTGATGAAATATTATAGATATTTAATTTTTGTTCACAACTAAAATAGACAAATGATTTTTGTTATATTTATTTAAGTTAGGATTTATTCGATTTTTGTGTATTTGGATGCAGGTATTGGATACGGGTTTCGGAGCAAAGGAATCTGAGGATATTTTTTGAAGATGGTTTTTATCTTTTCAATTATTAAAGTTTTATTTTCTAAATTTTTGGGGTCATCTTACATGATCTTCTGTTAAATAATAAACTTTTTTGAATGAAAGAATTCCCTTGATGCAGCTGTTGATGCAGCTGTTGTATTCGATATAATTCATCTACGTGTATGTAGACTCTGACAGAAAAAAATGATATGTCACATCAGTAAGACAGTATAATTTTACATTAGTATAATTAGAGCTAAACTCATTATACATTATATTATCTAATAATTGGTGATTAATGATCACCGATTAATTCATATTTCACGACTCATCGAACTGATTAAGTTCTGCTATCCGATCAATCCAATTAATTTTTATATATACGGATCAAGTCTGACAACGTTTTTTATTACATCATATTATACATGTAAATTGTAATCCTTCGAAATGCTCTTATACTTAAATTTGTAATAGTATATAGTATATGGTCAAAAGTCTTGAACAACTTGGGTGTTTAAGCGTTTCAGACTTTCAACTATTTGCTACATAATTGATTTTTGTCGCGCTAATCAGTCAAGATGAACTAAGGATGAATGACCACGGCATTGCATCCTTCATTGATCATAAACAGATTTATGTTTGGAAGATAAGCTGTTCGAGTTAGACTTCTCTTGTGATATTGAAATTTTATGATAATAATTAAAAAAAAATAAGACCCTCAACCTTCCGAGTTCGAAATTTCGAATACATATTTGAACAGCTTCCTACATGAAATTTGTTAAACTATAGTAATACACAGAAAGACACGACAGATTTAAACTCTTCTTTGATTTTCATTGAACAAATCGTTAGCAACAATAACAGCTACAGTATTGTATAAAAACAAATGTTGTTTACTCCTCCCAGCACTTTAACTTTTTAGACGTTTTTAAATTGCACAAAAATATAATCTTTTTATTATTATTTTTTTCCAATTTTCCTTATTATAATAATGATTTAAATATTGTAAGCTTTTTTAAAACAAAACAACAAGATTATAATATATGAAAACGAGTCTTTTTTAGACACTAAAAAATCAAAGAGACACTTGTTTTGAGACATAGGGAATACTTGCTAAGACTTGAGTTCCCTCCCCATCTCACGACTGGACTCACATGTATATACATGGATGTCAACATATACATGCTGTATACAAATCTTGACAGTTCCTTATTCCAAAAGTCGATAGTAAACACAGACTAGGAAATGAATTTTCTGGGTTCAACATAAAACCAAATTTTGATTATATCTACTGCTAAGAAAGTAAGAACTTTGACTATTCCTTCCCAGCTAAACTAAGACATATGAATTATGTTCTACAAGTGAAAACGGGATAAAGAAAATGGTTACATTTCTTCATCAAGGTCAGGCTATCATATTTGAACTATATTATGAAAAAACAGCTCATAAATTTTGGGCTTTCCCATACATGTTTCATCTGCATCATCCATGGTCTTCATATCACCGAAGACTGAAAAACAAAGGACACAAAAATATAATATAATATATGCACAAGATATATCCAGATGAAAAAGGCAGTCATGAGAGAAGAGAGCATTCTTTAGAAGAAAAAATTTATTTAGGACATCAACAACGTATACAGATAATGTGTAGATATCCCTCCGTTGAGTTCGATTAGCGACATGGAAATTGCATCCATCAGAGTTTATCGCATTTCATTCGGATAAATGCAAAATTTTGTAAAAAAATATATAACATCCAGCATATAAGTTTAAAGGGAAATTGTTAAACATGGTAGAGAAACGTGTACAGTGATTAAATTATTTTAACTTCAACATACAAATTTGAGGTGACTTACTAAAGAAAAGTGCTCTCTCCGTCCATTTTACATGACTCTTTAACTGCATAAAAAAGATACTTCCGATCATCATTTTCTGAATTTTCTTTTAGTGAATAAAAGTTTATAGTGTATAGTTTTATCAGAAAAATATAATTAAAAAGATAATACTCAGAAATATCTTTGCTATGCACCTTAAATTACATGCAAAAAGTCAAAGATGCGTGTAAAAGGGAAGAGGGAGAATCTATTATCCAACCAACAGGCGACAGTATTACTATATAAACTTCAGAGCGCATTGCAGACTACATACATTAGCAATGATCAAAAGTATGATAACTTACACTGAATGCAAAAGATAACGGTGTAATCTTTAAGCAAACTATCAGCAACCTTTACAAGCTGTGTGCCAAGAGCATCAGATGCTTCTTGTGCTAGGAATTTAGGTGCCCTGCAAAGTGAAATAAATGCAGCATGCAATAATATTGTGAATTAACGAAGTATTCACAAGATATAGACTAGATAACAGCATTAACCAGATATATGTTAAATACATGTCTAAACACTTCAACAATGCATCAACTAATAAGATATTTGGTAAATTTTCCGGCCTTCAGCATTTTGGGACACCTACAACTACAAATCAATAAATTGAAACATCAACTACCGGCACACCATGTACCTGAATATACTTGTAATGCTTGACCAAAAGGTAGATAGTCTAAACAGAAAAATGAAATAACAATTTAGGTCATTAATGTCAAACTAGTATCACTGCTAGCCATTCCAGATGATCACCCCTTTAGAAGCATAAATCTGATTCAGTTAAGATTAATAGAGCTTCTCTGCTCAGAATTCTCTATAATAAATAACTAAACAAATTTTAGACTTCACATCAACAGTTGGGACTCTATGCCAACCTGGTTTATTAAAAAAATAAAACCTGTTTAAAATAATCTGTTGGGGGCAGCATGAGACCAAAAATGTATATTACCGTGTTACAATATACATATTCATCAGATTACAAATATGATCTAGCCGCCATCTAGGAGATGATAGTCATGCTGCTTTGGCAAATTGAGTAAACAAACACATTCAGTACTCAAGTAAACTGTAATGAATGCCTCTGCTATACGTTTATTTTACATGAGAAAAAGTTTCAGCCACCACAACTTACTACAATAGATCCTCGAAAAGAGGCTGTGTCTAAACTTCATCAAATCCAACAAGTGATGGATCAACAAATCAACTACAGCAAGTGAAAAGTTCTCCCGCAGTAAATAGAGTTAAACAATTTAAACTTACAACTTAATATAATGATGCCCAATTGCCCATTGAGCAGGAAGAGTTGCCGCTAGAAAATGGATTTCAGAACCAGGATTGCCACAATGTATCCTTATACGCTGTAATGTCTTACGAATACGAGAAACCGATGTTTTCAAGTATTAAGCAAGGAAATTTCCACCATACTTTTCACCGACAGTTGCCTGGAAAGTTCATTTACAAGTGTCAGTGTATAGCACAAGTGAAATGTGTGGAAGAATATATGTACAAACATTATTACATTGGCAGTAAAACTAAATAAATCGAATTTGTTTAGATTTTCAAGAGAAGAAGTTTGATGACATCAAGAACGTTAGACGTTAGTTTAGTACAAGAGAATCCTTAGTCTTTTAGCACTACAAATGAACTGCCAAGAAAATGTCTGTGGTTTACTGCTATAAAGCAGTTCTTTGTTCAGGGGTACGCCCGTGTTACTAAATGAATAGAAAACACTGGTTAGACCAAATCAAACATACTCGCACGCCCACACGAAAGTAAGATCTGGGGAGTGTAAGATGCACAGAGACCTAAATTGAGTATGTGAGAAAAAAAAATGTAAATTTTTGAGAAAGTTAACGCTTTTTTAAAATTCTGAATATCTAAGAAGAAATTGAGCAGTACAGCACTTGTCAGTTGTTACATACTCCCTCCGTCCCTCTCATTTCTTTACAGTTTTTTTTCACTGTTCGACACGAATTTTAAGGCTCTTATAAAACATCGTTCCGTAACTTATTTTTAAGATTTTCTTTTTGTGTATAAAAATTCAAACATCAAATTTTTATTCAAAAGAAAAAAGATTAAAAAGTAAGTTACGGAAGTATGTTTTCTGGGAGCATTAGAATGTGTGCCAAACTCTCATCCCCCAAGGTAAACTACCTAAGGGGAGAGAGAGAGAGAGAGAGAGAGAGAGAGAGAGAGAGAGAGCATTTAAATATAGACAAATTTGCAAAACGCAACCCATGGTTCGGAGTCTTCGGATCTACTGCACTTTATTACCTGAACTATTGATGCTTGCAGAACGCATCCCTTAACATAATATGGTGCTGCACTATGAACCATTTCCATCTATTTTAACAGTTACTGTCTATAAACAAAAGGGTAGTTAGGGCCCAATTTTAAGTTTTATAAGAACAAAAAACCCCTAATTCCAGTAATATACCCTGATCGCTTCTCCTTCTGTCCTCTATCCAGATTCCACAAAACCCAAAACTCATAATTGTTACAGTGTAAACCCTCGATTGATAACAAGCAACTAGAGAGGCCGATTAGGGACAATAATGAACTTTGCTAACCAAGATCGATCGAGAGGAGCAAACATCGAAGATCAAGCCTGGAAGAAATCCCAAGTCCAACTATGAAGGTAAAAATATTCTCTTCTATACATATGTGCAGGTATACGTACACATCTATCCGCCATCTAACTATGTGGGTGGAGAGAAAATTTAAAAGACAAAAAACAATGCTAATTAGGGTATGCATACGGTAGGAAGATGGGGGAAACATGCGTATATAGACAGAAGTGGGGGATAATGGGAGAGAAGACCTTTCTAAATCAAATTACTCCCTCCATCCCACTCAATCCATTACATTGGGGTTGGGTATGGGGATTAAGAAAAATGTGTAAAATAGTTTGAAAAAATAAGAGAACTGGGTATAGTAGTGGGACCTACTAATATTTATTTTATAGATAGGGAAAGGGGAATGAAAGTAGTGGGTGAGTTTAGAGCATCTCAAATAGTCTCCTAGTTAACTCCTAAAGATAATATAAAATATTAAGCTCCTAGTAAATTAGTATATTATCAGGAGTGTGAACTCCGACAATGCTAACATTATACCCACTCCTAACATTATATTTTATTCTTATTTCATTATTTGAACTCCACTATGATAAAAATTCAAATTCAAATGAGAGAGAATGTATATTTTATCATAAAAAATAAGTTAACAATCATGTAGAGGCTCTTAAAAGAGAGGAGAGAGAAGAGGCTCCTAGTGTTTTTAGGAGCCACTAAGGGTCTCTTGGAGCTCTATTATTTCTCATGCTCCTTATTTATGGTCTTAAGAGACTAAGAGCAACTCCAACAATCATCTAAATTTTCCTCTAAAAATAATATAAAAATTCAACTCTTAACTATTTGGAGTTGCAACTTCATATACACTCCAAGAGTCTTCCTCAAATTCACTCTCTATCTATTCTTTATTACTTAATGAGATATATATAAACAAAATCATGCATGTATGTTGGAGATAGGGAGAGGAGAGAGACTCTTAAAAATGAGGAGAATGAATGAGCTCTTAAGGATTTGAAGAAGACTTAGGAGGCTCTTGGAGCTTGGTTTTGAAAAATTTCCTCAAATTTTAGCTTAAGAGCTTCAATAGAGAGATTGTTGGAGATGCTCTGGAGTCTATTGGAGATGCTCTTAGTTTCTATATAATAAAAGTTTACTATTAGAAATGGATGGGGAGGAGGGAGTATATTATTATTTTCAACAACAATTTGGATGGTAACAGTCAAAATAGACAAAGGATGGTCAAAAGGGTTTATACAGCAGCACCATACTATGTGCAGTTGGTCTGAAAGCATGGGAAAGAGTTTTGCATACAAGTCATGAATATATACTGATTTGGCGAAACACTTGTTAAAGACTCATTTAGATACAACAGAGACTTGTCAAGCAAATTGCTCCTAGATGTTTCAAAAATAAAATCTGGTGGAACAAAATATCTCTCATTTTCCCCTCAAATATATTGTTATTCTTGGTTTCCAAGGAAAGGTTGGTATGTTGTCTCGAAGAGTGCACCAATCCCTCGAATCCGGTACCAACGGGTATTATCCCCCCCCCCCCCCCCCCCCGAACAACGTTCTCTTTCGGGCCTTTTAACCGATCAATACGACCACGTCGAGCAGCTTTTGCTAGAACTCGAGCAGTTTCTTGAAAACTCGCTTCGGATATGAAACTTTGAGTATTCAGAGATTATTTTGTTATTCCCAATAAGACGGCTCAGTAAAAAGAATGATGAATCCATCAGTCACTTGTTCTCGACTTTTCCATTTTTTAAGCACACCTCAGCAGCTCAGCTCAAAGCCCAGTCCCGCAACTGGATGGGGATGATTTTTCAAACAGTAAGTACTTTCTTTGTCGGTAACTGGGGTTATCCTGGCCATAACTGTCCATTTTAAATGGCAAAATGCAAGAACAGGCTTGACAATCCCCGGACCAGACCATATTGTGTTCTCTTTGGTGCAGCAAACAATTAGAGAAAAAATCCACTCAAGCTTCATAAAGGCCATTTCGAAGGATCGATTCCTATGCCTACATCACTATGCTATTCAATCAGATTCTTCTCTAGGGTTTGACATTACAGTTATCTTAATTTGCTTAGATTAGGTAATTGGATATGGTTCGACGCCCTTACGATTGGTACTTTATTTTAATTGATTGATGGCGGAGGTGGAGTATGTTCCACTCTATGCTCTCCTAGGTTTAGTACCTTTTTTTCTTGTTGGGTTAATACAATTATAACTAGGCAAGAAAAGAAAGTGCAGAGGCAAATCAATTAATACAACTGCAAAGATAATTGTTAAACTGTAAAATTGATTGTGCAAACCTGAATTTCAGGAAGAATGACGTTATATGCTTCTAAAAAGAATGTTGACTTTTTCGATAACCTGGAGCAATAACGAACCACACTCAGTATCATTATTGAACGATATAGTAGCTTTATGAAGGAAGTTGTATATAAAATTTAAACCTTAATAAGTATCACGATAATTCAAGTCAAATCCCAGCAAAAGAACTCAACAACAAATATTTGTCACAATGAAACAAGAACCTACTCTTTCATAAGTCAATGTCTACTTCGATAACTGGCAAGTATTGTTCCCGTACATCAAGTGAGCCGAAAACATAATACAGAATTGTGTAATACAGATCATCTACATTGCAATTAAACCTATACTCCGTATAATTTCCCTATATTAAATTTAAAATTACAAGACAATGGGAACCTAGATATATATATATATTTACAAGTGATGTGTAACATACCTTTTTAGAAGCCGAAAACAGAGATAGATCTCTTCAATATCTGTTTCTATCTTTACTTCAATATACTGCTTGAATAGATTACACAAGCAAAGTATAGCATCATCCAGACCATCAGGAGTTAAACCAAGGCTCGGAACAAAATTAGACCTAGCTCGTTGTAGTATTGAAGATAATTTCCCTGCTGAACCTGATTTGTAATAATTATCTGCAAAAATATTTAAAACCAAACAACTGCTCATTTTGAAATTTTCAACCCATTTCGGTGGATTCCCAAGCCAATACTCATTGGCTGAAATAGATCCCCTCGAGCCGGACAAATTATGAGTATACTCTGAATCAGATGACTGCTGAGGACAGGACTCGGCAGGAACAGGATCAGAATTACATTCTTGCTTCCTGTGTGCAGGAAGAAGCTCAAGAAATTCCGCTTTCATTTCCTCAGGCAGTTGATGCAGAACCGAAACATCAATTTGGCTTAGAGAGTAAGGCATTACATCAATATTTCTAGAGAAGGAAGAACCATTATTTCCCGCTACCATCCCAGAAGCAGCTGTTACCGAGACTTCCTTAACTGTACTCTGTTTAATCAAAAAGAAACAAGCAAATATCTCAGAGCATACAAAGCAGATATAACGACACTATAACTGAAATTAAGAGAGCACACATGATAGTTTCACACAATTATCTTCATTAAATTCTTGATTGGTCACATCAGGAAAAATTAATAATCACATAGCTCAGTAACTGCTTTACTCAATTGATGCTCAAAGGGGTCCTTGAGTAATCTAGACCTCGCTAGAAATGAATGTAACTTCTGAGGCCTGTCCTACTTTTTATGGCTTGAACATTAAGAAAAGTTATGTTAATTGTAAACTATATATGTAAGAAACTTAGTCACATCAAGTTATTTATTTTGTATGTTTATCAAAGAGTTCTTTTGAAAAATAAAAAATAACAAAGAGGCAATTAAAGAAAAAAGATAATACTGAAAGAGAGAAAAAAAGAATGTAAAACACACCGTTTTCTCTGCCTTGCATGGTCTCAAAGGGACCACAGAAGGAACACTAGTTCCCCTTTCCTCTGATGCCATCCCTACATCAAAATCAAACTTGTATATAATGCATTGTATAAATAGCAAAGAACATTTTGTTTGGCAATTGGGTTGCAAAGTTAAGACCGCCACTTCCAGGAGGTAACACATACCTCCAATGTTGCTTTCAGCAAGTTTGCCTTTACGCTTTGACATAAATGAAATTAGTTTTCCACTATACCGGTTGTTAAGTTCAGAGAATACATCAGGAGGTAGATTCTCTATCACCCCCATATCAAGATCACATAAAGGAGGGAGAACAGAGTCTCGGTTGACATGACCTTCACTGCTCAAAATATCACTACCCACAATCATATTTGTGCACGACTGCTGCCCCAAATTTCCATCTGCATTCTGATTCTCTACATCAACAACAGGACAGAAATATAAGATTACATTGTATCAGTTAACAGTTGTGACCAGAAAGAAATTTTTGGAACTGCAATCAAGATCAAAGCAAAAGACAATTATAATCAAGCTACCGACAGGGGAGCTGATAACATTATATTTACTTCATCTTATACTAAGATTTATCATTTTTCCATTAAGATTACCAGCAGGAAGCAGTAAGGAGAATCCATGGAAAGATGCAAAAAGAAATCATGCAATTTGCAAGTTTCTAAATTCAGTATCTGCCAAAATAATATAGAAACACATTGTCTACCCGCATCTTATAGACGCAGACCAAGAAGAGAGACATATTCCTGGCAGTAGCAAACTAATCAGAGGTGCAAACACCATATCTATAAAGATAAAGAAGACTTTGAAACACCGAGATTGATTATTTCTTTTATGTGCCATCACTAAGCTGTAACAATCACAGAGGAAGAACAAATGAAACCAAGGTATTAGAGGTACCTCTTTCACAACTGCCTTCTGCTATAGATTTAACTTCACATTGATCTCTGTTAGTGCTGGATGCAGAGATGAGCCAAGAACGTAAAAAATTCTTTTGGTTCCCTATGAATGTACACCATCGTTAAATTCAGCAAGCAATTTTAAGAGAATGTAGAGTTGGAATAAACCTTATACAAATATATTATAAAAAAAAAAAAAAAAAACGAATTGTACAATTGTATAGGCCTACCTAAGTAGATATATAACAGAAGACAATACAATAGCCTATTGATCGAAATTTAGAGTATCAGGTT
This sequence comes from Daucus carota subsp. sativus, assembly GCF_001625215.2. Lineage (NCBI taxonomy): Eukaryota > Viridiplantae > Streptophyta > Magnoliopsida > Apiales > Apiaceae > Daucus > Daucus carota. The sequence continues at coordinate 1,883,435 of NC_030389.2, forward strand.
ATTAGAACCAAACCTTGATGACCACTGTCTGCATTTTCAAGTTTCGAAACTTGCAACCCCATCCCCCGGATCTCCTTCACATCTTTCCATTAAAAAAGCACACAATTAGCTGAAATCAGATTAGCTGGAGTACAAATTAAATAATAATTCCTAAGAAATAAGACATGCTTTTGGGTCAAAAACATGCAAATTTTAATATTATAACCAAGCAATTGAACATGCATACATGTTGGACACCCCCCGTTCAGACCAGGTGACAAAGTAAGAATGTATACCTATGTGAAATAAATCAAACAGCTTTATTGCTATCCTGTGCAGGCCATCTACGTCATCAGTAGCCATAGGAACCTGTCACAGAGCAAATAGATCAAGTCTAATTATAATATCTAGGCTGTCAACTATTCATATTGAATAATATATATAAATTCATCTACTACTACCGTTAATGAATGACTAAGGTTTTCACAATCCCCACAGCCCATATATTTCACTGGGTCTCCAGCATCAGTTTTTCTCTTCTTTACCTAGATAAGCAAAAAATAGGTTGCTTCAACTCGAAGGACGCAAAAGAAATTCATACAGAGCAGCAATCTGAATAGAGATCAGGTAGCTAAATAAGGAAACCTTAAGAGTGAAAGTGCGGCCTTGCACTCCAGCTCCTTGCAAACGCAAAGAGACCTCTTTGCAAAGGTTTAGGAGAAAATATTGGCACTGCAATTAGATATCAGAAGTTGTAGTTATCTAAAACAGTGGGAAATATAAATAAAGACAATACTAATATTTTCCAAACTGTTGAACCGCATAAAGACTATACTAACATGTTCTAAATTATTGAACCTCACTCCCCAGTTTACTTCAGCACCTATAGACTTGCTTTCCTGAAACAAGCAAAAGAGTAGGCCGGCTAAGAGCAAAACTAGTCTGTATTAGTGCAACACACATAACAAGATGAAAGGTGTGTTTAGTAGGAAGGAGCAGACATTTTATTTGTTTATTTGTTTGAGTAGAGAAATGTTATTACATATAACGTTACTACCAAATGTACTTATAAATATACACTGTGCCATCTAATCAATTAGGCAGAGTAATTTGATCACCCTGACCTGAAACGCTCCAACAGACCGATTGTCTATTCCTCTGCTATAATTCCAAAGCATGTCACCAGTTTTTAAACCAAATTCCTTTTGAAGAGATTCCTGCAAAATCCACCTAACAAATGTAAGGTTCTATAAGCACAACATATTTCACTAGTTTGTAGAAAATATTTTTCTATGACAAGACGATGCTTTGTACATCCATGTAATGAGGAAGATAAACAGTGAAGTAGGTACATAAGTGTGGAGTCTAATGACAATGGTTAAGATGTATGTACATAAGTACAGTACACATATAATTATTGTAAGACTCTTACTTAGATTTTGTTTTACTACATAAGGAAAACATGTTTAGGGGTCATGTAAGACAATTATCTTGGGCGCGCTTATGAAATTACAATCTCAAGTACTAGACTGATAGTTGTCCAATAGTATGCTCAGAGTTGAGAGCTCAAGATAGTCATTGCAAACTGCAGATCAAATAGGCTAAAAGCCTGAAACCTCTAGAGTCTTATCATAGTCCCAGTCGCATTATTATGTATGCATCTCTTAAATGCACGACAAATCCACAAAATACTCTAAAGAGCTATCTGATTCACATACTGGCTTCCAAGTAGCAAAAACAAGAAAATTGGGAGGAAACAACCGATCTGATTCTGGTCTTTTATTAACTCAACTAGCATGACTAAGAACAGTAATAACATACAGATCACATACAACCATGTTCAACACCTTCATTACAACTATTACATAGATTTTGCAAATATTGCTAGTAGATAACAGCAACAGAGAGATTCGGAAACCTGTATACCAATCTCAGTCCAGTTTCAAACATAAATTTACAAGTAAGATCTAAGAAACCTCATAGGTATTATATAAGATGAGGAGCTACTCAGTGATAACAAACAGAATATTAGGGGGAAAAAACGAAATATGATGGAACAAGTGAAGCCCATGGAAAAACCTTGGAAATCAGACGCAGTTGTTTGCATGTTTTTACTTCTCTCCTTTTCAGTTTATCCTCTAGGACATGCCCAATTCCTGGAAGTGCTTTAATTGGAAGTTCATTTAAATACTCTTCCACCTGAAACACCCAATACCCTTCTAATCAGAAAGATAAACAGAACAGTCATTTAGATGTGCAGAGCAAGTAATCGATAGAATACAATCAGACAGAATTGAACTAATCAATACATAGTCCATCATCACTTTAAAACTCAAACTACTTGACTCTGTACTCTGCACTAGTGTTTACCATTTAACCTGACTTGAGACTTGACCTCGAGTGCTTTTATCAAATTGTAACACACTCCAATGCTAGAAAAGTAACGCTTCAGGGTAGAAAGAACAAGAACTAAAGTCTTCTATCTTTTAAACATAAAGAATATAATTTACTAACTCCATCCCCCAAATCAGATTTACCCTCAACTTTTTACAAGTATGTTAAGGAGCATCGACCACATAACCCCTTAATTTATTTTTATAAATTTTCTTTTTGTAAATAAGAACTTGATACTTAAATTTTTATTTACAAAAATATTAAAAATCATTTTATGGAGATTGCAGTCCACATACATGCTAAAAGTCAAGGGAACATCTAAATAGGGATGGAGCTCATAACACTCAAAGGCATCTGGTATACCAAAAGAAAATAATTCCACTTCTAATGTATCAAAGTCAAATGAAAGAAAAATGGTGGCTGATATACCTTATCAGCAGGAATGTAGCACTGACCGTCTGGTTTAGCATTTCTAGTTGCAAGGCGCGCCATGAGCATATTCCCAGCAATGCCAACACTTGCTTTGCAACCAGTAGTATCAAATACCTCCTTCCTTATTATCGAAGCTAAACACTGATGATCCTCTATCTTAGAATCGGAGACATCTAAGAATGCTTCATCACAACTAACAGCCTGCATATAGCTAAATTGTCAGTTCAATATCATATACTCCCTCCGTCCCACCAGATCGTTTACGTACACTGTTTGCACGCATTTTGAGGCTCATGTAAAGTATAGTTCTATAATGTTTTTTTAATTTTTTCTTTTTCTGAATAAAAATTTAAACGTCAAACTTTTTTTCAGAAATTTTTTTACAAATATATATACTATGTAAGTATCTTTTATATGAGCCTCAAAATACGTGTTAAAAAGTAACATAAAGAACCTGATGGGACTGAGGGAGTACCAAACAGCCATATTGTTGTAAAAAACAAAAATAACTCAATCCAACCTGCACTTTGTTGCAGTGCTTATGCAGTATGCCATAGAATTGATCAGCGACCTGAAAATCACTCAAAAATCTAAGACTTATAAGGGGGATAGACATAGATGAAAGAACATGCTTCTAGCTCTTAGCATAAAATATGTACAGTAATGCAATCGGAGATATTTGTTGCTTAGGTACATACCTCTTCATATGCTTCAAAATTATATGGAACTATGACAAGGTCTGGGCACATGGATTTTGCATCCCTAACAAAAATTCCTGCCCTAACCCCTGAGCATATACAAGATATTATTGACATAAGAAAGTAACTTCGATGTGTTCAATGCAGCTTGATATATATTCATAACAATACCAACCATAAGCTCTGGCAGGATAATTTGCTGATGAAATTTCAGCAGTTCCACGAGGATTGTCAGAGTGACAAACAGCAACAGGCTTATTTTGTAATTCAGGATTGTTCCTTATAACGACCGAAACAAAGAAGCAATCCTGCAGTACAAACATGGTTAGGTTTCCAAATTCAAAATGAAACATAATGAATTTTAATTTATACAGATATAAATGCCAGATTCCAAATATATTTTTCATGTTTACCATATCTACGTGAATAACAGTTGCCTGTTCATCAGTCAAGCGGGTATGGAGACTGGAATTTGTGCCTTTAGTTCCGGAATATGTGGCAGGAAAAAGCTTGCGGTAGCGATTCCTCCATGTTCCAATAAAGTGCAACCTTGAATGCTGAAATTAAAGAGCAGTCAGAAATACTGCACAATTCCAAGAATGTGCCTGTCTGTCGACAGCTACTTACCTACTTTATTAGTACCTTCCAATCATAAAATAAACTATAAGCTTCATAATTATAATCACGAATATGTTACATTAAGTGACCATAGTCAATTAGTATGCTACATACATTCTCTCTCCTCTTTTAGAGTAGAGGTATTGTGTGCATGTATCTTAGTATCTTACCATCCCCAGACCCTGATGTACGAGTGGATTACACAAGGTATACTAGGTTCAGTTTAGTTAGCTATTTACAGAAAATTATGAACTAAACCACAGATACTCAAGGCAAGACAGAACAACAAAACACTGAACTGCCACAGCAAACATGTTGTGAATGCAAGTCATAAAATAGTAACCGATTCATTCTTTTCTTGGCTAGCCACATATAAGAAAAATAATGCACACATGAAATTTATACTATGAGATGTAAGCTACAATTTGTACAATAATGTGTCATTACAGTATAAATACAACAAACACTAATATTCCTTTTTATATTTACCTTAAAATAATTTTCCACGAAATTAGGGTCCTCAAGAGTAGAATGACTTGAGCTCATAACAATCCTTGAATTTGAGGATTCGCTAATATTATGCTTGTCCGTGGAGTAAGTGCTATGAGAAGTAGAAGGCTCACCAGGACTGATAAATTTGAGTTCATTTTCAGCAAGAATACTGTCTGATGTAGCATCACCTGGTTCAGATGTGCTAGGTTCACAAAGTTTTACATCATTACATCCTATCTCCTCATCTTTTGCTTTGATGAGACTCTCATTCAATGGGATGTCAGTTTCTATGTTTGCATGTGTTATCTCCTCTAGGAATTGACTTTCCCCATATGAGTTCTTATTCACTGCTGAATCTACCTTCAGTTGAATGTCAGATAATACGTCGCACTGTTCTGTCTCTTTTCTGGTTTCACCTTCTCCAAAAGAGTTGTTGGTCACCACTGCATCTAGCTTAGGAGTTTGATCCTCAATCTTAGATAGTGGCTGACCGATCGCATTAGTAGCATAGTTACATGAGAATGGGCTCCTTTTCAGGGGAAAGAATGCAGACAATTTTGGTTGTCCCTGAGTTTCAGTAGCAATCTGGTCAAGTTGGTAAGAGTGCCCTAGAACAAAATATGTGATGTAACTTGTAAGTAGTGGAAACACATTTCCAATAAGAAAACCCAGATACTGGTAGGCAGTAGTATATCATAAACTACACAAGCTAAAACTGAGTACTCTAAAAAAGGTAAAGACTAGCATGCAAAAACTATTACTGATATATTCTGATGCTCACAAATCACAACTTCTAACCACACTATAGGGAACACTTACAACTCAAGAGTTTGTTAGCAGCAACAGAATCTAAGACCCATGTTGGTTTCAGTACAGGAAGTCCAGCACTGAAAGACCTGATTATGGATCAACAATAAGATTTTTAAGGGGATTTTTTTGTGAACATATAAGAAACAGTATTTTTATTGAAAGTAATAGTAAAATGCTAACCTCAAATTCTTAATTTTACTGTCAGGAAGGTTACTGCAGATTATGTGAGTAACACGATGCCGTGAAAAATAATTTTCGAAACGCCCGCCATGTTTCAACATGTAACCTCTTAGCTCCTGAACAGAACCATTTCCAATTAGAAAACAAGAAAACATGCACAACCAATGCAACTAATGGGTTCCGAACATGCGTGTGGGTGTGTGTACCTATACTGTTTGTGCAGTGTGTCTTTCTTGATTCTTCAACCTTTGGATGTAAATAAAGTATTCAAAACTTCTACTTTTAACTAAGATCTCCAAGCTAGATAAATTTTGTTCATTTAATATGTAAAATATCCAGAGTCCAAAACCAACCTGACTGGAAGGAATCGTGAATCCATCAACAAAAATTGATACCCCGTGAAATATAGGTTTTCCTGAAGACAATTCTCCTTGAAAGGTGGTGGAAGCGGCAGCATCAAACTGTTCATGTAGCTTCTGATTCTTAACTGCCATGTAACTAAAAGAGAATATATCCATATGTTTATCACTTTGTTTCCTCAAGTTCAAGTAACAAAATATTATCCACTACAAAACTAATTATAACATGAACATCAATTTTTTCTATCCCAACACGTTCAATGTCACTTGCATGGAAGACAAAAACTCAAATTCCGTATAGGTTGTTTTATTGATATCGTTCAAATTTATTTTAGGTAATTTGGTTGGTAGAGGTAAAATTATGACTCCATGAAAACAAGATAAATGTTACTTAATTCCTTCCAAGTAATACACCACATGTTTTTTCTACTAAGAAATGAAACAAAATTAAAATGACAGTACTAAAACCTACATTACCTGGGCTAGGCCAAAAGTGTCCAACATAGATACGTGTCGGACTATCGAAATATTTTGAAAGTTTTACAATTTTTTGGTCTAAAATAAGTGTCGGAGTGTTTATACCCATATTCGAGTGTCAAGCGTCCAACATGAGTACTAGAGCCAGAATGAAGTGGGCTTAACATAAAATTATACAACCTATACCCATACATATAATCATTAAAACACACAAACCAAAATAAATCAAATTAGTCAATTACGATTACAGTTACACTTCAGCATAATTTTAAACCTCAAAACACAAATCTCATAATTCACTAAACAATATGCATGATCAAATATAACAAACGCTCATAAATCTTACTCCCTCCATCCCGCCAGATTGCTTACGTACGCTGTTTGCGCGCATTTTGAGACTCTTTTAAAGTATAGTTCTATAACGTTTTTTTAATTTTTCTTTTCTTTTTTTGTATAAAAGTTTAAACGTCAAACTTTATTTCAGGAATTCTTTTTTAAAAATATATATAATATAAATATACTTTATAGGAGCCTCAAAATGCGTGCCAAAAAGTAACGTAAAGAACATGTTGGGACAGAGGGAGTATTTACTCTGACTCAAGTACAAAGTATCGGAAACGACATGTATATGAGTGCCGAACTCGAAAAATCTAAAAATTCGGGGACATGGTGACATTGTCCTACTTTTCGACTAAAATACAGGGACACGACAATTAATAAACATGCATGATAATTATATACCTCAACAAAAAATATTATAAAGAATTTTGTAGACTAGGGATCGTTTGTGCTTGTTTTTTTATATATTGTTTCTCCTATTATTTTTGTTTTGCTTTCTATATTCGGCTTATATGTGGTCATGAAGTTGGTCAAAGTGCCCACATTTCAATCACAGGATCCAACACGGAATAAGTGTCAAACACGGGTACATGTACCCAAACTAAAGAGTCGGGGATACGTAGCATATATCACTAATTATCAACCTACACACCTACATATAAACATAAAACACATACACACCAAAAAAAAAAAAAACAAATATAGTCACTTACGATTACAATTATGCTCATTACGTCATTAGTTCATCGCATTTTCAAGCTTCTAACCAAATTCTCATAATTCACTAATTACACCAAATCCTAATTCACAACACATATAATCTCAAACCAAAAGAAATCATATAGTCAACTGTATTTAAGCTAATCGCTTAGTCAAGCTATTTAATCTTCTAAACCTAATTCTCATATTCCACAAAATTACAACTAATGAAAATGCATAACCATGATCATAGCATAATTCCATTTCCGTTTCATCATAATTTCAAATCAATAAGTCAATCTTGATCACGCTAATCGCATCATCATGCTTTCAATCTTCTACCCTGAATTCTCGTAATTCCACCAACTACAACCACTCAAAACGGATAACTACACATAACAACAACCAATTAACTCTCAAATCAAACTAATTTACAAGCGAAAAGAGCGCACGGACCTTGCGGTATCGGAGAACGGAGACGACTTGAACGTCGAAGCGCGAGAACCGGCGGCGCTCCAAGCCACGCCTAGGGTTTTCTGGTTCGTTTTGTTCTTCTTGTTGGTTGATTTAGTCGATGCGTTTGAGCTTAGGGCTCGTTTCGATCTCGAGCTCATTTTTGGCGGGAGAATTTGAATTGATTTGAATTAGAGTAAAATTGTTTGATTGTGTTGTGGTGTGTGTGTGTTTTTGTAGAGATGAAAATGAAAGGAAGCTTGTGGAGAACGATTTAGAAATGGGTGGAGATGGATAGATACAGGGGGTGTATGTAGATGCTTGCACGTGTTGTGTTTAGATGTTTGAATTTGAGGTGTTTAAATATTTGAATCGATGTGTGTGGATTGGGCTTGTTTGGGTTGTATTTCTTTGGTTTGGAGTTTGGACTGATCAGTCCATGACTAAAGAAATTTATTGCATACTATTAGAGTCGGTTGTGCGTGGAACTTGGAAGGCTGAATTCGGACACGTAAAATATTAAGTAAAAATTCGTTAAATTTGTAAAATATTGTTTTAGGTTGATATCGTGTATGTTAATTAGCTATATTTTAAAAATAGTACGTTATAATTATTTCAAATTGTTAAAAAAATTAATATAATAATAGATGATGTGGCATTTGATACAAATATGTAGTCATTCGACAAATCTATTCATTTACAGACTACAAGGGTTCGCTAAAATTATATAGATAAGATAAGTGTGGCATTGGAGTATGAGTTTTCAAAGAGATTGCTGGTATTGTATCATGACTTTTAATGACAAATTTTGGGAGGATCACTTTAATGGATTTTATAGACTTTTAATGACTCTCTTTGACTTCTTAAGATTTCAAAAACAATTCATGACTCCCGAGACAATGACTTTTAAAAACTTTAACAGACTTTTTTTTACAAATTCATGACTTTGAAATACTTTAATAGACTTTTATTAAAATCATAAATAGCCTATCTGAAATCCTATAGACCTTTTGCTATACCCTCTCGATCTTTTGCTATACCCAAGTTGGGTGTATGTTCACAAATCTAGCCACTACAAAGTCAAGTGGGTGTATGTTCACAAATCTGGCGACTACAAAGTCGAGTACAAGGTATTATTGTTGTATTATATATACTATAATACTGTTTATTGAATCATATTTATAAACATAATGTTAATTGTGATCTTGTATCATATTATCTTTAACAAAGGCAAAAAAAATCCAAACTATGCAAAACATTACCCAGGCATTTACTCTTCTTTGTATCATTACTGTGCGGAAGGTAATATTATAAATCAACGCTTGCTAATGAAGCAACAAGTGGTCAAGTACAGGTGAATTACGGGTTAATGCTATATTTCATCACCGTACTCGATCAAAACTTTCAGTTAGCCTACCGAGTGAAAAAAGCTTTCAGTCAACTAATTGTACCCTTTAAAACTTGCAGAAAGGTCATTCCGTTAGTCTCCGTTAAAAACTTTACGTGTTAATCTTCTATTTCATCACTAATTTCGATCAAAATTTTCAATCTACCTACTGAGTAGAGGACAGTTTACAAGTAATCAGGCTCCTGATCCTTCACCATTTCCTTTCTTCCCTCCCCAGCAGAAGAAGTAAAATGCATAGGTATAAAGCATAATGTTTGGCAAAAAACCATCTGCCAACATTCTATCAAGGTAATGAGGAGCATTATGAATCATATTTTTCTTAATGAACCCACTTGTAAGAGCATAGTAGACCTGGCAACTGGGCTTAAAAAACCGTACTCCGCCATATTATCACAGATTTCATATACACTCTCATCTTCATTTCTTCCATTGAACACACAGACCACAACACACAGTAATCCCGGTCCCAATATTTACTCGGATTTTGATCCGATTTTGAATGCAAAGACAATGTCACCGAGGTTTGCATGAGATCTTGGCAATGACAAAAACAAGATAACATTCCGAGACAACTATTTTTTTTTTAGCTTGGTGAAGGATATGATATCTGATAAAACCCACCTTTGATCATCCATGTTTTATTGTTTTAAGTATTGGATCATATGATTTATATGTTATTTTGTATTCTTCAGAAAAGTTGAATAATAGGATTTTGATTATTAAAGTTTTGATGAGTGGATGGAGGTTAGAACGTGCTAAGGAAGTTTGGCATTGATTTGTTAGATTTGTACTTATACAAGGAAGGGAGCCCCGCTACTGGGAATTGGTGGCAAACATAGGTGGGTGGTAGTATGTACAAGGAGAGTGGCAGTGAAGGCGAGGGAAGGTGAGATAAAAAGAGAGAGAGGTTAGAATGAGGGAGGAAGGAAGAGAGAAGGCTAGGCAGAGATGGAGAGACGGAGAGGGATCAAGGCTGAGTGAAGAGAGGGAGAAAGATAGAGTGCACAGGGAGCACAACCATACACACAAATATATTTATATATATAAAAACACAAACAAATGCAAAAACATGTCATTCCGTTAATTTTAACATCATCCGTTAAAGTCAAAGGTATGGTTAACGGCGTTGAAATGTTTTTTATACTTAATCTTGTGATTGAAAGTTTTTAGATGTTTTATTATTCAATTGAAATTTTTTTTGACTCGGTTGGCCAACTGAAAGTTTTGGCCCAGTAGAGTGACGAAACAGAGCATTAACCCGGTGAATTACTCGTATCCTTTGTGGCTTGTAAAAGCACATGTTGCACTTGTCACTCGTCATAAACCTTATGCATTCTTTTTCATCTTCTAGGTGTGGAGAGCTAGATTACTGATGTAGCAGTCCTCTGCAATGAAATATCCTTCAATATCCGGGCACTAATACTACCACTATTGATGGCAATACAGCAAACACAATGATAATAAAGAATCATAATAGAGAAGAAAAGGAATATTTTTCACAGAGGATGAATTGGAGAGACTTTTCGCAGAGGATGAACCCTAGGTTGGAGCGACCGGTTAATTGAGTGAAGATAAAGTCATGTCAAATCTATTCAAGAATGGCCTGACAATTTTCTGAAAAAATATATGCAATTTTCCATAGAAAGTCATTAAAAGTCTATCAATTATATTTTTCCACCAAAGTCATTGATATATTGAATAACAACTGACTTTTAATAACTCTTTAGAAGTTGTAATTCAATACCTCAAACTTTGAAAGATTTTTTAAAAATCCTGATACAATACCTCTTTACTTTTAAAGAGTATTTAAAAGTTGTAATTGAATACACCTAGATTTTAAAAGTCAATAAAAGTCATTAAAAATCATGATACAATACCAGCCCCTAAATATATTATTTTTGTTATGTCAACCCATTATTTAGCCAAGGGAGTTTTCTGTGTACTTTGAAAAAAAAAATTAGAGGTGATCGCGGTGCGGTTTTTCCCTATAACCGCAAATCAAACCACATATGCGATTTGGTTGAAAATTCAAACCACAACCGCACCGCATTAGGATAAAAACCGCGCCACACCACAAAAATGCGGTGCGGTGTGGTGCGGTTTATGCAGTTTGCACATTTATGAATATATATTTTTAGTTGAAATTATAAATATATATATATATATATAGAGTTTTACTTCAATAGAAACCTCCTTATTCTAGAAACTAGAAATTATCACTAAATTTCTAAGAGAACATCACTGAATTCTCAAACAACCCCATTTTCTTCTTCTTCTTCTCCAACCCACCAACCCTCCACCCCACTTCCAGCAGCTTCACCCCGCCACCCCCCGCCAAGTCTCTGCTGCTCTCTCCACCACCATGCCGCCCGACCCTCCATAGCCACCACCTCCATGTCGGCCTCCATTATTTATATCACTACCAAATCCAACCCCCCTCGGGCCTCCACCGCCCCTTCCATTCCACCCCCACCTCCATCTCCACCTGCACCTTCGTCCTCACCTCCACCTCGGTCTTCCTCACCTACAGTTCCGTATATCTAGCTTAATGCCGATTTAAATTCCAGATCTTTGCCAAAAATCTGCCGGACAAAGCTAAAGGCTCCTTCCATGTCCACCACCTCCATCTCCACCTTCACCTCTATTATCTCCACCACTGTAACCACCACATGAATCGGCAACCAGAACAGATCCAGAAATTCTGGGCAGTTTCCGCAAGCTTTCACTAATTCGTGCAACACATATCACTAAATGCTAAAGAGAATATCACTAAATTGTATTGAGGATATCACTAACTTGTATTGGTTTCTAGTTTTTATTTTAAGAGTGGTTTCTATTTGATCATGAGCTTATATATATATATATATATATATATATATATATATATATATATATATATATATATATATATATATATATATATATATATATATATATATATATATATATATATATATATATATATATATATATATATATATACAAAACATATTATCTTTTTGAATGATATTTTACAAACATCACCATTTTATTGAAGTTCTTGTGGATCTCATACATTATAGAAGTAGAATATTGTAAAATATATTATTTTATGAAACATGCTTAGTTTTCAGAACATACATGTTCAAGTTGCATAACATCCGTATTATACTTGTAATTTATGAGATTTATAAGATTTGATTGAAGTAATGATATTTGTAAAACACGTTTCACAAGATATTCTATTTATCTAGGAAAACATGATGAAGTGGACCAGTTTTTTATCGGGAAACTCGGAGACTAAATTTAAATATTACAAAAATCATAAAAGAAAAATTCCTGAAATTAAGAAAAAGAAAATCTTAAAAAATAAGTTATAAAATCATATTTTATAAAAGCATTAAATCGCATGCCAAACAGTGAACGTATAAAATTAAATGCGACGGAGGAAGTATTTTTAAAAATGAAAGGCTATATAATTACTCCTTCTGTCCTTATTTATTTAATATTTTTTTTACAGTGCGCGACACTCGTTTTAAGGCGCATATAAAACCTAGTTTCATAATTTATTTTCAAAATTTTTCTTTTTTGTATAAAAATTCAAACATTAAATTTATATTCAAAAAAAAAAGTTCAAAATAATTTATTAAGCTATATTTTATGAGAGCATTATAATGCGTGCCGAACCTTCGTCCCCCAATATAAACAATTGAGAAGGATGGATGGAGTAATGTTTTTTTTTCCTTTTTGTAGATTTTCTATAACATACTACCCCCTCTATTCTAACCGTTTCATTTTTGGGTGTTCCATCCAATTATTTACATTTCAAAACTCACCAAAACACTCAATGGGTCCAACCAGTTCTCCAATTTTTTTCTCTTTTCACACTATTTTTACTTTACTATCTCCACTTTATACATTAAAAATCATGAATCCCACCATTTCACCCATTTTTATTGTTCATTTCCATTACTTTATATAGGGATCGTTTGGATAAGCTTCAAAAAAGTGGGTTTTTTGCTCAAAATAAAAATTTGGAGTAGAAGTGAGAAGCAAGTGAAGACTTATAAGTGAAAAAAGTAGGAGTTTTGAAACAAAAGTTAGCATTTTTTCTACTTCTTATAAGTACATCTTACTTTTTCACATAAATGTGTTAAGAAAAGCAGAAGTCAGTTCCGAAAAACAGAAGCACTTAATTTATCTGGCCAACAGGCACATGTTTTTCTAAACCTCATGCCCTGCCCAAACATATGTAATGGCGGGGAGGGGAGGAGTGACATTTTAGAATTAGAAGTACTACTGTATTAGAAGTTTAAGGGATAAGTTCTATGTAGACCACGTTTTTATCGGAGACTTGGGGATCACCTATGTACTGCAATTAAAATACTCTATAAAAACATTGCAAAATGTATTATTTTTCGAATCATGTTCTACAAAGATCTTATTTTATTGATAATCTTGCAAATTTTATATATTTGGCAAATAAAACATTAAAAAACATATTATTTTACAAAATCATGTTTAGTGTGCAGAACATTTGTTTATCTTGCAGAAGATACATGTTCTGCTTGTTTACCATAAATAATTTTCAACATATTTAATGAAATAATGATATTTATCGAATGTACTTCGCAAAGCAATAAATTTGGTAGTGTTTTAATTGCAGAATATAAGTGGTCTCCGATGAAAACATGATCCGTAGAACTTTTCCCATTAAAATTATTTGAGAACAAAACATGCTTTATAGAAACAATTTGGCCCAACACTCTTACCAACATACATAAAATACTAGACCAACAACATAAACAGCAAGCAGCCCATGGATGGATAAATGGATAATAGTGAAAATACTAAGAAGATAGTACTTGGATGTTACACTCCAGCCCAAACATCTAACTTTCCAGGAATTGTTTGGTTGCCTTTCTAGGAAGTTGAAATTCCCGGCAAGTAACATTTGACGAAGGGGTTTTATAAATCACGAGAAGTTACTCACTTTTCTTGTAACTTGCATTTCATATAGGAAGTTAAAATCTATTTACCAGTCAAACACAAATTTTAAATACTCATTTATTACAATTTTTAAAGTAATTTCAACTTAGGAATCAACTTCCCAATTAACCAAACAAGCACTAAATACCAGTGAGTCAACAGACGAGAAGAACGTTGGGCCTTCGGAACATTTGGGCTTCACATGAAACCCCCCAAAAAATAGAAAAAAATAAAAGAAACGGATTAAAATTTTAAAGGCTAACCAATTCTACCAAGCAACAAGCAAGTAAGATTAAGCAAGTAAGATTTTCCCCTGAGGTGTACTTAGCCTAGACTGAACGCATATTATTATGTTGCAGATAAATTGAAAAGGAATAGAGATGGTATCTGTTTGATTTTTGGTCCCGAAAACAAGTAGCCAAACCGAAATGCACAGACTAAAAAGGTCTTAAAACAAGTAGCTGATCCGAAATGTGCACAGTGCACTATTGAACCGTTTCTGGGGAGTAAATCTGGGTTGGAAAGACATACGCAAGAGGGTGAGATGAATGAAATAGACATTATCTCGTACTCCTGGGAGTAGAGAACAAGAGATTCCAAGGTAGCTAAAATAGTTTGAAACTTGTGTGTATCTTTTATTAAGTTACCAGTCCTATCCCGCTGCTTAATAAAAAATCAATAAGGGACCGCATATATAGCAGTACATATATAACTAAAAACCACAGTTAAAAAACCATTCTAGGCACCCATGTACAAACAAAAGACTCCGGAGACTTCATCACAGAAAAGAAAGAAGAAACTGATCCTATAGAGAATCAATACTTTTTAGGAGCTGCATTCTTTTCCATGGCAGCTGCAGGTGACCAAAGATCAGCGCCATTACTGTCTGCCACGTGCAAGGTTGACTCCACGGGAACCAAACATAAACCCTTGCTCCTTAAATCCTTAGGCTCGTTTCCCCCAAGATTAACACCATCCTGTCAAAATTACAAAGGGGTGGTCAATTGAAAATCGTGCTACTGCATAAGAACATTTACTAGCGTTATGTAAATTTACGGGGGCACATTAATTTCAACAGGTATCATTTATACTTTTCAATACATTCATTACTACCTGCACAGGCTCTTGCAGATGTATAAAAACATGTCTCATTTTTTAAGTCTACTGAAGCTTGTCTTAAACATGAAAATAGATAAGTATATGTATGTGGTCAGACAGTCAGGGAGCAGAAATGACGACGTAGTAATGAACAGCCTAGATCAGAGAGAATATATATGTTTCGGATATAATAAGGCCCGAGGTAACTGAAATTTTTTAACGGAACTGTTATTTCTAAAGCACTTTCCAAAACTATTTGAAGCATATTCTCTCCCTGCATTCACAATTTGTAGCATATTCTAATGTAAAGTGCTACAAAGAGCTCTGGAAATAACATTTTCTTTTGTAAAGTTTGCTTTTCAAACTGGGAGGATGACCTTAGTCACTGCATATAAAATAATTTCTATAATAGTATCAGAGGGCATTTTTCGAAGCTACCAGATTAGACAAGATACATGGCAAATACTTGCAATTTGCAAATCATTCAGAGAAATAGTTTATGCTTCTTTACCAAAATATAGTGTCAAAACCAAACAGAACACACTCATTGTATCTCGCTCGTGGAGTAAGGTTTGTAATTTGCATACAGATTACCTGTCTACAAGTCTTGATATGACTATCGAAACTAATAATTTCAATCTTAATGTACAACGGAAAAAGACATTTCCTTTTCTTTGTCCCTTACAAAAAGAAAGCATTGTACAGGAGAAACGAACAAGCTACTTTAACGGTCTCCAGATGACATGTAAAGACTAAGAATTTCAATTTTGACGTATTATGTAATGATAAACTTTCTTTTTTCTTTGTCGCCAACTAAAAAGAAAGAAACCGACAAGTTAAACACATTTATATGAACCCGACAAAGTCGAATCCAATCTTTGTTGACTTAATTCAGTTGTGCACCATATTAATTTGCTAACAACTCATTACAAATATATACATAGTTGACATAGTGCAAACACGACAACAATTAGCCAAAAATAAGAAAACATAGCAAGACACAAGTACATAACAATTTCAGTAATTACATTTTTACGTGTGTTACCCGCATTGTTACACAATACACATACTGCAGAGTCTTGTTCCATGTGCCCACAACAAGAAAATACGAGACAGCAACATATAGAAATAGTCACAAGAACATAGCCACATACATGTTTCAATCAAACAAGCACATTATATACATACAAGGCACTGAGATGAAAATTGTCCTTACATGCAGCTGGGCTTGAGAAGAAGACAGAGGAGCCTGCAAATATGGAGAGCACAAGACCTGAACTTGCTCGTGCAGAAACTTGATGTATCCCATTGCTTCGTGAAGCACAGATGCTGTATCAGTCTGTCATTAAAACCCGAGACAAAACTCAACATCATACACCATCGTATGTTACATCAACATCTCTGTCCCAAAATTTGAAACTTCATATCCAATTCATATACAGATGTACTAAACTCAAATTACACGACAAAATCAGACAGTTTCTTTATAAGCAAACGTAAACTAAATCAAAACATGATTATATATTAATTACGTAATTAACGATAATTAGACTCATTTTTGGAAAATAGCCGATAAAACAGTGATTAGAGTAATGTAGACCTTGCCAAACGGTGAGACAAGTTGCTGCAAAGCTGTGATTCTGTCCCCAAGCTTCTCCTTGCCCTTCCTTGCCTATACATAACACAACAATAAAATTAAATAAATCACGAAAATTATTCAGAAGCGGAATATAATGAGTACGTTTTATGAAGCGGAATATAATGGGTACGTTTTGTGGCCCTGGCCTCGATAAACATATCCCGATTAATTAACAAGAATCAACTATACTAATTTTAAATGCAAAAAAACAAAACGTTTCTCAACCACAAAATTTGTACCCTTGCATGCTGCACATTCCCCGATGAGCCTTCCGGCTTGTTCTTCCTGCCACCTCTCCGTTTCCCCGCCGGAGCTCCGGCGCCGGAGCTCATCCCCTCAGCATCACCCTCATCACCACCTCTCTTTTTCTGCAAAAAGACAAACACAACAAAAATCAAACCAAAAAAACACAAACAAAAATAAGTAAAATAATAAAAACCCACTTTAAAAGCTGTCATAATCACAACAAATAACCAAACCCCACATAGATTTATTTGCCAAAAATGAACAAAAAAATAAAATAATTGTCACTGACTTTGATTCTGCCATTATTTGCACAAGAAGTCGCTGATGAATTGTTATTGTTGCATGTGATTTCAGATATCTGACTCTGAAGAGGCAAGGTCAAATCACATTTATTTTCATAATCCCCGAAACACAGCATCTTCTGGGACTCGTCGGCCATGTCGCCGGCGGCGAATATCTCTCCGGCGGAATCTTGGAAGCCCATCATTTCTTCGCCGGAAAACATCATGCGGTTCAAAGGGTCACCAAAATTGTCAGCCATTCTTGAAGAGCTTGCTTTAAAGTGAGAGAGAGAGTGAAATGACTGTGTGTATATATATGGAGAGAGAGAGAGGGAGAGAGAACGGAAGCTTCTTTAGATAGGACAAAGCTACAAGTAGCTTAGCTATGTGTGTTTTTTGGCTTGCTGTGTTGTGTTTTTTCAAGACTATCTCTATAATCTAGAGCTTGTCACTCTACATATGTGGCATGTAAATTGGATGAGTGTCATCATAAAGTAATAATTCTGTATGCAATGTGAGTTTTGTGTTGTTTTTGCCATTTGAAAAAAGAATTTTTCGTTTTTAGGACGTCCTAGATTTTGTATCAAAAAATTTGTCATAAATATGTCTAATTATAATTGAATATCTTATGTGAATATCGATGGTATTATTATTAGTGTGAGTGAAATCAAGTATATATTATAAGTCAAAATTTGAGAAATTGGAAATACTTTGTTGGATTCATATAATTATTATTGTTAGTGTGAGTGAAATCAACATTATAAACACATCTGAATCATTTATAGTGCGTGTATGATATGTTTTGTTTGTGTATAATATTGCTGTGAAAATGAAAAAGTTTCAAATGATGTTAGATGGATACATATCTTCGATATTTTTTTCGATAAATATTGAATGTTATTTTCAACATTTTTCTTATGGATATTAGACGGATACGTATCAGCAGTATTTTGTTCGTTGAATATTGGATGATTATTTATCTTTAACATCTTTCAATGAATATTAGATGAATACGTATCTTCGATATCTTTTTAATGGATATTGGACATATATGTGCATTCATCATTTCTTTGATTATTAAATTCTGATATTTTAACAAATGATATATTTATAAATTTGATAATTTAAATTATCATTTATCCATATTTTTAATATAATTTCAATATAAAAATAAATTAATATTCATTCAACTAAGTAAATTTGTTGTGAATTTAGATTAATTGACAAGTTATGTATAAACAAATTGGTAAAAGAAAAGTTGTTGTAGAAATCAGATAACCGTTTGACAATTTTTTTGATATTTGCTTATTTTGAGTTATAATATAAAAAAAATAATGTTTTTGGTGAATTTTGATAGTGAAATCTGTAACAGTTTCCTGCAAAAACTGAGAAGCAATTTTTCTAAAAATACGAGAGGATCTGTATTTCTAAAAGCAGCTTTTCACCTAAAAGCTGTTAAGAAAAATTGCTTTTAAATTTACCAAACAGTTTTTCATGTACTTTTCAGCAAAAAGTTATTGTTGGTGTCTGCAACAGCAATACTAAACAGTATCCTAACCTCAAGTAGCATGCAGACTGCAGTCTAGCATTTGAGCTTTTGTAGTACACGAGTTTCATACTCCCTCCGTCCCTCTGAAATGTATACACATGGATTGGATACGAAGACTAAGAAAAGTGTATAAAGTAATGTAAAGTAAGGAGAAAGAGAAAGAAAAGTGGGTAAAGTAGTGGGACCCATCAATATATAATTGATAGATTTGGAAAAGTAGTTGAAAGTAGTGGGTGGATGGGTTTTTATATTATAAAAATCTACTATTTTGGGAAAGTTTTGAAATGTATAGAATTAAATGGGACATCCAAAAAAGGAAAGTGTATAGAATTAAATGGGACGGAGGGAGTATATGATTAGGTGACTTTTTTGTTTAAAATTGTGAGTTATCTTGTCGGATTTAAGGTTTGTGTGGCTGGAAGAAGTCAAGCTGCTTCAGGCTTCTATTTTTCTTGACCCGTTCGTGTAGAAAAGTAGAAGCACTCTTAAGAAAATGAGAACTCTAGTTTTTTTTCTCACAGTTTCTGCTTATTTTCCAAACAACTTATTAATTTATATATTTCTCACTTCTATTCCGTTTCTTTAAGTTAAGTAAGAAATCACCTTTTTTAAACTAACCCAAACGCCCCCTTAGTATACTCGCATGTCAAGTAGTCCATTAATCTATACTCTACTGTAATAAAACAATATTGTCATATTTTGTAGTAGTACAAAAATTTGGTTATACTTTTTTGATTTAATAATCTCCCTTTTAAACTACAAGTCTACAATCTATTACCATTTCTAAATAATTTCAAATACTAAAAACACTCGAGATATATTTTATCATTAATATCTTTTTAAATATAATTTTTAATTAGTTGGAAAAAAAAGTGAAACTACTATTAATAACATATATTAATACTTATAAATAGACGTATAACTGATGCAAGATAAATAATAACTAATATACACACTATTAACTCTTAAACGGTTATGTTGTGTTTGGTTGGAATGAATGACTCTACGAGTAATAAAATGAAAAATGAACTAACTTATGGATAATTTTTAAGAAATTTCATTCCTTCCTCTAATCCACTCCTTACATCATGTGCTAGATATTTGAGATGGAATGCTCTCAAATCTCATCATTGTAATTTAGTACTTCCTCAATTTTTTTCAAAATTTTCTTCTTATCTCTATTAGTTTAAAGTGTTTTACTCATTCCATTCCATTCTCCCCACCATTAAAGTTAAGAGCTATTTTTAACAGAGTGGTGGCGGCCAGAGTTACAAACCGAAAACTAATACAAATTTTGGGTACGAACGGTTAAGTTTCAAAATTTGGATACTCATTTGCTAATGACCCAAAGTCGATGGATACAAGGATCTCAAACTATAAAAACCCTGTTTCATCAAAAGTTGTCATAAAGTTTGTGGGTCCAAGCCTCCAGCCGTGACATACATATGTACAATGTGCGCGTGTGGAATGCATAGCTGGCGTTGCGGTTTCTCACTTGCATTTCAAGATTTTGGTTTTGTCGTCTCCGGTCAAACTTCAAACGTCCTTCCTTTACCCAAGAAAACTGTGATTTATCGCTCCAAAGCATTGTACAAATATGTTCCCAGCCCGGTTTACTCGTCCTTACCTGTTCCTTATATAAAAAACCGGCTTTCACTCGTTCCCCGATATAATCCATTTTTAAAGAATTTTTTTTAATATTTGCCAATATTTATTTTTAATACAATTTGAATGGCTGATTTTCAAATTTTACATTTATTTGCTCATTTATAAGAATGATTTTTTAACATTAACAATTTATTATTAAAATTTAGCATTGAAAAATTAAATTGAGATAGCCGATGTGAATTAAGATGAAAATGATGCTGAGGGTTAGAATTTCTTAATATACATGATTTTTCAAAAATGATTTGTATTATGGGATGCGGTTGAATATTGATTTATTTATTAGGAATCTTAAACATATTATCGTTGAACCCATGAATTAACATATTTAAAGGTCTTCTTTCCGTCTCAATATACATGTTTTTGACTAGTAAAATTGATTATATTTTAGCTAAAATTTTTATATTTAGAGAACTGGTTAAGAATCTGATGGATATGTTCTAAGAGCAAAATTCCTAAAATCTACTCGCTATTCTTGGTAAATTTTTGTACACAGGAAAGTTGATATCTTCAATAAGTTACCTCCCAGTCGTCCCCAGAATAAATTTAAACGTTGAGGATCGAAAAGGAATGTTTTACCACTAATTAAGGAGTGAATTTAAATATGTTAACATGGTTGGTTTTTGTATTTGTCAACGTAAAAAAGCTGATCTGATTCCATGTTGGATATACTAGGTAGGATTAAATTCCTTTTGGGTTTCAAAAATCTCTTCGAGCACTATATATATCACATAATTCTGCCCTATTATTCTCCGTTCTTGTTTTCGATAATTCTTGGAGTGTTCGTGTGGACCGAGCTATATATCTGTAAGCTTCAAAACTTCTACACTGTTTTTAATTATTATCGTTCAAGTCGTGAATTTTCTGATCAATCAGTTTTATCGTTCAAGTCGTAAATTTTTGAAGTAGTAGTAGATTTCACCATTGTCTTTGCATAAAAAAATCTGCAATGCGTTACTTCGAATATTAATTATACCTGCAGAAGTTCGTCTTGCATGCTTCAATCCTGTTTTCGTGCAGTCAAATTTAAGAATTTTAGATGTTTACTTGTTTCTTCTGTTTGAATATATCAGTTTCTTGATTAATATTTTTTGTCCACATATTTTTAAAAATTTTGATTGAATATGTTGGTCTCTTGATTTATTTTTTCTCACGCATATTTAAGAATTTTTTATCGTAAATTTAAAAAACTTATTAAAGTGTGGGCAAATGACATATCAAAATTGATGGCGTATTTAATTTCGTTGGAGTTCTGTTTATGCAATGCCCTCATGGAGTACTAGTGTACTACAATTCACGAGTAGTTTTCGAAATTTACTGATGAAATTTACGAGTAGTTCTCCTAATGTACGTAATTCGTTTATATCACGTTAATTCCACGTGCAATTTTATGATTATTGATTAACCGATGTTTGTCACCTGTTTTCGTTGCAATCGGACAGGCAGCATAACTTGCATAACATGACTACCAAGGCGTATCAAACACAAGCAACAAAGAATGTGTACTTCAATGTGACCGGTGATGATGTTCACTTCGGTGTGATCTGTCCGTCCAAGCCCCGGCCGATAGCTCGCATTCTAGCCGAGGTCGAGAAACATGGTATGGAGATTCAAGCTGTCGAAGAACCAGGAGAGCATGTCAAGAGCATGCTAATAATCCACGCCCGTGTAAGTTCATAGATCAGCCTGTTTTTATGTTGATTTTGTTAAGTTACTCGATTGTGCAAGTCGGTTTTGATAATTTAGCGTGTTTGGGTGCGTGAGTGTGTTTAATTGATCGGGTCTCTGATTTTGATCAGGATGCTCGTGAGGGTATTGCGAAGGTTATTCCACTGAAGGTGCAATGCAGGACGGCTGCTGAGGAGATGCAGAGTTTGCTTATCGACTTGGATCTCACATTATAGGATTTATGACAAAGATTCTACAGTAAAGTTTTTTTTTAAAACTTGTTGAATGGTTAATTACCAAGTGAACTTGGTATTTTTTGTTATTTTGGGAACAAGTTAATTATAATTTTAACTTATTAAATCTGATTTGTGATTTTTGAGCAAGTTCATGCGGCACATAATCATTTATTATTCTTGTTTATTTGAGTAATTTTGCGTCAATTATCTGAGAAATTTGTTATAAGGTAGTGATCTTTTTTATTTTTGTTGTTAAAATAGTTAATTACCAGGTGAACTCTGGTATTTTTGTTATTTTCATAACGAATTTGTCATTTTGGAGCAAGTTCCCGCTTTTAATTATCATTCATTATTTTTGTTTTCTTGTGTAACTTTGCGTCATATTTAAAAAAATGGTTATGAGATGGTGATACATATATCTTATATTTTTAATACAAAATTTATTTATTTTTTGATTCTCGCTAGACTAAAAACCTTAGTTCAGTCCCTGTGGTGATCTTTCTCTTATTTTTGTAAGATCTATTATTTGATGAACGTAAATTCTTGTATGAAGAGAGGACAGATAAATTGCTTGATAGTAGAAGGGAACTCACGTTGTCTCCGATAATCATTCTGATCAGCTTTTGTTGATTGTTCAAAACTTTTACTCTTTCGATTGTTGGAACTTGTTTTTTTATATATGTAATTCATTTCATATTTTAATTCAAAATAGCGAGGGAAGTCATGTTTAGTGTGATAATTTCGCGTAAACTGTTAAAATCAACAGCTATTGTACTGAAGTGTGCATGACCAAGCAAGTATGAAATTTCACTGTGTGCGCTTCAAGTTCACCAGGCGGGAGAGCACCTGCTTATCGAACGCCTCCGTGAATAGTGAGCTTCAACCAGACTGGTGTGATGAACATTTTAGTGTAACTTGTCCATACAAGCCAAGCCTCAGCCTATAGCTTGCATTTTTGCTAAGGCTGAAAGGTGTTTGGCTCATCAGCTTCTGGGTCTATAATATAAGCACCAGAAGCCCATTTCACTTATTCTCCGACTGTCGACTGTTTGACAAATTTTCAGCAATCTATCTATATAATAGTGTCTGTTGCGTGATTTGTACAGTAAAACGTGCATAGACTTTCACCCTTAGAGTTCTTACTAATTGCAAAAATGCCACCGCTTACATTACAACCATATATGCGCAAAAGGCCACGTCTCTGTACTCCACCACTGCATTTGTACTCTGAAGTGAAGCTTCTCTCCGAAGCTGGGGTTTAAAATTCAAAATCTGAACTTTTGACCTAATTATCATCATTGACGGCACTCAGAAGCTACATCGGCTTTCTTTCTTATCTCTGTTGGGCCCCAGCCCACTAAGAATAGAAAGGCCCAAGGCCCATAATCCAATCAGGGGTCTATAAATAGAGGAAAGAAAGAACTTGTGAGGGGTTGGAATATTTGAGAGGAAAAGAATATGTAAATGAGGGAAACACTATAATCCCCAACATTTGGCGCTAGAAGGAGGGGACTCTAAAGTATTCCAACGAGAAATTGCAGTCGAAGTATGGCTAGAAGAGAGGAAGAACGAAGGAGGAGCTCCAGATCTGCTCCAAAAACAAAATCAACAAAAGCTATCAGCTCGCCGGAAGTCGAGCTACCTAGCACCTTAAAGCCTAAAAAGCTGTTTGTCGAAGCCACGCCGCAAGGATCTGTTGCTGCTCCGGCATTTTCAGACCCTACGGGTGGTGGAAGAAGGCGCGGTCCCAAGAGGACCGTGGTAACACCACAAGGAAAGCACGTATTAACTAGTGATGCACGTCTTCATCTGGAAAAGCTTAAGGCTCAGCGATTGCGAGCTCAAGCTGGAAAAGCTTACGAGGTGGCTAATCTCGAAGATGAGCTTCTAGCTCTTGACACTAGGAGACGCATGCTCGCTTCTCGAGTGCGTCAACAGAGGGAGATTGCACGCCTGGAGGCGGAGATGGGGACTGCCTCCCAGGAGTATCAAACAAGAGATGATGACGAGATCTCATGGAGACCATCAAACAACAGTGAGTACTCGACAAGAGCTGACTCGGCTGGATCATACAGCTCTCGTCACCGTAAGAAGAAGAAGACACTTGATGAAGAGGAAGAAGCAGAAACAGGACCTAACCCTAAGATGAACGTTGAACTCACCAAACTCAGGAGAGAGGTCGCTCAGTTAAGAGAACAAGTCAAAACAGGCTCGAGTGGTCTCGATGTTCCATCTGAGAGCCCCCTCTCTGAGGAAATTGAGAGCTACATGCTGGACAAGAATCTCAAAATCCCCAATATAGGTCAGTTCGACGGGACGACGGCCCCGTCTGACTTTATTAATCAATTTGATGGAAGAATGAGTTACTATGGGCACTCACAGATATCTCGATGCCGCTTCTTCTGCACTTGTCTTAGCGGCACAGCATTAGAGTGGTTTGACAATCTGCCTCCGCGCTCCATAGACTCTTGGAGTACACTGAAGAATAAGTTTCGAACAAGGTTCTCAAGTAACAAGAAAGGTGGCAAAATTACAGCCTCTTTAATGACAGTGCGCCAAAGGTCCTCAGAATCTCTTAGAGACTTTTTGGCGCGCTTCAGAAATGAGGTGGCTCTCATACCTAATCTCATTGACGAGCTGGCTATCAACTACTTGGCCGCAGGGGTAGACAAGTCTCGGCATGGACTTATTCTAGAGGAGTTCTTTGAGAAGAACCCCCGAACCCTACAGGCAGCTATGGAGATCTTTGAGCATAGACTCACAATTCAGGAGGCCGTTGGCAGTATTCAGATGCACTCACCTCAGGCCAGACGATGGGATAGAAATTCTGGTTCGTCAAGCAAGTGGGAAGCAAGGAGACCAGACAATCGCACTTCTCAAGGAAGCGAAGGAGCTGAGAACCAGCGAGCCAATTTGGTCACACAGCAAAGCCAAGCAGCCTCTGCGCCTCAGCAGCCCAGAGGCTCTTGGCCCCCTCGGCCCCCAAGGGAGCAAAAGGAGTACACTAAACTTAATGTGGGACTCAACGAAATCTTGGCTGTCATAAAAGCTGATCTTAATTATCGACCTCCAAGGCCGATGAATCCTGATAGACCAGCTAGTGACAGGTACTGCGATTACCATGAGGATACCGGGCATACAACAGACAGGTGCTATCAACTAAGGAATCTCATCGAAAGAAAGATACAAAGCGGAGAATTTTCACATTGGGTTTTGAAAGATGACTCAAGCCAGGCCAAGCAACCAGATGCTGACAGAATCATTGATGTCATTTCTGGGGGGATAGCTGCTGGGGGCGCTTCAAACAATTCTAAAAAATCATATGCCAGGGAAGTATTCAGGATTGACTCTAAGCGACCAAAGCGTAACCCTTCCCCGGTAATTTCGTTCTCTGATGCAGACTACTCAGAAGATCTGTTAGAAACACACCAGGACGCTCTGGTCATAACAACAAAAATCGGAACCAATCTGGTCAAGAAGATTCTCATTGACAATGGTAGTTCGGTGGACATTCTTTATCACGGAGCTTTCCTAAGGATGGATCTAGGGGATAGAAAACTTGAAGATGCTAGGGGATCTCCTTTATACGGGTTCACCGGAAATGAGGTTCGAGTCGTAGGAACCATTGATCTACCGGTTCTGTTTGGATCACCACCCTGCCAGCTTTGGAGGGTACTCAAGTTCCATGTGATAAATGCAGAATGTAGTTACAATGCCATCATAGGGCGAACCACCCAGTCCGCTCTTAAGGCAATAACATCCATCACACATTTAAAGATGAAGTTCCCCACTGAATTTGGAATAGGAGAGGTTAAGGGTGACCAAAGAATGTCCAGGCAGTGTTATATTTCCAATGTGAAACCGAAAAGGAAGCCTCATCGGTCCTCTGCCTCTTCGGTAAATCAGGTCTCCAGCCAGCCTCCTCATTCGGACCAACCCATCAAGGAAACACTGGGAAGCACTGAGTCACAGGCAAACAATGAAATGCTGGAGTCTCCGGCCTATGAACTCATGGACATTGACCCACAGGTTGATCAGGAGGTGGTAAGACCCCCTGCCTGTGAGCCAAATGAGACACTAGAGCAAATAAGCATTGATCCAAACAATTCAGAAAGAACAGTGGGAATAGGAACAAACCTTTCCCCACAAGTACGACAAAGCTTAATTTCCCTGCTGCAAGAGTTCGCTGACATATTCGCTTGGTCACCCAGCGATATGCCGGGGATTCCAGAAGATATAGCACTCCATCGCCTAAACATAAAGCCTGAATTCAGATGCGTCAAACAGAAGAAAAGAACCTTCTCACCTGAGAAGCAAGAGGCCATAGAGGCTGAACTCAAACGCCTCTCTGAAGCAGGGTTCATAAAAGAAGTTCAATATCCGACGTGGATCGCCAACGCAGTGCTGGTAAAGAAAAGCAACGGTAAATGGCGAATGTGTGTGGACTACTCTGACCTTAACAGGGCCTGCCCCAAGGACTTCTACCCTCTGCCAAATATCGATCAACTCATAGATGCTACGGCGGGTCACGAACTAATCTCCTTTATGGACGCGTTTTCGGGCTATAACCAAATTAAACTAGCTAAGGAAGACCAGGATAGCACCGCCTTCATCACCCACAAGGGGGTATTCGCCTACACGGTATTACCCTTTGGGCTCCTCAATGCAGGCGCCACGTTTCAAAGAACCATGGATACAGTTTTCGCGGACCAAATAGGAAGAAACATGGAGATATATGTCGATGACATGATTGTAAAGTCGGTAAAAGCACCATCCCATGCAAAGGATCTGCGAGAAACATTTGACTGCATAAGGAAAAATCAAATTAGACTAAACCCCGCCAAGTGTTCGTTTGGTTTAGGGGGCGGCAAATTCCTGGGATACTTACTCACCCAGAGGGGCATAGAGGCAGATCCTTCCCAGATTGCAGCAATAAGGGACATACAGCCTCCCAAAACAGTCAAAGACTTGCAAATCCTTACTGGCTGCATCGCAGCACTGAGACGATTCATTCCTCAATCATCCAAGCGGAGTCTTCCCATGTATGAGGCCATTAAACAAGCATCCAAGGCACGACACTTCGAGTGGACTCAAGAGTGTCAGAACAGCCTAGACGACATCAAAGGGTTCTTAGCAAATCCACCAGTATTGGCAAGGGCCATACCAGGCGAGCCTCTCAAGTTGTACCTCTCAGCTTCTGATTCAACAACAGCGGCGGTATTGATAAAAGAAGAAGGGACTGAGCAAAGACCAGTATACTATGCCAGCCATATGCTTAAAGACACCGAGACACGATACAGCAAAATTGAAAAATTGGTCTTAGCCTTAGTAACGGCAAGCAGGAAACTGAGACAGTATTTCCAAGGTAGAAGCATCACTGTCATGACATCTCAGCCCCTCCGCCGAGTACTTCATCGGCCAGACATCTCAGGCAGGCTAGCAGCCTGGACCATCGAGTTAAGTCAGTTCAACTTAGAATTTGAACCACGAAACTCAATGAAGTCTCAGGCACTGTCAGACTTCGTGGCAGAATGCAACTTCTCCGAAAGACCACAACAAGGCCCCGCCCAATCACTAACCGACAAGGCATGGACCTTGTATACCGATGGATCATCAACATCTGAAGTAGGTGGTGCCGGGGTACTTCTAGTTAGTCCTGAAGGATTCAAAGTTCAACAAGCCATACGCTTCGGATTTCCAGCCACGAACAATGAAGCAGAGTATGAGGCTTTAATCGCAGGGATAAAGCTGGCAAGCCACTTAGACGCTAAAATAGTGGACATTTTTTCAGATTCACAGTTGGTGGTAAAGCAAGTGTCTGGCGAATTCAAGGCTACCAATGAAAGGATGATAGCGTACTTGAAAGTCGCAATCACCCTTCTAGGTACATTTACCTCGTGGAGCATCAAAAACATAGCTAGGTCAGCCAATCACTGGGCTGATGCCTTGTCAAAACTAGCTACATCCACGGCGGCAAAGAACTCGGAACCTATTTACGTAAAGGAACTGACGTGCCCGTCTCTGGTTCAAGAAACGGTCAACTGCATTACAAGTCAAGATGATTGGAGGACCCCAATCATTCAACATATCAAAGGGACTTTAAACTTAGAGGATAAAGCTGAACAAAGGAAAATTGCATTCAAAGCGCGCAACTACTGTCTGATTAGTGACCAACTTTACCGACGAGCACTAGTGGAACCACTTCTCAAGTGCATCGGTCAGCAGGAGGTTCAAACAGCTATGCAAGAAATACACTCGGGAATTTGTGGAAATCACATCTCTGGTAGAAACATGGCCTTAAAAATAATGAGACACGGGGTGTATTGGCCAACCATGAAACAAGATTGTGAGGAATACTCGAAAAAATGTAAAGCATGTCAACTTTACGGGACAGTAAGTCACAAACCCACAGCAACGTTCAGCGCATCTCAGTCTCCATGCCCCTTTGCCATGTGGGGTATTGATCTAGTCGGCCCTTTGCCTAAGTGCACTGGCCAGAAACAATTTTTGATCGTGGCCATCGATTACTACACCAAGTGGCCAGAGGCTAAGCCCCTAGCAAGGATCAGAGAAGCAGAAGTAGTCCAGTTCTTCATGGAAAACATAGTGTTTCGCTTCGGGGTACCCAGGGTCATAGTGACAGATAACGGATCGCAGTTCACAGGCAAGGATTTTGAAGAGGCTTTAGGCCAGCTAAAGATAACACACATCAAGTCTTCAGTAGCATATCCGCAGGCTAATGGTCAAGTCGAGATTACCAACAAGGCGATACTACAGGGAATCAAGAAGAGGCTTCTAGACGCACCGTCTAACTGGGTTGACGAGTTACCAAATGTCCTGTGGGGATACCGTACTACCCCAAGAACCGCGACAGGCGAGACACCCTTTCGCCTAGCATACGGGACAGAGGCAGTGTTACCACTAGAAATCAGCATGGGGTCTCTCAGGATCGAAAATTTCAATCAGCAAGGGAATGAAGAAGGGCTCAGACTCAACATCGACCTCGTTGAAGAAGTGAGGGACAGGGCTCAGCTTAAGGTTGCTCAATACCAACAAAAGGTGGCCCAGTACTACAATGCCAAACTCAAGCCTCGCCAATTCCAGGAAAACGATTTGGTTCTCAGGGAAGCAGCAGCCTCAATGCCACTCAAGATGAGCAAGCTCTCAGCTCCTTGGGAGGGCCCTTACAAGATAATCAAAGTGGTCAGGCCAGGAACTTACCGCCTTGCCCAGCTAGACGGCTCTCCAATACCAAACACCTGGAATGCAATTCACCTAAAGAAGTTCTACCAATGATGAGCCCACCAAATCTATCTATCTACGTATTTTCAACATGGCAACTAGCAAAGACTACCTAAGCCACTAAGGCACTTTTGACTACCTACTCCAAACTCGGCAACAGTACTTGCCAAGGAAAGATATGTATTACTTTTGTTTAAACTCAACATTATCAAGCATATTCTAATATCAAGAAATCATTTGTCTTTGGTTGAGTACGACATTATCTATCCACTTTTTTTTTTTTTTTTACGCATACTACACAGCGCATATCACTTTTAATACACAACTTCACAAGTGACACATTCAACACAAGGACACAGCAAACAGCGAGCCACGTTCATTGACATCGAGGTACATCACATTATATTTTAAACAAACAACGCTTCACACACACTACGCATATCCTAAACACATCACATTATATTTTCCAAACCCAAGCACACAACATTACACAATTCAAATATTTAAAACAAAGCGCGTCAAGCGAGGCAAACTTTTTACAAAATAAAGCATACTTCAGCATTTGCATGACTTACGCCAAAAGGCAACAAAATGCTACGCCATTACTAGCACAAAAGTGCCTTACTTCAGTTACATCATCTTTCGCACACAACAATTCAAGCACACAGATATCAGACAATGCAAATTTTTTTTTTAGAGAAGGCATAACAGATACGAAAAATATTTCGTTACTTCAAGTCTTGTACGAGGACCCAAAATACACATAACTTGCGCCGACAGGCAGCAAAGGTTCCAAACAGATTCGGCCGATATAACGGCAACAAACATCCAAACCAGCAACATCCAAGCAAGTAATAAGGTACGATAAAGTTAAATACATAAAGCCTATAGGGCATTCCCCAGGCATGATAAACAGAAAACAGAGATAAGTCAAGAGGCCGAGCCAGCACCCTTAGCAGAACAGGCATCTCCTCCACGACTCCGGGCAACGTCTGCGCAGTGGTGATCAAAGGTGTGAGCGCTCACATCCAGCCCAGCTTCGGAAACTCGATTCCAACAAAGATTGTATCCACTCTCTAAGGCCTTGAAGGCTTCAGTCGAACTCTTCTCCAAAGCATCCCTCACTTCGGCCAATTCCTCCTCAAGCACTCGCTTCTCCTGCTTCAACTCTTCAAGAACAGCAGTGTGCTCCAAGTTAAGCTTGGCCACAGCAGCTCTATGATCAGCTTCCATGGAATGGAAGGAAGCTACCAGAGAATTCAAAGACTCCTTGTCAGTGGACAGCTCCTCAACCTGCTCCTGCAACTTAGACACTAGCTTGGCTGAATCATCATGCTTTTTGGCAAGACTGGCCAATCGCCTCTCAGCTTCTCCCTTAAGCCGCACAGCATCGGCAGCATCGAGACGAAGGTGAGCAAGCTCAGCCTCCGCACATCCTCTAGCACTCAGGGCAACTAGCCGATCAAACTCCAGTATAAACTACGGAAAACAGGGAAGCAAAAGAGGTAAAATTCAGTTAAACAATCAACAAAGTATATCTCATCTTCAAAGGTACACGCCGACAAGAAAATGTATGTATGCACATATATAGTTCAAACAAAGATAACAGACCTGATCGAGGCGATCCTTAGCAACGGAAGCCGTCTTAGCAATAGAATACACTTCGTCCTCAGCTGACTTCTCAGGTTCCACCAAGCCTTGATGAGGCTTCAACACTTCTCCACCACTCGACTTCTTAACCAATCTTATTTTCTTATGCACAACAGGAGTGTCATCTACTATTTCCTTCCCAGAACGCCGACGAGTTACACGAACGGGTACTTCAGGCTCAACCTTTCCAGAGGACTCCTCTATGAGTTCTACCGAGTGACTAGGTGCAACAGTTCGGGGTTTGGAGGTCTCTTCAAAATCTTTGTCACCAGTCACCTCCATTCCTTTCCCCATCATAGAGGACGCACCTCTCTGAGCAAGTTTAGACATCAAAGCATCGCTGATCATCTTGCGAGGAGACCGCCTCAACGCTCGTAGAGCTTCTCCGGAAACTGCACAACAAACAAAGCAATCAAAAAAACCAAACGTAATAGTCACAATACAAGTAAAGATACAAAGTCCTTACGACAATGGGTTTCTAAAAACTCTTCTTTAGAAAGTTGATCAGAGGAGAACTGCTCTGTGGTCCCATGGAAGGACTTCAAATACTCATCGGTAAAAGGACTGGGCATATTATTTATAATGCGAAGCCACGACTGAGAAACGTCATCCCAGGGACCAACAGAGTCAAGATCGCCTCCAACCAAATAGGCCCATCTTTCTTGCCAGCCCGAGTGAGATGGCCTCACATTCACTAAGCGAACACGTTTAGGTTTCTTGTCCAGATAAAGTTGCCCCCCAGTGTTCTTAAATCGGAAAATAGACAATAACAAATCTACGGTGGGGATCTTTTTCAGTTCATGACAGCGTGCTATAACACCAGATATTTGCGCTATGGCGTTAGGGGCGAGCTGGGCAAGGCCACAACCCAAAACTCGATACACAGCAGCAAATAGGGGGTGCATAGGAAGTCGAAAACCCATATCAAAAAAGATCAGAGGAACACCCTGCCATCCGCCTTTCGGCATATGCCACAAACGGTCTCGGCCTCTAGGCAAGTGGTACTCATATCCACTTGCCAGGTCGCAGCCATTCTCAAGCTTTTCCAACAATTCAACAGAATCTTCCTCAATGATACTCCGGTAATTAAAGGCAGGCTTCGTTCGAAACAACTTTATCAAGTCCTTCGACATACCTGCAGTGGGGGCCAAAGACCCCGTCTTGGCAGGGGGGAGCCGAGACATTTCAAGAATCTCGGGATCAACTGACTCAAGAACATCATAATCGCCCTCCAAGGAAGCAATATTATGAGAAGAAGAGTGCGGAACTTGGGCAGAGGACAAGGGGGTGAGTTCGCCGAAAACGGCGTCGCCGGTGGCATCGACAACAAGAGGGGAAGTCGAAGAGTGATCCATGAAGGGGGAGAAAAGAAGACACAAGACTCAAGAGAGAAAACAAGAAAATACCTGAAGAGAGCGAAAGCGGTCAAAGCCAAGTTGGAAGGTAGCGTGCTGAGAAGTTAAAAAGATTTAAAGACAGGCATAAGTACAGAAGGCGCGACTTCCCGAGGAGCTCGAAGCGTCTTCAGCTTCGGGGCCGAGCCCATCTACAAAGACTGAGGGAAATTTTTTCTTTTTTTTCTTTTAGATATTAAAAGCCCATCTAAAGATGTGCTTAACTGTGGGGGGGACAAAATGTTGGGCCCCAGCCCACTAAGAATAGAAAGGCCCAAGGCCCATAATCCAATCAGGGGTCTATAAATAGAGGAAAGAAAGAACTTGTGAGGGGTTGGAATATTTGAGAGGAAAAGAATATGTAAATGAGGGAAACACTATAATCCCCAACAATCTCCTCTATGGCAAAGGTGTGATCCCTGCTTTGTTTTCTACGTATTTTTTGTTTATTTCATATTATTTGTTAACTGATGGTGCTAATTGTAATCTCATCCAGGATACTATTTATGTATTTTATCTATTTATTATTGCAGTTGAATTTCGTCGGGAAACTGTTCGATGATTTGTCCAAAAGAACAAGTTCGATGAATATATCAATATTCAGGTAACTTTTGTATATGAATATGTGGGTTTTGTATATGTCGGGTATCTTATTTTTAACTATTGATTCATGGAGTTGGACTTCTTTATGATGGTTGTAACATGATGTAGGATAGCTTTATATTTTTTAATGGAGTTTGATATGGTTGGTGTTGACCCTTCACTTGCTAATGCCTTCCGTAGAATTCTTATAGCTGAGGTAAGCCTTTTTCTGTTTTTTTTTTGTATATACTGGATTTAGTTGGTATATGTAAAGGTCATTTTACCATGCTGATTAGTTAGGTTTTAGTGTTATTTTATTGTTTCTATGTGCAGCTTTCTATATGTAGACATTTTTATTTCTTATATGTTAATGCATCTTGATATCTTGATAACTTATAGGAGTGCTAAACATGTGTGGACATTATTTTCATATAATATACCATATATGTTCTTCATAATTTTTTTTAAATTATTTTGAGTTGCACACTGATTGTAGGAGTTCCCGAATCGAATCTGTGCTTTAAGTATATCTCTTGCAAATTTTGATGTTGGTATTATAGGTCATTAGCTGGGGGAAATTTATTGTCACAAGCCACGTCCAGGTACTTTAATTGCTTTGTAAAAATTGGATATTGTGGGTGAATTAATAGCTGGAGGTTCGGTATATTTCTCTGTAGTTCTATACTTTTATATTTTTTCAAATGGCACATGATTTTTAATCAACTTATTTGTAAACAAATTTCACTGAATTAAGTTAGCTCTATTAATTTCTTGACTCAGATAATAATATAGTGTCACTGTCAGGAACGTGGAATTGAGTTGCTATTGCATGTTTCATCTATTATATCTTAGATGACTATTGATGTATTTTAGTGTTTTCATTTGCTTATGCGTCACTTCCAGGGCAGTAGGCTTGAAAGTTGAAACATAGCACTCACGTTCATATGTATGATCGTTATTATTGCTGATAGTACTTTACATATGCAGGTCCCAGTTAGAGTTGCTGGAGGACTACTATTTGAACTTTTAGGCCAGTCAGCAGGTGATCCATTTGCTCCTGAAATACCCACGACTAATGGCTCAGCATATAGTTTTTTGCTCTATTATTATACTTAAATATAACACATCTTAAAGTTTTGCAGTATTAGAGAAACTATACTTTACACAAGAGTATAATGTTGATTCTACCTGAAAGTGTTACAAGTTCCATCATGTTGAGGCCGTGACTTTGAAATTGGCTAAGAAGAATTGTGAAATTAGAAAAAAGCGAGGGCATGTCTGTTCTGGATTCAGAGGAAAGGAAAACTCTTCCATCTTTCCTACCTGTGAAAACAGCATTTTGTGAGCACTGTTCCATTGTCTTTTTTTTGCTGCATTGTATTGTCTTTTCTTTACTTATGTTGGTATGTTATTACATGGGAACCAGGGCTGATTCATTAATATTATCTGTTCCACCACCTAAAAATATTGACAGTTAATCAGCTAATTCATGTTGCCTCATTTCGTGGCGTTTATTCAACTCTGAAGATATGATTCAGGGTATGGTACTTTCCTACTCAACTCCGATTTGAATGTTGCCTCATTCTTCTTAGCTTAGGTGTTGTCTCTAGCTTTATTTTTAGGTTACAAAGCGCTTAAACAAAGAAAGACAGCAAGAAATGTTAAGAGATGATGGTTTCAGGAATACAGAGCCACATGGTTTACGTTTGAACAGTTCAGAAGCACCAACCAGCTCAGAATTCTCTTCCGACAACTCAGCATGTAATAATCTGATGCCCTGTACATAGTTGTTTCATGAGTGCTGTCAAATATATAAACTGTTATACATTGTTATACAATGATCTTTAATTACATTTATTTAGATAATATAAACTAACACACTGCATAACCAATATCACGCAAGTATGATTCAGGGTATGCTAATTTCCTACTAAACTCAGAATTGAATGTGGCCTCATTTTTCTTAGCTTATGTGTTGTCTCTTGCTTTATTTTTAGGTTACATATCACTAAAACAAAGAAAGACTACTAGAAATGTCAAGAATGATGATGGTTTTACTACAAGATGTAAGTTATGTTATTGTTGAGGTACAAGTAATTGCATTCCTTTTGAGTGTTAGTTTGTTTAAGCCTTGCTGTTTGTCGTTTAAATCAAGTGTCTTTTTAGTTCTCTGCGGTCTTATCTGTCACTCACAAGTATACTGCATCTGCTACAAGTTGCTAAATCAAGAGTTTTGTTTGACTCTCATGTTAATCTGATTACTGACTGATAATCATGCAGAATTGCAGAATGGTCCAATGATTGGTTTATTGTTGTGTCAAGTCTTTTGTACATGAGAAGCTTGGCTTCTCAAAGTAGCTTTCTCTTTCTGATAAACACACAGAAGTATCCCACTTTCAAATTTCAAATCCTATTCCTCTCATTGCTAATGCTTTTTTTCTATTTTGTATTTTCTCTTTTCCTCTCAAGTTCTTACATTGTTTATAAGCTTTCATAATTTGATAATCTGTATTTCTTGGTTTACAGATTGCGGGGTTTATTGATTATGCGTATGCTTTTTGTTGACACATACCAGGTGTTTGATTGAATTCCTACAAGTTTTGATTGAATTTTGTTCTTTATTTATCATTATTATGTTTGATTTTTATGTTTGACTCTATTCTAATCGCGGATAAGATTGGAATTATAGGAGATGAGTGTTCTTATGGCATGAATGATATTGAAAAAAGTGAGATGTGTTGATGCTTTGTGTAAATGAATCATTATCTTCCGTTATAGTTTTCAGTTTGTGTACCTAGGTGGTTGAGTTTGAGAACTAAAGGGCAATCATATACTTCTTTAGGCTTTCCTGAAAGTGTTTTTTTTCATTATAAAAAAAAATGATGAATTTTTGTAAATATAGATAGATGTACTCTGTTCTTTTCTCTGTATGCAATTAAAAGGATTTTAATTCGAATTATAGGTGTTTGTAATGTGAATATTATCTAAAAGATAATATCTTTGAGGTATCTTGCATTGGTCATTTAATGTATTAATTAAAAGTTTATGTTTAAATTTTTTGATCTAATAATTTTGGACATAAGGTTTGTGAGGTTAATGAATGAAGTAATATGGAATGATAAAATGCAGGTGGTCTGGAAAGATGGGCTTCAATGCAGGTATTTTGTATACATGATTGAGGTGTTCAGGTTAATGAAACTGAGTTCGTACTTTAAGACGTGAATAGTTAACTGAAACTAGAATGTATTAAGTTCACATGTGATGCTCAGTGAAATAAATTTGGGATGTGTTGGATTAAAAATTTAAATGGAGATCAGATTGAGTCTGCTTTAGTTATTTTTAATGGAGAGGTTGCAAAAACGGTTGTTAGCTTTTGGTGTCATTTTGATGATTTGTTTCATTCTTTCAGAGATTGTCCAACAGATGATAAGGAGAGGTTCAAGCCTTCAGTCATGCCCAGTTACTGGAAAAGCATTGATAGCCTACAAGTAAGGTATACTAAGTGACTAATATTCTGCCAACTAGAGTCTTCCTAAAGAGGAGAAATATTACTCAAAGCACTCGATGTCCAAGATGCAATATGAACGAAGAAACAATTTCTCACATTTTCTGGACATGTCAGTGGGCTATCAAAGCATGGTGCTTCATAAAAAATTTAGTGGTCAGAGAATAAGGTAAGTCCTTTCACATCATGTTTCTCACTTGAAATTTTACTTGCCCTTATGCAAGGCTCAATTGTAGATCAAGTATGGTACACTGTAGTTGCAGCGACGCTTTGGAGCTTATGGCTGGCGAGAAATGAGACGGTATTTAGCAAAACTAACCAATCTGAGGAGGGCCTAAAAGGTCTAATAATGTTTCGCGTAACGCAATGGGGTAAAATTTCAAACATACTGTGCTTTGGAAATGAACCGTTATGGAAGGCTAACCCGAAAGGTGCACTACGAGTTTATTACAACAGGCTTTCAAATGATTACCGGAAGTTCAGACATAACTCATTTGATTTGGTCTGTTCAGTGGATGGAGCATGGGACAATTTCAACTTCAATCTTTGCACTGGATCTGTAGGAGGATACGTAAGATACAAAAAGGCAATCTAATATATGTTTTTTCGGGTCCAATAAATGCTCCAGATGCTCTATCAGCAGAAATCGAAGCCATTCTTCACATTGTTCGTTTGATCCTGTCAAAGCAGCTTAAGTATTAAAGAATTTATGCAGATATGGCTAGGTTTGTTGGTTAGTAGGTGTAGCTGTCTGTTTTTACATGTTTAAAACCTTAAGAGGTTGATGGAAGTGTAGGTTGTATTCCCAGGGTTGATCCCTCATATATTAATATTTATGGCTTAGCAAAAAAGAAAGGTACACAAATTGACTCGCACAATTCTCACATTTCAGTATCAATAACAAGTGGTGCAGGGATGAATGATTTTGTGTTGTCGAAAAACAATGAAAAAAAATGCATGCAGTACCTTGAAAGAAATAAAAGAAACTTTTAAGTGTAGGGGGACCGGGAAAGTTACAGGTGACTTTTCGCGAAATAAGATTGAAGGGTTTTCTCATCGAGGCCATGTGATAATATCAACAAATCGGTGAAAATATGAATTTTTGGGAGTGTGTGCACCTGGTTGTTACTGATTATTGATCAACTGACTGAGTAATATATTGTTTTTATTTTGTTTTTAAACATATTAATCATTATTTTTTATTCAAGAATTTAAGAACTACGAATTGTATGTAAATTATTATTGATTGTAAAATTTTAAAATATAAAATTATTTGATCAAAACACAAGACGTCGGTTAGCTATATAATTATTTTAATTTGATTATAAAATATAAAATATTCAATTAAAGTGCGAGGCTCGGCGACGCCAAGGAGTACTTGATATATCATTTTTATAAATTAAAAAAAATATTATGTAATTTTAGAATGTAAATTATGGATTTTTATTATATTATACTTTTTTTGAGACAAATTTAATTTAACTTTATTAAAATAATCTTATACAAAAATATAGATAGTACAGGATTTAATATATTTTAAAATATTCATCAGACTTCTTATATACCTAACCTTTAATATTTTAAATTTGACAAGATACACTAAAAAGTCACAAGTTATATTAATATTTTTTTGAACTCAACCCTATTTTCATGCATAAAAATTATTCAAGTAAAACTAAATATAATAACGTCATATTATGTCAAAATATTTTTTAAAATACAACTAATACTAATCTTATAAGAAAATTCTAAATCATTTTTTCTCGAGGGAGGAGGATAAGCGGCTTCCCCTCCTCTCGATATGCAACGGATAGAGTTTCAGAGGAAAAGAGTAAATTTTATTATTTTAAAATATTGTTATATACAGACACTTTTCCTCTATAGTTACAATTTTTATGCATTTTTGAAACTTAAAAAAAAAGTCTTTCAATAAAAAAATTATATATATAGAAAATAAATTATTTAATTTTATTAGAATTATCATCCAAATATAGGATCATAGTAATTTATTTCAGTGATGTGCTCTTGCTCTTTTAGAAAGATGAAGTTTTCAGAAACAATATTAACATATCAAAACTTTGCACTTTAAAATGCTAAGGTGTCATTTGGCAAATCTGAATGAATTATATCTGATTGAATAATATAGCTGAATAATCTGAATCAATAAAATATCTGAATGCTGAATAATAAATACCATTTGACATATAAATTTTTATAATATCTGAATGATTTTATTTTCTAATTTTTACTAATTTATTTGAATTTAAGTAATTGTCATATAGTTATTATTATTATATTATTGAATGTAATCATAATTATTTAAACTAAAAAAATGTAAAAAGAACTTTATGAAATAAACAAATAAATAATGAAAGAATCGTTCAATAAATTTATGTAAATAAGTAATAACTAATTTATAAGTGTCAAATATTTTTTTGCACATCATAAAGCTACAAAATTAGCTTTCATTTTTCCCCCCCTAAAACTATTATCTACGTGATGCTAATTCTGATATATGCAGTATTCTAGCCAGCTGAACTGATGAGATAGGATTTTAGAAAGGAATGAATCAGCACTATATGATTCGCTCAGCTCCCTCAGAAAAGATTGCCAAATGAGATGAAGCAACTTAATCGGTCATTTAAGTTTATTAAGCTTTCATTAAGCAGTAAACAAATGCGGCCTTAATCTGGTTTGGTCTGCTCAAGAGATCAGGTTTCAGTATAACCAATGTATTATAAATTAATATACCAGACAATCTTCAACTGCAAACTGAAAAACAATTCAATTACAAACTAATATATTATGAAGAAGCCCAGCAGCGCGGGCTTAAATACTTGTTTGATATA
Organism: Daucus carota subsp. sativus; assembly: GCF_001625215.2. Lineage (NCBI taxonomy): Eukaryota > Viridiplantae > Streptophyta > Magnoliopsida > Apiales > Apiaceae > Daucus > Daucus carota. The sequence goes on from NC_030389.2 coordinate 1,923,345, forward strand.
AGCTGAAAGAGCTCAAAAAGAAGTTATGGAACTTGGTTTTTTTTTTTTTTTCTCCAACTTATTGCAACTTTTATATAACTTATTTGAAAATTATAACTTGGAATTGTGATATTATAGATTCAAATAAATTGAATAACTTATTAAACGAGTTAGTGAGATATTTAGATATTAAAAATTAAAAAATAATGAAATATACAGATAGTTACGCATGAGTTAGATAAAATAACAATTCACATCTCTGCCTGACTATCTTTCTAGACTTTCGAGACTATAGTCCTCGACTCCTCGACCTCTCCCCTCACGAAGTTAGAAGTCACCATCTCGACTCTCAATCTCTCACCAGTCATCTCTCAATCTCTGCGACCAAGATGCAAAAAAAGTTTTTTTTTCAATTTCCCTTAATTCTTAAAGTTGAATAATGATTAATTAATCAGTTGTATATTTGTACCTACTACTTGTTAAATCCTAAATGATAGTATGGAATCTGATTAAGTGCCTGTGTTTTATTTTTAGATTTTGTTAACAAATCAGCTGGAAGATTTCATCTATGATGTGAGAAATTATAATAGTTTCTCTGAATTTCAAAATATTGCAGAGCTTGCTTTTAAGGTCGGAACACATAGAAATACAGATTATCCTTTGGTTTACCGCCTCATTAAGCTAGTTTCGATTTTACATGTCGCGACAGCTACTGTGAATAAGACTAGTTTTGAATTTGCATGTCGCGACATATACTGTTGAAAGAGTGTTTTCTACCATGAAAATACTTAAGACTTATTTATGTAAAAGAATGGGGATGATTGGTTGAACGATAGCATGGTCGTTTACATCGAGAAGGTCATATTTAGAGACATAGACGATGAAGTTATTCACAACTCTGTCAAAATATGCAAAAATTGTAGAATTTAGTTGTCATCCTTCCTTCCTAAAAAAAAAGAAATTTGTATAACAAATTTATGATACTTGGGTGCACTTGTAAATTCGAGGCTCTCTGTACATACCATCTTGACATCTTCTACCAATTTTACACTTCTAAGTTCTACGGCCCTGCATGTTTATTTTCCACGCCCATGCAAGTTATAAATCAACTCTTTCTTGATCATGCAAACCCGTACTGAAATCTAATGTGCGTGGCACGAGTGTGTCGATACGTACAGACATGATACATATTGAGAGGAATTTTGTAATTCGTTGTTAATCAGTGCTAATGTCGAAAATCACTTGCAAGAAAGCAACTACTAAAAAACTAGCCATATCTTCAAACTTGATTCTCGAAACATTGAGTATTTTAGTGAAAGTCACTTGTCACAATGTCGATGTCACAAAATTGGAAAGATAACTCAACTCAAAATCACTTCACAGTTCACAATCCTCGACAAAATCAAATTCTATATTTAAAACTTGAAATGACAACAATTTTCAAAGTAAGCCCCCCAATAAAACACAAGAAAATTCGAGATGTGGATACTGAACAGAAAATCCAATTTATTAAACAAAAAAAAAAAAACCCCTCATTGAGACAGGAAACCAAACACTTTGCATGCACTTCAGTTACAGCAAATATTCTTCAACTTGGCAGCCGCAGCTTCCTCCACAGAATACTGCAAATACAACACAAACAAGTACTTAAATCATGCATCCCCATATATATATATGTTTAGCAAGTCACGTTTAATAAAAAACAGTTTCAGCATGAGAACATGTCAGAGAAAAATATACAAAACCAAATAACAGAAAAAAAATATCACTATGACTGTAAGTCTGTAACGTGTTTTCACGCTAAAACTGTTCTCACCCGAGCGCGAGCCTGACGAACATGAGGTGGAAGTAAATCAAAAAAATTGTACCTTGCTGAGGACCCAAAGGGAATGGTTGTAAGTGCGAGCAAGAAGTTCCTGAAGGGCATTAGCGTCATTTGGGTCGACTTCTCGGTAGTTGACAAAATTTTCACGGGCGTATTTAGCGTAATAAGGTCTAGAATCTTCCGGGAGTCGCCGGACCAGCCGGAGGACTTCGCCGTATGCACTTATAACTTTCTTCATTTTGGATTGCAACATTGGTTTCAAATTTTGGTTTTGTTGTTTGGGTTGGGTGAATAAGAAGTGAGACTCTTGGGCTTGAAGTGGCCTATTGTTTTAGTTTTGACCCAAAGTGAAAGCCTATTTTCCAAAATTTTAGTTTGAGTTGGGTTGTATTGTTTGGGTTGGTTGAATGAGAAAGAGCGAGAGAGGCTTGGCTTTATACAGTTTAACCTCGACTAAGTAATATCCTCACAAAAATAATATTTTTTTCTAATTCCAACATAATGTAAAGAGAGTATTTTTACTCTCAATAAAGTAATAAACTTGATAAAGTATTTTTTTGTTGGTCCCAACGTTATTAATTTATGGAGGTTTAACTGTATTTAGATCTCATGCGGATCATCGTACTGTTATAATTTGGTTCCAAAATGAGAAAGAAAGCCTATTTTATTCACATTCGCAATCGCATAAGTATCATTTGTATTCTTAAACAGAATTATCGGTATATCAGACGTTAGAGTATCAAATACACTCAAATTATGAACAAATTCCATAAAAATCATTTGTAATTCAAAATTTAGAACTATCAGTTACATCAAATGTTGGAGCAACAAATACACTCAAATTATAATTGTGAAAGATGAATTTTTGCGAAATTCACCACTATCCCAAAATCGATGCGATTTTGTAAATCAACCCAAAATACAATATTAATTCTTTTTAGATAAATTATGGACACACGTACAAAAACACACAAAAAAATTCAAAACATAACCTTCTAACATTTCAAAAATATGCACACAATTAAGAATATTTTGACAACAGGGTACTCAACAAAATCTCATCCAAAAAAAATTGTATGGAAAAGCGAAGAGGAGTTTGGTCAAATATTTTGAAGTTGGAGAAGACCATTTAAAAATAACTTTGCATACACAAAATTCTTTATTAAATTTTTTTTTCAAAGTAGTTATTAGTGTGTAAGTGAAAAGACCGAACTATTAAATGGAGGTTGTTTGATGCGACGACGAAGTCTCTAGTTTCTGTGCGTCAGGTCACGTATCTGAATAGTTGAAGAAAACTAAATTATTTTGTAACAAAATGGTTATTGTTGCACAATGACATTACTCGTACAGAATAGTGGATGCCGATACCTTTAGTTTCTTTATAAAATAATACGCGAAGCAAAACTCAGTTTACATCCGATCAATTAATTGAATATTGATTTTATGATCTTCCAACAGGTTTTGTTGGCCTTCATGCACTTTGTGGTGCATCCAGTGTACCTGCGTAGACAGAATTTAGGACAAGAATATTATGGCTCTTAAGGTGAGGTTTAAGGGGCCAGCAGAGAACTGGACTGATGCTCTTTCTATTCGCAATGCTCGCCTTGCTGCTATGCTTTGGGGTGGTCTACTTTCCTAAACTATTAATCTTGAGGGTATCTGTAATGAGCTTTTGCTAAATCGTTGTAAAATTTGTTGGTAGATGGAGCTTCTTTTCTTATTTTACTTCAGATTTTTGGTTAAAACAAAGACGAAGGTCGTGTTTGGCGTGATGGTCAAATGTGTGATGGTCAAGTGTCTACTTGCTATCTGTTAGGTACGTATTTAACCAGAGGAAGAATGAATTTTTTTGTGAAGAATTTTTTTATTTTGACTTCTCTCTCTATATATATGATAACAAGATGAAAAGAAATCCTAGAATTCATTTTAAATCAAATTCATAATTTAGTTAATTGGCTAAGAAATGGTTCTGGTTCAATACTCTGTCGCTGTATGCTTAACAAGTGCAATTGATCCTCATTCAAAAGCAAAGAATAATTATAAATTACTTTTAGTTTATTAAAATTACAAAGAATGATTTTTAATTCAAATTTGATATGAAATTGATCCTAAAATAGTCCATAGGACTACAAGGCCATTGTGAACTAGCCACTTGACCGGCTGGCCTTTTTTCTGTCTTCTTCGTCAACTTTTGTGCTCTCATTGATTTAATCGATACTCATCACTCTATAATCTACACACACTGACACACACATTGTTTTTGTGTTGAACCACACCACAGCAAGAGAACGCAGAAGGTTTTTCTCAGCATTTGAAACTGCATGGAGAATGATGATGAATGGGTCATGGTGGGACGGCAAAGAGAGAAAGATTTGTGGCATCCAAGTGGTCACGTAGACCGAATATCGGACGAGAGCAAGGCTCTTAAGGTGAGGTTTAATGGACCAGCAGAGTACTGGACTGATGCTCTTCCTATTGGCAATGGCCGTCTTGGTGCTATGGTTTGGGGTGGTGTACTCTCCGAGACTATAAATCTTAATGGTAAGTTTGTTAGATTTTGTTACATTGTTGATGACTTGATTGTTGAGGTATCGTCGGAGCTTGGTTTTGTATTTTATCTTGGATGATTTGTTAAAATGTAACTGAAGGTCGTGCTTGGTATGATGGTCAAGTGTCTACTTGCTATCCGTTAGGTCGCGTGTTTTAATAGTTCAAGAAAGCTTTTTTTTTTTTTTTTTTTTGTGAAAAAAGTGGTTTTTGTTGCATGTTGACCTTCTTCTTATACAAATAAGGGTAAGACTTTACATTAAAAAAATTAGGTCTGTAATTTATAGCATATTAATTATTGTTACAAATCAAATTAAGTTCATTTTACAAGAACTACAATCTTGCCTATACTTCACTCTTTTAAGCTACTTTTACTGGTGTAAATTTTTTGTAGAGGATACACTTTGGACTGGGAACCCTGGCAATTACGCAGATTCAAATGCTCCAGAGGTGGTTTCGGAGGTTAGGGGACTAGTTGATGCTGGAAAATATGCTGAGGCAACTACAGCAGCCGCGCCATTGTTGGGCAAACCTACCGAGGTATACTACTTTTAAACACTAGTTGATCTTTTTCGCTACTATCATTGCTCAATTCCCAGTACAATGCTTAATGTTAAATACACGAGAAGCTTAAAAAGTTAACAGAATGTTATAATATGTTTACACAATTTACTATTTACAATTTAACATATCACACATGCTATATAGAAGCTTAAAAGTTAACAGAATGTTATATTATGTTTTTTTATAAAGGTTTACCAGCTTGTTGGGGACCTAAAGATAGACTATGATGATTCTCATGCGGCATACGACAAATCAAGCTATCAGAGAGAGCTGGACCTAGATACTGCAACTGTAAAAGTACAATATTTTGTAGGTGATACAGAGTTTACCCGGGAACATTTTATCTCGAATCCAGATCAAGTAATTTTGATGAAGATCTCTGGAAGTAAATCAGGGTCTTTGTCTTTTACCGTATATCTTGACAGCCTGCTAAATCATGAACTGCAAGTAAGCACCACAAATCAGATTATTATGAAAGGAAGTTGCCCTGGCCAAAGAACTCCACCAGAACTGAATGACAATCCTCAGGGTATTCAATTTTCTGCAGTCCTCGACGTGCAAATCAGTGAAAATGCTGGTAAATTATATGCTTTGGAAGGCCAGAAGCTTAAGGTTGAGGGTGCAGATTGGGCTATTATGCTCCTGGCTGCATCTTCCTCATTTAGTGGGCCATTCACGAAGGCCTCGGATTCCAAGAAGGATCCTACTCAGGAATCTCTGAAAACATTGAATTTGATAAGAAACTTCTCATATACTGAGCTTCTTGCTCGCCACTTGGATGACTATCAAAATCTGTTTCACCGCGTTTCCCTCCAGCTTTCAAAAAGTTCTAAGACTGTTGCAAAAGACGGGCCTTTGGTCACGGATAAATATCTAAAAGACAGTGGAGATGATAGAGTTTCAACTGCTCAGAGAGTTGAAAATTTCCAAATTGATGAAGATCCATCCCTGGTGGAGCTCATATTTCAATATGGTCGATACTTGCTTATTTCTTGTTCACGACCTGGAACTCAAGCAGCAAATCTGCAGGGGATATGGAACAGTAATATCCAACCACCATGGGAGTATGTTCTGCATTTTCATATAATAACCCTTAAATCCACAACATTAAATTATCTAAAAATTTCACATACATTGGATCATAAAGGACTAGCACCTTTTTAATTTATATTTCTGTGTAATTTATCTGATGTGTTAAGAGAATTGATGTTATAATACTTTCAGGTAATTGATGTTATAATACTTCCTGAACTTATGTTTAACATATTCATTTCTGCTTCAGCTGTGCTCCTCACTTAAATATCAATCTCCAAATGAACTACTGGCTCTCACTTCCCTGCAACCTTAACGAGTGCCAGGAGCCATTGTTTGACTACATGTCCAGTTTGTCGATCAATGGAAGTAAAACTGCAAAGGTAAGACTTCCTTTTCATTCCTGACAATTGCATATTTATAAAGTATTGTTGTCCGTAGAACCATTATAGACTATGTTTAGAGGGATATCATTAACACGGAACCAGGCCAGAGTCATGGGACTATATTCATGGGATATGACTGGTACTAGAGTCAGGATATGAAAGAATTATGGGTTCCAGAGAAGGAACTACAAGAAAGAGTATAGTTTTCAAAGCATCATACAAGAAACTTTTACTTTGTAACTAATTGATTTTTTATATGTTAAACACATGGCACTATTTTATCTGCTCTTGGATGCGTCAACTCTATGATGTGCTTCTTGCAATACAAGTACATTTTTATGAATTCAGCTGCAGAATTTTACAGGTGGACTATGAAGCTAAAGGTTGGGTTGCGCATCAAGTGTCTGATATATGGGCAAAAACATCCCGTGATCGAGGAAAGGTTGTGTGGTCTTTATGGCCCATGGGAGGAGCTTGGCTTTGTACCCATCTCTGGGAGCATTACACCTTTACAATGGACAAAGTAAGATTATTATTCTTGATCCAGTCCTTTACTCCTCCAACTCCCGTCTGTCGCATTACAGCTTTTGAGGTTTGTTAGGAGGCTCGTTACCTGTATACTAAGACGGAGGCAACACATGTGCATTTACATATGTATTTACATATGACTGTTTTCATAAGTTATTCCAAAACTCTAGCATTTATGTAATCATTATCTTTAAGCTATATGATTAGGATTTCCTGGAGAAAGTATTCAGCTTGCTGGAAGGATGTGTGTCATTTCTCTTAGACTGGTTAATTGAAGGCCGTGGTATATATCTGGAGACCAACCCATCAACGTCTCCAGAACATCCATTTATCGCTCCTGATGGTCAGCCTGCTAGTGTAAGCTACTCAACAACAATGGATATGGCAATCATTAGAGAAGTGTTTTCAGCCTTTGTTTCTGCAGCAAAGGTGAAGATATTCTTTTTTTTGGCAGATTAAAACTTTAATTCATTGTTCTATAGAAGTTCACTTCACTCTACTATAACTGTTTCTTTACTGAGGAAATATACTTTTTAAGGCAGATCTTGGGGAAAAGTGAGGATGATCTGGTCGCCAAGGTCCTTGAAGCTCAACCACGGTTATACCCAACAAAAATTGCTAGGGATGGTTGTATAATGGAATGGGTAGGTCAGAATTCCAAAGTTACATTCTGTCATCTTGCATCTTTGCTGCTCTTTTCGCCTAATTGCAGTGAGCAGCTCATAGTAATTGTAGGATAGCTGAAAACTTGCATTGTTGGTCTCAAAGTTACTTCTATAATCTTCTCTACCATTACAGGCACTAGATTTTCAGGATCCCAAAGTGAGCCACAGACATTTATCGCACCTATTTGGTTTGTTCCCAGGCCATAGTATCACTCTGGAGAAAAATCCCGGCCTTTGTAAAGCTGCTGAGAACAGTATCTACAAAAGAGGTGCGTGAAATGATCAGTGCAGAGATTTTTTTACTTAAAGGCCTCTCACCTTGTCCTTTCAAAGAGCTTTTAAGAGCATAATCGCAGAATGACATTGTAAAAAGTTAGTATGTCATGAAAATGGAATAGGCCTAAACATGATATAAAGTATATCTTTTAATTTATCAGTATTTTCACAAAAACAAAGAAATGACAGTGAACTTTCCATAATGTGCCATCTTCAACAGGAGAGGATGGTCCGGGGTGGTCAACTATGTGGAAAGCTGCTCTGTGGGCACGTCTTCATAACGGCGAGCATGCATATAGAATGGTTAAGCATTTAATTCAATTAAGATATCCTACTGAAACCAATTTTGAGGGAGGACTTTACAGTAACTTGTTCGGAGCACATCCACCTTTCCAGATAGATGCCAATTTCGGGTTAGTAGAGCTAGTGCAAATCATCATCTGTTTGTGTGATCACTCACAAAAACTCTGCTACATTTTTTGCTAATACCATATATATGCGACTCAATGATTTTCAATGTCGTCGTTTTATCATTATATACTACATATGCATAGATTTTTTGGTGCCTCTGAGACAGTGGTGCCCTAGGCGTTAGCCTTGGTCGCCTTACCCAAGGGCCAGCCCTGTCGTTTTATATAATGCAAGATTTTGGAGTATAGGACGACTTGGCTAATTCTGCAACTCTTGGTCTCAGTTTTCCTGCAGCAGTATCTGAAATGCTAGTACAGAGCACATTACAGGACCTGCACTTACTTCCAGCTCTCCCTCGAGATAAATGGCCAAATGGTAACATTAGAGGCTTCAAGGCACGCGGTGGTCTGACAGTTAACATCTACTGGGGAGAAGGGGATCTTCGCGAAGTTGGTCTTTGGACAAATCACTCAGATTGTACCACAAGATTACACTACAGAGGAACTATAGTCACCATAATGCTATCCCACAGCAGAGTTTACACATTCAATTACCAGTTGAAATGCATAAAGTCCTGTGCGTTCTAGAAGACAAAATTTAGGGACTGTTTGGTTTATGATTAATGAGCCCGGTTAATCGGATCAGAATCTCGAACTGTAAGAACTTGTTACTTGTGTTCATCGCTATGTGATTGTGTTCACTTTGTCAGGATGCTATGATGTAAAATAAAGCAACATTTATACAGCAGCATGTTACACGGATTTTCAGCGTCCGTCAGCAGCAATTCAAGTTAATTAAAAATGAGTTAATTACACTTTGTAACCCCAAAGTTTGCTCCAAACACAGTTTAGTACCTGAACTTTAAAACGTGGCACTATGCACCCTACACTTAACATTCCCGTGCAAGTTGTAACCCCTAGTCACCATTCCGTCCAAATCTTCCGTTAGTTTTAACTGTTTGAGAGATAACAATGTGTATATTAGTTTCTAGCAGCTACTTTACCCCCTGTGAACCCTAAAAAATTATGTATTATATTTTGAAATTATTTCTAAACACACAATGATGTAAAAAAATTTAAAATAATTTATAAAATAATTATGTATATTAGGTATTGCTCATAATAGAACACCCTTAAAAGATGAAAAAAAAAGAACACTTTAGAATCGAACATAGAATCTCATCTAAAATTTGAATTAAATTCTAATTTTAAAATAATTAACCTTTTATTATGAATAATAATAGTAGCTAACATGTTTAACAATAAATATGGATTAAAATTAACATGATTCTATGTAATATTAATCGTGCAAAATATATATACATGATTCTATTCTGGATTTCGTTCTAGATTCTATAATATTTCATATTAATAATTTGGATGAGTTTGGATGTTATATATCATATATTGTGTTTATTTAGTGTTTAATTATGAAATTATAATCTTAACAAATCATTTTTTATGAAAAATAAAGTGTGATGATAGTGTTCTTTGTTGTTCTTTTTTTAAAGTGCTCTGTGTGGAGTGCAATTCTCTCTCTCTCTCTCTCTCTCTCTCTCTCTCTCTCTCTCTCTCTCTCTCTCTCTCTCTCTCTCTCTCTCTCTCTCTCTCTCTCTCTCTCTCTCTCTCTCTCTCTCTCTCTCTCTCTCTCTCTCTCTCTCTCTCTCTCTCTCTCTCTCTCTCTCTCTCTCTCTCTCTCTCTCTCTCTCTCTCTCTCTCTCTCTCTCTCTCTCTCTCTCTCTCTCTCTCTCTCTCTCTCTCTCTCTCTCTCTCTCTCTCTCTCTCTCTCTCGCTCCCTCTCTCTCTCTCTCTCGCTCCCTCCCTCTCTCTCTCTCCCTCTCTCTCTCTCCCTCCCTCTCTCTATGTGTGTGTGTAGAGAGAGATATATAGAGAGAAAGAGAGTGTCTTACTCCCGTACAAACTTAAATGTGAACCAATGCTTTTAAAAGTATGGGGAGGTTTGTAGACCCCGAGAATGGACCTTGAGGTGGGTATTGGCAAGGCCTAGGTGGGGTCTAGTGGACGGGGGTGGGCCATAGTGGGAAGGGGGTGGGGTGAAGTATTGACTCTTAAGCTTGTTTGGAGCCCCTCTAGGTCCTGTCCGGAGCCTTAGTGAGGCTTTAGTTGGTCCGGGATGGAATAAGTGGGGTCGAGAGTGGGTCCCGGATGGGTGATGGCATCTAGGGGGTGGGTGATATTATATAGGCCTACTTTCTCTTGGTTCGTTTTTAATATTCGCATTTAGTGGTATGTATATGATCATTAGCCTATATATATATATATATATATATATATTATTACTATGAATATAAATAATATCTAACGATTCGAATATATATTTACGATATATAATATATTATGGTGGTTAATTATATATATATATATATATATATATATATATATATATTACAAAATTACATACATTTATGATATATTTATATATTATTAATAATATTTTCATTCACATACAACCTAATTAAATTATTAGTTATGTTTTTTTATATTTTATAATAAATATAATTTTTTAAATCAAAATAAGTATTTTTTAATAAATTTCGGATCAAAATGGGTCATTTTCGGGTTAATCGGGTACCGAACAGGTCAGGTTCATGTTAAATTTTCACCCGCTTCGAGTTTCAAGTTGACCCAAAAACTAAACCGGGTAAGACAGCCCAACCGAACCCGATCCATTATCCGAAATTGACACCCCTATCTTTTGCCTTAGCCAAATTGCACCTCTACAACTTCTTCACACACACACACAACAAATAAGCGCCAACTCCATATAAATGGGAGTTAAACACTTATTGGAAATTAACATGTTATTCTATACATATTTATTTTAGTTAATACTTTTGCGCCGCTTTCAAATTTGACTTTTTTTGAAAGCGATTGACTTCAGAATACTTCTCGCTTGACTCTAGAACCACTATCATGTTGACTCGATCAATTCTTAATTTAATAACTACGACAAACACCTTCATATGTGTTGATGTTTCATGCACTGGTCTGGTTCACAAAAGACTAACACTAAAATCAAATTCCGTACCTTGTTTGATAAATAACCTTGATCGTCCATTTTAGGTTAGGAATGCTTTAGATACTGATTACGAATAATCATGGTGACGATACCGATTCCACCGGCACTTGATACTTAATCCATAGACAACTTCTAATCCCTGAAGCAACTTGTACTTCATTATTCACGGAGGCCTGAACATATTAATGAACTTATTTATGTGATTACTTCAGTTTACTTGATTATCTAATTTTGTACGTTCCTATTCTTCAATCTTTCAACTCCTGTATCATACTTAGGTATTATTTTCTGTCCTGCTATCGTGTTGAGTTATCATTATTACAATATATGTTATATTATGCTTTACAAATTAGGAGAGATAGATGGCAATTGATCAGAAGGGTTATTCCAAATCAAGTATAGTTTGTATTAATCAGCCATAAAAGACATCTCAAGAGCAGCTAAAATAGTTAGTTAAAATAATATAAAGTAACAATGAACTAAACTGTACATGTGAAGGGTCATACTCTATGATGTTAGTCATAATAATTAGCTATATTTCAAAAAGGCTTAATGACCTTTTAGCCCTTGAAGTTTGGGTGGAAGTTTTGATGCGGCCTCAAAGTTTAAAAACGTACCTTTCGACCCTCAAAGTATCTTTCTCGTACCTTTTAGCCTTTATGGCGTATACTGCTATATAACGGGGTGGACAAAATTGACATTTCACACGTGAGGGTTAAAAGGGGCATTAAACATTAATGGTTAAAAGGAACATCCAATGTATTTTAATGTATTCTTTAGGGGTTAAAAGGAACAAGATGTATACTTTAAGGGTTAAAAGGTACGCCCAAACTTTACCCCGAATATGAATTTCAAGTTTATCCCCCGATTTATACCGGTATATTTAAAAAGGGCTAAAAGGTACGACAAAGATACTTTGAGGGTCGAAAGGTACGTTTTTAAACTTCGAGACCGCATCGGAACTTCCACCCATACTTCGAGGACTAAAAGGTCATTAAGCCTTTCAAAAATAACATATATTTATTATTTCCACCTCATACGTCTTTTAAATGAATTATAGACATGAGCACGTATAGATGTATATCAGATAGACTAGCAATAGATAACCATTATGAAATAAGAAGATATAATATCTACTAATATCTATTATATTTATTTCCGCTCTTGACGACAATATATTATCTGCAAGTAATTTCATATGCCATCAATACCGAGATAAATATGTAAAACTGACGCCCTTCACACTCATAAGATAGACTACTGTAGAGATAAATTTGAAAATTATCAAGATAGTCTATCGATAAGTATCCAACAGATTTTATATTTTATTGAAGGTCTATTAATTCTGCAGTTGAACTTATATCTCTCTGATAGAAATATAAGGTTATAAATAGGCTGAACTTCTATATAACTAAGCAAGAGTTTTAGTTAATAGTTCAAAATACAGAGAGAAAATGTATAGATATTTGGTAGTAGACGATGTTACGACATGCCTAATGGTAACTTGTGCTATGCTTAAGAGATGGCAATCATGTGAAGGTATTAACTTGTTAGCTATAAACTAATAAGCTTCATGATGAATTAATTCTGTAATATATTATAATCATATTTATAAACAGCTAAATTATGAAGTCAATTTGTGATATATTATGTGTAGAGTGATAGTTACTTTTATACAATGATTTTCAGTTGTGGGAGTACATGATGCATATGAGGCTCTACAGAAGTTGAGGACAGAATCATTTGATCTCGTTATAAGTGATGTACAAATGCCGGGAATGGATGGATTTCAACTACTAGAGCAAATCAAAAAGGAATTCAAGTTACCTGTTATTTGTGAGTCTATGTTATACATAATATTTTATGTGTCCTCATATTCATTATAATCAACTAACAATTATTTATGTTTATACATGTAGTAATATCAGCAGATGATCGAAAGGAGGCTGCTATTGATGCAGGGGCGGTATCTTTCATATTGAAGCCTATATCACCAGATGTTGCTAGGAACGTAGGGACATATGTAATCCCGAAGATGGAAATTGGTGATCATGTAAGAGAGAGTTTGTGAGAGTGATTTTTTATGTGTTATTATTGAAAAACATGAATTAATTATTCATGTACCTGTACTTGTGTAGCAGGTAAATGGTCAAGGAAATCAAGATGTTGGTGTCTAGAGACGTGGAGTTCAAATATCGAGAGGCTGATGTTTAAAGATGTGAAGTAACATATATTATCCTTAAAGTAGTGATTTCGAGTCCTAATTTGCAAGACGAATTTAAGTATCTATATGTATGAGATATGTATGTGTATGAATAACTTTATAGTGTCTAAATGTCTATGTAAACATAAGTGTTTTATGTTTGGTGTATATATACACCAATCATATTATTGTTATTGTTATTATTATATATTTGTTTGTGTTGTGTTATGCTAATAATTTGACGGACTCACACTACTATAACTGAATACTTCAATATGCAAAATCAACTAATAAATAAAACTGCAGAATTATAGCATTAAATTTAACAACCTACAAAATAGTAGAACCAATATTAACAAGCCGATCAAATAGTCCCCACCCAAGATCACCACAGGACAGAGTATGAAACAACAACTACAAATTCAAAGGAAAACCAACACTACAACCTCCAAACACTTCAAATGATCTAGTCTAATTGATACAAAATGAAACTCTCAACTCGTGCATCCTCCACTAATCTCCCAAGTCTACCTGCATAAAGCGACGCCTAAAGTCATGTCCTGAACTATCGCAAGTCTTATGAGCTGTTTGGAGTAGTCTCACCATTTTCAGATTTTAATGTAAAACAGAGTTAGAGGATTGAGCATAAAGCCTATCAAGTATGTATAATCCAGACCAACAAGTAAATGAATGACATTATTTAAAACATGGCATTGATAATCAAAACTCATGATGTGATAGAAGGTTAATCAACACAATATAATTCAAATAAGAAAGATTCTTTTTTATGGAATTTGAAACAGATAAGCCACTACGAGCTAAGCTGGGTAATCAGCCCACAACATAGATCTGAACCACATATCCAATGTGATTCTCAAATATAAAGGATCCTAGGCACATATTGGACCAACGTCTCGGTCATTAAACATTTTCATCCAATTCCTCTTTTAAATTAGATAAATAATTCATTTTAAAACCAAGTTCATGAATCTATAAGTGCCATTAAATCTCATTACAAATTTCATTTTATCAATTAGCATTACAGTTTTACTATATCAAGTAGTCTATAACCAAGGTGAAAATTTCTAAAACAAGGATAATATGATAACTTGGTGAGGGCAAGGTAAGTCCTGTAGTGGTGGCTAATGATAAATGAGGGTTGTTATTAAAATTCTAGTTCAAAACAACAAGTAGGTGATCTAATGTATAAAGAAAGAGTCAAGTGTAATGGACTATCGAGTCAATCCTTGATCTTCGAATCAATGATGTACATAATTGGAATATAGATTTCCTTTACTTCTTTGCAAATTCTGATGACTTGTTTTTTAGTATTTTTAAGCTCACTGTAAATAAAACCCATCGAAGATCTCAAATTACCAGCCACAAGTCTTAGCAGCTTGACTAAAGGTTTAAAAATTTCTACGCAGAAAGAGAGATTTGTCCAAAAAAACTGACTTACAATCGTATTGTATGCTTCCATCCCCTTCGGTTGAGTAGCCCACCTACAACCACTCCATTCACCGGACATAAAAATATATTTCAGGCTTTCTTGTTTTTCTAGCATACTCTCCAATGTAAGAAAAGAGCTTGCAGATCTTGTAACACCTGACCTCACTATATCTCTTTTTTTGGTGAACTTTCTCATCAGCGCTAAAGTTTTGTGATGTGCATAGATATATATAGTTAAAGAATTTGCTTTATCGATCACACACTTAAAATTTGGAATCTTGCCTACATAAATAATTAGTAGCAGTCAAAAACTAGTTAAATAAAAATATTACATCACTCTACCTTATTGAGATTAAACATACCAATCGCTTCAAGAACGAGATTAAGTGTATGAGCTGCACAAGCACTCCAAAATATACGTGGCCTCTTTTGTTTCAAAAATCTTGCTGCAACGAAGTTATTAGTTGCATTGTCCGTCACCACTTGTATCACATTTTTTCTTCTAGTGTTATCAATCCACTTGTCCACATAGTCACAAATATATTTTTCATATTTTCCTGGATGTGCCTCTAACGAACATCCAATTGAGGATAAAAAAACTTGTTCCAATCTTGTAATTCAGGCACAAATTCATTATAATTCGCTTTTTTCTATCTGACCATGCATCAGTCATAACTGAGCAACACCCATCATTCCATTCATCTTCTTGTTTCCTTCATTGATTCTTTAGTATTATTAACTGTCTCCTTTAACAAAGGCTCTCTCAATTAGTACTGAGTTGCAGGTTTATATCGAGGACCAAATTGGCCAACAGCTTCAACAAGTCTACGAAAACTATCATTATTGATCGAATTAAATGAAACTCCAGATCCATATACCCAATGAGCCAAGTAAGTATGCACCTCATTTGTCCTACGCTTGAACAATCTTTCATTAATATTTTGTTGTCTTTTTTTTTTAGATGAAGATATTACTCACGCGAATTGATCAACTGGATGAACTGCGAATTATTTGTTGCAACATCAAAATAACTATGTTAAAGACAAAGCAATGAAATTGCACTTATTTAACTCCAAACACTCAATCATAAGTATCAATTGTTATTTAACTTACGAAATACCGATTATAATTCAATCATACAAGTGATACAATCCAAAATTAAAACAAACCATGAGAAAAGAAACAGAATCAAAATCATTAAAATTATAAACCTAATTATATTGTAGGTAGCAATGAAGATGAATTGATTTATAATTTTTTTTTTCTCCAGCCTCCCTCTTCGATGCATGAATAGTGAAAGACGAAAGATTGATTTTTGTTGTTTGTTAATATAGATATCTTGGATGGTTCGATCCAGTAACTCGGTTTGAGTGTTTTGATCCGTGTTTGACCTGATATTAAGTAAACCGTGAAATGAAAGGATTCATCGTAATAAGATCACATGTGTGAGTTCCGTCGATATCGTCCGACTTATCGGCTACATGGCTGATTTTCATAACATTGCCTTGTGATTCCTATGTAATTAAATGTTTTGAATTTAAACTGAAATTGCTCTTTATTTATCATTTCACCTTCTGGAAGAATATTAATTGGCTAACTCAGAATTTCTAAAATATAAATTTGAACTCTAGAAATTATGAAATTATTTAAGATACTTGATTAACTAATTTCTTCAAATTTATATTTTTGTTGAAATCATATATCTCATTTCCTAAATATTTGTGTCCTTGATTTTTCGAGCCCGTAAAAATAATTCAAATTTGAATTTACGTTAGATTACCCGTCGAGTTTCTGTTAAAAAATTCTAATTTTAAATACTATACTTGGACATCATTTTTCGATTAGTTTATAACATTTGAGATCTAATTATAATACTTAAATACAAATCAACCGTTCGAAGAGTTGGGTCATCAGTCATCACACCTATCTTTGCATGGATTAAGTATCAATTTGGTCACTAAAGTGAAGGTCATATATCACTTCTTTCATTGATTTTTTAGAGTAATCATTTTGATCACTAAAATCGTATAAAATATCAAATAGATATCTCTAAAAATATATCGAGAAAGTAAATGTTTTTTCTTGTTAAGTTATACACATTTTTCTTCAACGCTGCTATAACCAAATGAAAAGTGGTGAGATCTAGTATTTTAGATAATATATCTAGATTTTTTTAAAAATATTTATTATTTACTTTAAATTTTACAATTATTTAATCTTATTTAAATAAAAATATATAGTAAATTTGTTTTAAAAATCTAGATATATTATCTAAAATATTAGAATTCACCACTTTTCATTTGATTATAGTACCGTTGAAAAAAACTGTGTATAACTTAACTAAAAAAATATTCACTTTCTCGAGACATTTTTAGAAATATTCATTTGAAATTTTATACGACTTTAGTCATGAAAATGATACCTCTAAAAGATGGATGAAAGAAGTGATATATAACATTGACTTCGATGACCAACTTTGATACTAAACCATATCTAAACCCCTCGCTAAGTCTAAAACCCTCGTCTCTCTCCCTCCCCTCTCTCTCTCTCTCTCCAATCTCTCTCGCTCTCAATGGCATGGCGTGGGTCGCTCACCAGAGCCCTAGTCTCCACCGCCCGATCTCCCTCTCTCCGTCCATCTCCATCTCTCCCTCGCCTCCGCCCGCCGCCTCTCTCCTCTCCCCGCCGCCGCATCTCCTTCACTAACCCCAGGTCCACTTCAATCAAACCCCTCTAAATTTCAATTACTAATCATTTTATTTCAATTCAATTCACAATTATTGAAATACGTTAATTAGGGTGGTCTAAACGTGTTTGATAATATCAATTATGATAATTTTGATGTGTTTAGGAATTTGGGTGAGCTCGGATGTGCACAGTCATTGTTACCGATGTTAGCTGGAACTCGACTCGGTTCGCATCTCAGTGTCAATGTTCGGGCGTTTTGCGAGCTGACTCACGGTACCATTTGTTGTTCTTGTCAAGATCGCTAGTAGTCGATTTGTGAGTTTAAGTTATGATTAAAATGAGAATGCTAATTTGCTTTGAACTCGATAGTGTGTATGATTTGTGTGTGTGTGCGATTGACTTCTCTTGATGATTTAAATTTACGAGTATCATTTGGTTGTTAGATATTAATTTATAGTAATTGCTAATAGGGTTGTTGTGATAAGGGTGTCGGTGTTGAATGATATGACTCAGTCACTCAGGTATGAGAAATGACTGCAACAATAATATACACGGCTCGGTTAGTTTATTTGATATGGATCGTCCTTCACTTAAGTATGTATGCAACTTTATTAAATTTTTAGTAAGTTTTAGGCCTTGTTTGTTTAGCGCCAAATATTAGTAGCAAATTGGTTTTCTATGTTTGTTTGCGTAGGAAGATTAGGTATAGAGAAAATATTGTGGTAGTCAAATTTTAAAGACGAAGAGCAACTCTGAGAGACTGCTTATATTTGCATTTCAAAAGGTTGGGCACACACAACTTATTTATCTCTGTGTAATAATTTCTAACACCCAATATCTTATGCCCAAGTAAATGGAGCCTGAGGACAAAAAGAAGTTGATGTGTATGAACACGAATAGAAAGACAAAATTGCCAGCCTTCATAACTGATTATTATTTCTGTGTGTTTGGTGGTGTTTATTGAGTTGAGAATCGATCTACACTAAGTTTTGGTTAGTTTGTGAAAATTATGGTTGATGAGAAAGAAATTGGGATTGGGATTGATAGGATTGAATGGAAAAGATGGGTGATGGGCAGCAATCTCAATCATCAAGGCAATGTAAAGATGCTGCGATGAAGGTTTATTTTCTTTCTAGAAACTTATATATGTTGCATTTTACGTTGAGACACTTAAAGTCACCATGGGTGATTACAAAAAACAAAACTTGGTGATCTTGTCTAGTTTTGTTTGGTCATATACTCAATACAGTTTGGGTTAAAGAAGTGATAATCTGTGATTTTCAGTTTGGTTTCAAAATATGTCTAAACCCATCCTAAACCAAATTCGTGTGCACCTATAGATGGTATAATGGTCGTAAGATCTCCCGATATCTGTCACCCAATTACTATTTGTATACTTAAAGAGTTGTGCAACTGTGTGGAGTCTTAATATGAAAGTGTTTTTTTGTATTATAAAAATTATGTGCAGCTAGTTGGAACTTTTTCAAGTACAATAGAATTACTGAATTATTCTAGCGTTGAATTCTCAAATTTCTTAAACCCGGCAGCTGACCTTGAAGTTCTAATATTGTATTTGATCAATTAATCATTTAAACAACTTTTGTTAAGGATACAATTCTATGATAGCAGCTTGAAATGTTAGTTGTGAAATGAGGCGTAACGAAATAAAGAGTATGATGATAGAAAACAAATACCCTCTCATTTAATTATGATATTCTGTTTAGTTTTGAATTGTAAATTCTTAGGCGCTTTTAATAACTCTTGGGATGCTAATAATTTTAATGAGCCATCTTTTTAATTTGTTTGTTCTGATGTAAATTCTACTCTTGCAGCTGCAATCTTAATCTGTCAAATTCTTACTTGTGTAATTTCAACTAATAAGTTTATTATACATCACTCGCATAATCAATCGATTCCAGACCCCAGGGTCTATTTCGCTGAGATGAGGCACCCTCTGTTATTAATGACAAGATTTTGATGTAGAGGAACTTAGAACAGTATATAGCTGTGGCCTGTGTGCTTGTAAAGTATTCTGTATTTATGCCTGTCATCGCCAACTAACTCTTGTTCATATATGTTACATGTAGGCACCTGAATATTTGATTACAACAGCTGGATCCTTGATCTTTTGAGATAGTCATAGCAAGTAGGTGGTTCATGCGGAGCCTTTTTTTCCAGATTAAAACAATTTAAACGACTACTGTTTTTTATTTGCACATAAGACATTGAATCTACTAAAATTGTTTGAGATGCTTGTGTGCATTTTCAATGGTGGTAAATCCTTAACGTATGTTGAAGATCAATGTTTTGTAATAATCTCCATTAATCATCATGGAACTATTTGGTAGATGCCGAAATTTTTAGTGGGCAGAGGTACCACTACCGGCACCATTTTATATATGCATAAGTTAATTTGTTTTAGCGGACAGAGTTACTGTTGTGTCGCATAGTTTATATATAATTTTGATTAAGCAAGTTGCTGGATTCTGGTCTATATCCAAGATTCCAAGTACATGACCTAATAATTGAAAAATTACCTGGATCTGATTGCGATTTCTGCTCATCAAGATTTGGTCAGTGTCCCCGACGAACTCTTAGAATCCAGCTCTCTTTAAGGTAAAGACGTTTCCTAGGTGAAATCATTAATTAGCGAGGGCCCTTATAAAATATTGGATGGTAGTAACTTGAAACATTTATAGTTATTCTTATCTCCGACAACAATGTTTATATTCATTATTTTATCATTAAAAGGTATATTATTACAAAGAGTAAAGAGAGAGAAAATGTTTGTTTCCGATATAGTTAATAAACAAGAGTTGAGGGGAGGAGAGATGTTGCTTTAAGAGCAACTCAAACAGCTTACCTATTTTGAGTCTTACTCCCCCTTTTACTTGTCTCTTTTGAAAAAATAACGCATCTTAAGAAAATGTTAGTTGGATATCTTGTTTTCATACATATCCCTAATAAATGTAATGAATTAGATAGAGTTGTGTATATATATATATATGCTAGTCAAACATTGTAAGTTGTTACTTTTTGAAAAAACATACAAAAAATTGCTTTGAAAAGAGAAGTGGACAAGTAATTTGAGATTTTTTTTTTCAAAGTGGACATGTAAAAAGGGACGGAGGGAGTAAATTAAAATATAAGGAATGTGGGCGAAAAAGTCATTCCAACCATATCCTAGTGATTTCTTAAATTACTAAGATTATTAAGGTTGTGTTCACTTGGATTGAAAGGAATAGAGAGATAATGGAATGAATTTTGTACTTTAAAATGGTGTTGATCATAGAATATCTAAAATTGCAAAAATTGTAGATCAAAAAATATTTATCTTCTAAATTGACTTCACACTACAAGAAACGGTTATTTTCGATCGCTTAATTTTGACCGTTTTTATCTTCGATCGTTAACGATCGATAATCGATAACAGCCGCCGGTCAAAAATAGCGATCGAAATTAGCTGTTTTTCTTGTAATGTCAATATTTTATTAGGCCAAATTTCAAAATAGATAAAAGTTACTAAAAAGTTAAGATTCTTTCATATGTGAAATTGGTTTACAAACTTTTTACCCTCATTCTATAAGTTAAGAAGTGGATTTAAACTCAGTCAAACAAATGTCACATTTCTTAAAATCGAAAAAAATAAACAAAATTTTACTTCCAGTATTGAAGTGAAGGCTTGGAAGTAGCTGTCATCTGCATTATTTTACTAGTTAACACCAATCAACTCGAGCTCGGGTTACGAGCTCGAGTTGATTGTTGGATGAGAATTACAAGGTTGTTGCCTCTAGAATGTTGCCCGGGATTGCCGACATGTTAGCATGGATCATCTCAATCCATTCAAATATGGGGATTGCAGATGGCAAAGGTCACCTTCTGTGTGAATACTGCCACTACATATATAGGGGAAAATGTAGTTAAAACACAAGTATTTGGATGTTTGTTTCGAACTTGCAACCCACCGCCATCGAAGTGTCAGATTCAAGATTCCGTTTTGACTAGCAGAATTTGATAGAACTGAAAAAAAATATTTAGAAAAGGATAATGAAATAATAAAGATATTATTTTGAAAATTTGAGAAAGTTGTTTATCGCATCTATGCCAGTTGTGGTTGGATAATTTTTTTTCTTTATATTAAGATTGATTTTGTGAAAAAGAAGGGCACATATTTATGTATTTTTATAATATTCTAAATATTTATTTATTTTATTAGAAATATGTTATCTTCTGAAAATCTATATATACTTTTTCATAAATATAAGTATTTATTTCTTAAAAATGAGATGACTGAGATGGAATCATTATAACCTTAGTGTTTTTCTAAGGTTGTCATGTTATTTGACAACCAACTAAGCAACAATAAGATAACATTTTAAGTAGTAATCAGTTAAACGGCCAGAAAATAAGTTTTAATATATAATATTTACAAGAATTTATTATGTAAATTTATCATGTAACATTGGTATATTGAAATGTATATGGTTTTTATGTAGGGTTAGTGTAATCAAAATTGGGGGAGGGGGGACATATCTTATATTTTGTTATGCAGGTTACTATAGGCATGGGTTGGCGGTGATGCAAAGAAATGAAAAGAAGCTGACTGACTGCTATTTATGTCTCAATATAATAGTCATTTTTAACAAATTCAGAGTTAAATTGATTATAAAGTTATATTAATTATATAACCAAATATTTCTAAAATAATTATGTTATTATAAATTAAAATAAATTTATTTTATAATTATACTTAATATATAAATTATGATCTTAAATTTAGAATAATATATCTGTCACAGTACATAATAGGAACATGACAACTATTTTTATGAGACAAAGGGATGAATTTTTTCGATCATATATAATCCAGATGTTTCTGGTCACTTTGTATCACCTCCTTTGACCTAAAAAGCATTTAAGAATCAATTTCTATGCTTGAAACTTTGAAAGTACCCTCTATGAATAACATTTCTTTCAAAACCTCATTCACAGACAATATACTAAACAACCAACAACAGGGAAGTAGTATTCAAACCGTCAAGGATGCAGAAGCACCAAGAGAGTGGCTCAAGTTGAGCCTAGGTGGGGATCTAGGTCCACCTGTTCATGACAATTCTGGCTTGTCAACACGCACTTTTCCTAGAGTGTACCCATGTAAGTTTTGCACCAAGGAATTCTACGCTTCATATTCTCTAGGTGGTCATCAAAATGCTCACAAGACCGAAAGGTCTGAAGCAAGAAGAAATAAGATACAAAAGCTGTCGTTTGTGCAAAAACCAAGCAGGAAGCGGAAATCAGCATCAAATAAGGATTGTGGTAGAAAGGAACCATCTCATGCAGAAGAACTTGACTTAAACCTCAAGTTGTGATACAAAACTAGTTTGGACAACTAAAGAAATCTTGACTCTAGTCTTATGTTATATATGTGTTTCTGGTCATCTTTTATTCAACTACTCACTTAGGAACAACTCTGAGGATTTAAATGATCTGGTCTGGACCTAAAGAGTATGGCTGTTTAGGTAAAAATGGCATGTGAATTTCTTTATCTATATGTTTATTTGTTTTTATGTGTACTCCCAGTCTGAATCAATGTAGTGCCGCTGTGGTAATATATATGTATATCATGCTTCTTCGAGAAAAGCCCATTGATCTTACTTTAGGTTGCAAAGTGTTAAGTGTAACAAAAAGTAGCTAAGCAGTTAATTAGTGTAATTATCAAGAGAAGCATAGAAAAGAAAGACCGTGAAGATCATATAACATATTATTGTTAAGGGTTAATAATCAAGTGAGTCATCAAGTAAGTGAGTCATCAAGTGGGCTCGATATATGAGGTGGGCTCGATATATTTTGGTTACCGAACTCAAAACGGTTTCAAATCAGTCACTTAAGTCGGCTACAAACTTAAGTCTACAAATGTCTACGTACAATTACTTCTATTCCCAAACTTTTCACTATTTCCTACATGCATACAAGTTATTACAACCTATAAGACACATGTCTCTTTTTAATTAAAAGCTCCTCCAAATAGCCAAAAGAACATTGAATTGCAACAAAAAAACATGTTGTACTCCATAGTCTATTGAGCTAAGGAGACAGCAGTACGATTCAGAACCATCAGGTGAAATAGTTTATAATAGAACCTGCATATAGAAATTATTGGTTTGAACGAGTCTGAGCAAGATTCAATACAAAAGAGTATAGATAGCTTTCTAGCAAAGGCAGATGCAATATTTAATATAAGACTGAGCTGACAGAAAAATGAATTAAACTGGCTGCAAAATTGGTCCGAAGTTCATCTATTTAAAGAAGGATCACTTGTTTCCGACAACATATACGCACATTAGTTTTGAGTTTTTGGTACAATCCATTTCATCTTCTTTATCTATACTGTTATGATTCTTACAACTATTATGATTGTGAATGAAGATACTACCAGCTCAACTCCAGGGACCGCTGTCTTAAACAGATGATTTAGAAAACAATGAACTGAATGTGTGAATGTGTTTATGTTACTGTCTGCTATTGATCAGTCTCTTCTGGTATAACTATGGTATTAGCTTAATGAGAAAACATATATCAACATGGAAACAAATTTTAAATTTCCAACAAACCATTAAAACGCAAGTTTATGTAATTAGTCTTAAGAGTATACAAAATTTGCATCAATCAATCTACAACTAACAATCCATTAGTACTGGTAACTTACCTTAATTGACCACACCATTCACAAAAAAGAAAACTAGATGTTAGTTTTGAAAATCTTAAAAAACAACAACTATATATTATCAAGATTTTCATAATCTTCTTCACTTCACTGCAACCTTTGCTAATAGATTTTAGTAATCTAATTAAATTTTGATCAATATGAATTCCGGTCGTTGTGCAGCTTGCAAGTACCTAAGATTTCATTATAGATATCCACGATCGTCAAGAGTCCTGCTCAGCTTCGCATAGTCTGAAATTTTATCGAGTTTTGCACAATCATCAACACTGAGTGTTGACGTCTTAACTTACTCATAAGTACTATATCCACTAATCTACACGAGTTTTAGATAAACTCTAATGTTCATTACTTAACTATATATATGAAGCTTTTCACTCTAATCCTGCAAACTTATACTCATCCACCTACTCTATTTACATTTGACACGAGGCAATATAGCAAAGGCACTCTCGATTATTATATCAAAATATCCACTAATTTGATCTCAAGTAGTTCTAATAAGGCTCTTCTAATAGGTATATCTTTCATCTTTCAAACTGAACCAATGTCGGATTGATCAACAACTGAATACTAATGGGAATCTTGCCATCCTACTAGGAGTCTCTGACTCAACTAAATTGGGATTCATAAAACACTTGAAATTAATCTTTCAATTTATCTTTGCTATGGCGATGAAGAGTATGACACAATAAGTGATGCTCTAAACTAGATAGTTTAATCTATGAGTCTAGCTAACACCAGCACTGATTACTTAAAAGTGCATGTAAAACCTCAATCTTTGAAAAAGAACTGAAAACTAAAGGTGTTCTACCCTGCTTCCCAGAAATCCAAACTAACTAGTTCTAGAACTGAGAAACTACGATCCATTATATATAATACACCCAAAGTAAATACTTTAACTCAATCTCAGTTCTATTGACACTGACCGTACCCAATAGTCTTTAACTTTCCTCTATATGAGGTTTCACTTCCCCTATCTACTGTTAGGGTTAAGTATCAAATTGGCCACCGAATTGAAGGCCAAATATCACTTCTTTGATTGATCTTTTAGAGGTGTCATTTTAATCACTAAAGTCGTATAAAATATCAAATCGATATCTCTAAAAATGTGTCGAGAAAGTAAATATTTTTCTGATTAAGTTCTATACATTTTTCTTCAACGCTACTATTACCAAACGAAAAGTGGTGAATTCTAGTATTCTAGATAATATATCTAGATTTTTTAAAGAAAATATATACTATATTTTTTTATTTAAATAAGATCAAATAAATGTGAAGTTTAAAATAAATAGTAAAATATATTTTAAACCTAACAACTTGAAGTTCTAGTGGCAAAAAAAAACAATTTTGAAGTTCTCGTCAGTGTCATAATCTTACTCACAGTCCCTAACTGAAAGGGTTAGAAACAAAAGTAAGAGTGAGTAATAATGCTCATCAAATATATAATTGAAAATCATATGATCTATAATTGAATCAATCAGGGTGATTGAACTGATTAAATCAAGAATAACAATGTCTCAAAGAATTCTAGAATTTGCATCTCAAAATGGTAACAATCACTACAATATGCAATCAAGTTAAATCAAAACTGCTTAAACATAAAGATCATTTTTCATTAAACACAAATAATATTCATTTCATTTTTTTAATTTTCTTTCGTAGAATCTTCCAGTTTCATTTCATTAAATCATGTTTCCATCAGAACATTATTTTGGATAAAAGATTAAGTAGATTGGATCTTTACTCGACATTTCTTGGACAATACAGGGGATCAGCCACGTAAAGTCCCGGACATAAAGTCCCTCTGGACATCAATTGGGGCACCCAATGAGGCAACTCTTTTGCCTTTTACGCTGGACTAGTAATACTAGCCTCTTACGTCATCTTATAATTAGGCTGAACCGGCGTCACCCGGCATCCTACGCATCCAATCACATTCAGAAGATATTATTACTCAAAACTTTTACCTATAAGGACATTCATTTCTTTTTCAAAACCATTTTCTTCTCAATTCAAACCATTCTTTTTTATTTTCAAAATAATTCTTTCCGTTTCTTAAAACATTTCAAAACCAGTTTTGTCAATACTTCATATCCAAACACAAAACTTTGACGTAGGGTTCAGAGGCCAACAACTTTGAAAGATAAGTCAAACAAAATAATAGGTCAATGTGACCACAATCCCCACTAAATTTTGAAATAGTACTTATTGATAACTTTATGTTAGTTTTTTAGTTTAATTTTATTCTTGCATCATTTTAATTTATTTTGGCATGCTATTCTGCTCATGTTAAAAATATTGAGCAATGAACCTCTTATTAAAATCGTGATCATTATTCTTCAATGCTTAATTTTGTCATGCTATTCAGCTCATGTTGATATTGAACAATTAACCTTTTATTAAAATCGTAAATCATTATTTTTCATAGGTTTTCATGTAATTAAAAACATCTAAAGCTATTTAGGTAAAATCCAAGTACCATAGACTTAATTTTTTACTTATTGTTTCTTTTTTGGTGCAGTTATCAGCTTTTATACGGATGTCCCGAAAGAAAGTAACACTTTTGGACTTCCCACTGAATGGAAAGATGTAGTGTCCTATTTTGATAGATGTCACTCAAAAAGCATCGAGAAGTTCAAAATTTTAGGATTGTTTAAGACCGAGAGAGTTATCACAAAGGAGACATTAATGAGCTTGTATATCAGGTGCACATCGAACGATTTGGGAGACCTACTATACATGCGGTATGAATCAAATCTAATGATTTTCGGATCGATGTGACACCTATAGTACGACTCGGCCCTTTGCTACGATTGGATATCTTTTGCAATCAGGTTAGATCAGATGCTACTCCGGAAGGATACATGACAGCATATTTGGACTTGGATACATGGTGCTCCTTTTGGTTTTGGTTTTGGTAAGGGAGAATGGACAATTAAGGCTGAACTTTACGTCATTATCGTTGCACTGGAATTACCGTTGCATTGGAAAAAACCGTCTCCTTTTCTGATTGTGAAAATGTGAGTTTCACGTCATTACCGTTGCACTGGAAAAACCTTCTCTTTCTGATTGTGAAAATGTGAGGATTCAACTTGATAATTCTACGGTGGTAGAAATTCTCGAGGGAAAGGTCGCAAAGTATTTTGTTGAAACGATGGATACCGTGTGCAGAATTGAGCAATTTCTGAAGTGCATTGACGAGTACTCGGTATCACATCTATATCGCGAGTTAAATGAGGATTGTGATTATCTTGCGAGTCTCTCAGGAGCTTCCATTGATGAAGATGAGTTCAATTGTTTAAACAAAGAGACTCCAAGATTTAGACATACATGCATAACCCAGTAACCAACATCCTATAAAAACAGCGGCTTATGATTTTGCTAAGTTTCAAATATACTGCAGCAAAGTTCCCTAGATCAAATTTGTATTTGTAGTACTATACTACTTTAGCATATGATGAAATTTGAAGTTCCTCCATCTTTTATCTTCCATGAATAATGAATTATGAGATTAACGGTACAAGTAATTTGTATATTATGCATTTATTTGTATCAAACAGTTAGATTATAATTACATTAGCAAATAAGCTTGAACCTGGTGAAGAGTATGTATCGAAATATAATTCTATGTACCACAACCTACGAGTTAATACTTAATATTATGAGATATCCTTGTTAAGAGACATGTATTATTAGTAGTCCTACATCATTAAAAGATTGCCCAATATTATGATATATTCTTAAAATAAGTATTAACAAACCAAAATTTTTGCATGCAACAAACTCAAATTTCTCGTTCTAAGACCATCTCCGGCAGCAGTTTTGATATAGAAATTCAAATAATTTAAACTTAGAATCCAAATTTTAAAAAAATTCCGGCAGGTCCAAATTATTTTTTTATATATTATATTACATAAATATTTAACTATATAATCTTAAATTTAATGTTTAATCATTATTAATCACTTATATTATATTTAATAAAAATTAAACTTCTTTTAATATATGTAAATGGTATATTTAATTGCTAATATTATTAAATAAAATAATGTGCTTGTTGATTTGATAGAAAAGAGAAACAATAACAACAAAATACATTGACACATACTAATTTTTCGAATTAGTTTATTCTTCTCATAAATGATCAATTATTGCATCCCTAAGTGTAGTATGAGCCTTTTTAATTTTTATTTTTCTGTCGGCTTAGAACTTCCTGGAGTTGAATACTTTCATCGATCGGAATCTTCTTAACTTCTGAACCTGGTACTTCGAATCGTTCTTCAACTTGTGCACTTAAATCACGTTCATCCTCAATTGCAATTAACTTAAATCACGTTCATCTTCAGTTACAAATAACTTTTTCTTTGGACCACGTAGATCACGAATAGTTTGTACTACCGTAGACCATTTCGGATATATGCCATGGACCAGATGATATCCCCTGTCATACTATTTTCCTTGAATGACACTTAAGTTAGATTTGCAAAAAGATGAGATGACTCTAGCACATTGCTAAGGACAATATTTTAATTATCTCGGAGGAACACAAATAATTTTTTTTGATAAACCATAATTTATATTTATTTGTATTATTTTTTAGGCATTTTTCATTTTGTAATTTTTATTTTATGCATACAATGTACTCTTATTTTAATTTTAATGAAATTTGTTTTCTATTATTGTAAGTTTTATTCTAAAAATTAATTTTATTAATTATTAATTACAGACTATAATTAATCAAATATTACTAATAAGAATGAAGGGACAACAAGGAATCATCAATGAGAATGTATACGAGGTTCAAATATTTGTATCCTATAATAGAAACAATATTGCATGTTTTTTCAAATTGTAAAATGAAATCATGTATAAATAATATTCATCAACTTATCATTTATAAGTCACTTATATATACTAAGATATAATAATTGAAATGAGGTATAACTTGATATACCCTTTGTTTTGGTTATTCGTTCGATCATGATCGTCAAATCTTCTCAATCCAAATATTAAAGGAATATATAATTGTGAGGTTTAAATCCCGACAATATCAATCATTTGTATTATTTTTTATAGGAAAAATAGATTTTTTTGCCACTCAACTTATAGTGTTTGTAGAAACTTACCACCCAACTATTTTTTTCTTCTTTTAGTCACTAATGTTAGGTTTGGTTTTATTTTTAGCCACCAACTTAGGTTCGGATTTGATTACTAGCATTATGATAATTTTTTGTAGCATCATTTATACATAGTGATAGTATGTAATATTTTGATGATGTGTCATATGTTTATATCTTTGTATATAGCAATAATAATATAAAATGAGCCGATGAAAAATTAAAATCAGGAAAAATCGTAATTAGATTCTAAAAATTCAATAAATCATGAATATGAAATCAATGACTTCAAACAATTCACCATCTCTCATATGATAAAGTGTAATTGAGTGATATGACGCATCATCTTTCGCTATTAACGTTTCAATCGACTAGCTCAGTCTAATATCTCTCTTAATTTATCTTTAAAAAATTTAATAACTTTATCTTATTACAATTTTCAAGATAAATAAATAGAAAGAAAAACTTAATTTTCAATGATTGTCCTTTATATATAATGCATCATTTTATATTATTATTACTCCCTCTGTCCCTCTCATTAGTTTACAGTTTTTTCTACTGCTTAGCGCGTATTTAAGACTCTTATAAAATATAGTTCATAACTTATTTTTGTGAATTTTTTTTGTGTAAAAATTCAAACGCTGAATTTTCATTCGGAAGAAAAAAAATAAAGTTATATATAAAACTACATCTTTTAAAGGTCATAAAATACGTGTAAAATTCTTATCATTTAAGGTAAACGACCTTGGAGACATAACAAGTACTATATATAAAGATACAAACATATATCAAATCATCAAAATATTATAGACTACCACTATATTTTAATAATGCTACACATAAAATGTAATGCTAATAATCAAATCCGAACCTAACTTCAGTGACAAAAAAATAGATGAATCTAACACTAGTGAGTAAAATAAAAAAATCATAGTTGAGTGCATAGTTTTTTAGGACGCAATAAGTTTAGTGACAAAAAAAATTATCATAATAATACTAGTAATCAAATCCGAATATAAGTTGGTGGCTAAAAAAAAACCAAACCTAACATTAGTGAGTAAAAGGAAAAAAAATATTAGTTGGGTGGTAAGTTTCTAAAAGCACAATAAGTTGAGTGGCAAAAATATCTATTTTCCCTTTTTTATATTTGTAAAGATATAAATAAACTCTCACGTTTGAATCCCACCCACAACAAGTGTTTATATTATTATATATATATATATATATATATATATATATATATATATATATATATATTTATAAATAAACAAATAGGATTAATGATTCAAATTTAATAAATCATACTTTATTCTATAATATATGATTTCAATTAAAATTATGCACATTAAAATCTTATAATAAGGTTGTAATTCTACATTAATTAACTTTAATATCTTATTACTTATATTAAATTTTATTAACAATATTGTTGTACCATAAAACTCTTCTGGACTTATTTTATAGCCCATTAGATTATTTGGATCATTTGCTAAAGGATTTAGGGATTCGATCCTGGAAGGGTGAATTTCTGAGGTTGTGTAATGGAGAGCTTCAGGCCTGCAAGGAAGGCCTTAAGGAGCCACCTCTACCACAAGCACATCGCATATGGAACGACAACAGATTAAATGATCACACCTGCAACAAGTAATTGTTCAAAGAATATATAGTTGTTGGAGGCATGATATCATTGCTCAATCTGCAATGTACTTGTGAGAGAGGTGGCTTGGCACATGAGCTCACCTAGCAGCAGCAGCACTGCTAGTATACTCGCAAATGCCAGTAACCCGGATCCCAATAGCCCGGGGCTGACTGCAGGTTTGCTGATCCACCGGAAAAATCAGCCTCTCTCATCTCATGTTCTTGCACTGGGTGCCTCATCAAGACACATGATTCATTTATGAGTTTGCTGTCAGGAAATCAGGTGGATCTGCTTTTCAGCCAATCCAACCACCAAGAAAAATCAATTTTAACGGATTTAAATTTTAAGATTTGACAGACCTATTTTATTCTAGTTCAGGAAACCCCAAGAGAGTGGCTACAAGTTGAGCCTAGGTGAGGAACCAGGCTCACCGGTTAAAGATTCTGAGTCTCTGACCTGGTTAAAGAGTCTGACCAGTCACCAGACACCTCTCTGATATGTTCTCATGTGGGTTTTGAACGAGGACATCTACTGTGTACAATCTCTAGGTGCATGGATTATAAGCTGACAAGACCCCCAACATTTAAGATCCCAAAAATTTTAAACCAATTTTTTAATGTATACCCATTGGCACACACTGACCAACACTTAATTTGTTGGGTGACGGTTTTTTGTTGGTTCTAATCTCAATAATAATGATGGCTCCTGCATACACAAAAATATCCGCCAATCAAAAAACACACGGTAGAAAAACCCATGTTTAAAATATAAGGAATATATATAGATTAGGATTTTAAAAATTGATTTGACCAGGCACAACAAATCTCACAGACATCAAAATGCACACAGGACACAGAGGTAAGAAACTAGAAGAAAAGATGACAGAGCTCACAGATATGTTGCACATCTTGTACTGAATGTTAAAGTATATCATATGCTATACATCATCACATCCTACACTCGTTTTCAATATTTTGGACCCTGACATAGTTTTTGACATCTAAATATTCTTACTATGGGGCCGTTTGAGTTAGCTTAAAAAAAGTGATTTATTGCTTAAATTAAAGAAGTGGAGTAGAAGTGAGAAGTAAATAAGTTAATAAAGTGTTTGGAAAAGAAACAGAAACTGTGAGAGAGAAGCTTACAACCTCTGGCTGTAGTCACAGTGTTTGATTGTAGTCTCATCTCATCCCTCCCAAGTGTCTAGAGAGTTTAAAAACTCCTGCTTTTGCCTTGTAATATATTGTGCTTCTTTTTATCAGAGTCTCTGAGAGTAATTGATCTATATTCTCATTTCAAGAGTTATACAAACAAGTGTCCTAGATTGCACAAGGACTCGATAAATATACATCGCTATTTGTCTCAAAACAGTTATTCCTAATTTGATACCATGCGTCATTTCCTATATCTGGTAGGCAGTATGTTTGAATATCTTATGACATAAATAACACCTTCTATTTATTTCAAGATATAGCAAATAAATCAATAAACTTTGGTAATGAAAAATTAGATACCAGATACTTGGACAATAATAATGTGGACAAAGCAAAATGCTTTCTTATATAGATAGATCATAGATGATAAATGTTGACATGCCTTCTCATATCAAAGGATTAAGCAAATCCTAGTCCCTTAAAAATTTTAAAAAAACATAACCAATTCTATATCAATGTATATCAAGCTGCAAATAAAGCTAAACAGATCATCATTTTCCACCAAGAAAGTCAAACTTCGTTTCACCAACATGAAACACTGCTCGTATATAGTATCCCTATCTTTTTGTTTGTTATCAAGAATTGCCAACTTATTTTTGCACAAATCTAACAACTCCATCTTTCAGGATTTGTCTTAGCATTTGTTTGGTTGATGGCCTTGAAAGTATGACGGAGGAATTGCTGAGGGTGGCCTTAATTCTGCAACACATTTGAACTGTGCAAGTAAAAGAAAACGCTAGGAGTTAATCACTATTTCTATACTAGCATACAACTAATTATGCCTCTCAGAAGCAAAGTGTTTTACAACAGAAAACATATGATCTGCTCAGGGAGGTTGATGTACCTTAGGGTGCATGTACTTTTGTCTTACTGCTTGAGAAGAAAACCCCTTGCATAATTGCAGAAAACGAAGCGCAAGTACACACTCCACCAGCTCAAATGCTTCGTAACCACTGTATAGCTGCAATGCTAAACTCTGCAAGTAGAAAATAATAATCATAAAGTTGTATAATAAATCATGTGATATATAACAAGATATGATGGTCTAAAAGTCTAAGAATGTGTCCAAATTTATCTGCGATCCTGTATTTCTAAATGAACACACTGTAAATTTCAGAAACAGTGGTAACTTGTTGTAGTATCTGATTGTCATAATAAGAATTAAGATACCAAGCACATTAAATATAGTCAATATTTAGATGCATGTGAATATTGTATGGATAAGAGGCATATCTCACCCATGGATGCTTCTCCGGTTGAATTGTAAAGTTTGAAAGAAAGATCGCTGAGGCAGCAATCATTGATGGATTAAACCGAAGAAAACCATAATTTAATAGGCTAAGCTCCGCAAGATAGCAAACCAAGATTTCAAACTTCAGATTTGGCTAAGGAAAAGCAAAATGATAGACTCAGTAAAAACTCAAACAAAGGAAATTTTATTGCAATAGAGGAAAAGGGAATCCAGGTTCTAGCTTACCGTGGGATTTTCATTAGCAGCCCTTAAAAAACTTCTGCACGTTCATAAGATAAGATAACCTCGATTAGTAATAGTAATATCAATCGGCAATGACATACTTCATAGAACATTACATATATACAAGAACATAAAATTGCTGTTGGTAACAGTGCTCTTACCTTATAAAAGTTTTAGTTGTCGGATTACTAACTTCGAAGTTTAAAAACTTTAGGATATCCTTTTCCATTTCCACCACCTGTACATTTTTCACAAGATTTACATGATACTGAATTTCCCATATTGAAACTTGACACATATGTTTACAAAGAAAAAATTCAACACCTCCTCTTTGACATAGGTATTATCAGTTATATAGCAAAAATCTTCAATACGAGGCGGAGTGATTTCTTCATGTTTCCTATCATAAATTACAAGTTAGCTATTATAAATTAAACCGAGAAATATAACGAAAATACTAATTTTAAAGTTCACCAAACGTACGAGGCTATTAGCATGCAAGAAACACCAAGAAGCTGGAGCTTGTTTCTGCTAAGGGCATGAGATGAGAGATATCTGTCAATGTATGACACAGCGAGATAAAGGGTATCTGAGATGAGCTTGTACTCGTCTGCAACCTCCACCAACCAGTCCACAAGGATTTCTCGCATACCTATAGTAATATCCGTCTGAACCTTTTCCATATAATTAGATAAGGGTCGCCTTTTTTCCTCAGCCTAAAGATGTCAACATTAGATTAAAAGAATGATTACTACCTCTAACGCTGACACTTTAAACTTAAACCACAATATAATGATTAGGTGCTTCCCACACTTCTTTAGTTCTGCAACATTCACTAAACAATCAATATATTGAAAGACCTAATGGTTATGATATTACACAAACATTGAAATGCTAAAATGCTCTGTAATGATCAAAATTGTTTCAGAACAAAGATATCTTAAAGTGGCCCAAATGAAAATATGGACAAAAGGGCAGATAATAAAATTTAAAATCGCCAAAATCTAGTTCTCGCAATATTCGACAATTAAAAAGCTTAAAAATCAACTTATACAAGGTAATACAAACTACCACAATACTTGCATCACATCCTTCATTCTCCGGTCCGGTACAAATGCATAAAATCATTTAAGCAAGTGCATAAAAATCACAATATCATTCTCATAAACCAAAGACGCAGAATCTCTCTCGCTTCCTTTACAGGAGGTCGAGGGCTCGAACCTTGTCAATGACAAGGTAGATGTGTAAGTGTGTTAATTATCATATAAACATTATATTATCATTTACATGTAAAAAATAATTTAAATAGGAATTTATTCCCTACATACGTCTCAACCAAAAATAAAAGTCATAGAGTGATATAATACCCGCACATCTTTCTACCCGGGTATAATCATTTAAAATATATTCAACTTTACACACGAGCGGTCAAAAAAATGCTATAACGGTTTGTTTGTTTTTAAAAAAAAAAAAACCAACTAACAGACAATAACACCTGTTCAGACTAGAAAATATACAATATCAACATATTAGCATCTTCGCTACCTCAAATTCAACTTCATATCAACAAAATCAAAAAAAAAAAAAAAAAAAAGTAAAAATAATAATAATAATAATAATAACAACAACAATAATAAAATAACTCAAAAGTACAAAAATACCCAAAACACTAAATCACAATCGTCTCCCATCTATAGATGTGGTATTTATGATTACTGGCTCTGCCGTCCCAGTGCAATCATTCAATATATTCAAATTTACGCGCGAAAAATTTAAAATTAAAATAGTGACATCAGACATGCTTAGACAGAAAAACATCCAATCACGTTCGTCAACACTCTGATACCTCAAATTCAACTTCAAATCACCAATCAAACAGAATCACAATCATTCATAACTTCCATTCCAGTATCAACACTAAACATAATTATATTCTACACATATAGTCCAAAATTTAAGAACACACACACAGACACAAAATCATGCAGAGCCTGGAGAGAGAGAGAGAGAGAGAGAGACCTCCATAGAGCGAAGACACTGATAAATAAGCGGAGAGTGCCCCTTCTTCAACTGCCCATCTTTCTTCTCCGCAATCTTCTTCAACGTCTTCTTCACTATCATCTCAGGCGTACAAACATCTTCAAAACCCAAATTCACATTCCCCCCATTAGCACTCAGCTCACCCAACACAGACCTTTTCCTAGGAGACACAGCCTGCTGATTAAGCGTGTTAGACGATCCGAATGCTCGCTTCTTCGACGACCCATCGGCTGAAACACAGTTCTCGTCATTACCCATTTCTAAATTATCGAAATTCGAAGTGGATGCTTCTGAATTGAACTCTGGTTTTTCTAGGGTTTTAGCAATGAAAATGAAGAAAAGTGTTTGTGTTTATATTTTATATATGTGAAATGATTGAGGGGGAATGAATATTGAATATAAAATTAGAAAATGCAATGCCGCCCATTTATTATTTTAAGTTATGTGTTTTACCGCCCATACTTTTCGGTTTGAAATGTTTGTGACCCGGTTTAGACCACCAAATTTTAGAAGAGTTTATTGGAAATTTCTCAAATGTCGTAAGGTTAATTTGGTTTTTTCTCAGGTCTAAACGTAGACTTATTTTTATTTTTTATAATTTCTTTTAAATTTCCTTTTAGAATTTAATTGAAAAAACCAATTGATTTTATATTCTATTACTTCTTAAAAATTGATAGAGAACACATTTGATTTTATATTTTATTTCTTTCTAAAATTGATAAAACAAATTCTATGACTTGTGAACTATAATTATAATTTAAATACAAATTTCAACTAAAAACAATAACTTGCTAAAAATTATAATTTACAGATACTAGTTTTAAGATCAGAGAACATCTTGATTTACTTACAGATTTA
Organism: Daucus carota subsp. sativus; assembly: GCF_001625215.2. NCBI lineage: Eukaryota > Viridiplantae > Streptophyta > Magnoliopsida > Apiales > Apiaceae > Daucus > Daucus carota. The sequence goes on from NC_030389.2 coordinate 1,960,003, forward strand.
GTTCCAAATAATATATTTAGAGGGGTGTATTTAATTGAGATTTTACAGAATTCTATTTAATTCATGAAATCTGAAACTATTCAATTGAGATTGTTTTAAAGTTAATTGTAATCTCAGGATATTCAATTGGATATTTAAATTATGCCACAAAATCTGGTAGTAGTCAATCAGAATTTTAAATTATTTTCAAAATCCAATGGTACTCAATTGAGATTGTATAAAATCCATTAAAATTTAATAGTATTCGAATATTGGTGGATTTTTTTCGGTTTCATAAAATGATGGATTTTTGTGGGAATTTTTCGGTGTATTTTAAGTTTTTTGAAATCCAACCAAAATCTACGAGATTTTAAAGTTTTGTGCTTAAATTCTTTATAAAAAAAAAAATCAACTCTGCAACAATTTATCAAGTCACATACGATATAATAAAATTCATTAGATTCAAAATAATTCATAAAAAATTCCAATGAATACACCCTAAAAGCATACGGACACGATTAACGAGGCTAGTACGAGCTGCGACTTAAGCCAGGCTCGTTATTTAGTTCACAACCAGGATGTGCGAGCTGTGACTAGGCTCGATTGTGCGGTTAAAACCCGCACAGCTGCGACGAGCTGTGACTAGGCTCGATTGTGCGGTTAAAACCCGCACAGCTGCGACTTGAGCCAGACTCGTTTGCGGGCTCGTTAGCTCTAGATTTAGTTCACAGGCCAGGATATGCGAGCTGTCACTAGGCTCCATTCTGACCAGCTCTATATATCATAGGTAGCTAACACTGAAAATACATGGGACCATCTGTCTAATCTTATTTTTTAGAGATAAGAACTTATTCCTGTAAAAAAAAATTACATAAATTCTATTTTTTTTTCTTAAATAAAACCGTTATGTTTTGTCAAATAACAAATATAAAACACCTTTTAAACATTTATATCCAAAAAAATTATTAAAAAATATATTTTTGAAATAAAATTAAGGGCTTAATTTTTAAATGGGAAGGATGCCAAACGGGCACATAATATACATTTCTTCGATATATCCAGAAAGTTTGTAACGTGGCTTGCTAGTTGCTACTAGGAAAGACTTGCTGCTTTGCAGACTTGAAGACAAGATATTTACATGATATATCCAAGCACCAGAAAGAATTCTATACGATAATGGATGCAAATAAAATTTCGATAATGTAAGTTCTATAACAAAAACCCAAAGTACAGAAAGTTCTGTATAGCTTCCTTAAAATGTCTAGATGGAAAATTTTAGCAGGTTATTACAATACAAATCTGTATTGAGTTTAAGAATGATGCACACTGACAATCACAGCACTTTGCCATGATACATGGCACTCTAAGGAATATGGCGGTAGAACAAAATTTCTTAACCCTAAAAACTACAGCTGAGATTGCATTAATGAAATCATTAAAACATATAGCCCAATAACAAACTTAGATGTACTTCCGCACGGGGAAACCTTCCGTTTGCAAGAGGATATTGCTTAATGACAATACCACGTCTATTTAAATCTTTCCAACAACTTATAACAACTTCCTGAGCATCTTTGCAGGGTGAATAAGTCAAACCTGAAGTAAAAAACTATAACAATCCTTGCCAGGTGCAACAGTTTGCTACAGTGACAACCAAATATAATCGGACTTCAAGTGGCTTAGAAACAAAAATTCCTACCTCTTTCTTGCTCCTGAATATAAGGCTTCTACATGGCCATCAAACCAGGTACTCAAGAGATAGATTCCTTACTTTTTGACTGGATTCTACTACTTTTTCGTACCCCCTGGGTTTTTGGAGTATTAATTTCTGCATTCTGCTTAGGTGACTCCGAACTTGTATCAAGTTCAGTTGCTTCACTACCAGACTTGGCCTTTCTTTTGCTAGTATTTGGAGGATTAGCTTCTTCATTCTGCTTAGGTATGTCCGAACTTGTATTAGGTTCAGTTGCGTCACTACCGAACTTGGCCTTTCTTTTGCTAGTTTTTTGAGGATCAACTTCTGCATTCTGCTCAGGTGTCTCCGAACTTGTATCGAGTTCAGTTGCTTCACTACCAAACTTTGTCTTTCTTTTGCTAGTTTTTTGAGGATTAACTTCTGCATTCTGCTCAAGTGTCTCCGAACTTGTATTAGGTTCAGTTGCTTCACTACCAAACTTGGCCTTTCTTTTTCTAGGATTTGTACTACTAGAATTGCACCCATTGCCTTCCTCTGCAACCATGTTTGACGTCGTGTCTTTGTCACAGCATTCTGCAGTGGTTCCTTCATCTTGTTTCTTCTTTTTAACTTCACTGCAAGTAGTATTGTTTAAGACCGATCTTGAGTCAGATTCAGACAAGTTACTACTTTTCTGAGGAGTGACTTTGTCTGGGGTAATTTTAGCCACATCTGATGCCCTGCCTCTTGAGTGACGAAAGCTATGACGAGCATTTTCAAACCATTTGCTTACCTGTGTAAGAAGAACTTCTTGCAGAGAGGTGGAAAGAAATATCCTGATAATTAACAAATGGAAATTTATTTACCTGCTGGATTGTTAATTGTAATTCTGTAGCTAAACTCTCTTTCACAGTGCGCTGAGGGTATTGATTTTCCTTGAAGGATTGGAGGAGTCTCTGCACACCACAATTACCATCAAAGTGCTAATGCATTGTGGAAAGTGTGTATGCATAGAATAGATTGTGTTGATGATATACAGCATTCTTCATTCAGAGAAGATACACAGTACTACTATTTGCACGGGCCAGAAATAATACGCTTCTATTTAAATAACACAATACATAATATAACACCATAACTTAACTATGACACGCAACAGGATTTGAATATGACCACAATGAGACTGTAAACATAGAGAACTGTTTCCTTTACAAGGACACAAACTTGGACATTAAATTCCAAGAATCATTAAAAATTATGCAATATTCCAACATTATAATATAACAGAATAATAATTATTCTACTGTATAACCAGTTTTGGAAATCAACTTTCTTATTCAAGTTTCAAGTACTAAATTAATTATAGTACACACACACACACACACACACACACACATATATATATATATCATAGTATTCTACATTGGAATCACATTTTATACATACTAGCCTTTAACCCGTGCGAAGCACGGGCGGATATAGAATTCGTAATTTATTAATTATAATTTAAATTTTAACATCATCTTATTAGTATTTTAGTATTAATGAATTAGATTTTAACCTGATTATATTTACCAACTAATTACATTTTTTGGACGATACGAATTATACCAATATCGGTTTATTATAATATAGTATATAGTATATAAATAATATATAAATTATATTTAAAAGAATAATGGTGGAGTTTTTTTATCTTGTATTACATCACAAGTGTTTGTAATTTGAACGGTATAAAACTCTTTAATATTGTAAGAGTGAGAGAAGTCTACATATGACCGACTTGTAGTTACAAAGGAGATGACCAAACCAAAATTTTGTACGACTACAAATTAAACCTATGTTGGCTTATTATATTATAGTATAGATAGTATAGATTCTATAACAGAAATTATAATAAAATTAATGATTTGTGATGGTATACTCTCTTGAATGTTGGCATACACACACACATACATACATATATACACACATATATATACACACACAAACACACACACACACATATATAAATGGAGATGCAAAAGTTGTAAATGAGGTATGATACCTGAGTTGCTTGTTCCCCAAATGATGATCTAGGAGTACCTTTACGAGTAGTGGCAGAAGAGCATTTAGGTGATCTAGCAGGGGTAGAATTTGTAACATCAACGTCAAACTTCTTTTTAAGACTAGAAGTGCTTTTATCACTGGTGGCAGCAAAGTCTTTACAGGATCTAGCAGGGGTAGAATATGCGCCATTGACATCAACCTTCTTTTGAAGTCTAGAAGTACTCTTACCACCAGTGGTCGGAGAGCCTTTACAAGATCTAGCAGGTGTAGAATTTGTGCCACTGACGGTAAACTTCGTTTTAGATGATCTCTTATTATGAGTATTTTCATTTGTTTTCTGGTCCGGCTCTGAATCATCACTCTCTTTCCCATTCTCCGTAGTAACTTCCAAATTAGGAGACAACAAATCTTCTTCTTCCGAAATATTCTTTTTTGTATTTGGTAAAGCCAAATCCATGTAGTCTTCGTCACTTGAATCAGAAGACGTGTTTCCATATTCCTCCTTCAAAATTAGAGATACATGAGCCAGAGCAAACAATTCAGTCAGGAACAAGTAGAGGATCCTCCTCGACTAGGAAAGAGCAAAACTCACAAACACTGTTAAATCCAAATGTAAATGTACCTAAGACGCACCTGATTTGGAGCAATACAAATATTAATTCTGGCTACATCCACAAAATGTTGAGACTAACATACATTTCATTGTAATCAATATAAAGAGTACGTAACAATTATCCTTATTATTTCATTCCAAGTCCTTCCATCTGCAAGACACGTTATATACGCACAAACAGTTGCACGTAACTAAAATGCTAGTTACAAAATATCATTGTTATATGAATGAGATGATGCTTGCAAGTCTATCTTCTCCTTTGATGGCATTTTCTTCCTAAAATTCTTTAAAAAAAATTGATTGATCCATTGAATTCATCTCCTTCCAGATGCTACCACAAATCATAAACAGTTTGAAATACTTTCTTTTTTGAAGATACAATATAATACCATACAGACATTAATCACTCACTCACGTCCCCAGCACCTGTAAACTCCCAAATCCTAAGGGAGAACGGTTTTTAAGTGTATTAATGTCTGAGGAAGCTCACTGTGGTGAGCTTTTTGGAGCACAGGCAGAATAGGTTAATTAAAGAAATGTCTGAGTTCAACAGGGACAACATATGATCAAGTGATGTCTAAGTTCAACAGGAACATCATATTATCTTACTGCATAACACCACATGCATCACACATCTACAGCATGCGCTATGTCTTAAAAGTCACACGAAATTTCATGGACACAAATACAAATTTGATAAAAATATTAATCACAAATTACAAAAGACACTTGTGTTATAAGAGGTGCTTACATCATGTAGCTTTTTGTAGTCCAATCTCTTAACTTGTCTTCTCGGATACACGGAGGCACAATCACCTTCCTCAGGAAGTCCACATCCTTCTTCATCTTCCATGACGTCATCTGGGGATGAGGTCACTGGTCCTTGAACTTCACTAGAAGGTTTACACTTATCAACCACAACAGTCAAATCTTCTGAATCAGATGTAAAATCAGAACTTGAGCTTTCCATTTTAGACTTCTGATCATAATTTAAGCTACTAGGATCATAATCATCATCCTCTGAATCATCTGAAGGCAGGCCCAAGAAAAGTTCTTTCTGAGGTAAAACCCGCAGATCATCTGCTCCCGAATGATTATCAGATTCATCTGAACTTGATACATCGGCCTGCACATTCTCATCCAAATCAGGACTATCAGGATTATAATCATCATCCTCAGAATCATCTGAGGGCAATCCAGAAATATCATCCAAATTTTTCCCAGCTGCTGCTGCTGCTGCCTCTTCTGCAAAGACTTTCTGCAGATGCAACAAGAAAGAATAGTCAAACCAAAATGCATAATTCCAACTAGAAATGCCTGACTTAGGTTTTTGATTAGACCTCCCAGCTGTCAGTGACTAAAATTTTTGTTCCTTGAGAATCATTAAGTAACTCTAAGCAATCAACTTTGCAATCACATCCTGGGCAAAGCCAACCCTCATCACCAGCAGGAACTGAAACATTTAACATTAACAAAGCAACGGGAAAAGATGAGGAATAGGAATCACAAGCAAAAAAAAAAAAAGGTTCTAAACTTTAATATTGTTTTTAGTGATTAGAATGTTACTGTGTTCTCTCAGCAACGGTGGATCCAAACAGAATTGGTGAAATCCGCGCTCACAAGCACCATCGCAAAGGATGATATCATTACTGAGTGTCACGTCTTTGGATCCACATTTTGCACAGAATATCTGTTGCAACATATAAAACTTATCGAGGGCATTCATATAGGCAAACTTCATAGGGTCAACATAATCTATATTAAGTTAAGGAGAAGCATGGCACAGTGTCTGACGCAATAACTCACATCTTCACTGTCAATTTCTCCTTCAGAATCAAACAGATTATCAGGAATTCTTCCCTCGCTACATAACAAATCCAGGCGCTGAAAAAGATCTCTGATTTTCAATTTGCGTCGTACAATTTCAGATCTTGCTCGTTGAAGCTCCTTCTCTGGTTTCAGTTTTTCTAAGCTGAATCATTACAAATTAGTAAGTTGTAAGAATGAGGATTAAAAAGAATTCAGAAATCTTTACTATTAAACCAACAATAAGGCCACAAGAACAACAAAATATGAAGGTGAATGATTTAAAAAATGCAAACCTTTGCCCTTTCCAACCTTCCCCTGAGTAAGCATCAATGAAGTTCTTTTCATATTGTATTCTGTGTAGCAAATACCTTAGATGTGTCCTTATTCTAGAATATTCATCAATTTTATTTTTCTCCATTCGTTTTTTCCTCTTCTTTTTCTTTTGACTGTCAGCACCTTCTGTCACCATATTACTCGTGTCAGGTGCTTTAGATTTTTCCTGCGACCTTGAGCGCAACGTTCTGCTGCTGCTTACTAATAGATTTTGATTCTTTTTTCTTTTTCCTGATAATACCTTGATGTTACCCTCTGAAGATATCATGGAAATTGGTCTGTTTCTGGGTAAAACAGGAGTTCCTTCAACTGTTTCTTCTAAATGGCTAGAGCCCTCAGCAGCAGTCTCTTGACCAGGTCCCAATTGCTCAAGACCTGAACTGTTTGGAGCATTGTTTATTTGTTGTTCCAAATGGATGTGATCGTTTGCTGCATCACCTGTTGGTGATCCTAATAGATCACTGCTATATATCCTGGATTGGGTGTCTATCTGTGGAATTGATGACTCCAAACAATTATTTGGGGTCACTTCTTCTGGGAGTGTTCCTTTCTGTTCCATATTTATATGGCCAAATTCAGAATTTTGGCCTTTTATTGGTCCATTTTCTGTATTTTCTGTGGCAATCACATGGTTTTCTTCTGCTTCATTATTGACCATTTCAGAACCAAATTTATGATTATGGTCTGGTGTAACTTTTATAGAGTTTGGTGATATTTTGGACTGATTTTCAGCTTGAACTTCGACTGGACCAGGACTACACATTTTCATATCTTGTGGCAATTCTCCAAATGGCAGAAGTTTGATTGAGTCATCTGCAGACGGTACTATCTTATCACCAACAGAAACATTTACCCCAACTTTTGTTCCGGCTGATGCTTTTTGTACATCTTCAGCTGTCACATTATCCATTTGCCCTGGTGGAGTACATCTACCATTTGTCAAAGTATTATGTACTTGTTCTAATTCTTTTGGCTTCGTGCTTGATCTTTCTTCCATTTTAGTGCATTGTTGCATTAAAAATGCATCCATGTGAATAGCTCAAACTGAAGAGCGCTTCCACAGTTTTTACAATTCAATGCTAATCCAAATGCAATCTTTCTAATCTTCCTGCAGCAGATATATGTAATACATAGCCACATTCATTATAATGTCTTCCCTGAATATAACAATTAAATACCTTCAAAAATTGATGCCGAGTAATCACAATATAAAAAGGTAGCAGTATCAGATGGGAAAAGAAATATGTAGTGCGTGATGGCAACTAGAACTAGAAGAGGAAATCGCCAGAAAAGGATTAAAAACAAAAGTACATCCAGATCAAGTCAACCCTAAACTTGTGAATTAAGATGAATCATAATGCCAAGTCATTCATTTTAAATTTCATACATAGAACAGCAATCGCATTGACCGCGTTCATCTTTTATTTAGGTCTACTTGGTTTTCTCGAGTGCAAGGGAATTCAATATTCTAAACTGAAATGAGGATCAGTACAAGGGACTGCTAGATTGCATACGTAGACAAGTCCCACAATCAACAGGGACCGCCAAACGTTTGAAATCTGATTTGAAAACTTCACAATATCTTGATTGCAAAGCAGTGACATAAGGCTGATAACAGCAGTATAATGAAGTCTCAGTATTCATGCATGTGAAATTAATACAAGTAAAAGCTTCACTTCTGAATGACCTTGTATACCACGGACACCCGTATGGAGCTAACAATCAAAAATACTGTTAAACAGGTTACTAGCAAACGAAAATAGTTTAATAAACATAAACCACCCGAAAAGAATGCTCAAGTCTCTATGAAGAACTAACGATAATGGGAACTTGGGCCGTTGTACCAAACACATCTCTACCAAATACATAGAATAAAGAAAAACTAAAAAAACTTTTGGTATTGGTAAATGCAATTGTAACTCTTTTTAAGTAGTCATACACTCAAACGTGCATCCTTCATCCACCAAAAATCTGATCATACCAATTACACAGTGCACCCATATCAAAATTTACAATCTTAAAAACTTGTCTCTCACCCACCAGTGAAGTTCATATTCAGACAATAAAACTAATAAAAAGCATACAAGTAAGTGCAGCATACTCTTAACAATAAAATAACAATACCATTTGAACCAAATACTCGATCAAGGATATAAGAATATTCAACCAACTCAGATATCACATTTTCGGTAAACTTCTTTTAAGCTTTGTGTCATTACACAGCTCTAGGATACACCACATTAAGAAAACCTCAGGCTAAACCATCCAAACCTACGCACTGCACTTACCACTATGCTATTTAAACTTTAGTTTTATATATCACAAACATGTACCTAAAACTCGGGGTAAACCAGGTTTAATTTTTATTATAATCAGGCGGGATTAGAACACTCGACCTTCTAAACATTCGCATTATGCCACAATCCCTCACTATCTCTGCTGTGACCGAGAAAGTATTAATTCATCGAGGTTATTCATTTATCATTATTGTAAACGCCACAACTTAACTACAATTCACACCAGTTTCGAAACCCTAACAACATTACCAACAATTCAACTACACACACAATCGACACTCAGTTTGTAACCCTAATATACACATACACGTATGTATTATACACAAGCAGAACACAAATAATAACAAAGAAAACCCTAGAATCTGTTACTTATTCATAAAAAAAATGAAAAATAGATGCACAAATACATTGTATCATATGTGTGTAAAGGGAGCTGAGCTTGCCTTATAGTGGAGATAGTGAGATCGCAGAATCGAAGAAAATGGAGTGAGGAGCTAGGTTGAGCTGAGAGAGAGAGAGTCAGAGAGAGAGAGAGAGCGAGAGAGGGAGGGAGAGAGATTTTGTGTTTTTGTTTTGTTTTACAGAGAGAGATGGTAAAAAAAAGGTGGGCAGAGGCCAGAGAGTAGTTTTGATTTGGTGTTCCCGAGACGTTTTCTCACCGCCGGTAAAAATAAACCGGGGTGTAGAGTAGAAATTCATTTGGTAGGAAATTTGCTTTTCGTAGGAGTTTATTATTTTTATTTTCTTTCAGATCTACGTATCCATAGATGAATTATATTAGAACACATTGAATCGCATCCGAAATTTCTTTTTTTAAAAAAAATTTATGATCTAACCATACAAACATGACTCAAGAAGTTTAGATAATATAATTTAAATGAATGAGAAAAAATACCTATAAAACGTATAACAGTTTGCTTCCAAGATATCCTGAAAAATAAACAAACCAAACAAAATATAAATCATATACAAAAAAATCATATATATATATATATATCTAATTAAGATAATAAATAATAATAAATCTAATAAAAAAGCAAAAACAAAAGAGTGTATATATCAAAAATAGAGGGGAAATAAAATAACGCAGAAATATTAATTAATCAAAAAAAAATCTAACTATAAGGAAACCTTTTGGTTAGACACATAAAACTTTAGGGGTCGTTTGGTTAAGGGAGTGGTATGGGGTTGGAATGAGGTATCGGGTTAAGGTGGTATGGGGATGAGGTATCATTCTTGATATCATGTGTTTGGTTGAGTGATGGAATGAATAATATATTGAATTTAAATAATTTAAATTATTTTTATTGATGAAAACTAATTTTATAATTTTATTTTATCCAATTTTGAGTTGTTAATTTACTTTTGTGTCAAGCATTTGATGTAATTGTATATAAAATTAAAAAAAAATTGATTCATCATACCCATGTTCCATACCATCTCCCCCTAGGGTATCAAAAACTCATACTTTGGGGGTTTGAGGTATGGGTTTGAATGAATAAATTTTACAATCAAACATCAGGTATGGGTTTGGAATGAACCAAACCCATTCCTGATAGATGAAAAACATGAACCAAACCCTGATAACTGAGTAATAAAAAAATAGCTAAAGTGTGTATGTATATAACTTTTTTAAAGTAAAAATAAAATAAAGTCTAAATTAAAAGAGGATCTTTGATTGGACAGTAAAGTAATCAAGATTTGGTTAATTGCTTCGCCGAAATATACGTCATCATTTATGGCAACCCATGAATGGTACAAATTTGTCTTAATCAAAGTATAATTAACATTTAAATTGATTAAAAAACATTTATGACATCAATCAAACAATACAATTTATGAATTTAAGGAGTCAATCACTACTTAATATTATATCTCACCATACAATTTGAATTTATTTCGGTCAAAAAAAAATTAATGAATTTAGATGTAGACAATTAAAAATTAAATAATTAAATTATTTTCATTTAAAAAAATAATTTTAATCTCCAAAATAGTTTAATAAAATTAAGATAAGGTTTTCAATATCAAAACAATTTTCAAGAGGATTCAAGAATATGAAGAATAATGATATGAATAATTCACTAGTTTAATACTTTTTTACCCACAAATCAAAAACTAAAACCAACAAATATCAGAACTCCCAACACTCCCTATTCAACAAATCACAAAATTTTAACAGATAAATCAACAAACTATGCATCTACCGCAATTCATCATATTCTGAAACTCATTCAAACCAATAACAAACAATCTTATTAATTAATCAAATAGATATTGTGCACATAGATCACACAAACATATACATAATATTTATATTAAAATATCTTATTAAAGTTAAAAATTGGATTTTTCAATTAAAATCAAGAGAGTTAACATGTATAATACATGAATTTGCAGGCAGATACGTATAGAAGAGACTAGTCGTGTAGGTAATTGAAACAAGGGTATGGTTGAGAGATGAAAAACTTGCTCGCTCTAATGAGATCTGAATCGAAATTAATTGATGTGTCCACAAATCTATCAATTTTCATGATACTGTACTAAAAATAATTCAAACATACCTTGTCACATGGAGAGGAGATCAAAAGAAATATATATAATCGTCCTCACCCTCGTTTTTGATTAGATCCAAAATTGAAGAACAAAATTCTTAATCTTATTCAACAAGAGAAACAAAGATCCACACGAACACCACCACCACGCCTTTGACTTTCCCCGGGGAGAAAAGGGGTTTGGGGGAGAGGGAAGTATGAAAAATGGGGGGGGAGGCGGTCACAGAAGGGTTTAAATAATCGAAATTATTTAGTTTTTAAAATAATAATTTAAAAGTAAATTTTTGGTTTGTATACAAATAATCAGGAGTGACTTAGATAATAAGTAAAATCTATTTGATAAAGTTAGGAGTCTTTTCTCTCTTTTGCTCTAAAAGCTTTTTTTGAAGTAAGCAAGACCTCTTGGATCACCAAATTTATGACCAAAACATATTTTTTATAATAATTGTCTAAACATATAATTATTATTAATATATGTGTTGGATCAGAAAGTTCAGGCTACCATTATAATAGGCTGATACCTAAATATTCTATTTATAACAATTCTAAATAATAATTATATACCATTTAAAAAAATAGTCAATTAATATAACCACTAATATTGAAGCACATTATTTTACAGGTTCGACAAATTCAACATAATATCCTGCAGGTCCAATCTAGCCAGTCATTTATAACCAACACCATCGGAGATGTTCTCACAATTATATGCAGTACACAATACTTCTCAGTATCAGGCCAGAATATTTGGTTAATAAAGCCTAAAATTTTAATATTACTTACTGCAGCACCTGTATACACAACTAAACAACTAATTTGATCCAAGGTGATTTTGTCCAGATATAGTGCAGAGGTACAAATCCGATTTTCAGAGTGCCCTAGGCTAAAATTCCGCTCCATGATTGTCTAATTTATGAAAGAGTCATATAACTCGGCATTAGAGCTTATTAAGCTTCACAAGTTATGTTGAAAATACTAATAAGAACAACTCTAACATAAAGTGTATGTTAGCTATAACCACCAAGCTGGCAACAAATAGTAAAACATATTACTACCTTTATTCCTTTAGACGAATCCGACCTTCACCTATCCGATTTTTACACACTATTTCAGTTGATTGCAAAGCATGTCTTCTATATGTGTCACATCATTTCCCGCTAAATTCTTATCTTTTTCATCCTCTCTTGTTACTTCTTTTCTCTGCTATTTGTGTATGTGCTCTTTAATTGATGAAACAAAAATCATCCAGCTGTATCACTGGTATTATAATCATGTTGGTATTTATTACGAGAATCGGTTTGAATGGTTTCAATCCCGCAAGAAAAAATATGTATCAATTGCGCTTTGTTGTAACATTTGGTTATTTTTAAGATTCGAATATTGTGATTAGTAAGTCCTAGCCGAGGACATGACCTAAGATATGAGTTCTTGGAGACTCCCTCTTAGAGTATATGAAATTCTATAGGTATGTACAAGCCAAATATGAAGGAGCCTGCATAAGTGCAGTGATACATATTGGATTGTGTAGTAAGTTTATTAAAGTCAAAAGAAACACATTAATTATAGTTGGCCTGAAATAGATGATTATATTTTGATCAACCAACATTTCTGTTTGTTTATTATACATGGACCAGATGCATTGCTGTTGAAAATAACGACAGAGTATTACTCCGTATTTGATAAGTTATTACTCCGTATTTGGTAATCACAGAGTATAACCATAGAGTATTATTTTGTGTTCTCAAACTAATAATGTGATTCAATAAGAAATAATGTGGTTCATTATGGAGTTTTAAAATATAACCATTGGAATTTTAAAATAATGATAAATACTATTTTATAATTATAACTTACATTATTGAAGTACAATCCCTTATAGATTCGTAAAATTTTAATTAACAATCATTATATATTATTTTAGCTACTTCCATTAGAGTGGCCGCCTGAATGCCAAAACCATACAAATCAAATGAGCCAAGAAAAACATTATCAACATTAACAAACTCAGCATTAAAATCCTCGAGACCCTCAGATTCTTCATATTGATAAATAAACTCCACAAACACAACCATATAACTAATATATATCAGTGTTCTAGCAATTTTTATGTTTTAAGAAACATTATTGTGACTAGCATTCTACAAAAGAATGAACATATTTGATAATCATTTGAAATACAATAAATTATCTTGAAAATAATTATTTTAAATTTTTTTAATTCTATAAAAAAAATGTATCACGATATATTTATTTTTCTCTTAATGTCTTACATCATTCTTCTGTCTCGTGACCGCGATTAATACTCCCTTAATTTCAAAAAAAAATTGGCACACAAAACATATTTATTCATTTATTTGTTGAATATAATGAAATTACATGACTCTTTTATTATTAGCTTCTAATTATCTGATTTTCCATTCACGTGTTTCACAAATTTAAGAATCAAGTAATCTTACGGGGTGTATTCGATTGAGATTTTAATAGATTGTTTTTTAGCTTGTGGATTTTAATGGATTGTATGTGATTTTGATTTTGTGTGGATTCTTGATAAAATGTCGCAGAGTTTATAGGATTTAATCACAATGCTTCAAAATCTCAATGATTTTGATAAATTTCAAAAAACTTAAAATACATTGAAAAATGTCATAAAATCCTTCATTTTATTGAATCTAAAAAAATCCATCAGTATTTGAATACCATTAGATTTTAATGGATTTTAAACAATTCCAATTGAATACCATAGGATTTTAAAACATAATTTAAAATCCCAATTGAATACTACCAGATGTGTTTGCATAATTTAAAATCTCAATTGAATACCTTAAGGGGGGGTGTATTCGATTGGGATTTTAATGGATTGTTTTTAGTCTATGGATTTTAATGGATTGTATGTGATTTTGATTTTGTGCGGATTCTTGATAAAATGTCGCCGAGTTGATGGGATTTAAGTACAATGCTTCAAAATCCCATTGATTTTGATGGGATTTCAAAAAACTTAAAATACACTGAAGAATGCCACAAAATCCATCATTTTATGAAATGAAAAAAAAACCCATCAGCATTTGAATACCATCAGATTTTAATGGATTTTAAACAATCCCAATTGAATATCATCGGATTTTAAAGCATAATTTAAAATCCCAATTGAATACCACCAAATTTTGTAGCATAATTTAAAATCCCAATTGAATACCTCAAGATTTTAATGAATTTCAAACAATCCCAATCGAATACCCTCGGATTTCATGAATGCAAAAAAATGTTTTAAAATCCCAATCCAATACACCCCTCTAAAATTTTAATGGATTTCAAACAATACCATTCGAATACCTTCGGACTTCATGAATGAAAAAAAAATGTTTTGTAATCCCAATTCAATACGTCCTTAGGAAATAACAATTCTTTATTAGTTGAGAAATTCAATTTTGATTCTACTGAAATCGTATACAGCATTAAGAAAATTTTAATCAGACTCAACCAACCCAATTACATAAGCAGTTGAATTTTTCGAACTAAAATAATATATAATACTTTTTATTTTAAAATATAAGTGAAAATATTTTTAAATTATTTTATTTACAAATTGTTTTTATTTATTTATGAGTTGGAAATGAAAATGCGTGGGGAAATATAAGTGGATTGGGGAGGTGGAGTGAGTCACATAAAGAAGAGGCTAGAGAAGGCTGGTGGATGGGTTGAGTTAACCCGGTTGTTTCATGGCAACCTCCCCCTCCTTCTCCGCCGTTTTCGCCGACTTTCTCGCCTCTCCGATCACGCGCCGCCGTCTCTCCCCGCCGCCGTTCACGCTCCGATTCGCCATCAGTACGAAGTCTCGCTTCTCCACTTCTTTGGTTTTGGCTTCATCGGCGTCTTCGTCGTCGTCGTCGTTTCCTCTCGGTGCCGGTAATTCGCGCTCGCAGGTGTGTGTTGATTTGGTTGAATTGAGGTTGTTTAGCTTGTTTTTGTGTTTGAAATGAAGTTGATTGGAAAGTGTTGTCGGTTTTTAAGTTTTGGTGTTTTTGTGTATCAGAGAGAGAGAGAGAGGGAGGGAGGGAGGGAGGGAGAGAGACTTCTATGTATTAAATTTAACACAACACACATAGAGAGAGATACAGGACAGAGTGAGAGAGAGAGACTTCTATGTATTAAAATCAACATCATATACACATAGAGAGAGAGAGAGAGAGAGAGAGAGAGGATTAGAGAGGATAAAGCGAATCTACTGAATATCATAAAATTTGGATTAAGCATACCTGTTTATTGCTGAAGATTTTACGGATACTTTCAAGTCGGGGTGAATTTTGTTGAACTAGTTGTGCTTACCTTATCACACAAGCATATATGTGTATATATTCGAAGAGGTGATCGAGTACAAAGTAGTTTAGCTTACCAGTTAGACAAAATACTTTGTTTAGCTTGCTTTTGTTATCCAGATGAAATCAATTTGAAACTGTTTTGAGTTGGAAATGGAAAGTATTGATTGTGGTTAAATATTACCGATTTCTTGTTCTGATTATATTTAAGTGAGCTTATTGTTGCTCAATAACTTTGGATTCAGCTTAGCTTTTATTAGCGATTTCGTGAGGATGATAGTTTCTTTATTAGAGACTAGAGAGATTCTGTTGGTTTATTTAAGCGGTGAAGTTTGAGTTCTGATGTGTTTGGGATTTGAGGAACATGTTAACTTATCAAAGCTCAGAAGTTTTCGATTTTGCTTAGCTGATTATTAATGGTTATAACAATAGGTTTCTTGTGATAGGCTAGAGTGATGTTATTGGTTTATTTACTGATTGATTTTGGTGGATTATGTCAGACTCTTGCTTACTGATTATAATACACAGGCACACACACACAGACGTACATATTCAAAGAGGTGATTTAATACAAAATGATTTAACTAACTCGAACTCTTGGTGAATATTTCCATAGATGTACTCCTCGAGTGCTCGCGGATAAGCTATGTAATTTTTGGCTAATTAGTTGTTTTTACTTACTCTAATATTATATATATAAATATATGTATGTGTGTGTGTGTGTAATAAAAGCTGGTAAAGTAATTGTGAGGTGTAATTCAATTTGAGTTCGTTTTACAGGATGAGCTAGATTTTAAAGGAAAACAAAGGGGCTGATACTTGTGCAGTAACATACATCATATTTTCTGTAGAGGGGGTGGGGGTGTCTAAAACTTCTACATTTGTGTTGTCAATTTAACTCAACACTCATCACCATCAGCTGAAATCTCATATGTAAACTGACACATTTCGCAATAGGAGATAATAAAAGGGATGCATTTTTAACGTGCCTACCTATACCCAATTTACCTACCCCAATAATATAAATTAACATCTCAATATATAGAGATATATATGTATGTATGTATGTATACACCACATATCTCTGGTGCTGGAGGGGGCATGGACCCACCTAAATTTGTCTTTTGCCCATTGATACAGAGTTCGAAAGCTATGGACTAAGTTGATAAATTTTGAATCTAAAAGTTGTTCAAGTCTAAGCCATACATGTCTAGTTATATAAAACTGCACCTTGAATTGGTAAATTATCCTGCTCAAAACTTTTTTTGATATTTTCCTTGATAAAACTCAGGATTAGCTGAAAGGAGGTGAAAGTTCTTTCTCTTGAATGTTGAAGTATGCATTTACTCTCGTTAGGTTTTTTGCTGGTAATTTGCTATCGTAGTTTGTATGTCTCTTACAGTTTTGATTTAATAGCACTAATTAATAGAGAGGAAATGAGAGAAGTCTTAATTTTGCTTGAGTTTTATTAAGGTTACACATGTTGCCTTGGGTAGTAAATAAATCAGGCCCATGCATTAAAACATATCTCACCAAGTAATTAACAAGGATTACATTGGACGAATTGTTAGAATTCTCATGTGCACACTGTTGTCAAGGCAGTAGAGAGTAGAGACTGAGCTTAGATTTCGACAGGGTAGTCTCCAGGACTTTATCAAGGGTAAGTATGTTGAGCAAATCATTTGACTATTTAACTGTTTAATTTTCAGAAATCGGTTCTTTCAGATTTGATTCAAGAGATAGAGCCGTTGGATGTGAGTGTCATTCAAAAGGATGTCCCAGCTACCACCGTTGATGCTATGAAGAGGACCATATCAGGGATGTTAGGCTTACTTCCGTCAGACCAGTTTGAAGTATTAATAGAATCTTTATGGGGACCTCTCTCCAAGTTATTGGTTTCTTCGATGATGACAGGGTATGTGTATTTTCCTGCAGCGTCTTCTAGTTGTATTTGCCATTAGAATGGAGGAACATATGAGAATATGAAGTACGTGAACTGTGGATCCTCTATTACATATGATGGAGTGAAAAAGAGGACAGTCTCCTGAAAAAAGATCCTTCATAGTATATTGGTATCTTAGAAAATATCTGGCCACAAATATAGAGTTGTTTAATTAAAATGGTTTTGAATAGTAGTATCATTCAAACATGTACTACTCATCAACAATTTTTGTTAATTTATCTTTTATTCATTAATGTATTTATCGAAATGAAAATTAAAAATTTTAAAATCTGAGAATAATATAAAACAGGCCCATGTTTTGCAAGAATGCTTGTGTGTATACGTATAATTTACATACGCGGTGTGTATTTTTTCTCTACTTCATGAAATATCAAAATTTTAAGCTAAATGCCTTGTGACTGCAGGTATACTCTACGAAATGCGGAGTATAGGCTTTGTCTTGAGAGAAACCTTGACATACATGAGGAAGACACTGATAGACAAAAACTTGAAGATTCCAAGCTTGAAGATCAAGTTTTATTGCTTGATAACAATGACATTATAAAAATTTGGACACATGACGAAGTTCATGACTCTACAAACACAAATGAGAACATTACTGATATATCTGATCTTGGGGAAACGTCCCCGCAAGTTAAAGAACTTATTTCCAAATTGCAGTCTAGTCTGTCATCTGTCAAGAAGGTAAAGTGAAAGATGCCAGTACAACTATTAAATTTAGCAAGTATAAAATCTAAGTCATTTCACATGTACTTTACTTTATGTAGTTATGTTTCTAAGCATAAAAAAAGGTTGATAATTACCTTTTGAGAGTGCTACTATATTGGAGCAAGTTTGCACAAGTTTTTATCTATGTTTTAGTCTGTTAGTTTTAATAATATTTGTTTATTTTTGTGATAAACGTGGTAAATAAGCAGAGCACTGTTTATCGCTGTGGTCTCTTCTGTTTTGCATTGCTACTAGGTTAAAATCTGTTTTATATAAAATATAATCGTGATAGTTGGAGGCAGATAGCAAATAACTTAAAAGGCAAATTGATTTCGATAGATCCTGTATCTTATTGGATTTTATACCAGACTTGCTTAAAAGTGCAATGTGATGGCTTCATGGTTTTGTTTTGTATGAGTTAGGGTATATGTATTTGAGAACAGAAAAGTTGTTGGGATGGTGGTATAATTGAAACATAGATGTGATCATTGTTCTGTATCTTCCTTAAGTGTACATTTGGAAACAAGATTAGCCAACCTAATTGCATCAGGCATCAGACAGATAGTGTGCGACCAACTTGCAAGCTAGTGTTTTTCTGATAGTTACAAATAACTCTATGCTGGAACAAGAAGGTGGGGGTCCTTGAGGTTGCTTGAGAAGTCTTAATACGAGATTGTGGAGAAGTCAGAGAAAAAGAAACTGAAAGCTTGTAGCAGTGAGAGTAAATGACTTTATTTTACTAAGAGTGTCTACAAACGGCTTATTGAGAAATTAAAGGCTGGACGTAGCAACAAAGCTAAAGTGCAGGAGCTTTGCAACTTGATTCTAAGAGCTGTCCTTTAGAATCGATGATATTATAACTGATTGATGGTTCCTTATCTGGGCAGATGCAATCTTCTTGAATTATGTGTTGCTAGTATGATATTTCTACTACGTGATTTAGTGCTTAACAAAAACTGAAAATGTGGAAGGTATTACCAACCAAAATGACTAACATTTTACTAACAAGTGACAAGTTCGAGTTGCTTGGTTGTGGTTAGTATAGCACGGAAGATATGGAGTTTATTGTCGTTTTATGAGGAGAGAATCGTAAAATTTTTGCTGAGTTAACTTTAAAGGTTAATGTTTCTTTCGACATTATATCTCTATGCAGTATCACTCATGTTTTTTCAGTAACATATCCTCTTTAACATGCCATCTTATAGACTATACTGTTTGCATATTGAAGGAGCTTCGTGAAGTCAAGAGGAAAAGTGCTGCTCTTCAGATGCAGCAGTTTGTTGGGGAAGAAAAAAATGATTTGCTGGATTATCTAAGATCATTGCAGCCAGAAAAGGTTTATTATGCACACCTGAAATTTTTATAAAGGAATATTCAAATTTTGTTGTAGTTTGAATCGTCTGAGGAAGTAATGTCATATTTAATATATGTGCGAAGTGCATGCACTGGTTAAGAATTGCTGCTTCCTTGGGTTGTATATTGTAAGTTTATATATTCGTTGTTGTATAGTTGCATTGTTTTGCTTATATAGACAGTTTCAATGCATGTTCTCCCTGGAAATTTGTATGTGCTTTTAAGATGCCTATTATTTTTATATTTTCCTATTTGTAACAATTTCTAGTATTAATTTTAGTTGATATTAAGCCCAGGTGTAGTGGGTCTAATCATTTGGCTATTGCAACTTTGGTATGCCCTTTGTCAAAAATATGTCAACAAAATAAAAGTATTTCTATCAAGTGCATTTGGTTGTACTTGCTGCTTTCTGCTTTTAGCTTTCTTTTACAGTATCATTTGTGGCCTGCCTTTCTGATATAAATCGCAATTTTAACAGGTAGCTGAATTATCAGAGCCAACATCCCCCGAGTTGAGAGAGATAATCCACTCTGTAGTCCATGGTCTCCTTGCAACTTTATCTCCTAAAGTACATTCGAAGGCACCAAATTTGCCAGACAATGCTTCAAGTGGAACTGCTAATGGTGGAATTGCGGAAGACCATACTGATCTTGTTGAGAACACATCCCTTCAGTTCCATCCCCTAGTTTCGTTGACCCGGGATTATCTAGCACGTCTACTTTTTTGGTTAGTTATGCTCTCTATGCCTTTTGAATTTTATGAACTTAGTGCTGCACATCTACCATTTCTTTTATTATTCACAAGCCTCCATAGCATAGCTACTTTGCTGTAGGCTATTATCTCTGTACAATTCTGGTTGTGTTGAATATACTTGGAAAAGCTTCGAATAGTTATTACCATTGATGAGAACAGAAGACATTATGTCTCAGTTGTAGTAGCTTTATTTGAACCTGAATTCTCTTTTATATGAAGTCGGGATTATTATATAACAAATAGATGCTTACTAGAGAAGTTAAAAAATTGATTATAAATACCTGGAGTGGAGTTGCCATACACTACAACTCCTCATCGAAAAATGTTTTACTAGCCCCTGTAGTTTATGATAAGCCCCTTCCACCAGCTTCTTCTGCAGGTGTATCTGGTTGTGTCTGCGAATTCGCTAGATTACAGTCCTCGAGCTTGAGTATTTGTGTCTTGTGCAGTTTATTAGTATTGTTCTCTTTTCTTTTTTAGGTTTGTTGGAAGAGTTGTTTTGTTTGACTTAAAGATTCTAATAATTAAATATTCTATATGCTAGTTTCTCAATCCTGAGAAATAAGTCTTTGAGGGATTATTGCATTATTGTCTTCCCTCCTATAGTTTGGGCTGATTGTCACCTTCTTGTAAATTTGTTGATACAGCCACATCTAATAAAATTGCCTGTCAAATGTACTCTGCTCTGTGCAGTTATTGCATTGTAAGCACTAAGCAACAGCATCTTCAGTTTCTGTATATTAACCTGCATCTTATTCCTCGATGTTTAGGTGTATGCTGTTGGGCCATTATGTAAGAGGCTTAGAGCATCGTTTAGAGCTTATGGAACTTTTAGCATTGCCCAATGACAGTAGAGAAGATACCTCTACTGCTAGCGACGGACAAGTTGCCTGAAGAAGTCGTCTTTTGTTTTGGCAGATCAACGTCTCTAATGGTTAAATCGTTATGTGGTAAATTATTTGACAATGTAAGGTTGGTTTCAAATTGTATAGATGCTACTTGTACTCTTACCGAGTGTATATTACATCCAATTCCCAATAATGAACACAGCAAAATCATTTGTGATTTTAATATATTCATTTTTAAATTATGGAAAATCATAATTTTAAATCCAGTTAAAGAGTTTAAAAGTACTCCCTCCGTCCTTTTTTCGTTGTCACATTTCTATTTTTATTGGTCAAATTAAATAATTTTTGATCAAAAATTATAAGTCACTCTTTCATTATTATAAAAAACTGAAAATTACATGTTAAAGTAGATTAAAAATTATTTCCGATGACATTATTTTTATTTTTTTAATTGATAAAATATTAATGAATTTCAGTTTTGCTCTTTGGTCAATCTGACCGGCACATAATCAAATGTGACAACTAAAAGGAACGGAGGGAGTAACCATTAGGCCATGACCCGGCTCTAAATAATGTCAGACTTTAAGCAAAAATTTTGCTTTTTTATTGCGTCTTGTATGATATTTGATGAACTATTTTATAAATCAGCATACAATACAATTAAGCATCTTTAAAGTAATAACGTTGGGACCAATGAAAAAAATTACTTTATCAAGTTTATTACTTTATTGAGAGTAAAAATACACTATTTACATTATGTTGGGACTAGAAAAAAATATTACTTTAGTGAGGCTATTACTTTATCGATTATTACTTAATCGAGGTTCAACTGTACAGTAAACGGAAATGTTAATTGTATGATATTTCTCTTATTGAGCTAATGATGATTATTTCAGTTAGCAACTGCTGTGTAACTTTATGAAATGGTTATCATTAGCTTAGTTCATGCTGTGCAAAACTCATTGAGAATTATAAGCATAAATTCCCTGTGATCATCGTAAATGAAGCATAACACGAAATGCTTTGATAAAGATCTAAAAGTTATGATAGGATACACAAGACCTGGTGTACTGGGATGTGATTTAACTCTGCATCACTTGTGATCTTAGAACATTTGTTTGCATTATGAAACTCAATACAACAAAGTTTCGGGGCTTGAAGCAAGATACTAAAGACTACAGATTTTTCAACAGATGTTGGATTTACGATCACCAACCCACAGTCACTCTGAATCAGAGGAGTCTGGATTTGTTCCTTGTCTCACACTTCTGGTTTTAGCACTGGACTTGGATGGCCTTAAAGATGATTCACCCTCGAGAATGATAACTTGAACTTTGGCCAGCCTATCCTCAAGTTCCTCTGTGCCAAAGTCATCTGTCCCACCAAGTTCATCAAATCCTACCTAAATTTTGTGAAAGAGTAGTTTAGCACATTACCAAAATTGCGAAATTGAAATTAGGATAGGATTACTACAACACAGGCTATACCACATAATCTTCCACTTTGGCCTTTTTGACAAGGGCCAGGGTAGGAAGTACAACAATCTTCAGTTTCTCGGTCAAAAATGGACTTTTTTCTGCATTGAGTTTCACAAAGCGTGTCTCTATGTGCTGCTTTGCCAATATACTCAAATGTTTATCCATCACCTGCAATTTGATAAGAGTTATCAACCCCACTTAAATTACCACCCACTCTAAACATCATTTATTTTCTGTGTACGAATGAATCTCCTTTATGGTTCATTATTATCATTTTACAAGTACATTGAGCGTGTTTTCCTGGGGTTTAAGCCATATTTGACTTTAAACTCTAAAATGTCTGTTTGTGTAACAAGTCAGAAGTCGGCTTAAAGTTAGAAATAAGTCAAAACTGACTTAAAGCTATAATATAAAATTACCCAAACAAACAATTTAAGCTGAGTATTTGTCACATTAAGTCGATTAAGTCACTATAAGCCACAATCATTATTTTAAGCATACCCAAACGAGCTCTATGTCTTGCACAAGTTTCCTCAAAATTCTGCTCCATCTTATATTCACACACATGGAACCCAATTTTACAATGTCAAAGCCCACTTTATGGCAAGCCTTACTTCAGTGTCGGGGGATTTTAGAAACCAGCCAAAGCCTTTTGGCCATGGTTCAGTATATCTAGCCAAATGCAACCCCCCGGGCAATTGAAATAAATAATTCAGATTAAACACACAATTATAACTTATTATTTTGCAATTATATTTATAACTTAGAACATGATCTCTTTCAATGTTATATTAGTATTTTTCATTTGACCAAAAACTTCAATCCATTTTCTCTTCAAATTACTCTGCAAAACTTGTATGCATATATTCATATAAGCAATATTGGTGATCATGATTCTGCAACGCTAGAACTGAAAATTAAACAAAACATGTTTAGTTTTCATAATCCTTCACCATATTGGTGATTCTGCAACTCCAGAACTGCAGAATCACAACTTAAATTGCAGATTGATTAAACGCCACTTAATGATGAAAAAATAGAACAGAGAAGATAAAAGACGATACTGGTTACAAACAAATGAATGGTTGATAGGATGATACTCTAAGGAGAGTTTTAGATCAGTCCCATGATATGAAAAAATTGAGAGCTTTAAAATTTAGGGCCAATGTGAATGAAAAACTAAGAACTACGTTGTCCACAATAATCAGCAATAAATAAAGACACACCCTTGTAGCTCCTTTACAAATGTTAAAAGAAAACGTGAATTGCATTGTGAGTACAATATGTCAAAGGGCAACAAGTAGCTAAAAGGTTAGCAGGTTGAAATTAGTTCTCAGATGCGCCTTTGCCTAAGTTATATATGCTTACTTCAAATGTGTAAAGAGAAAACACAAGTCCATTTCTTCCCTGGTATATTATGATAATAAGCTTCAAAACGTAGACTACATATTTGTCACAACAAGGCAGCCACTAATTAATTGACTAGCACTTAGACTCCTACACAAGCACTAAAATTCAAAGCCACAAAATACTGAAATGGAGAGAAAAAAATGCACCATAAAAATGCAGTCTTTAGTCAATTTACTAGATATAATGTATCATTGCGTAGATTGTTACCTGCTCCAACAGTAAGATCACTTATTTCTAATTAAAACCAAAACTTGATATATATCAAGAAAAACCGATACAATCACAATTAAGTAATTTCATTCTGCCACCACAAAATCATCACATGCTATTAGACTCTATGCACTACACACATTTCAAAAGACAACGGAATGTCAAATTTTATTACCTTGCAAGGCCAATTTTCGCGATAAAAATGGCAAACGACACGATCACTAGCTTTCACAACAGAAAAGAATTCCTTCTCGGCCTGAATCTCTGTATACTCACCATGACCTAACGCAACCCACTGTCGCCTCTTTTCCGCCATCTTCTTCATCTGTTGTAACCTCCTCTCCCTGAGAACCTCAATATCCTCCAAATCAAGCCGATCGAGAGCTGAGATCTCATCGTCTATCTTATCTTCCACCGCTTTCACTACTGTTAACACTTGCTTCTCCAAGATCTGTCAAATTCCCCAATTATCACCACCACATGAGAGAGAGAGAGAGAGAGAGAGAGACTTCTATGTATTAAAATCAATAACAAATAAGCAAACTCTAAAGAAACAGAGAGATGGAGAGAGAGAGGAAACAGAAAGATGGAGAGAGAGAGAGAGAGAGTGAGTGTTGTATGTTTCAGATCAACAACACGCACAGAGAGAGAGAGAGGGAGAGAGAGAGAGAGAGAGAGTTCTAATCAGATCAACTCACAAAAAAATAAACATTTCCATTTCCCCAATAATCATCATCAACACACGTACAAATAAGCAATCTATACATACAATTACACACGAACATATACAATTTAATGAGTGTAGTAGACACAGAGATGGAGAGATCGATTTAAGTACCTCTTGAACTTTAGGATTGTCCATGTTTTAATCGAAGAAATTTCAAATCTCTCTCCGGAAATATGAAATTTAAAAGAGCGAGATGGAGGCCGGAGGGAGATTCATCATGATACGCTGCTATAATCTGAATTACCCCTTATATGGAACGGCGTCGTCTTCTTTTGCCTTACAAAAGAATATATCGTAAAATTTGTCCAACTCGTAATAGATTGAATTTCAAAAGTAATGTCTATATTAATTGATTATATTTTAAAAATAAAATATAATTATTATTTCAAGTGATTATAATTTAGAATATGTTGTTTTAATATGAAAATATATATTTTGAAAATACGTAGAATATAATCATTATGTCAAGTGGTTATAAATTATAATATATTATTTTAATATGATAATAGATAATGCGGAATCTTGCTAAAGGTCTCGGTTGTTTATAATTATAGATAAGAAAAATGCTTATTAAAATTAATTTTTTATGTAATCTCTATTTGTTTAAAATATAAAAGATTTTATAAGTTTGGAGATACTCTTGCTAAAGAACGTCTCAAGTCTCAAGCAAATCGGACACCGAAGACCTCTAATCTCAGATTTGTGTGCACTGATAAGTGTCCGAAGACCTCTAATCTCGGTTTTGTGTTGACTAATTAGTGTATTAACAAGATGGCCTTTTGACTCTGATATGTAGATTCAGTTAGTAGAATCAATAAAGATTAATTTGAAGAGATAAATTCAACTAGGCTTAAAGAAGCTTTAAATTAACTGGTCATCAATAAAATTGTCCATGCAACAAGATAAAATCAAACTTTATTCATCCATGGTGGTGGTAGCAACTACAGAGCAGTACAGTACACCTTATTACAAGGATCCTCAGAACATAACAATATATATTTCACACCAGTAACCAGACACTCTCCAGAGAAACCGTGAGTCTCGACAGACTGCAGAAGATGCAGAGATGGAGGCTATTCAAGGACACTTGGGCTTGCCTTTGGAGCTCACCATGTCTCTGTAACAAGGGCACTCGTGCTTGTTCCCATACGTCCCAGAAGGCACACACTTGCACTTTGCACAACATATTCCGCAGTACTTCAAGCACCTGCCTGATATTCCTGCCTTCGAGCACCTTTTGCTGCATTTCCCTCCACAATTCACTGTCAACAATGTTTTCAGCCACATTCATAACACGGAAGTAGACAAAAACATACATTTTCTACGAGAGTCTATGAGGCGCGTAGGGTATGTTTGAGAGTAATGTTAAAAATTGTTGTGCTGTCAGAAAAAATGTTGTTGATGAGGTTTGATAGGGAAATTTATGACTGCAAAAGCTGAAAAACAGATTTTTGTAAAAGCATGGAGAACCTTCTTTTCCAAAAAACAGCTTTTCAGTTAAAAACTGTTATTCAGAAAAACAGCTTTTAAATTTTCCAAACAGTCTTTTACCTGCTTTCAGCAAAAAACTACTGTTACTATCTGCAACAACAATGTCAAACAGTTCTTTTCCGTCTGGCAGAAGGTTCTGATTACCTTCCACCAGTAAGAAAAATAGCTTGAAGGGGTCTGCTAGCTATCGGTTAACACTAGTTCAAGTCAATTACAGAGTACATTACTAATAATAAGTGTAGGTCTTACATGAGTCCTCAGCCAGGGCTGGTTCAGTGAAACAAGCCGCGAGGAGAAGAGCAAAAACTACTAGAGTTCCCAGAAAGATCTTCATCGTTTTAGCTCGTTTGTTGGCAAATGCTAAGATGCTGAATGCCAGTTTTTATTGCTCTCTGATATACCCTGCAAAATGAGAGTTCTACAGCCAAGAAAGCAATAAGGTACTAATTTATAGATGTCAATTTAGAGCGATCGAGAAGGGTTACTGGCCTAGTGTGCAAGTGTCGGACTTGATGATATATAATTATTTGTTTTTTGCAAGTTTCCTCATTTTTCAAGTGTCAAACACGGGTACAACAAAATATCAAGAGTCGAGACATAATTGTAGTAGGTGAGTGTCGGAGGGTGGGGAGGGAGACTAATGACACGTACATAGTACAGAAACAACATAGAACACATGTGAAAGGCTTATAAGCTGTCTGTGACCCAAGATTGTTACAATTCACATGGCTTCTACAGTTCTTATAATCAATCTGCAGTGAGGGACTTGTACATCGGAAAGTTGATTGTTCTGAATTGGTAAACTACTGGTCCCAGGTTAACCTCGATATCTTCTGAACCTTTTATTTTCATATATTACTGAGAAATGCACCGTTAGCTGCGAAAAATTTCTTCTGAAATGGCGAAGTTCAGGAGATCGACAATCAACTTTTCCGACTAATGATATGCAGCAAAAATACGACATCTTTCATCTTAGATTCTGTCAGGGTTCATAAACAACCCAAGAAATCGGTTAAAATAATCATCGATCCTTCTCATTATCTATATATATACAGAAAGTTGTTCTTTGACAAGCGATTGTTTGCAACCATCTTGAAAAGATAAAAATCGTAGAATGCGTGATTAAGAGGTTGACTTAGCCCCTTAACTGAATGAAAAAATATAGCTTTAAACGCCGGACAAGTCCCGTCAAGCGATTAAAAAGCGCTCTTTCAGATCAAACGATCAAAAAATAATTGGCCAATTAATGGTCTCCGAGCAGTAACGACTAGAGACCATCACCCTAAAAATCCACTGGTGAGTAAAATTAAACAATATAATTACACAAGAGAACAACAAAATTATACAAAACATATAATTTTCTTTTTAAATAAGTCACGATTTTATTAATAACCACCTTCCTCCAACAAGAAGAAGGGGAGAAACAGTACATAAGAGAATAGCAAAACATTGTAAATTTGTAATAGCTTCGGTTGCAAATCATAGGTGGCCCAACAGGGCCCAAAACATATTCATGATCACAACCCTACTGGCCCAAATGATCAATTTTGGGGCTTGGCTTACTTTGTGTTTGATTATTTGATTGCCCAGTGAGCATCTGGACCGAGCTGTTTTCACTTTTAGCATCTGAACCACTGGGACGTGAAATCGAATTGGCTTTGTGTTGGCGACGATGAAGATGAAGATAAACGGCAGCCATTCTCATTCTTGCTTCATGTTCTTCTTCTTCCGCTTGCATAATGTCTAGAATAATTTTTGTGGTGATGTCCATTACAATTGAGTTTTCAGAAAGGGAGAATGACTTTGAGTTTGTTTAATTAGGGTTTGTATTTTCCTTAATAATATAATATAATATAGATTATTTTTTTATAATTTTAAATTAGAAATAATTAGTATAATATATTCATTTCAAAATATAGCCAATCATTATGGATAACCTCATTGCAGTACAAAGTTTTATCCTTGAGCAAATTTAAAATTAGGGAAAATTTTGATGATACCTTTTAGAAATTGGTTTTTCTCAATGGTACCATCGCATTTTTGACTTCTACCGTACTTTTAATTTATTCTCTATGGTACTCGTGTACTTTTAATTTACTCTCTATGGTACCCTCGTGTACTTTTAATTTACTCTCTATTGATTTCAAACCGTAAAACAAATTGTATATGTGAAATCCTTGCGAAAAGTTACATAAAATAGACCCTTAAATCATGTAAAACAGAGTCAAAATGAGTGAGATATATTCAAACTTTGTCAATTTTATGAGTGTACCTTCAAGAATTTCTCTTAAAATTATTTTCAAATTATAGGAACACAAGACATTACTAAGTTTAGCAAATTTTACATGATGCTTTACAGGACCAATTTAGCCGATCATTATAATCAAAACTGCTGGAGATACTCTTATCATCAATAAAATTAACTATCTTGATCATTAATAATTTTTCAAAATTTCAATTTTTATTTTCTTATGCTAAAATCTAGGTTCTTATCACAAACTATTTATGAATTTATGACCCTTTTGTAACGACTTAAACTCTTTTTTTAATGAGGAATTAATTCAATGATAAAAAGTATACGAATTTCTGAAAAAAAATCAAGTTAATAAATATAAAATCGAATATATTATTATTAATCTAGTTTTTATAGTATCTTATCCGCAAATATCGCACAAATCAATATACTTATATAAAGGAGAAGCGAGGGGCGTGTAGGTGGCGCCTCTCATATCGCTTCGTTCTATTTTTCTAATTTTCTGAAATTTTTGGATGAAAAATATCAAAAATTAGAGCTACCTTTTTTAGTTTCAGGTATATTAGAAGTAAGTTTCAGAATCTGATTTTGTTTTAGATTATTTATGGAATATATTGGCTTGAAAGTTTTAATCTGATTTTGTTATTAGAACTACCTTTTTTAGTTTCGGGTATATTAGAAGCAAGTTTCAGAATCTGATTTTGTTTCAGATTATTTATGGAATATAGTAGCTTGAAAGTTTTAATCTGATTTTGTCTCAGATTATTTAATTATGGGAAAGACAGATTATTTATGGAATATAGTAGCTTGAAAATTTTAATCTGATTTTGTTCAGATTATTTAATTATGGGAAAGAGTAGCAAACAAGTCTCTATGCATCTATAAATACCCGTATAGATCGTAGGGTTTTGGATCATCTAAACACAACCTCCTCTCTCAATACCACAAACCTACCTGATAGTTCTCTTACTCGATTTTCGATTTTTAAAGGAGAAGCGAGGGGCGTGTAGGTGACGCCTCTCACATCGCTCCGTTCTATTTTTCTGAAATTTTTGGATGAAAAATATCAAAACTTAGAAATACCATTCTCTTGCTCGATTTCTAACTCGGAGGTGTCGTTCTTCTGCAAAGATAAGTGAAGATTGTTTATACAGTAAAGGTTATTGCAAGCAAATGTCGTTATAAACCGTTATATTGGAGTCGACAAATCCAAACATGGGAAAAGAATACAGTCTTGACATGATATTGATTGTTGATGTCAATAAATTAACTATTAGTGATGTATGTTTGTTGGTTATTCTTTTATAATATTTGTTTTGTTCCTCGGACATGTTTGTTGTTGTTAATTTATATATTATTTACTTTGTATACATGAAAAAAATTATTCATGCATTATCTGTTTGCTCCGTTCAAGCAACTTTTAAGAGGGTAGTTATATTTAAGTTAGATGTTTTTGTGCACAATCAATCCAAAAAAATTGGAGGAAGGTGACAATATAAGAACATGATTACTTTAAAAAAACAAATAAAATTAAGATTCGTCATACTTTAAATTGTTAACTACGTGTATAAATTTATTTTCATTTTTTCACCATAAATTATAGTCTCATTTTGCAATTTTATATATTAGTATTGGTATTACATCAAGATTTTTATGATATAAATTTATTTTATCCTACAAATATTAACTTTGAAACATTAATATACTTTTTATAAACAGTCATAAAATTATTTTATTCTTCAAATATTAATATTGAATCATTAATATAATTTATATGGACCGCCGCAACGCGCGGCTTTTCAACTAGTTATAACAAAACCAGCCAAGCTGAAAGTGACAGTCCATGCTTCACATCAAATGTTCTTTGACATCGAAAGCCACTTAAATAATTAAGTGAATTCCATCCATTCATACAAAGAAGTGATGTTGCTATTACATAAAATATCTCCTCACACTATTCTTTCTAGTCCTACCTTACTATATATGTGCAATATTCTCCGACATCTCACAAACTAAATTACCATTCTCAAGCTAATAATAAATTATTAGGTTCTTTAAGCTTTGATGTTTGTTGACATGTAATTTCATGACAATGCTCAACATACACAAAACACAGGCATATAATGGACGGTTTGGTCGAGCTTATCTTTCAAATTATAAATCAGAATTAGTAAATAATTTAAGTCATGTTTTGACTTATAAATTGGAAGGTGAGGAATTAAAAATCTTCAATATTTTTAGTGTATTATTTTTATTTTTGAAATTTGAGTTTATCAAAATACATAAGACCACTAAAAAAATTATAAATAAAATATTATTATATTAATAATTTTTCTATCCAATAAACTGTAAATACCAAAAATTATTATCTCACGTATAATTCAAATCTAGTTTATAAGTAATAATTACTACTTCTTTTGAGATAATTCAAATGGCTTTAATAACTTATCATAGAGTTATTAATTTATCGTCCTACAATTCTGATTTTTTTTTTTTTTTTTGACAAATGCAAGAAGATTTCATTAACTTGAATATAATACAGTCGGGACAAACCCCCAACTGTCGATACAACCAGGTGGTAAAACAAAAAGCATGCTAAAAACAATTAGATGATTTGTTTCCTGATCGTTTAACAGATAGAATTCAATAATTCTTGATGATTTTAATTACTATTATATCCATTTTATTTAAAACATGTGTGTAGAGTTATTCGTCACCAACATCTTGGTCTAGATTATTTCTCATATCGACTTTATTTAAATAAGTGTTTATAAAATATGAACAGTATTTAATCATGTATAGAGATGATTATTTGTAATTACTTGTCAGAAATCATCGGTTTGTTCTTTCGATACAGGAAAATAGTTGGATCATACTATATGTAATGGTTTTAGAGTTGCATCAATGATAAATGAAATGTCTTTTTCATTTAATGTTCTTGTTTCCTCGATTCTAACTGTTGGTTGAAAAATCAGCCTCTAAAAACTACTGTAACGAATTTGGTGAATAGCCATTGAGTATTCAATTCTAACGACCCAGTTGGTGATGATAAGTTTCCATGTAAAGTAGATGCTGGCTTCCATTTTATAAGGCCCCATTCTATGTACGGGCTCAGTGTCTTCTTTTTCACTCCGTATTTCAAAGTGAAAGCTGTAAAGAAAGCTTCAAGATATAGGACCCCTGTGGCCCTGTGCGACAGATTTAGGGTCTGTTTGGAAATTAGCTGTTAGTGGTTAGCGGATCGAATTATATGTCTTGAGTAGTTGATTGAATTAGATATTTTGATTAGCGGATTGAATTAGCTGTTTCTCGTAAAAGTATTCGGTAAATAGTTGATTGATTAGCTTTTTCTGAAACAAATTAACCAAAACCGCTAATCCAAAAAGCTACTCAAAGTAGCTTTTTCAAAATTAGCTTTTTGGATCCAAACTTCTATTTCAATCCTATAACTACCAAACACTAATATTAGCTTATTTTATTGGTCAAACCTCTAAAACACCTCAAACCTCTAATTTTACCACAAACCTCTAACTTCCGAACATTACCTTAATTATTCTATATAGTACTACACCGGTAGTACTGCACTCATCTATCTTTAATTACTCAGTTTTAATCAGTTAAAGTACCACAATATTTTGAAGAAATTAACTTCCTCAAACTCTTGGACTCGACTGATGCGCAGTGGTTAATACGTTCTAATCATTTATTTACGGTTTTTGTTATGTCGGAAGTCGATGACTATTCATAGTTATTACATCGACATCGAAGAAGAGCTCGATCCAATGCTTTATTTCCGTATCATTTAATCTTTTACATTTTAAAAGTCAAAATTTATCAAAAATAATTAATGGGTTCTATCACTTCTCTTTTCACATCATTTTTTTTCCACCATCTTTTTTTTATATGTTAGAAATTAATGGATCTCACCATTTTTCTTTTATCTTTTACACTATTATATACTCCCTCCGTCCCCCTGAGTAGTATACATTGAGGGACGGGGACGCGGCACGGACTTTAATGCTCCTGTAAAGTGTAGTTGTGTAATTTATTTTTAAAATTTTCTTTTTCTGAATTAAAGTTTGGATGTTATATTTTTATTCAGAAAAAGAAAATCTCAAAAATAAGTCACGGAACTATATTTTATAAGAGCATTGAAATGCGTGTCGAACAATTGAAAAGAAACGTATACAATTAAATGGGACAGAGGGAGTATATATTTTTTAACGTCCAAATCGTAGATAAACAAATAGCTGGGACGGAGGAAATAACATGTAAGTATTAACCACGGTCATGTCTTCACGAAAAATCAGGATTTCAAAATAATCGGGACCGAATCTTTTGAAATTAGTCTGAAGTAACCTACTCGATTCGGCCCCTAATTGTACATGTACGTAGATCTCCAATGCGGAGCTGTATAAAGGGTGCTAGGTTTTGGTGATGCATGCACGTGCGATGCCGCGTAAACTAGAAGGTTGTTGACATGGTGATCCAAGATGCCATCATGCTTCCTTTTTGACAAAATGAGTCAGGCCCCAATCGCTTTGTATAACCAGCTAGCAACACACACTCAGTGAAGTAAAAATAGTGAACAACATTAGAAACGATAAAAACACAGCTCAGTTCGACCAAATTTCCGCTATGACAAACTTCTCCAGATATTTATAATAATCCGTCGTTTAATTAAACACATCTTACATCGAATGTAAAATCACTTAAAGCATCTCTGATTCAATAAAATTCATAACAAAAAAAAAATTGTAGATGTCAAGTTACAAATAAAATATATATAATATTTATGAGAAAATGTGTACCCGACAGTCGACATACGATTTGTTTTAGTCAAAAATTAAAGTAAACATGAAATGACCGACTATACTTGATCAAGCTATGTATCAATAGTAAAATGCCTGCTAATTCATTATCATATTAAAATAATATATCCTGTTATAACAATTGAAATTGTAATTACATGTTATTTTAAGTATAATCAATTAACAATATGTTACAAGTTAGACAAATTTTATAACCACTTACACGTCCAGTTTAAGCCAATACTTTCGTCCTATTTCATTTATAAGAAAGACCAAAATAAAAATTATCATTTACATCCCTTAAAATTCTAATATACATCTGCTAAAAGACGCAATATAAATATATTCTCAACAAACACGTATATTGGATTCGACTTTTATATTTTCTCTTTTACATATTAAATTTAATTATAATTAGATGATTCAAAATTGCTAATATATCTATATGA
The DNA here is from genome assembly GCF_001625215.2 of Daucus carota subsp. sativus. Lineage (NCBI taxonomy): Eukaryota > Viridiplantae > Streptophyta > Magnoliopsida > Apiales > Apiaceae > Daucus > Daucus carota. The sequence goes on from NC_030389.2 coordinate 1,994,081, forward strand.
TTCAGAACTCGGAGTCTGTACATATATCTAATGTAAATTAATATTGTACGATGGATCGAAAGAAAATTTCAGAATACAGTTCACTAATATTGTTGGAGGCAGATAAAGATACGAGCATGTGTCTTTAGCTACATAGAATAACAATTCTCAAACAGACATAATAACAACAAATACCAACAATTTCCTGATTTCGGGATAATAATATATATTATCTACAGACTACAGGTTGTTTGCGCAGGTTTTAACTTTTAAGTAATTTATAAATTAGTAGTCCACTTGTTTCGAACAGATCAAGAATATGCAAAAGGAAATGGCTCACGATATATACTATTATTAGCTTCAACTTTAGGGGACAGCCTTGCATGCATATTCAGAGTTTATTATAAGATATGATAAAACAATATCAGTGAAGTTTTATTGTATACAGTTCTGTACCATACTCCCCTTCGATTATTTATATTGAATGTTTTAACTAGGTATTCATAACGGTAAAATCCTCGATAAATAAACGGTTTTTCTAGAGTGTGTCAATAAACACATGCTAAACGCGAAATTTTATAAGTTTGACTCATTTTTACTGGCTCTCATGTCTTAATAATGATAGACCCCCTGCATATGCAACAACCACATTAATTAAAATCTCCCAAAATATATAAAATTTCGCGCTTAGAATGTGCCCATGAGTACAAACTAGACAAATTTATAAATAAAAACAGATTCGAGTGACGGTCGATGACGTTTTTTAATATTAGTTGAAGTGCGTGAAACTGGCGTGGATGCTCCATATTATAGAAAGAAGTTTCTCTATATATAAAATGTTTATCAATATTGCGGCAAAAAAGAGTTTTATCAATATTTAATTTTGAAATATAAATTAAAAGCTCAATTAATAGAAGGATATTCGGCTATAAATTTTTTAATGTAGTCATGCAAGATTGCAAGGTATTTCCCTCTTTCAAAATAATAATTGTACAAGTATGTTTTTTCACATATCAAATTAAGTGTGAAAAATCAAAATGATTGTTATCTTAGAATTAAAAAAAAAAAAATCACAGCTCTTTTATTTACGTCAAGACCTGAAAATGATTATCATGTATCAAGATTTTTATTTAAATTTCTATGAGATATTCGGCCTACCCTTTGGTTAGATGAATGATTTTCATATATCAAAGTAGTTCTTATTTTCGATATCATATTTCGGTATAAGGATCATGTTCCACTTAGAGCCATTAGCCTAAGAACTCTCAGAACTTTCTAGGATTAACAAGAGTTCCACGGCAGAACTACACATGCAAAAATGTCGTATTTATGTATTATATTTTAAAATTATATTTGAACACACACAACGATGCAAAAAATATATATTTAGATTTAGATGCAGGAAATTTATTTAAAATTTAGAATTCTGCAACAGAACCTCAGTGGTTCTATGATTCCATATTAAAAACTGATTTTCTTTTGAGCGCGATCTTTCCGTACAATGCGAAAGCTCTGTGATCAAAAAAATCTTGAAATATAAATAAAATTTTGATTAGAATTATATTCAACTATAAAAAAATGAATGTAGACTTACAAGGTACTCCATCCGTCCCTTTTTACATGTCCCTTTTGGAAAAAAAAATTGTCCCAAATTACTTGTCCACTTATCTTTTCAAAACAACTTTTTGTATGTTTTTTCAAAAAGTAACAACTTCCAATGTTTGACTAACCTATATATACATACAATTCTATCTAATTCATTACATTTATTAGGAATATGTATGAAAATAAGATATCCAACTAACTTTTTCTTAAGATGCGTTATTTTTTCAAAAGGGACAAGTAAAAGGGGACGGAAAGAGTACTATTAGATACGAATACAACTCTTTCATTCGCATTAAGACCTGAAAATTAATATTGAATTGGACAAACATACTCTTATCTTATCACCTTCGTTCACTTTATTAATGAAGAAATTAATAAAGATTGAAGAGAGGGTGATGGAGTATTCTTGGTTGTTAAGCAACACCAGGCTCCTTTTGTCTACCCTCAAGTACCACCACCTTCCTTTTCTTATCAAACCTGGCTACACATAAAGCAAAATCATACAAATATTGGTCGTTTGAGGTATCTTATTAGTCAGATAAATGAGAAAAACGCGTCTACATATATAGAAGAATCTCATATATTTCTTTTGATTAAAATTTTATGTTAAGTTTTCTTTTTTATTTATTTAAATTAATGTAATGTTGGCTGAATTTTATAGTTAAATTTGATATAATTTTAAAATTTTAAAATATATGTTTATAATAAATTCATGTTTGTAAAAATCGGGATTCGGGATTTATCGGTGGATTGCTGATTAGGGTTTAGTCGGATAATCGAGGATTAATCGGAAGGATTAATTGGAATGAATATCGAATATATTATTATAATATAAAATATTAGTTTAATTTACTATATAACATATCATTAAAAAAGAATTTATAATAATTAATCGGATCTTAAAAATTGAATAGGATGGTATTTGTTGAGATTAATAAACCGAATGTATAAATTATATAATTATTTAGTATTATACTTTTTATTTGTATAATATATTTAAAAATTTCTAGTAAAAAAATGCTCACCAAAAAAGTCAATAATAAGATATGTGATTTGAGAAGGAAGTATGATATAAGTAAGTCGATGATATTTCTAAAAATAAAATCATGAAAGCGTTGAATATACTGTTTAGGACAAAGAAGTTGGAAGGGAAAAAAAATATCATATTTTTTGAGTGCTCAATGGACGTTTAAATCAAATCAAAGATATTTTCTAAAAAGTATGACGGGACTAAACAATACAACATCCTACATCACAAAAATAATATCGGTACTGGGTACGATTTTACATATTACACGCATTTTCACATGTGATATCATGTGATATCATAATCTTCTTATTTACGATTTGTTTGCTTGCTTCCTATATATGTATATCTAGAACTATAGCTACTAGGTAGGGCTCTTTGTGTGCATTTTTCTCACGTTGAACACTAGATCGAATTGGTAACAACTAAAGGGCCGTTTGGTTGAATTTAAAAGAATTGATTTATTATTTAAAGTGAAAAAATAGATAATAAATGAAAAGTTGGTTTGAAATTATAAGTTATTAAAAGTGTTTGAATACTCGTAACTTATTTTGTTATATTAAGCTCCAAACCCAAAAAAATTAGGTTTTCTAACCTTTTTTCTGGAGCTTTTAAGCCTTATTTTAAGTACTTTTAAGTTGTCAAACGATGCATAAATAAGTTGAAGCAACTTCTCTTCCAAATAATCAATAAGTTAAGTTTGCCAAACACCCACAAAATTTAGTACACGCAATTTTTATTTTACTGATAATTAATATTTACAAGATAATTTCTTAGGACAAGTCAAATGCAACACAAATCAGTTTGATACTGTTTTGATAAAATTGTATTCGGATCTTATTGTTTTAATTTTAAAAATTGAATCTTACATTTAATCGTCAGATTCAAAATTTCTCAGTTCAATTTCGTTATTAAATCTAAGGAAGTAAAATTGAGAAAATAGCTATTTAGTGGTTTTTTGGCTTCCTAATCAGAGAATTATTTTTTTAAACGGAAAAACTGTTTTGTTTTTTTTGATAAGCCAAAGTAATATATTAATCTCGGAATGTCTTACAAAGGGCTCAAAAGAACCCTTACAAAAAGGCATTAAGCCAACCCTAACTAACAGGCATAGAAATGCAAGAGAACCCGAGAGAAACACGACCAAAATAAGCTACTAAGCTAGCACTAAACATAAACCTAATATATATATAGATCGCAGGAGCCAGAATATGCCAACAATCAGAAGAATCAGGAGCATGAGGCCCCGAAACCAGGCTCTTTGATAACTGCTACAGATGCACCAGGCATTCCAGCCTCGACCAACACTGGAACCACAGCGTCATCAAAGTCCAACGCTGCTTCCACCTGATCATACGGCATGAGGTCAGAATCATGATCTCCATCAGCAGGGGCTTGAGCGAAGGAATCTTCCAGCATGAACTGAACCATTCCCAAGGTGTCAAGACATGCATGGTGCAAGATATCCTTGACACAAAACCCATTCATAACATGGGCTTCCAAGTTTAGCTCCGATTCTCCAAAAGATGGATGAAATTGCAGAAGGGCTCCAGAATTTAGGACCTCAATAGCACGACGGGTAAAGGCCCCATTATCATAAAAAGAGTAAGTTTCGTAGTCCTTGGCCTTACCCTTGCGAGCATGGGCGAAAGCAGGGTGGCTAAGAGCAACTGATGGAACCTCAGAAGCTCGGAAAGCTCGAGCTGGGATATGCATGCCCACAGAGCCACATTCAATGCATAGAGCTTCAGCTTTTCGTTTCCGATTTGGAGGGGGCGTAGGGGGGGCATCATCTATCACCTCCCCCAGCCCCATGTTTTCTACTAGCTCTATACCTGGCTCCGCGAACACTAGACCCATATCACGGTCTAAGAGATATTGCAGGTTCCCCACCGTTGTTTTTCCAGGGAGCTCCACGAGATCATGAGAATGATGCAGGCCATAATCTGCCAAATAAATGGCCACCGAGTTCATGTGATCAGGAATTAAGGAGATTTTCCTAACAATTGGGTCCTGCGCCTCCTGCACCTGGTGGTTGGCATGGACCGAGTTGAACAGACGGAATGCCTCCAACAGCTCTTCCGGGATGATGAATTGATCTTGATCACTGATGAGTTCAAAGATGCCTCTATGAGTGGTTTCGATGTGGGTAAGCTCCCACTCTTTTTCCTTAGCATGCACGACAGCAGCTTGGATTCCGGCCATTATGGCCTGCTCTTCCGTCAGATGGTTCATAGGACCTTGAGCCCCCCAAGCTTTCTCGCCACCTCTGTCTCTGATAATGACACCAGCGGCCACCGAATTTCCCACAGCAGAGGGAACGGTCGAGATTTCACAATGAACATTGATCTTATAGTATCCCACCGCCGGTACATCCCACATATGTTCCATTGCACAAGAAAAGGAAAGGGAGATAGAAGAAGAGTGTCAAGGAAGCCAACAGAGAGAGGAGTGTAAAAAAATGTGGCAGGAAGAGTGATAGATATATAGATAAAGTATAATAGAGGACACTCCTCATACTGCAGAGATTTGTTGGAAAAGAGGAAACCGCAGGTAAAGCCTAGAGAGTATCACCGCGAACCACTGGATAAAGCCTCGGGGAAAGGAGATGAGCTGTAAAAAACTGAGACCTAGCCTTCCAACCTAAAGAAAAACAGCCATAGATCAACTGTACCCTATAATTTCCAATCAACTGTTTACCCACCAATACTATAACCCAACCCATGCCTGGATTAATTTGAAATTTAAAAAACAAAGTAAGAGAGAGGTTTGGGAACTAAAACGGAAATAAGACTGGCCAGCTCATATAACCCAGATATCAGCTAACGGGCTTAAGAAAAAGATGTGGCCCAATGTTCCCATAAAAACTGCCTGTCTATTCCGTTCTTTGCCAAGCCATCTGCTTCTTCATTAATACTCGAGGGGACAAAATGAATACAAACTGAGCCATGCAGAAGGCATTTGACGTCAAAATCAGGTTCCAGTAGAGGGAAATTCTTGTCCAGGCCCTCATATATCGCATTGATGGCTATAGAAGAATCCGAGCACAGTACCACCTTTCCCATATCGATGAAGGATCCCCTAATAATTGAAAGTGCATGCAATATAGCAGAAATTTCTGCTTCCTGAATATTCTGAGCAGTAGAGGGGCCAGAGAAACGATAGAACCTTTTCCCCTCTTTATTTACCATCACTCCGCCAATACCCCCCCTTATACCCCCACGCGCACACATTTTCCATGCAGCGTCAACCATGCAAACTGTGTTGAAATTTTCTCGTCGAATTGTCCAGAAGTTTGACACGTCCAAATAATGCTGCACATGTATAAGGCCCACAGGATTCACCCTCCATAACGGTACATGCGTAAACAATATTGTTTTTGAAGCCAACCCCCACTTCGAAATTCTGAGAAAAATCAGTTGCTGAAGTTCCGTCTTCTTGATCTTAACTTTGTTGAAGATAAATTCATTCCGGGCAAGCCAGATTGACCATAGGGTTGCAGCCACAACAATTTGCCAAATTCTTCGAACAAACTTATCCTTGTAAATTTTGAAGATATATGGCAGGCATAGACCAAACTTGAATATTGTAGAGTGCTTTAGACTCCACCACAGTTGAATATATTTCCAAGCCCAAACTGCCAACTCACATTCCATAAACAGATGGACTAAAGTTTCTGACTTCTGACCGCACCATGAGCACAAAGGAACTAAGTCTTTCAATTTTTGACTGAGGAAATGCTTTGTCGGCAGAACTCCCCAGTTCATCTTCCATAAGAAAATAGAGATTTTTGGGGGAATTTTTAGTTTCCAGATCAGAATCCATGATTTTGAGTGCTCTCCACTGCTGTTCGACTGACAAAACATTATCTTGTTTGCCACAATGGTACTAAAAGCTCCACCCGATGGGACCCAGCAAAGCCGGTCCGTCTTGTCCTGTAACACAATCCCTTCTGTTAGAATCAGGAGCATAGAGTAACTCCCTTGTTCCTCTGGAAGCAGTTCACTTAACCACAGAGATTTTTCAGAAGAGGAGGAGTGCAGCAAAGTTAGCATTTCATTTACAGTGGAGTGCTGCATTATTGATTTACTGTATAGAATTGGAAAGCATTCTGCAAGAGGTTTATCGGACAACCAAATATCTTCCCAAAAGAACACCTTCTTTCCATTTCCACAGGACCAGCGATATTTAGTCCTATCCGAGACTAAAGTACATTGGCCTGCATTCCGTATGGAAAGCACACTACGAACTGTTGGAGAACAGACACTTAAATCTACTCCCCCCAAATCATAATTCCATTTTGGTCCATAGCAGCACACAAAGAATTTATTCCAATAGGAACCACGCTCCTGGTAAGCCCTCCACCACCACTTGGCCAGAAGAACATCATTACGTTGCTTCACTGGTACTATCCCTAGACCACCTTCCTGCTTATTTTTACATATTCGATCCCAACCAATCAAGTGCAATTTTCGGTGTGTCTCGGAGGATTCTCCCCACAAGAATCGCCTACGAATCCTTTCTATGCTGTTGGCAACTGAAACCGGTAGTTTATACAAACTAAGCCAGTAGACAGGTGTGCTATCTAATGCTGCTTTAAGAAGCACTAATCGCCCAGCCATAGAGATGTTTGATGCTTCAAAAGCATTGAGCTTCCTTTTAAGCTTGAGTAACAGTGGGTCCCAGAATTTAATTGATGTAGGCGAGGTACCAATCGTTGCACCCAGGTACGTAAATGGTAGTTCACCATGCATGCAATTTAAAACTGAAGCCCATCTACGTATCTGAGTCTCCGGGGCATGAAACCCAAATATCTGGCTTTTAGTAAAATTGACTTTCATACCTGATATTATTTGGAAGCACTGCAAGATTCTTTTAATTCCCACAACCGAGCTGTCGTCATTATTTATGAATAAAATGACATCATCTGCAAACTGCAGATGGGAGATCTGATTTGGCACTCCTTTAATGGAAATTCCTCGAAAAATATCACATCGAATCCCCTGCATTAGAAGGGTTGACAACCCTTCTCCCACTAAATCGAAGAGCAATGGAGACAAGGGGTCGCCTTGTCTCAGGCCCCTTGACGGGATGAACTCTTCAGAAGGGGCTCCGTTTACTAGGACCGAAATACGAGATGATTCAAATAATTTCTGGATCCAAGTAATCCATCTAGAACCAAAATTCATGGAGGAGAGCGTTTCATAAACATAATCCCACTTAACTCGGTCAAAAGCTTTTTCAAAATCTATTTTGAAAATGAGACCCGAAGTTTTTTGATTTTTAAGAAGAGCTACCAATTCACTTGTGATAAGGATTCCATCAGTTATTTGGCGTCCCTTAATAAACGCCGTTTGATGCTGCGAGACCAAATGTGGCATAAAAGGTTTTAGTCGATTAGCCATGACTTTGGTTAGTAGCTTTAGCAAAGCATTCATGAGACTTATTGGTCGAAATTGAGATGGGTGCAGTGCATTAGGGGACTTTGGAATCAAGGCAATAAACGAAGAATTGCTCCCTGAAGGTAGTTTCCCATCTCTATGGAAGTCATTGAAAACCTTTAAGACCTCCATTTTTATCTCTGGCCAAAGAGTTGTTAGCACCCCGGCATTTATCCCATCCGGCCCCGGCGCCTTTGTTTTATCAGTCATTTTCAAGGCTTCCTCAATTTCTTCCAACAAGAAATCTTGTTCCAGAATGTATTTTTGAGCATCACTTAACTTGCATTCAAACACATCGCCAAGATTGAAAACTTTGTTATCACTAGGGGAAACTAACCTTTCTTTAAAATGGGAGAGCAAGGCTGCTTTAATAAAACTGTTTTGTTAAACCAGTGTGATGTTTGGGTAAACTTTTAAAATAATTTCCCAAAAATCAATAACAAAAAAATAGACTTAAAATGAGATATGATATTATAAATTTCTGAAAATAAAACCAATGGGCATTGCTCCAAATATTCGCATTGTTTTAGTATTTGCATTTTTTTTACTGATATTTTTTTTTGAAAAATTAAAGTATTTGAGATCTGCAGAGGTACATCTAATAAGTACTGATGGGCAGGATAAAGCCATTTGTTACTTTTGTATGTAGCAATCGTGTTTACGAGCTCCGAGGTACTATGAAAATCAGATCACAGTGTATTTTAAACAGCACACTGTAAATGATTTTTTGGATCCGGAATGGTGTGCGATAAATAAAAGTGTATTCGTCAGGTTCATAGTAACTTTTTCGTCATGACAAATCCAACAGTGATATTTTTGGGTTCGGAATGGTATGTGATAAACAAAAGTTTAATTGATAGATTCGTAATAGCATTTTCATGTTTTTTTTTAAGAAGCATTTTCATGTTATTAGGACAAATACAGCCGCAATTAAAAATCTATATTCAGATAAATTATCTCAGATTCTTCTACGATGATTCAAAAATTGAAATTTGTTAAACCTATAAAATGTTGGTCATATCTTTTACTAATAAAGTGGTCTATTGAAGTGCAAGCTTTTTGCGTATTCTCTGGATTTTTCATTTATGATATGACAATCTTTTTTTAAATAATTTTAGATGGTCGGAGATACTCAAACAAATCATTATAATCGGTTTCATTCAAATATCCAATATATTTTACACAATTTTCCAAAGTCTGATTTCAGATGTTTCAGAATATATGATGCTACTACTTTCTTAATAATAGAATAAAAAATGTTAATTTATAAACTTATAAATTTGTGTATAAGAAATAAATAAAATAAAGTGTTTTTAAGGCGTCTACAACTTCTCAGCTTACCAATAAAATTATTATATCATTAGACCGTTTGGGTTAATTTAGAAAAAGTGACTTCTTAATTAAATTAAAAAAATGAAGTAAAAATAAAAAGTAAATAAATTATTAAATTGAAAAAGAAAAAGGAGTTCTGAGAGAGAAATTAACATACTCAACCACTTAAAAATGCTTCTACTCATTGAGCTGGATTAAAACCAAGCTTAGCGGTGGTGCAAGCTACTCCATCCGTCCCAGTCATTTGTATACAAATGGCTGGGACACGGAGACCAATAAATTGTGTAAGAAATGAGTAAAGTTGGATGAAAAGTGGGTAGAGTGGTGGGATCCATTAATATTTAATAATAAATTTGAGATAGTGGAGGAAAGTAGTGGGTGTAACAGTGTTTATATTATTATAGAATAGAGATAGTGGAGGAAAGTAGTTGGTTTAATGATATTTTATATTATAAAAGTTTACTACTTTTGGAATGTATACAATTGATGGGACGTCCCAAAAAGGAAACTGTATACAATTCACTGGGACGGAGGGAGTATTAGGAGTGCAGTTATCATGTCTTCACCTTTTGGGAAGATAGTGATGGAGTGTCGTCAGATGCTCAAGGAATTAAACATTTATTTGTTTTTTATTAGACGATCCACTAACGACATTTATTTGTTTTTTATTAGACGATCCACTAACGGGGCTGCTCATTTTATAGCTAGAGTCAAGTTTGTTTCATGATCGAGTGTTTAATAGGAGTTCTGTTTCTATCAATTTACGTTTTATCTTGTTTTATCTTGTTAAGTGATTTATGTGGTTAATAAAATCTTTTTTCGTCAAAAAAATGTTTGTACTGATTTATATAAATGAGTCCAGAACCAGAACCGGTTTATGCTTCTGGTAAACAAACCGCCGTTATATATCAAGGCTTTTTATTTGTCCCTAACACAAACAAAAGACACTCTGCCGAAAATGACGCTCAGAATTGTATAGAGAATTGTATAGTTAAGCAGATTTGTATATGTTATGTACGGTCTATCTAATTAAATATTACTCCTAGTTGCGTTTTTTGCTCCACTTTTTTTGTGTCGGCATTTGTTTGTTTTTTAACTTTTGTATGAAACAAACATGTTCGGTTATGTACTTGGTACTAAATTATTATTATTTTCATTTCATAATACTATTCTATCTTGAATATTATATAATTAAATTTATCAAAATTTGACTATAACTATAATTTTTATTAGGTTACTACAATTGGAAATATATGTCAAAGTAGATTAATTATTATTTAATAATAATCTTTTTAAATATATTATTTAAATATATATTTTTTGAGATCCAATTTTGGTTGATTTGACCACAGATTAGTACTATTAATTTTGGAGTAATAGAAAAACACAAACAAAAAGATCATATTTTGTTTGTGTGTTCATTTTAGCGTCTTACTCCAATACAAACTAGGGCTTTTTTTTATTCATAACCAAATTTAAAAGAATTTTTTCGAAACTATTACCACCTTTTAAAACAAATTGCAAAAATACTATATTTCTGAAAATATTTCCAAAAATACTATCTTTTTGAAAATATTTTCAAAAATACGGTGGTTGCATATGCAACTGCAATTCCTAATTTCAAAGATGAGGTCGAAAATGACTTTTGAAAACTGGAACTTGAAATCAGGAATTGCGGTTGCATATAGTTGTATTAGGTCGATTCTATTGTAATCTAATGGCCCTGCCAGGGGCACTCATACATAAGTTGTAACTTACAGTTTTCAGTTGCATTAAGTTGCATATAAGGTTGCATTTTCTTATGCAACCTCATATGCAACTAAATGCAACCTCATATGCAACTAAATGCAACTGAAAACTGCATCAGTTGTAACTTACAGTTTTCAGTTGCATATGATGTTGCATTTTCTTATGCAACCTCATATGCAACTAAATACAACTGAAAACTGTAAGTTACAACTGATGTATGGGTGCCCCTGACGGGGCCATTAGGTTACAATAAATCAACTGAATGCAACCATATGCAACTGAATACAACCATATGCAACCATATATGCAACTGAATTCCTGATTTCAAGTTCCAGTTTTCAAATGTCATTTTCGACCTCATCTTTGGAATCTATATACCTCATCTTTAGAATCTATATACCTCATCTTTGGATCTTGAATTCATGATTTCAAGTTCCAGTTGATAAGGTCGAAAATGACATTTGAAAACTGGAATTTGAAATTAGGAATTGCGTTGCATATATGGTTGCATATGCAACCACCGTATTTTTGGAAATTTTTTCAAAAAGATAGTATATTTGAAAGATTTTAGAGAAGGTAGTATTTTGAAAAATAAGATTGAAAAAATTGTATACAAAGTAAATTCCCTACGAACTATTAAAATACAAACTAAATACACATAAATGCGATCAAGTAGAATGACAAGGGTTTTGCGACCGGAGATATCCTGATATGAGCGAAGACGGTTTAAGTGGGGGCAGTGCGATCATGGTGGGACCAAGTTTAACTCTTAAGACTGTCTAGAGCCAGGTCTGTGCGGAGCCTTGACGAGGCTCTCACGGGCCGGAGATGGATTAAGTGGGGTAATGACATATAAGGGGGTGTGATAGACATACAAGAGCGGAGATGTCGTTTATGTATAGTTTCTTTTGAATTGTATTTTAATTTTTATTTTGGTGATTTATAATTGAATAATTACTTACGTATGTATATATATTAGTTTTATTCTTTGCGAATGAATATATATTATTATTTTAAATAAAAGAGTATCAAACTCTTTAGAGAGTTATTTTTTGAACAACATACATATAAACATGAACATAAACTTTTTCTACAAACTAAACCACTCTGGCTGAAACTAGTTTTTTTGGACACGCTTGTAAATACGTGGGAAAATGGTGAGTCATTTGTGTCTCTACACCAAATAAACAAAGAGCAACAACCCAGTGAATGGTCAAAAGTAGTCCACTTCCATATTGGGTCAATTTCTAAAGCTGGCCCAGCAGTATCCAGTTCCCCGGGTTGCTGGCCCTACCATTAATCTCATTCATTATTTCATATAAGTCCCATTAATTATTTTGATAATTAGGGACTAGCAACATAATGTGAAAAACAAAGAGTTTCTCAGTTAATCACACAATTATTATGAAGCATAGATGATCCATGATGCAGTGGTTCTTCACTTGTATATGGTATCATTATGATTTTTTGTTGCAGATTACTACCGAATACTTTACGAGTTCTCGGTCAAAAAAATACTTGTCATGCTTCAAATATTTCAATTCTGTTTATAATTTTAAAATTAATTTTTTTTACTTTAAGAAATTATTGTTATTAATAAAACATATTACGTTTGATTCATGCATTTTTCTATTTTGATTTAAATATAAAAAAATACGAAATAAAGAACGAGTGTAAAAAATAATGTCTTTCTCAAAACATAAACTTTGTATTCACTTATACTAGATTCAGAAACCAATACTCTCCAAAATTGCAGATTTTTGTTTTTGTATTATTTTCATTACAATCTTCTAATCATATTTCAATTACTCTTGAAACTATTATTCTAAGAAAACTATACAAACACTTAAGTAATTTGTAAATGATATTATTTAAATAATTTAATAAGTTATAAATCATAATATACTTATGTTTATAATCTATTTATATGTTTATTTTGAGTCTGACCGGTTCTTTAATACAATCATTTTAAAACTTGATACTCCCTGTGTCCCATTTTAACTTTTTAGACGTAATTTGAGGTGTAAAAAATACATGCTTCTATTTATCATTTTCCAACTTTTCTTGAAAAAATATCAACACTAATCTTTTATTAAAAAATTTTAAAAATAACGTATAGACACCTCAAATTATTACGTATAAAAAATTAAATCCTGGGACTAGGGGTGTAACCGAACCGACAGACTCGGCTGGAGCTCGAATTAAAAGTTCGGGGCTCGGGCTCGAGTTCGACTGATCCTTTAATTTCAAATTCGAAACTCGGCTCGTAAATAGTTAGATAGGCTCGAGTTCGGCTCGAAAGCTCGAATCGAGGCACCAAATATTGAAAAAAACTCGAACTATGCTTGGTTCGACTCGAGTTCGATTCGATTAAACAGATAAAATATTAAATATTTTTATAATAAAATGTTCAAAATAATTGAGGCTCGTGAACCTTACGAGTCGAGTAACTTAAAGCTCGAGCTCGACTCAATAAAATATTCAAACAACTCAAGTTCAAGCTTAACTAGATTTTAACCGAATTATGTTCGAATATTTTACTAACCGAGCTCGAATAGCTCACCAACATTTGAACCGCCCCCAGCTAGGAGCCTAGGACATTGAGAGTGTACACATTTCAGTTACCAATTTTAAATTTGTAATACAACTCAATTAATTGATATTATTTGCTTACCATATATTATGCAGTTTTTAGCCCAGTGGCAACTTGCAAGCGCTATTCACACTCTCTTCCCCTCTCTTATACACACTCTCTCCCTATAAAAATTCCACACTATTTCCTTGACCAGTTTTACAACTCTTCTGCTTCTTTCTCTCTCTCTCTCTCTCTCTCTCTCTCTCTCTCTCTCTCTCTCTCTCTCTCTCTCTCTCTCTCTCCCTGAACAATACACAGAAAACTTCCCTGTTCATGACTTCTTTCTCTCACACACAACCTTATACCACCAAATAAACCCCCGAAATTTTAGCAACAAACTAAACACTACAGCTTTTTCACACACCGTGCCAGCTTTTTTCACACACACGATAACAAAGCCCATTAGTCCATCACATTACACACAACACATGGAGAGAAAACAAGGGTTCTTCTCAGCACTGCGAGAAGAGGTGGTGCGAGGATTGTCACCGGGTCGGTCAAGAGCGAAAAGTCCGGGTCGGATCGGGTCATCAATGTCGGGTCTGCTTTTTCGTCGAAAAAATCACGGCCATGATGGTAATTTTGAAAACCCAGAAAATTATGTAGCGAGATCCGGGAGTTTGAGGACGTTGGCGCCGTTGATTGAGGGTCCGGATCCGAATGGAGGTGAAATTGGGGATTCGAAACGGGTCGGGTTGGGTCAGTGGGTCAAGGGTCAGCTTTCTAGAGCTCCATCAATGGCTGCCTCAAATGGGTTTAGTAGTAGTACTAATAGTAATAAAAGGTCTGATTTGAGATTGCTTCTTGGTGTTATGGGTGCTCCTTTGGCTCCTGTTTATGTTTCTACTACTGATCCTTTGCCTCATCTCTCCATCAAAGACACTCCCATTGTAAAGTTCTAATTCCCCCTCTCTCCCTCCCTCCCTCCCTGTTTGTGTGTTTTAGTATAATCTCTCTCTCTCTCTCTCTCTCTCTCTCTCTCTCTCTCTCTCTCTCTCTCTCTCTCTCTCCCTCTCTCTGTCTCTCCCTGTTTGTGTGTTTTAGTATAATCTATTAATCTCTCTCCCCCCCCTCTCTCCCCTCTCCCTCCCTGTTTCTGTGTTTTAATTATAATCGGTGTGTGTGTGTGTGTGTTTTAGTATAATATATGTGATGGGTTTTAAGTGATTGGTTGTTTTTGCACACACTGACACTTACACATGAATTTAAGTGTGTGAATGAGTTTAAGTCTTTGTTGACTAAAGCACTGAGTTTGGGAGTTACTGTAAGTGTTTGACAGTAGTTGTGGTACTTGGGTTGGTTGTGTTGATTTGTTTTACTAGGGAGTGTGCTCTGTAAAAAAGAAATGTGTAAACTTTGACTTTAAGTGTTTGTTGAAGGAATTATGTTTGTCCTTTTGTTTCTTGTTTGGTAATGTACTATTAGTCCTTTATGATTTCAAGACTTTAGAAATGGATCCATGAAGTCACAGGTTCAGTTTGTGATTAACTGATTACTGATTGGTTTAAGACTTAAGATAGTGGGTTAGGTTTGAAAAATTGAATTTTAATTTCTTTAAGTATTATTATAGAACACGAGTAGAGGACTTGCAGTAAGGGTAAGTCTCATGTGAATTAATACATGTATGTTATTATGTCTTACAGGAGACGTCATCTGCTCAGTACATATTGCAGCAATATACTGCGGCATCGGGTGGACAGAAGGTCCAGAACTCAATCAGGAATGCTTATGCAATGGGGAAAGTGAAGATGTTAGCTTCGGAGTTTGAAACTGCCACAAGAGTGACTAAGAACAAGAATGCTTCAAGAGACGCTGAATCGGGTGGTTTTGTTCTGTGGCAGATGAATCCAGATATGTGGTATGTGGAGCTTGCAGTTGGGGGAAGCAAGGTGCATGCTGGCTGCAACGGGAAGCTTGTGTGGAGGCACACTCCCTGGCTTGGTGCTCACACCGCCAAAGGTCCTGTTAGACCCTTGCGTCGTGCCCTTCAGGTAAAACTTTCTTATAATGCTTGTGTACTCATGATTTTTGCTTTAGGCCTCAATTTGAAGATACATTCTTTGCACTTGCAGGGTCTTGATCCGAGAACCACTGCTAGTTTGTTTGCTGATTCGAGGTGTATTGGAGAAAAAAAGATCAACGGGGAGGAATGCTTCATCCTTAAGCTTTGTGCTGATCCTCAAACATTAAAGGCCAGGAGTGAAGGTCCAGCAGAGATAATTAGGCATGTTCTCTTTGGCTACTTCAGTCAAAAGACAGGTTTGCTTGTTCATATGGAAGATTCTCACCTTACCCGCATCCAATCTAGTGGTGGTGATGCTGTTTATTGGGAAACTACTATTAATTCTTATATGGAGGATTACCGGCCTGTGGAAGGGATAATGATTGCTCATTCAGGCCGTTCTGTTGTGACACTATTCAGATTTGGAGAGATGGCAATGAGCCATACAAAAACTAGGATGGAAGAAGCTTGGACCATTGAAGAGGTTGCCTTTAACGTTCCAGGGCTCTCTCTGGATTGTTTCATTCCACCAGCAGACTTGCGATCCGGATCCATCAGCGAAGCTCGTGAACTCCCTCAAGATGGAAGAGAAAAGAGCACAACAGGGGTTGCAGCTCATCGGGCAAAGGTGGCAGCATTAGAAAACACACATGACGACGACATGAATTGGAAGGTCAAAGTCTAATGCGAGGGTAGCATGATTATATTAGTTTGTTTATATGGGTAGGTAGTTACAGATTGACTTACACATAAATTGCATATAGAAGTTAGGTTGATCAACTTAGTTGACCTAGTCCTCTATTGATCTGTACATAGAGCATAATCATTCACAGGTCCTTCCTATACCTAGGCGAATCTTTATACTCTCACTGCAGATTCCAACTACGGAGTTGGAGCTCGGTTTTCCCAGTAACGGATGGAGCAAATGGAGGTTATAATTTTTTTGTTTGCCTTCCATGATTACAGAGGAGCATGGTGAAACTTCATACAGAACCACCATTGTCCCTTTTATGGCTTTCTACTATTTTTCTTGCTAGTGTATGGGTCATTAGCAGAACCATAATAACTACTATTTCGTGTTTGAAACTAGCATCCTTGTAATCCATGTTTTCTTTGTGTTAGATCTGGCGTGCTGTTTATTATTAATCTACTTGCATTGTTATCTTATCTGTTCATGTCTTTGGCATCCATTTTAACATTATGATTCTATCTTTTAAATGTGCTCTGAGATATTGAATGCGTATAGTTATTTAGTATAAGGGAATTTATCCCTGATTTGTTTAGTCTGAGCTCTTTATCTTTTGCGGATACTTTTAGTCTTCGACTCTTCAGAACCATAAAGATTTAAAGCTGGATTTTTTCGCAGGGAATAAACAATTGTTTATCCTAATCCTTAATTATCCTTTCTTTACTTGGTGTTCTTTTTCCTTCTTTAGCTAAAGCATCAATGTGATGTTCTAGGAAATTTCAGTGTGGAAGATTCTTTAGGCATCTTTTTTGTTGTACAGCTATTTTATCCTGTTATTTTACCAACTCTTAGTACTTCTACTTGCAAAGCTATTCAATCACAAACCATTGGAGCTAATTCCATCCAATGCTTGGTGTGGCCTTGCTGGTTAACCCTCTCCCATTATACAAAATTCATGTGTTTCCCAGCTCATCGTTTCGTTTCTTCTCTAAGAACTTAGTGCTGGAGTGTCCGAAACATTGGTGCCAAATTGTTTTGTATTGTTTTGTTCGGATACAAGTTAGTTTCGGAATAGTGTTAAAGTATTATTCGAGGGCCTTCCACATCACTGCCTTCTGATATTGCCTATATTTACTCGAGTTTCGACTGCTTTTGACGTGCAAGTTTTTAGCAATACTGTCAAAGCAGTATCAACATTGAGAAGACACTCCTCTGTTTGAACAACATCCTGAAATGGGAAAAAAGAACATCCAAACCTAAGGCAAGTTCTGAGACTTTCTAGTTGAGCTAAATTAACATATGTGAAATAAATGAGAAATTAGCAATGGCAATGTCAAATATTTGCCCTACAATGAAGGATAATAATAAATAGAGAGTGTGAAAGAGGTTAACATAATAGACCAACCCCCATGCACTTAAATGTTGATACTATAGCCTTACCAATTCTTCATCTAACTCTCAGTTTCACAATTATATTGAAATCTAGGCCTCATTTATGCCACTATATCAATCATGCATTGCCACATTCATGGTGGTCCTTGAGCATTCAATACTTCTAAGTGATTGCTTTAGAGATTTGGGTTTGAAGGATCTTGAACTATGGACCCAATTTTATTTTCTCATAAATCTTGGCCCTTATGAATAACTGTTCCATGAACGTTTAATATATGAAGCTCGTTTAATATGAAGGTCGTAATTGTCATGATTATCAGACTACGAGCGTTGATGTGATTAATACATAGACGTTTATTAAATGAAAATCGGTGTATGATATAATTGTCATATCTTAATGTGGTGTATGATATATGTTGTGTCACATTCAGAAATTATCGAATAATTGCATAGAAGGTCAAGAATATTAATATTCGAAGGTCATGTTTGATATAGTTGTCAAATATTAATGTAGTATACAAAATAATTGTCCAGCAGTTCTCCAGAACATTAAAAGTTAGGATTACAAGTTACAACAGTTATGGCTTCTGAATTTGGATAGACGAAGACAAAGAACAATAAAATTTTACTATTAGGTGAGGAGGCCCCCTTAGAACAAGTCATTATCAGATATCTTTAATTTTGTCTTTCCTGCTACAGAATTAGGTTTACATTGAACTCAACATATATTTTTGTATACACATGTATGCTTAGAAATAAGTTCATGCAATACACATTTTCGTATAAACTTTTGTATAGAGAGTTGGAAAAGCATGAAAATACGGAATTATCCTTACATTTTTTTTTTTTCTTTTGCTGTTATTGTGTATATGCACGGGTCAGTTTTCTCTTTCTATGCTTCTCTGCTCTGGAAATTAAAACTTTGTTCTAGATATAGCATTTTCCTTTAATAAAAACGAAGAGTGAACATTATTCATCAATTTTTGTCCAAGTTGCTTTATTTTGTCAACTCACTTCCATTTTTCTTTGTGAATCTCGATAATATCTCCCATTCGCCTCAAATTCGGATTAATCTATAATGTTTTTCTTAAAAAAAGGAGGTTAACCAAATATTACACTTCATAAATGAGAAACTATTTTTTAAATTAGAAAGGCAGTTTTCAAAGAATAATATATATTTCTCCCGTTTCAGAAAACATGTAACTAAAAAATAAATTTGTAAGTGCAAAAATAAAAATATAAAAAAATTGAAATATTATATTTCATAACTGAAAAACTTTTTTTTCAGAAAATAATATAATATTTCATCCCGTTTTCAGAAAATATATAACTAGAAAAATAATTATTAAGTACAAAAATACAAAGTTATTTCTAAGATCGAAAAATGAAATACAACACCAAAACAACTTTAGTGAAGGTGTTAACCATGGGCAGCAATTTATAATTTCATTATATGGATTATATATTATCAAAAATAAAATTGGGAGATCACTAAGCATGGGCTCAAGGCCCACTTTGAAGCAGGGCTATCTATTAGGCAATTGAGATTTAAGCCCGTTTTTAAGCTAAAATTGTATTCTACATCAGTTCTGACCCAATATGACATCCAAAGTCCAAACTCATCTTTAGGTAAATGTAACAAAAATGAGGCAATCCAAAATTACCGGCACATACTCAAATTTTCTGATCATTACCTATTTTTAAGTAACCTCTAATCATTATTTATTTAATATTTATGATATAAGAAGTAGATCTCACTTCTTTTTTTTTTTTTTTTTTTTTTTTTATCTTTTTCCTCCTTTTTCTCCTTCTTTCTCTCAAATATATTATTAAAATAATAATAAGGGAACAAATATAGGAATTATTATTGGAGTTGACTTTAGTAAATTACCTAAATCACCAAGACTTACTAGGATTAATTATTTTTTATTATTAATTGGTAATGAGATAGGTACCTTAGACTTGCTCTAAACCCTTTATTTAAATAAAGTATTAGAGCAAGTCCAATAGCTTACCTAAATAAACTCCCAAACTCACATTTAGTAATGTAGAAAAAAAAAAAGACACTCCAACACTATCTTAGTGATTACCTAAATCACGAGCATTTCCACAAATTTATTATTAAAATAATAATAAAGAAAAAAAAGATGCTATTCGTTGACACTAAAAATGGATTCCTTAAATTACTCGAACACTCACTAGGTCTTGGACACATTATTTTATATTTTTTTTGAAACTACGCAGAGATAATTAGGCATGTATTTGGCTGCAGCTTGTTCATATATGTGGAAGATTCTCACCTTAATTACCCGCATCTAATCTAGCAGTGGAAGGGATCATGCTTGCTCATTCAGGCCGCCATTCTGTTGTGACACTATTCAAATTATATTTAGTTTGTTTATATGGGTAGGTAGTTACAGCTGATTCACTTGCACATAAATTGCATATAGAAGTTAGGTTGATCAACTTAGTTGACCTAGTCCTCTCTATTGATCTGAAATTCACATAATCATTCACAGGTCCTTCCTATACCTAGGCGAATCTTTATACTCTCACTGCAGATTCCAACTACTTGGAGCTCGGTTTTCCCAGTAACTGCAATCTTGGAGGTAATATATAAGGTTTTTTGTTTGCCTGCTTGCATGATTATTACAGAGGAGCATGGTGAAAGTGAAACTTCATAGCAGAACCATAATAACTAGTATTTCGTGTTTGAAGAGTATTAAGTTGCTAGACATTTATGATTGCCATTTGGCAACAACAAACAGAAAAACACAGCAGGATAGAAACATTGTACTTATGAAGTAGCTAGTGGCAACAAGCCTTGTAAACAACTAACACTGACACAAATTCAAAAGGCAGGCGACGTAGCCTTGCATCGAACAATTAAATGACCTGCTGATCAACTTATCACAGCTCCAGATTGAGATTGAAATTCTCTTCTGCCACGTTTGGAGGCTGATCACCGCTTGGCTGATCAAGCCCTCCTCCAATCAGATCCAAAAGAGGGGCTTCAGCATTCCTGTCTCCAGTGTTTTCTCCACCTGCAGTTTCTTCTTCTGCTGCCTCCTTCTCCTCCCTTTTGGCCTTCCGCTGATAAATGCCACACACAACAAGATTTTCATTTCCCTCAATAACCGGCACCTGCATTGCATGCAATTGTCAATTAATACTCAAAACATACGATACTAATTGTCTGACCACTATCATGAAGTCGAATTGATAACAAGATTCAAACCTTATCCTCTGTTTTTGTGACCAGTGCGTACTCATGCATGATCCATCGACTTTGCTGCCCTCTACCCTTCACATTCACATCTTTGCTGCAGTATACAAGGATGTGCTTGCTCATCCCGGTTATATCAGTTCGATCCTGTTGTTAACCTTTCAAAATCCTTTAACATCCTTCGTTTGACGAACAGCCCTCTTGTCCGACGCATTCTTGGAAGATCTCTTGGAAAAGAAGTATCTGTACATTTCTCCGTCCTCTAGGCCTGTACAAACCAACAACATCCGACCCAGGCATAATCGTGAGTTTCAAGCATACCCTAATCTTCGAAATAAAACAAATACGACGTACCAACCAACCCACGGTTAAACAACACTACATTCTTGATATTTCAAGACTGTTCAATCTTCAAATCAAGTAACATAATCGCGCGTCAAGAAACAAGAAATTAAACAGAAACGACCCCAACAAATTAACCTAATCTTAAACAACAATATATTGCATCCCAGCCCAGGTGAATTCTTGACATTTCATAAAGCGTGACAAAACTCAAACCATCCAAATCTCTTGTAAAACAACATTTTCTTGAAAAAAATAAAAGAGTACCGCGCCATGAACCGATCATATATATATTATTATCGGGAACAAGAAGACGTGAGATCGAGTTTATTACAACGACAAGTCAATGTATTGGTACAGCTCAATATCTAACACAAAACACCCCACTCGTTTTGTTCTAACCCAAAATCACCCGCATTAATTAATCTTAATTATTCCTAATCTTAATTACATTAACCAGGAGTATTTCAATTTTCAGTAGTCAAATAGAGATGAGAAAATACGTTACAATACGAAGTGTCGACACAACACCCCACCGCGTATATTCTCTGATTGCGTCTGGGGACAATATATATACACCTCACATATACCCCATGTATTAGATATTTTTTATTATCTTTTTTTTTTCAAAAATATCTCTTACAAATGCTTGGTAATATTTTTCTTCACGGTAGGGTAATCATTATATAGAATTTTTTGTTTGATAAAAATATTTTAATTGAGTTTTGTTCCCAATTTATTTAGATTTTGTTTGGATTTTAATTTAATAATAAAAATTTGTACAACATTACAATTACGGTTAATAGTTTAAACTGATTGTGATGAGATTTCTAGATGAATAGTGTTTTGAACGATTGAGTTATGGTTCATTTGTTAAAATTGAAATTGACTTTCTGAATAACTATTTTATTCTTAATATTATAATTTTAAAAAATATTGAATTTTATAATAATAAAATTTTTTAATTAAGAACTCATCAATTTAACAATGACCGATTTATAACACAAACTAATCTATACTATACTATAAAAAGCCAACATGGGTATAATTTGTAGTCCCACTTTTCCTTCACGTTTTTTGGTTTCGTCTCGTCGCGCTGTTGTTTAAAAACCGTGTCCCACGGGGTCTCTCTCCCATTAGGACTCTCTCTCGCACAAGTCGAGCTTGCCGCTTGAAGTGAATTGATCAAAACCTAATAGCAAAGTTTGAGTCGATAAGACTGATGCTGCTCTTTACTCTCCTTCCGGCCCTCAATTCCATCTGGGTTCTTTAAAATCTTCCTCTTCTGTGTAATCAATTTTACATCTATATCTTATTTTCTCATATACTAAACTGAATCTCCATATTTCAAAATGGGGTTTAAGATATATATATTTGTGTGTATGTATTGTGATTGTTGGTAGTTAATTTGGGTGTTTATAGATGAATGGTTATTGTTGTTGGTGATTCTTGAAAGACCCATTTGAAATTTATGTGTATTGAGAATTTTTTACAATCTTTTGTCAAGGTTCTGGTCATTTTAAGGGTTTTCAGTGGGAAGAAGGATAAGATTGAGCCGTTCTTTGATATACTTGAGTTTCTTTGATTGTGTTTTTGCTGGATGATAGTAAAGATTGGTTCTTTATTTTGCTAGATTGGAATGTTGTTTTTGTATTTGCTTGATTGGGCTGTAGAAAGTTTCATCATGATCCTCAGACAGTTGTTAATAACCGCAATAAGGCTTTGATTCTGATTGAAGCGTGGGGGGAGTGAGCTTCGCTATTTGCGTGTTTATGAGGAGACGTACAAGGTATGTTCGTACCGCCAAAAATGATTGCTTAGTGTCAGAAACATGCAGAATCTTTAATTCAATGCTTCGGATTTCGTGTTCTTTACTGTTTCCTCTGTTTTATTTACTTAACTTATCACCTTGGAAATATGTTCTTTTTGGGCCCTTGGTTTTTTCAGAGCTTGAGGTCCAGAGGTATACGCTTTCCTGATCGTGATGGTGAAAGTTTGGCTCCTATATTCACTCCACCTCGTTTGACCACAGCACCGGAGCCAAATGCGAGCTTAGCACAACAAATGTATAATGAGGTTCCTGTGATAAGCTTTTCTCCCGAGCATTGCAAGAAACAGTATTGAACTTTTTTGGATAGTTTTGTCCCCCTCACCAGAGCAATTGTTCTCATTTTTGGAATTTTTTTTTGTGATTTTGATGATTAGGTGATCTGACACCGGCGCACCTGGCAATTGTGATGGAGTATGCATCTGGTGGAAAACTATTTGAACGCATTTGCGCAGCGGGTGGGCTTTCTTAACTGTTTTTTTAATTAAATTAATTTCCGGTTAGGTATTTCTTCTCTTAAGAGAGTGTTTGTCTCTATGTGTTTTATTAAGATGTTTCTTGTGGGAGTACAACCTCTCAATTTATGGAGTTGAATGTTTATGTTAATACCTAAATTTTCAAGGTTGCAGGCTATTTCATAGGCATGTTGTCTAGCCCCGTGATCTGTTTGTTTCAGCTTAGGCCGCTTACTTCTGCATGGTAAACTGTTTTGCTTGAACTAAAATTTGGAGAAATTGAAATAGATGAGATTGTTGGCATGCCTGAATTGCTTGCACTGCGTATTATTTACAAGCTTTGGTCTTACTAATACTATTCCAGTTAATTAAGGGATTTGTACTAGAGTCAGTCTTATGCTTAAATTTTGAACAACAAAAACCAAATGACAAACTCATTCTTTATGGTTAAAAAATAACAACAAATGTTTATTAGTGATTAGAACATTGTTGGATGCTACATTTGTATTTAGATTTGAGTTGTGATGCCAGTGCTTTATTAAGGTAATTAGTTGTAGATTTCTTGCAAAGTTAACCAGCCATGTTTGCTAAGGCTAAAGCATTGGTGGTTTTGTGTTCCACAAAAGGGATGGCTTTGCACACGTGCCTAGACAAATTAATGATGGAAACTAGGTGGCCAATGGCGTGACCGCCTCTTTGCACCACGAAAAAACTGTAAACGATATGTCAGTGTAGCACTTAATTTATAACTCTAGCATGCATTCATTCGGTGCAACTCTTTTCTACTAATCATCCAGGGACAGAGAGCTACACTGATAACAGGCCACCATTTGTGTTCCTATTTTAGACTCTGTTAATATTTGATCTTGCCTTTAGACCTTCAAGTTAAGACTTGCATTGTTGTTTTCTATTGATATTTTAATATTTTGGTTATTATTGCGTTGTCAGCACATCGTCTTTTTCTTTATATATACGAGAAATGCTAAAATACTTTGAATAACTCTCCACAGTTGCAACTGGAGTATAGGCACGTATACTGGCATGTATATTTATATGCATATTTTACTTATGGTTTAGTTAGGTTGTTGAATCCGCAATATTGTGAAATATTTCTCTGCTTTTATACTTGGTAAATGGTAGTGAAATGTGAAAAATGCCTAACTATAGCATGCTTTTACAGTTAAAATTGTTTGATTTGAATTGTGAAATCTGCTTTTTAATTTTTCAGCCATAAAAGGATTTAAATTGGGGAACAAAATAGACTTTTAATTTTCCCTCAAAAAGTTTGTGAACTATAAGATTCTTTTTTATTAGGGTAGTGAAAGACCATAAATTGTTTCTGTATATGCACAAAGTATGTAAAGAATATTTCAGGAGCTTCACTAGGAATGTGCATGCACTATTCTAATCTCTCCACAGTTATAATCTCCACAGGAATAATGAAATTTGATGGCTTCACATTTTGCAAATTGTCTTACTTTTAGTTGGACTAACCATGATGTTTCTTTCAGCTATTGGAAAGCTTCAAGCTATATACCAGCAGAAAGCTACAAAGGCAGAACACAATCTCAGAGAAGATGGATCACTTGCGTTTGCCTTCAGTCCTCTCCTCAATGAATCAATGTTGCCCTGACAAGAGCAAGGTATGACTACTCAATTTGCTTAACAAAAATTTGACTTCTCCCTTCTTCCCAAATTAATAAAATTTCTCAGCAGTTGCACAACTTGCTATCTGATGCCTAAGTTAATATTATATTATGGACTCTTTCGAGTTAATATCACTATATTCTTCCATCAATATGCGTAGTTTAATTCGGATCTTACACTATTTCCACATTCAGGTTTGTGTATGTGCTCTGTTATGTAAAATATTAACTGGAGCTCCCAGAGAGGTAAGTACCAATTGTTTTAATTCCTTCGTCCTTTCTTATATTATATGGATTCTAACCATGTTATTCCATACTGATTTAATTCCCACGTTGCAGATGAACTTGGTTGATTGGTTTGAAGTGATGGTTGATTGGCAGATGTGCTTTTGTAGTATGGTTTATATAGATTTTGGTACAAGCTCTGAGTTTGTTCCAAAATATATCATGTCTGAATTTTGTTATTTTCATTATATTATCAATTTTATGCTGCCTCTTATATGACTTGATTCACTTTACAACTTGAAAATATGGTGATGTTGTTAAAAAAAGATAGGATTATTGTGAGTGTCGAGAGATGTTTTATTCAGTTTCATAATAAAATGACATTGTATAAAGCCTAAGAAAAAATAAAAATCACAGAGAAATGCTTTGGCTTTGAGACTTCGTTTCCACAGGAAAATTTTAAAAACATTGAATGAGAGTTTGAGTCAATTGAGCCAGCGCAAGAAGAGTCTCTGATGGAGCCGGTGCATTCCTAGAGAAGGCTGAATAATTATTGGAATATAAAGTAGCTAATTATAGGTGATAAAGTAATCACATATATAATCTGCGGACAGGCTATATGTGCAACAATGTCTTTTTTTTTTCCAAATTCAAGTTGTCTGACTGAAATCTCTAATTATGATTATTCTTTTTTCCATAGGAATTTGGTAGATAATCAACTAAGTGGAAGCATATTACTGGAAATAGTAAGTGGTCAGAGAAACAACTCTGTAAGTGATCATGTTGTGTTCCTTTAGGCTTGGAATTCTTCAGCACTAATAATACACATGATGTATCTCTACACAACTTCAAACAAGTCCAAGCCCAGCTCATAGTTACAGGTCTGTTTCAACACTCTCTTGCTTTTAGTCGTGTGGTTAAAAAGCTCTGTTCCTTACCCTCTGGAGTTAATTATGCAGTTGAGCTGTTTGATCATTTTGATGAGGCTGATGCTTTTGTCTGTAATAGTATTATAAGATGTTTTGTGAATTTGAATGACCCTTTAAGTGGATTGGGGTTTTATTATGAGAAAATGGTGGGGGGATCTGTGCAAGCCTAATCATTATAGTTTTCCGATTATTGTTAAGGTTTGTGGTGAGTTTGGGTGTGTTAGAGAAGGGGAAATGGAGCTAAGATCTCTGGAACTTCGAATGGTGTCAGGATCAAAACGTATCGGGTTAAAAATAAGTTACGAAAGCTAAAATCAGAATGTTATCGAAATACAGGTGCTTAAATTCACAATGCCTTTGCATATTGCTGGTACAAATCAAGGTGAACAAGAAAAAGCAGTTTGATAATTATATTTAAAATATTCATGTGCTGATTGATGAACTTATCTTCAAGGACATCCGTATCTGTTTTAGGATTCAAATTAAAACATTTTATTACTGCAACATTACTTTGGTGCAATAAAAACTCGGATAGCATAATAAAACCCTGTTGCAACAAAGTAGTGGTGCATTACGAACAAACCTGATTATAAAGGATGAATAGATTTTAGTTATGGTAAGCCTCTGGAAAGTGGGAAACCAAACAAAAATGCCATGCATCAAGATAGGTATTTTTTGCATCCATATTTTCAGTAAAATCTGGACAACTTTTAAACGATAAACCATTAGGAGCTACTTAACAGGTACAGAAGGATAATTAGATACACAACCCTAGCACCATGTATCATTTTATATAGATATTTCAAAGACTTAAAGTCTGAACCAAACTTTCTAGGGCTTCATGTATAAATTGCATCCTCTGACAGAAAATAATACATAAACAGCACCACCTCTAGCGAAGGTAAGGTATTCACAGCTTTGCTAACTGTAGGGAATAATTTCATGTTTGACCACATGTGGAGAAAAAGGGTTGTCTTCACTGATTTCCATTCAATCATAGAGTTTGGAGTTGAAATATATGTTAAGAATTTGTTTATTTATCTTATTCCATGCCTGAATAAAGTATAGGAAAGAAAGTAGATAAAAATAGCAAGAATGGAGACATTTTCATAAAAAAAATAATATTTTTCCCCCTATTATTTTAATATTATTCCTTCTTTTACGACAGAAAGGCTATATGTGCAACAATGTCTTTTTTTGAAAACAAATTCAAGCTGTATGACCGTAAAATCTCTAATTATTATTGTTCTTTTTCCCATAGAAATTTGGCAGATACTCACCTAAGTGGAAGCATACTACTGGAAATAGGAAGTGGTCAGAAGTTTCTCTGCAAGTTTGATCATGCTTTTTCGGTACAGTACTGCATTCTTTCTCAAATATTAATGGTTGAAGAAATAATCGCATTTGATCATGTTGTGTTCCTTCAGACTTGGAATTCTTCAGCACATTAAAAATGCTGAGTTTTCGTAAATAATTAACTTTATCTAAACGAAAGCATCCCTAGCATTTGTGCTGAGTTTATAGCTTTTAAAGCTAATGTGATGTTGTCAAATTGTTTGAAGTGTACTTAAATTAATGACTTACACACTCTTCTATGCTATATGTTTTTTTTTACTAAATAAAATATATTAAAACTGAACCAGAAAGTTACAAATCAAGGGGCATACCCCACGAGAGAAAAACCAACTTCAACATTGAAAATAAACACAAAAGCACTGACAATAAAAGAGCCATAAGACTACACAGGCTACAACAGGACAGCACAATAACTCAGAGAGCTTACATATTAAAATATAAAATTATGAAGTTCATAATCAAGTCTAGCAGCTAATGAATATGGCATTTGTACTCAATTTGCTATGCATCTCCACCCTGATTTGCTTGATTGAACTGGCAGACATAAGACATCTGATTGCTGACGCTTAAATTGTAATACAGGTACCCTTTTATGGTGCAATGGGCATCGCCCTCAAACTACACACCTCTTTATTCAAAGGGAAAACCAGATGAGTTGGAGTACATGGTTCAGAGAATGAAGACCGTGTCCTTGAAACATAAAGAAGCAAAGGTGCCAAACGAAAGCAGAATCATGGTGTGGAAGTAGTCTTTATTATTTTATCTGTGATTTTATTTCTGGATGTTAGAAAATTAGTCTTCAATATTAGTGAGATGAATATGTGAAATAGGTATCTAAAAAGATAAAGCCAGTTTAAGATATATGTTTTTGTTAATTCTTGGCTATTTGTATTGTTTTCTTATAATTTTAATTGGTTCTAATTTTCAAGTCCACGTATCACATAGATATCTTAGAAAATGAAGCCATTTTGAGATATATGTTTTTGTTAATTCTTGGCTATTTGTATTGCTTTCTTATAATTTTAATTGGTTCTAATTTTCAAGTCCACGCATTACGAAAGTCCTCTGAAGGATATATTATATACATCAAACTATGTAAAATATCAGAACGAGTTGGGCAAAGAAATTGAAAAACTTAAATTATATCATTAACTATGAAGATTATTAAACTATATTACCATTAAATATCAAGATTATTAAATTATATTTTAGAAATAGGTTATATTAAATAAAGCAATCAAAATAATTCTAACATTTTTAAAACTATTTCTTTTAATTCTTTGTATTTTAAAACTCACAGGATATTATAGAATTTTGTAAAAAAAATTATTTACAGCTACTAATTTCTTTCATGTACTTACACACACATATATAAAATATTAATAGATCACATATTTTAAAATATAAAATCAAGTAGTGAAAAAAAGAGAGTAAATAAATGCATAGCGGACAAACATACTAAGCTTTGTGCCCGAGAGGAAAACAAATGGTTGTGCAAGAAGAAACAAAAAATGGAGATGTAATGGTTACTGTTCTTTGATTTTAAATAAAGTATAATTAGGTGGGAGGCACCATAAAAATACAAAGTCAATATAACGGATCCGTACAGATAATTTTACTAATTTAAAAATAAATAAATTTCTCTCCACTCATACAAATTTTAATTTTACTTTTAAAATTAAAAACTTTATATAAAGTAAATCCCCCCTCTCTCTCTTTTTATATATATATATATATATATATATATATATATATATATATCATTATCGAATTGGTATTAAATGATCTATGTCCATATTGGATATCAACGGAACAAATTTTTTTTTTAATTAAATTAAGTTTATTAAATCTTACAAATTTTATATTATATTTGCACTAATTTGTCTTCCTTCAAAAGATTTATAAATATAATCTTTTTTTTTAGTAAATAAATATAATCTTTTATTTTCGTCTTATTTTTACTAACATATTTATAAATTAAATTACACAATTCAATTCATTATAATTAGATCAAAATTTAATATTTTAAAAATGACATAGTTACAACAGTACAACTTAATTTACACTTAAAGACACATTACTTTTGAAGAGTAATATTGTTACACTAACTATAAAAATAATTTGTACGTTACATTTGTATTTAAATACGCACGATTAACAACAAACAAAAAAAATATATTAAAAACTTATCATTTACAAAATCGAAAAAACATTTTTTTTCTTTATTAATCAAATACAAAATTAAGTAAACATATAAATTTTAAAAGATAAATTTTTATAGGCTCATGCGGAGCGGACAAACATACTCGTGGTTTAGTTAGGTTGTTGAATCCGCAATATTGTGAAATATTTCTCTGCTTTTATACTTGGTAAATGGTAGTGAAATGTGAAAAATGCCTAACTATAGCATGCTTTTACAGTTAAAATTGTTTGATTTGAATTGTGAAATCTGCTTTTTAATTTTTCAGCCATAAAAGGATTTAAATTGGGGAACAAAATAGACTTTTAATTTTCCCTCAAAAAGTTTGTGAACTATAAGATTCTTTTTTATTAGGGTAGTGAAAGACCATAAATTGTTTCTGTATATGCACAAAGTATGTAAAGAATATTGAAATTTTATTTTTTTGCTAATTTATAGAGCATATCTAAGTTACTTTGAAGTTTATGCGATCTTGGGTGTTCTTTTATTAAGCTTTTGTTTTTTTAAGAAGCTGGAGAAGAAAGACTAAATTGGAGTTATGGAGCAAGAGGAATGACAAATATTGATTTGTTGATGTCAAAAAGTTTGATTATGCTTAGCAAAAAATGAGGTGTGATTATGATATAACTATTATTTCCGGTTGAATCAGTCTAATCCTTGGAATAATTAGTTCACTATTAAGTACATTTGTGCTTATGAAAATTCCGATTATCTAGAATAAGCATCAGTTTGAATGGATTGCTTGCTGCTTTTACTATTTGTTCAGATTGGGAGAGTGGTCTTCAAAACAATTTTAGTTTAAGATAACGTCAGCCACCTAATGGCATTTTAAAGCCCTGGGTCCTTTTGTCATCCGCGATGGAGAATATACTTCTGCGTTTTAGTATTAACTGTTATTCTTTGTTTTACAATCTTACTTTTTTGATGACTTTATCTTTCAGAGGCTGCTTAAGAAGCATGGGTTTGAGAAATTTAGACAAGCTTGCTATCTTTTGACCATCTCAGGGATAAAGCTGACACCTAAAGCTGCAATTCTTTCATGTGGGTACCCGGGATCATCTATCTAGCTCCTAAGTGCAGTTGCTTAATTTTATGGTTGTGTATACGGCCGTTGGTCATTTTGACAACCTCTTGCAAGATGTAATGTGTGATTTATAAAGAAAATTGTAGTGTGAATAGGTTTATTAAGGCATGATGAAAAGAGATGGTTTTTTTTATCTCCAACTACAATTTAATTTTACAAGTTCTTGCCGTGCAATGTTGTTAGAAAACTTTCAATGTTGTATAGATAAATGAATTATTTACAAGGAATGTTGGCTCCTTTTTTAATTAATTGTTTTAAAAGTATTTTCATAATTTCTATTAGAAAAAAGAAAAGTCATATTAATTATTTCATATTCATTTTTCATAATTTTTTATTGAACCATTATTTTTTTTCAAGAATATCTAATTTCAAATTTTCCAAATGTCAGATATTTCTGATTCGTAAAGTATTTAATTTCAAAAGAAAAACTGTATTAAAAATATTCATGACCAAATTTTGAATAAAAAATTAACCACATGTGATATATTATATATGTATATATAATCCTAATTTTCAAAAAAAAAATTGAGTCCTAAAATATTTATAATATTTCGCGCGATTTTTATGTTTTGTGCCATAAAAATACAGTCACACAACTAATGCAAAATTTATTTCTCAACACATCCACACGTTATTGATTGTTTTATACTAATATTATATAATATAGAAAAATATTGTACAAGACAAACTTTCAAAAGTAAATATAACCCATCGGTTAATATAATTTAATACTATTTTATTTAATTAATAATAAACATTAATAAAATGATATTAAGCTTCTAAATAATAAAATTAAAATAATATGGTAGCCCGTGCTTCGCACGGGTTATAGGCTAGTATCATATAATATTTTAAAATATCCATACAGGATTAATAATCTATATGTATATTATATTATTAAATATTTATTAATAATCACAAGTTTTTTTTGAGAGAATCACAAGTTTAATATTAAAGTTTAAAACTTAAAATAAAAAACCCACACTGAGAGGCGAGAAGATATCACATATGTAATTAGTTGGAGAGGCTGTATGGACCATTCATATGGAATTTTAAGCTGCTGTCGTCCAGAGTTTTTTTTTCTCTCGTCCAGACTTTCACAAGGTGAAACAAATAGCATGAACGCTCAAAAAGAATTGGTCCAGTCCATATCCTTTGATGTGTAAATTTATATCTACCGCAAGTGCACGGTGTCTATCGTAAACGGATACTAGCAAGTACGGGTCGAATCCACAGGGAGACAAGTTTCAAGAATCTTAATCGGACTATTGCAAATTGTTTCACAAGACAAATGAATATTTAAGATTTTTTACTAATTAAATAATGCAATATATAAAGATGATTTGTATTAATTAACTAAAGTCTAGGACAATTCAAGTGCACCATGCTTACACCAAAACTAGCTATTCATATAATAATTCAACAAGTCATGTAATTAGAGCAATTGTTAATCTCTCTCAAGCATTAACACTCTCAGGAATCCATTGATGCTCTCGCACTCAATTTCAGTCCCGCTAATCTTATGTGTGCCTCTAGTAAATACATCTCTCGATCTTGTACTCCTATTTGCATATAACCAATCTATAATATTGGCCAATTACACAGATCAAACATCAAGACATATAGATTAGAATTACACATTACCCATTAAACAATTAATGAAAATAAAGCATTATAAAAAAAATGCTTAGAACAAAGTATGAAGAGATGAAGAAAAACCTAACCCTCGGTAAGAGTAGCGTATGTCCCTAATGTCTATTCTAATGATAATCTTCTAATAATAAAATCTGATCCTATTTCTATAATAAAATCTTTCTAATATTTTAAATCAATATACAAAATAGAAGTCCAAAATCAACAAGGATTCTCTCCCAAAATTCGTCACTGAATTTGCTGCTCTGTTTTCGGGTTTTTCCAGTTGGACTTTGCTTACTGGAACACTTCTGAATTAAAGGAAATTCCAAGAGCTTCGCGTGGGCTGTAAGATCGTCCAAATCCGACATCTGGAACTCAAGATATGGCCCAAACAGTGCAGAAATCGGGTAGAAACCAATAAATTCGAATTTTAATAGAAATTAGCTCCAAAATAGCTAATTTATCTCCAAATCCTTCTCAACTTGGAATTCTTTATTTCTTACAATAAAACATGAAAATATATTAAATAAATATCCGAATCAGTGCAAAATATAATTAAATATGAGAATAAAATCATATAGAATATATATAAAAATATATTCTATCATCCTTTCATTCACCCGTTAACAAATGAGGCTTTATTTGGTATAAACCTGGGAGTAGTGTGTGGATAAATAAATCTAGGTTGTGCATAGATCAGTACCTCTAAAAAATTGTGTCTCCATAAAGCATCTCCAGTGGGTTTTGTACGATGATTAATCAGAATAAACATAAATTTTTTTGAATATTCATATTATGTAATTCTTTACTGTTTCACAACATAAAAAAATCATGTCCATCTTGATTAGAATTATGGATATCGGAATGATAACATTAAAAACGAAATTTTAGTATTTAGATTATGTATTTTTTTACCGTTGCACGACATTATGTAATTATATAAAATTAGAGAAAAATTTAAGAGGGTCGACTGACACCTCTTGCCCCTACAAGGATCCGCCTCAAGTCCTCGATCAAGCGGAGATCCACTTTCTCTTCTTTTCCCTTGGCCTTACTGCGGAGATACTTGTGAATTTCTTTTTTTGACGGATTGAACTTGAGACCCAATGCGAGTTCATCCATGTTGCACTACTTGTAGTTAGTGGTGGCCAAACGGGTGCCCCGTGACGAGACGAGACGAGTCGGAGGCGAGACGAGTTCATGAAAAGTGAACTCGCGGACGTCTTGTTTAAGGCTAGCGAGACGAGACGAGCCGAGACGAATCTCAAATTATTAAACTCGTGTCCAACTCGCGAGTTTGGCGAGTTGGACGAGTTATGATATTTTTTCGAGTTGGTCTGCGAGCTCTGCGAGCTTGTCTGCGAACTAGTGGTGGATGTTTGTTTGTTTGCGAGTTGGACAACAGTAGTACTGGCAGTGGCTAGGGGACTAGGGGTAGTGGGCCAGGGGCCTTTTTACTTGTTTTTTTTGTTTCCAGTAGCTTAGTCAGTAGCTTAGCCGTGCATTTTTATTATGTTTATTAATTTATTATGGAATAAAAAAAAAAGGACAGTACCTCTATTTATTTTATTAATTAAAAAAAAATTACAACTGATTTGAGAGGACTCCTCTCCAAAAAAACGGAACAAACCGCATTTACATTCAAAACAAAATAAAAATAAAAAATTACATTTAAATTGGCTACGAAGCGAGACTGCACGAGGCGAGTCTGCACGGGCGAAGTTGTAGTAGACTAGTAGCTACCTAGTCACAGCATTATGAATGGCCCTAGATCATTCTGGAAGTCTGGATGGAAAATACAAAAGATACACACATGTAGTTTTTTGGTGATTCTTTTTTCAAAAATAATAAATAATATTTTTTGTCTGCCTAATAGATAATTAAATATTCAGATATACGCTATCTATCATATACTTAAAATCTGATAAGTAAAAGTGATAGTTTATCATATACTTAAGATTTGATAAATAAAAAAATGTGTTAATATACAGTAAATGTGTTATGTTGAGATGAAAGAATTAAAGCATGATTTTTAGTATATAATATGAATGAAAAGGTGAAAATGAAGGTGTAAATCTCTGCACGGCGAGACGAGGCGAGCTCGTGCGAGACGAGACGAGCTCGTACGAGGCGGGCGAGACGTCTCCGAGACGAGCCGATACGTTTGAGCCGAGACGAGACGTTCGCGTTTTCTCAAACCCAGGCTCGTGATCGTCTCGTATAGCTTAACGAGATGAGGCGAGTTTTAACTCGTCTCGCGGCGTACCGGTATTCAACGAGTTAAAAGGCGAGCCGAGACGAATCGATCCGTTTGAACTCGTTCGTTTGGCCACCTCTACTTGTAGTTGTAGAGTGAGTATGTGGTGAAATTTGGAAGCGAGTTTGAAGACTGTGCATGCCCCACATGATTTATAGGCTTTCGTGGGTTCCGATTTAACCGGCGATATAAATATATATATATATTTTACTATTAATAAACCTTTTTTTATATTTAGATATTAATTTTTGATATAAATTTTTAATACTTTCAAATTAGAAACTTTCATATTTAAGTTTTTGGATAATATAATTTTATTACCTTTTTGAATTATCTAATATATTAGGTCTAATTGACCCTCCAAAAATCGAACCCGACTCTTTCTTATAAAAATGACTTCCTCTGTTTTTTTATGTGACACTTTGACTTGGCTTTCACCGGATGGTAAAAATTATTATTTTTAATTGATTTTTTTTTGGGAATTAAAATTTTCATTATATAATTTTATTCAGAAAAAAAATATTTCAAAATAATACTTTTGACTATCCAATCTATCCGATCAAAAAGTGCGTGTCAAAAAGTCAAACATCCTACATTAAAAAACCGAGTGAGTAGTTTATTATGACTTTTACTCCTTTAATTCCCATTTTCTTGTCAACTTGTTTTTCTCCGGAATAACTCTTTAACTTTGCATACCAACTTCGTGAACACATCCATGCTAGAGGAGCGGTTTTACGAACAATAAAAATGTATATTACTCCTGAGCACGATCGGATAGCCCAGTGGTTAAGGGTTTATCCTCTGTCGTCCCAGGTCATGGGTTCGACTCTGGCTCACCCCGAGAATATCTTCGAACAGATACTCACTTTGTAAGGCTATAAGCCATATTAGTCAAAAAAAAATGTATATTACTCCTACCATTCTACTCTGTTCGTTTTCTTCTTATTTCACAAATTTTTAATTGATAGTTACATGTAA
Source organism: Daucus carota subsp. sativus (assembly GCF_001625215.2). Taxonomy (NCBI): domain Eukaryota; kingdom Viridiplantae; phylum Streptophyta; class Magnoliopsida; order Apiales; family Apiaceae; genus Daucus; species Daucus carota. Next base: position 2,030,092 of record NC_030389.2, read on the forward strand.
TGTAAAAACATAATTTAAAAATATAAAAAGATATATTACTGCAAACCATATTAAATTTAGCTCAAATACTCCCTCCTTTCCTCTCATTTCTTAAAGTTTTTTTCATTGCTTGACATGTATTTTAAGGTGCACTTATATAAACAATAATTTTATATTTTATTTTATTTTTTTAAAAAATTTAAACATTGAACTTCCATTGGAAAAAATTAAAATTATTTATGAAACTATATGAGTCTAAAAATACCTGTCAAACCCTCTATTACTCGTGTAAAGAACCACGTGGGAAATATGAAGTAACTTTTTATACTTATAAAATTATTATAATTCTAAATTCAAGTTTGGTTTTATATTGTGTTTGATTAACGTCTCAACCCCGTATTCAATTTGCTAGTTCACAGTTGCAGATTGAAGCTGAGGGCTGTTTGGTTCATGTATCTTCGCTGAGACTTGAACTGATTCCAGCACCAAATTTCTGATAGTGACATGTTGTATTTGAGTGATGAGTTCTTGAATCCGTTTGAAGTCGGTGTAATTTACATTCCATTTCTCTAATTATTATTCATTGTTGATCGTACCAGCTGTTCTATCTCTTCAAAGTTTTTATCGACATGATTGACTTTGGCATAAGAAGCATTGCAAATGGTTATCAGTTCCTTTTCTCATGTTGTTTATTGTAGTCCAAAAGAACTCAAAAGATAATTAGGGGCATTCTTTGGCAATAAACATATAATGATAGATATATAATGAAAAGGCCACCACAGTGACATGTGTAATCATATATTTCAACAATTAACCCCTTGCAAATTTCTTTGAACAAGGCAATTTAGTAAATAGGAAAACAGCAGGGATACAATAGAAGAGCCGAAGGCATGTGACAAGTACCACTGGTCGTGTAGCATCGAAGGCATATTATGGGAAGTAAGCTGAGATGGAATGCTAGGTAACTGAGGATATTGTAACATAGTTAAATGGGATAGATGTTGTAGCTGCGACATGTTAGGAGGGGCAAGAGGTAAAGACGTCGTTTGTTGTTGGTGCAACTGGTACTGGAGCTGCTGAGCATTTTGCTGATATGGCTTTTGTTGGTTGGCTGCAAAGACCAAAGAGAGATGGATGTGGACCAGGTGGGAGAGGAGGGGCTCCTGATGGGATTGAAGCTGATGTATGTGGCTTCTGGTCTCCTTTTTGGTATGGACAACGCCACAACGGTATTGCAATCCGATTCCTGGAATAGTTCCCTCATTCTCACCACCAAATGATCCAGTGGTTGTGGGCAGTTATCAGTGTTTTAATTGACTGAGATTTATCTTAAAACCACAAATAACCACGAAACCAAGATATAGGGAGCTATCCAAACAGCTTTTAACTTCTAAAAGATTAAATTCTGAAATTTTGGATTCTTTTCTAGAAAACCATTCTATCCCATTCATACCTGATCACTTCGGTTAATTAGACGGTTATCCTAGAATAATTTGCAATAACTCTGGAAAATCTAGCATTTTCTAAGTGAGATATATTCCAGTGACAATGAACACTTGCAGGTGTAAAAAAGTTTAATAAGCACTTATGGAACAGATATCTTTCTCCAGCAAAGGAAAGGTAAACAACAATGTATAAGAGAAAGAAAGCATATATACGATATACCTGCATAATTTACACCAAATCAGATGTCAACCTGAGAAGTAGCCACATGTAGTAAATGCCCTGTCTAAGTCAAGAACTTACGCCGAAGAGTCCGGCCACAATAATTCGGTTAGTTTAGATGTATCAGGTACTATTTTGACTATTGCAAGTAACGGTGATGTGAGTTGAATTAATGACTTGATTGCAAACTATAGTCTATATACTTCTTCCGTTCCACGGTACAAGTCTCTTTTGAAAGAATTTTTTTTTCCATAATACTTGTCCACTTTTAGTTTCCGATGTAAATATATTGACATTATTCCAAAATTACTCTTCTTGAAAATTGTATAATAATTAATGAAGGTTGAAATATAATCTACATTCATGCATTTGTTAAGGGTACAAGTGAGAAAATATCATCTAATTAATGTTTCCTTAATAACGTAATTTTTTTAAAAGAGACTTGTATCGTGGGACGGAAGGAGTATATCAAATGTATCACAACCCTCTGATTTTGTTATACACCCTTCTATTTGCAGAATTACAGGTTGGTAACACACCAGTCTATGCCAAATCTTCGAGCAAAAAATAAAACTAGTAGTCATATTATATATACGGTTTTTCTAGTATGTGTCCATGGGCACATGTTAAGCACCAAAATTCATAAGTTTGGTTGATTTTGATTGGCTACTACTTCTTTATAATGGTGGACCCCCGGCAAATTCACCCACCACACCAATTAAAATCCACCAAATTTATAAAATTTGATGCTTAGCATGTGCCCATGGGCACACACTAGACAAACCCTTATATATAATAGCCGCATTCTATTTTTCTATGTTTATTCATTTTAAAATCATAAAGTCATTAGTCCCATTATTTTTTGCATGAAGTCTTGCAACAGCTCCTCGTTCACTTTGTCTTTCATTCATTTTCAATCCCTGTTTTCCTATCTTAGAATTGTTCCATTTGAATTTAGCAGTGTACTTGTATTTGCAGCTTATTTCATGACTCTGTTGGGATTTTAATCTAAATTTTATGTTTACGTTATGTTTTGTTTATTTGAATAAGTCAGCCTGGTTCACAGCATATTAGTAACAGTAGCATTAGTACGTGGAGTAGTAGTCAGTTAGGTGTAGTAGTGGAGAAACAATAGGAAGTGGTTGCTGTTTTCACGCTACCACCTTGTTTGATTAGTTCTATTTAAACTCTTGTAATCTTTTTATTATGCAGAAGAGAATACAATGTAGTCTTCATGTATCTTCTCCCTTTATACATATAAAACTGCTGAGTCTATATCCTTATTATTATTTTTATCAAATTACAACAGACTCTAAGCATTTTTCTGATGATGGTTGGTTAATAGAGGTTGCATTTTGGTTGATTTTATGTTGAATTTCTATTTTTGTGTACTTTATAATCTTTGTTCTAGATATTATCTTTTTGCCTTCTTCAAATATGAATAATTTATGATGGAAACATAATTCATGAATTCATGCTATAAACAAATTCCATACATATTATATGTTTTATTTTTTATTAGGCAAAAAAACTGAAAAATATAAATAATCATATATATTTTCAATAAGAGAAAATTTAGACAAGTCTATTATTTTCTGTGTGCGATATCATATATTTTATAGGTTTTCTCATAAATACCTAAGTCCAAAATTGTTTTTGCAAAAATACTACATCTTTTTTAAATACTTTGCAAAAATATCAAAATTTTGAAAATATTTACAAATTTATTGTATGCAACCCGTTGCAATCACATGCAACCATATTTGCAATATCTGTGGGGCCAATTAACTGAAGTTGCATATGGTTGCAGATAGTATTTTTGAAAATATTTTTAAACAAATTAATATTTTTACAATTTTTTCAAAAACTAGTAAAATCACAAAAAAAACTTAGGAAAAAATATATGAAATTTTTGATAAATTCTCTATATTCTTTTTGACGAAAAGCGAAAAATTTAATAAATAACTGAAGCCAAAACAAACCCTCGAACGGTCGATTACAAGCTGATTAAAAAACAAAAAAAGAGCAACATATGGGGTCCTCATATCACGGCGTACAACAATCCTATTTTGCATCGGATCTGAGTATAAAGGTAAACCCCTATTTAAGGATGCTGCGCACTTTGTTTTCACTCCGCATTGATCACTTGAGAAAACATGGAGGGCTTACAAGCATACATACCCGAAGAGATGTTGGTAAATATATTCTTACGACTCGAAGTAAATTCTCTCATGCGGATCATGTGCGTTTGTAAATCATGGTATCGAATTGTTAGCAGCAGTTCTTTTATCAAATCAAATATTTCTTGTAACACAAACAAATTGTTATATACATTCTTTACGCACAATGATTCCTACTCTTTGGTCGGAAGAATGGGATCAGGTGATAATAAGAAATACTACTACACGCCAGAGCAATTCGGAATAAATGTTCGTAAGCATGATTACGGATTAAAGGTTTTTGGAACTTGTAACGGGTTGTTATGTGTGTCACATGTCAATTTAGGTGTCGATAGTATCGTGTATTTGTTGAACCCGGTGATCCGAAGAGCGAAAAATATTGGAAAGATACCTATTGAAGTTCAAGAGCGGAAGGGAAATTTGTGCCTGGGGTATTATGATGGTGATTATAAAGTGATTATAATTGTTCGTGGTTGTGGTAATTATCGTGTTGGAGTTTATAGCTTGAGTACTAATGGTTGGAAGATTTTGAGTTGTGACAGTAATAATTTTAGTTCTAATAGTTTTTGTGGTTATGTGTCGTCTAAATGTGTTAATGGAGTAGCATATTTTGTGAAGAACAGAGATGGAATTGTATGTTTTGATTTGAATGATGAGATGATCAGAGAAATCAGGTTTCCGGAGAAGTTTAGTCCTGCCTGGTGGCCATGGACTTGTGATTCGTTTACTCTGGAGGAATGCGGAGAATCAGTAGCTCTAATGGAAATTAGAGGCGATGGGCATTTGGTGAAGTGGGGATTAAGGAGCTGTGGAGGCGCTGAATCCTTATGGGAGAAGGAATGCACCATTGCATTGGAAGCAGATCCTCGCCAGATTCATCTGATAGGGCTCAAATATAATGGCGAATACATACTAAGGCTTGCTCGAGCTGGTCTTTTTCCACCTACTAATTTTAGAGGCTGTTACTTGTGTGACTTGCGAAAATCAGAGTTAAAGAAATGCAGCCTGCCTCAAGATGTGCAGGCAATAGATTATCTTGTGGGGAATCTTGTTTTGCTTAATGAACAGACTTTATATCCTCTTGTGGATTCGGAGGCAACATGTACTGAAACGACGCTTGTATTGTGCAAGAGAAGACCCGCCAGAGAAGAAGAAGAAAATATTGCGGAAGGGATATAATGGAATGCAAGGAAGGACAAAAAGGAAACTAGAGGGATAGAAATGAAGAAGATATAAAGATCGTCAATTTCAAAATTTGGTTTTGGTAGTAGTTATTTTCTTGTTAACTCAATTATTTTGATTATGGAGAATAAAACTTTTTATTACAAAGAGAGGTTTGTTGCAAAAATCTTGCATATTCTTAATTAGTTTGCTGCTATATCTATATCTATATATCTATACATAAAGGAGGTTCTTGAGAAGATGATGTGGCATCTCTTAAAATCCTCCGTTCGCTTTTCTATTTTTCTGAAGATTCTATGTTTTATTGATTTTTGTTAGTAATTAAAATTAGTTTTTAATTTTTCTCAGCTTATTAATTGTTATCCGTTACAGATCTTTTGTTTTCCCTATCATAATAATATATATATAGAGGATGCCACAGACCTGATGTAGAATAGATTTTGTAATTTTGTATGTGGGTTTTGATTGTTTAGAAGTGGGTTGGTTTTAGACTTCTAGGCTGTGTTCACTTGGATTGAAGGAACGAAAATTATATACAAATTATATAGAAGTTTTAAGGAGAAGGAAGAAAGTATGAGATAATAATGACAAAATATATGAATGCATTCAAATTTCTTGTGAGAAGGATTGTAAGAAAATATGATGTAGAAAAGGAATGAACATTTCTTACAAAACATGTGGGTTAGAATTATAGTCAAAATAGTAGGAATGTAAAGATTGAAGGAACGAAAATTGTATACATTTTCTTTAATCAACACCATTTTTGAGTACAAAATTCATTCCATTCTCCCTCTATTCCATTCACTCCAAGTGAACACAACCTTAGTTTTTGGTTTAGTAATCGTGATTGTAAATTGATACTCCAGTGTTGCATCATAGTTCTGGGATTTCTATGGAGTGGACTCCTGAAGAACATGCAATTGTGCAACAAGGATAATTTTTTACATGAACTATAGGCAATTCGTCTGATGCGTTGCGTTGGATACGATCCGCTTCGAAGCTCTCACCGATAAGTCCAAGCTCGAGCAGCCCGAGCGTTTCACTCGGATCATGCCCGATAAGGTTAATAAGATGTTGTCGATCATCTGTAGGGGCGTTAGAATGACGAAAAAGCAGGTATATGAAATCTGAATGCATTTTGCTTGAATAGTGTTGTATATGCATGTGATTGTGAATTCTGTTATTTATATGATTTTGTTAGAATAATATTCTGTGTTCTTAGGTTGAATTTTTCTGGATATATGTATTGTTAGGTTTTTACTGATTTTTATCTACGTGTTAGTATTTTTTTCATTTGTAAAATGTTCACTTCAAAAATTTTCTAGAAGGTTTTTTACTGATAAATCGATAGTCAAAAGCATGCCATTCAAGTTGTATGATAATGAAGTGATAATTTTTTGCGTTGTGTGTGTTTTTATACACAAAATCGAGGAGATTTTTAGTTGCGAGTAAGCTAGATTATATCATCAACAAAGCGGTTGAATCATGAATTTATTGTTGATATATCTAATAGAAATGTTGTGTGCAGGTACAATGTGGTCATTTTTGGGTAAAAGCTCCGTGCCTTTTTCGAGAGTTGATCAGCACCTGCATGAAGAAAGCAATGTCAATGGAGACCATGTGGATGATTTGTCTGATGCAGACGATGATGATGGATCAGGAGCTCTAGGATAAGGAGGTTCGGAAAAGAGAGGCTTAACATAATACAGCTCAAGACTCTTGAGAAGAGTTTTGAGTTGGAAAACAAGCTTGAACCCAAAAGAAAATTGGAGCTGCCCAGGGCTCTTGGACTCCAACCTAGACAAATCGCGATTTGGTTTCAAAATAGGAGAGCCAGATGGAAGATCACGCAATTGGAGAAGGATTATGATTAGCTAAAGTCTCAGTTTTATGCTCTTAACACTGAAATTGATTCTCTCAAGTCTCTCAACAAAGACCTACATGCTCAGGTACTTATGATCATTTACCTCTGTGTCATCGATATTAAAAAGTTTATAGTGCTCTTAGAGCAACATATGTGGATGGTAAGATGTGCGCATACCTTACAATTAGTCGTGTTATGAATAGGATAACTTTAGGGGTTTATTAATAGATAATATGTTGGTTGATTATTTGAATGATGATGGCTTTATCAAAGTGTACCTGCAAGATGCAATCATATATTTCTGAAATGATAATCGATTATCAAATCATTTTAGTGCAGATACTAGCATTAAAAATGGAGAGCCACCAGACTCAATAAACCTGAACAAACATCCAACAACAGGTTTGTTTTAGTCAAAGTGGAGTTGTATTTTCTTAGTTTTTAGACGCAGTTTAAATTATGTCTGTTTGCTTTCTTTTGGAGTTTGTTCCAAAAGAAGTGTTCGTTTAATTTTGATTTAGGAAGGGTTCTCTCGAACATCTATGCATATTTTAAATTACAACATAGCTAAATGTTTGATTCGCTCTTACACTTTTTATAATTAACAATATTTTTTTAAATTCTCACAACAAACACAAAATAAAAGGCCTCCGTCACTGAATTGTGATGAGTTGCGAACTCGTGGATCAGCGGTTTAAATATAGTTTTGATCTCAAGATTCAACACTAACTCTTAGGATACTAAATAAAAGAAGATGGATATAATCCTATAAGCAGTGCACAGGCTTTAAGGAAGCTTCTAGCGCCGTGAGGTGAAGATACTATTTGAGCCACAGGCTTTAAGGAAGCTTCTAGCGCCGTGAGGTGAAGATACTATTTGAGCCATGTTGGACATGACGATTCATGTTGAACTATGTTTATAATTGTGAGGTTGTGTTCTTCCTGACTTATTTATTTTGTTTATAGTTGTAATCGGTTAAAAATTTATAAATTGATTTTTTGTTAACCTATCAATCAGGATTCACGTGAAAAGGGGTTCAACTCCTAATATTAGGCAAATTCATTAAGTATTTATGTGTTATCTTTCTGAACAGAACTTCTTCACATGCAGTATGGCTGGATGATTTTTCCCGATCCTATGGTTTGGATATTACATTATTTTTTAAGTGAACAGGTCTGCTTTTGGTTCTTTCTGTGATGCAAATGGTGCTGCAATGTTTTGATCAAGCCCGGGGATGTCTACAAGGTTAGTGTTGTCTTGTAGTCTCCTTTTCGTTTCTGTATGAAATATCTGGCAATCTTGCAATTGGACCAAGGATATACATAGTTGTGCAAAGTATGTGATTTGCAGATTAGCCTCTTCTTTCGGAGTAGTTGTGACCTTAATTGTTTTGTTCTCAGTTTGGTGAAATTAGAAATGATTTTAGGAATAGTCAGGGAAGAAAATGGGAGTTCAGAAAGTGTGGTTTCAGTCTGGTATCCAGTCTATATATAAACTTTGTAAATATTGATGTAATTATATGGGCATAGGCTGTTGCTGATGCAAACAGAGCTATTGAACTGGATCCAGCAATGGCCAAGGGCCCAAGGCATATCTACGTAAAGGGTAAGAATCTTCTTAACGTAATCTTGTATATGTATAGTGAATTACCTCCCCTAAGTGTCCAAGAACGAGGTCAAGTGTGGTAGTGATTAGAAATCTGAGTACTTTTTGTTCATTATTTTCTTGCTCGTGGTACTACTTGTATATAACTTGAAGAATATTAGATTGTTAAGGCTGCTTTGGAAACGGATGCTTCTTTGGCATCGGGAGATTCAAGATTCATAAATCTTATCAATGAATGTAATGACAAAATTGCAGGTAATGTCATATTTAAAAGCTTATAGGTTGAGCATGCTAAAGTATTATTGGCCAAGTGATCTCGAGTCAATTAGATTTCCCATCCTCCTCTGTTCCTTTTGTGCAGAGCACGATCCCTGTAGGTGGTCTGACTCTGTTCCTTTTGTGAAAATGCTGTTGCACTGGCATTTCGGAGAATCTCCTCTTACTGCTCCCAGCAGCTATAGGTGGAGTTTAACATCCCAATGCAGATGCATCTGTTCTAAGAGGTACAGCAGATCCAGACAAATCAATACTTGCAGGTGAAGATGAATCCATTGCACCTACTGGAGCTGAAAAAGATGATGAAGTAATGCCTGATGGCCCTGAATAAGAAGTATCGGATTTCACCACCCCTCTCCCAGAGACTCTGATTACTCCCTTTATATTACCCCCTGAAGTAATAGGCTTAGGAACTAATAATATCATTTTATATTCTTACAGTATGTTGGGAATCAATATTCAATAACACAGTATACACAAAATAAAAGGACTAAAATAAATATTAGGTCATACAAATCTTTAAAATATTTGATATTTTGTATTTTTCTCACTTGCACGAAGCGCGTTTTTTCCTATTTTTTTTAATAAATTGAATACCAGATTGAAAATGTCAATTTCAGGAGGTAAATTGTCCACTACATCTGAATTCTTATATATCTCATGGTTTTTAATTATATTTTTTGTTTTGTCAACTATACAGGTTATGTACAAACCAACGAGATATTCTTTAAATAGTTTGAAATTTATCAGTATCAATTTACAAGTATGAAAATATTTCTAGAGGTGAGCATTCGGTTAACCGAAACCGAAACTGATTTTTTTTCCGGTTAACCAAAACCGAAATAAGCAGAAATTGGCTACCGAAAACCGAACCGAATTTTTGTCAGTTTGTAACCGAAACCGAAATTATTATTTCGGTTATTACTGAAAATCGAAATTTAAACCCATTTACCTGCTATATTTGCAGCTGATATTTGATATGAATAGCATATATTCAAGTTACATCCAGACTTACTAAATTTGTCTAAATCTAAGCAAATTAATACTAAGCGATGTATTATGCAGTTACAATGAACACACGAATCAGCCAGAGGAGTGCTGTAAGTTTCCCGTGCCTTGTTACTGAAGACTGAATTGCTAATGAAGTTACTGGCCTGGAGCTGCTACTGGATTGACACTTCATGATACTATAATACAAATACACATAACTATAAAAACTGCCTCTAAATAACTGATATGTATATATATTAATACTAATAATATATTATTAAATATTGAAAATTCGGTTAACCGTTCAGTTTTTCGGTTAACCGCGGTTAAAAACCGAATAACCGAAAAATTGAATTTCAAAATTTTCGCTACCGAAAACCGAACCAAACTGAAATAATTATACTATTTTTTTAGAATTATAGCCAACCAAAATAGCCAATACCATCGAAGCACAATGTCTTACAGGCTCCACAAATTTTACATAATATCCTACAGGTTCAATTTAGCCGACCGTTATAGCCAACCACATCGGAGATGCTCTCATATATGTCTAACTTTTATCACTCATGCAGATTAGGTTTATGTATATACTCATTCTTATAGGCTTAAGTTCTGTGGAGACCACATAACTTTGGAGAATTGGAGACCAGCATCCAGACCATTAATTCAGTTATAATCCAACGACTGTTATAAATTTAATTTATAATTAAAATAATATCTACATAACTACACCTTTCTTTCCATACAGCTTAATCCCTCCGTATAGTACACATATAGTTGCGATCTTCCTGGATGTCCATTTCTCCGCTAATCTCAACCCAATTATTATCCATACACGCTAATTGTTCCCCTGTTCTTCATATTGTCTATCTGTATGTTCGGTTCAATTGTTCTGCACATCTTGTTTTGTTTTGCATATTTCTGACCTGTAGTTAGTGAAAGTTCTGCAAATGGTGGTATATGAGAAGCAATTAGGGTTGTCGTCGTAATCCTGTTTATCTTTTTGTTGACCTGCAACAATGATCTAGGGGACAATGCTCGAATGCCCATATCACCGTTCTGCACTTGTTGTTTGATACCCAAATTATCCCGCAATCCCTTTGATTTGATTAAGAGGAGAAATTGAAGAACAATTAATTTGTAATATTGTCTACAGATTGGAGTAGAAAGTGGGATATTGATATGTGGCAGTATAAGATTCAAAATACGGTCCTTGTTTATCGCATACAGGTAGTTACTTTTACATTTTCAAAAATGAACATACATATTCATCTGTATTTCTCATTTATGTTTTGATACAATGGTGTTGGATGTGGTCTCCAAAGTCTCCAAAATATTTAGTCTCCAAGGATCCCAACTCTATTTTTATATAGCGTGATAAGAAAAATTAATATATCATTATCTTATACAACTTCATCCAATTGAGTATAACTGTATGTGTGGTATGTTTTATAATAATGTCATGAAAATGAATTAATTTGACCTTAAAAATTGCTTATGAGCCAATTTTGTTCATTTAAAATTTAATCCATTTGTAATGTGAACTTATGTTAAAAATTGGTGTTGCAACTCTACACATACTATCTCTATCTTCATAAATATTTTATAAAACTCCATACCATATCATATCTAGTAAACGCCATGTGAGTGGTGATTGGAAGGTATATCCATATTAATTTTTACACTTCGATAAATCAAAAAAACTGGGTTATATCTCTGTTTTCATAATACATTTTATTTTTAAAGTTGCTATTTAATATGTGTAGCGTATTTTTATTTCCAACTCATTCATGTTGACCGGAATAAAACAATTAGTAAATGTGTTATACCGAACTAGGAATAATTCAGGAATGTAAACTTATAAATTAAGGGTCAAAATCAGTTCGTTATTTATCTAGATAAATTTAACTTGATGAAAATAAAATTTTGACTACAAGTTAAGAGATGTATTTAAAGACAAGTTACATATATATAAATAGTTGGAATGTCTACCCTAAATCCATAAAGTTTACATTCCTGAATTATTCCATTTCGCATATGATATTTACGTATATTTAATTAATTTTCTTTATATTAATTCCAATACATGTGCAATACATGTCTACCCTAAAAATCTATGCATATATGTATCGAATAGTTGAAATTTTTGCAATATTTGTGATCTATCCACATTTGTGATTCATGAGTAGAATGATTGCACATGTATTGGAATTAATATAAAGAAAATTAATTAAATATACGTAAATATCATAGATCAGTATACAACAGTTGATCTGATAAATCATTCGTTCACAAAATGAAGAAAAGAAAGAATTAAATAAATTTTTCTAGAAAAAGAATTGAAATGGATTATTCCCCATGAAAAGCTGACAATAGAATCAAATAATTAATACTTTAGAGAAAAAAAATGAAAAATCGACTCCACAAAAAAGAAAAGGAAAGAATAATAATTGAATGAACTATTCCATTGAAATAAAAAAGAAAAAAGGAGAATTGAATACGTTATTTCTTCGAACAAATTAAGAGAACGAAATAAATTATTCCCCCAAAAACAAAGGGGAAAAGACTTGGATTGTATAGATCAACCCATAGAGCAAAAAAAATGAATTATATCATTCCCTTAAAAAAAAGAAATAGAATTAATGTCGTGTCCCTTTGCAACACCATATCAGCGATACCCCACACTTCCAATTGATCTGAACACATGATCACCATTCTGTGATACAGACACATGGGTCCCATCTAGACGTTGAAGTGTCCAAATAAGGTATGGCCCCCACATGTCCAATTAATGCTCCGAACACATGCTCACCATTTTGTAATACAGACACATGGGTCCCATTTAGACGTCCAAGTGTCCAAATAATGAATGGCCCAATTTTGAGGTACCGCCCCAATACCTTAGTCCTTGGCCTATAATTCTCTAAGCAATGAGGGATTAGGGTACATACAATACCACCACCACCTGCTGCTTACTTTTGGAGGAACTCATTCAGCAGCCACACTTCAATTCCAGTGGAGAGAAGGAGAAGGTGGACTAGGCTTTGTTGGTGATTATATAAATCATTGTTTTCTTTGTTAATCAGTGGGTGAATTGCGAATTCAAGGATTAGTGTCACATTATACTTTTGAAGATAAGAGAATTGATACAGAAAAATGAGTCAGTTGAATCTTGATTGACATCAGATTTTAGCAAAGATCAGCTCCAGAAGGTACACAATATTCAGTTTGGTTTTAGTAGCGTTATTACTTTCTGAATTGTACTTTATTGGCAGTGTACAACTGCTGATGTCCTTATCATTTGTTGTTCAGTAATTTTTTATTTATATATTTATGAATTATATTTGGTCTTTAATACACTTGAATGGTGGTGTCTTCAAGGTGCGGTTCAGTCTGGTTTATGGTCTTTTTTATAGTATTTTATCGTCAACCCTAAGTTAATACCGAGTGCCATGATATTCATAGAATAGTGTACAACTAATTTCCTACTTTATAGAGTAAGTTACTGTAATGCACAAACTTACGCATTAAGTAGGAAAGGAGTTCAATGCTGAATTCAAAAGCAACAGAGTTTATGGAACGAAACGATAAACTGAGATTACAAACAGAACATTCGAGAGGTCCGCCTCTCCTAAAACAAACCACAATAATCAGATAAAACCCTCTCCTAACTTTCCTTCTCTCTACATACCCTAACCATCACTGTGAAATTCCCTTCTTGCTCTTGGACCTCTTAATATATTTATATTTGACTTCTCATGCTCCTTTGTCCGATTTCTCCTTCATGGAATATGCTATGACTTTAGGCGGTACTTTCGAATGCCTAATTAATATATAATTTATCATATGAATCAAACGGAGACACTAGTACTTGGACAAACAAAATAAAAAGTTGAGTACAAAATGAATGAGACGTGAAACTAACGGCTCCGAATATAATATAATAAATATAGGATTAGCAGCTCAACAAAGTGTTGAAAACTGAAATCTACGTGACCAGGCCATGAAGTAGTATAACAAGAGTACCCAGGTTGCAAAGAATCACAGTTATAATAATCATTTACCCAATTTCATATTTCACGAAACAGACGCAGTCCAGTCGGGCCGTGACTAACTTTATTTTCCCGTCATGACATCAATTCTGTGTTTTTTTATGTGTTTTGACGTGATTCATTCGAGATTTAATTCAAAAGTAAAGATTTAGTGACATACATGTATATTTATCAACTTCAACAAATCGCTCATGTATGTTTTTTAGACGTTGTATGACTTTTCATGATTGAATTATTATTTTTTCATAAAAATACTTATTTCGGCAGAAAAGTATATAAAATCATATTGTTTTTATGAAATACTCCTTCCATCCCAAATTAGATGAGCTCATTGACTTCGGGCACGCACTTTAAAGTCCATTGACCGCATAACTACATTACTTATTTTTAAAATTTTATTTTTGCAAATAAAAATTCAAATATGAAATTCTTGTTTACAAAAGAAAAATTTTAAAAATAAATTTCGGAGCTAGTCGGTCAATGCATCTTAAGTTACGTGTCCAAAGTCAACTAGATCATCTAATTTGGGATGGAGGGAGTAAGTCTTATTCTTTGGCAAATAACGAATATGAAAAACTCTAAAGCATTTATATCATAAAAAATTATAAAAATATGTATTTTTTTTGAAAAAAATGAATGCTTATTTTTTGAAAGTAGAATTTGCCAAACATGCCTATTGCAAAATTTTCTTGACGTAAATTGTTATATTTTTTTAATAAGGTGAACTGGTGAAATCATTTCGTATAAAACCTAATGGCGAAATCATTTCATATAGTTTTCTCTATGTATATTACATTTTTTTAACTTGAAAAACTAAACAAAACCAATTTAGTGTATTTCAATATTAGAAAGACTCGCCTTCTTTTTAACTTGAAAAAATGGACAAAACTAATATAATATATTATTAAATTGAAAGAATGGACAAAACTAAAATAATATATTTCGGCAGATCAGACTCCTAGTTTATTTGTCTGGAATTAAATCTCGACTCTTAAATCATTTTTAATTTTGAACTGATTGTTTGTATAATAAGACATAAGTCAGTTTAAAGTTATGAATAACTTAAAAGTAGAAGTCAGTTTAAGGTATTATTTTCCAGTAGACTTAATGTTTTTGAACTTTCTTTTTATAAAAATTACCCACATAAATCATAAGTTATCTATAAATTATTTTTATTTTTATTATTATATTTTTAATAATTCATAAATCATTAATAAATCAAAATTACGTAACTATATATTTTAAATTCTCAATTCATATTAATTCATGTCTATAAGTCAAAATTCCAAGTTTAATCAAACATGATAATTTATTAAAGGCACATGACCTTAAAAACAGAAAAGCCCAAGTATTTAGACCCATATAGACACGTAATGTTAGTCTATAATTATTTTAGTTCCATTTCGAGGAATTGTTATAAGGTTCATATTGACTCAAAATTAGCATGATACACACCAGACCCATAAACATATATAATCTTATTATGAAGCGAAAGGTTAAGCAGGGATGAGAAGTAATTTTTGTTAAATATAATTAGAATTAGGAATTCATTAAAGATATTTGTAGGTGAATTATATTTACGGGTTGTAATTTCGGGTAACGGGTCGTGTTCGTGTCAAGAATCGGGTCGATTTCGGGTCAAGCTAAAATTACTTAAAATTGAATAAAACTGAAAATTTAAATTATTAGAAATGAAACTCTAATTTCATGTCATTCCGGGTCCATTTCGTGTCAATCGAGTGATTTTTGGGCGACTTTCGGGTTTTGTCTCAGTAAATCGGATTACGAATTCATGTCGGATTTGGGTCGTGTCTGATATTGCATTTATATTGTAGCTTTGTACAGCAGATATTTAAGATTTTTAAGAAAGCATTAAATCTTTGATATCTTCTTGTATGGTTTAAACCAATAGAAAACAAATATCTCAGCCTAAATATATTACATTTGATATCTTTAGATTTCCAAGAAAAAAAAATACACATATGAAGTTATCTTTTTAAGTTTTCGAATCTAATTCTACCTTGATATCTTTAGATTTCTAAGAAAAAAAAAGGTACACATATGAAGTTATCTTTTTAAGTTTTCGAATCTAATTCTATAATTCTATCCAAAATTCGATATTCATATAATAAATTTATAATCTCTTAATTTCAAAGGAAATCTTCTGAAATTGAATGCAACAAATTGAATGCTTTTTGCAAATGCATGTAAGATTATCCGACTCCAACTATAAAAAGGGGCTCCAATCCCAGTATCCCACAACTCCATAGCATTCAGAAAATAACAAACTCAGTTGTGTTCATTCTCAGACACTAAACTATCAATGTCGAGCGCGGCTGGTGACAGTAACAATACTCCCCAAAACACGGCTCCGCAAGCAACATTTATGGTTCTTGAAATCCCGCCAGGGATGGACATCGTTGCATGTGTCAAACATTTCGCGCAGACGAATAACGCGTCTGTGAATGTGCTCAGCGGCTGTGGAATGCTTTCACGGGTGGCTTATAGACACCCGTCGTCGCCACATCCGGTAATACTTTTTGAGCCACTCAACCTGGTTTCTATTGCAGGCCGGGTGAATCCTGCAGAGCCAGGTTATGCCTATTTTACGACTACAATAACTCGGTTGAATGGAAGTGTCCTTGGGGTGAGGCCTTTCCATTTGCTTGCCATGGACTCAGTGGTTTTGACTGTGCTTGTTACCAGCTTGGCTTGCACCTGAGTCAATTTTTTTATTTTCATATGATGTTATCTGAGTGACAAACAATTTCTATGGATTATTTTGAAATCTAAATTCTAAAAGGTTGTTTTTTTGCTGATATGTTTGTTATTGAGATTTATCAATTAAACTCTATACAAAACAACTCTAATGATAAACAAGTTTAAATTGACATAATTGAGTTTACGAAAAATAGAAGTATATCGTTGTATTGCCGGATACAATAAGGAATAAGCTCCCTATTAGAGAAAAATCTGTCAACTTATCATCCTGCTCGATTACATTTTGGATTTTCTTTAACTATCTTCCTTGCATGGAAAGACTGAGTTTTGAATGTGAACTGAACTTTTGCATTCTATATGAGGTCATTTCTTTTTCCATTATGCTGCTTCCAGATGATTGGATCTTGAATCACTTGTTTCATAACTAAATAATGTCCAAACTCAATTTCATTCAATTTTGCCTGCTTTGTTCAATCATGTTAAACTACACAATGTGCATTGCCGTTGAGAGCCAAATGATGATCAAACAATTTCACGTCTTATTAGATCCATGGTTCGCCCTTCTGAATATGATTCCATGTCTGTTTCATTCATTTTGTCCGGAATTAGAAATCCATATAATAAGTAAACTATATCTTTTTATATAATTTAACCTAATTAATACATAATTTATCATATTAATTAAACGCAGGCCCTAGTCCTGGGACAAACAAAGTAAAAGGCTGAGTACAAAATGAATGAGACGAAAAAAACGGCTCGTGATATAATATGATATAGAATAACACCTCAACAAAGTGTTGAAAGCTAAAATCTACATGACCAGGCTGAGGAGGAAGTATAACAAGAGTACCCAGGTTGCAAAGGATCACAGTCATAATACTCATTTACTCAATTTCTTAGTGTAAATAGAACATTGGATCTATTGATTAGGAAGCATTTAACTGATGAGAAAAGAAACAAAAATAAATTGATAATGGAAAGAGAGGTGATGAGCTGAACCTGTTTACTTTCAAATTGCCCCGGCTGTGCAACAGAAAACTTTTCTGTAGAAAACAAGCTCGGACAAGGAGGATTTGGTCCTGTATACAAGGTAAATCAGTTTCTTTGATCATGCAACTAAAATTCAATTTAAAAATGGTAAGAATGGTGGAAAAGCAACCTACTTGATTTGCATTTCTGATAGTACAATTCAAAGGGCATGACTGTTGTTTAGTGTCTGGTAAGTGATAATAATCTCTGTGATCCGAAGAAATGATTTTCTTTGTACAAATCCTGTTTCCTGAACATAGCATTGCTTAACTTGCTCTGCAATGACCAGTCTACATTATGATAACTGTCAGAAGTTCTGTTGATGCTTTGTTGACACTCTAGTAGTATGTAATTGTCAAATTACTCTCTTTTTAACCTGATTAAAGAACAGAGTTATAAAGCTGTAATACGATGTTTGTGTTTGTGATTCCAGGTTCGACTCTCCAAAAAATTAGTTTCAGCTCTCCAAAAAATAGATTTAGAATTCGTAATATATAAGAACGCAATGATTTATAATACAAGTTCACAATTGTCATGTCTTAAGCATGTTTTAAAAATATATATCTTGAAAGGTACTAAAATACTCCAATCTTGTCCCGTTCTTAAGCGCAAGTAGTATTAGAGATCGAGTTAGATGAGTCTTCGGTAATATGACGAATAACTTCAGCATGTATTAATAGTCATCGAACTTAATTTTATTATCAAACAAGGGACGCAATCATTAGCGTATGTGTGATATTAATAGTCACTAGACAAATATCTTGAATTAAAAACCAAAAAAGGGACACAGTTGCCACTGTGACAGCTAATGGATTTCTTAATTTTGTATAAAAATTATTACGATTTCATTTCATGAAGAATATATCAAAGATGCACAAGAAGATGAACAAATAACTGACTATTATGAATGTTAATACGAAAAATATAACAATACTACTAAAAAAACAAAGAAGACTCTAAGTTGAAAAATAAGACGTGGCCAAAGGAGCAAACAAGAGTTTAGATCACAAGTAGTTCTGACTTAAAATAAATATACTTTCATATTTTATTTTTATTTAATTAAAAATTGTGGTTTATAATTGATAAATAATTTTTTTCAACATTTCAAATTTATTATAAATAAAAATTATTAAAATTATTAAAAAGCTCCCGTGCATTGATATAAATTAATTATTATAGAATTGCTCATTAAAAAATAATGACATCCAACAATACTAAACAAATAATAAAATAATATTAAAAAAATAAATTATAGAAAAATAAAGATAAAAAATTATATAAACAAAATATTTCGTAGTTAGTTATAATGTATTCTAGACGTAACTCTTCTTAACTCTAACTCTTACATATTTAATACAATACAAACAAATCATCTAACGCTTTTTAGCTCAAAGTTTATCTATTTCAAGTCAAAGATGAAGTCGATCTATACAAAAAATTAATTTTCCTTACAAACGAAGAAATATAAAATATAAAAAATATGAATTAAATTTATTCAGAAAATATATTATCACTATTGATGTTAGAAAAATATTTATAGATGATCATAACAATATTTATAATTTATATTACCGAATTACTATATGAAAACTATTGTAAAACAAAATTTTAAGAGAAAATATAATCAAACGGTTAATATGATTTAACCAAATTTCAATTTATTATCACATAATTGTCCGCTAAAAAATTATGATATCCTATGGAATATAGTATTTACAAATAACAAAATCAGATTATAAATAATAGACTTTAAAATATGTGATTCCCACTGGTGTAAAGAGGGTGCTGCGACAAATTGTGCTGCGACAAATTGTTGATATCTCTTAGCAAAAGAAATTTGCACAACAGATTCACATCAGTTCTCTGTCATCTCGATCTAGTTCCTGTATTAGATTCTTGCTTTAATTGTATTACACATCGGCATTTTTATCTGCTAAGCTTCTGGTTATGATTGATTTAAGAAACATCAAAGTATCTTAATTCGCTTGCATGATTAATAATGTTAAGTGATCAATTCTCCTAAAACCTCAAGGTGTTAGGAAGAGGGCTTACCAGGATCATATTCTAACATTCCCCGTCACTCGAAAGCCCATTTATGGGTCGAGAGTGGATCACGGACGCCTATTTTTGGGGTCGTATAAGCTCTGATACCATGTTAAGTGACCAATTCTCTTAAAACCTCGAGGTGTTAGGAAGAGGGCATACCAGGATCATATTCTAACAAATAAACTCATGTGTACTCAAAGGACTATATTCCAAAGTGCTTGCTTGCGAGTAACCCAAGTTATTCCAAACTGAAAAAGAAAAGAAAAAGCAAAACAGATATAACTAAAAGTTCTCCATTTGTAATAATTCTTTTCTTTTTCTATGAAAGCAAAACATATATGACTAGAAGTAAGTACTTGTCATAGATCTGTATATAGGAAACAGATCGATCTGTTATTTCATTATACAGAAATCAAAACCGAAAAAAGAGAAATAGGAATGGATCATTTCAGCCACGAGCATCCACTGATCCTGAATGAAGATTACATTGCTAGAGGGGGTGATATGTGTAATGCCTGCAACGAAGAGATCGTCTCATGTAAGTCATTTGTTTTCAGTTGCAGCAGCATCACGGGCATCCCAGGTACTGATAACAAGGATGTTGATGAAGAATGTATTAAATTCTTACTCCACAAAACGTGTGCAGAGTCGCCCCTTAGAATTGAAAGCCTAAGAAACCGAGAAGAGTTCCTTGACCTCCATATCAATCCCCATCACCAAACACAGTTAGATTACTTTTTGAACCGTCCAGGTGATATTTATCCCTGTAACATGTGTATGAAACAAATGCCATGGATTTACCACAGTCCTGGTTTTGTATTCTGTGTTTGCCTTAAATGTGCCATGTTCCAAGTTGATTCTTTCAGATGCCTTAAATTTATGCATCAATCTCACACTCAACACCAACTAGCCTTAATCCAACGTCCATCTTCATTCAAATGTGATGCTTGCAACATGGAGGATAGTACTAAAGACATGTCATATAAATGTGTGGATTGTCCGTTTTGGATGCACAAGAGCTGTGCTGATGCTCCTACCTCTTTCGTATTTCATTTTCACCAAAAACACCCTCTTATGCTCTCATTTTCTTTGCCACAAGTTTATCATAAATTTGCACAGCATTGCAGACTCTGCAATGGAAAGCTGGGTGAATTAAATTGGCTTTACTATTGTTCCAAATGCAGATATTTCGCCCATTTTCAATGTGCTAGATCAAGGCAGATGTTGAGGTGCTGCTTTACTTTTGCATCAATATTTACATATTTATTTGACGCATGCTTTTTTCTTTCTTTACATTTGGCATTCTAGCTAGCTTATATGTTGTTATATTTTCCTGTATTCTCAGCTCCTCTGAAAACGAAGAATATCCCGATCTTGTGCACCTCCCAGAAGCTACTGAATCATCTGTAAATTTATTGTGTGAGCAATTTATCAAGCGGATGAGTAGTCCAAAGAACGAGCAAGGATGTAGCACAAGAGGTCGTCTTAAATTAAAGATTGGGCTCATGGTAAACATCACCTGCAGCTTGTTACACAGTTGATGAGTTAAACGATAAGAAAGATATATTGGTCGTCTTTTGTTTCATCTCAGATGTTATGATAAATCATGTTATCTCGACTTGTCACATGTCAAGTTTGGTGCTACTCATATTATTAAAGACCGACTCCATCGGCACAGCCTCACATTTGTATTCAACAAGAAGTTTCGTCGTTGCGGAAAATGTCACCAGGGTAATATTGGCAGGCCTGTCCTTGAATGTGCACCATGCAAAACCATATTTTGTGGGGATTGCTCCGGAATGTTTAAATATGTGTTTTGAAATAGATGATTAGACTTTAAAAAAAAAAACATGTGTTAAAAAAGTCAAAATGACCTATATTTTAAAACAAAGAAAAGGGAGTGATTGGAGTTCTTGTATTAGGTTTTGGTATTGTGTTATAACTCTTCAAAATTGTTCTTTTTTTGTAATCTCATTAATAAATGAGTATACCTCTAGCTAGTCTGAGACTTGTGCACTTTGTGTATCTCAGGCTCCCTCACATTTAATTCTAAGAGCAAGTTCAATGGTGGTGCGTGTTAAAATAGGGGCTATTGCTATAATATGACACTCAAGCAAAAAACTCAACTTCAACTTCAATGAGATGCTAAACTTGGATGTAAAATACTCCCTCCATCCTTTACTGTTATCTGTTATATTCTTATCATATAGTATGTTTTGTTTGTTTTGTTTATTGTGCATTAAATCGGGGGTCTTCATGGAAACAGTCTCCATGGCTGCGTAAATCTTATCCACCCTCGACTCTGCTCTAAACGGGATATACTAAGTATGTTTTGTTTGGTTTGGTTTATACTGAATTCTTCAATTCAAACTCTCAATCTAAAAACGGAATATGCATATTATTTTATAATATTATATTATAATATCAAAAAAGTTATTATATTATTATTTTTATATATTATATTATCAAAATCATATCGTATATATTATATATTATATACTCCTTCTGTTTCGTAATATATTTTTTGAGTATATATATATTATATTACCGGAAAAACTGCTCCAATGGTTCATATGATTGAAACCTCAAATTATTATATTAACTTTGTTCATTATATATAATATTATATAATATTATATATTATTATAATATAATAATATATTTTGATAATATAATATATAACATATTATTTTGAATTTTCTGTTTTGATAATATAATTAATAATTTTTTTTGAATAATTTTATAATATTATTATTATTATTATTATTATTATTATTATTATTATTATTATTATTATTATTATTATTATTATTGCTAGCCTTTTACCCGTGCGAAGCACGGGCGGGTATAGAGTTCATTATTTATTATTTAAATTTTCACATCATTTTATTAGTATTTTAGTATTAATGAATTGAATTTAAATTAAATTATATTCACCAACTTGTTATATTTTCTCATGCAAATTTAGCTTTTATAATTTATTATCTATTTATGAATATTTCCTATTATATATTAATATGTGATAATTTATTATTCAATTAATTTTAAATCAGATTTATTATATTCTGCATATCTTCGAATGTATGAAAAAAGATATTTGTCGTGTAACTTATTAGAGTTAGAAAGGTTTACACAATGGTTCATGTTTATATTAAAATAGAATATGTTAGAGTAAAAAAGAGTTATATGAAGGTTTTTGTTAAAAAAAGATATTCAAAATTATATATTTATAATTTTATTTTTAACATCATTATAATTTTTTGTAAAATATTATATGATAATGTATTGTCACGAGTGTTTTTAGCATTTAAAACTATTTAATAATGTAAGACTAATAGACGTCCATTAAACTTGTAGTCTAATGTAAGACTAATAGACGTCCATATCTTAGTAAACTTGTAGTCTAAGAGGCCGGAGAGTACCAAAACAAAAAATATAACTAAAATCTTAGACGACAAATTATACCTATGTTTACTTATTATAATATAGTATAGTATAGTATAGATTATGTTACAAATTAGTGCAAATCACTAGCCGTTGAGAAGAAAGTTTGAGCAAGTCTTTGCTGTTTTCTGTTTTCTATTTTGCAGGGATTAGATCAGTGTAGTGGAAGTAGTTGAATAAAACCAGGAGTGTCAACTCTAGATAGGTAGTAGTATGCTTTTCCATTGTAATCTTTTATGTGTTTTGCTTCTTGAGTAATAATAATATCTCTTAGATATATACTTATTTCCGATTATATATTTTAAATAGTAGGGCACACAACAATCCTATTCTACATCGGATCTGAGTTTAAAGGTAAAGCTCTGTTTATGCATGCGGCGAACTTTATTTTCAATCCGCATTGTTCACTTGCACTACAACAGATTCAGCATCACACAACGGTTTTTGCTCGTCGTCTGAGACCACGGAAAACCGTGGTCTATCGAGACGCCATCTGATATGTGTATCAGACAACGGTGCGCACCACAATGCTGAACACGATGGTTTACGTTAAGCAAACTGTTGTCTGATCAGTGTTGTCTAATGGTGTTTTTGTTGTAGTGTTGAGAATACATGGAGGGCTTACAAGCGTGCATGCCGGAAGACATGTTGGTAAATATATTCTTACGACTGGAAGTATATTCTCTCATGCGGATCATGTGCGTTTGTAAATCATGGTATCGAATTGTTAGCAGCAGTTCTTTTATCAAATCAAATTTTTTTCAGAACACAAACAAATTATCATATACATTCTTTACCCACGATCGTTCTTACTCTTTGGTCGGAAGGATGGGATCAGGTGATAATAAGAAATACTACTACACGGCAGAGCAATTCGGGATAAATGTTCGTGAGCGTAATCACGGAGTGAAGGTTTATGGAACTTGTAATGGGTTGTTATGTGTGTCACATGTTAATTTAGGCGTCGATAGTATCGTGTACTTGTTGAACCCGATGATCCGAAGAGCGAAAAATATTGGAAAGATACCTATGGAAGTTCTTTATACCAATGAGCCTATTGGAGGTGCTGATTTGTGCCTCGGGTATTATGATGGTGATTATAAAGTGATTAAGATTGTTCGTGGTTGTGGTAGTTATCGCGTTGGAGTTTATAGCTTGAGTACTAATGGATGGAAGATTTTGAGTTGTGATAGTAACGAATCTAGTTTTGATAGTTTGTATGGTTATCCGTTGTCTAAATGTGTTAATGGCGTAGCGTATTTTGTGAAGTACACAGCTGGAATTGTATGTTTCGATTTGGATGATGAGTTGATCAGAGAAATCAAATTTCCAGAAAAGTTTAGTCCTGTCTGGCGTCCACGGACTTATTATTCGTTTACTCTGGAGGAATGCGGAGAATCATGGAGGCGCTGAATCCTCATGGGAGAAGGAATGCACAATTGCATTGAAAGCAGATCCTTACAATATTGGTGCGATAGGGCTCACATATAATAGTGAATACATAGTAAGGTTTGTTCGAGCAGGTTTTTTTAGACCAACTAATTTTAGAGTCTGGGACGATGATTTTTACTTGTGTGACTTGCGAAAATCAGAGTTAAAGAAATGCAGCCTGCCTCAAGATCTGTGGGCAATAGATAATCTTGTGGGGAATCTTGTTTTGCTTAATGAACAAACTTTATATCCTCTTGTGGATTCGGAGGCAACATGTACTGAAACGACGTTTGTATTGTGCAAGAAAAGACGGCCGAAGAAGAAGAAGAGGAAGAAGAATTTATTGCAGAAGGGACAGAATGGAATGCAAGGATAAGGAGGGACAGAAATGAAGAAGATTTAAATATCGTCGATTTCTAAATATGGTATTGGTAGCAGTTATTTCTTGTTAACTCATTTATTTTGATTATGAAGAATGAACTTTTTTATTACAAGGAGAGGTTTGTTGCAAAAATCTTGCAGATTCTTAATTAGTTTGCTGCTAGACTTTTATATAAGGAAATATTGCCAGAAAAATAGTAATTAAAACTCGAAATTCGCTATTCATGTAAATGTTAATCACTTTGTATAGGATCTCTATTTTCAAACATATACATATGCAGGAACCTTTATTTGCCTGGATAATCAGTAACAGCTACCTGGTAAACTCCCGCTCTATTTTCACTTTAATTTTTTCGATTTTCTTATGTAGCTGTAAAATGTACCTGAGCACGCTCCATGTTTCTCTTTTTGGTTGTTTCTCTTTGTGTGAGAGCTTTGCTAATCCACATTAACATAACAGCTCTGCTAATCCATACTAACATAACTGCCCTCAGATTCAATCTGCTAATTCACAATTGCAGATTTAAATCTCAGGGTTGTTTGCAGGGGCGGACCGAGTGTACGACCATGGGTGGCCGTGGCCCCCCCCATCCTTCCAGCAGCATAGTATTAGTACTATATAGTCTCTATATAATCAGTTGTAAAATCTGAAAATGGCCCCCCTCCATCTTTGTTTATATACACTTGGCCCCCCTTGTACTTCTAGTCTGCGTCCGCCACTGGTTGTTTGGTTCTTGTATCTTCGCAGAGACCTGAAGTTCTTGTATCTTCGCAGAGACCTGAACTGATTTCAGCACAAAATTTCTCATAATTTTATGATATGGTCATGTACTGTTTGAGTGATGAGTTCTTGAATCCTTTTAAAGTCTTTGTAATTTACATTCCATTTCCCCAATTATTATTCATTATCGATTGTACCAATTGTTCTATATCTTCAAAGTTTTTCAGAGGTTTTATTGACATGATTGATTTTGGAATAAGAAACATTGCAAATAGTTCTCGGTTCCTTTTCTCATGTTATTAATTAATTGTAGTCCAAAAGACCTCAATAGATAATTAAAGACATTTTTAGACAATATATATATAACTAGCTTTATAGCCATATTTTCGATATAGTTCAGTTGTCTTATTTCTTTTTGATATCATTTTAATATAATATGTATATAAATAATAGAATAAAGCTCTATGGTTTTATTATTTTTTTATCTAGACATTGTTTTTAAATAATATGGTGGTAAATAATAAAATATCAATCTTGTCATTTTTGAAATGTAAAATATTATATAACCTAATTGTTAAAATATTTTTATATATTAAAAAATAAGTGTGACAAATATATTAATTTCTAAAATTGAGCAACAACTCACTAAGAGAATCATCTCTCAGCATACATGGTCCCGAATTTTGTCGCTGGGTAGTGGTTACCCATAGCAGTGCTTTCAGAAATTTTATGAGAAATGATGAGTATAAGCATATGTAATCAGATATTCTGAGGCTCTGGTGCAGTAGCGTTGATGCCATTCCCTGAGTGTGCTTTTATTGTTTCCTGTCATCTTTACCTTGAAGCTAATGAGATCTCTAATAAAAGCTTTGAGTTTTCCAAGTACAATTTCAAATGTGTCATTGTGCAAGTTTTGGTCCGGCTTCTTACCCGGAACTTGAAGGGTTCTGGTGAATATATAACAAGGGAAAGTAAAATAGCAGGCAGAACCCTGTTGCATGCAGCAACAAGTTTTGTAAATTCAGAATCCTGTTGATAGCCTGTGATATCCCTCCACTGCAATAATATGCCATAATCACATTCCTAGCAATGCTTGATCGCCATAATCACATTCCTAGCAATGCTTGATCACTATATTTACACATTCAATCCACAATCCAGTCAGTGGAGAACACAAACATATAGTAGAGTGCACAGTAAAAAAGTTGTAGCAGATACACGACTAATCTAAGGATGACCTAGACCATCTGAAGCAGCAAGGAATCACTATCATACTACTTTTGATTAGTATAATAGCAACATAGCTCAACCTGCAAAAAATGTTCAAATCATGTTCAACTAAATTGTTGATGCACATTATAATTTCAAAAAAACCAATGTCAAGTGATATAATAGTTAAATAGTTCTTCGCGTCTTGCAGAAATTATCTTTGCCTAATTCTTCTACAGATTACGCAGTCATCCATTTAATTCAACTCACACTAGAGATAATGATGTGTGTGCGCGCGCGCGCGCCTTACTTATCCTAAACACTTTTTAATTATATCAGTTCTGCTTCTTATTATTTTTACCCGCAAACAAATAACTCTGATCTTCGACATGATTTTAACAATTTTGTTTTTGCCTAACATTTTTTGACTTTAAACACTGATCTTATTTTCCTCACATTATTACTCTCTTGTTCTTCACATACTTTTTCTTCACCACATGTTTTGTTGTCACAGTACCTAGCTCACATGTCGTGTATTTCTCACGACTATGAAATACCTCATCCCTCTCAACACTAATGCAATCAAAGATTTAAAAAAATTATTAACCATATCCAGAATTCTTGCAAGTGCATGTGACCACTCATCTATTATATAATTTCAAAATATAGACTCCATTTTCAGCAAATGCGATACAATATAAAGAAAAGGCAAAAAAAGGTACACTCTTGGTCTAGTTAATTACTTAATATGTGTGTGATTTTATTTTCAGTGGCATCAATAAGTTCCCAAAACCAATTTTTAATCAATAGTCATGGACTTTGCCAACATAAAGATCAGCAACTAGAAGGTAGAACTAATTCATCAAGCAAAGCAAAAAAGAAGAAGAGGAACAATGTATGCTAAGAGGAAGTAGAGGACCATGAAAAACATACCTGGTCCAATAGCGAGCAATGTTTTTATCCAGAGGCAACCTGTCCAAATAACAAACTTCATCATCCTCTAAATGTGATCAGAGTTTTTTATATATATTACTTTTTAGGACACCAGACAGGCCTTCAAGGCTTAGGGCTAGGCCTCTGTAGGCGAGCCGGTTAATTGCTGTTTTATCGAGAAATAAAACTAAGGCTGATGACATATATGTAGACGAGTCATAATTCGAAAGTTAAAAAAAATAAACTCAATTTGGCCAATGTCAGTATATTCCTCTACTTACAAAAGCAATCTTAGTTTTCTCTGCGATCTAAATTACAAAAATATATGGATAGTTTAGCTTTAAAGATTAATTTTCTTTTACAAAACTGCATCTTTTCCTCACTTAAAAAGCAACTTTACGCTTCCATATGGTCTAATCATCCAAATGAGTTTATGTTAAGAAACAAGTGAATCATAAAAACTATAGATACTACCTCAACATAAAACCAAAATCACATTTTCTGTGAGAAAATATTAAAGTTTTTGGAATTGAGACATAGACGTGCAGATTAATAGCTTTGTGAAACATATATCTTTCCCCACTTGCCACCAGAACTGGCAGTCCAATTCTTCTTAGTTCAACATCAATAAACACTCTAATGCGTAACTTACAAAAAAAAAATAAGGGAATAAAAGTATAAGTCGATATACCTGACCAGCCTTAGTTCAAGCACTTTGCAGGAAAGTTATTTCACCCAGGATTACATTTTATGTTGCTTTTGTAATATGTATCAGACTATCAGAAGATAATCTGTTTTTCTTTTGCTGGTGTTTTTTTGTCACAGTATCTCGCATGTCGTGTATTTCTCAACATAACGAAATACCTCATCCCCCACAGTATAGAGAAGGGGAAGGGGCAGGGGGGGGGGGGGGGGGGGAGTACACTCTTGGTCTAGTTAATTACTTAATATGCCTGATTTTATATCCAGTGACATCAATAAGTTCCCAAAACCAATTTTTAATCAATACTCGTGGACTTTGCCAACATAAAGATCAGCAATTAGAAGCTAAAACTAATTCATCAAGCAAAGCAAAAAAAAAAAAAAAGAAGCGATTATGCTAAGAGGAGTATGTGACCATGAAAAACATACCAGGTCCAATAGCGAGCACCATTTTTATCCAGAGGCGACCTGTCTAAATAACAAACTTCATCATCCTCTAAATGTTTTTATATATGAATACAGCAGATGTCAATTTTTCTGCATAATTTTAGACCAATAAGATAAAGACAGCGTTATGTTTTTCTTGAGTAGTTGGCATACCGAGACAGCTTAAAGCCTCTTATACTTTGATCAATATTCACTTACTGTAATGAATATAAGTTTGAAATATGTACCGGAATCTAGTACCACCGAACACAAAACAAAATTACACAACAGACTCCGGACTTCTGCATATTCAAACAAGCATACAGGCAACAACTTAACATTTCTATGATCATATGCCAGGAACTATACTGAGGGCACGGACCCAAAGACAGCTAATGGGTGTCAATAAATTGATAAATGAAATTCAAACACACACTAAATAACAATACTAAGATACCATGCCCCATGTGGCGTAAAAAAATACATCAATTTGTCATCTGGTGAGACAAAATTTCA
Organism: Daucus carota subsp. sativus; assembly: GCF_001625215.2. Taxonomy (NCBI): domain Eukaryota; kingdom Viridiplantae; phylum Streptophyta; class Magnoliopsida; order Apiales; family Apiaceae; genus Daucus; species Daucus carota. The sequence goes on from NC_030389.2 coordinate 2,059,444, forward strand.
TATGCAAAGTTGATTCACAGGTTCCACCAGATCTGATCATTTCTAGTTCGTGATATAATATTCTTGGTTTATTTTTTGAGACTTTATTTGCATTATTTAGGTTATAATTATGTTATCAAATGTAATCCTAGTCAAGGAAACAAACAAGAAAGATAAATTAACTATAAAAACACTAACCAGAAAACAGAATGAGAATCATATAGCAAAACCAGCTTAATTTATAATATTTTTTCCAGGAAATGAAATTACTCACCTTGCATGGCCATCACCATCAAAAGGTGACACATAATCCTGAGTAGCATTGAATATTCCTCGTGTTATAGCAGATGCAGCAAAATGCCGAGCACCAAAAAGCTTTCTTTTGCATGAACCAGATGGGAAGTCCCTAGTAACCAATATGCATTCTTGACAACATCATCAGAGAAGCTTAGGTGTGTGGGATCAATTCCGGTGTCAATAAACCCGATTACTATTCCTTCTCCAGCAGTATCAAATCCACCCTCCTGGGGCCACGCCCCTTTGGTAGCCCCAAAAATTGTCGAGTGTGTGTTGTTTCAGTCCTAACTGAGAAATCCAATATGACATTTGCCACTTCTTTCCTCTTTGACAGCTTAGCTACATTCACATTTCCCCAGAATTGCAAGATACATATAATGCAAGTATGACAAGAATTTAATAGAAAAAAGTAGAAACATTAATCTATCAATAATATAGACTATCATGAAGTGATCATCATAATTTAATGGTGAATAAAATGAAAGCAGACTGCACATTTAGATTTCACCTGCAGGGGGTAACCAGAAGCAAATCCGTTAATCAAATAGCGATAGCGGTAGAGTCTTAGATACTTCTCCCCTTTTAAAACCCTTCTCAATATATAGCATCATGGAAATCGTGCAATTTAATGTCCATGATACCGATCAGTTCCTGAGATATTTCTGAATCCAACAAATTTTTTTTTAGAAAATAATGCATACGTAAATTCCAAATACCAGCAACACAATGTAGAAAATATTAAGGAAAGAAGTTAAGGTAGAAAATTAACAACAATATGAAAGCGAAACATAATCATTAAAATAAATAGAACATGATAACTAATGATAGGTGATTTTAGAAACATTAATCTATCAATAATATAGACTATAATGAAGTGATCATCATAATTAAATGGTGAATAAAATGAAAGCAGACTGCACATTTAGATTTTACCTGCAGGGGTAACCAGAAGTAAATCCGTTAATCGAATAGCGATAGCTGTAGAGTTTTAGATACTTCTCCCCTTTTAAAACCTTTCTACATATAGCATCATGAAATCGTGCAATTTAATGTCCATGATACCGATCAGTTCCTGAGATATTTCTGAACCATATAATTTTTTTTTAGAAAATAATGCATGCATAAATTCTAAAAACCAGCAACACAATGTAGAAAATATTAAGGAAATAAGTTTGGATAGAAAATTAACAACAATATGAAAGTGAAACATAATCATTAAAACAAATAAAATATAATAACTAATGGTGATTTACTGATTTTAGAAAAGGCATTTAAAAAGTAATGCATTCCCATATTACCTCAAGTTGAGTACATGATGCAAGAAATGGATACAATGAATCTAAGGATGGAAATGAAACAATGCTCAAGGGAAGGGGCCAAAAAGATTGTAAAATGAATAAAATATATACTACTAAATATAGTGTAACATTATGTTAAAACAAGCATTATTAACATGATTGCCGAAACCCACTAACCACCAAATGATTTAGTGGTTGTGGGCGGCTCAGATCCAGGGAAAATACCAGCCACGTGATTGGCAACTGTAGGGTTTCGCTCACCATGAACCTGTAAAGATCACAACATTTAATAAACCATCTGTACTATCAAAGATATGTAACCTCAGATGAGCTCTTTGAAATTAATTTCATTCTGTAGACGATTAACACCAGATTTTTAGTTCCCCATCTTTACACTCGGGTTACTTGTGAGTTTTGCTGGGTATACCTTCCGTGTAAACCTTTAAAGAAACATTCTCAAGTTCAAAGTGTATGTTCAACAAACACATAGGGACTAGTTATTGATATTGATTCGAGGGACATTGGTACATATCAAGTATCCATTACCTGAAGTAAAGACGAAAGACCAAATTTTGGCTGAAGCTTCTTTGGGAAAATGAAAATATGAATAAGAAAGACTCCTGGAGTTGTCCTGTGTGAAGAGCAGTGACAGCAGTTATCAGTATTTTAATTGACTGAGAGTTATCTTAAAACCAGAAATAACCACGAAACCAAGATCTAGTGGGAGCTATCCCAACAACATTTAACTTCTAAAAGATTAAATTCTGAAATTTGGATTCTTTTCCCAAAAAGCATTCAATCCCATTTATAGCTCACTTTGGTTGGACGGTTATCCTAGAATAATTTGCAATAAATTTGAAACTCTAGTATTTTCCAAGTGAGATATATCCCTGTGACAATGAACACTTGCAGTTGCAGGTGAACAAAAGTTTAATAAACACTTATGCAACAAATAAAAGAAAGGTATACAACAATGCATAACAGAAAGAAAGTATACCTGCATAATATATATCAAATCGGATGCCATGCAAGGTCCCAAACAGCATCATCATAATCCAAAATTTCATTTTCTTTTGGATTAGATTACTAACCTTAGTTCAGAGTACAATTCTAAGAGCCCAAAGCTATTGATCACTTTATGACCAAAAAAAGAAAGAAAAAGCTATTGATCACTTGAGGTTTGAACGAGAGTAAATTAAGGGCAGAAAACTGTCCTGGTTCTTTGCTCAGATGAGAAATATAGTGTGATGCCAATGATATTGGTCTAAAGAGTAGTTCAAAAGCTTAAGATTTTTTTACATATTTCCGATATTATTTTTATTCAATGCAATACTAACTTAACTCTCACTTCACATGTAATGACTTGGGGCTGTGTATCCAGTTTTCATTTTCAAAACAAACCAAATTTTGAAGAAAAAAGGGATTCCAAATGAAATATATTTCTTTCTATTCTCGAGATAAAGCATTACAACTATGAATTGGCCAGAAGAAGAGAATCATAACATGATTGAACCTCTTTCGAGAAGTGATCCATTAATAAATGACAATGAAATTTGTGAGTAGCATATTACCTGCATATACCACACACCAGTGCTTGTATAATCAACTGCTCTCCTTTGGCCAATCTTTCTCATTCTCTTTATAGCAAAACTGTCTGCATGTGCTGCAACATGCATTAGAACCGAATCATCAGCACATATAAAAGCTGTTTTATCATCATTTCCAGCAAAAGGATTATTACACAACAGCACCTCCCCTCTATCCCGTTCAAAACAAAAACAGTGTATGTATGTAATGTGGAATTGTGGATTCAGCCAGTATATACAAATATAGAGAGTACAACATTTACATAAGAGACCTACGAACATTCAAACTATTTGATGAATATCTCACCATTTACAGCAGAAGCAAGCTCCTCTTCTCATTTTGCAACAGCATTTCACGACCAGCATAAGCTAGCCTAGTAGCCTTCTGCCTTTCATCATAAGAGGGTCCAAATTGGTCAGCAGCTCTTCCAGCACTTACAGTATCATCTAACTGTCACGAAAATAGACATTGCTAGTACTAAAAAGCATTTGGTGTTATTTTCTGAAAATAAACTAACCAGAACTTCTTCACTATCCACCTGCATAAATTCAGGAAGTGGAATAGTATGTCGGGAAAAGTGGACTGTCTAAAGATACTTATCCTTCGAAAGCAAAAAGGAATAAATACGTCTTAAATGATGCAAGTCAACTGAACTCAAATCAAATTATTGACAGAGGTTATCCAAAAATATAGGACAACAATACTTGGCTACTGTCAGTGACAGCTTAGGCATCACAGACACACCAATGCAACTTCTATGGGTAATAGGAAATTTCTAACTATTTTCTGCAATCAGGCCCATCATGGATCAATAACGTATTTAAATGAACCAGATCCCACTTGAGCTGGTTTTAAAAAACAATTTTTTCAGCACCCCCTTGGCACTTCAGCAGTGGGAAAGGAGAATACACTCTAGAGACAACTTTCATATCTTACATAATGGCACAGTTCATTACGTTGTGAAACTAAATAGAGAAATGTAAATAGAGATGGCAAAAACGTGCTGAGAACCAATTAGCATTATATAGATATGGTACATCATCCAGAGATATCTAACAAAATTTCATTCAGTCACCACCATATGTAAATATCTACATATAGCACAAGGGACATATATTATTACATTAACATTAGTAAACAAATGGTATGATAGCCCGACGGTGGCTGGGATAATTCTCAAATTTGCAAAGATACCATCTGTGTGTTTCCACCGCTGCAAGTAAAAGATTTGCAACCTGCAATCAAAATTACTTTGTAATGCGTATTTTAGGCTTAGCAGAGTTCGATATCAGAATTATGTAATTGATTATTGAAAATTACTAAAGAATTCAACAAAAGTACCACAAATGAAAAAAGTAACCAGATTGTGGGTTCTGCACATCCACTAGCAACCAGAAGACCACCATATATAACCTAGATCACATAGATTTGGTTTAAAACGGTAGGAAAAGAAAATGAAATTTCACACAGGTCCCACAAAACTTGTATTAGACATTATTGGCATAAAAGTGATAATACTGAGAACCAGACATAATATACAAGTCCAAAGAGAGTTGATTAAAAGTACATGTTTAACAAAAACTCACAATTTCTGCCAGATAGTGAGGAGATGACACTTGATTAAACCAATCACCTCCAGGAATTACATAGGCTTCAGCTTGAGTTTTGTTTTTTCGCAACATGCCCTGCACTTAACCAAAAGGTTGATCTTATGAATTACCGAAATATACTGTGAAGTCAAGTGCAAAAAGCAGCCTAATTCGACCACATGACAAACAAGATGATAAATTGTTCCAGTATTTATAAACAATCCAAGTAACTTTGTTTGTTTTTCCATATCTTAATGGTATTGAAAAATGCATACAGAACATTAATCAAGAGGAGCGTCTGCAGCTAAAACTTACAAGGATTGCATGACATCTTCGTTGGTGAATCCAGCCCCAAGAAAAGAGACCTGCACCTATCCATGTATACCATCTCTGTCTAACAAGAGGAACTATAATTTCCCATTCATTAAATTTGTTGATTGTCATCTGATTCTCTCCTCTGAAAGTGAACTCCTCGATCCAGTTTATCACAAATTTGAATACGTCAGGTGCAGAAGTACAGCAGAGGGACAGAGGAGCAGCTGTATAAAAGCTAACATGAAAAAGGTTACAATTATTAGCAATAAGTAAATTCGATTCTATTTTAAGCATGTCTAGAAGGGGATAAAAAAATTCATGCAGTAATCATTCAAAGTATAGCAGATGAATCCTAAAAACTTAAGTTGGATTAGTCATAATCAAAGAACAATTTGTCTATAAAAAAACATGACAAGATGAATTAAGATCAATGTCAGGTCTATCAACTCACGGATACAGTAATTAAGATTTAAGAACCTAATTTTTATGGAAGTGATTACCAGAATGCTGCACTAAATATGAGAATTCAGCCTTCAAACTCTTGAAAGTATAAGAAAACATAATGAAACTTTATGATGAAGTGGTGAAGGATTGCAGTTAGCATAAACAGCAAATAAAAACTGAATGGTTCCTGTATCATTTTTATACTTATTTCGACAGAAATAATGTCCTAGCATAAATTTGTCTTGTGCCTTTGACGGTCAGACCTGATTGGAATTGCTTGTCTGAAGTAAATTGTACAGCATTTTACAAGATATTAGACTTCTCCAGTTAATATCTAAATCGTACAACTAATGGCAACTTCACAAGTATGAAAAAAGTAAAAGGATTACAAAATATGTTATCAAAGAATAATCAGAGAACTTACTATAGGCCAGTCAGATAACCAAATATGTGCATTCGAGCTGATGGACTATACTTAAAAATGTACATAGTCTCATATAACCGTCGAAGGACATGAGCTTCCATTAGCAATAGAAGAAACACAGATTGCAAGACCTTATTTTTCTGGTTTGTTGACTCTGAATGAAACTCAAAAGAGGATGTGTCCGAGCTTCCCGTCAAATAACTAATCACAGAAGCATATAACATTGTCTCCGACATATATGGTGTCATTTTATATGCATACCACCAGTTGGCCACGAGCAGAAGTGTTGTCCACAGGACACCAACGACATAGAAGTGACAGAAGTATTTCTGTGGAACAGTGAGTCTCTACAATAACAGGATATCTTATCAAAATTTATTAGCTTCGTAAGAGATAATTACATACAAGCAACTAATTGTTAAAGACCTGGTATGTACGTATCTGATTCACATTGTAATAATACTTTCACCCAAAATCTTAATCATACGTTTAACAAGAACACTTCATTCATCACCCAATCTAAACCTCAATTTAAAAATGAGTGGTGTTACCGACAAGCAGTTGGTAAATTAATTTTGAGTGTTTGAGTTTGTATTTTTAGCCATAATTATTTGTTTAATCAAGGTCAACAGAGAGTCAACTTCAAGTCACTTTCAGCAGTAACTAACTAACTAAATAACTAATGTAACAGAAGTCAATTAAACACCTTAAAGAATAAAAATACACAAATGTGTGTATACTTACAGTGGTAGAAGATTGCATAATTTTCCCTCTCTTAGCAAACCCGGATATAATTTCACGAACTGAGTCGAGTCGAGACGAGGGCATCAAGGCAATGAGGATTGGGAAAATTCCAGCAGTCCAGGCCACTCTCAGCAGCCCAGAGAGCAGCCCCATCTCCATCAACTCATCCACATCAATCATCACAAAACACTTGTATACCTACTTGTATAGTTGTAGACCTATGATATACAATATTAGCATTCAGGGAAGTTGATTTGTGACCAAACCTTGTTACAGAAAGCTCTCACAGAGACGCGACATAGAGACTAAATTGAAAGTTGAAACAACTAACAGAGCTTAGATAATTGGAAACCTATGTCTAACAAATTTATGCGATGTTGAAAGGGAAAAAATAGTACTGTATTCCTTTTATCTCGAAGGCTTAAGTGTAATATTGTGTATTATATAAAAAAATAGTCTTGGGCTCGAACGAGGTTGGTTATATTGAAACTAGTATGACATTATTATTTAAATAGTTTTATTATGAGATATAAAGTTCTGATGGCCTGTGTTATGTACTGCAGCTGCAGCACACTAATTATGCGAACATTGTTTACTATTGTAATTAAGCTGTGGTCGGAATCCATACTTACCATCAAAAGTTTATACTCAGAGCAGTCATAAACTCAATACATTGCTCAAAGACATTTTCGTTAATGACCATTTTTAATGTGAAATGCTTTGCACATGTACACGACTATCTGTGCTGTTTATGAAGCAAATCAAAGCAACATAGAATCAGATTAAGTTAAGCATACCAAAGGCAGTTTAAGAACAACAAAATTCAAAAAGATCAACACAAACAAGTAAAACTTCTTTCAGACAAATAATCAAACAGTTATGTTGCCTTTATAAAGGATTCCATAGAAACAAAATCAGCTTGTCCATTTGAATTTTATAGTTATCAATAGATTACAAAACCCTTTTGTACTTGTACATTAATCCAAAAAAAAAATCTAATTTGCAACATAATTTTTTTTTAAAAAAATTAAAATTGAGAACCCGTACCTTAGCTTGTAGAAATGGCGGGGGAGAGAACACGATATAGCGGGGGAGGGAAGAAACAACAGCACCCAGAAAAAACGAAATTAAGGTTAAAAATTAGGGTTAAATCATTTTGATTTGGGGATAGATTAATTAAAACAAAATTTTAAAAAATATCATCAAAAAATAAATTTAATCTATTTTAATATATAATTTTTTATTTTTTAAAATAATAAATAAATATTTTCTTGGTTAAAAATCAGTCAATTTGACCTCTCGAAAATTAAAAGAGACATGTAAATTGTGACGGAGGGAGTATTTTAACAGAAAGTCGGAGAGGGTGTATATCGTTCTTGAAATGTAAAAATAAGGGATACGAGTTGAGTTTCTCAAAACATGAATACGATATCGTTTTTGAACGATAATTAAGAGGTGCGATATACAATTATTTCTTAATAAATTCACCTTAAAATGGACAAAGGTTTCATTTAACCGCCGCTAAAAAATCTGTTAAACTTAGGGTCTGTTTGGGATTGCTGTTGAAAATTGCTGTTGCTGTGAGTAAAAGTGCTGTTTAAAAAAGTGCTGTTTATAAAAGCTGACACTGTTTGGTAAATTTGATTTCAAATGTGCTGTTTGAGTAAAAGCTGAAAACAAACTGTTTGGTAAACTTTTTGTTAAATTGCTGTTTGGAGTTATAATTATAAATAAAATGATATTTTATTCATTATTTTATAGACAAAAATATTGAACAACAAATTAGAGTTGTATAAAATAAGAAAATAAAAAATTAATTAAGATAAAAATTAAGTTTTCACAAAAAAAAGGATAAAAATTAAGTCAAACTAAAACACTTCAGGATTATCTTTACAAAAAAACGACTACGAGTCAAATTCCAACTAAAACACTATAGGAGTAATGGTGAAGGAGGATGCATGATGCTTGCTTTATCTTAATGAAAAGATAATTTGTTGTTGTTTACTACACATTATTACAATAAAAATATTTTATACGTGTACTGCAAGTTTTATTAACATTTACAATTTATTAATACTGTTTTTTTTAAAAAAAATTAACTAATTTTTTTTAATAATCTATCAAGTTTTTAAAAGAATATATGTTATTAATATATATATATATATATATATATATATATATATATATAATTTGTAATAATATATATTTCATAAGTTCATTTATAAGTTATTAAAGTCAATCTCTTCATTAAACTAAAAAAATATAAAGTAAGTAATGATATACAAATCATATTTATATTATAAAAATATGTAGGAATAACTATTAAAATTTATGATTAAAAACTATATTCTATTTGCAAAACTATATAATTAAGGTGAAATATTTTCAAAAGTAACTTATCATTTATTTTATATATTCAAATATAAAATAAAATAATTTTTAGTATTACGTAATTTTAAATGCTTAACAGACAATAATAATCCAGATTAGAATAAAAAAAGTATTTCATAAGTGTGTAATGCTTGTTTTTGTTGTTTTATTTTAAGAACAAAAACAATTGCATGTGCTAGGGTTTGATGCCAGCACCTGTAATAGCGGGGCGCAACAGCCGCTTTTATGAAAAGCAGGGGTATACCTGCTTTCTGTAAAAGCAGCTTTTAGACAAAAAGCGCTGTTAGAAAAAGCTGGTTTGGTCGTTACCAAACAACCTTGTAGCAGCTTATTGACAAAAAGCTGCTGTTGTGGTTGTCAACCACAACCCCAAACAGGCACTTAAAACCCAGCTTCACACACTCTTTCTAGTCTCTCATGTCTTGACCCCCAAAAAATCTCTTTATGCTTTCATTTCCTTGTTGAAAATCTTCAATGGCTGAGAAGCTTTCAGTCCCTCTTGTTCTTCCAAACCCACCACCCACAAAGCCATTTTTTCATGAAACTCACCACCATCCAACCTCCACTCCTCCCTCACTAACCCCTCTTTTTCAAGATTATCTTCTCCAGCAAAACCCCAAGACCAATCTCTCCCAGACCCATAAACCCAAAACCCCAAATTTCAATTCTTTTTCCAGAACTCGAAAGCGTATTGGGAAGCACAAGGACCCAAATAAAGGCAAGCCATGGTCAAGTTCTAGTCTTTCTCCAGTAGGTGAGCAAACCCTTCAAGCTTTATTGAATTCGGGTTTCGAAAATGATGAGTTTGATGGAATTATGTGTAATTTGGTTGGTTTGGATGAGGTGGAGTCTTGTTTTGATGTAAAGTCTGTGTCTTTTGATGTTTTGGGGGTGATTAAGGGGTTAGGGTATCATAAGAAATGTGATTTGGCTTTGAGGGTGTTTGAGTGGGTTCGAAACCGAGAGGGTTTGGAGAATTTGTTAGATGGGTCTGTTGTTGCTGTGGTGATTAGTATGCTTGGGAGAGATGGGCAGGTCTCGACTGCTTCGAATTTGTTTCATAAGCTTTATAAAGATGGTTTTGTTGGTATTGATGTTTATGCTTATACTTCTTTGATAACTGCGTGTGCTAGTAATGGGAGGTATCGAGAAGCTATATTGGTTTTTAAGAAAATGGAGGAAGAGGGTTGTAGACCTACTTTGATTACGTATAATGTGATTTTGAATGTGTATGGGAAAATGGGTATGCCTTGGAATAAGATTAAGGCGGTTTTTGATGGTATGAAGGGTTCCGGGGTTGCTCCGGATGCTTATACTTATAATACTCTGATAAGTTCTTGTAGACGGGGGTCTTTGTACGAGGAAGCTAAACGGATTTTTGAGGAGATGAAGGTAGCGGGGTTTACTCCAGATAAGGTTACTTTCAATACATTATTGGACGTGTATGGGAAGTCTGGGAGACCTAAGGAAGCTATGAATGTTCTGAAGGAGATGGAGTTCCATGGTTTATTTCCTAGTATTGTTACTTACAATTCGCTAATTTCAGCTTATGCTAGGGACGGTATGTTGGATGAAGCAATGGAGTTTAAAAATCAAATGGTGGAAAAAGGGATAAAGCCGGATGTGTTCACTTACACTACGTTACTGTCAGGCTTTGAAAAGGCTGGCAAAGATGAGGCTGCAATGATGGTTTATGAAGAGATGAAAAGTGCAGGCTGCAATCCAAATATCTGTACCTTTAATGCCCTGATTAAGATGCATGGTAACAGGGGGAATTTTAATGAAATGATGAAGGTTTTTGAAGAGATTAAGCTTTCTGGTTGTTCTCCGGATATTGTTACTTGGAATACGCTCCTGGCAGTGTTTGGGCAGAGTGGTTTGGATACAGAAGTATCTGGAGTATTTAGAGAAATGAAGAGATCAGGTTTTGTTGCTGAGAGGGACACTTTTAATACGTTAATCAGTGCATATAGCCGGTGTGGAGCTTTTGACCAAGCAATGATTGTTTATAAGAGGATGATAGAAGCAGAAATAACTCCTGATCTTTCCACCTATAACACCTATTTAGCAGCATTGGCACGAGGAGGGATTTGGGAAGATTCTGAGAAAGTACTAGCTGAAATGAAAGATAGAGGGTGCAAGCCCAATGAGCAAACATACAGTTCGTTGCTACATGCTTATGCTAATGCGAAAGAAATCGAACGGATGCGTGCTCTTGCAGATGATATCTATTCTGGTAACATTGAGCCACATGTGGTGCTTTTAAAGTCTCTTATTTTAGTTAGTAGCAAATGCGACCTTTTAATGGAAACTGAAAGGGCTTTCTTGGAATTTAGAAGGAAAGGTTTTTCCGCTGATATAACTATTTTGAATGCCATGGTTTCCATATATGGTCGGCGGCAGATTGTTACCAAGGCTAATGAGATTATCAACTTCATGTTAGAGAGTGGGGTAACTCCTAGTTTGACAACATACAATAGTTTGATGTACATGTATAGTCGATCAGCAAATTATGAGAAATCTGAAGAACTGCTGAGAGATCTTTTAGGGAAAGGAATCAAGCCTGATGTCATTTCATTCAACACGGTAATATATGCTTACTGCAGACGAGGTAGATTAAAAGATGCATCACGTGTGTTCACAGAAATGAAGAAATATGGAGTTACTCCAGATGCAATTACATACAACACCTTCGTGGCCAGTTATGCAGCTGATGCAATGTTCGTGGAAGCTGTTGATGTGGTTCAGTACATGATCAAGCAAGGATGTAGACCAAATGAGAGCACATACAACGCCATTGTAGATTGGTATTGTAAGCTTAACCGTCGAGATGAGGCAATCAAATTTATTGCTAACCTTCGCCAACTAGATCCACACATTCGTAAAGGAGAAGAGACTAGATTATTAGGCAGAACTTCGAAGGTGAAACAATCAAGAGAGAGGAAAGAACCTAAAACATGTTTTGAATCTTTGCAAGATACGTAAAAGTTGTAGCTCAGTCAGGATTTCCTGAAAGTCTCTAATCGCTATTATCTCGCCAGCCACTTCTGCTGACTGTATTATGTTGTATGCTGGTAGGACAAGATCAATGATGTATGCTGTTGTATACTATAATTTTGGCCTTAATATACTGTAGTATCATATAGATTGTGTATATAAGGATTTTGAGGTATATGCCAAGTTTCGAGTGTGCAGTGCAAAGACCTACAAAGGCACCAGTGGGGATGTCAGATGTGTAAATGTCAGAAACTCGAGGTATCTACACTATTCACAATATATTACTATACAACACTGCCAGTTGTTGAATCTTCCCTGAATGTTGTTTTTTTTCTTCTTTATGGTTATAAATCAACAAGCTTATATGAAATGGTTAATATAGTTGTTACATTGTAGTATTATACTTGGTTGACATGCAAGTCATCTTAACTTCAAATTAGTTAATTTGGTCTGTAACATCTTTAGTTTCTTGTTCTTATAATCCAGTGTTGTTAAAATCGCGATTAATCGCGCTTTGCTTGTAGGCTTATGTTCTACGAGTTGCGTTTGAGCGATTTAAGGCGATTATGAAATTGGCTAAAATTCATGCTTAACTCGAGATTACTCGCAATAACTCGCACTAAAAAGCGCAGAAACTCCCAAAAGACCAAAAGAACCTGAAGTAAAAAACTCTACTTTTCTCGACCCCCTCTCTTCATCTCTCTAGGCCAATACTTTTTCTTTGATATCCTGATCTTAAATATTTGGCATATATGCTCAATTTTAAATACTATTTTTGACGTGTGTTAGGTATTTGATTAAATCCCCTTTAGAAATTACTCTCTTGAAAGGTACCAGGTACCAATCACTTGGGTCATAATTAAAGATGAGTGTTAACATTGAATGGAAATTTGAGAATCATGTGGAGAGACATGTAAAAATTCAATGTTCGCTTTGTAAACATACTAAATGTTATTGATTGATAGCAACTATGATATATTTATGTGATATTTTCACTCTATTTGACTATTTGAGACTATAATTTATGTTTGAAACTAATATTAGAAGTAACATTCTCAAAATTATAAAATTATATAGATAAGCTATCTTCAATCGTGCGAGTAACCGCGCTTCACGAGTTAAATTGGAGCTTGCATTGTTTTTATTTTGCGCATTTCACAACACCGTTATCATCTTAGCTGACATCAAATTTCTTGTTGCCACAAAATGATGACAATTCATCTTCATCATTAGTTGCGGAGCTAGAATGTAGAATCTCTTTTCTTCATGTAAAGAGATGAATGGATGATATGAGGCAGTGCTCTGTTCTCCCTTTCGACTTGTGTGAAGAGAAAACAAGACGAGATATATACTACTGCTACTAATAAACTCTCTCATGTTCATTTACTTTTGTTATAGACATTCTTGTTTTTTTCATATTAATTCGTTTATAATTTTTCATTACATTCCGTCTTCCTTCTATTCCCGCCAAATGAACGCAAGTTTTCGAAATATTCTTCCCCAGAAGGCAAAGAACGAAAACCAGTTGGGTCATTCATCAATCAGATTTCTGTAGCAGAATCATGATTATGCTAAAATATGAATGAGCCGCCCACTAGGAATAGAATACTTAATATAACAATGTTATCACTTTGCTTTATCAATTATAAATATAAATATTTTGATATATCCTCCTTGCATGGTTCAAAACTTACAAATTATTGATTATACAGATACTCTGGGGTCTCCTATAAGAGATTATATTGAATTGAGAATAAAGCTTGGAGATCACAGAACTTACAGGAACTTACCTGATGCAACTGGATCAAACTATGACAATATTTATATACTCTCTCTGTCCCTCTCATTTCTTTACGTTACTTTTTGGCATGTTTTTTAACACTCATTTAAAGTATAGTTTCATAATATATTTTTAAAATTTTTTCCTCCGGAATAAAAGTTTGATGTTTAAACTTTTATTCAAAAAAAAATAGAAAAAGTTATGGAACTATACTTTATAAGAGGCTCAAAATGCTTGCAAACAGTGAACGTAAACAACCTAGAGTACAGAGGGAGTATTTAGAAACTATGACAATACTCATATGTTCAAAGTTAGTTGAGATGGTCAAGTCAGGTTTTGTTTGTCCCAGGCTAGGAGGCATCACGGCCTGCGTCACTGTCCAACTTTCATCACTATAAAAACCCACTCAGCCACTCTCTTTTCTCACCAAAACACTCATATTTCTTCTCTGTCTTAGTACACCGAACCAAACATAACCAGTATATCTCGTTTACTTCTTCTTAGTTTTAGTAACACACATGGCAAAATCATTAGAAACTGAACACCCTGCAAAGGCTCTTGGCTGGGCAGCTAGTGACACTTCTGGAGTTCTTTCTCCATTTAAGTTTTCAAGAAGGTATACTTGCCATGCATATATTTTTTCAATCAAATTTTATTGAACGTGACAGTAGTACAAATCACCGATCACTAGAAATCACTAGTTTCACTATAACAAATAAGCCATATGTAATTTGATAAAAATTAATTAATGTTGTTATGGATTATGCAGGGCAACAGGTGATAATGATGTAAGGTTCAAAGTGTTGTATTGCGGAATATGTCATTCAGATCTTCACATGATCAAGAATGAATGGGGCTTCACCCGGTATCCTGTCGTTCCAGGGTAACTACTTGTCCTTTAATGTTTTGAGTTTCTCTGTGTTTGATTATGTAAATTCAAATAGACCAGAATTTATATATTTCGACTATAAAGGGCTTGAAATGTTTGATCAGCAGTGAAGTTAGTTAAGGAAAAATGCAGATTTATCGTACTTTATGCTAAATGATAAGTAATGACTGATATTATTGGCACAGACACGAAATTGTTGGTGTGGTAACTGAAGTTGGGAGCAAAGTTGAGAAAGTCAAGGTTGGAGATCATGTCGGAGTAGGGTGCTTAGTTGGATCTTGTGGTTCGTGTGATAGTTGCTGCGACGATTTGGAGAATCACTGTGCAAAGCAGGTACTGACTTATAGTGCTCTGTATTTTGATGGAACCATTACTCAAGGAGGGTATTCTGAGTCAATGGTCGCGGATGAGCGCTTCATTGTTCGTTGGCCAGAGAATCTGCCACTTGATTCTGGTGCTCCTCTATTATGTGCTGGGATCACAACTTATAGTCCCCTGAAATATTTTGCACTCGACAAGCCTGGTACGAGGGTTGGTGTCGTAGGCTTGGGTGGGCTCGGCCATCTAGCTGTTAAGCTGGCTAAAGCTTTTGGTGCACATGTCACGGTTATAAGTACTTCTGAAAGCAAAAAGAAGGAAGCATTGGAAAAACTCGGTGCAGATTCGTTTTTGATAAGTCGTGACCAGGAACAATTGCAGGTCCATTGAAATAAGCGTTTATTTTACATTTTTGTGTATGATTTGCTTCAGAGATTTAATTACTGATAATTATTCATCAATTCATTTAGGACGCAACGAGCTCACTTGATGGTATTATAGATACTGTATCTGCTACTCACCCTCTTGCTCCATTGCTTGGGCTATTAAAGCCTAATGGAAAGCTTGTCATGGTGGGTGGACCCGAAAAGCCTCTTGAGGTGCCAGTGTTCCCTTTGCTTGTCGGTAAGCATTATGCCGAGCTAATTCTTTTTTAATGTCCATCATTATTCGAAGAAATCATGCCCAATGCTAGTACATTTGACAGGGAGAAAGATTCTTGCTGGGAGTAATATTGGCGGACTGAAGGAAACGCAAGAAATGCTTGATTTTGCAGCGAAGCACAACATTACAGCCGATGTTGAAGTTATTCCAATGGACTATGTTAATACTGCAATGGAGAGACTTCTGAAGTCTGATGTCCGATACAGGTTTGTCATTGACGTTGCAAATACATTGAAGAGCGACTGACCGAATGAAGTTCATGGAAGTTTATTGTTGTTCAAAATAAGTTGTCTTTGTAAAATATTTCATGTTTCCAGACATCGTGTGTGTTTGAATTGTGGTTGCCAAATTGTATTTTGAGAAAATTTCATCTTTTAATATGTATAAATAAACTCAAAAATCGTGCTCTCTACTAGGGATGATAATTGAAAATCAAGAAAATTATTGACAGCTTTGGTTATTTTTCATTTAACTTTATTTTGAAAATGATTGGTAAAATTTAAACTATTGGAAAAGTTGTTGTCTTATGTTCTATTTAGCTATTTCCACATATGCAGCTTAAGTATTTACTAATTCTCCAATCACCAATAATTTTGCATTTTCAGTTAATTAATTTCATTTGTAATCATCTGCAAAAACTTAAGTGAAAAAATTACACAAAAATGTCTGGTTCCTTCGGGTTTCTTTCTTTCATTGAATGCGCTACAAAGACAAACATAACTGCACACTTGATGCACATGTTAGACTAAAATCTCAAATATGTTAGAACTACTGATCAAATCAGATGTTATACGATCTTGTATTTTGTAGTCATGAATTTCGTAAAATATTTAGTGTTCTCCCATACTTCACCACATTTATTTCCCCTTCTAAATTATGATTACATCCTATCATTCTAATTTAAAACAACATAATATATGCATATATATTACTATGTTTCATGTCGATAGTGTGTAAATGATCTCCCATTTTCATCCGACTAGCATGTTCTGCAAAATCATATTTTTTGCTCCCCAGATGCTGGTGGTCAATTGCATGAATGCTCAAACATCCATGTACCTTCGACTATCTGTTACCGGGAGTACTCTTGCTAGCGCAGAACATTCCTATAAGCTAAAGGAGTATACTTACCACTGCAGTTATAATCTCCACATATTTCATACTTTGTCGTATTGATTAGTAACTAACTACAAATTAATACACTTTTGATTAGTAACTTATGAATACAAACCAACCAGAAGTATGTGAAAAGATTTACAAGGCAGAAGCAACGTGACTGAATTTAAAGGGCATCCCTGGCCAACCAGCATGGCTTAATAACTATGCCAGAGGGTACAATAAGGGTAAAATTTAAAAGGACAATGACATCCATAGTCACAGCTGATCTAAACAAATCAACCCACAGATCATCAACATTCAAACAAACCATGAGCATATAAGAGAGCAAATAAAGAACATACATGTAATCCCAAACTTTGAAGTTCTATGGCCCTTTTTACTCTGCCTTGTCAAGTAAACTTTCAGACTACCGGTTCTGATCATCAAGGCGTGAAGTGGAAGCCTCGTGTCCTTCATCCATGCTTAACTCTCACCAGACAAATCAGAGTCAGTAGTTAAGTCAATAAGCCTAATGGGTTGTCACTGGATAGTTCATAGATTACTATCTGAGACAACTCCTCGACGCAAAAGCTCTTTAAGCTTTCCAGCCTTCCCTTTCTTAGTTGATGTTACTTCTTTTTTCCTGACCTTCCTTTCTAGGTGCTCCTTTGGCTACAACTTTTGCTTCATTTCAGTAATCACTCTCTCATCGAAATCTAATCATAACACGCTCATTAGTTGCCCTCGTTACTTTCCAAGCCAGGCCTCCTATTCTTCTAGCACTTCTGATTCTCCTCTGGAAGATGGAAGGAGACTGGTGGTAAGTTCCATAAGTTCGTATCAGAAATCAAAGTCAGAATTAAAAGCCCATTATCTGTAGTTTCAACTGGTACGCAA
This sequence comes from Daucus carota subsp. sativus, assembly GCF_001625215.2. NCBI lineage: Eukaryota > Viridiplantae > Streptophyta > Magnoliopsida > Apiales > Apiaceae > Daucus > Daucus carota. The sequence continues at coordinate 2,077,154 of NC_030389.2, forward strand.
GCTAGAAGAATCTGGCTTCATTGTCCTTCACTTTTTAACGGTAACGTTAATTTTTAACAGAAATGATGTACTACAACACATTTTTAGTAAGAGAATGTGTACTGCAATTATCGAAAATATGTATACTAAGATGTATTTGGGGTCAGGGATATAGTTTGCAAATAATTCCATAATAAAAATTTAAGTCGAACTTCAATCCAACACAGCCGTGTTTTAAAAATCTTAGATTTTACCTTACACCTGTACATGTATATCTAAATGTCATAATCATTCCAAATATATATAATTAAACATATGAAAAATTCAACTAATGCTACATTCTAATCTCTTCAATTGAGAAAAGAGAGCATTCGATGATATATTTAGTGTACTCCAATACCTCACTTTACTTTCATTTTATGTTCATAAGCACATATATCAACATTTTTCATGTAGCTAATGTGGTAAAGGGTCTCCTGTTTTTCATCTAATTAACATGTTTTGTAAAGTCATTTTCTTTCTGCTCCCCACTGTGTTTTTCTCTGTCCTCGGGTCAATTGCTAGTGATTTCGAATCTCGACCTCTTGTTAACGAGATAACTCGCGGAACATACCTATAAGCTACACGAGTACTCTAGCAAATGTGGTTTTTTTTCTACTAAAAAGAATCAATTCATTAATTAAAAGCCATGCGGCATTTATAAATATAATCGAAATTGGACAGACGCCGAAGAAAATCTTTGTTCAATCCTTTCATGTTGGAGATTCAACTAAGTGATTTGGAGATGGTTTGAATATATGTACTTATTTTCACACCTGATTGGTTTTCACTTTACTGAACAATCGACCATAGATGTGATCCCATAACAACCTTCAAATCTGAATCAAACCCATGAAAATCATGCTAACCTCGGCCACTAACCTCGGTCACCGGAGATCAAAACACTCCAAAACAAAACCAATTCTCACAGAGGGACTAACAAAATCCAAATAAATTGGGAACTTATTGAAGAAAAATACTTATCGAAGAAAAATAAGATTCCAAACAAGAAAAATCCTGATTGTGTGTTTGCAAGATAGTTGCCATTAGTAATGACGATTACAACAATGTCCATTGAACAACAATTTGTAATATGAGGAAGGAGCTAACTTCAATCTGCAAGGTTTCATTGATTGACGGCTAAATATCTATCTAGAGCTTTATAGAACCAAACCAGACACCAGAACGATGACAATCAACTAATCTGACTTTATGAGGACCTTCAATAAGAAACTGATAACACTTGCGGAACCCTGAACATCCCCGGTCAAAATTAGTTCACGGGGTCCTAATTCGTATCTATTCCATATGTTCTACGAACTTATTTAGAGATGATTCTAAAATTTGAAGATCCTAGACGCAAGGCTTGTTTGCCTTGACAAAGTGAAGCTCGTGTTCTCTAGAATATTGCTTCACCTTGTCAAGAAAACATAACATTCATAGAGCATCAAATTACTGGAAAAAACGTAACAGAAAGATGAGTTCCAAAGCCCTTACTACTCTGCCTTGTCTAGTGAATTTTCACACTACAAGTTCTTATCATCATGGCCTAAAGTGGAAGCCTCATGTTCTTAATTGACTATTCAGAAGGCAAGAAGGCCTAACACAATATATTGTCGGGGAAAATAGGTTGCTTTGTCAGCTTCATAGAAGTTCACTATCACTAGACGAATCAGAGTCGGTAATCTAGTCAATAAGCTCAATGGTTTGGGACTTGATGCTTTCCAGATTATTATCTAGAACAACTCCTCGACTCAGCAGCTCTTTATCCTTTCCGGCCTTTTCCTTCTTAGTTAGCGTTACCTTCTTCTGCTGACCTTCAGTTGTAGGTGCTCCTTTTGCTGCAGTTTTTGCTTCATCTGAGTGATCACTTACTCCTCGATATCTAATCATAACTGGCTCAGCAGTTGCCCCTCGTTACTTTCTGAGGCAGGCCTCCTATTCTTCTTGCACTTCTATTCTCCTATTTCAATACGGTACTAATTTCAGACGTCATACTCATTTCCACTTTCTGTGAACAAGTACACGGTCTTCTCCTTTCAGCAGTTCCATATATTTTGGGTAAACAGAAATTAGTCACACTGGTCGAGTAGGTGAAGTAAAAGTAATAGTGTAGGGAAGATCTAGGGCTTCTCCTAACAATTAACCTCTATAAAGCTAAACCACGAATCCACGATAGGGCATTCTCATTAGCACATGTTCATTGAAGTATCTTCAAGGTCATTTGGTGAAGGGAGGTCGTATTCAAGCTCATTGAGCACATTAGACTCTGCAATCTTCTTGCACTTGGATTCATTTGATCGAATCTGTTTCTAAGTTCTGGTGTATCCTCTTGTATACATAAAGAATAAGCCATAAAACTAAACTCCAACTTCCAAGTCCTAACCCTGTTTTTTAGCTTCATCTTCAAACTCCATTTCAATATCCAACAAAGAACACTTATACCTCCATCAAATCTCAAAATTATCTATCATCCAGTCTACAAATCCGAAAAACTCTGGATTTAAAAAACTTGACATGGTAGAGGAAAAACCTTAATTCATGATCTAATACTTAAGCATGCATCAGGAAATTAATAAATACTACCTAACATATTACACTCATACATACCTGCCATGAAATCAGATTAAGGAGAGAGAATGGTGACAAGATGATTACCTTAAACCTATAATCGTCCCTTGTTTCAGATGAAAAGTAGAGAGCAATCTCCCCATATTTACTATGTTTCATCCGCTATCTGTTAGCTCAATCAATTTCACCCCAATTTCTGGTTTGACTCAACTCGACATAAACCACAAGTGAGATAATTTTGAGAGACATATGTATATTTAAAATGAAACACTGCTACACCATAAAGGAGAAAAAGCTAATGGCACGACAATGTTTTTGACGATATCCTTAAATAAATAAATATTATTCAAAACAGACAAGCTTGAGGCAAATTGTAAATCTCATCTTGCATCAAGTATAACAGTATCATTAACAGGGAAAGAAAGGAGAATGAAATATAGCATATAGAAGAGAAATTTTAGTATGGTCCCCCGTGCTCTATAGGTGACTATTAACACACTTAAAAAGTAAACATGTGGTAAACACTAACAATGGATTCAAGGCACAACACGAAAGGAAAAAACAATACAGCTCAACACAAGATCATAGATTTTAACTGCAACAAGAAATACTGGTACGAATTCAAGATGGTATAAGCAACCATACTACGATGGCAATTTGGTACTCAAGGTCTTTCAATAGCAAAAATTTGGAGCACAAAAAATATCAAATCCATTTTATCAATGAGCATGGAGTTCTTGAATGTGAGTCTCCAAGTAAAAAAGGCAATTCATATATGAACCATGAAAACAGACTCGCATCCCAATAACTACTAACGCTAACATGTGATGTAGTCTCATGATATAAGTTAATAGTTCTAAAAGGATTAAAGCAGAGTTATTATCTGACTATGCAAGCTGCTGCAGCATGTGTGCCCAAGGTTCCGCTAATTATGAAAAAGACAACTGATCCTCTGGTTCAAACAGTTGCTGAAAAAAAATTACATTATCTTTTCAAATGCTCGAGCATGATCTTTTCACGCAGCGCATTCCAGTTTCCTCCAAGTATGCGAGGGTTGGATTCCATTACAGCACCAAAATCTGAAAGTGTAGCATATATGGTGTGGGATGGCTCTGGCAAAAATATCCCACTTGCAGGTAAGATTCCACTTAAAGCAGTTACTCTTTGGCCAGTTATATGCTGAGGGCGCTCCTTCATACATCTTGAACCTGCCAATCCTATACAAGGCTCTATTAATTTTTTCAGGTAACAATCCAACCCGTTATTTAAGACATTAGTGCCCTCTACAGAAATATTAAGTCCCTTCATATTCAACTTCTGCTCCAAAATGTTCATCAGAGATCTAGCATCAGGAAGCCCACGAGTCTTCTGACAGAACAATGAATTCCCATCTTCCCCTAATACAATTTCAACAGGAGGTCTGCTACCAAGAGAAGGTAGTTCAGTATTCTTCCCTAGTGGGCCAAGGAGACTTGGATCACAAAACTTGCGCTCTCTATTTGCCAGAAACCTGCTATGCACTGGGAGGCCGCTAGAAACTTTTGCAATTGGGGAAGCTGCCACTGCCACGTTTTTAGTCCTCAATGTAGGATAATTACGAGCATAACAACTCCCAAGGATGGTTCGAATAAGCTGGTTGTGAAGATAAATATTATCCCTTCCAATTATCCGCGTGCAGTATTTGTCAAACTCGGTTTTATTCAGCCTGAGAGAAAGGAAACTTTTGAGCAGCTCAAAGTAATCCACTGCTCTGTGACTCCCAATTTTCTGATAAATAAGCGCCTTCAGCTCTACCATACAAACTGGGGTAGACTTTTGGTTGGCCGCCATATCGAGTCAAGGAACCTCAACATTTAGCAATAGAAAACCTGCATCAGCATCTCCGACACAATACAAACAACAAAACCCTGTTTCTACAATCCTACATTTTATCTAACAAAACCATTTACATCTGTACATGTACATCTAAAAGTCATCATTATTTCAAAAATATAAATTACATGTTACAAAGCATATACCTTTAACATAATTTAATTTAGCAGGAATCTTAAAAAATGAAGAACAATAACAATCAAACCTAGTTATAATTCTCGAAAAAGAAATTCAAGTAATCCTCTATTCTAATCTTGGAGTAATCTTAAGATGGAAAACAGACACAATCAGAAAGTTCAACTAAAAAAGTAAAATCTACTTGCACACACAGATATATCTCATCAACACCTAAACAATAAATACAAATTAACAACATACCTATTACAAACTTGAATTAGGCAAGAAGACGGTGAGAGGAATGAGTCAATTATTGCAAATTGTTCATTGTTACAAATAAAAAAAATCGAGGAACTCACCCCAAATAGGCTAATTTCGCCCCAATTCTGCTCGCTCAGCCGCCGCAATTTCTTTTATTTTTGCCCTAGTTCGAGTAAACGCAACATAAACCACCGAGTGTGGTTAATTTATAGTGTGGTAAGTATATTTTAGACTAGAAAAATTAAGAGATATATCATTTTTTAAAATTATAAATAATGTTTTAACATGTCTTTAAAGTGTCACGGTGCTGGAGTTACAAAGCCAAAAAAGGGTACTCAAAGTCAAAAATATTTCGCTGTCCCCCTGGAAAAAGCTAATAGAACAACGGTATTTACAAAGCCAAAAAAAAAAGGGTACTACAAGTCAAAAATATTTCGCTGTCCACAACAGTATTTATTAACAATATTCTTATATATACATATACATATATATATATATATATATATTTATATACATACATATATATATATAACAGAAATGCTCGAGGCAGATTAATCTCATCTTGAATCAAGTACCAACAGCACCAATTAAAGGGAACAAAAGGAGAAAGCAATAAAACTTATAGACAAGAAAATTTAGTATATTCCCACATGCTCTATAGGCAGCTACTGACACATATAGGTAACTATTTACTCACTTCAGAAACAAAGTGTGATAGAATATAATATCAAATTTGAGGTACAGCCACAAAAGGAACAATACAGCTCCATAAAAGATTATAACTTTCAACTGAGATAGAATAATGTCTGTTCTTGTTCAAAATGGTAAGCGAGTATAAGCAATCATAGTGACATGACAATCAGGAACAAGATGAGGGTTCTTCTATAGCAATATCTGGTGCACAAGAGATAACAAATCCATTCTATCAATGAGGATAGAGTTCTTGAGAGTGAGTCTCTAGGTAAAAAAGGTAATTAATATAATAGACCTTATGAACAGACTCACATCCCAATAACTTCTAATTGCTAACATGTGATGTAATATCATGACATATTTCTATAATTCTAAGAGGATTTAAAGCATTTTATCTGACTGCACGAGCTACTGCATCATGGCGGACTTAAAGTTCAGGTAGTAATGAAGAAGAATATCAATCCTCTGGTTCAAACAGCTGCTGAATAAATTACGTTATTCCTCAAATGCTTGAGCACAAACCTTTTCACGCAGGACTGCCCAGTCGCCTCCAAGTATGCAAGGGTTTGATTCCATTACAACACCAAAATCTGAAAGGGAAGCACATATGGAGTCAGATGGCTTTGACAAATATATCCCATTTGCAGGTAACATTCCATTTAAAGCAGTTACTCTTTGACCAGTTATATGCTGAGGGCGCTCCTTCATACATCTTGAACCTGCCAATCCTATACAAGGTTCTATCAATCTTTTCAGGTAACAATCCAGACCATTGTTTAACACATTAGCGCAGTCTACAGAAATCCTAAGGCCCTCCATCTCCAACTTCTGCTCCAAAATAATCATTAAAGATCTAGCGTCAGGTAGCTCTCGAGTCTGCTGACAGATCAAAGAATGATACTTCTGTTGATTTCCACTACAAAGTGCTTTACGTGCGCCCTTGTACATCGATATTCCCAAAGGAGCAGTGACAGGGCTTCTACTTTGAATGCACGGGCTTCCAGCAGCCTGCTCAACTTCTTCCCCATCTTCCACAGATACAACTTCAATAGGAGGTCTGCTACCAAGAGACAAGAGTTCCGTTTCACTTTGCTGACTCTTCCCTAGTGGGCCAAGGGGACTTGGACGGTCATTAAACTTGCGATCTCTATTCGCCAGTCCCCTACTGTGTACTGGGAGGCCATTAGCAACTTTTACAGTAGGGGAAGCTGCCACTACCACGTTTTTAGCCCTCGATAGAGGAACTTTACCAACATAAGAATTCTTTAGGATAGTCTGAATAAGCTGGTTGTGAAGATGAAGATTATTCCTTCCAATTACCTGTATACAGGATTTATCAAACTCATATTTCTTGAGCTTAAGAGAAAAATATCTTTTGAGCAAATTAAAGTAATCCTCTGTTCTCTGACGCCCAATTTTCCGATAAATCACTGCCTTTAGCTCTACGGCACCAACTGAAGTAGACTTCTGGTTGGCCACCATATCGAATCAAAAAACCTGAACGTTGACCAACAGAAAATGTGTGTCATTATCTCCGACATAATACAAACAAAAAAGGTCATGTTTCCGCAATTCTGCATCCTATCCAACAAAACCATTAAAATCTTCAGTAATACATTTAAAATTTTTCATCTTTCCAAATATAGAATAACTTCCATGCTAAAAAAAACATACGTTTTACAAAATTCACTAAGCAGGGATCTTCGCAATCATGAACAAATAACAACAACAGCTAGTATTTATCCTCAAAAAAGAAAATTTAACTGTTCTATGATCTAATCCAAAGCAATCCCAAACAGAAAAACATGCATAATCAGAAGATTCATCAAGCTACATATACATACATACACAATCAGATATAGCTTCATTAACACTTAAGCAATAAATACAGCTAAACTACATCATTAATCCATGATTCTTGAATCTAACTAAAACCCATTTCAAACTACACTACAATCTTAAATCCCAATTAAGGAAACAAGCAACAGAACACAGACAAGTTGAGAAAATACCTAATTTGATGAAACACCCACGTTGTAGTTCTTGAATTATAGTTGAGAAGTCTTGATTTTAGTATCTGAATATTGAACTCTTGGGAGTTTAATGAAGAAGACTAAACAAGAACTTATGTAAGAAAAGCTCGGATTTGAAGACAAGTTTGAAGAAAATATAACACTGGTATTCTCGTCCGATCTTTACAAGGTAAGAAAGCTTTGAGTTACTAAGGGCGTGTTTGGTTGTTTTGTTGTCAGTCTTGGTTTCTGTTTTGGGAAATAAAGGAGTAGAAATACGAATATTAGCCAAAAATATTAGGAGGAGCAAGGAGAGAAATGGCTAGTTTTGCTACCAAAACTTGGCGCGATTTTATCGATTCATTTTTGTTTACTGTGGCTTTGATGATTTAGGGAATAGGACGCATGGGGTGTTAGAAACATGCTTAGACATCAAATTTCATGCATTTAACTCATTTTGATTGGTTACTATTTACTAATAATAATGGGCCACCTGCATATATAAAAACTCCACCAATCAAAATAAATTAAATATATCAAATTTAGCGTTTGACATGTGTCTATAAGCACCCACTAACCAGACTCTTTGAAAATTTGTTTTTGACGGTAAACAGTTTTGAAATTGAGTAGGAGGATGAACATAATTGTAAGAGATTTTAAATAGTCAAGATGTGTTATAAAATATATGATGTGTTTTCATTGATTTACATGTATTGTCGTATAGATGATACATGACGGACTCTGTCACACAGACGAAAGTTTAAAATCAATTAAGCTGTTCAAAATTATTATAAAAGATTTTAAAAAAAATATGTATGTGTTTCGGAGCAGATTTCTTTATCATTGTAATAATCTAATATAAATTACATATAAAAATTTTGGTGTTTCTAAAATATAATAATCTTTGCTGCCCGAAAGCATATCTAGTTATAGACAAAGCAATGTTAGTAAGGTGGTGATGCTTTATAATGTTAGATTAATCGCGTATTAATCTCTATGTTAGTCAGCTAAAAGTAATATATTATATAATAATTAATTACAACAGATACCTATCGTATCTACATTGTAGAAGAGTGTTGACCCTCTATCATAATTAGCGTCTCAAAAATATGATCTCAAATATTAGTTTATAATAATACATTGTTTAGTTTTTATAATTTTTTTAAGTCCAAGTCAATAAGAAAACACCTAAAAATCCTATAAACATTAACACTAGACTATATAATATTATGAAAAAAAGTTATTTTATATGAAATCAGAAACTCAAACAAAACAATATTTTATATAAAATATCTTTAAGCGCTCATTATCCAACATCAATTGTCAAACAAAACACTAACTCATATAAAATATCATCGTTTATTGTTTCATTTTTATAAACTCCTAGTGATATCTAAAATCATATTTTCATAATGTGTTTTAATTTATTTCAACTCCAATTTGTGATATTTAATAATTTTTTCTCTTTCACGACTCACAGATGAATACTCCAAGAGAGTGTAACTAAATAAAAAATAAGCAGCAATCTATTTTGTGATTATGTAACATATAATGAGAAATAGATTATGGTAAATTTCTAATTTCTAATGAAACATGAAGTTTACAGAAGTTGCAACTTGCACATTTATGATCATAATTCAATGCAGTTTCAATGGGGGGAAAATAGCATATTGCAGAAACAGCACAGTTTGACTGCAGAGACCAAGCAGAAGATTAGTGCAGTTTAACTGCAGAAACATAGCAGAATTGCAGAGAAATGTGTAGTTTAACTGCAAAAACATAGCATTTTCCGGCAGGAAACAGATCAGAATGAAACTGCTACTGCCTACTGGACTGCAGAATAAATCTGGGCAGAAATTATGATTAACATGATTAAAAAGTTCCGAACTTCAGAAAAAATTCAAAGAGATGCTTCTGCCATTGAGTTATGTGCTTTAATTCTAAGATTTTCATTTAAAAAGTCAATTTTTGACCAGGTTATGAACTCGACTAGTCGACTGACTAGGTGTCCAGTTGCCCAAAACACTAACATTAAGCTAGTCGTTCAAATTAGTTGATTGCTTTGTACTACTTAGTCGAAGTCGACCGACTAAAAAACATTGGTCGGCACGAGTACGACAAATTTAGCTGACCATAACAAAGGACATATGTTAGGTACCAAAACCATATATAGTCTGAATAGATATCAGTAGTAGTTTTCATCAATTATCAAAGTGTCTAAAGATGGTTGTACTAGATTACTTGAAAAATGTAGAACTTTCAAAGATAAACCGTCAATAACTAACAGTTCCCCCTTCCTATTTGCACGACAAAATTATCAACCATACGATTCATTGTCAAACTTCTGATCGCAATGGTGGGGCTTCACCAAATTTCAATATGTAAGCAGTTTCATACACTGGCCGCAGAGATGAAATCACTTGAGCATCAAGATATGCATCACAGGAGAAACACCAAACTGAAAGATCACTGTATTTCATTCAAAGCGACAAATCAGATGAAAATAACATATAAATTGATGAAAATAAGTAAATCGACTAAAGAATGGAAGTGAAAGTAAGCACCTGTAGCTTAGTGCAAGACAATGATTGGTCTGTTGAAAGTGCTCAAGCATATGTTTATTGACAAATCGACTGCAAAGAACTTCCTTGCAGCATAAGCATAACCAATTCTCGCTTGGATGTTGGCACCTTTAAACATAGAGTTCGACAGGTAGGATGAGTTTCTAGTATATGCTAAAGGGTTAGGCTTTTAGTGTATCAGGCAGATTAACTTTTAACTGCAATTTATTAATTCCACCGGTTAATTAAAAGTTTTTAACAACATTTTGGAAAAGTCTAGTGTAATAGGCATGTAAGTATGATCCTTTTAGTACATATCACATATACGCTATAACTATTGTATACACACATACACTATAACTATTGTATACACAGAGGCCAGAGCACATTACTTGTGTCATATAAAAAAAATGAACTCATAATTTAAGAAATATTTTAACCAGACAAATATTAACTTTGCCTGGTTTTCTATAGAATTCAGTTCCCAACTATACTTTGCTGAGAACAAAACTTAACACCGATCTATGCCCTGGTCTAAAATCATAACATATCGGTTAACCATTGACCTCTACTCCTATAAAAGTTTATTTATAGAATACTTCGGTAGCACAAAAGTTTGATACTGTTGTTTATTTATTTGGATGAATGTTATTAATATTTTTTCTCACAAATATTGAACTGTATGTATGAGAAAAAGAGTGTTTCCCTCTTCCCTCAACGCCTTTTAGAACAGAGTAAAGGTTTCTAAAGCTGATAACTCTGTAACACCTCAAGCAAACCTCTCTTCTACACATTCTAGTGCTTTATAAACCAGAGTAGCACAATAAATCCTGATTATGAATTTATGATAATCATGTCGCATCAGCCAGACAAACTACGCTCATTCTAGGGGTTTTAATCCAGAACATTGGTACTTATTGTTCTCTCAATATCAACGGCCTACTTAGTATCCCCTATTGTTCCATACTGAGGTTGCAAACAATGGCAAAAGAGCTTTTAATAAATCCTTGAAAGTGTAGGATTTCTTTATGGCCCTATTCATTTATATGAACAAAGCTTTGTAATATTTCACCGTGCTACATAATTGCTCGGTAAGGCATTTTTTTTAATGGCTTATTCATATTTTCTGTACAAGTATATATGAGGGTTTGTTTACATAAATCCCTGAACAAGAAACCTGAATCTCCTTGTCCTTACTTAGCATGTGTCACACCTGACACTTTAACCCAGAACCGACTGGAACAATTTGAATCAGTTTCCTGCACACCTCTGACTGAAACAGCCTTAAAGGTTTCAATGCCATCTTGAAGCCTCAACATTGTTACCCATTTTCTCATCCGGTTTCCCTTTGAGAATTAAATTCCTCAGTGTTTAACCACATTTAGTTCAATCACTTAAAGGTTAGACAGGGTCATTTTTCCTCTAATCTGATAGTCGACACTAAATTCATGTATCTATAGAAAGCACTCATGTAGCGTGGTGATGGGCGCACTAAATAGTATGATAGATGGGAAGACGAAACTGGCAATGGCAATACAGGATGTGGGCTTAGGTTTCAGCCCCGATTTTGAAGGTGCAATTTTAAGAGGCCTGGCTGCAGCCTCACAATTCACTTAAACTTTTAGCTACTTCCAATTATACTCAATTTGGAATGGACAAAGGATTGTCTCTATTTAGGGTGGAGATCCCTGGCAATTGATTGTTGACAACTACCAGTCTGCGCTTTTTTATAGAGAAATGACAAAAAACGTAGTATGTGTGTCTAAACCACGGATAGGACGCATTATAAGACACAACTGCTGATCTGATCTGAGCCAAAATCTAAAAGAACGATAGTTTATAAACACAATAGGCAAAGAGTTAAGATAGTTAATATGTGGAAGAAAACTTTCTTGTTTTTCCGTTTAGATAAAAGGACCAGAAAGTAGTGGTAGACCACCTTGGCACTCTATGCAATTGCTGAAGTGCAGGTATTATGTCTCCACTTAATTTTTTTTTCTTTTTGGGGTTGCTGGGAAAGCTTATCTATTTGCTGAACTTTGTCGGATGTCAAAAGCTATATCTATTTGCTGTATTAATTGTAAAACCATCTTACTCAATATTAAAAAACCATCTTACTACACAGAAAAGTAAAACCATCTAACCCAAAATCGTTCATAATACAACAAAACTACAATACTTAAAACACACAATACAACTTTCCTCCAACTTTGTCGAATGTCAAAAGCTTATCTATTTGCTGTATTAATCGTAAAACCATCTTACTCAAAATCGTAATACCATCTTACAACACAGGAAAAAAACAACACCGCAGTGAAATTTCATAATACAACTTAACTACAAATTTAAAACACACAATCTGACTTATTACTAATAACCTGTATCACGAATCAAATAAAATTTCCTAACCCCAACATTTTTACAACACAACCTTAATACAACTAATTCATCAAAAAATTATTCCATCAACCCCGCATTTTTATATTATACACCGAAACAAAATTGACCCGTTTAGGAACACAATAACACCCTGAAACACAATATTAACACGTTTTTAAACACGACAACAACCCAAAACACAAAATTTACACGTTTACGAACACGAACACACCCCAATAAATATAAATACACATATGATCAGCTGTATATAAATTGTTTATAGCAGAGATTACAGAGGTACCTGTTGCAAGGAGTGTTGGGTATGGGAATATGGGTCAGATCGGAAGAAACGGAGCCTAGATGATCACAGTGAGTGCGGGCCTCGACCCAGCCCGATTCAGATCCGTCGGGTTGGTACACGAAGTTGAAGCTTGGTTGTGTTGGTGAAGACGACGATGCCATGTGTGGAGACTGGAGAATAGTATCTCAGTTTCAGAAAACTTGATCGAAGATTGATCAGTATGTTAAAGTTCGGATTTATTTCAATTATTATAATTTACGTCCTCTGTCTGGGCGGTTATATAATTAGTAATTTAATTTTTATAATTTAAATTTTAACATCAATAAATATTTTAATATTGATGAATTGAACTTTAATTAAATTATATTAATCAACGGATTATATTTTTTCATAGAAATTTAGTTTTTATAATTTATTGTCTATTAAAAATATTTTTTTGTTATTAATATAGGAAAATTTATTATTCAATTAATTTTAAATCATATTTTTCATATTTCGTATATTTTCATATGTATGAAAAAGATATTTGTCGTGTAACTGATTAGAGTTGGAAAAAATTATGTAATTATTCGTGTTTGTATTGAACGAGAACATGTTAGAATTCGAAAGAGTTATATGAAGATTTTTGTTAAAAAAAATATTCAAAATGATATATTTTTGTAATTTTATTTCAACGTCATTATAATTTTTTTTATGAAATAATAAAGCAAGCCGAAGGCTCGAAAGTTATATGTGTGTGGTGTTTAAGTCTTTAAGTCTTTAACTTGAACTATTTTTATACTTTGTTTCTTAGTTAAGAATTATTTTTACTACTGCAAATTTTTCATGTGATTTTAATTTATCAAATTTTAGATTTTGGTTCAAAAATACTAAGGCCTCATCCTGGAGACGGCCCTGCATGTATTTGGGTTCTGGGTCACCCTCTTGCCACTCTCTGTCATCAGAGTCCGAGCCGCTCTCATCAGCTTCCTCCTCATAGTAAGCCTTCCCCAGTGACTCATCAATACTGGAGTCACGGGGGCTCGCATCGCCTACATCCGAGCCCACACTGTCGGGTCGCTTCCTCTTGTTCGCCCGTTTCATAGCGAGGAGCGCCCTGATCTGGGCATCGGCCTCATCCTTGGAATGGATGCGAGAAGAGCCGCCCGAAGTTGAGAAATCAATGAGGTCGTCTTCCGGATTCGCCGGCTGCTTCGTCTTCCAACCGTGGGGATCCTTTAAAGAATGGAAATCCTCATGGGACCAGGACTTGTCAAAATATAAGTGAAACTCACTCGAGCCACTCTGCATCGAGGACTCCAACAGAGTAACTTCTCGGATGGCCACCTCGCTTAAGGGCTCCTCGGGATAGAGAGCCTGATGGGAGGATCCTGGGGCCTCATTTTCTCCTTGAGGGCCTGAGGAGCCTCGCCGGTCGCGAGGACGGTGAACTAGAGGAGAAAGCACGGGTGATGGAATCCGGCTCGCGTCGCTCTCAGACATCTGCGAAGAGACGGTGATTAAGTGTGTGCCTTTAAGAAAACAATGAAGAATAGAAGACTAGTGTCCTCACATCACACCCGCTTCGGCCCTATGCACTATGACATAGCAGGGGTCGCGGCGCGAGGGCCCTCAGTCTAATAGCGAGGAAGACCGCACCCACGAGCCGTAATGATATAAGGAACACGTAGCAGATAAAAGAATATATGACATAGCCATAAATTGGAAAAGGTGCAGAAGCGAGCACTTACTATTTGGATCCGGTGAAGATGAAGTTGAAGATTGAGGGGTCGCTTCGCTGGAGAAGATGGACTGCGGGTCGCGTATCGAGTAAACACTCTAATGCGAGCCAGTTCGGATGCGAGGAGTAGTGTTTCGAGATTGTCGGGAAATGACAAATGATTACAAATCATTGCCATATTTATAGACGGAGGAGAGAGAAAGACAGCTTGGACACGTGGCACGTCCTCATTGGCCACCCCATCAGTTCCCTCTGCCAGTTGTCCAACAGTTATGACATGTGGGGCCTCGCACCGTCGGGCTCGCATCGTTCTGCCCCACACTTACAAAGGGGTCGCTACGTCCGGCCTCGCACCCATGAAGGGTCGCCCCGTCCGGCCTCGCACCCAGGGGGGTCGCTAGGAGGGGCCTCGCATGACCTAGGGTCGCTTGTCTCAGTCAGTGCCAGGGTCGATAAGAAACGGCTCTTTATCGTTGAGGGTCGCTTTTCCAGGCCTCGTCAAACGCATACCTCCCCATATGTTGAAGACCTCGCTGAAGTTTCTTCCTCGCATCCCTAATGACGAGCAAGAATCGGGGGGTAGTTGTTATGCCCAAAAATTAGCATGGGCCTCGGCAGGCCCAAAGGCACATATGGATCACCAAGGTGGGCATGTCCCCCTCTATTTATGAAGATTGTCTAGTTCATAACGGAAGGAAGAGATTGGGCCAAAGATACTGGGCTCAACAACCTGGTTGGACTAACTCCTTCGGGCTCATTGTCCTAATAGCAGGGTGCCTCATTGATGAGCTCCCACTACTTAGAATATTTATGAAGACTTAAGGAGGGCCTCTAGGGGTCATCATGAAGATATATCGACAAGCCAAATGCCTCACCACCTTGTGGCCTCATGCCCCTCGGGGGTCATCATAGATGAAGACTACTAGCCTAGGGGTCATTCTTTTGGGGCTCACTCTCCAGCTAGGCCTCTAGGCCTCATCCTCTCATCTACAAGGTGGCCTCATCGGAGAGGTCGCGTGCTCTATTCTACTAAGTCCCTTGGGCTCTCATTATCAGGGCTACGCCCTCTACTTCGGGTTACATCACCCCGTAAGATGATGAATGGGCTTCCTCGCCCCATAGAGGAAGAACGGGCTCCCTCACCTTATAGAAGATGATGAAGACGTGAAGGCTCGTGCCTGGACCCGTTGGGCCCACGAGTATGGATCTCGAGGTCTTCACCTCCGCTTATTGGATCATTATCTACATCTCGACCCGTTCCATGACAGCCTCTTGCGATATGGGCCTAGGCCATGCGAGTACGGGCCTCTTCTGACGGCGGCCCTCAAGGTCCTACGGACCTCGACACACTTAGCCCGTGCTAAGAAGTTTGGCCCGCAAGAACTACGTGATAGTTTGAACCCCTATAAATAAGGGTACGTAGGCCTCTTGTGCTCATTATCTGATTCTTGCTGAGAAACACCTGAGAATACTTTCTCTCTTTCTCTCGAGGATCAAACACAAGATCAGCTACATCATCCATCACTTCCCGTCCCGTGTTATTCGCTGTTCCTTCCTGTAATCACTCAGATACCCACATCTGTTGTTAACCAGTTTCTCCTGTTAACAGTTGTGAAAATGACCTTTTATATTGTTGCAAAAATGAAAATCGTGTACAAGAATATTTGCTTAACTTATACTCCCTCCATCCTGTATTGTATGAGCTAGTTTGACGAAGATGATTTTGTTTAAATTCATCTATGTTTGATTTTAGAAATGGAATATAGGTGTTTGGGTTTTCATGAAATTGATAACTAGTACAAAGAAACAACATATATTAGATCATATTAAAGGGATGAAAATGTAAGATATATTCCATGAACTGTTGTAATATATAATCAGTTTTATATGTATTAATTGTTATATTCACTTAAATGTAAAATGATATTTGAAGCAGACTAAGGAGAAATATTGGAGAAAATTAAATATATAATAATAAAGTCAATTTTTTAAATAAAGTTAAATGAAAATAACCAAAGCTTGCTTCTGCCTTGTAAATCTTTTCACATGGTGGTGTGTATTCATAAGTAACCAGTATAGAGGTACCTGTTGCAAGGAGTGTTGGGTATGGGAATATGGGTCAGATCGGAAGAAACGGAGCCTAGATGATCACAGTTAGTGCGGGCCTCGACCCAGCCCGATTCGGATCCGTCGGGTTGGTACACGAAGTTGAAGCTTGGTTGTGTTGGTGAAGACCACGATGCCATATGTGGAGAATAATATCTCAGTTTCAGAAAACTTGATCGAAAATTGATCCGGATGTTAAAGTTCGGATTTAGTTCAATTATTATAATTTACTGGCTCCTAACCGGGCGGTTATATAATTCGTAATTTATTTTTTATAAATTAAATCTTAGCATCATTTTATTAGTATTTTAATATTAATGAATTGAACTTTAAAAAAATTATATTAACCAACAGATTATATTTTTTCACGGAAATTTAGTTTTTACAATTTATTATCTATTAAAAATATTTTTTTGTTATTAATATAGGAAAATTTATTATTCAATTAATTTTAAATCATATTTTTCATATTTCATATATCTTCATATGTATGAGAAAAAGATATTTGTCGTGTAACAAATTAGAGTTAAAAAAAATTATGTAATTATTCGTGTTTGTATTGAAAGAGAACATGTTAGAATTCGAAAGAGTTATATGAAGGTTTTTGTTAAAAAAAATATTCAAAATGATATATTTAAAATTTTATTTTAACGTCATTATAATTTTTTTATGAAATAATAAAGCAAGCCGAAGGCTCGAAAGTTATATGTGTATGGTGTTTTGGATCAGTTTAAGACTTGTATTGATTATGAGATAGATTTTTAGTGTTGTAATTTATTTAAAATTTGTACTTATAAAAGATAGATTTTTAGTCTTATAATTGTTTAAGATTTGTACCTATTAAGAGATAGATTTCTAGTGTGATTCTTTTTGTTTCTAGCAAGATAATAATATAAGAATGACATATCTATTACAACTACGTAAAATACGGCTAGCTTTCAGGGGCTACCGTTAACATAAAACATAAGAAAACTAATGTGATTAGGGTCTGAGCTCGTAAAAGACCAAGCAACGAGGCCGGAACTATGGAATTCCGTCCCGCAATTGCCCGGAAAGGTACGTCACGAAGGTTACACGTGCCTCTCTTTAGAGTGTAGAACTCATGAGTTAGAATCCGAATCTGATCCCTTTGCAAGGTGCCTACATACCCTATTTATAGGGATCAAGCCCATGTAGTTCTTGAATAGGACTGCGAAGAGATAAGCTCTTATCCCCTCTAGTTTAGGATAAAACAACCTTCTCTTGTAGTTATTTAGCGGAATCGCACTCCAAGTAGGTCACTTGAAGCCTTCATTTTGCATGTATATCTGAATTATTCATGAATTATCTCCACATATTGTAATTATCTCCAAAATAGATGTATTTATCCTTTAATTCGTGGATAAATAACAGCAAATATACTCCCAATCCACCTCCAACTCGTCCTCGTAGAAGTAAGGAAGAAGAGTCCTGCTAGGAGTCTGCCTGCCGTTCTGCCCAGGCGGCGGAAGTCTTGCCAGCGGCATCCCCTAACTGCAGCCCCTTAGCTGCAAGCCAGAATGCACCTAGCGATAACCCCTAGCAGAGGTAACCCCTAAAGCGCCTTCAGGTGCAACCCCATTCCGATGGCAGCCCCCATTATGCTTCCAATGCAGGCCCTATCCTTCTTGTATGCCTTCAATAGTTCACCCAGCAATGGTGCAGCCCAATGTCATCTACCAAATGAATCGCGTAAGCCCAAATAAATCCCAGACAATATGGTGGGCCATGAAATAAGCCCACGGAGATTTTATGGCACAACAGATATTATAATTATAATCCATAAATTTTTTTAAAGTGTTTAAAACTGATGTAAGTTTATTAAAATACCTATCTTTTTAAAGTTGGAAAGTTTAAAAATAGAGAAAAATAGTGAATTGATAAGTTGATAAATGAATACAATCTCTACTGCAACACCATAAGTTAATTTCTTAAAACTGAGCCCAATTGAGCCTTTTTATCAATTTAATCCACTTACCTAAACCCAATAAGCTGTAAGCCCAAATAGAACTAGGGTTTAAGTGTCCTCTACATATCAAATAATCAGTCTCTCATAACTCCAAACCTCGAAATCTCTCTCACTATTTGCAGCGGCGAGAAAGACTTACAGCGAGAGAGAGCTGAAAATGGGTCATTCGAACATATGGAACGCTCATCCCAAGACCTACGGTCCAGGCTCTCGAGCTTGGTAACTCTCTCTCTCTCTCTCTCTCCCTCGCTCTCCCTCTCCTCTCTCTCTCTCCCTCGCTCTCCCTCTCTCCCCCCCCCTCTCTCTCTCTCTCTCTCCTCCAACTTACCCCCCCTCTCTCTCTAACACACACATGTTATTTAGAGTTTTGTTATGGATTGAATGTTTTACAGTGATTTTAAATAAAAACGAATTTATAATTGCTATGCTTGTGTAAGAATTTTGTTTGATCGTGATGGTATGGAACTAGTGTGGTTAGTTGTATGTGTGTGTGACAATGCAATTGAATTAGGGCCATTTGAATCAGGATGTTGGTTGTTTTTGATCTATTAAGCCGGCTTACGTGTGTTGAAAATGTTCGATTAAATGAGTTATTCCTCACTTTGTGTATTCGTTTGTGCATTAATTATCTATACAGGTTGCAGATAAATATTTAGACAAGCACATTGTCTTATTTAAATGGAATTGTACCAGTCTAGTTCCCCATTATAGATACTCTAATACTCCCCACCGTTGTGGCACCTTAGACTATGTTTTTGGATTGAGAGTTAGGTTGGGAGGGGTTGTGTTTTGGCACAGTTTAGATAATACATTACAAGTTGTGGCAAATGAGACTCTGTTTTTGGATTGGGCTGGGAATGGTTCATGGGTGTATATGTATACTGGCATTATATGCTAGGAACTGGAGTATGCTACGCTGTTGATGTTTTTTGGCCCATGGAAAGTTGTCGTTTATTGGCAAATCATTGTGTTTAGGGAGGGCTTGGTTTAATATGGAGGGGTTAAATCTTAAGAATTTGAGATGGAAGGATTGATTTACTTTTCCAGAGGTCCCTTTGAAGGGTTAGGGAGTGATTACATGTTAAATAATTTTTTGAGTTTCCAACACCCTGAATGAAAAGCTTTACAAATTTATGTGCCTTGCTCCAAGATTCTGTACTCTCTATTTGTGAGACCCTTCTTTTCTCCCTGCTCCTTAATGTCAACTCTTCAACTCTCTTTTGCCTCTTTCCACTGCCAATTTTTGAGTAGGCTGCCGTCTTGATGCTTGATCATGTACTCAAGTAGCAGCATACACACAAGTGGTGGTGGAAAAATACGATTGACAAGAAAATTGGCAGAGAGACAGGAGCACATCATTATATATATAGATCTAACTTATGTAAGAAAATATAATTTTAACTAAATGCTTGGTTTGGTAATTTTGTTTTCTGAAATGGTTAAAGAATAAAGGAAGTACAATGTCTATAGTATTTAAATTATTTTATCGCCGTGTAAGCAAGTTTTTAGTTTTGTCGCCAGACTCTTTGAATTTGTTGTCCCGGGCATTTCATTTATTGTGGTGGTGCTAATGTTTATTGTATATATGTATGTGGATATATCCATTACATTCATAATCAATGAAGCACACTAGTGCAATAGGACCTGCATAATGCTCTGTTGTGCCTTCCAAATTTAACAGATATAATGATGGTACATTATGTTTTGACTTTTTGCAGCCGTGTTTGTGGGAATCCTCATGGAATTATTAGAAAGTATGGGATAATGTGTTGCAGACAATGCTTCAAAACAAATGCCAAGGAGATCGGCTTTGTTAAGGTGAGTAGTATTCTTTTAACTTGGTCATTTTTTTTTGACTTGGTCATTTAATTAAATACACATATAACTTTTCATTTGTATCTGATGTTGTTTTTATTGTGCAATTTAATTTTACTTGATGCACAAACTGTAAATGTAATACATTATACATGCATATTGCTGTTGTCTAGATTTACTTTTTTTTTTTGTCATTTGTGAACTTGACCTGGTATTAATTTAGATAAACTGTTTTTTTTTGCAGTATCGTTAATAATGGATTGTCAATCAGATCTACGTTGAAGATGATATGTCAAAGTGGGATTATGGTAGTTGATTTTATATAATGTTGCTTCATGAAATTATAGTTCTGTTTTTTTGGAGACAAATATTTGTTGAGATGATGTATTTCTAGACTCTTAATTTATTGTTGGATGACTAAAAAGCTCGAAGGTTGCTCTATTTTGTGTCTTTTTGGCTTCATCTAGTTCTGATTTGTAAACATCTGTTCTATGATTTGGTTCTTGTCTGGGGAAACCCTAGTGTAACAAGATTTTTTATTGATACTGAACCCCTTTTGGTGTTAGTAACTTAGTGATATGCAAGTCTTGCAACTCGGGTTTGTGACTTGGGAATGAAATTGAATTTGACTACCTAGTTAAAAGCCATTGCTGAAAACTTGAGGGGAAAAGGTTACCACTGAAATGGGGCATAATTGCAAATTACTACCCTGAGTAGTCTGTTTACATCTTAGATGCATATGTTATAGACGGATCTTTCTTTTGCTAGTAGTATAACAAACAAATTGAGCTATTCGTAAATTTGCTGGCAAGTTTTCACAATTTCGATAGAGTAGGTCCGTGGGACATACAAGTTTGAGTCTGAGTATAAGCAAGTCTAAGTTTGCATGCTAAGAATTATTTGTTGAGAGCAATGGTACTTGGATTGAAAGGAGTCGCACTTTGTTAGTATGTGGAGTACTAGATGTTTCATTAATCACTGGACGAAACATTTTCATAAGAATATAACGTCTTGTCAGTAGTTTTTACCGACTATTATAGTAACCAGACCATTTGTTCACTTGTGACTGTTATGTTTTCTGACTGTCCACCCTCAGTGAAATATCTCAAATTCACGTTAAAAATATTGTAGATTACCTCATTAACCTGGTAGCTAAAGATCTCTACGATCAATGACGGGACCAACAATATAAATATAAGAAATCGGGTCTAAAATTTAAAACTTTAGTAGTTATCTTTGTAAAGAGTAGAATTCAAAAAGATGATTGAATTTCATCCGTTTTTATATTTTAATGGCTGATATTTCAATTTTATAATAGGATGACTAGATAACGCTTTTATATTTCAAATAAACGTGTCTATGGTCCCATTTTATGAAAAGGTCTTTCCAAGAGAATGACCATTACTCATCTTTTCATGAGTTAAATAATATCTCATTTCTATTGTATATTTGAAATCTCGGTTATCAAAATGTAAATAAAATAATATTTGGTCAATAATTTATTTATATTTTTTTTAATATATTCTCCCTAACAGGAGTATAAAATTTTATTATGTTATCATCCACAAAGCAAAAAATTTGACTATTAAACGGTACAAGTCTATTTGACACTACAAACAACTTTTGCTTGATATAATCGAAATACCTTGTCCCTGTATCATTTCATCATTCACGCCTTAGTTTTGTCTGTTTCCTTGCATCTCTTTCATGTGATAAAATTTATGGCATGTGATGCTCTCTACACGTCTTTCAGTATATGCAGATAGAATTTTTTTTTTTTCCTTCTCAAATTTAGTTAATAATATATGATTATTGAACCACACTATTATATAAGACTTTCTGTATACACGTTAACTACAGATAACAACTATCACAAAAATGTCAATTTTAAGAATTTTATATCACAAATGTCATAATAATTGTTCATCTCTATATGCAAGGAGATTTATAATCAAATTATAAAATCCATCTTCTTTTTTATCATTTTCATTGCAAGCTGTATTTACTTCGCATGCAAAATTAATACTGCGATAAATATGGATAATAATAATATCAAGAGAATTATATAACCAATAAAAAATGTTACTCCCTTTGTCTCAATTTATAAGTTCCTTTTGCTTTTTCAAGAGCCAAATTGACTAATTTTTGACCAACTATTAAAAATATTTATTTGTTGTATCATAAAATAAAAAGTCACATGTTCAAATAGACTTGTGTTCGCACAAACAAGTAATATAGAATTTAAATTAAGTTCGTTCCCACAGAGACTGGTGTATTCAGAATATGCACTTATGCAACAATGTATGGCTATTATTCACTGCTAAAAAGTATCAAATTGGTGGTGGTTATTTGATTGAACTAATTAAAATCGAATTACTAGACTAAGAATTATAAACTAAGTAATTAACTCGAATTGCTTAAGAGAATTAAAACATGGGATTCTAACTTCATTAACTACTTCATTCAGAGTTATGCCTTATTTCGCTATGTGATGGTTTATAACTAATCAGATAGCATGAAACTGATATACGCTATCTTTCGATAAACGTATATCCTACTATTCCACATCCACAATTCAGATAGAAGTTGAACAAACACCAATTATGTTTAGACATTATATGTCTATAAGATTTGAAAACATAACGGTTTACGAACAAGTTATCCATCAAATTTACATAAGGCGATGCAAGATGGTTAAAATCACACCACAAATCATGTATGTCGAATACATACACCTATGCTCGCATGGCAAGTTCTAAATTTATATATCCACTTTCGCTTCAATAGAGATTAACAAAATAACTTAGATGTTAGCTACGCATCCAAGAAGAATAAGCACAACCAATATGAGGAAATCAAATATTCATCACATAAATAGTTAAGGCAAATTAACTACTGAAATCCATAGAAAAATCCGTTAGAATCCCATGACAACGATTAGTTCATAATCGAACGTCGTCATCATTAGGGCTGAGCAAAACCGAACCAAACCGAACTAACCGAACCGAACCGTACAATTTCGGTTCGGTTTGGTTTGAAATTTTTGAAAACTCCGGTTAGTTCGGTTTTCGGTTATAACCGAACTAAAAGTTCGGTTCGGTCCGGTTTCAGAAAAACAAAACTTCGGTTTAACCGAAATAACCGAAGTTTTTATATATATATTTTTTAAAATTATATTTATATATAATATATAATATAAATAATATTAATATACATTACAGATAATTTACTCTTAAGTCTTACCCGTTAACTCTTCTGACCTAATTCCTAAATCTCTACGACTCTACCCATCTGCTATCACCCACCGCCCGCGCCTTGCGCCGTGACCTCAAGTTCCGACTTCCGATTCAGATTGCATTACAACCTTCTACTTCTACTTCTGAAATCCGACTTCAACCTGACTTCAAGTTCCGATTCAGATTGCAAGTTCCGATTCAAGCTGCAAGTTCGAAAGTCGAGAGTCGAGACTTCTACTTCCGAAATCCGAGTTCAGGTATTTGAATAATTAACTTAGTCTAGTTCGATTATGTTTAGTTCGAGTTTGATACTTTTTTAGTTATTTCGAATCTTTGATACTTCAATGGCCAGTGGAATGTGGATAATGGGTGTTTAATTTGATTCTCAAATCTCAATCTTATTTCGATTCTTGTTTGGTTGTTTTTAATTTATTTCTTAATTAGGCTAGGTTTATGGTTAAATTTTGAACATATCAGTAGGTGCTCAGCCCCTGTTCTTGCAGATGCTTAATGATATTTCACTTTCTTTTTTCAGTTTTGAAGATGTCACAACTTCCACTTCAACCCGAGATAGAAATGAAGGATTCCAACGACAACGAGGCTAATACAAATACTCAAACTCAAGCAAGTTCCGCGAAGAGGAAAAGGAAGCCCATTGATAAGAGGTCGGATGTGTGGGATCATTTCACAAAGTTCACGGACGCGGAGGGCTCTCTAAAATCAAGGTGCAATTATTGTGATAAAGAGTACTATAGTGATCCTAGTAAGAATGGCACCTCTAGTCTTCGTGCTCACCTTAAAACGTGCAATAAACTTCCACTTAGCGGTGAATCAAAACAAACACAATTATCTATTCAATCCGTAGGTGGGAGTGATCTTCTTAAAAAATGGCGTTTTGATCAAAAAGCTTCTAGACACAAATTAGCTTCCATGATCATTATTGATGAACTTCCTTTTAGGTTTGTTGAGGGGGAGGGTTTTAAGGATTTCATGCAAACTACTCAACCACTTGCTAAGTGTTGCTCAAAAACTTCAAAAAGCATTTGAGTTATTTGAAAGCATGGATCCATACTTTGCTAGTGAGCTTAATGAGGCCAATGGGGTGCCTACAACTTGGGATTGGGCTAATGTTAGAAGGATGGTTGATATCTTGGTTCATTTTTATGAACTTACTATTAGAATTTCGGGTTCTTTGTATGTCACATCTAATATATTCTATCATGAGATTAGCACGGTCAATTATTTATTGAAAGATTGGATGAAGAGTGATGATATTGATGTGAGTTTAATGGGTGAGAGAATGAAAGAAAAATATGACAAATATTGGGGTGATGTGCATAAAATGAACAAACTCATATATGTTGCGGTTGTTGTTGATCCTAGATACAAATTAGAGTTTATTGAGTTTGCACTTGGTGAGGAATATGGAAAAGAAGTTGGTTGGAAGTTGGCAAATGATACAAGTTTAGTGATAAGAGAGTTATTTGAGGAATATAAGAGGACTTCTCAACCTCAAACCACCCAAACCAATCAACAAGGTCAACCTTCAAGTAACACCTCAAGCCTCCATTCAACATCTTCACGGGCATCTTCTTTGGGAGCTAGATTCATGAGGCAAAAAATGGCTAGTGGAGAAGTAGAATCCAAGTGTGAATTGGATATTTATCTAAGAGAGAGTGTGTTTGTTACAAAAAATGATGATGAGTTTGATATTTTGAAATGGTGGAAAGTTAATTCAAGTAGATTTCCCATTCTCTCACAACTTGCTCGTGATGTACTAGCAATTCCCATTTCTACCGTAGCATCGGAATCCGCTTTTAGTACGGGTGGAAGAGTTCTTGATTGTTATAGGAGTTCTTTGACTCCAAAAATTGTGGAGGGTTTGATTTGTGCTCAAGATTGGTTGCGAGGAGCCAAACGTCCAAAAACTATTGAGGAAGACATAAACGATCTTGAGAAATTTGAAGAAGGTATATTATATATGTAAATTTCATTTTGCATTTCATTGGCTTGTAATTGATAGTTTGCCTTCATGTGCAATTGAATTAATGTGTGATTTTGACATATTTTGCAGTATTTTCTGCCCTTTCATTAAAGGAGTTTGCTCAAGCTAATACTATAGACCTGGACATGGAATGGTAATCATATTCACTGCCTTTGCTTATTTACTATTCGTTTAGTTTCTTGTATGCTCTGCTGCTCTCTGGTTTTGGTTTGTATGCATTCTGTCCACTCTGTCCAGCTCCAGCCAATTAATACATCTTATTTTTTGTTTTTCAAATGCAGATGAATTTGTGAAATGTCATGGATTGGTGAAGCCTGAAGAGGACCAATGTTTTTGGTAATGAATCTGCTCTCTGGTTTGTATGCTCTGCTGTTTGTTTGTATTGATACCAGGTTATGTTTAGCAGTTTAATGTATACCAAAAATTGATTTCAAACCCTTCAAGGCATTTATAAATATATTCCCCAGTTCTTGCTTCATCACACAATTCATATCCCCCTGTTCACAGCACTTGTTCTGTCATCCAGCCTATTAATACATGTGTCTTTTTTTTGTTTTTTAAATGCAGATGATTTTCTGAAATGTCATGTATTGGTCATTGGTGAAGAGAACCAGAGGAGTTGCAGCTGGCCATGTTTTCACTTTTTAGTTTTTTTCATTAAGACTTAAGTTTAAGTATTTAACATTCAAGTGTAATAGACTTGAATTGCTACTGTATTAAACATTCAAGTATGGCTACTGTATTGCTATTTGCTATGGAAGTTTATGACTTTATGCAGAATATTTATGACTTTAATTGTATCTTTTTTTTATGCTTTTTTTCTATCTGTGCTTGATTTTTTTTTTTATATAAAGTTCGGTTTAAACCGAACCGAACCGAAATAACCGAAGTAATTTCGGTTCGGTTCGGTTCGGTTTTAATGGTAACTACGGTTCGGTTCGGTTTCAAAAAATCTGAAAGTTCGGTTTTCGGTTAGTTCGGTTCGGTTCGGTTTTCGACCGAACCGACCGTTTGCTCAGCCCTAGTCATCATGGGTTCAAATGTAAACATGATAGGAATAAGGTTCTGAATACTACAAGAGAATATTAAAGTATTAGGGTTTAGAGAACAAATCTGAAACAAGCATCCAAAAGTATCGCATCCTTATAAGAATACAAAGAAAACTATGTAGACTAGGCCTTCTTCCTTGTAGCCGTCTTGTGCTCTCTCCTAACTGATTAGGGCTTCTTTTCCCTTGCAAAATCCATGTTTAAGTGCCCTAAGTGGGCCGGTTCAGCAGCCCATTCAAACTGGGACACAACAGGCCTTTTTTCCTTTCAAGACGCGGGGCGGGCGCGCCGCAGACGGCGCGGGAGGCGGGCGCGCCATAGGGTTGGCTCAGAGCGCGGGCGCTCCGCTCCAGGGCGCGGGCGCGCTCCCGGGGTTCCCCCAGGGCGCCCCCAGGGACCAAATACCACTCATTCTTGAGACCGAATCATCAATTTAAGTCGAAACGAAGACGTTCCAAGTGGATATAAAATCCACTTATTAACTTGATTTACCTTGTGATGATATTTTTTTAATTTTATTTTCAGTTATATAATATCTATAAATTTCAATCAAAGTATAGTTAATTTGACTAGTCAAAAGTCAGAAGGTACTTATATATCGAGACAGAGGGAGTAAGTACCTCAAAATTTGTTTTCAAGTTTTTTTTCCAAATCTATTTGGCAATGTGTGATTAATTACACCCACGTTAATAAATAATGGGACTATCTGTATGGGTTTTATATCAAAAGGGCCACTCATTCTGCCCAAAAATCTCACCTAGACCACCCATTAAAAAATCATATCATTTAAACCACTAAATTGAGTATCTATATCATTCCGTTTGATGATGTTATGGTAATTGACAGAAAATGTTAAGTTTTTAAACTTTCTGTCCCAATTCAAAGTTGACGTGTTCATAAACACTGCTTCCGTCATGCATCCGACATGGCGTCTAGAAAAAAAAAGATAAATTAAATAGATTAATCGGGTCAACGTCAACCTAATAAAAATGTGTAAGTAGAATAAAAACCCTAATTAAACTATTCATTCGGGATAAAATGAATTTGGGAGATCATTAATCCGACCCCTCAAGTTTGAATTGGGACGGAAAGTTTAAAAACTTAACGTTCTCTGTCAATTATCATGACGTCATCAAACGGAATGATATATATACTCAATTTAGTGGTATACATGATATGGTTTTTAAATGGGTGGTTTAGGTGAGATTTTTGGACAGAACGAGTGGCCCCTTTGATATAAAACTCTCTGTCTGTATACACATAAATAATCTAATTAAATCAGTCATGTGGAAAAATAATTTGAAAATAATTTTAGGATAATTTATATTACCCTGTAACCAATATTTCTTATATTGTTTCCGAAGTGAATGGGTAAAATGAGATGAAACATATATCACACAAATATTTGCACAAAATTTTAGGAGACGATGAGGTTATCACTAATATATCGAATCTTATTAAAAAATCATTGTTCAGCAAGAACATTAAAGAAACAATCAAGAACAAAGTCAAATCTGGAAAAATGAGAATGCGTACAACTAGCATGAGAAGTAACAAAAATCAAATTTAAGGGTCCATCCTATGAATCAAATAATATATCGTAGACATAAGAAAAAGTGCGTACCTTGGAATATATTATTAGCAGCAATTGGCAGGCCTTAGGTTGTATCTTAGCAGCTTACAAGGCAGTTGCAGGTATGTATCTTCTTCTGATTTATGGAAGTTAGGATTTTCATTTTTCAATTGTGAATTATAAATCGAAAATTGATTTATAAGTTCGTTACATAAACGATATAAATAAGCTGTTTTGACTTATAAATTGAGAAGTTGAGCATATAAGCTCAGTCAAAAAACCTCTAACTCTATCAATTCTGTATTATTCATGAAAAGTTAATTTATTATTCGATTTCATATCAAAAATTCAACAAATTCAGAACATGTCTACTTCACAATTTTAAATTCTAAATCTTTAGAAAAATTATATATATAAAGGTGGTGGCACACAAAATGTGTCATATTGATCACAAATAATAATTCTATGACCTCTCAAGCAATCACAAGTCAATGAGAAATGGTCCATGCCCAATAATGCTTGGACTTTACTTGGAAAACAATTTCACTACTATGACTAAACCAAAAATAATTTGTGGATTCTGATTCTAAACTTCTATTATGCCAAGATTAAAATGGAAAAAATTTGGACCCAACCCAGGTCAATTATATGACCCCACAGTTTGATTAAGAGAAGACTTGACATGTGGGCCCACTTAGAGTTGTAACACTCCCATCAAGCTCTACTTATAACCAAGTTATAACTACTTTAATGGTCCAAAATCAACTTTTTCTCTATAAAAAACCCAACACATTAAAATAACAATACAACAATCTCGAGAAAAGATTAATTAATTTTGTTTTTGAATATATTTAAAAAAACATTTCAAGAATATTTGTTGAAAATGATATAAAAATTTATCTACATGTATTTGAAGTGTATGATTATGAGTGTATGATTATGATTATAGGATACATAAAAATGGTGATTTAGTTAACGTAAAGCTTGTCCAAAGATTGATAATAGTACCTCAAATACTCACCTAAATTTGTATCTATAGTGTGTTATTTGCAGTCACTTTCTCTCACTCACAAGCACACACACTGACATTCTCTTGTGTGTGCTTAAATTACAAGCATAGAATTTTGAAAAAGGTGAGATCTTTGAAATACCCATCAAGTGATTTTGAGTTTTGCTGCAAAATCTTGAGAATTTGCAGGCTTTTTGCAGAGATTGGGCTCATGGGTAAGTGCATTTTGTGATGATAATGTGAGGTAAGTACTCAAATCTGTGCTGTTTTTGTATGTGTTTTTGTGGTTTAAGTAATGATGGTAGCTACAATTTCTGAAGTAGTTTCAAGTAACTCATCAAGAAACAATAAAGCAAGTCCAGTTAGTGATAATTCAAGAAGGCCCCTTGAGAAAGATAATGGAATTAACCCTAGAAAACCTAAATTGAGGCAAGTTGCTTCAAGATATTTGACCCCTTCACCTTCAAGTTCTAGTTCTTCAGTTTCTACATCATCTTTGAGAAGGTGTGCATCTCCTTTGGTTTCGAGAAATAGTACAAGTAGTTCAGGTAGTCATAGTCCTGGTGTGTTGCCTAAAAGGTCGGTTTCCGTGGACCGGAGGAGACCCTTTAGGCAGGATCTTGAATCTAAAGTAGGGAATGTTAGTGAAGTTTCAGCTGCTAGTAAAATGCTGGTGACTTCTACTAGGAGTTTATCTGTATCGTTTCAAGGGGAGGCATTTTCGCTTCCTATTAGTAAGACTAAAGTTACTCCAGCTTCACCTAATAAGAGTAATGTGAGGAAGGGTACACCGGAAAGGAAGAGGAGTAATACTCCAGTGAAGGGTAAGCCTGATGGTGGCGGAGATCAAGTGGAGAATTCTAGACCAACTGACCAGCATAGGTGGCCTGCTAGAAGCAGACAACCGAATCCTTTATACAGGAGTGCGGATTGTAATAGTGACCTAAATAGTAAGCTAATTGGATCCGGAAATGTTGTAAGGGCACTTCAGCAGTCGATGAATGGCGAGAGGAGGGCATCTTTTGATGGTAGATTAAGTCTTGATTTGGGCAATGCGGAGGTTCTAAAGTCAGTTGTTGAACAACAACCAAATCGAAATTCACTTAATATTTCATCTGTGGCTTCTGATCTTACTACATCAGATACAGATAGTGTTTCTTCAAGTAGCACCTCAGGAATGCAAGAATGCAATGGGGTACCCCTTGGACGTAACGGGCCTCGTGGAATTGTTGCATCAGCAAGGTTTTGGCAAGAAACTAACAGCCGGTTGAGGAGGTTGCAGGATCCTGGTTCACCATTATCAACAAGTCCTGGTTCAAAATTGGGAGTCCCGCCAAAGTTTATTCAGTCAAAAAAGTTCCAAAGTGACAGTCAGTTATCATCACCACGCACAATGGCATCCCCTAATCGAGGAGGTATTAGACCTGCATCACCAAGTAAGCTTATCACATCTGTCGCATCATCGCCTTCAAGGGGGATGATTAGTCCATCTCGGGTCCGACAGTCAGTTAGCAGTACCATTAGTAGTCATTTCACTGAAACACCCTCAGTTCTCAGTTTTAGTGTTGATGTCCGAAGGGGGAAAGTAGGGGAAAATCGTTTAGTTGATGCTCATCTCTTGAGGCTTCTGTATAACCGACAATTGCAGTGGCGCTTTGTAAATGCTAGGATAGAAGCTACATTGTTGGTGCAGAAACGCAGAGCAGAGGTAGGCAATTTAGAGTATACGTTCTTTTGTTTTATCTTCTTTATTCAACCTGTATACCTGCTGTAATTAATAATACCAAACCGCCTCTCTATGTTCTGCTAATTTAATTTACCTGGTAAATGATGAGGGTGAACCATTTAGAATAGAGTAGCTCTAACTTCAGAGGGTTATCATTGAATAAATATACCTTAAAGGATCTTGTGCACAAGTGCTTGCCAATTTGTGTGAAGCTTTTTTATGACTGATAATATGCTACATCTGAGGGGCACTGGCATAATGTTAACATTCTTGTATAATGGCAAAAAAACAAACTAACCAGGTAGCCCTGCGGAACATTCCATTAAGTAATACATATTCAAAGAATCAAACATGCTATAATTGTCAATTATACATTATGAGTTTCGAATATGATTATGTATTAATAAGTTTAGACTGGCTGCATCCTTTAATTCTGAGAACTTTGTCTTACTTGTAGTTCCCTAGTTTAATCAATTTGTGCATTCTTTAACTCTATTAAATTCAATCAGAAATACTTCTGGCCTTCTCAGCTGAAGTTGCAATCTTTTCTTCTAATCTGACTTTGGTATGTTATTGAAGTCCAAGACTTCAGAGCGGATCCAAGTAGAAACACTAAACAAACAACTACACCAGTATCCCAGATATTAATGGATCTTCTTAAATTCTTTATAAAGCACCATGGAGGCTTAGCATATACAAATTTCACTAGTTTCTTGAGTTAGGTCCAGTCGTCTTTGCAAGAGCTAATGGGTTATATTTCCAAGAGCTTATTCCATCCGCCTTACACTTTTTCCTCAATTAAGGAACAAGAACTACATGGGTCATACACTTACTCATTGTGCATTAGACATTGTGTTCTTGTAGATCCTACATATGTAGCTCTATGACGAAATATATATATTGTTATACAATTTTAATACTATGATGTATCTGAGTTGGGTGTATTTTGGAAAGTTCTTCAGGTCATAGTATAACCCATAGTTACATAAGACTGGATTCGATTCGAAACGGGGAACGAAATCGGGTACGTGGAACATTAGTTTTAGTGAATCTGGTACGATGGAACGTATAGGTACGATGGAACGTATGGGTACGATTGGTCCTTTTAAAAAGAATTCTATAATCATATATATAAATTCCATTATAATATACAATTTTAGTTGATAATTTATACATTTATAATTTTTTATAAAGAAAAAGATATTGAATAACAAATAAAAGTACACATTTATTGATAAAATAAATTACTTATCATATGACATAGACATGGATCTATTGTTCAGAACAAGAATGAAGTGTGTTCTTGCGGATCGTCACTTCCGGCGATCTGGGTCGCGGCCCCGAACGTTTCCGTTCGCGTTTCCGACCGTATCGGGTACGAACGATCTAGATCACGGTACGTGGCAGCATACCCGTTTCCTTGTATCTATGGTATAACCTTTGTTACAACTGTTGGATTGCTACCCTTAGTGTTATTCTACTTTAGATGCTGAGTGATTGGACTATACCAACTGTCTGTATTAAGGGCAAGCATTGTTAGTTTTTATATTTAAAACCGCCAGGACAATATAGTGCAACTTATATCATAGTCAATAACATTTTACAAAATAAAGTTAGGTTTTTCTAGACACTAGAACAATCAACATCAAAGACCCCAAACATTTGTGACTTACTAATATGTTAGGCCTTTGCTTCTTCAGCAATAATTTTCAACTTTCATAGACTACATTCTTTTACATATTACAGAATAATCTCAGTAAATTAAGATCAATAAAGAAATAAAATATTAAAAAATTTAAGAATGTAGAATTTAGCAAGGGACATGAACCAAGCTATGTTGTCTTGCATGTTGTACTCTACCAATATTAAAGGAATAAGTTTGTATTACTGAAATTTATGGAGCACTTGCTGGCTTTATCGGCTTAAATACCTAAGAATACACATACGTATATAATGTAAATTATGAAATTGGTTTGGTTATTATGGTTTGCTGATTTGCTCTGTTAGAGAAACCGGATTCGAACCAGTTCACCGGTTTGGTTTTTCTCAGGCTTTTTATGGTTTTGGATCGACATCGGTTTTATTTCTGTTCTGATGCACACCCCTAGTCTGTAGCGATCCTTCTGCTACCAATTGATTGAGTTAATTGATCAATAAAATTCAAGGAGTAAATGAAGTACTATGGCAGCGGAAATCTAAAACTTTGCTCTATAAATCCTTGCTTTTGATGTAGATTGCACATACCTGATTATGTTGTTTAACAGGAGAGGTTTAAGAATGGTTAAGCCCGTAGACTTGGCAATTCGTGTCGTGTCTTGTTTTATACTTGAAATTCAAACCTAAACACAACATGAAATGGGTTTGTGTACCTGAAATCCAAATACGAACATGACACAAAAAAAATGAAACGACACGTAACTTTTGTGTATATGAAAATACATGATATTATACACGACACAAAAGTATACGAAATGTACATGAAATGAAAGAAAACAGTATTAACACACACACAACACAAACACATACATATCTAAATATTGATAATTAATTAATTTATATATATTAATTGATTTAATATCTTTTTAATATATAAAATTCTACTATTAATATCAATATATTTAATGTAAATATTTTTATTATAATATCTTATGAATTATTATTTTGTTTGATTAAATATGTCGTGTACTTTGTGTCATGTTGTGTCGTGTCCCCGAAGGGTAAACTCAAACACAACATGAAATCTCAGTTGTGTGCTTTCGCGGCTTGTACTCAAACTGCCATTCCAAACACAAATTTTTTGTGTCGTTTTGTCATGTAGTTTATAAATTTGCTAGTTTCAAGTTGAGGGTCTCAGGAATAAAGATAAAACAAGATTAATATGATCCTTCTATTTGAAAAGTTCTTGTGGTTGTATTCTACTAGTATTAAGTTCTTGTAGCCAAATCAAACTTCTACGATATATTAACAAAGGTAACATCGATTAAATTTATCTTTTATAACTAAATCAAGTACTTGTAGCTGTTCTAGACCTAAAGAAACCACTTTTTATAAAATCTATTGTTGTATTTCAGTTGCATAAGTTTTTATTCATTTCAAGTGGTTTACTAACTCAATCCTTTCCTTTTACCAGAAAAACCTATGGAATGCATGGCTAACAATCTCAGATCTACGTGATTCTGTCACAAAAAGAAGGCACAGACTACGGCTGCTGAAGCAGAAATTAAAATTAGCTTCCATCCTTAAAGGACAGGTAATTATTATTCCCCGGCATCTCTATATGCTCTATATTAGTCTTCTTTAAACCCGAAAAGAAGAAATATTTTTTTTCTGTGTGAAAAATATAGGATCATTGTATTTGTCATTTTACGAGCTTCTAAAAATTTGTTGCTTTCTTGTTATAAAATAATTTTGTATACTTGTTAAACAACGGTCCCTGGAAAAAGTTTATAAAGAGCTGGCTGTCAGACTAACTTTTTCAAAAAATGACCGGTTTAAGAGGATGCTGTTCAGTCCATTCATAGAGCTCTGTGGCAAAACATTGGCACCAAGGTTTCAGAGTCCAAGTTGTGGTCTTATACACGCATTTCTGTACTTGTATTTTAAATGAAATGACGCCTACATGTTTATGTTGTTGATGCATGAACTCTATTACCACATGACAAATCTGCACAATCTCTATTAATGCTTAGATATATCAATCCACTAGCCCTTTATTCGTTCATTCGACTCTTGTAGATGGAATTTCTAGTTTTCACCTTTTCCCATAAATCCATTTGGCTGAACTTTAGACTTCTAGCAACCAAATAACATTAAGGCTTTGTGAAATATTGTAGTTCATTTATGATCACGAAAAGGAGTTCTTTTTCATGATTCAGTGCTTTGTACGGCGACTTTACATGACGAGCTTCTGTTTTTCTGTTTCACACATGTTTGGTCGATCAATACATTTTATTTTTTTCATTTTTTTTATCGTATGGAAACACTCCTATAAAGCATTTTATAAGCTGTCCTTAGTTATACATGAGAGAAATATTACATGGCCTATGTATTTTGTAAAATTTCCGAGACTCTATATACCCAGTATGTAGTCAGGAATCTTTTGATATCTATTTGATTGGTACCTCTTTTGATAATTCAAGTAAATTGATTGCATTTACCATGCTTTCTTGGGGATACTACAGATGGTGTTTCTTGAAGACTGGGCGTCTCTGGATACAGACCACGCTGTTTCATTGTTTGGAGCAATAGAAGCATTGAAGGCTAGCACACTTCGGCTTCCAGTTGTTGGAGCATTGGTAAGGCCAATTTCTAATTTGCAGATTTACTTTCTTTTTTCATCAAGTGTATCTTGTATGTGAACGTCAGGCCGTCAGCCATATAACAATTTATAAACGATGTTGAGGATATCCCACTGTTCTTATGTTGCAGGCTGACATTCATAGTATGGAAGAAGCAGTTAGTTCAGCAGTTGATGTGATGCAGGCAATGGGGTCCTCAATATGCTCACTTTTGTTAAAGGTAATCCTGTGGTTCGGTTTTTTTTTTTTATTAAATTATGTATAATGTATTATTTCTAAAGGTCATTACTCCTTTGATTTTTTTCTTAGTTGGTGTTCTTTGTTGAAATCTTTTCATTTGTCAATTAAATTCTAATTAAAGAATTCAAACTTTGGTCTTTAGACCAGTTGTGCTCTATCTTTAGCTAAACACATAGTTTTTCCATTAAGTTCCACTCACAGTTGCACTACTAAGCAAAAGATTGCCAAGTTCTTAGTAGTAATATTGTGTTTGGCTGGGGTAAATGAAATCTGACTATATTATCAGCATATGTTTATAATTCCATTTCTTACTGCATTCCATTCGATTCCTAGCAATATAAACTAGAGCTTAAAACCACTGATTTGAGAAGGAATGCTCTATTCTCCTTTTTACAACTTTCCTTTACAAACTTCATCACAAAATATGTGCACACCCTATTTTTGTTGACTCTTCGTTCTTAAATCCTTCTTACTCCTTGAATTTTGTTCAGTATTTTAGTTCAGAGAATTAGATGTATTTATTAGCAACCCCATACAATAAAAGCTTGCAGTAGAATATATGGTTTAGTTGGCAACTAATTGCCTACAGGTCATCTTGTTGTCTCGGTCAAGTAGTACATTGACTTCCAACATGCTATTGCAAATATTAAATATCTCTAGTATTGTTTGTTTTTCATCTTTCTTGAAAGTTATTCTGGTGTGCACGTTGACCAACTACATGGTGTCATATGTCACAATCCCTGTGATTCAGTTAATTGAACTCCTGCATACAAATCAAGTAGCATTTGTAATGCAGCTTTATTATTGCAAGCACTTGACCTAACAATGTATAAACTTCAAGAAAAGTAGTTTCAAGGAGCATTAAAATTGGATTTCCAGAGTTTATGTTCTGAATGTCATCATATATTTGTTAAATTCGTTCTGCGTATAATAAACCTAGATGCAATTGCCTTCTTGGAGGTGTTTTAGGTTTATGTTTGTTCTTCTGTGGTACAGAAAACAGTTAGAACTAGCAAAAGCTTTCTTCTTTGTAGTACATATACTGGTAAGATAGTGATCATTGGATCAAGCCGCTCAATACTGGCTGATCTTCACATATTTACCTTAATGGTAATAATGCAATTGCTTGTTTCTGCTTAAAGGGTGAGCTGTATATTCCTCAAATTATAAGTTGGATCGAGTAGAAAAGATAACTGAAAGGAGCTTTTGAATGTCTCATCCGAATCTTGTAGCTTTATTATCTTCTTAGAATACAATACTAGAAATTCCATCCTACTCCATTCTGCAAAATTTTCACTTACCATCATGTTACATGAATATTATTTTCTTCGTACTTCTGATTTTTTGTAGAAACAAAAGGTAAAAATTTGAATTTCCTAGCCTTGTTCTGGATATTCTCAGATGATTTCTAACCAACTTGTTATATCTAGGTGGAGGAACTGAATTTCTTGGTGGCTGAACTTGCACAAGTGCGTGGAAAAGAACGAGCTTTACTGGAACAATGCAAAGATTTCTTGTCCGTGCTAGCAGCTATGCAGGTGAGAGTTGTCTTCTGCTTCACCGCTCAGAAGGCACATTTGTTTTTAATTACTTGTGGTTGTGCTCTTTTAATTATATATTTTTTCTCTTTATTTATACACAGGTTAAGTACTGTAGTTTGAGAACACATTTGTTACAGCATAACCATATACCA
The DNA here is from genome assembly GCF_001625215.2 of Daucus carota subsp. sativus. Classification (NCBI taxonomy): domain Eukaryota; kingdom Viridiplantae; phylum Streptophyta; class Magnoliopsida; order Apiales; family Apiaceae; genus Daucus; species Daucus carota. The sequence goes on from NC_030389.2 coordinate 2,114,396, forward strand.
ACAACCTGACAAGGGTAGGACTGTTAAAATAAGCTAACAAAATACGGAAATCATCAACTTAGAGAAACAACAAGCGAAGTCCTACAGCAATGACGGATTTTCATTCTGCAGTTTTTGTAGATCGTGTGGGTTTTCTATGTATCATATATGAGAATGACTGCTAACCATGTAATTGTTCTGTGCTTTATCTTGAATAATTCTGAAGGTTCAAAGCGTGTATAGAAAGAGACGCTTCCTAAGTTAACAGGGATCGAAGAACACCTTGCATGCACACACTCGACACTAGTATGGTCGCACTTATTTTGCACTTATTTTACAAGGCTTTCGAATCAGTAGAGTTGTGGGAAGTTTACATGGTAAAATGCATAATACAGCAAAAGGTTGAAGCTTATATTCTAAGACTTGCATATTCTGAACTCTTTTTGAGCTAAACATTGAATCTTCATTTGGTGCTCAACTAGATACAAACACATTTTCATAATGATCAATGGTATATGAATAAATCTTGATACACATCCTTAAACACTACAAACTTACTACCTAGATTATAGGACTAGTATATTTCACTTTTAATCTCCCAAGTAATAAACCTCCCAAGTAATAAAAATACTTTTAATCTCTCGCTCCCTCATCTCTCCCTCCCTCTCTCTCCCCCTCTCTCTCTCTAGTTTTGAAAAAAACAACTTACTTAAAATGAGTTATGATTGGACAGACTGGACCAGTATCCAAACTAGATTGCTGGCTGACTTGAACCCTTTTTTACTTCCAAGTTGTCAAGCCCATTTGACACAAAATGTTCAACATAATTACTCATGTATTTGCATTTCAGTTCCTCAACACTCATGCTTTCACGGAGCAGCAGAATCAATTATTTGCATAACCGCAAGTCCGCCTGCTTCCGAGTTTTTTTAAGAAAGAAAGCAAGTGAATGCAAGTGTTTTCATTTTCATTTTTGGAGTGAAATTTTTGAAGTGAAAGTATGTTATATTTGCATCCGCTTTCACTTGTTTTGCTCCTTTAAAAAAAACTTGGGAGCCCAAACAGGAGTGAAAGTTACGTAACTTTACTTTACTTTCACTTGCTTTTCTCCCTAATTATAACTCGGGAGCAGGGCGTAAATCTCCATCACGGATTAAACAAAATGTATTAATTCTATATTAAACATTTAAACCCATAGTATCATTAACCCAAATAAATATTCCCCGCGCTTTAGCTATTCGACCTCTTCTTACCGAACAATTAGCATACAACCAATTAAGAGGAAAATATAAATTTAATTATGCAGGCCTCATTTGTTAACAGGAGAATGGTACCAAACTGAACGACACCTGCTATTCATATCATTTGTCAAACTATACTTAGCTGGACGACACAAAATTTTACTGGACGACACCAAAATTTAGCTGAATGGCAGAAGCATAAAAAGCAAGCTGGATGATCCAGGACAGTCACGAGTGATGCGATGCCCATCAGTTTTTCTTTCCTTCTGCTCAATTTAGAGCTTGAGCATTATTTTTCATTAAAATTTTATTTTAAATTAAATATATAAATACGTGATTTATTTTTTCATTTTTACAACAAGTAATTTTAATCAAAAGAACCTCATAAATATTATCATGGAACTATGTTATTCAATTTCGTTAAATCTTCTTGCAAGAAGTTAATTATAACAAAGGATTTTAATTATAGCATTGCATAACTATTTATTCAATTTCTTAACAAAAATAATAATAATTAAATATCACATAATATATCTACATTATTATTCAGAAAATTTTTATCAAACAATATCTATTCATTCAGCGTTCAGAAATTTTTATCATCCAGAAATTTAATCATTCAGAAACTGTCGTTCAAATTTAACAAATGAGCCCGTAGTTTCACATCTACGTATCCAATCTGATTTTGCTACTAATCTGTAGCCCTTGTTCCTTTAGACTTTAGCGATTTAAGGTCACACCTAGGGCTGAGCATTCGGTTCGGTTAACCGAATACCGAACCGAAATTACCGAAATATTTCGGTTCGGTTAACCGAACCGAAATATTTCGGTTCTTAATTCGGTTATGGTTTTCTGTGTATTTCGGTATTTCGGTTTTTTCACCGAATTAACCGAAAAAACCGAATAACCGAAATATTTAAAATTAAAAAAATATATATATATATATACATAAAAGTTTATTTTTCCAATACATCTTAATACTATCTCTTGTTCAATTAAAGGTTAAAACACACCGACTCGCTCACCAGAGTTCACTGACCAGACCTCACTCGTCACTAGCATCCAGCATCTTCCACAATCTTGTCTTCTGGGTTTCGATGGCATCACTGAGCCTCTTTCTCTCCGGTCTTCACGCAGCATCTTATACATCTTCATCGATTAAGGTAGGTGTAACTGATTTGGGGAAATCAGTTGAAATCATTGAATTCAACTCACCTTTGATTTGGGTGTCAATTCAATGGAACTCAAACAATTTCATGTTTTTTTTTTTAGTTTTATAAATTTCGGTTTTTTTTTCGGTATTCGGTTTTAACCGAAATAAAAATTTCGGTTCGAGAAAATAACCGAATTTAATTCGGTTCACTATTCGGTTATGTTTTTTGAGCTTATTCGGTATTTCGGTTATTTCGGTAATTCGGTTCGGTTTTTACCGAATAATCAGCCCTAGTCACACCTATCATTTCCGGTACCGAAGTTCATTTTTAGGACCACAATTACTTTTTAATATTATCATTATTTTAAAAATATGTAAGTAATCATGATTAATCACTAATTAATCCATGTCCGTAACTTGTTGAATTGATTAAAATTTTTGATTATTTGATTAATTATCTAGACAAATCTGGGATCAATTTGATTAACCAATTAACCTTCAACTAATTTTTCTGTGTCTTCACCGATTAAATCCGAATCCCCATTTCTACAACGAATAAATGTATATTTTAATTTTCCTTGTCTGCTAAAAAGTTTAATCAAAGATAAAATATATCAAATAATTGTTTTCACCATTCTCATTTGATGATTTATTCACATAAAAATCCGGAAATCTCCAAACCAAGTCCATAAATTCCAAAATTATGAAATATTGAGACTGTTTGATTAAGATTAAAGACAGTGCTTCTTTCTAGAAGTAATGAACAGGACTAGAAGTGCGAATCAAATTAATATGAGTGATTAAATTGTTTGGGAAAAAAGTAGAAGTTCTGAAACAAAAGTTAGTGGAGATGTTTGTATTCAAAAAGCAGGAGCTGCTTCTAACTTCTGCTTTTATTGATCTGTTTGCGTAAATAAGTAGAAGTACTTTTAAAAAGATGAAAATGATAAGTTCTCTCTCAGAGTTTCTGCTTCTTTTCCAAACACTTTATTAGCTTATTTACTTCTCACTTTTAATTAACTTCTTTAAAGATCTTTACTTTAAGCACAAAATCACTCTTGTTAAGTTTGTCCAAACAGTCTCAGTATTCTCAACTTCATACAAGTGCTTCTAACTTTTTAAACAAACAGATCAAGAAGAGTATAAGTCGACCTCTTGTAGAAAAAGTCGGAAGTCCGTGTTGCCAAAGAGGCACATTAACTCATTCTCGATTTCGAAGTTAAACGAAATGAATTCTTCAATCCAACGAGATGTAAATCGGATTAGGATTAAATGGGACCCACCCTACTCGAAAGACAAATGTACCAGGTATATATATTACCGCCTAGTGTTTCAACTTGTGAGTATGTGTTTGTATCTATCAATAAGTCAGGGATTATTGTAATAGCCAATAGGTCAAGAATATTGAGGTTGTTGATACACATAACCGAATCGCTACAAGTCTACAATGTTGTTTGGTCATCACTAGCAAGTTTAAATTATTAAATAATAATATCTTTTGTTTTATTTAGCTTGGAAGTATAAACTTTGCAGGTAGTTGTTGAATTTTAATTGTGACAGAAAATGACAGCAGAAAGTAACACTCTTCCTATCTCTATTATTTTTTACTATATATTCTCAATCGTCCTATCGTATCAGGAGTAAATCCAACTGTAAATTTTCTTCTTACGAGTGGTAACATCAATGCCTGCTTTTAACTGATGTTGATTTACCTTGAAATATAGTATTATTATTCGGGTTTTTTCGCTTTATCATTTACTTTTATATAATTTCTATTCTAAAATGTTTTTCTCGTTTTAATACAGTTTTAAAATAATAATTTCTAAGAATATAAAATATTATTATATTTATTTTTTTCTTCTACCATATCTCTGTTCTATGATGACATAAAATTTATTATTAAATATAAATAAGGTATAAGAATTTATTTATTTTAATTTATGTGTTTAAATCATTTTTTAATATATACAATTTATATTGAACAAAAAGTATTAATATGATAGAACAATATTATGGATTATATTTTAAAAATGATTTTATATATTTTAAAATGATTTATATCAATGAAGTTTCAAATGATAGAGAAATAAAATTTTAATATGAAAGAATGAGCTCACAAATTTTGATGTGATTTATATACATGAAGTTTGACATGAAGTTTGACATGATTAAAAAATAAAATTTGATGAATCATAAAATAATGAACCTTCAAAATTTTTGATACCTCAAATGAAGCTCAAACACCAAGCGGACTTGGTTTTGAAATGCTCACTATTACGGTATGTTTTTAATAATTTTGGATTCGGTTATCGTCAATTTCCAGTGCAAGAATAGCTTTCACCGGAATAAAAAATAAATTCATCACTGCAAAATGATTTTCAAGTTTCGGAATTACGAAACTGAACGATATTCATAAAATTATTTTAAATCATTTCACCCATAAAAAGTGAAATATTACTTCCGGTGGTAAATAAAAATCCACTAATCACCTCCTTAATTATCCTCACCTTTTTTAATTCATCATATAAATAGTCTTAATAATTTTCTCTCGCCTCTTAAACTCTGATTATTACACACAACTCCACTCCCAAACGTCGTCGTTTCGGACTCCTCGGAAGGTGGCCGCCGCTTCGCTCTCCCGCCGGAAAAAATCTCCGCCGGCAAATTTGACGTCAGGCTCAGATCAAGATTGCTCAGATGTGCTCTTGCCACGTCATGATCGAAGTTATATCTCTCCGATTCGTTCAATTCTTGCGACGACGATCGGAACAGGTCGATGACGTCACTTCCCGGCGCCGGAGCTCCGGCGAAAAATTCGGACGAGGAGGATAGTTCGCCGCCGCGGAGCACGGTTTCGACGGCGGCTTGGCACACGTGCCAGTTCCCGGTCCAGAGCAGTCCGACGGCGCCGTTGACCGGGTTGACCGTCCGGCCACACGCTTCAAATAACAATGACTGAAATAAAGCTGCACAAAAATAAAAATAAAACAGATCAGATCCAAAATAATGTACATAAATTCATTTTATTTTAAATACAGATCATAAATTTTAAAATAAATCACCCATTTCCAACTCTCGACATCTCATAAATATAATAAAATATGAAATTTTGATAGAAAAACGAACATGTACCAATTAAAAAACTAAATAACCCAATTTTTTCGGTTCTCAGATATTCAAGCACTAGTGAGCTTTGGAACCTAGTATCATAACATAAAACCACTTATATTTCCGATTACCGTTTTTTACAACACTGTAACGTGTACCTGGTCGTTGCAACTCGGGTACAGCGGATAGGAACGACATGAGGCCCGCGCGGCCAAAGAATTTAGCAACAAAAACGGTGGCATTAGCTTGAGCTTGAGGGCTGTGATCGATCCCTTGGAGGCTCTGTCTCAAAATGCAATTTTCATTACAACCCTTGCGAAGAACACGACAACCATTGCAACTCATGTTGACAACATAAGCAAGAAGGTAGGGGAGATTTGAGGAGTTTATTAGGGTTTGGTAAGAAAAGAAGGGAATGAAGGTTTGAGGGGAGGCTTTGAAGGAAAGAAAGGAATGGAATTATATAGAGGAAACAAATGCATGCATTGGAGGAAAAGGTTAAAGAGTGAATTATTGGTGGGGTTGTGTAGTGGAGATGGAATCTAATTTTGAAATTTTGAGTTTGGGTAAATTATAGTTTATGCTCCTTTATAATGTTGTTTATAACAATGATGATGATTACGTTTTGTTATTATTTCTAGGTACAGCAGTACCGTTTCGGATCGAAAACGTCTCATATTTTAGATTCACTTTTTTTCTCAGTTATGTTTAAGAAGTGATTTATTTTGTTTTTTTATTAAAATATAAACTTGTTGGTAATAACTGTTTGATTAGTTTTTTGTGACACATATCAAAGCCTAACCACTCCAACGGTGGACTAAAAAATGATCCAAATTTGGGTCTACTGATCCAAATTTGGATCACTACTATTCACTGATCTGAATCTTTTTAACATTAAAATATTATTATTTTTATTATTTGATAATTTTGTTAATGTTATTAAAGATAGATTAATTAAGATTTGAATATAATTAAAACAACGATTAATTATAAATTAGAATTTCAACAGTTTATCAATCGCTACAGAAAATCAAAGATAAATATTGCCAATTTTGAATTTCGAAATACACTTATTGAGCATTTGTGGGAAAAATATACTAATTCTGAGAATTAGTATTTTAATGTAATATTTTAATGCTTTAAATTTATTTTTATGTACCGTTTTAACTTTTTCAAATTATTTTGTAATATTTTATCTTTGTCTGGTCATTAATTGTATTAATATAATTAATGATGAAATTAGTTAATCATTTTTTAAAATATATAAAATCAAAGTATATGAATATTATAAGGATGAGTGAATTTGAATTTATATTTGGATCACCCAATTAGAATAGCATTTGAATCTCGCCCTAAATTTAGATCATTTGATGCTCCAAATTTGGATTTATGGTTGGAGTTGGCCTACATGTTTGGAAGCTCTCAAATTTTATTTGTCAATAAAAAGATCAATCGTTGTGGTTCTTTCTTATTTATCGTTTTTCATATTTTCTTCAAATAATATGATACCCAATCAAAATCAAACCATAAAAATTTCCAAACTAATCGACCCAAACATATTTTAGTCAAAAAAAGTTGGACAATCCTCAAATCCAGGTCAGAGTCGACTCGTTACAAATATTTGGCGTGCAGAAACATATTATAGTACAATTGTGGTGCATTAGTTAACGAAGGTGGATTGAGTTGAAAGTGACGAATGAAAAAAAAATAAGGACTGGAATGAGTGAAAGTGACAAAAGAAAAAGTGTGGAAAAAAGGGAGGTGCTAAGGGTTCCAATTCCAAAGGAGTTGGACAAGAGAGCGGCTCCTTGTCCCCGCGACTAGCTGGTTCCGCCCATGCTTCCCTCGGAATTCCATTCCCCTTTTTGCTCTTCGACCGAAGGCATCTTTTCGCCGCTTCTTCTTTTCTTTTCGTTTAAACTTTCTTCCGTCACAATTAGAACTCCCTCTGTTCCATTCATTTCGGTACAAATTTTTTTAGAATGTCACATTCAATGATAAAATTTTACTCGTTTTGTTTTTTTTCGGCGCTTTGATTTTTAGGCAGGGCTCGGCTCGGCTCGTAAACAGCTCTAATTGAGGCCCTCTTGCACATATATAGTAATTTTTTAATTGAAATCAGTCTTCTAACTAAAACGAGCCGATTTGACATTTAATAATAACTTTATAAGTTTTATTAATTTTAACATTATTAAAACATATAAAAGATTGTATTATAATATAATACATGAATAAACAAAATATCAAATTTACTTCATACATATGAACATTTGAATTTTCTGGTTAGTAATCAATGTATTGTCTTGTTGTAATGCATGATCTACATAAAACTAGACACAATTAATACTCTAACGTGTGTCCTATTGCCCCCTATTTCTCTATTTCTCTCCCCTTCCCTATCCCCATTTCTTCTTCTTTGTTAGGCTGCTGTACACAACCGCCTTATGGTTATATCATATGTATCGAATGCTTATGTACTATTTGATGCTATATTGCTTATTTATTGGATAATTTACTGTTCGCATAAAATCACGCAAGCGTACGTGGCCACAAGTAATATAGAATCAAATTAAGTCCGTTCCCACAAATACTAGTGTTTATCAGTGAATGCACTTATGCAACAGTGTATGGTTTCTATCCACTGCTAAGACAAGTAACAATTTGATTGTTGATTATCTAAATTAACTAATAAAAATCGAATTATTAACTAAGGATTATACTCGAAGTACTTATATGAATTAAAACATGGGATTCTAACTTCATTCAGAGTTATGCTTTTTTCGCTGTGTGATGGTTGATAACTAATCAGATAACACGAATATACCATACTATTCCACATCCACAATTAAGATAGAAGTCGAACAGACACCAATTATGCTTAGACCCTATATTTCTATAAGATTTGAAAACATAACTGTTTACGAACAAGTTATCTATCAAGATTACATAGGGCGATGTAAGATGGTTAAAATCACACCACGAATCATGTATATCGAATACATAAACCTATGCTCGCATGACAAGTTCTAAATCTAGATATACAATTTCGCTTCAATAAAGATTAACAAACAACTTAGATGTTAGCTACACATCCAAGAAGAATAAGCATAACCAATACGGGGAAATCAAACATTCATCACATAAATGTATAAGGCAAATTAACTACTGAAATCCATAGAAAAATCCGCTAGAATCTCATGACAACGATTAGTTCATAATCGAACTTCTCGTCATCATGGGCTCGAATGTAAACATGATAGGAATATGTCTAAAACAATACGAAAATACGAGAATCAAAGTTATGAAACAAATCTGAACGAACATCCAAAATTACGCCTACTTCGAAGAATTCCAAAAGTGAAAATATGAAAACTAGATCTTCTCCGTAGCCGTCACGTGCTCTCTCGAATGATTCTCTCCTTTTTCTTCCTTGAATATTTTAAATTTAAATGCCCTAAGTTGACCAGGTCAGCAGCTAATCCAAACGGGCATTGAAAACTAATTTTTCGCATCTCCAAGGCTGCCCCCGCGCTCCAAGGCTGCCCTCAGGGCGCCGACACGCTACCCCAGGGCGTAGGCGCGCTGCCCCCCTTGGGTTGGCGTCAACTCTATCGCCGACTGATTTTTTCCGCTTCTTGCTTGTTTTCTCCCCATCCAACCTCCGTGTATGCCTAGAAACTTTCATTCTTCCTCTATCTAGATGTTCTACACACATCAACACAAAAACACATCAAAACTTCCACATACTTGAGGCCAAATCATCAATTTAAATCGAACCGAAGGCTTCCAAGTGGATATAAAATCCGCTTATCATTTACTATAGGTAGAGAAAATTTATATAAAAACCTCAAACAACACAAACACATGTATATTTTTTGATAAGCCTAAGAATACTCATTAGTATTTGTTCTATATTAAATTAACTTGAGAATGACAGACAGCTCTACCACTGAGCTACTCTCAACGCATAACACACATATTTTTTTAATTTCCTTTTTGGTATAAACATACATGTATTTTATAATATGGTACTTACATAATCAATATAGTGCATGTTTGGACATGCCTATTTCTGACTTCTTTTCGAAACACGTCAAATTTTAATTTTCACGACCTGTTTGTATAAAACGTCAGAAACACTTATAAAAAGTTAAAATTATTAGATTTTGTTTCCGAACTTCTATTTCTTTTTCAAACAATTTAATCATTTATAAATTTTAATTTACTTCTCAATTCTAACCTTTAATTTAAATAAGAATAACTTTTTTTAAGCACTCCTGTAATCTCCAAAATATGTACTCAAAATTCGATGTTATACTGGTGTACTTTTGTTTATTAATTAATCGCTCAAATGTAATCAGCAGGGAGAGGACCTGCTGAGGAAATTCCGGTGATGAACATTATTTTGAGAACGCAGCTTCTTTGAAATTTAAACGTAAATTCCATCGGAGCACTTGTTTGAACTTTGGTGTAGATGACAGTAAAGGTGAGAAAGGGATAAGAACGAAACTTGGTGCATTTTTGTGTGTTTATAATTGTACATACATGTTTGTAGTGTTGTGCTTTGTGTGGTGGAATGTCCTTTGGCAAGCATGTAAAGCAAGATCTCTCACAAATCACAATGCAGGAATCTGATTAGCCAAAGTTAGGTGAGACAGCATTACATTTTGGCTCAAACATGGGAACATTAATATATTAACATGACTCATTTGCTTCACAATTTGGTTTCTTAATGACTCATTCTTTCACTAATCACTTTTAATATTACTTCCCACTACCCTTTTCCTCATAGTTTACGGATCAACTATTGTGGCCAATAATTTGTGGGAAATTGATAAACAAAACCTTAGCTTTAACTCTAGTTGTGTGTATGAAGCGGTCCACTTAATATTTTTAGAGTAACAATATTGGGAAAAAGAGAAATTATTTACTCGAGCATAAAAAAACCCATCTTTCATGGAAAAAAAAATACTCCCTCTGTCTCATCCAATTTTAAGGACCCGATCAAAGCGTATCAAAATATGTGCAAAAAATCAAGTTTCATATAATTAAAAAACAGAGAGAGTATGATTCTGCTTTGATTTAATGAATTGCAGTTAGTTTAAAAAAAAAAGAGTGCAAGTTAAACAAAAATTAGCATATTTGAACAAGTTGGTTTAGTTAATTAATCCGTCAACTAAACTTAGTGTCTATCGTCAAACACATAATTAAGTATTGTAATGAGATTAACAAGTCCCCGCATACCCAATAATCTTGTAAGATGCAATAATTAGTCTAAGACCAAATCTAAACATTGTTTATTAGTTAATGTTAATGCCAGTTTCATAGTTAACGTGACACTTTTCTTAGTTTATTAGTAAGCCATTAGTGATGTTCTAGACACTCCCTCAGCCTAAGGTTGGCAGGTAGCTCAATTATTGCACAGGTTTGTATATTTCGATTTACATATATATATTTTAAATAGAGTAAATGACAATTTGCCATCATTGGGTTTTTTGCAGACTAGTCCCCTTCTATTATTTTTTACAGTTGACATCCCTTATTTTTTTTGGCGCGGCGATTTGCATTTAAAAACTGACTCCTGTCAAAAATTACCGTTAAGTTTAACGAAATCAGGGACATTTACGTAAATTCACGTATAGAATAAATGTTCCTTCGTCCAACCCCCTCTCCCCCTTCCCCCCTTCCCCCCTTCCCCCCTGTGTTACAACCAGCGCGCAAACAAAATTATCTATTAACCAAACACTCTCTGTAGAACCCTAGCGAACAAAATCCAAAAATGTGAGGTAGATTAAGGAAGCAAGATGGTGATCCGAACCCTAATATTACTTGGGTTGAAGTTCCGGCAGAATATTGGAAACAAGTCCTTGAAGAAGGAGTGGCACCCCCGATCATTCGTGAACCATCTTTACCAAATGGCTGTGAAATACCAAACTATGCAAGTAATATTCTGATCTAAGCGTATTTTCATTGATTTTGTTATATGTGCTACTCTTTGTGGTTGCATGTCGCGTTTAGGGATTTTTTATGTTTACTGGCTTGACCTCATGGATTTCGATGATTTTGGTATATGAGTTTTGGGTTTTGTATTGATTTGTTATATGGGTTTTGTATTGCTTGCTTAATCGTAGTGTTTTTTGAGTTTGCTATATGTTAATAATAATCTGGATTTTGGTTGTATACCTTGCTTAATATTAGTCTTAATTATGGTTTCGTGTTGCTATGTTCCCCCAATTTATAGGCGATTCCATTTACTTTTCACTTAAAGTTCATCATGGTGGTTTTTCACTGATAATTTTGAAGAATATACTAGAAATAATGTTGATTACTTTGATATGCGCCATGTGAATCATTTGTGTATGCTCGATGTAGAGTCCATGTTGTCTGATTTAGGACTGAAGCTAGGTAGATATGATTTATGGTCATGTATACCTGAAAATAAGCTCTCACAAGGTATTTTGGAGGTTGAAAATGAGGACCAACTAGAGGTGTTGGTCGATTTACTGGTATATGGTAAATGTATGGTTTTTTATACAACAGAGAGGGCAGAAGGTGAAGGGTGGGATGAATTTTAATTCACACAGTTAGAACTTGATCAAAGGGTGGAGAGAATTAGTTGTATTAGGGAGGAATGTGAAGAAATTAAGGAGATTAATGAGGATCCTGATGTGGATCAAGCTGATAAACTGAGTTTCCATGGTGATGAATCTAATATAGATTCTACTGAGAGTGAAGTTGAGGTTGCTTCGAAGAGAAAAAGGAGAATTCCTCCTCCAAATCCTCCTTTCAGAACTAGAAAAAAGGAGAGATACTCAATGCTTAGGGTAAGCTAATTCTCATCCTCCTAATTCAATTTAAATGTGCTATTTTAATGGAATTTTTTGATGAAATTGTATTGGTATGTGACAGGGGCTATTTAAAAACACTGAAGACACTCATGTTGTCTTGGATGATGATGGAGAAGAACCCAGCCAACCTAGCTAAACAAAGCAGAAAAAGAAGAAAAAATCAAAAGAAACCAAGAAATGTGAAGGACTGGTTGAAACACTACTTTATGTACAAATGCTTTGAACAAATTGCACAAGTAAGTATAAATGCTTTATGACACTACTTTACACTACTTTATGTACAATTGCAAAGTAGTCTTCTCTGTAAATTTCCTTTGTAATACGTGGAGTTGTGTTTGTTGTAGGTCAATGTAGTTGGCAGCTAGGGCTAAGCCAGTGTGGAATGGTGGTGACAAATATCATGTCACCATGACAGATGGAGGACACCAAATAGTGGTTGATTTGAAGAATTCAACGTGTGCTTGCAGAAAATGGCAATTAACAAGCATACCGTGTTTTCATGCAGTGGCCTGCATATTTTTTCAAAAAGAAGATCCAATGAATTATGTTCACGAATGCCATCAGAAAGCATGGTATTTGAAGGTCTATAATCACTACTTGGAACCAATCAACGGAGAGGAGTTTTGGGAGGAACCAAATAACACTCCAATTTTGCCTCCCAAGGTGAGAGCGCCTCCAGGCAGACCAAAACAGAACAGAGATAAAAGGACTGATGTCATAGAAACAAGAGAATCAGATCAAACTATGTTTAAGAGATATCAGACATCATTGAATTGCACTTACTATAAAGAAAAGCGACACAATACAAAGACTTGCAAAGCAAAGGTGAGTACTTGGTCTTGTTTTATTTCACATTTATCTGCATTTATTCTAATTTGCTTACATTTATTACATATTGATATTGATAGATGGTGGATGATACAAACAAGGGAGAGCAAGGAGGTGCAAGTTCTAAAGAAGCCAAAAAATGTGGTATATGTAAAGGCACTGGACACAATGCCAGAAGTTGCAAACAAAAGGTATCTCATGTCAACAAATGCTTAAATGTGTAGTCTACGTAAATCATGTTCATCTACTTTGATGAATTAATTTCTTACAGAATGTTGAAGTGAAAAAGGGCCAAGATGATACCTCAACCAGGTCAAATCCTGAAATTATTACAGCTCCAAATGATGCCCCAGAGTAGCAGACAGATGGAGGTATCACAGCTCCAACAGAATTGCCAAAGACTACACATAGAGGCATCTGCAAGCCTTACAAGCCGCCCTCTAGAAAGGTTTTAGGTGTTGAATCAGTCTCTGGATAGGCATTTACTACTTCAAGAAATTTAGATGCTGCAAGAAGGAAGATGGAGAAGAACGTTGGTAAGAAAGCTGCTTGATGCTGCAAGGGGGTGCAATCTTTGGTTTGGAGATGGGAGGTAGATGGTGATTTATTTTGTGGTAGTTGCAGATATTAATATTGGTGGTTGTATGGTTGTATTTGCAAAAGCCGTGGGTTTCTATTTTGCACAGACAATTTAGACATGTGCTGCTTTTATGGCTTTGATTATGATGGTTATGTGGCTTTGAATATTAAACTTTCATATGCTCTTGTATATGTGTTGCTTTTGTTTTCAATGTTGTTTTACTATCTAATTAGTATTTGTGCTTGAAATCAGATGAATAGTACATACATATGTATATCTGTGGCTGTTGTACATAATAGACACTGAGATTACATCTCTATCCCTGCATTCAAGTTTGTTAACGGTGGTTTTTGACGGAAGTCAGATTTCAAGTGCAAATCGCCGCGCCAAAAAAGATAGGGGATGTCAACTGCAATAAATAATAGAAAGGGACTAATCGAAACATACTAGTGGCAAACTGTCATTTACTCTTTTAAATATTAAAAATTTGTATGGATTCGAAACCATCCGGATTGGCCGACACTAATTTGACATTTTACAAGCCCTCCAAATACTGTAAATCCTGAAATTCGAGTCGAGTTTGTGTGTGATTCCGGTGATTATTTTATTTTGACCTTATGTGTAGTGAAGTTATTAATATACTCAACTTATAAGTTTAGTAATATTTAATACTTAATAATATAATTATTCAATGATGAAATATGCTATGTCTTTAAAAAATTTCAAAACTTTCCAAGATTATACATGACATTTTTTTAACCAGATATCCTATTATTAAACCAACATAAATGTTTATATTCACATCAACCTCAACGATAAATCATCCATACATCACCCATTGAAGAATATTTTTGATAAAATAATTCGAAATATCTAATATTTTTGTTGTTTCAAAATGTAATATGAATAGTGAGACCCATAAGAGTCGCGCTCAAGAGAGAACCAGTCCTTAAAATAGAACCATAGAACCACTAAGTTTCTGCTGCGGAACCCTAAATTTTAAATAAATTTTTAGGATCTAAATCTAAATACATGTTTTTTTTTCATATTTTTTCATCGTTGTGTGTGTGTTCAAAAATAATTTTAAAATCTAATACATAGATATTGACATTTTTTGCATGTGAAGTTCTGCTGCAGAACCCTAACTCATACTTAAGTTCTGCTGCAGAACCTTGCCTTATAAGGTAAAGGTTCTATGGTTCTCTCTCTAATGGTTCTCTCTGGAACATGAACCTAGTGAATAATTGAATAAAATTGATTCGGGATATCTATTTGTCGAGTTTTAACTATAGATGGTACAATTTATATAATTGCGGTGGTTAATTATTAAATTAGACGGGTTTTGCGTACGAGTTAGATTGGAGCTCCGAGTGCAGAGGTATCAACCAATAAATTAATGTATATTCTGTTTGTGTTGGCCGTTGTTTTCAACCCCATCTTCAAGGGTCACACGCCCTTTCAACGCTTGTTTAAGCTAACTCATTTATCAACTTAAATTATAATTTTTCAAAAAGTATATAGAAGCTCTTTTAACTGAGTTTATGATTTATTCCCTCCGTCCCAATTTATCTGTCTTATTTGATTTTTTGTGGTCAAATTGACCGAATATTGACGAAAGTTATTTGGAGTCCTACTTTTTTTTGGAGTTCTCGGAGTCCCAATCCTGGCCCTTCATTTTACTCACATTCAACAATTGTAGTTTAATTAGAATTTTATAATATTTAAATTATTAATTAAATTATTTTTCCAAATTGAGCGCTCACTCATCTCTTCCATGACTGTAGCGTCTGTTTGTTTTCTTGCTGAGTTTGTGGGAGAGAGATTATCCTGCCATTTGTTACTCCATTCATTTTCACTTCCTTTCTAGTTTCGTGACTGTTTCTTTATTTCCTTCTCGATTTACATCAAATTATTATTGAATTTTCTTAGCTTTCTCATCTTTTTAGAATCATGACACTATATGAAAAGATCTACTATGTAATTTTTGGAATCATAAGGAGTTCAGGAGGTTGGGTTTTGATTCTGTTCAGCACTGTGTTTTCATTACTTCAACATCAATTTTGATTGCTTCCATATCAGTATCATCTGTAGTATCTTTTTGGTACTGTATGTATCTCTTCTTCGTAACAACACGAGCTTTCTTTTGTTTACATTACCGGTGTCTAATGTCTAATAATAAAGACGATTCAGGTAAGTTTTACAGTTTCTATTATATTGAAAAAGTTTCTCTAGATATTCATTTATCGAATAATTGTGTGCAGGACATGTTCAAAGTTACTGTATTTTGCTCCCTTCTTTTGCGTGTTCAAGGTTACTATATTTTGCTCCCTTCTTTTGTGTTTTGTTCTGCACAAATGGTTATGTGCTTCATTAGAATCTTTATTCTGCATTCTCAAATTAGATGATTGCGTGATTCAATATAATGTTTTAAACAGAATCGTGCATGACAAAGCACAGGATAACAAAAAAGTATGTACCTCCACCCATTATCTCCGTCAGAGCATTCTGTGTTCAAAATTTATTCGAGAAGCCCAGAAAGAGAAAGATAGAAATCTCTTTTCTGCAGAACAATTTTCATCTTGATCACTATCTACGAAATCGACAGCAGGATATTAGGAGTGATTTTCTTTTTCAAATTGTGACTGATGTGTTTTGCGTGCAAAATGATAGCGGTAGTAGTAAAAAACACAACTGTTTGTATTTGAATTTATTTTTTAAAATGAAAACATTAAATTTTTTTGTCAATAGTATGTGATCCAACGGTAGATAGATAGGACTCCAAACACTCCAAAAAAAGGGATTTCCAAGGAGCCCAACTCATTATATTATATATATATATATATATGTATATGTATATATTATATAATTTATATATACATATTTCGGTAATTTCGGTAAAAAAACCGAAATAACCAAAATACCGAATAGCTTTGATAAATCATAACCGAATTAGAACCGAAATAATTTCGGTTCGGTATTCGGTTATTTCGAATAACCGTACCGTTTGTTCAGCCCTACCCACGCACTAATCAAAGTCGTGGAATTGCTGGATGAAGTGTGTCAGCCAATGCGGAAGGGGTCGAGGACTAGATGCGGCCTGCAGGTAAGGAGTGGCAGAATTTAAAGTTATTTTGTTAAGTGGACTTCTACTGTGAGCTCTTCAGACTATGGAGATGCAATATAAAAAAAATCTATAAAAAAATAATAATCAGAACAATTTCAGGATGTTCTTTTGTTCAAAGATATGGTGATAATAGTGCTTAAGTTTGGAAGTTTAATATAAAAAAATTACCTCTATTTACTCCTCAACAAAACTTCAATAACACTAAATGTGGCACTGAACCTACTAACCAACACTTGAGTGAGGTGGCAAATCAGTATATGTATCAGTACACATAATATAAGATTCTCCAATTCCCTTCCTAAGTTTTGAATTTGCTGGCATCATATACAGACGTCGCGAACCAAATCAAGTCAGCACACACTATTTTGATTTGATCGCCAGTCTCTCTACATGTTAGATAGCCTAATTAATTATCTTTGGTCAGATATAAATGAACCCTCTATTTGCAGCAGCTGATGGTAATTATGATGTTACATGTTTACTGAGTCTATATCTATAACTTCACACCTATTGTTTTGGCTTATTAGCCCTTAGTCCCCTTTAATGTATAGAAAGTAGATTTTAGCACCTCACTACAATGAAAATAGCATACAATTTATTTATTTTTTCTAAAGCAGTATGAGATAAAAATGAGCAGAAGAAATAAAGAAACATACCATTAACTGGCGATTCAGCACGAATTCCTCACTCACTGAAAAGTAAAGGCAACTCACTAATGTAGTGCGCACAGTGGGATCTGGAGACATTCACTGACCAGAAGGACGATAAAGCATTGCAGTTGCATGTAACACGAAAAATAGAGGTTCAGGTGATTCATCTATACCATCTTCAGCCAGAACTATTAATTTCCGCTTCCTGTTACAAGAACTGAGTCAAGCATTCTCCCTTATTTGCACAACACTAATTTTTAGGACGTGCACAGGACTTGTAGCCAAATCAAACAATAAAAAGGACAAGAACAGCAATACAAAATCAGTCAATAATCTATCTACAAGTTTTCACCATAATGGTATGGGCCGTATGGCAACTCACTTTGTAACAGCTGCAGTGATGAATCTAATGTTTCTCTTTGCTGCTACAACTGCTCTTTGCTTTTCCTCACCTGATAATTCGTGAGGAGCAACTTCGGCATTCTCCATATCAATCTTTAGCCACTTGCGGTAAGTTGCATCACATGAGTAGTACTCACTCTAATCATAACGTAAGAGCCTTTTTTGTAAAAGAATACAAACTACAATATAACATATGATTTGTAGAATATATGCTCTTAATTATATGAGGCGTCAAACTCTTGCAGCATAACCAGTCATTGAACTCCTCCAAATTTTCAGAAACATCATGACCCTCAGCAGAATCTGTAAGTTGATTCAAGGGCTCAGCAAGTAAACTAAGAAAGGTGTGAGCTCCAACGGGCATTGCTGGTACTCTCCACGTAGATAGAAGAGAAAACTCCCGGAACAGGACATTGCTATAGACACCCACAGGCAAAAAATTAGTGAATCAAGAGACAAACCACAGAGATCTGGAGACAATCATGCTCTGACAGGTAAGCTGGATATACATATATAATGATTAATGGAGAAACGATGTGTGGTAAATGATAACATTAAGCACCTGTGCATCAATGCTCGAAAGAGAAGTTTTGCACTAACACTCTTAACATCAGTGATGGTGGACGGTCGCGTATTCTAGAAGTGAATTACCCAGCTTTAAAAAAAAGAGAAGGACAAATTCAAAATACTTCTCTGGTGTAATTCATGAATTGAGACACCACCTTATGCCCCACCGATTTATATATTAAAATTTAAGCAGAATCTAAATTTATTTAATCAGTTTAATCCTCTACATGCAATATATGTTTTAATTGAATATAATTTTTTTAGTAAAAAAAAATACTATTTACGTAAACTTAGGAAGCTAAAATATTTTAAGATGTTGGGTATCTTTCTAACACGTGTGGTAATACTCATGTTTTGCATTGCGAGAAGTGCGATTCAACATCCCACCAAACCTTTTTAATTAATATCCTCCATAAATTAAAATTCACGAAACTTATAATTATGGGGACAGACAAAAGAATTTTTAATTACCTTGAGCGTTTCCACCATGCGACAAACTAAGACCACTATGAACTTCTCCGGATCCAGATATGCACATCCTGCACGACATAAATTTTGTGGGTGGGATCACTAAATTCATACCATTATAACTTAACTAATAACAAACAGCAAACATGATCTAATAAAAGAGAAGAGAAACACTGCTCTTGCATAAATTTATACACTTAAAAGACATACCCATGTTCTGTTGAGTGTTGAGTATTATTATGTAGATGCTTTAGCGTCCTACACTCTTCTGCCATCTCTTTTGTGAGGAACAGTTTTGGCCTGCCTTGTTTTCTAGGTGTCACATCCATTGGGAAGAAGGGTGTCTCGTGCCTAGATCACCGCACAACCAATTCTTGGAAAAACCTCAATCTACATGTTGTAAAATATTTCACACCTACAAAAAATAAATCCTAGACTGCCTATGGAGTATGGACAACTTAAACAAGACATGCCATTTCTAAAAAGAAACAGATTAATGAAAGGCTTTTGGATTATCGATCATCACATGGTTTTTCATCCAGTTGGAGACACTACCATATTGATAGCAGCGATTTAGGGACATAGTGCAGTGATAGGAAAGTAAACCAAAGAGGATTCATGTGCTGAAATACAATACAACTAAGTTATTTAAGCTATAACTCAATATCAAATCATATAAAGTCAAAATTCTGATAAAAAATATAGATGACTTGATTAATTAATATATGACATCCAAGGGACCCAAAATATTTCTGTTAACTCAATTGGTGGTTGGACTTAAAGCTCATTATCTGGAAAAAGCGCTACTTGTTTTTAGTATGTGACAAGGATGTCACTGTATCAGAGCAAGCTATCCCATAAACTAATGCTACATGTTTTTAGTGTGATTCTTCCTCTTAACCAGATTAATCATATTAATCAGGATCTCACATTTCCAGCTTAAATGCAGTTGTAATCTTATACACCACTTGAAATTTACAGGCATAGGTTTTACGTTGGTTGAGTTCTACAAACATCAGACTCATATAATCATAAGGAACTTATCATTTATGTTCACTTCTTATTTCTGCGAATAACTTCAGAACTCATTTGATCAGTTAGTTTATATATCTAATCCATTCTTTAATTGTTCTAAGCATATTGTTCAATCAATTTATTTATGTCTTGAATTTCCTTGATCAGAGCCTTACATAATTAAATTAATAGCACATGAAGGAGACAACAAAATAGATACAATATTCTATCAGCAATTAATCCTTCGATCATCTTTGTACAACATATAAACGATGCATCTATATTCTGCTGCCCAGGCAAATAAAACTGTAAACATGCACGGTATCAATGAAATCCCCTTCGATAGGGATGGGCGCGGGGGCAGTTCGGGGTCGGGGAGTGCTATCCCCGCCCCCGATCCCCGAATTAGATAGCCATCCCCGACCCCGCCCCGAACCCCGAACGGGGATTCCTTTCCTCCCCGATCCCCGCCCCGAACGGGGAACGGGGATCCCCGCGGGGATTCGGGGAATTTTAGTTTTTAATTAAAAATAATAATTTTATAATATATAATATACTTTTTAATAAAAAAAAATAAACTACTTACTCATAATGTACTAACAAAATGATATTATCTCATATTTTTAATATCAAATCATATTAAAATTGATTTATAATATAAATAAATGACAATTCTAAAATTATACAATACATTATTGTTATAATATAATAATATTCGATCAATAAAAAAAGATTACCTTTTATTATAATATTATTATAAAAGATATCTAATTATTTAATTTATTTAGTATAATATATATAAATATATTATTATTTACATATATATATATATAATCGGGGTCGGGGATCGGGGCGGGGAGACACTAATCCCCGACCCCGCCCCGATCCCCGAAATTTTTATGAAGTTTTCCCCGTTCCCCGCCCCGACCCCGAAAATTTCCCCGAATCCCCGACCCGAACGGGGCGGGGATTGGATCGGGGTCAAGCGGGTCGGGGTGAATGCCCATCCCTGCCTTCGAGAACATGAGGTGCAATGTTTTGTAACAACAAACGCAATCCTCGAAGATAATAAAAAGATGGTGTTAAATAGACTGTTTTACATTGGTGCCACGAAAAACAATTAAGTCGCTATCAATATAGATTCTAAAAGACAGATGTTCATGAAACCGCGGAGATATCTAGCAGCCAAGACTTGCAAGGTTTTAATTTGAACAGGATATTATTATATTTATTACTTATAAAATATTTCATATTTCTATATATTTTTACTAAAAAATTAATTCCTAACATCAAAAAATATTAATCTATGTATAATTATTAAAAGGATTAATTTATTATTTCTGTCCTGAGAAATCAAACAATGACAGCAAACAACCTTGAATCAAAAAACTACTATACACCAGAAATTATAGACGGAACACTAAAACAGAATTATCTCAAAGCAAAACTGGAAACATGCATCAGAATCATCCATTGGTTCTACGGATTCCAGAATATAAATTGCCAAAAAAAAATTTGGAGACACTATATTCATAAATTCAAAGCATAAGAAGGATTGCCAAGATAAAAATCAGTCCTATAGAAATAATTCTTTATCAACGTTCAACTAATGAAATATGCTAAAAACCAAATTCAGTCACAGTATATACACACACAATTGATATGCACACCAAGATTCCAACAGCGCTAAATACCTTTCTTCGAATTCTTTTCTTTAAACGTCGAATGGCGCCATTCCCAATTGACCACACACCAAACTAACTTCACTAAATGGCCACGCAGTATCCAAAAATCTGTTTCCTACTATTCAATCCTATCACTATTCGCCGAGACTTGTATGCTGCAGATGACCTAGATAATAATTAGGCGGACGTTTAAAGCGCTTCGTGTGCCTGTAATAGCAGTAACAGTGCATGGCAATTTTAAAATTCCATGTTAACTGAGGGCATATGTGTAATTTCACATATATTTTCCTTGATCTTTTTGCCCCCAGTTCTCTTTTAATATATAGAAGTAGATATATTCTTTTGACATGATTAAATCATCAGACTCAGAGCAAGTAGGCAGGAAAACTGAAGGCCTGGGTCATATAAGTGCAAGCATCAGAGTGCAGCAAGTAGGCAAGAAAAATAAAGAGTGCATGAGGTACATTGTTAAGTTTTTTCTTGTGTGTCTAATGACACAACAAAAGTGTGATAGTCTACTACAATTTCAGAACATGCAGAATTCATGGAAATCATTCGTCGATGAACATTGGCAATTTTCTAAGCAGACAGCACATTTGTCGATGAAAAGGTTTTTTTGCCCTTGTTTTCATTGCTACAAAAAGCTTGGACCATTTTACTCTCATCTTAGATATCGCTCCAGATATTAATGCTTGTTACCAGTAAAAAGTAGATACTCCCCAACTTGGTCGCAAATAAAGGGCCTTAATATTCTGGCTGAATAACATTATATAAATGGCTATAACATACAATTTGCATATCATTTAGATGATTCAAGGACTCTGGCTAAGCAAACATTTGCATTTGGATAAAGGCATTACCAGCTTTTCTAATTCTATTCGGCCTTAAATCTAGAATCCACTTGGATATTAACGACAGAGTCTGTTTACTGAACTCGTAATGCCAAGAAGCCCAAGATATTCTGGTATCATCCATTTCTCTTAACACAGACCTACTCCATAATTCGTTCGAATAGCTCACAGATTACGGGCCTCTTGATGATAAGACGATACACAAAAACAATTGTTGAAGTCCCCTAAATGGTTTCCCTGCATGTTCTCAAGGACAATGGCTATTGGACACTTGTCAACAGATGATGAAGTTATGTGTACAAGTTTTTCAGAACAGTAAGGTTGAACCGAGTAAAAATCCAATGTCACCCGTGGACGCAGATGGATGTTAGGGTGGCTGTAAACATGAAACTCCTATACGCGCCTTCGAATAAAAGGTTTTATTAGTAGATTTGGAGTTTAGAGAGAAGATATCTCACAAACGAAACCAAGAATATCGAAAAGTTAAGGACGGAAATATAAATTTGCTCTACAGTAGTCAAGGACATGAGGAATGTATACTTTCTTAGTTATTACAACTGAATACAAAATTTCTGATATGGATAGGGTGCTTATAAATGGTTTTCCGTTTCCTGTTTCCCGTTTCCCGTGTCCCGCCACTTCATACATAATAGGCAAGATAGTATCTCCCAGTCTTCTCTATTCATCTGCCTTTTATTAGGATGTACCAATCTCTAAAACAAAAATGAGAAATCATTGCTTTCCACGTTCTCTTACATTGATATGCCTTGCCATACGGTCTGCATTTTACAATGTAGACTGCAAATCTACAAAATGATTGGTTGGGGCTCATAGATGCACAAGCTCAACATAAATTTTGGTGTAGATATATCTGAATATCTGATTGATTAGGATCAAGTGTAACCCTCCTAACCACAGAGTCGATATCAGTCAAAGGATCTCTATTTTATATCAGTCAAGTACAACCCACAGTTTGGTTGAGAAGAACGGAATGTAATGGGATTAGAATATCCTGAACTAATTTATGGACTTCCATGCAAAATTTCATCTGTTTCCCTTACTCCATTCCATAAGTGTATCTTCAACTATACTTAATTTAATTCAAAAGAATGAGTAATCATTCCTTCCCCAGAATCATATACTCCAAAAAAAATCAAATCAGAACACGAGGGCTTATTATGACATGTTTGTCCGGATGCTACTTTTTGAATGTTTACATATACTCTAAATCAATATATAATTCACCTAATATAGCATATTGAATGGAGAGGTAAAAACAAGTTCATTTTAACATGAGGGTGAAAACTAAGTAAAATAATTACAATCTAGTCGGTTCATGTACGTTCTGAAACATATATTGAAGCAATCTCAGATTGTTATGCTGCAAGAAGCTATGAAAACAAAAGGTGCAGAAATAGCAAGCAAATTTACTCAATTACAACTAAATAAGCAAATTGAAGGAAGATTAAAGTAAAAGTTTCAGACCTTGCGGAATTTTGCCAAGCATTGTGCCTCAAATCCATCATCACCACCGGAATTAGTTCTGCTAGACTCATCATCACCACCGGAATTAGTTCTGCTAGACTGACAATGTCCACAGGGACACCGCATTGAAGCCGCTTCCGCTTCCGCTTCCGCTTCCCCTTTGTTTAATGTCGATGATGATGCTGCTGCAGGCGGTGGTGCTCTACTGGCTAACCAATCACGTTTCAATCTCGCAATTACTTGCTCATTTCTTCTCCGAATCAATTCCTCCTCGTCACGAGCCGCTTCCGCGGCAGAGTGAGCATCCCGTGCCGCTCGCTCTTTCTCATCCACAACCGTCCTCCTCCGACGAGGCTTCGAAGAATTTTGTTGTTGTGATGTCCTCGATCGCTTAATCTGTTTCTTGATTCGATGATGAAAATCGAGTCTAGCTTTTTTATCAATTAGAATCTCATAGGAAGCCTGGAGATTAAGAAAATTGTGATTAGCATTGGGATCATCAGGATTCTTGTCTGGATGTAATTCCAGAAGCTTCGCTCGATAAGCTTTTTTAATTTCGTCCTCCGAAAGTTTCGCACCTTCGTCACCGCTTGGTAACCCTAGAACACCATAAGGATCATCCATACCCATCCTTGCTTGCTTCTGAGAACTAATCAAATCCAAACCCCAAAACGAAGAATTTATATATACTGGGTTAGTGGGTTGGTTTTAAGATGGGTTGCAGGGTATGGGCCCATTGGGCTTTGAATCATAAAATAGTGTATGTATACATATATTTGATGCCGGGCTAAATTTTAAATATGGACTCTTTGTATGTTAAGATTTTATCAGTCACAGAGTATTTAAGGTAAAAATTACGCAGCTGAATATATCACAATTTAAAAAATAAGCTCCTCCTCGAAAACAAAAAATAAATAAATCACTAAGATAATAAAAGATCAAAAAATATAAATAAATCTTTTACGAAACTCTTCTATATTTATTTTTTAGTGGAAAATTCAATTATAATAATGGAGGCTGAACTATAATTCAAGGCCTATGTGGACAAATGAATTAAATAAAAATAACAGCTAGTGAATTTACTTGATTTCAAAAAAAAAAACACACGATGATTTTTATATCAAAAAATATTTATATCCTAACTCAACTTAAATATAAAAAAAATCAAATCATAATCTGATTTTTATAGCATAGTTATTTTTACTAGCACTTTTTTAGCTACACAATAATTTTTAATAACACTCCATAAAACTGACTCCAAACAGACCTTCAATCATTACATATCGGTATTTTCAAATCAATTCTTATTAAGTTCAAATTGACAAAATCGGAAATTTTGGTTAGATTTACTCGGCATCCAACCCGACCATCCCTGATTACGAAAACCATCAAATTGGAAATTTTGGTTGGATTCAGGCTACCCTTAGGTTGTGTTCACTTGGAGTGAATGGAATGGAGGGAGAATGGAATGAATTTTGTACTTAAAAAGAGTGTTGATAAAAAAAAATGTATACAATTTTCATTCCTTCAATCATTCCATTCATACTATTTTAACTAGAATTCTATCCCACATGTTTTGGAAGGAATGCTCATTCCATCTCTACATCATATTTCTTTACAATCTTTAACACAAATAAATTGAACTCATTCATATTTAGTCACTATTAGCTCATACTTTCTTCTTTCTCCATAAAAATTTTATATAGTTTTTCATTCCATTCTCCCCTCATTCCATTCCATCCAAGTGAACACAGCCTTAGTTCATGATGAAGTTGATTAAATATTTATATAATATTAAAAATAAATAGCATTGATAAGAAAAATTAGAGACAACATAATTATATATTATAATATACAAAGACATGTGTAAAATGCGAGACAACTAACAACAGCTCAAATTATCTAAAGCCAGTTACTCTACTTATCAGGATCCAACACACTTACAATAACTACAAGGATAGGTGTGTAAAGTGCATCGAAGTTAACACTTAACAGTTGAGCTAAAAGTGGACTAAATATTTTAAGATCATTACTTTCTGGTTGATTGATTGATCGATTATAATTATAGATCAATACAGTATCAGTTAGCTCCCACGTTAACATGCATTTAGAATTATAGAACAAGTTCAAATCACATGGATTTAATTTATTGTGCATGTGACATTAATAATCTAACAAACATGTATTTGTATATGCGTACCGAATATCATTAGGTCCAGGCAGTAAATGAGTTGATGCTCGATAACGGATAATTGTTTGGTGTTCGGCGAAAAAAATTCGGTTCGAGCTCGGTTCGATTCATAAACGAGTCGATCTTGAGCGTAATTTTAAGATTTGTTTTATGAACGAGCTAAACTTAAGTACAGTGGAGTTTGACTCGATAATTCGCGAACAAGTACGAACTATGAGTTCGTAAACTTGGCTCGTGAGCGTAGTTCGTGAACTAGCGGGGAACATGGTTCGTGAACTCGGGCCGTGAACTTGGCTCGTGAACAGGGCCGGTTTTGAGGGAGTGCAACAAGTGCAACAGCACAGGGCCCATGAAAATTTAGGACCCCCAATTTATGACTATTTCTTTCTATCTTTTAGTATACTCATGATAAATATAATATAATATTAATATCTTTTTTTAATTTTTACCATTATTTCATTTAAACACTAATCAATTCTCAACTCCCAACACCCAGCCATGCAGGTCTCTTCTTATTCCTTCTCTCTCCCCACAAACTAGTATACTGTACAAGCAGTAAATCTCACACGGCCACCTACATATTTAAGTCTAACTACTCAGTAAACAAACAATTTTTCAGTTGTAGTAGTCTAATTTTGTTTATGATATCTTGTTATTTTAAATATATTAAAATTTTCTTCTGTTATTTGGAAGGGCCTCATTTTTAAAGTCAGCACAGGGCCTCAAAAAAGTCCCAGACGACCCTGCTCGTGAACATGGCTCGTGGTCCATGGATGTGGGAGTTTTATTAATGAATGATTTATTATGAATTTATGATTTTTTAGAGCATAAATTAAAATATTGTTAGAATTTTAATTTATTTTTTTAATTAAATTAAATAACAAACAAACTCTTAAATAAATTTATGAGCATAAGCTAACTCGTTAGCAAAGTTTATTAAACAAGCTCGTGAACAAAATTAATGAGCTGTTGGTGAGAAAAAAATCGTGAGACATGTTCGTGAGTGTAAGTTATGAGCGGTTCGTGAACAAAAACTCGTGAGACATGTTCGTGAGCGGTTCGCGAGCCGTTCGTGAACAAAATTATTCATTAATGAATCAATCCTCAAACAATATTTTTGGCTCGATCCAAATTTGAACTCGAATTCGCTAATTTTTTAACAAACGATACACGAGCATTCTAGAGTTCGGTTCATCTTTACTCATTTATACCTTATTTAGGTCATGAAATCAAGTTTTCATGTAAATTATTTTTATGCATATATATAAAGATTATAGAATATATACTATTAGGTGATGAAATTAAATTTTCATATAAAATCAAGGTCGTGTATAACAGTTACACGATGTCTGCGACCTCAGATTAGCCCAGGATAAAATTCAATAAAAATGATCGATTTTGAATATATTATATATTCTAAGTCCTAATCAATATAAATTATTTTTATGCATATACGTACAGTTCACAGAATACTGTTAGGTGATAGAAATCAAATTTTCATATAAAATCAAGTTCGCGTATAACAATTACACAATAAAAATAATGGATAAACAATGAATAAAAAAACAAATTAATATAAAACAGTTACACGATGTATACGAATTTCGATAAAAATAATCCAGTTCAGATTAGCTAACGATAAAAATCGATAAAAATATTGAAGTTCATGTATAACATATATATATTCTAGGTCTTAATCAATATAAAATAGATTTAGTATTAACACAAAATCGAGTTTTAATATCTGTAGACATGCATGTCGAATTTGTGTATAAAAATATACAATATTTTATTTATAAGTATATTTATAAATAAATATAAATATCTCCGTGACCATGATGCCATATTCTGTTTGCATTGATATTGAAACAGTAAATAGCTAAATACATGAACATTATTATTCGAATATTTGAATAAACAAATAAAATTAACAAAGACTAAATCCGAAACCAAATAAACCAATAAACCAATATTTTTTTATGTACAAGCATTAAAATAAAACCTAAAAAGCTACTTATTTAATATCCTAATCCCAACCCACTTGAAAACCTCGCTTTCTTTCCCGGATGTGGACTTTCCGCTTCTTGCTCGCCGGAGAGTTGACTTTTCCGACCAAAGTCAACGCTGATCTCCATCGGAACCCCGACTTCCGGCTCCGCCGGCAAGTTCAGGTCAAAGTCCATTTCCTTGTGGTGTCCTTGGAGGTGGATCGACCCGGTTCCCGAGGATGACGTCACGCCGCTGCCGGCGGCGCTTCCGATGACTCCGTCGTAGTGGCGGCGTTTGTGACCGCCGAGAGCCTGGCCGGTCGGGAAAGCCTTGTGGCAGATGTTACACACGTGGGCCCTCCCGCTAGGGGTCAAAACGGAGGAGAGCGGGATCCCGGAGTTCATGATCGACACGTCATCGGCGGCGCCGGCGAGCTTCCGGTGGCTTGCTTTGTGGCCTCCTAGTGCTTGGTAAGACGAGAACACCTTGTCACACACGCTACACTTGTAGGGCACATAGTGGTCGGTGGAAGAATTTTGACTCTGATGGTTGGTACCCGAGTCAGCAGGATATACCGGGTATGTTTGGTTTGGTTTCACTTCGACCGGCTTCGTATCAGCAGTCTTGTTGATCGAGGCCGTGTCGGTGGTGCCGCGGGCTAGCATGATGAGACAAAGAGCAAGATACTCCTCTTCGGTGGATGGAGTCTCGTAACGCGGGCGCTTCGTGCGTTTCTTCTTCATGCATGGATCACTAGAGTGATTATCATCATTTGTAGTATCAATTGTTTTGCTAGGGTTTTGATTTTTTGGTAAGGTTTTGTAGTGGAAGGAGGGAGGGGGAGTGGGTGTGGTTGGGGAGCTAAGAGCTTCAATAGCCATGTGGAGATAAATATAGAGAGAGTTTTGTGAGAGAGATTTAGAGGGAGAGAGATGTGAAAGAGGATAGAAATGATGGGAATGAGTGAGAGTGAGGAAGGGTAGAAAGATATATATAGGATGTGGAGTGGACAAGTGTTTGAAAGAGGAAGCGAGAAGGGGCGAGAGAAGTTGCGTGTGGTGAGGCGGTGGTAGTGTTACATATGTATTCATAGATTATATTTGACTATACACTAGTACAAAGGTTGGCATTTCTACACGTGGCATCTAAAAGGTAAAAAGTAATTTTAATCTATTTATCTATTGTTTGTTCGGTATGAATTTTATATATTATCTCATTTTGATAGATGTAGTTTTTACGGATTGATCATTATTAAAAAATGGAGTCCGTTAATGTAACAGTGCACTTGAATTATTTGAAATTTTGAATTTGTACGAATAATTTGTTTGAACGTATGAATTTAGATTTTATTTGTAATTAATGACATTCAAACACTGACAATTTGTAATAACAACTTAAATCTAGTCATTTAAATTCATCATTTGAACCGTTTTAAACGCTCTCTTATTTAAATTTATAAAATTTGATGTTTAGTGTGTGTTCACGACTTCACGTACAGTAAAAACTGAACTTTAATATACAAATATCATCATCATTAACAAATTTAGGAATCATTTTAAAATTCGAAAGCCAGAATCATAAAATTTATAAATCAAAACTAAAATTTATAAATCAAAACTGATCATGAATAATTATCAAGTTAAATATAAATCGGAATTTGAAATTAATCCATAATTTTTTTTCTAAAAATTATTATTTTTGATTGATAGTCTTTTTTAAATCTCATATGAGTGAAAATCGAATACAGGACGGTAAATATATGAACAAAATAAATAATGTAGATATGATAAGCATATCCTTTTTGGGTTATTGGTAGGAGTTGAGTACACGTTAGTGTCATGGAGTGAAGTTGGGTGTAGGAGGGGAAGTGGAGGGGGAGTGGTGGGTGTCTACACACAACTAATATTTGCTGTTAACCGGTGGCTTAATTTGCTCGATCTCACTCCATCTTCATTCAATGTCATGACTTCTTCAAAGTCAATATAAATCTCTAGTTTTACATAGACTCGCACTCTTTCTACAAGAAATTGTTTTTCAAATTTTCCATTCAATTTATGGCTACATATTGCATAGAATACACACAATTGACTCACGTTTCTAACTATCTTTGGAAAATTAACTAACCAACTTGGATATATGCCTAGTTTTATTAATTCAGAGTCTAGTCTCGACTGATTTTTAAAAATATATATACACAACAATTATAGTAGTTTTGAAACTTGATTATAGTTTTTATATATTAAATACTCAGACCGACTCGAACTTGTCTCTTATCATTTTGATTTTGATAAGCCTAGAATATCAATATCGTCACGATAGTTTTATGATATACATATATATCATCATATCCCGAGAATAGACTATAAGATAAGTCAGAAATATTATAAATTCATGTATACGCATTGAGGCGGACAAATTTTCAAGCTGTCAATTATAACCTGATTAATTATAGTAAATATGCAAATCGACTCACCAAATTTTTTTACTAATTATTTTAATTCTGATAAGTTCAGAATATTGATACCGTTAATTTTGTGATATATATCGTCATATCGGAGATAGATTATTATACAAATTAGAAAATATTAAAAATTCAAGCCGGCTCATAATATAATATAACAAAAATAATCTCAGTCTTGATCTATAACCAGAAAATATTAAAAACTCGAAACGAGTAAAAAAAATTTACTTGTTCTTTCTGGATAAGTTCGGAATACTGATTCCGTCACGACTTCACGATATATACCAGAAGAATAGACTATAAGGTAAGCTACCACATTTCTTTTACGTGGCAGCAAGAGTTTCTACATCTGTTTTCCTTTTTCATCCCACACATCAACCTTATCCAGCGGAATAATTCCTTTGCGTACATGAAAAAATATCAAAAAATTCGAGAATATTACTTAATTTATATCTGCATGCACATTTTACCTAAAACAGCCTAAACAGTACTTGACAGTTCGGTAGCTGTTCGCATTGTTTGACGTGACCATTTTTTACACTTAAGCTTCCGGTGCTTTATTGCTTCTCAAGTAAAGAAGACTTTTCGAGAAACTTATTTATGAAAAATTAATTTTTATTAATTACAGAATTTTGAATATTTGCACACAATTTTGCATGTGCGCTTCAGGGTCATGCATGTAATTACTCGGTAGTCGGGAGCGAAGGTGTGAGAATCGAATTTTAATTTACGGGAATATTTTTTGGTTTAATTTATAAGCTAAAATACCTACCAAACTAGTCTTGCTTGCCAAGGAAAAGAAAACTAAACCCAGAATGATCCACGTGTTGAAGTACCATGTCATTAATGACGCCAATTAAATACAGTTGACGCTCGAGAATTATTAATTTTAATTGTTGTTATTTTTTAAAAAGGGGAAGCATGGTTTTTATGGCTATAGTCGAATCAGTATTCTACAAAAATTATTCAAATATATAGAAATTTTATTTGCTACGTTGAGGTCACGAGTTCAATTTCCTGAATAGTTCAAGAGTGATTAGACTAACATACTCGAATATATGAGCGAAAATATGAGTTCAATTTCCTGAATAGTTCAAGAGTGAATAGACTACTCGAATGTATGAGCGAAAATATGTTTAACTGGATTCGTTAGGGTGCGCAAATCGAACCGACGCTGATTTAAAAAAGGAAATAATTCCGTGGAACACCTCTTAGGAGAAGAAGAAAATCAACCGCTGTTGAATTTGTACAAAAGAATGGTATTTTCTTTTGACGGAAAAAAAAAAAAATGGTAATTTACTCAGCAATGTGGAGGAAGCATCCGTTTGTGGCTTGTGGGCATCTGCTTTGACCGCAGATCGAACAGTTTACAGTTATATACTACACGATATAAGACGAATATACAACAAGTTGGTAATACTCATTATTTAACGTATTCTTCGGTTAAAGCTTTATAAAATATTATAGTATACTCCCTCCGTTTCAATTTCCATGTCCACTTTGAAGAAAATTTTTTGTTTCAAATTAATTGTTCATTTCAACTTTCAATGCAAAATCATATTTCCAAAGTCAATTCTACTCCACATATCTCTTGTTTATATTTCCTAGATCAATCGCATTCCACATATTATAGTCATTTAATGCATCTAATTTGTCAACATCTACTTTTCTTAAACTGTGTGATTTTTTAAAAGTGGACATCTATTTTGAAACGGAGGGAGTATTATATAATAGAGTATATCTTGTGTGATGTATGACGGAAATATGTTTAAAATTATAAATATTGAAGAGATGTTATATAATTAATTATTTACATATTTCTAGCAAATATAATATGGACACACTATATTATATTTAATATTAGAAAAAGTAAGATGATTTAAACCTTGAACGACCGATAAATACTTATGGATCAAAATTCATAATGTGTCAGTTTTAATAATATAGTATATTTCGTAGACGTGCGTCAATAATTGAAATTATTATTTGTGAGAGAGAAAAAGAGAGAAAATATTTTTCATAGTTTAAGGTTTTGAAAATTTTACATGGCAATTTTCGTTATTTACACATTAATTAATATAATTATATAATTATGCGAGGTCTCTTTCGAAAACTAGCCCCACAAGTTTTTACAAATACATGGTATATATCCATAACACATATCACCACGTTTATGTAATTGTTAATGCCCATTACTTTGGGTACGGAATGGCAAAGCGTATCAACAACTAAGCAACAGCCAACAAGTAGTATCAAAGTTATTCAGTGTTTGCACAAAGAGTGGAGTACACAACTGAAGTCCCCTCGTTTTAGTTTTTATCTCATTTGTTAGATAGTTTAATATATGATTAATTTCGTTTAAAATAATATAAAAGTAGAAGCGATAGTATCACACCAGGATGGCAATATCAGACACAACCCAAACCTGACTCGAACCCGACCCGAACTCATAATGAGATATATTGAGACAAAACCTGAAAATGACCCGAAAATCACGAAATAGACCCAAAATGACCCGAAATTAGAATTTTCTAAAGTAATTTTAGCTTAATCCGAAATCGACCCGATTGCTAACACGAATACGACCGTATACAACTTAATTGACTGATATGGTTAATTTTATCTTCACCTGAAACCGGTCCGATTTTAGATACGAGTCCAATTTGTAATCCGGATACCTAACCAAAATTTAAGTTTCACAAAAATAATAAAAATAATAAAAAGATTTAAAAATATAAATATTATATTTTTACAGAAAAAATCATAAAAACAAGTTAGTGAACTATCTTATTAAGTACTCCCTCCGTCCCACAATACATGTCACTTTGACTTTTTTCACGTAATTTGAGGTGCAAATAAAACATATGTCTATATATTATTTTTCAAATTTTGTTTTTCTGAATAAAAATATAAATATTATATTTTTATTCAAAAAAAGAAAATTTGAAAAATAATGTATAGAAATATATTTTATTTACACATCAAATTACGTACAAAAAATTAAAATCACATGTATTTTGGGACGGAAAGAGTATTAAAATCTGTTTCGCGTTCCCGACCCGGGACTGACCGAGCAGACGTATATGGAAGTGATAATCTTTGACTTCACGGACGTAATAGTACACGTGTTCAAGTTGAGACATGCAACGCCACGCGGCGCTTGTAATCCAGAGCACGCCACGTGTCCACTTTCATGTTTATCATCCCGAGAGTCCCAGTGTTTCGAGACAAGTAAAAGTAAATTAAAAATGCGTAGATAAGTTATTCTGTGGTAGCACAAATGCTGACAAGTAGTAGAAGTAGATGCAAATGATAGATAGAGATGATTAGATGTCATGTGTGTACGTAAAATGGTGGGAAAGTAGATAAGTAGTTTGACTGTTCTCTTCGGTTTCTGGTTAGGTTGGGATGTTGAATTGTTGATATTGTGTGCTTCCACGTGTGCTCGAGGAGGGGTTCTTTTGCTTTTTATTCAGTGAGCTGGCTGCTGCTGGTGGTGATCGAGTGAAGAGATAGACATCTGTTGGTTCGGTTTTGGGTAAAACCAAAATCGGAAACATACGTCCTCGACTTTAAAAATTAAAAATCGTAACCGAATTATCAGTTTCAATTTTGATTTTGATGTGAAACTCTGTTTCGATTTTAAAACTGTAAAAAATTAAATCTACAAACAAACTCTAATTTAATAAATAAATTAGTTAAATAAATTAATTGTTAAGGTGAAATATTGAAATTTAGACAATTACTTGAACAATAAACTATATATAGTATGTTTAAAACGAAAATATAAACAAAATTTTAATTATATAAATTAACTTAATGATACTTATAATAATTAAAATATTTATTTGCTTATTCACTCAGAATACAATCATACTTATATCCTACTAAATTATTCTAAGACATACCATTAGCATATTGTTTGATAGCTCATACTCCCTCCGTCCCCCTCATTTGTTTACATTGGGGGACGGGGGTTCGGCACGCATTCTAATGCTCTCGTAAAACGTAGTTCGGTAAATTATTTTGAACTTTTTTTTCTTCTGTATAAAAATTTGATATTTAAATTTTTATACAAAAAAGAAAAAATTTAAAAATAAGCTATAGAACTATGTTTTATATGCGCATTAAAATGCGTGTCGAGCAGTGTGAAAAAACTGTAAACAAATGAGGGGGACAGAGGGAGTACTATATTATGAGATATTAATTTAGTCTATATATGTTTCTTAAAGACTATATATATATAAATAATATTTATTATTTTTTTAATAATCGGTTCGGTTCGGTTTTTTGCGATTCTTGTTTCACTTAAAAACGGAACCGCATCCATTAGTATCGGTCTGGTTTTAAAATTTCCAATTACGATTCGGCTCGATTTTATGCGGCTCTGTTTTTATCGATTTTTACCAGTTTCAGTTTGAATTTGGTTTTTTGCTCACCCCTGGTAGTGTATACAGGCGGTTAAATATATGATGCCTTCCCTCCGTCCTTACGAGGAGTATATATCGGCGTGATGGGACCGAGATACGTATTTTAATTAAAAAAAATTTTGAATAAAAATTTAATATTTAAAATTTCATTCAAAGAAAATAATTTTAAAATAAATTGTAAAATTATATTTAATAAAAGTATAAAAATACGTGTTGAGTAGAGAAAATAAATATATAAAAATTAAATGAGATATGAAATCGTTCGTTGATCATCCGCGTTTATCTATAAAATATTCGAGTTTAATTTAATAATTATTGAAATAATTATTAAGATTTGAATCAATAATCAGATTGATGAAAACGATTATGCGAATAAATGTGTTCCTCGATCTTAAAGTTATATTTATTTTTATATACCGACATTTCCGTATATTTCGTTGTTATTCACGATTCTTATCACTAATGTACGCAGGTCATGACATTGCTGCAAGAAACTTCATGCCCATTCTAGAAGTGAACAATTCCTAGAATTCTAGAAATTGCCTGTCGATGCGTCGACCGACTTGATAAGTTGCGGAAACTTCGAAAAAAAGAGAGAATATGTTTCTCATCCTCATCTTCCTTTTATCGTAGAATTGAAACTAACGCATTTTAAATGAGATGGAATATAAGAAAGTTCGTCAGTAGGACGAATATAAACACATAACACGAGTTTGGTCTAGCGCACACATGGGTATTTGTTTGGTGCTGATTTACTTACAATACATATAAGGAACAGAATACTCATAACAGCAATATATTAATATAAGACATAACGTTTTATGTCCGAAAGTACCTACTAGAAGCAGTACAACACAGTTTAAGGGGTAGGATTTGGGAGTGCTTTCGGCTTTGGTTTCACTTCAACTTCATTTACATTGCGCACAAAGATGGAATCTGGTTCATGGCTGCACAAAAGAACACAAAAGAATATAGACATTATGTTACTGAATTCGTTGCACATGAGGAAAAGACAGGATGAAGGGCATGAGACAGATGCTATTCTTACGGTTTTTCTCCCTCGTCGAAAGTGTAACTAGATGCGACAGCCAACAATCCGCCATCTTTGCTGAATGATAATGCAGATATGCTTGAGGGGTACTTGGCATACTACAAGTACCATGAAGATAATATCAGAAAATGAATATTTGCAAATCTTCAAGGATATATAAATCCGTTGATGTGTATACTGTACCTGATACAACCGCTTCTTGTTGTTTCCATCCCACACATTCACAAAACCATCAGACCCGCCCGTTGCAAAAGTACCATGGCTGCAAAATTTTAAATTTAGAGAGACAAGTTCAGAACTATTAGCACAACAGAGGACATTCCTAGTGTTAAACTGTCAAGGCATTTCAGTAGCCAATAATCATCATACTTATCATTGTGAATAAACTTCCCAATGATAATGTAAACAAAAAAAAAAAACAATTTTCAACATAGAAGCAGGAGTATAGCTACATTGTCAAAGTACTGCAACCATGGCAAACAACTGACCAACACTGAGCAGTCTACTATAAGTTAATAGGGATACATCTGGAATTGCAAGTTCTGTGTAGGCTAAGAGTCGGCTTCGCATAAACAATAAATAAAAAGATCGAATAAGAACAACTATGATCCACTATTTAAAGCATAATGAATCTTTATATATGTAATAAAAATTTGAACAGGTTTGAAAATCCTGAATCTTTAAATTTATAGATTCAAGAGATTAGAGTCTACAAATAGGTTTTAATACTTTAAATCTTCGTGGTTCTAGCATAAGTTTATATTGAAGCCAGACCATTAATTTAAAACATATATCTCTAACTTTGGATTACAGAAACGGGGAATGCATTTTCAATTTTAGACTGGGTGCGAGTATCATGCAAGTTGTGGTTTCTTGAGAGTTCAGATATATGTCGGGTTTGCACTCCCAAATTCATCTTTCAACTACTTAAACAGTAGTCAAGTAATCTAGTTCTTGAGTGTTCCAAACTCAAGTAGAGCATATAAGAGCCATAGATCATGATATTACTTAAATGCGGATATAAGTGTCTACAGTGTACCTATCTAACTAAATAAGTTCTCAAGCCAACATCCTAGTTCAGCCAACTGCTGAGGTAGATAGACATGCAGACTGCCAAATAAAGACTTAAGAATGAGTTTTGCTTTCGTCCTGAATAAAGCATATAGCATAAGAAAAAAATTATAAATGACATGTCAACAGTATAAAATTGAAACTTACATGGGGTGAAATGCAATTGCATTTACAGAGTAGACTATGTCTTTACCATTTTCTGATTGTCGATGACACTTGAAGGCATATCTGCAAAGTTTTGTGGCCAAGCAAAACAAGGAGTAACAGTGAGTTAGATTCTTCAAAATTTACACATACTGATCCTCGTAAAGTCTGGACTGAAAAGGTTTACTCTTCGCAGATTCCAGACTGTCTACTCAACAGCCAGAACTTGGGACACACACACACACATATATGTATACAAGTAAATCCATGTTTATGGCTGTCTATAGAGCAAAGCGTTCATACTTTTTGCTTTGACCAGCTTCAGATAGATCAAAAAACTCCATTGCAACTCGACCTTCCACTGAACTAAGAGCATAACCTGAAAATCATAGCTCTAGTAATATAACTCATAGCAACAAGTTTTCTCATATCCAACAAAACCAAACTAGCTAGTGAATAAAGGAACTTTATTATTTAACTCCTGAACATATTTATTGTTTATAAAACAAATATTCCAAGTCCTATTGCAGTACCTTCTATATCCATCAAGTAGCTAAATCACCTCATTGAACTTTATTCTAGGAAGGTGTTTGAAAGCAAAAACCAATTTACAACTTTTCATTAGGATAGCAACTAGTTGCCAAAGACCACAAAAAACGGTTTGATTGTCAACATGCCATTTTTTAGTGATAGAGAGAAAACAATAGGGTCAACATACCATCTTTTACTGATAGATAAATAACAATACCCCCGACAAACGTCATATATTCGACAAGAGGAAAAAACAAAACAAATGGTTTTTAATGCAAACCTGTTCCATTGGGGTAACAGCGGACACATCTGGTTTGGTATTTCAAAGAAGATGTCCTTTGTTGTTCAGGTCGAGACATATTCCGCAAATCATACACATTCACCTTCCGCCCAGCTGTTGCAACCACCAAACGATGGCCAACACAAGAAAGAGAATAGACACGCTCAGGTTGATAATAGGTTCCAACCAGATGGCTTTCCTCCCCACCAGTTCCTCTAGGATCCCAACACTTAACAGTTTTATCCCAGCTACCTGTGATCACCTGCCCTGAAATCATAATTTGGTTAAAATGTGTTGCCAACTTACCATACTTTACTGGATTAGGAGAAAGAAGATAAGTGATGCAGTTTCACTTTGCAGATTAATTGACGTAGGGATTTGAAAATGTGAAAGATATCATGTCAATGAAATGAGATGCATTGTGAAATTCTGAAATTTGAGGAAGAATAAAAACAAGAAACAGATTGGACTGTCAGTAAATATGTAGTATGGACTTGATTCAGTTTGTTAAGTATTATGGCTTATGGACTTAACTTTGCGTCATAAAATTATATAATTTTTTATTATGTTTATATTATCTGGCAGCCAAAAGTCGCAGTATCCATAAACAACTGATTTTAGCATAGACTTGACAAATAGAAGGAACAATATTAGGTTCCTTCTTTTGGTCAATTAGGTGCTGCTCTGCATCATCAAAGCAAAAATGGGAAATAAAATCAATTTGAAAAGTGAACAGCTTTAAAAACTGAACCAACCTGTCGCATTTGAATACTCAACACAGCGTACTGGTGAATCATGCTTTCCTAATACATCCTCTTTCTCATTGTTGAAAACAAGCCTAAAAACATCAAGATTAAAATCAACAAGCATTTTAGCTACAAGTTAACGAAAATATCTACACAGAATGATTTAATTGAAGTTCATAAATACTATAATCATTTCACTTTGTTCCTAATCAATACAATATTATCACACATTGTCAATCTCGTAACAGAACAATTCATTAGAATACAATAAGAGGTTTGAAATAATCACACCTTATCAGGTATCATTCTGTTTCCAAACAGTACAATATTTTTTGAACTACGCGTTATAGAGGTCCGCAACAGTACAATTCAGAAATATCAAAATTAGGTCACAAACCATTGCACAACCACAATATCAACTAAACGTACATTATCAAGCTCCATACCTGGACATTGGACAATTTAGCACACACAAATCCAAAACATTTTAATATCACCTCATTACGCCCTACGCATCACAAAGCAAGTTAACAGCTAGATTCATACAAAATATAATAAGATCACAAACGATCACACAACATTATCAAAAAATCAACTAAACGTACATTACCAAGCTCAAAACAATACGATTCATCAAAATTACAAATCAAAAACAATACTCTCAGAAAATTCATGTTAGTTTACAAACGACCCCACAGGTTTATCACAAATTCAACCAAACCTCACATTATCGAGCTCAAAATGATACGATTAAACAATACTAAAGTAGATCATACAATCAACAATTAGGTCACAAACTACACGATTTACCAAAATTAGAAATTAAAAAGACACACTAGATCAGTAAACAATCATACCGCCTCACGGTATGATCAGCACCGCCACTAAACCCTACAAAATCATCCTGAAAACAGCAATCAAGTACCGCACCACCGTGCCTGAACTCTCCTCTCAACACATCGGACCTTGCATCGTATAATCGAACAGTCTACAACAAGAAACCTTTAATTAATCGACAATACAGAGATATATAATGAAGGAAATGATATAAAATAATTTAATTCGATTAATTTGAATTATATGCGTGTGTAGTAGTTACTTTGTCCCAAGAGGAAACGAGGAGATTGTCGCTGTGACTGGAGAAGGTGAGACTGGAGATTCCGTCGGCCGGTGGATCTTTTAGCTCCCGTCCGAGCAGCGGTGGCACCGTCGACATTTGAGAGAGAGAGAGAGAGAGAGAGAGACGAAGAGAGAGAGGGAGGGGATAATTTTGAAATTTGAGTTGGGACTCGGTATTGTGAGTTGGTGTTTGGATCGGGATGTATTTGAAATAAAATGGAGCGCGGACAAAATACAAAATGCTAGAAAAAAATTGCAATCGATAAGATTTGTCTTCTTGCGCAGGGGGAGCAAAACCGGATATCCGGTTCGGCTATGAATTACTTATAAACGGGATCTTTGATTTTTTGATTTTTCGGATCACTAAATGTTTATCCCGTTCAACAAGTTTTTGCTAATATTTAACTTCACTCCTTTGAACAAGTTTCTTCCTCTTTCTTGTGGTAACCCTTCTGATGGAAAGTCCCAAATCTAGTTAATTATTTTGTTTTCGTCTTAGTTTTTGAATAACACTTCTTCTCGGGGAATTTATTTCTAAAACCATCAAAGATTTTGTTGTCTTTCTTCCAAAGCGGGTGGATTTTCAGTCTAATTTCTCTTTTTTTTATAGTTCTGCTCTAGATCTATTCTCGGGAGAATTCTTAAATCTAAAATCATCAAAGATTTCGATGTCTTTCTTCTCTGTTCAAGCGGTTGGATTTTCAGTCCGAAATCTTTTGTTTTTGTGGTTTTGCTCAGATCTAAGGTTTATCAATCTTTAGTTGTTATTTCATTTTGGTGTAGTCTCTCTTTGGTGAGAGTTAGGCTGTTTCTCTTCTTGATTAGAGTTTTGGTTATTTCTTTCCTTTGTTTGTGAGAGTATGATTTTTGATTTAGTGATAAAAAGCCGTTAAGGGATTGCAATTATGGTCAACAGCTCAAACATGATTAATTCCACCGAATGTGGAGAAGAGGGTACTTGTAAATATCTCATCTTTAAAAAATCGCGTGATTCCATGATGAATGAATTAATCAGCGATTGCTATTTTATGTTTGTTTGACACGACTCTTTTGTAGATGCCGTATGTTTTTTTAATTATTGAATTAATTTTCTACCAAAAAAACTATAAAAAAAGTATGACAAGTACAAATCAATCTCCAACATAAAAGAAAACAACCAACTCCAGTGAGTATGTCAACTTGATTTAACGTAGTCAAGATCCAATAGATTACAGGATCCAACAGATTACAGATGACTACGTGATGAGTGTTCTGTTCACTGGTCACATTTAAAGGAAAAGACGTAAAACCTAAGAGACCTCGAGTGTAATAAATTAATACACGGACTCTTATTATTCTATTTACAAAGTTAAATAATTTTTATATATTATTTATAAAATTATTTTTATTTTAAAAAAAATAAAATCAGATCGGATCCGAATATCTGGTTTGTTAATTAAGTGTGTGAGTGTTTAGGTCGAAACATAATAGAATAGAGATGATGTAATTAAACAAGATTTTAAATTTTTTTCTTGACTAGACAGATGATGTGAGCCCTTTTTGACAGAAATAAATACAATGTAATTATTCTAAAATTCTGATATATCAAGTGGTATTTCATGAAGTGCACTAGTGCAGTATTTTGGGATCAACTAAAAAAGTCAAATGAACTCTGAGATTTCTATGATAGAAACTAGATCTAAAAGATACAGACAATGAAGATGCCAGATTATACAGAGCTCTCCAAATGCAAATTGAGATTGATAATGAGAGGTTAGGAAAGTCAAGAAAATTAAGAAGAAAGGACTAGATCTGCTCAGACTAGAGGAGCACAAAATCCTTGTAATTTCTCCAACACTTGTTTAAATTTTGTTCATGAAACTTATTACTTATGATTATAATTTCAAGTTCTTTAAATTTATATGTAAAAGTGTTTCGTTATCATCAAATGTATAATTTATAACTGCAACTTCTCTAGTCATAAATAGAGAAGATTGTTAGAAATACTTTATTTAATAATAACATAATACTTAGTGCATTTTGTAATATGTCTAAGTCTTTTGTAATTATCAAAAGATAGCATGAGTTATTCGGTATCCGTTGATTTCTTATCAACGGATAAGTGTTTTTGTAGCATGTTCAATATAGTTCATCAATCAACGGATAAAATTGATTGTGTTAGTGTTCAAGTCTTGTTATCCATCAATGGATATACATAATAAGTTAATTGGTTAATTGTAAATATGTTGTGCCTTGTAATTCTGCATTAGTGAAGATGTTCGGCAGTGGCGGACCCAGAAATTAATTTTATTGGGGGCACATTAATCAATAATTCTTTTTAAAAAAATAGGATATAATGAAAACTTTTTTTGAGCAAATGATATAATGAAAAGAATACATTATTTCACCTTGTTATAAACTAATCCAACTTTAATGTTGATGGGTTTTGATAGACTGGGCTTGATAAAATACTTACATAATGAATCTCAGTATTAATATTAGCATGACAGTTGTTTTTCACGGGACACTAACTAATCCATACAGTAGTATATATAAGCATGGGCTGAGAATTGACTGGGGGCCCATGCCCCCATAACCTACACTGTAGGTCCGCCCCTGATGTTCGGCGATCAATGGATAACACAGACGAACTCTCAATGGATAAATACACTTTCAAGGGATGAACAAATTATCCATTGAAAGTGACTTAACACAGAATTGACAAATCACATGGGTTAATTTCACATACGTGGACATGGAATCCAATTTCAAAACTTAAAGAAGAGAAAAAAACATTTCAGTTTTAGGAACCCAGTCTAAAATAAAGGCAATTCAGAAAATTTGCGTAAGACAAACAATGAAGAAGCAAAAACGTACTTGATCTAGAAAATATGATTATTTTGTTTCCTAGTAGGTTTTGTAAAACTTAGAATATATAACCAAGTTGTAACAATACTTTGTATGTGTGACCAACACTAACATCTTCAAATTTCTTGAAAACACAAAGTGCTAAAAAAATATGCAATTATGTATTTGTAAAAATATCATAGATTCTGTTATAATAAAATAAAAAATATATAAAACCTACCGCCAGAAATGAAGAGATTTAAGATTAAGTGGTTCTGATTGAACTATGAACAAGTAAGTTTTTCGTTTTGTCTACTTATTCCTTGAGATACTACTCGCTTTTCAAAACTAACAGTCTAATTATTTTAAACTCCGGCGACCCAAACCGAAGGAGTGTGAAGTAAGGGTCGCCCCTTATACGGGTGACCTGTGCTGTGGGGTGTAGGGGTAAGGGTCGCCCCTAGCTCCGGCGACCCAAACCCTTGAACCCTCCCCTCCATCCAAGGCCGCCCCTCCTCTGGTCGACTCAAATTCAATTTTGTTTTTTAATAAATATTTCTTATTAACTTATTATATATATATATATAAAATTTTGGTAAGTAATATCAAAATTTGGTATTGTAATGTGATGCAGAGAACTATTTTTTGAAGGGTATGCAAATAATTTAAAACATATGGTAACATCAACTCCCTATAACAAATTTTTCTTACAAAGCATGTTATATCAATTTCTGCAGCATAGTGTTTGAACGAAGCATTCATTGAACACTGAATTTTCTGCAAGCTTCATTCAAATCATGCAATAATTCAATCAGCCAGCCTGTGGATACTGCTCAAAGATTTACTTTATTGTTGAGTTATAGATTTTCTGCAAATCATTAAGTGGACACATCAATTATCTACTGTTCAAGCACAGTGGTTATTTTTGAATTGTGTCCTTAAAAGCTAATCTATGTGTTCTTAATTTCAACCCCTTAATCGAAGTATTACTATCCCATAATATCCTCTTAATGATTAACTTCAAATTTGTTGGTGTCTGGTTTATATAAATATAATTCCCTTTTCCTCTCTTCAGTTTTAGGTTTATTCAATATTTCTCGTAATTCATTCCCAACATCCCATTAGGTATTTCGTTTCTCCTTCATGATTCTTTTTCTATTTTCCATTTATAATTTATCGCAGAATTTTTTAAAATTAAGTGTAATGTGTATAGTATTTTTAAAAATAAAAATATTCATCTAGTTTTCATATACTTAAAAATAATTTTGATATTATTTATAAGTTAAATAGTTAAAATATTAATGATATTTCTAAATAATAAATTGTAGTATTAAATTATGAAAATATAAATAAACTTTATTATTATAAACATGAATATATTTGATTTTTTTTTGATATTAT
The DNA here is from genome assembly GCF_001625215.2 of Daucus carota subsp. sativus. Lineage (NCBI taxonomy): Eukaryota > Viridiplantae > Streptophyta > Magnoliopsida > Apiales > Apiaceae > Daucus > Daucus carota. The sequence continues at coordinate 2,158,619 of NC_030389.2, forward strand.
TCAATATTTGATTTTTTTCAAAAATAATAATATAATATTTTATTCTTTTTTAGGTCAAAACCAAACTGATAATATTTTGTTTTTCTTTTCTATTCATTTTCCTTTTTGAATTCTATTCGGTTTATTAATTTATTTGAGTCGGTTGGAATGGCCCTTATATTTAATTATTATTATTATTATTTCGCTATTCACGGGTTTGGGTTTTTGTCGGGGTAAACAACTCCCATCCTTGCTCATCAATTAGTCTTAAAAAAAACACCGAGAAGATTAAAAACCATCAATTCCCAATTAAATACAAACCCTAAAATCACACACAATTCAAATTCAATTCGCATCTATTCATATATCTAATCTACTCTCTCCCATTCAAATCTCACTCTATTCGATTCAATGGTGGTCTGCAAATGCCGGAAGGTAATTTCGATTATTTAATCACTTCAATTGTTTTCATTCTCATTGATCTAATAAAAATTTAATTAATTCACAGTTTGATGTTTATTTCATCGCTTTAGATCAGATCGCTAATTGACTCTGTTTTATATTAATAATTGAGAAAAAAACAACAAGAAAAGATTTATAGATTTGTGTTAATTGTTATATGGATATCTGGAGGTTCGAATTGAGGAGTTTTTTTCAATACTTTGATTCGATTATCTATGCGGAACTGTTTCATGAAATGTAGCTGGATCTAGGTAGAGCTGGCTCGAGTTTAGGCTAGTGCAAATAATGATCGGGAATGAGTTTGAATGTCAGAATAGATCAGGCCAGGCTATATGTGAATGGTGCGGTGTTGAGATCGTATATATGTGATTGGAGGTTTAAATTCAGTTCCTGTTCAGTATCGTAATTTGATTATTGATGTGGAATTGTTTTACATTTTTACTTAATGTAGTTGGATTTAGCTGAGCTGCCTTGAGTTTAGGTAACTGGAAGTAATGATTGAGAATGAGTTTGAATGCCGTAATAGATCTGGCTATATGTAAACAGTGCAGTGTTGAGATCGTATATATGTATTTGGAGGTTCGAATTGAGGACCTGTTTAATATCGTAATTTGATTATCGATGCGTAACCATTTTACTAAATGTAGCTGATTTTACCTAAAGTGCTGGCTTGAGTTTAGGCAATTGGAAATAATGATCAAGATTAAGTTTGAATGTTGTAATAGATCAGGCTATATGTGAACAGTACGGAGTTGAGATCGTATATATGTATTAGGAGGTTCAAACTGAGGACCTGTTTAGTATTGTTATATGATTATCGATGTGGAATTGTTTTAAGAAATGTTTTTGGATTTAGCTAGAGCTGGCTCGAGTTTAGATTACTAGAAATAATGATCGAGAATGAGTTTGAATGTCATAATATATCAGGATATATGTGAACGGTACAGACTACAGAGTTGAGATTTATGAGTAGTGGTTGTTGGACGGCGGTTTGGTGGAGTTGCAAAAATGCTAGTGTAAATTCGAGATGAGTGTGGATCTTATATATTTTAATAGCTATGTTACCCTAGGGGGAAATAACATAATGTTGTTTGTTTTCAGGCGACCAAGTTGTACTGTTTTGTGCACAAGGTTCCTGTTTGTGGAGCATGTATATGTTTTCCGGAGCACCAAATATGTGTGGTATGGTCACTTTATTATTAGTCTTATTCTGTTGTTGTTGGCTTTAATTATATCATATATTAACTGGGATGCTAGTATAATGCATTGTACTAGTTTTCGAAAGGATATTATTTTGTTGTCTTTCTTGTATAAAGAGGATGACCAACAATTTAGCTCTCTATTTTACTGGGGGAAATTGTTTCTATGTGCAAGAATGTATCAGTCTTCTCTCCGTGTATCCGTTTCCTTTTCATTTTATTTTACCGTAAATGACAAATCAAAGAATAGTTACAGATAAGTGAAAAACAAGAAGCCCTTCTGGTTTTTCTTACCAAATATTGAGAAAAGTTGATTTTGATCTGCTATGAACTTCTTGGGATTTGTAATTGTTCGACACTTTCTAGTAGTAAAATATTTTCCTTCTCTTTTCACCTTTAGCTACATCGTATTACTTACATATAGAAATTCTATTTGTAGATTTCTACTTATTCAGAATGGGTAATAGATGGTGAGTATGATTGGCCTCCTAAGTGCTGCAAGTGTCAAGCTGTGCTCGAAGAAGGCACTGACGGTCAAACTACACGACTGGGCTGCTTACGTATGTAATTCAAGGGCCTATTGCTCAAACGGTCATTTACGTAATGTGTATATATAACATAGTACACGCTAATTATTTGTCTTATTGATCATTGTAGATGTAATACATACAAGCTGTTTGACCTCACATGTTAAAGAATTTCCTCCTCACACTGCTCCAGCTGGATATGTATGTCCAGCCTGTTCAACTTCGGTGAGTCCCCTTCTACAAGTTGTATTATTAGCATAGAGTTTAAAAATACTACTATTATTGAGTAGATAACCATCTGGGTGAACATATACTGGTTGTAATAAAATTTGGCAAAAGGAAGTTCTGGTTTTGCTTTTATTGGGCCAGTTGTTTGATTTTTGACTTCAGATTAATATACAGAGACCATTCAACAAAAGTAAATAGTGGATTATACATACTTGTATCAATTTTTCGAATGTAAAATTGCTGATCTTTGGCAAATGTGGTGGTTTCTTTGTGTGTGATACTGAAGGTTTTTATTCCAATTCATTGCTACATGCTTGGCAACATTTAGCAAAAAGATAATATAGTTTTTGCAAGAAGTTGTCAGGAGCCTGGTATTTTTGTTTATCTATGAACACAAATATATCATTGCGTTGTAATATATAATTGATGAAAAGAATTGTGTGCTTGCTTAAAACCAGAACAGAACTTGAAGATGTAGAAGAACTAGAGAAGATAAATTATGAACATTAATCTATCATTGCTGTGCAATATATAATTGATGAGAAGAATTGTATTATTTAAAACCAGAACTTGAAGATGTAGAATAATTAGAATAGATAAATTTAACCAGAAAATGACTGGTTATTATTTTCCCCAGCAAGAGAAATTTTGCCTATTAAGTAGTGCTGTTTGTATAGGAAAGTTGTCTACATTAGGTGTAAGTGCAGATCAGCAGATTTTTGTTTCAGTTTGTTTGGAAGCTTGTCCAATATAGACATATAGTTATGGTTCCCTAGTTAATTGTCTGTAGCTTATGAAATTCTAAAACAGTGGGGAATGTTGGACAAAGAAGTGGATTGTTGCAATAGAATACAGAAAAGATACCATAAGATCGGTTTGACATCTTTGGGTTGTGATAAATGGAAAAATTGGGAAGAGTTTTGTACTTCTGTTGTGTAGCGTGCTGAAAAATTTCACTTTATAATAGATAAAATTTCTTGCCCGAGTCATTGGTTCTTTTCTTGTTTTGCAGATATGGCCTCCTAAAATGGTTAAAGATTCAGGGTCCCGCCTTCATTCCAGGCTGAAGGAAGCAATTTCGCAGGTATTGAAATTTAAACGATGATTTAGAAGTTTATTGTTTAAGCTGCATTGCTATGCGTTTTTTTTTTTTTTTTGTGTTTTGTTTTGTTGTTAAGGACTGCTATCACTATTTAGTTCTTTGAAGAAAAACATGATTAACTTATTATGTCTGCCAGTGTCCAAATTACCTTACTTTTTGAGTTATATTTTTCCATTTCATGCTGAGTGTCTCTCGGTTGTCAAATACTTGCTGAGATGAATTAGGTCTTATTTTCTCTATTATTTTTTATTAGTGTCATCATCCTGTCTCATTTTTTATTGTAATTCTGGTTAATGCATGTTTACTTTTGCTTCAGATAATTGGTTATTTGAATCTTTGACCCCATGTACCCATAAATGAAGTATACGTTGCCTGGGACTTATATTCTTTTGGTTATGGTTGAGTTTATCTCCTGGTATGTGGTTTACATATTGCTTAAATTTGCAACATATGTATGTTAGTGTAATAATCATTTCAATTTAAGTAATTGGCAGTCACCACTCACAAGGATATATAGTTAATAAGAACCTGATACCAATTTGTTTCTATCAATTCTCTTGGCTAACAAACTGTACTATAGCGTCTGTTTTAAACTTAGGATGACCAGTATAGTTGGTGGTTATACCTCCTAGTATGTAGACAAACTTTATGGAGAGATGTGAGCGTTTGGAATGGGTTGTTTAATACACACACACACACACACAGAGGTATTCTCTTCCTCTACGTTGTTCTTACTCATTACTGGCTTAAAGAAGAGCGGAGGGGCTGAATTTCAGAAAATCAGTACCAATAATTTTGTAAGCTTTTTGGAGTAATGATCAAACTTACGCTTTAGATATTTTTTGTATTATAATTTCTCTTTGTTATATACTATTTTACATGGTAAGAAGAATCTGGGTATAGTAAGAATCTAGTTTCTAATTTTACAATTTATATATTGTTTCGTCCTATGTTTCTAAACAATTAATTTAGAGTATAATCCAATATGTTTACCTGCAGTATACCTTATTTTTTCTCTAGAAAACTAGACATATAAAGTTTGCACTCTTTTTTCACATTTCCTTTTCATCTTTCACCTTTTATTTTGTCTGTAATTTTTCATTCCGTTCCTCCCACCCCAATGGAGAATTAATTTCTCTCCTATTACGTAAACTAAAGAAGCGCTGCAGGGATTTTAGTTTAAGCTGGGTGAATTGTGACAACAAGAGGTTTAATGCCTTAAATGCTCCTAATTAGAGATGCACAAAAAATCAGCCCGTCCAATCCGATCCAGAAAAAATCCAATCCAGAAAAAGCCTGGTCCGGGCCTGCAAGCCATTTTGAATGCGATAAGCATTTAATAATACTAGTTTTGTGTATTAATAAGTACTAAACGCGATAAGCAGCCAACTTTATAATAAATATTAGTGTTGTAATCTTTTATATGATGGGGCAGATTGTTTAATGTAATGAATTGTGTTTCATCAGAATGTGCAAGTAGAAATTCAGTGATGGCAAGTATATATCATACAGGGCATTGGTTTGAAAATGATATGCACACATATGTAAATGTATTGTGTCTCCACATCTCAACTCATCTAACTTTATTTCCAAAACTAGCAATGTAACAAACTGATTGGCAACATTGAAGTTCTTGTTCAAATGAAACCTTTTGCTTGACTTTGCTGTTGGGTTCATAGGTTAGCTCACAGCATGTTCTTAATCTAATATGCAATTTTTTCATTGTTTTGTTATATAGTGAAAATGTGGAATTCTGTGGAGGTGTTCACTTTACATAATTGTTGCAAGAACAAGGACATATATGTATCATATATCTTAGAAATTTTCCCGTGACACTATTACATGCTAATTCTTTTCCATGTCTTGTAGACTGGCATTGAGAAGAACCTGTTTGGAAGCCATCCAATTTCGCCGGCAGTAACAGATTATAGGGGCCCACCCCTTGCATTTGCTTCTGACCCTTTGATTCATGTATCTAGTAATGGAGGCATGTCCACGTCGGGAGTAAAAGATGCTGAAAGTTATTCAGGTGCAACTGGATCCGGTCTTATGAAACCTTCAACTATTGATATCGAGGAGATAGAGGATAGTGCAGCCAACCAGGCCAATTTTGCAAGAAGTGTAAGTCCCAAGAGTACACTTTTGCTATTTAATGAAAATAAAGTATGACAGTGAATGTCTAAAGCATACTAAATACTTTTAATTGTTAAACTTTTAGAAGGAACAGAGAAGTTATAATCATTTAGTTTGAAACTGTGGGAGAAAAATAAATTTGGGGATAAAATTTTAATGCAAGGGGTGCTATTTCTGGACGAGGTGGAATGACCAAAAATCTGTCTAATGTGAATAAATAGTGAGTTATTATGCATTTAAGATTGGTTTTATTGTGGATGTTATGCAACTTCTCTTTGTAATGTATTACAAAACAGCCTGGTGCTACCACAAGGAAGAGTGCAGTACAAGCAGATAAAATATATTCTGACATTTCATACTATGCCGACGATGAAGATGCAAATCAGAAAAAGTATACTCGAAGGGGTGAGAGTTTATTCCATTTTTAATTTGATTGCTGTTGTGTTTATTGTTTCCTTCTGTCTTCTTCCCGTTACAGCTTATCCTGTAAGTAACGTCGCTTATCCTGTAAGTAACGTCGCTTTCATCTGTAGGTACATTCCGCAATAAGTTTTTAAGACTATTGCTGCCCTTTTGGTCAAGTGCATTACCAACTCTGCCTGTAACTGCACCACCAAAGAAAGATACTTCACATGCAAGCGAAGGTCAGGAGGGTCGTACACGGCAGCATAGAAAATCAAGGATGGATCCAAGGAAAATTCTTCTGTTCATCGCAATTATGTAATGTCTTCTAATCTACCTCTAGCTTTATATGCGTGTGTTATATCAGGGGTAAAAAGTCATTTTGTTTTAGAGACTGGAAGTAAAGAATTTAATCTTCAACTGCAGAAGCATAATATATTGGCCCACTGATTTACCTTGTAGAGATGCTTTGCGGTGACACTTGATTCTGTATATCTGGATAATATTCACTAGACGAAGCCTATATATGCTTAAATGTTCCGCAGGGAAATCTTATCTGGTGTGTTTTTTTCTAGCTTCTAGGAAGCTGATTTGTGCTTTCATGCAAACCTGTTTACAATAGAAGATTGAAACACATGATTTGTTGATTTTGTTTTGAATCTTCACCCAGACACTTGATATCTGTCTTCCCTGTTCTATACAGAATAAATGTGTTAATTTAAAATATAGAAGAAACCAGTGCTGTTAAATGAAGAAGGATAAGAGATGTGTTAATTTAAAATATAGAAGAAACCAGTGCAGTTAAATGAAGAAGGATAAGAGAAGAAAGCAGCAGTGCTAATGTTTGATTACCACCATCATAGTTCAGGCTCAGTATTTGAACCCTTTCCATAAATAATGGCAAGAGGACAGTAAATTCACATTGACTACTAAGAAGCAATAATTAAATATGAATTTAAGAAAGTACATACACCCTAATTTTTCCTTAAATTGTATGTTTTCATAATGTACCGGACTATGACTGCATGCAGGGCGTGTATGGCAACAATGGGTATTCTTTATTACAGACTTGCTCAACGTGGTTTCAGTGAGGAGTTGACTGAAGTCGAGCAGCATCAACCATGATCTCTGAATCTATCTTGAAGGATCCATAGTTTATGGCTCAACCTTGACAAGCTTTCATGTTAGTGATTCATGGTTCAGCTCCTCTGCTCCATAACCCTCTTCGTGGGACCTTGTATGTGTTATGAATCAGAACTTATATGCTGATGATAGTGGAAAGTTTTCTTGCAACGCTTCCTTGTTCATGTTTTTTCCTTTTTCTTTTGTTCTAAATTAAGAAAATTTTAAATATCCACAGATTTTATTTTCTCTTTGTATGTAATTATTCATTCCAGCAATAAACTTGCTCTCTTTACTTGGCATACGGTGCCAATATACCGTTTTCTCGCAGTCTTATATGTATTAAGCTCATATGTAGCGACCAAAAAGTTTGTCAAACTGGTGAGGATATATCTGCAGATGTATTTGTCGCAGCAAAAGTAAGATCTGATATGAACACAAAATTTTCATATCCTCCTATTGATTATTGTATTCTATGTTCTGATACGCTATTCGATATCGACAAACTTGGCATGATCTGTACACAATTATGAGTTAACTGAAGTTAATATGATTATTATGTGTAGCGATCTTATATATTCTATTCTGTGCATGTTGAGAATATTGTAAGCAATTCACACTGATTTAATTGGATTATATTCATTATTATAAACTGCAAAGGCATAATCATGCATAGAAGCTCTTTGGTGGCTTTTCATCAAGTTAATGTTTTAAAATGTGAAGGAAGATGTGCTATATAATCATAGTATCATACAAGCATATAATTTTTGCTGAATCTCACAATCTTGACCTTTTTGCTAATTGTATTTGTATATGCGATAATACAGAAACAGTTGGGAACTTGGGAGTGGCTTTCCTCGAACGTGCGATCATGTATTAGTGTGCCGGGTTGCTATTAATTCAAACATGCAGGAATATGGTATATCTGCAAATCTCGTGTGTAATTATAATTATTAATTGGCCGGACTCCGGCGAGGATATTCAAGTTGACAACTGATGATGTTCAAAAGTGTTAAACATTTTAGAACTCATGCACGAATAAAGCACCTCAACACTATATATAAAATTTTTCTGTGTATCAGTCATGAGTTCGAGTCTCGCTCATTTTGTCTATGATCATGAATTTGCCGAATGTCAATTGAAAAATATTATTGAGGCCTTCCGGGAAACTAGAAACAAAAGTTAGAGGCCAATAATACACGTGTCAACGAGTAAGTTGGGTTCTATACTTGAGTGCTTCAGCACGATCAATTTGGTATAATTTTAATGGGTTAAATATTAAGTAGGTGACCGACTGCGATCAAAAAACTCAAGTAGATCACTCGTTTGTAAATTTGATTCAAACTCAATCAATTAATTTAACTTGATCATTCCGTTAAAGTTAAAAATTGAAATTACTTAAAGATCGAAAAATGATACTAAAATAGAAGGGTAGAGCTCATTTTGGGTTTCAATATGATTACTAAAAAATGCTATTTGGTTCATGAAACATAGAAACATCTGGCTTTGATTCTTCGAAATTTCAAAAATAAGGAAAATAAAACCAAATTTTGTATCTAAATCTAAAATATAAAATTTCTTCAAATTTATTCGGGTCAAAACAGATCGGATATTTATACTTTCTCAGCGGTCCTAGATATATCTTAAGTTCGAGGACAAAAATTCAAATTGTTTATACCACGCATCTTTTATGATGCACAACTAGTTAAATAAGATGCACTAAGATTTTATTCTCTGCATGTTGAGAAATATTGAAGCAAATTGCATGAGTCACCAGGCCAATTTACATTATTTAAAACTGGAAAGGCCATAATAATTTTGTATTTTGTTATAATTTGTAGATATCTAAAGTTTTTTTTTTTTTTGAAAAGCTGTAGATATCTAAAGTTAGCATGTTACCCGATAAGGAATATGGACACTTATATTAAAATACCACATGATGAGCCACGAGATCACACAAATCATTTGCTAATATTGGTTGGTACAATCTACTTTCTTAACCAATGTTTATACAACCTGTTTTTAGATTATGATAAATGATTGGAATCTCGGATTCTCGGTATACTTATATTTCTGAAAATAACATATAAATCAATTTTCTGAATGCTAAGTAATATTAGACACATTTTTATTAGATATTTTTAAAAGATATAAATATATAAACTTTTTAAAAATAAAGATGTCAAGGAACCTAGCGAAGAATCAGAGGATCCACAATAATGTAGAATAAAGAGATTGTTAAGTGAGTGTCAATTCAATTCTCACGTCTGGAAAGAAAATTTGTTTTGATTATAAGATTATTTTTTTGATTATAAGATTATTAGTATGAGGTCTTTGAAGAGTAGTACGCGCCTGATGATTGATTTCAAATGACTCAAACAGTTCTCATCATTAGCTCTCCGCCTCTCCAAGTCTCAAGGAAACGTGGCATTATTTATATTCAAGATTCCTTCAACTTAATGCCTCACAAGCTGTACTTTTGTCCCATTAACATTGCAGATTCATATACTTCATTTAACAAAACGAAACCCCTTTTTAAATCAATCATTGTTCATAAAATATGACAAAAAGAATATAATTTGTCAACCAGAATGCAGAATCACAGATTATAAATACTTGGATTTTGGTTTTTCTTCTCAGTCCAACAAGCTTAGCATTCTAAGACCAGAAAAGAAAAAATACAAATACTCTGCACAACTAAAATGGAGTCTTTTGGATCAATACTAGAGGGAGACTGGAGTTCTTTAGATGCCATGTACTCAGCTGAAGAATCCGAATTCACCGCGCAGTTACTTAATTACTGTTCCATTCCAAATGACTTGCATTTCGACCCGAGCTTCAGAATTTTCTCTGACAATGCTGATATTGATCATTTTGCACTTGGTAATACTTGTTTTTATCCTACTTTGAAGCATGACAGCTGCTATGCAGGCGATTTTAGGCACATTTTGGCGGCAAGTGATGATTTTGTGTTCTGCAATGAGGACATTGAAGGCGAAAATCTGTCATCGGTTCAGATTTTGTCTAGTGGTGATGTATATGAAAATGTACTTATGCAGCTTGAACTTGAAGGTCATGTGGCAGACCGTGTTTCTGACGAGGAAGTTGTATTGAGCAATTCAGTGCAAAAATCAAAGAAACGATCTGCAAACTCCGGAGATGTAAGTATAAATAGTCAAAAGTTTAATTTAGAGAAAACTGCAAAAGTACTCATGTTTTCAAACTTATTTTCAAAAATACGGTCAAAGTTGCAACTGAGGTTGCACACAGTTGATTTTCAGGTAACCGACGTTGTTTTGCATTACGAGGTTGCACCGTATTTTTAAAAATAAATTCTGCTGCTTGTGTATTTTTGAAAAAAGCCATTTAATTTATCATTTCTCTTGGTTATTTCTTAATAGACTTTTCAACAATGCAGGTTCAGATAAACAAGAGGAGAGTGAAGGCAAAGAAGAATCAGAAGATTGAAAGGAAAGACTGCATGAATAACAAGGAGAAAAATGCTGCAATGCAAAAGCGAAGTTTAAGCAATGACTCCATGGTTTCTCATGAACTAAATGGAACTGCATCAAATTCTCCAGACTCGAAAGAAGTTACACCTGTCAATTCAAATGGTGAAGTGAGAGCTGCTAGGGGATCAGCAACTGATCCACAGAGCCTCTACGCAAAGGTAAGTACTCAGATATCCGTTTTTTTTCATGTATAACTAAGTGCAATCTTATTTATGGACTGAGATATTAACACATTTTGCAGAAACGAAGAGAACGAATAAATGAGAAATTCAGGACATTGCAGAACCTTGTTCCCAATGGAACTAAAGTTGATATTAGTACAATGCTTGAAGATGCTGTTGAGTATGTGAAGTTCCTGCAACTCCAAATTAAAGTGAGTACAGAGAAAAAAAAAAAAGACTATATACTATCCAGTTTTCGTCGAACACTACAAATTCCTCCAGTACTAATCATCTGTCATATATCTGTGTTTCAGCTCTTGAGCTCCGATAAGTGGATGTATGCACCCATCGCGTACAATGGAATTGATCTCGGACTTGATTCAAACCTCTCCCGGCCACTACATTGAGAATCACAGAATTTTCTGCGAATGATTACTTATAGCAGTACTAGAAACCTAGCCTCGTTGCAAAGTACCAGGATATAGTCGCGACATCTTAATCAAAAGTGATCAAGAACAGAGTCAATGTGCGTGATTTTTTTTTTCTTGTTGCTTGAGTGTTGTGACCGAAAGTTATTCTTTAGTAAAACTCTTTTCCCGCTAATTTCTGCTAGTTTTACATAACATCGATTATATCTCTACTCTGCTCTATTAAAGTACAACTCAAGGCAATTTATGTGCAATTTTATTGGCTTTAAAATGCAATTTAATTTGAACTCAAGAAGCTGATGGTTTAATCCTAATTCTCTGATGCAAATCGGCATAGATCTTTTCATGAAGTGGATGGCGGATATTGAAATGCGTCCAAAAAATGCAAGTATGGTCATACGAAAAAACAAGCTTCTGAGCAAACTTTTAGCTGAGGGTTTATCGGAGAATGGCATGGCAGTCCAAATTGTTTTTGAGAGTCTTGGTGAACAAAATCTTCCGCAGCAACAAAAAACCACAAAGAAACTCTGAAATTATGAGATGCGAAACTATTTTTTCTATTTGGTAGTGCGAACCTGTACGGGTTCTTACAATCAAACTAAATTTACTACAGACACTTCTTCTTCCTTATATACATAAGTATATAAAACAAACATAACTACAGTCTAGGGTAGTAGCTAGGAATGTTATAACATTAAACATTCTGAACATTGTATCTGAAATATCGTTCCATGGACTTCATTCATTGACACTTCTACTGCAAGTTTAATTTCAAGAGGCTCAGGCATCTGCGTCCATAATACCACCAAGGGACATCATTTACCGTCTTTGAATCTTCAACCAAGTCTCGAGCTTGTCCAACCAAAACACGCCACATGAAATGTTAAAGCCGACACTCTACTGCGAGTTTAATTTCAAGGGGCTCGGGCTTCTGCATCCATAACACCACCAAGGGACATCATTTACCGTCTTTGAATCTTCAACCAACTCTCGAGCTTGTCCAACCAAAACACCACCACATGAAATGTTTAAAAGCAACATACAAAGAACGCCATAAAATATGTCTTCTGGATTGTACTTAATAAGGAGATAAAAGCAACATATGTTAATACAAACTACAAAACAACCCAGAAACACCAGCAAAAACCAGCGACCAGCGATCCACGTCCTATTCCACAACACAGGCCTGCAAAATACATGATATGAGCTTATTTATACAGAAACAATATATAATTTCTTAAATTTATAATTATCTAATAGTAAAACAATGATAACATCTTTCGGTTTAACAATGATAGCAGCCAAGTAAATATTGAACAAACTGATCAGCATGAGGAAGAAAAAGATGCCCAAATGTAAGCCTATTATTCTTCCATGAAGTTTCGGATTATTGAGTGTGTCTGTGTGTAATTAATTCATCAAAGTCGATTAAAATCACATTATTGCAAAAGATAAATACAACATACTACTAGATTTACTTGTTACATACCATACCCATGGGCGGATCAGGGTGCTCTGGGGCCGGACTTCTACGTTTTCTTTCAATTTAGATTATAATTTCAAAAAAATTATATTTGAGACACCTTCTGATATTTCAGCTCACCTTGCTAAGAAATTTTTCACATGTCCTTACACGAAAATTAGTACTAATCATACAAATTTTTTCATACAATTGAAACCCCCTCCGGAGTATTAGTACTAATCATACAAATATTTTTATACAATTGAAACCCCCTCCGGAGAATTTCTGTATCCACCAGAACTACCACCCGACCCGATTATGGCTTTGAAGACTCAGAAACGAGATAATTAGTGCAACCCAATTACTTGTTCATTGGTTCAAATAGCAAATAATTTAAAGCGGTGGTAATTTTCTTTGAGGCGTTTCATCAAATAGTTTATAAGCAATCCAAAATCAAATTGAAGGCAAAGCCATATTCATAGACAGATATAAAAAACGAAAGTTAAGATATAACAAAATCAAAGTAGCTATAAATTCATTGAAGAAAGAACAAGAGAATAGACAGTGCACCTCCGGTCATGTATTTGGTGAACAGGAGACTCCGGCGATGATTTAGCGATGGGAGAAAATTCGTTCTCTTTCATCGGCGATGAGGTTTCTCACTTTCGGCGCATCTCGGAAACAGTCAAATAGGTTAAGTAAATATATTATATATGAATCGAGATGAGATTAGAATGGGCCAGTTTGTTCGGGCCCAAATAAAACCCAGAGATTGGTGAAGCCCATTACTCGGTTACTTGCTGCAGCTTCTTACTACTGTAAAACCCTAGCCTATATCCCCTCAGCTGTTATGTTTCCATTTCTACAGCACACTTTCCGTTTGTTATACAAGACTTAAGGTATGCATCTGTGTATAATACTAATGATAATGAGCATGAATTTTGTTGCTGTATAGTTAAGTTGAGTTATTAATTTAACTATTCTGTTTCGAATTTATTGTTGATTTGCCTAGGAATTTATTTTATGCTGCTGAGTTACTTGGCTGACTGTGTTTGTTGCATAGTGCAGGACAAAGTGAGAGTTGCAGTTGTGGTTTTTAAGGGTTGCATTTAAGTTTATACAAGGTCAGAGTCGTAGAAATAAACGAGGAGTGCTAGGTGCACATAATTGTGTACAAAAAGTTTGTACACGATGACATGACAATTGACGTGACGGGTTTTAATTGGGGTTGTTGATGTAAATACAAGTTCATTTCAATTAAAACCCGTCACATGTCATTGTGTACAAAATTATGTACACCAAGCATTTTCCTAAATAAATATATGTGAAATTATAATTTGGATAGCTTGTTAAACGAATACTTGTCGATAAACTTTTGCAGGCATGAAATCGAGTGAGTACAGCGTGCCTGACGGTTCCAAATCATCTGTGTATAAGTTCTGGGGTGATGAGGGACGTGATATCGGGAAAGTGAAATGTCAAAACCCCTACACATGGACCCCCGGTGGGTTTTCCATTGATAATGATTCACTTAACTGCAGACTTATGATCCTTGCAGTGTGCACTTTTGTTTCTTTGATTGTTGGCGTAGCAACTAGAGGATGGCCATCAGTGGTGCAGTATGGTCTTGAAATTGTTTTAAGTTTCTTGTTAGTGGTCTTTGGCACAGCCATTAAAAGACATGTACAATTCAGACATTTTGAAAAGGAACTCTTAATTCATGATCCAAAAACAGTCAAATTTCTTGACGTAAAAGAAATCTGGCCATCAACTACAAATGTTTCGCAAGCTCTCAAAGTCACACGTCTTGAGTTGCTTGCAGGCTTAGCTTTTGTTTCTTTGATTCGTTCCTTAGCAACCGGAGAATGGCTGTCAGGGGACCTGGATGGTCATGGTCTTGAAATTGTTTTAGCTATCTTGTTAGTGGTCATGATAGAAAAGTTCTGGATGGTATGTTTCCACAGACTTATTACTTATAAACTCGATTGCTACTTTTAACTCTGGTTCTGTTTTTAATGAGTGTGTGGTAATAATATGCATCTTAGTTAACTATGTGTGCTGTCATGAACTCATTTTGCTTACATATGTCCCACTATTCATTCAAGTGGGACCGTTAAAAAATAAAACTGTAATCAGAGGATATGGAATTGTTACACATATCATTGAGTTTAATTTTTTTTTTCTTATTGCAAATCCTTGGTATTTATACATTGAATAATAGCTATTTAATTAGGACTCCCTAAACATTGCCAATTAGAGAATATATAAGAATTGTTATAGCTGAATTGATATCATTGATGATAATCTTTTCTTTCTCATTGCAAAACTTTTGTATAGATACATTGAAAAATAGCTATATACAACCTCTGGTTGCTTTCCGAGTATATTCATTCCTTCTTTCCTATGTTGCAGGGCTCTTTTCTGTCTACTCTCGTAGCTATTAATAAGCTACTTATTGCTTGTTACCCCATCTCTTTTTGTGCCATTGTTACCAATGCACAACTTTCCAATTCTGCTTTAGAAGGTAAATCTTCTGTTCTCATGAATCTCTGCAGAAATACTGAAAATTTTAACATTCAAAGATTACTGATACTGTTTTTTGCTATAGATACAGAACTCAATACTCTCTTTTCTGAAACCATTTTTTTAAATTGTGCGACTCAAACAGGGGACTACACTTTACAGAACTTCAGTCGTAACGATGACGAACACCACCCTCTTATGTTGAGCGTTAAGAAGAATTGGGTTCAGGTAGATTTCCTACTGCTATGAACTTCATTTAATCATTCTTTACCTTTAACTTTAGTTCTAATTTTAGCTTTTGTTTGCCCAGGGCACATCAATACTTGACTGGACTGATATAATCATGTTCATTGGTATAATGTTGTTGGCTGTGACTCTATACTACCACAACTGGGTGCTCTCTGCCTTTTGCATTCTTTGGACACATATCATAGATTTGATGCAGGCGCTAAAAATAAAGATGAAGCAAGGATTGGTTAAAGTATGTTTCTAATTAAGTTGAACTTAATCTGCATCTGTGATTATGTTTTTTGTTGTGATTGCCATGGTTTTGTGACATAAAGCGTGATGGTGCATCATGTGCATCATGACCAGTTGTGTTTGTTGTCATTAACTGATTTTTCTAGCACTTAAGAAAGGAGTGTGCAATCAAGTTCTAATCAGACAATTTGCTGAATAGATACGATTGATATTTTTGTTGTGCTATAGTCCTTTCTTTCTTTGTGCAAGTGTTTGTAAATTTACTTGGAATCGTAGCTGTAATTTCACTAACTGATACCTGCACGGTCCTCCCTTCCCCCTATTTGTTCTCCCTTCACCCTTCTTTGAGTTATGACCATTCTATCATTATTTTCTACTGGGACTATTTTGCCCTTGGCTCTGCGTCTTGATGAGGGTATATTACGTCAGGATAATTGCAGCCTGTTGGATCTGTGTAGGGTTGTCAATGGATCGGAAATCCGATCGGATAGCTAATTGACCAGATATGGTCCTATGGATCATCTAAAAAAAAAATTCGATCCGGTAATAATCCAATCTGATAACTACCGGATATAGATTTAGGTTGATGCGATCTGATTATACTATAAACATAAATATATTATTTTTAATATATGATATGTTATAAATATGCAATTAGTATTTTGGACTCTCACCTTTATGCAATACAACATTATGTTTACCAATATATCTCTGAGTTTTTATTCTATAATATACAATATCAAATAAGTTTAAAAATGTTAAGTTTTAATTGGTTATTTATATAATTTTCATTTTCACTAATAGATTGTATAAATTATTGACATTTGTATTGTGAAGTTATTTATTAGTGTGTTTGCATAAAATATTAATTGGTTAGAGATGTTCGGAGACAAAAATACAGTTCCTCTCAAATCACGGTACTTGCAGTTCCAGTTATTATGGTTAGTGCTTCTCATATTATATGTGGTGGATTAATAACAATAATACAATTGTGGGTATGTAAGTCATGAGCTCAATATACGAAGAATGGATTTCATAATATCTGACTGGTTAGTTTGCTTTCTTGAAAACTAGTTTGTGTTCAGTAAATTGAATGTTGTCTTTCTGTCTATGATGAATATGTTAGCATATAACATCACTATTTCTATACAATACTGTGTAACATTGAACTTCTGCCGGAAATATCTAGTACAAGGTAAAATATTTATAGAAGTTGTGTATGCATGTTCTTACTACTGTAATTTAAAATTGTTTATTTGGTTTAGCTATACTGTTCTGTCAACATGGCAATCTGAAGTTTGTAATATAAAAAGTTATTGTTTGAGCTTGCAAGATAATTGATAATACGTGGATAGCTTGACTTGTTTTCTTGGAAATTAGATGTGTTTCATGAATCAAAAATATATGTTTCTATCTATGATGAGTATGTTGCATACTTGCATATAATATCAATTCCTGTACCTATTTGTTTAACAACAAGCATTTGGTGAATATGTTTAGCGCAAGTGATAACTTAGAGAAATTGTGTATGCATCTTGTTACTTTTGTATTTTGAAGAAGTTTGTTTGGTTTGATTATACTATTCTGTCAGTGTCAAAGAAACTTTGTAATATTAAAACTTATTGTTTGAGCCTGAAAGATAATTAGTACAAAAAAGAAAAAAAAAAGATTAGAACTTCAATCCTAGTATGTTGTCCTCATGAATGAGTAGCAAGAAAAGATGAAAGCCTCGCGTGCCTTGTCCTTTGCCCCACAACTGCCTTCGCTTCCTTATGTAGAAGTTTGCTCATCATTTTCCTCCCTTATATTGACAGCACATGAGTTCCCTAAAACGCTCTTGGTTAGCTTTCACGTGTACAATCCACTTATTCCACATTTGGTTTGCTTTGTCCTCATGTAATTGTTTTTAAAACCAGTCCTGTCCATAAAAATCAATTACTGTTTTTCAGTAGAAGTTAATGTTTATGATATATTTACAACAAACCCTTGGCAAAATTAAGAAAAAGTTTGTAAAGCTTATGCCAGAAATAGTTTGTATTTGATCTGGCCTATATATGTATGTCATGGCAACTAGACCCCAAACAAGCTTTACGAGACCTAGTTGTAGCACAGCTGCATAAGCAGCAGAACCAGATCCCTCCATTAAGTGAACCACGACAAGCCAACCCAAACGACCAACCACCAAGGAGTAAAGCAGTGAGTAAGTGAGTAAACCCTCCCTCCAGTCATGCACCAATATTTATTGTTGAACAGGAACCAATTCCCTAAATCTCTTGTTAGAAAGAGTGTTTGGATAATGGCTACCAAACTTTAGAAGGTTGAGATATTGACTTGAGTCCAGTGAACTTAAATACATCAATGTACTAACTGTTTTTTCTCAATTCACGATTTTCACAGCAATTTTATTTAGTTTTGTATGCACATATTTTGGTGACATTATTAAACATCATTTACAAGTAGTTTAACCTTTCCTCGAAAATATGATAAAAGATTGTTGTCTGGATCTGTGTATACAATATGTCATGATATGATTTTAATATGATTGTTTATTTATCATTTTCAGCTTAAGGAAAACAACGTTCAGTATCTGCGACGTGGATATAAGCTATCTAACTTAGTTATAGCATCCCCGTTTTTAGGTGGTGGACACAAATGGCAAGTTTGCATGGTAGTGGGCATTGCATTATTTTCCGTCATCTTTTATTGTGCCGAGGTATCTGTGGAACTGAAGAAATCTCAAGTATCTATATCAAATTTCTTTTTGGAGTTGAGGAACAATAAGAAAGTGTTGTTTTTCACTGCAAGGCATGTTTTGGAAATTTTTGTTCCTTTGTTATTTTCTCTACTAGCATATGTTCGTTTGATGGAGTTTGATAGAAAAAATCATTACACCGAAACTGATTGGCCAAGTTTTGCACTTGTTATACAAGTAGCCATTTTCGTGGTAGGATGGTTGCATGTGATCATGGATGATTGTAGTCCTGACTATTTTAGATAGGGGTGTGCACGGGTCGGTTCGGCTCGGTTTTTAGCTAAAACCGTTACCGAACCGTACATGTCGGTTCGGTTCGGTTTCTACCTTAAAACCGTTACCGAACCGTTTCAAACGGTTTTTTCGGTTCGGTTAACCGTCGGTTTGGTTACGGTTTTTTTCGGTTTCTTATAATAAAAAATATTATACAAATTTCATAATCAACTCAAAAAAATTTTTAATAAAAAATAAGGTATAATCACTAATTAAATATTATTCATTAGTACGTATTTTACCAAAATAAATAAGAAAGAAAATATTTAAAATATAAATACTTATTAATATAATCGAAATGAAGTAGATGAGCACTATTACGGTATGTAAAGATGATCCAGAAATGTAAAGTATGAATCAGCCCAGTGTTTTTTTTTTTTTAAAGGAAACGAACTTGCATTACTTAGAAATTATCAGAATTCAGTACAAGACTTAGTTACACAGTATCTCTTTATGAAAATTATGTTAATTACTAACTACTCTACTACTCTCTCTACTTAAATATAACAAACTACTGTAACTTGCTGACTTGTAACTATAGTTGAGGTGGATAGTTCCTTGCTTAGCAGATAATATACCAATGTAATAATTTATTTTATATAAAATATATAATATATAATAAATTATATAATATTATATAAGCGGTTCGGTTTTTCGGTTCGGTTTTAGGTGTAAAACCGTAACCGTCGGTTCGGTTAACCGTCGGTTCGGTTGAGCTACGGTTTTTTTCGGTTTTTTTCGGTTTCGGTTTTTTTCGGTGTGGTTTTTCGGTTTTTCGGATCGGTTTCGGTTTTTCGGTTTTTTTTGCTCACCCCTAATTTTAGACACAATGACCAGAACCAGTTAATTCCAATGCAACCAGTAGACACCATTCCGCACAAAGGGAATGAAATAATTTTGAAAGACAGTCTACCTGAAGAATTTTCTGAAGAGGGTGGAGATGTTAATGACTTGACAGTGGCGCAGGGCTCTGCCGCAAATGGTGCCAGCGTATCACAGATGGTACTTGAGGTTGCTGAGGAACTTTGTTAAGTGGCTGCAGATGTACATTTATAGGTTTAAGTAAGCGGCGTAGGTCAAAATATATGTAAATGTTGGCTTTGTTAGTAGGCCGAGTCCATTATACTATGTACACAGGTGTAAAAATGTAGAAGTTTCTTGGCGCAGGGCAACATATACATTTTTGTTAGTAGGCCGAGTCCAGAACACTTGTGTAATATGTTGTCTCATCAATAGAGAAACTTGTTACCCTAACAATTATCGTGTGTTCCCTGGTTTGGTGGATGGCTCCAGCCTGCAACTACCATAACCATCTAACATCTATTGCTTTATTGGAACTTTCTGCAAGTTGCAACTATTGCTTCCACCCCCTTCACTTGGGAGGGATAGATGGTTAAACATTGGTAGAAGTTGTGTGGATAGTTTATGCCAACCTGCAGGAACTTAGAACTGGATCAAGTCTCAAGGGTACTAGAAGTCTAGAACTATATGAATTTTCCTGTTTCTTTACCTGGTTTTCATTGTAAACACCGGATCCCTTAAATTTACAAATTTTAACTCAAAACCGTTGCTAAGCGCAGAATTTTATATGTTTAGGAGATTTTGATTGGTGTGGTGGTTGTATATGCAGTGGATCAGCCATTATTAAGATATGAGAGTCAATAAAAATGAGTCAAACTTAAAAAATTCCGCGCTTAGCATGTGCTTATGGACACACACTAATAAGTTTCAAACTTTACTATTTAAGCTCCAGTTCAATTTTTTCATTTATCCAAATGACATTATTATCACTAATACGATTGAAACATGTGGAAAAGGCACGAGTAAATATGGTATAAATTTTGAAATTGGAGTTTAAATAGTAAAATGTGTAGCTTATTTACCAATTTTCTAAAAAATCAGAAATATACCTTAAAAAAGGTTATATACATTTTTTTAATATAATGTATTAGATAGGTAAATGATATTATATAATTTTTCATTCGAATGTAACCGAAAATAAAATAAACTATTAATTTGAATCCGAGTGAAAAATGAAAAATATATCTCTCCCCCGAGGTGGTAAGAAAAGGGGTCTCTAAATTGTGAATCCGTGTGATAAGCGTGTGTGATAAACGGTTCAGATCTTCATCCCAGAACTTTCAACAATGTTTCATACACCACGCGTTCATTTCACTCGCTCGTTTTTTTAAGTCTATTGAAAGTTCGAAGACTTTTTATACCTGGTCTTCGCGTTCTCAAATTATTTCTATTTCTATTTCTATTTCTATTCTCAACGTTTTTTAGTTTCGTTATCGCACGGACCACCAGTGCATAAATGCTGTGACACGAGCATGGGAACCGAAGCATATTTCAGCGGTGCCAGCAAAGTGTTGACGAGGTTTTGTTAAGGTATGAGGCTCACAACTATGAATCTTAACTTTAATTCTTATTTTAACTGTTTTTTGGTCTGGTCGAGTTATTGTTGAACCTCGATTAAGTAATGTAACTGCGTAGTATTTTCACTCTCGATAAAGTAATATTTTCTTCGGATACCGGTATTTATATGAATCTGAGTTTTGATTATTGATCCAACTATTTTTTTAATCTTGCAGAACTACTGTTCTCTTGTTATATACTCATATTGGCTAAAATTTTAGCATTCTCATAGAAGAAATTTTTTTTGCTGATTTTTCTGGTACATTCCTCTGCACAACCTTCAGCGGCGACTAAAGACGGTAACCAACTTGTATTCTTATCATTTCTGTTATTCTCAATCTGTACAGAACTACGCAATTTTTTTGATTACTTGAAGATTAGTATAACTGTTCTGCTGTAAATAAAGAGCCTGATTCTTTTTTTTCTCTATGAATATTGAAAATTTTGCTTCGTGTAGTTCCAACGGAGATGTACAACTTAACTTGTTACTACCCTCACAAACGCCTTCCTCATAGGTGGAGGATTGAGAGCTGGATGAAAGTACGCTTCTTACACTGACATTTTATTATTAACTTTTAGCTTTGAGTCTAATAGCGGTTATTTGGCCAGGGCACAACGAGTGTTGACTTGCCAAATATGGTGCTGTTTACTAGTTTAATGTTTACGGTGTTGTGCTTCTACAACAAGTGTGGATCTCTCTTTACCGGTTTCTTGATTAAGGAGTTCAACAACTCGACTGAGAAGATCAAAAACCTGGTTGAAAAGATAGGGATTAAGGTGTGTTTTAATTTTGCTATGAGTATCTGTGACTTCACATTTTACTGTACCTGCCTTGGTTTGCAAATTTGGCGATCAATAATGAATTGTGATTGTGTTTGGTTGCTTCTCATTCTAGACTTCGCTAATGGTGCTTACCAAAGAACATGTACGAATATATATAATCGCTATGGAAACCTTTTCTGCTTGATTCTCATCAATTCCAACTGTTATGATTATAAACTTCTGCAGTTGTGTCTTTCATTATGCTAGATGAGGGGTTAATAGGCTAAAACATAATCGAACTGACCTAAAACTTGCTTGGGTTACTCAATTAAAATTAATAAGTTAGTTTTTAATATAAAAATTACAATTGAAATCAACTTTGTACTTATGAATCATGTAAAAGATAATTTAGTCTTTCCTATGTGATGTAGGTGGATCGATTAAACTGCTTATGATACACTGTGGGTTATGGGGAGTCATTAGCTTAAAGTAGAAAGAATAGAGTCGAGTAGTCGACATAGTATGACCTTAACCTCTTGTAGGAAAGATTGGTGGTACAATTGCCACGCCAAAACCCACAATCTGCAACTTGAGATATTGGTCTTCAGTTTAGAAAGTTCATATCCATTAATGTAGCCAAGTGATCACTTGCAATACAATTTTATCATAGTACATAACAATTTAATGTACTTCAATATGCAAAAAAATAAAAATATTTCATCGAGATTGGTTCTCTGTATAAAAATACAATATGTTTTGATATTATTGTTTACTTTTTTTCAGCTCAAGGAGAACAGGATCGAATATTTGGGAGCTGTATTTCAGATATTAAACATAGCTTTTTCATCCTCTCTTTTAAGGGATGCACAGAAATGGAAATCGAACTTCATAGCAGGCATGGCGATATTTGCTTTTCTCTGTTACTGTGTTGAGGTCTCTGTGGAACTGAGGAGACTTGAAGTTACCAGAACATATATTCGTCCCGAGAGGATGAACAATATAATAGTCTGGTTTTTCACTAAAAAGCATGTTTTGCAGTGCCTTGTTCCTCTATTAACATGTGTTTATAAAAGCCATCACATGGAAGATACTCGGGAAAGTGTTTCATTTATAATTCAAATGTCCATTCATGTTGTAGGTCAGCTGGCATTCATGTATGCCCGTGATCGATACTATTTCTATGCAGCCAATTGACAACATTTCGCACGAAGGGGATGAAATATTTGAGAAAGACAAACATGTCGTTGCCGAGAAGTTGCAGATGCAAATGTAGTGAAGGGTCACAGAGCCACGAGACATGGTGAAGAAATCTGCTCTGGCATTGACAGTAATGCCTGAGTTAGCCTGTTGGCAATTTACTAGTGTTACATAAGATTCAAGTTGTTTGGGGACAATGCCATCAATTGAAATTGTTGAGATCTTTTACAATTGATTTTTCTGTTTTGTCTTGAAAAATTAGTCTTACATGTCTTACAAATTGGGATGAGCGAGATTCGAATCGAGGACTTGAGAAGACAACAGTTTTTATGTGTTTAATTACATTAGAATGTTAATTCTATATACTGCTTGGAACTCGTTATTTTGAATTCTATCAATGCGTTATATGTGATTGCATCTTAAATTTCACATCTCGAAAGTCAATCAAAATATCCATTAGCAAAATTGTCTGTTAAGTTAAACTAGTGCAGGTTAATTACCTTGTATTAAAATTTTCTACTGCTTGCTGCTCAAACAGATGTCAATGAAATACATGCAACCCTGTCATAAAGATCTGAACAAGCAGGAGAGCAATAGAATCATGTTCAAAGAATACAAATACAAAACAATTTTATTACCAGAAGCAATGAATAACTTACAAGTTACAAGGGGCTGGAAAGAGCTTGACTGACAACTAACTAATGCCAAATTGCCAATGCCAAGGCCTGACACTACAGTAAAAGTTGTCAATTGGCTGCGTAGAAATAGCATCGATCACGGGCATACATGAACGCCAGCCGACATTTGAATCATAATCACGGGCATACATGAATGCCAGCTGACATTTGAATCATATTCACGACACAATAAAAGTGCACGACACGTTCATATATTTAAAAGTGATCTCATTATATTTAAATAGTATCGATCACTGGCGCACATGAAAGTACACGACACGATCACAAGAAAGTGTTTCATTTATAATTCAAATGGCCATATATGTTTAATCATGCCCGACCTATTTAAAAGTATCTACTGTATTTTTTAGCTAGTGTACTTGAAGATGATAATCATACCCGATCTATTTAAAATTCATGTATTTTATGTCAATCTCATTTCCGTTTCGAATGTGTCATGTACAATGAATATAAATATAATAATAAAATTTAATCAAAATATATTTTAAAATACATTTTCATATGTTATTTTATGAAATTTATATATTAAATCTTTATATTTGTATACAATTTATAATTTTTACATGAAAAATATACTTATTTATTTAAATATATATATTTCTATGATGTACATTCGTATATGTTTGTATATGTAAAATGAAAAATCATATCCAACACTAAATACCTTCGTGTTAATGTATCAAAAAATGAAATCTAAACACTAATTTTCGATATCTTGTCGTCGGTGTAGTAATGTTTTTTTTGTTGTGTACCGAATCACTAGGTTGGATGTAAAAGTGCTAAATTGTGTTCCGTCTTCCGTGTGATACGCGTGTGTGATAAACGGTTAAGATCGTTATTCCAGAACGTTCCAAACAGTGGCGCGACCAAAACTCACTTTCATTTGACTCGCTCATTATTTTAAGTCAGCAGTCTATTACTACCTCGTCTTTGCTTTCTTAAATCTCAACGCTGTCTAGTCTCCACCAACAGATGATAAATGCTCTGACACGAGCACGGCGACCCAAGTTTATTTCAGCTCTCTCAGTAAAGTGTTGACGAGGTTTCGATATGGTAAGCGTCCGACAACATTCAATCTTAGCTTTCTTTCTTATTCGAACTGTTTTTATGTCAGCTCGAGTTTACAGTTAAACCTCGGTTAAGTAATACGAGGTGGTGTATTTTTACTCTCGAAAAAGTAATATTTTTCTTGATAGTAATGTTGTTATTTTAAAGAGATTTAATTTGTGAAAAACAATTGCGACGCGTTGTCTAGTTTTGTCAACTGTTTTTCTGCTTCAATTCTATCTTGCTGCCGTTTACTCGTTTCGCTTGCACAAAGTGTAAAAATTGGTTAAAATCTGGGCGTTCTCATAACAGAATTTTTTGAATATTGCAGAACTACTGTTCTCTTGTTATTTCTTGATTGAAAGGAGTTTTTTTTCGGTACCATCTTGTTGCTGATTTTTTCGGTACTTTCCTCTGCACAACCGTCAGATTCGACTAAAGAAGGTAGCTCTTGTATTCTTATCATTTCTGTAGTGTTGGAAAAAAGGGAATCAGACTTAATCAGTGAAGTCACAGAACAAGTATTAATCAAAGATTAATTGGATTGATCGGGAATTAATCGGATGAACAACTTAACTTATTGAAAATTTTGTTTCGCCTAGTTTCCATGAAGATGTACAACTTAACTTGATACTCTCCTCACAAACGCCTTCCTCGTGGGTGGAGGATTAAGAGCTGGATGGAAGTACGCTTCTCACTACTGACACTCTATTATTTACCTTTTAATTTTTGACTCTAATAGCTGTTATGTGGCCAGGGCGCAACAATCGCTGACTTGCCAGAGATAGTCCTGTTTACTGGTTTAATGTTTGCGATTTTGTGCTTCTACAACAAATGTGGATCTCTCTTTACCAGTTTCTTGGTTGAGGAGTTTAACAACTTGACTGAGAAGTTTAAAACCCTGGTTGAAAAGATAGGGATTGAGGTGTGTTTTAATTTTGCTGTGAGTATCTGTGACTTCACATTTTACTGTAACCGCCTTGGTTTGAAATTTGGTGCTCAATAATGAATTGTGATTGTGTTTAGTTGCTTCTTGTAAGACTTCGCTAATGGTGTTAATCAAAGAACATGTAGGAATATATATAATCGCTATTGATTCTCTTCAATTCCAACAGTTATGATTATAAGCTTCTTCAGTTGTGTCTTTCATATATGCTAGATGCGTGTTTTTTTGGCTAAATGCTCATTAATCCTTATAAAAAGTGAAAATTTCCCCCAAACAGCAATAATAAATTTGTTTTGTGTCTGTATACTACAATCTTTTAACCTCTTGTTAGAAATGTCGGTGATGTAATTGCCGAGCCAAAACCCACAATCTGCAAGTTGAGATATTGGTCTTGAGTTTATAAAAATATAGTGTAGTTTAATATGCAAAAAAAGTGTTGAAATCTAACCTTTCCTTTTCAAGCTGGTTCTCCTATCTCAAGGAATGTGATATGTGTGTCTTAAATACAATATGTTTTAATTTCATCGTTTACTTTTCACAGCTCAAGGAGAACAAGATCGAGTATTTGGGAGCTGTATTTCAGATATTAAACATAGCTTTTTCATCCTCTCTTTTAAGGGATGCACAGATATGGAAATCTTACTTCATAGCAGGCATAGGAATATTTACTTTTCTCTGTTACTGTGTTGAGGTCTCTGTGGAACTGAGGAGACTTGAGGTTATTAGAACATATATCCGTCCCGAGAGGATGAACAATATAGTAGTTTGGTTTTTTACTAAACAGCATGTTTTGCAGTGCCTCATCCCTCTAGCAACATGTGTTTATAAAAGCCATCACATGGAAGATGCTCAAGAAAGTGTTTCATTTATAATTCAAATGTCCATTCATGTTGTAGCTCAGCTGGCATTCATGTATGCCCGTGATCGATACTATTTCTATGCAGCCAATTGACAACATTTCGCACAAAGGGAAAGAAACATTTGAGGAAGACAAACACGTCGTTGCTGAGAAGTTGCAGATGCAATTGTAGTGAAGGGGCACAGAGACATGGAGAAGAAATCTGCTGTGGCACTGACAGTGATGCCTGAGCTAGCCTGTTGACACGAGTACATGTAATTTACCAGTGTTACATAAGATTTGAGTTGTTTCTGGAACATGACATCAATCAGAAACTTAAAGTTTGCTTTAGCTTTTTAGCAATAACTCCAAATTCATTCGTAAAATATATTAGGTTTAAATTTTGTGCTGAGTTCTGACAATATCAATCTGAAATTGGCATCTTGAACTTTATGATAACAAGTCTTCACTTTCTTGTTTGCAAATTTCTTTCTAATTGTCAAAATATTCTGCAGAAGTGCAAGAGCTCTTTACATTTTCTACTGCTTGCTGCACAAACAGATGGCCAATGAATTACATGCACCCCTATCTATAAATGCAGACCGTATATGCCTCACCAGCAACAATAGGCAGAACTATCATAAAGACCTCAACAATGGCCGATTTTGCTTAAATTTCCGTCTTCCCTGCAGAATAATCTGATCGAATCAGGAAGCAGCCTCGTGTCTTCTGCAAATGATAGAAGAAATGATTAGCACGGTAACAGACGGGTTACATTGGCAGACTAAGTACACATAGCTTGTAGTTGAGTTATAATAGCGGATACTATACTTCATATCAAATTGATAAACTCATTCTTGCAGGATGTACCCAGAACAAGCAGGAGAGCAATAGAATAATGTTTGAAGAATACAAATACAAAACAATTCTATTACCACAAGCAATGAATAATTTACAAGGGGCCGAAAAAACTTGACTGAAGACTCACTAATGCCAAGGACTAGCAGTACAGCTTTATTAAACGCCTAACATGCGTAATGGACTAGAGCTTGTATTAGACATTAAAGAGCTTATTTACAGTGTTTGGATCATTGATTAGTTTTCGAGTTAGGCACCAGTGGCCTAGAGAAGGACTATTATGACATATGATTTTCAATCAGATCTGGAGCTTGCGCAACCATAGCACCACCAAGGCACATCATCTGCGGTCTCTGAGTCCTCAATTAGTTCTCTGGCTTGTGCAGCCAAAACAGCAAAACCGATAAAATTCCCAATTCCCATGAGAAATAAACCGTAAGATATGTTTTCTGGATCGTATAGGAAGAGGAGACGACAGCAATGTATGTCGGTGATCACCAGAAAAGAAGCTAGAGCTAACAATGCAGCATATCTGAAAGCTATCCAGTTCTTACTCCATACTGCAACATTCCTGCAAAAACCATGATAGGTAGACAAGTTAGGAAAGATCAATCACAATAACTAACACATAGTAACTTTGCGTTTGCTACTGCAACGTGTTACAATAATATATGATCCTGATAAGCCCTCTTCCTAACAGCTCGAGATTTTAGGAGAATTGGTGACTTTACATGGTATCAATTTTCCCGCCACCTCTTATTTGTAAAAATGCTGACCTCAAGAAATAAGATTATAGCCAACATTTCTAAGTTCCTGCTGTGCATCTGACCTTTATAACTTGTATGAGTCTTTTTACGCGCTTATTCATATTCATGTTTTACCGTTTACTCCCCGCGGGAATTGATACAACTCCAAATATTTATAATTTATTGAGCTTTTAATAGATCAAATATAGATTACTGATTCCGTACACGTAAGTATTTGAGTTTTGTTAAAAGAAATTAAAAGAAAGAATTATTTCTCTTAAGTGCGAAACCTTTTATGAACTTTTTTAATTTTTAATTATAATATTTTAACGGTGATTTTGGATGTTGGGGATGGTCTGTCAGTTAAGATGATGATATAGGAGTATGAGTTTTTTACAGAAAATTTGTTCTTGAATGCATGTTTTTAATTCATGGATGGACCGGTTATCCATTGACTAACGATGATTAGTCACCAATGAGGCAATATGACACATACAATTTTGCACCCACAAATATTTGTCGAAGAATTTTTTGATAAATCAGAGATTTTTAATCTGACTTGAATATAATTAATAAATTATTTTTTAGAAGTTAATTATAATTAATCGTTGATTCTTAATTTTTTTTGACAAGATCGCTGATTCTTGATTAAATCAAAATAACGGCAGAAACACCTAAATACCTAAATAGTCAAGTATAAATAGTTCGTTTTTTTTATCAGGAGCATAATTCATCAATCTTGTACTAACGTTACGGGGAAAATTTATCCATGAGTCGTTACTATTTATCATCCGTAATTTCGCCGGTCTTTTAAGGTTTCCGTGTTCAATATTCAGTTTACTATTTCCTATCAAGTTGTCTGCATCCAATTAGTCCGTCAACCGTTTTGTACTTATAGCAAAGAGACCTTCGGGAGATTTTCGATCATGACTTGGTAATTGATTTCGAGAAGGAGAAGAAAATGAGTAATAATATTATAATGCCTTAAAATTATATGAAAAGGTCTAACATCTCTTTTGTCAAGCAAACGACTCATTCTCGACTCTCGCTATATTACTTCTTTATGGTTGAAATTATTTCATTTTTTTTAAAAAAATATATGATAGATGAATAATATTACATATTTCAAATTTTATTCTCAATTTTTTATAAATGACTTGATAGACAGATGACTAATTTTAATTGGATGATTCATGTCAAAAAAAATTGAAAACACTCGGTTAGTGCTGTAATTCGATCCGGGCAGCTCGCGAGCTCGCCCTGCTCGAACTCGTTTTGATGGGCTCGGCTCGTTTAGTTAAATGAGCTCGAGTTCGGGCTGAGGTTTTGGCTCGTTTCGTTAAACGAGCTGGCTCGATTCGACTCGTGAAAATTAACGAGTCGGATTCGGATAGCGTTTTAGGCTCGATTTAGTGTTAAATCGGCTCGCCCGACTCGTTAAAATAGGCTCGTTTAGTTAAACGAGCCAGCTCGACTCGACTCTTGAAAATAAACGAGTCGAGTTCGGGGAAAGATTTAGGCTCGTTTTTTTAAACGAGCCGCATCAGCTCGACTAAATAAAACTCGGCTCGAATTATGCTCGGCTAGCCCGGACCGAATAACAGCCCTACGCTCCGTGGTATCTGGCACTTGTTAAAAAATGAAGCTAGGAGGGAGTATATGATCTTGTCAACGCCTGTCACTTTGCTGGGTTACTTGACACTTTAGACGCTTGGTCTGGGTGGTGCATTTGACTTTGTATTAAAGAATCCATGATATGCTTACCTGTATTCGTTAGGATATTACAAGCCCAAAACAAGTTCAGAAGTGATCAGAATTGAGATCAAAACTCTCAACTCTCAAGTAAAAGCAAAACTCATGCAACATTTGATTAATACCGAGTCAATCCTAATCACTTTTAATTATTTTACTGCAACATAAATTTAAAATTGTTGTAAAAAAGGCCCATTTAATCACTGACTGCACATCTCACAGTTTGTTATCAAACGTTAGCTAACATTTGGAATCTCTACTGGTAATAAAATCTGTTATTGCAATGGGCTTAAGTCTTGGTCGCATGTTGGCTGCTTCTCTAGAGCTGATCGA
The DNA here is from genome assembly GCF_001625215.2 of Daucus carota subsp. sativus. Taxonomy (NCBI): domain Eukaryota; kingdom Viridiplantae; phylum Streptophyta; class Magnoliopsida; order Apiales; family Apiaceae; genus Daucus; species Daucus carota. The sequence goes on from NC_030389.2 coordinate 2,188,959, forward strand.
AACCGGTAGATCTGCGATTTCTAAATATTCAGCTTCTAGTCCTTTTGTACTGATGTTAAGATAGTGCTCAATTCTTGAAAACTTTTTGTTGACCAGGCTTAGGCTGGATTGAAGAGACGCGTGATCGCTATGTTAATTACTTAGTAATCTGGTTTTATTTGAACAAGGAGCAGATCTGGATCAAGGTATAATTTTTTCTCATTGAGATATTGATATATAATTGTTTTACTTTGTTTTCTACATGTACCGGCGTGTTTCGTGTATCACGGGTCCTTGGCTTTCCAATTTCTTTGCTGAATATGTTTATATGTGTTAAACTTGTTAAACTAGTGAGTAATTGCAGAGAAACAATGGAGTTTACACACACAGAGAGAGAGAGAGAGAGAGAGAGAGAGAGATTGAGATTGAGAGAGATGTAAAGAGAGAAAGAGATCAGCTATCATTCATACACCTTAACTATACAATCTGGAAATGATCAAGACTATATACAGAAAGCCAAATGAAAATAAAGTGAGAAAGTTTGTTATGAAACTAACTAATTAACTGATCAACTAAAACTAATGACAGCTATGTACAGATGGATAAATATTGTTGCGTAATTCCAACAATATGTTCATTCCTGTCGTGATTGAATACAAATCGAATTGCCTGGACAACAGATCTGTGTGGCGTGAGCAAGTGAAAACTTAGTTGCTTTTGTTGCTCTGAATTTTCAAGTAGTCGGTTCTTCCTAAGATTAATACTATTTTGTCAAGCACTCGACGTGAAGTCATAAAATAAAAAATTAAGGTTCAACCCTTCTCACAGTGATGATCACTGAATTGCTTGCTGAATTAATGAATTGTTGTATTTGAATTAGATTTGAATTGCTTTGAGCTGCTTAATTACAAAGCTTCATCCTTAAAAAAATACTTTGAGTACAATTGTGATTGAGATATTGGATTGAGTCCAGTTCTAGGCTCTAACTCAAAGCTTATATCATTTTGTTTGACTGATTGATCTGTTGCAATAATAATTCATATTTCTGGGTTGATTCATCAAATCAACCCACTGTCAATTCCATTGTAGTTTGCAAACTTGCCTCGTCGTTTGCATTAGTTAAGACTTTAGATTGTAGTGTTTGTTGGACCCTAGCCCTTGGTTTCTACGGTTCTTCAAGCGTTTAGATCATCGGGTTTTATTGTTAGATGCCTTTGAGACATCTATAAATTTAACCAAATCTTGGGAGCAGATTGCTATGGTTTGTTACCTCAAACCTATGCAGTTTGGCTCATGTCTCCATTTCAGAAAAAGAGTTTGTCACAAGCTGGTGTACTGTACATGTCTACTGGCTACAAAAAGACTGTCGCGAGGCAATAGTCTGCTGTGTGCTGGTTACATGTCCTTAGACAGAGTCATTCTCTGATCACACAATAGAGCAACGTGCTTTTGGCAAGGGCCGATAAAGATGTTGTTGGTAATCGGTGGATGCAGAGAGTATCATGAATGGGTGCAGTTACACGCAACATGATAACACTAAGGTGGACTTATGGCGAGTTTGCTCCTGGACTCTTGGTTTCAATGGCATTGCTCTGAAGAGTGTTGTGTGTATGCAAAATTATGGTGACACTTGCAAGTTTTATTTCAAATTGCTTTTTCATTCTTCGTAATGCTGTCAGAACTTGTTTCCAGATTGGTTTTATGTCTGCGTTTTAATATGTTCTTTTCTGCAGTTCAAGAAACACCCCGTTGTGTGTCTGGTAGTTGTTCTTCAGCTGGCACTAATATTTAAGAATAGCCCTCTTTTAGGGTATGAAGTGGCTGTACCGAGGTGGGAAGCGACCTGGATAGCAGGGATGTCAATGTTTTCCCCAGCCTTTCTCACTTACAAAATTTTTGTGGAAATAAAAAAATTCAAGTTATCATGGAAGAAAAACAGGAAGGTATTCTGTGTAGGTATGTTCTTGGACACCTGAGGACCCATAAGCAAGAAATCGCATTTCCAACAATACTAATTGAAGTGGTGGTGCACATACTGTAAACGTGAAGAATATCTAAGTGTTTGTTAATATATCTGTATATGTTGTTGATACAATTTGAAGTAGTGTGATTTTAGTAATTCGATGAGTCATACAGTTTGCACAATTGTGTTTTTTTGGGACTAGAACACATTGTTTGTACATAATACATGAAGTTATAAACTTTATGAGTATAAAGATTGTACTGTCAGATTTTCCCACCTTGTTTGGTTTTTACTTCTCTTGCACACTCAGATGCAAATGTATGGGAAGAGTCTCAGAGGGACATGGAGAATCAATTATTTGCAAATTTAAATGCTTCAGAAGAGTCTCACAGCAATTCGGAGACTCAATCACTTGCAGATGCCAATGTATCAGAAGAGATGCATAGGGATGCAGGAAATCAATCTGGTGCAAATGAAAATGTATCGGAGGAGGTGCAGAGATACGGGGAACTAATCATTTGCAGATGCAAATTTATTGGTACAAACGCGGAGAATCAATTATTTGGAGATGCAAATGTGTTAAGTGACCAATTCTCCTAAAACCTCAAACTGTTAGGGGGAGAGCTTACCAGGATCATATTCTAACATTCCCCCTCACTCGAAAGCCCATTTATGGGTGGAGTATTGCAGATGCTTTAGATTATTTTTTATGACTTGCTTGTGTGTTTTGTGCATGAAGTGTTGTGTTTTCATCTATACGATTGGTATGGAAACCTCTGATGCTCGACTTCATCATCAATGCCAGATGTTATGGAATCTAGTTACTAGGTTTAATTTATGAGCTTCTGAGGCATTACTGGCAGAGAAACCAAAATAAGAGGGCTGACAACTTTCATTCGGAGAAAATGAAGCTCATATTGAGGAGCAATTGCAACATTAGATTGGAATTTCCTCACCAATCAATCAAACGTAGAAACAGATGGTGTATTCAGTCCTTTGTTGAGGAGTGAGATGCAGAAAAAGCTCACTCTTAGTTGTGTTCACGGGGAATGAAATAAAAAATTATATAAAAATTTTATGGAGAAAAAAAGAAATATGAAACAACAATAACTAAATATGAATGGATTTAAATTTATTATAATAAAGACGGTGTTAACGGAGAAATCTGGTTTATTAACAAAGACGAGGTTTCCAGCGTGAATCAAGATTCTTGTTGGCGAGTTTATCGAAGGTGGTTGGTTGTTTGTTTTGAATGTGGCTGCGATTGTAAACAAAGGGTTCAAGATTGCTAACTGGAATAACTCTCAAGAATGATCAATGTCTACAATCTGCTTACGTACCCCTATTTATAGTGGATCAAGCCGGCACGTAGTTCTTTCTCCTAAGAGTGGGTTGGGCTTCCCCTTCCATCTAGAATCTTCCTCCCGAAAGAGGCCCAATACGATGAGGCTTAGTCTTGGGCCTTGTAGACTCTCGAGCACCGAAGACTTACCCCAAATGCATGGACACTTCTCTACTCTCCGATAGGGACAATCCGCCAGACTACAGAGATAGAGCCTTCCAGGATGCGTCTTCTCTTCATCTTCTACCTCCCAAGGAGAACAACTCCTCAGACCACAAGGAGAGCCCGTGATGAATCAACAATAGGATTTACTCATGCTTAAGGACATCCCCCAAACAAGAAGCATCTCCTTTTGCTCTTCTAAATTATTGCTGACAAAACTTTCTTTGGCAAGGTGGCGCGCCAGATGATAGGGCGCGCCCTATCTTTTGACAGGGTCACCTCGAAGTTGGGTTGATCTTGATTTTCCTGGTCCAAATAGGTCTCGTTTTGTAGCCTTTTTTCACAATGTTGCATATAACATATGGTAAGAAAATATCACGTAAAAATAGAATGAGCATTTTTTTCGAAACATGTTCAAGTGAAATGATTGAAGGAATAAAATAACAATGAAATCACAAATCAAGTTTCAATCTAATAAATTATAAATAATTAAATAATAAAACAATTATTATTTTAATATTAAATCAGCTGATTCAAATTATAATGAGTGTTCATCTAAAAACTAGCATTGTTCACACAAATAGATTAGAATATTTTAATTAATACTGTGTTTGTCATTGGGCTTCGTTCCTCCGTCCACTCGTTTAATTTGTCATGACTCATGAGACTTTTATAAATTATTATTTAAATATTTTAAAAATTGATAATGACTAAAATATTACTACTTTTTAGATTAATTATTATTTAATTTGTCTTATTAACTTAATTCAAAATATAATTTTGTTACACATTAAATAAAAATATATAGTCACAATGAACATGATTCCGTAGTAAAAATACCAATAATCATCAAAGCTTATTCAATTTGACTTTAAATGGTCAACAGGTGTGAACAGAAAATACTACGTTAAGATTCGGTGACTCAAGTATACAGTAGTACTCCCTCCGTCTCTAAATACTTTTCCTGTTTGTACTTTTCACGTTTGTCAACACACATTTTTAATCGTTAATATCTTTCATTTCGTAGTAGCATTAAATATAAAAACTTCACTGTATTAAAGTACTTGTGAATACGAATCTAACAAGATCACTCATGATTATATTTAATTTTATAGATTAGATGTAAATTAGTAATTTATCTCATATTATAAACAGTACCGACATCACAAACAAGAAAAGAAAAAAGAAACGAGGGAGTACTACCAAATATGTGGCGACAACAGATTTTACCGTTAACGGATCGAATGATTTCACACACCACTAGTGAAAGTCCTCAACATGTAGGGCCCTCGCTTGCCTGCCGACCCATACAAAATCTGTGGACGACACATACAAATTTTTTTCACGTCATGCAGATGACATACTTTTTCTTTATTTAATAATACTAATGTTCTAACCTTCTTAATTAATTTTATATATTTATATTTAATTATTTTATAAATTTGAAATATGAAAATTATTGACATTTTAAGAATACTTATTTTTAAATATATGTTAATGAGTCCAATTTCAATAATTTTTAACTTTTATATTTTATAAAATATAGTCCTATAATTTATTTTTAAGATTTTTTTAATCAAAACTTTAAAGATTAAATTTTTATTTACCAAAAAAATTAAATATAAATTATACTCCATCCGTCCTTCTCAATTGTTTACACTGGGGGACGGGGCTCGGCACGCAATCTCATAATCCCATAAAAGATAGTTTGAAAAATTATTTTGAATTTTTCTTTTCTGAATAAATATTTATTGTCTAAATTTTTATAAAAAAAGGAAACTAGCATTTTTCGTCACCCGACTTATTGTGTATTTAGATGATAAATTGTTTAAAGTCATTGATTTCAGATTTATAATTTAATGAATTTTTAGAATTCTAATTACAATAATTTCTGATTTTACCGCTCATTTATTATCACTCCCTCGTCCATATCATTTATTTATAATTCTTTTCCACTGCTTGACATGTATTTTGAAATTATGTTTATATTCGTCGTGTCGAGCAATTCAAAAAATAATATAAACAAATTAGATTGACAATACAAGTAGAATCATAATATTCACGACCATTAAAATATCGTCGTGATGAATACTAGCGGCGGACGGAGGGAGAACCAACTTCGTAAGGAAAAACACTCCACTAAGTAATCAATAATTGAGTCATATTGAAGAAAAAGAAATACTCCGGTATTTCAAACTTACACATTATGTGATGCTGAACCAAACTCAATCCATGGACGTCTCTGATTGAATAATTTTAAAATTTTATTAACTATTTATTTTTAATTTTTTGATTGTTTTATTTGATTTAAATAAAAATAAATAGGAGATAAGTTTTTAAAAATCTAAAAATATTAGTGAAAATAGTAGGACGCGGAATCTTTCGTTTGGATGTAATACCATTCATAAAAAATGTGTGAAACTCAATATATAATACTTTCAAAATTTCAACTAATGATAAAGTGATATTTTTGATACAAATTTTTCTAATGAATGTCTCATTTGAGTCAATTTGAGAATCAGTGACTCAATTGATACATTTGGACGAAACGAGTCGACTGCTTGATATTTATCCCTTTTATCAACTCATCACACTGAAAGTCAAAACATGTGGAGATTAAACTGTACGATAAAGCACATAATCACGGACGTCATAATGTAGGTCAAGTATGATGGCGTAATATTCCCTTATGTCACTGGGCACGTCACTGAATTTACCTTTCAAATTTACTACCTCTGTCCCCCTCATTTCTTTACATTTGCTATTTTGAGATGTTCATCTCATTTCTCTATGTTACTATATATAGTAAGTTTTTCCTATTATTACGCTCACTATCTTCCCCTACTATCTCATGTTTTACAATAAAAACTACTGTTAAACCCACTAATTTCCTCCATTATCTCAAATCTATTATTAAATATTGATAGGTCCCACCACTTTACCCACTTTTCATCTAACTTTACTCATTTATTATGCATTGTCTTGGTCTCCGTGTCATCCTCCAATGTAAGGAATTGAGGGGGACGGAGGGAGTATAAATAAACATATTACACGTTATTTAAGAAAATATTAATTTTTAAGGAAAATTTTAGTTTGAAAGTGATTATTATTATTTTTAAATAAAGAAAATGACTATTATTAAAATTGCATACTTAAAGGGGTGTATTGGATTGAGATTTTAATGCATTTTTTTGCATTGATGAAATCCGTGGGTATTTGATTGGGATTGTTTAAAATCCATTAAAATTTTGAGGTATTTAATTTGGATTTTAAATTATGTTACAAAATCTGGTCATATTCAATTAGGATTTAAATTATGCTTTAAAATCCGATGGTATTCAATTGTGATTGTTTAAAATTCATTAAAATCTGATGGTATTCCAATGCTGATGGATTTTTTTGGATTTCATAAAAAGAACGATTTTGTAGTCTTCAGTGTATTTTAAGTTTTTTAAAATCCCACCAAAATCAATAAGATTTTGAAGTATTGTGCTTAAATCCTATCAACTCTGCGACATTTAATTAAGAATCCGCACAAAATCAAAATCAGATACAATCCACTAAAATCCGATGAGTAAAAACAATCCATTAAAATCCTAATCGAATACACCCTGTTCGTTAATGTACATAACGATAATATACATCAATTTAAAGAGAACATATCTGACTAAATAAAATTTGAGTTTGAGAAGGAAAGAGATGTTGACAGGTGATATGTACTATGTAGACCCGTTTGATACTGACGTTAAATATTTGTTTAAAAATAGATGAAAAATTTAATAAATTTATAAATAATTTTTTTGAATGATAGTTTTCAGCCAAAAACTGCTTTTAAAAGCAGGTCCATACTTTAAAAAAAAATTATTTTCTAACCTTTACCGGAAGTCAGCCATAAGTTTCATTATCAAACTTGACCAAAAACATTATATTTTTATATTAATACTCAAATATCTAATATCTACGGCAACACTTTTTCCATGAAATATTTTTAAAAACACAACAGTTTTTAATATCACTCTTAAATAGATTCTTAATTCTTATATTAACTCCATTTTGTGTAATTAGAATTAGATAAAATTAAAGAATGGCTATTTTTAAAACATTAAAAATAAGTAATTATATGTTGTACCGAATTTCAAGATAATAGATGTATTTAAATAATTTTACTAATAGTGTCATAGTGATTCGATTCCGTGTGATAAGCGTGGTGCGATGAAGGGTTCAGATCGTCATTCTAGAAATTTCAAACAAGGTTGCTACATCTCACTTTCATTACACTCGCTAATTATTTTAAGTCAGCAGGGTACCTCTCCAATAACTTTTCATTGCATGTTCGAAGACTTTTGCACGTTGGCTTTGCATTCTTAAATTGCTTCCATTTCCGTTCTCAACGTTGTCTAGTTTAGTTATCGCAAAAATGTCCTGACACGAGCATGGCTACCGAAGTACTATCTTTCAGCTCTGTCAGGAAAGCTCAAGTTGTCAGGTCTCAATAAGGTATGCGTCTGAAACCTATAAATCTTAGCTTTGATTCTTATTTAAACTGTTCTTTTTATTCGGTCAGGGTTAAGTTTTATTGTTAAACCTCGATCAAGTAGAATGATGATAGTGTATTTTAACTCTCGATAAGGTAATATACTTATTTCCTTCAGAACGATTTTATATTTTAAAGAGTTTTATCTTGCCGGAAAATTTGTCTAGTTTTGTTAACTGTTTTTGCCTGCTTCAATTCTATCTTGCTGCCGTGTTTACTCATTTGGTTTGCACCGTTGAGAACCGGTCTAACTAAAACCTTAAAACTTTAAGATATTAGAGAAAGTCCACAAACTGATCTTATGCTATATTTCAACATGCATAAAGTGTAAGAATTGGTTCAAATCTGGGCATTCTCATAGCGGAAAATTTTAATCTTGCAGAACTACCGTTCTCTGATAATATATTGGTTCAAATCTGGGCACTCTCATAGCAGATTTTTTTTTTCTTCTGAATTTTCCGGTACTTTCATCTTCACAACCTTCAGATTCGAATTAAGAAGGTAACTTGTATGCTTATAATTTCTGTTTTTCTCAATCTTTACTGAACTACACAAATTTTTTGATTATTTGAAGATTACTAACTGTTATTCTGCTGTAAATAGAGCGCCCGATTCTTCTTTTCTCTAACATTATTGAAAAAATTGTTTCGTGTAGTTCCAATGAAGATGTACAACTTAACCTGTTACTATCCTCACAAACACCTTCCTCGCGGGTGGATGATTGAGAGCCGGATGGAAGTAAGCTTCTCACTACCGACACCTTATTATTTACCTTTTGATCTTGACTCTAATAGGTGTTATTTGGCCAGGGCGCAACAATCGCTGAATTGCCAGATATAGTCCTGTTTACTGGTTTCATGTTTGCGATTTTGTGCTTCTACAACAAATGCCGGTCTCTCTTTACGGGTTTCTTGATTAAGGAGCTTGACAACTTGACTGAGAAGATCAAAAACCTGGTGGAAAAGATATGGATTAAGGTGGGTTTTTATTTTGCTCTATGAGTATCTGTGACTTTACATTTTACTGTTACGGCCTTGGTTTGTAAATCTAGCGCGCAATATTGTATTGTGATTGTGTTTGGTTGCCTCTTGTTCTAGTTAATTGAGACTTCGTTAGTGGTGCTAGTGAAAGAACATGTAAGAATATAAAAATCATCGATATGGAAGCCTAATATGCTTGATTCTCTTCAATTCCAACTGTTATGATTATAAGATTCTTCAGTTGTGTCTTCATATATGCTAGATGCGTGTTCATACATGCTAGATGCAAGTTGAGATATTGGTCTTGAGTTTAGTGAGTTTTTATCCACTGATGTAGCCAATTGATCACTTGCAGTACATGTCAAACCTAGTTCTATTCAGCAGTGTAGAGAGAGAATATTGAGAAGAAAACTCAGAGAACATATATTGCATAAAAGGTGTGTTACAGAACGTGGAAAGAAAGTCTATATATACACAAACTACAACTAACTTTCTAACTAATTATGAGCTGTACATGAGCTGTGTAATGCTATACATGAGCTGCTGCATGTATGCAGAATAAATAGATTCTATGTTATGTCAACACCCCCCCTCAAGTTGGAGGTGGAGACACCCAACTTGGACATGATTGCCTGATGTTGAACACCATTCAAGGCTTTAGTGAACACATCTGCTAATTGTAATTGTGTTGGAACATAAGACAATGAGATAAGGCCTGAACTGAGTTTTTCACGAACAAAATGGCAGTCGAGGTCGATGTGCTTTGTTCGCTCGTGGAAGACTGGGTTCTTAGCAATGTAAATCGCAGCTTGGCTATCACACTTTACTGGTATGGGAACGACATCTGGAACAGTAAGCTCAGATAACAGCCGTGACAGCCATGCAAGTTCTGCTGTAATACGTCGAATGGATCGGTATTCAGCCTCAGCTGAAGATAAGGACACTGTGTGTTGTTTCTTGGATTTCCAAGATATGATACTATCACCTAGCATTACTACAAAGCCACTGACTGATTTTCGAGTGTGAGGGCAAGCAGCCCAGTCGGCATCACAGTAAGCTGTTAGACTAAATTGTGGTTTAGAGTGGTAAAACAACCCTTGAGAAGGTGTTAGCTTGAGATAACGTAAAACATGTATAGCAGCATCCCAGTGAGGAGTACGAGGTGCACTCATGAACTGGCTCAGGTGTTGAACAGCAAAAGAAATATCAGGACGAGTATTTGTAAGGAAATTTAGTTTGCCAACTAATTTCCTATACAATGAACAATCATGAACTGGTTCACCTTGGTCATGAAGAAGTTTGATAGTGGGATCTAGAGGACTAACTGCAGGAGGAGAATTAAGACAATCAAACTCTGTTAACAAGTCATTAGTAAACTTGTTTTGTGAAATGATCATGCCGTCTGAAGTTGCTTGAAATTCAAGACCTAGAAAGTAACTCAAGTTGCCAAGATCCTTGATCTTGAAAGTGTCATTGAGAAAAGTCTTAACTGAATTTATCTCATGTAAATCATCACCAACCAGGAGAATGTCATCGACATAAACTGCTAAGAAAACAATGCTGGAATTTGTTTTCTTGTAGAACAAAGAGTAATCATTTTTGGAGTATGAATATCCCCGAGACAGAAGAGCACAACAGAGTTTGTGATTCCAATTTCTGGAAGCTTGGCGAAGTCCGTATAGAGATTTAAGCAGCTTGCAAACAAGTGAGGGATCATCAACTACCAACCCAGGAGGCAATTGCATATAAACATCTTCAAACAAATCGCCATGTAGGAAGGCATTATTGACATCCAGCTGAAACATCTGCCATTTTTTCTTGACAGCAGTAGCAACAAGAGTACGAATGGTTGTCATTTTAACAACCGGAGAGAAAGTTTCAGTGAAGTCAATTCCAGCTTTCTGAGTAAAACCTTTAACAACTAAACGTGCTTTATAACGTTCAATTGAACCATCTGCATGATGCTTAACTTTGAAAACCCAACGACATGAAATGGCCTTTTTGCCAGGAGGTAAAGGTACTAATTTCCAAGTATTATTAGCCTCTAAAGCAGAAAATTCAGCAGCCACAGCCTGTTGCCATTCTGGATATATCATTGCCTCAGCAAAAGAGGAAGGTTCTGCAACTGGTGTTTGTAGAGACATAGGAGTAGCACAACAGATGATATTTGAAGGTGAGGGATTTTCAAGGCTGAGACATTGAGATGTAATGGTGCATGAGCAGAGAGACTCTGAACAAGCATTATGCACAGAGTGTACATAATCTGTGAGGTAAGTTGGGACCTTTGAAGCTCTTGTAGACTTCCTAATAGGTTGTAAATTTTCAACAGCTGAATTTGGAACTGTAGACTCAGATGACTGTGTATCAGTGAAAATCTCAGAAGACTGTGTATCAGTGAAAGGAATGGAACAGTGCACTGGAGACTGTGATAAAGTGTGAGACTGTGATGGCACAGAGGACTGTGATGGGGACAGGTGAGAATGAGTGGGTGGAATAGATGTATCAGCAACAGGTATGGGGAAATATGAAGGAGAATTAACATCTACATAAGGAAAGTGATTTTCATAGAAAATTGCATCTCTAGATATGAGGACCTGTTTAGTTTCAAGACTATAAAACTTGTATGCCTTCTTTCCTTGTGGGTAGCCAAGAAACACACAAGCTATAGCACGAGCTGTAAATTTGTCTCTATGAGGTTTGGGAGTAGTGACTAGGCTAAGACATCCAAAAGGCTTTAAGTGTGAGTAACTTGGTTTGACCTTGAGTAAAGCTTCATATGGAGACAGATTATTTAATATTCTAGAGGGAAACAAATTGATCAGGTAAGTTGCAGTAAGAATGCAGTCCCCCCAGAATTTAATAGGTAAGTGAGATTGAAATAATAGTGCTCTTGCTGTTTCAAGCAAGTGTTTGTGCTTTCTTTCCACAACCCCATTCTGTTGTGGTGTGAAAGCACAAGAGGTTTGATGAAGAATGCCTTTTGACTGAAAGAATTCAATAGCAGAGTTGCTTAAGCCAATCTCTAAAGCATTATCAGAACGTACAGATTGTACAGATATTTTGAATTGATTTTCAACTAAGATGATATAGGACTTTAGAAAATCAAATGCAGAACTTTTGTTAGTGAGCAAAAAAGTCCATGTAGCTCTGGAAAAATCATCCACTATTGTGAGGAAGTACTTAAAGTTGTTGTAAGTAGGGACTTTGTAGGGACCCCATACATCAACATGAATTAATTGAAATGGACTAGAGCTAAAAGTAGTACTGATGGGAAATGGAAGTCTTTGCTGTCTAGCTTTAGCACACACAAGACAGGGTACATCAGTCATAGAATCAACATTACACAAATGTAATGATTTGAGTTTATCAAAAGGCAAATGCCCAAGTCTAGAATGCCATTTCAGACACTCTTTATTACAACTAGTAACAGTAGTACTAGCATTTGCAGAAACAGGAAAAGAAATGCTGGAAGGGGAACTTGAGTATGAAAGTAGATAAAGGCCTTTAAAAGCTTTACCAATTTCCAGTGGTCTCTTCTGTGAAGAGGCCTGCAAATAACAAGAGTCATTAGTGAATTGTAATGAACAATTCAATTGACTTGTTAATTTGCTGACAGAGAGAAGATTAAACTGGAAAAGAGGCACATAAAGAACATTTTGGAGGGTAATGTCATGAGAAATAGGAACACTACCAGCAGAAGTAATGTGTAAAATATGACCATTTGGCAGAGAAATAGTCAATGGTTTAGACAGAATAGCAAGTGAACTAAACAAGTGTTGTTGAGAACACATGTGATCATTGGCACCACTGTCAATGATCCATGTGACTGAGTTTGACTGTGACATGCAGGTAATAATGGAGTCTGGACAAAGTGAATTACCAGCAAAATTGGCACAAGAAGGCTGTTCTGTAGGCTGAGTAGACTTTAGGAGATTGAGCAGCTGTGAATACATTTCAGCAGTGAGAACTGGAGCTTGAGCTTGAGTGCTGGTAACAGATTCTGTGTTGGCAATAGAATCAGTTTGAACAGCATCTACATTGGCAGCAATTTTCCTTGTAGATTTTGTGAACTTAAAATCAGGAGGAAATCCATGAAGCTTGTAGCATTTGTCAATTGTGTGTCCTGACTTTTTGCAATAGTTGCAGGTGAGAGTGGATTTCTTGAATTGGCCTTGTGGAGCCTGAGATGAAAATCCAGAGGACCTTGAATTGACATGAAGTGAAGCAGAATCTGTTATCAGATTGTGAGAAGATCGGATTTCACGTTGAGCCTCTTCTTGGAGCAGGAGATTATATACTTGACTGATTGATGGTAGAGGATTAGTCATCAGGATAGAACCTCTTATGACATTATAAGAATCATTTAAGCCCATGAGAAACGAAATCACTCGTTGATTCTGATGGAGAGTAGCATTTTTGGCTGCAGCATCACAAGTACAAATAGCAGTGAGACATAATGAATCAACATCATCCCAGAGAACCTTCTTCTTTGTGAAATAATCAGCAATTGTGCTATTTCCTTGATGCAGTTCACTGAGATCCTTTTGTAGAGCAAACAATTGTGTGCCATTGGAGACATTGTATCTCGCTTCAAGTTCTTTCCACATTTGACAAGCAGAATCAGCATGAATAACACTACGAGCAATGCTCTTGGATAAAGCACCAAGAATCCATGAGATAACCATATCATTACAACGATGCCAGCTAGTATGAGAAGGATCAGAGGGATCTGGTTGTGGAATACGTCCATCAACAAACCCTAATTTATTACGAGCAGATAGGGCAATTCTCATGGAACGTTTCCAGGTGATAAAATCAGTTCCATCAAAACAATCACTCACAAGTTTCATTCCAGGACTGTCTGATGATTGCAAATGCAGTGGATTATCTTGAAGATGAGTAGATGAATTATGTTCGGAATCATGAGTGTTTGAAGAAGTCATGATGATAACAATTGTGAACAAACAGAAACTCAACAATTTCAACACAAACTCAACGAATTCAACAAAAAACTCAACGAATTTCAACAAACTCAACACAGAACAGAGAATTCTTGAAGAAATGGCGATGAATATGTACAGTAACAGAGAGAAGATAATATGTATATACAGTAACGAAACATATATGAGAAGGTAACGAAATCACCGGAGAAGATGATCGGAAAATGATCGGAAAGTGCAGCGGAGGAGAAGATCGGAGCGTCGATTTCGCTCTGATACCATGTCAAACCTAGTTCTATTCAGCAGTGTAGAGAGAGAATATTGAGAAGAAAACTCAGAGAACATATATTGCATAAAAGGTGTGTTACAGAACGTGGAAAGAAAGTCTATATATACACAAACTACAACTAACTTTCTAACTAATTATGAGCTGTACATGAGCTGTGTAATGCTATACATGAGCTGCTGCATGTATGCAGAATAAATAGATTCTATGTTATGTCAACAGTACATTTTTACCATAGTACATAACAATTTAATGTAGTTTAATATGCAGAAAAATTGTTGACAAATGAAATTTTCCCTTTCAAGTTGGTTCTCCTTTCTCAAGGAATGTGATATAAATTTGTTTCATCAAAATTGGTTCTCTGTCTTAAATACAATATATTTTGATTTGATTTTTTTTTTTCAGCTCAAGGAAAACAAGATCGAGTATTTGGGAGCTGTATTTCAGATACTAAACATAGCTTTTTCATCCTCTCTTTTAAGGGATGCACAGAGATGGAAATCTTACTTCATAGCAGGCATAGCGATATTTGCTTTTCTCTGTTACTGTGTTGAGGTCTCTGTGGAACTGAGGAGACTTGAAGTTACCAGAACATATATCCGTCCCGAGAGGATGAACAACATAGTAGTTTGGTTTTTCACTAAACAGCGTGTTTTGCAGTGCCTCGTTCCTCTAGTAACCTGTGTTTATAGAAGCCATCACATGGAAGATACTCGGGAAAGTGTTTCATATATAATTCCCATGTCCGTTTATGTTGTAGGTCAGCTGGCATTCATGTATGCTCGTGATCGATACCATTTCTATGCAGCCAACTGACAACATTTCGCACAAAGGGAAAGGAATATCTGAGGAAGACAAACGTGTCGTTGCCAAGAAGTTGCAGATGCAAATGTAGTGAAAGGGCACAGAGACATGGAGAAGAACTCTGCTCCGGCACTGACAGGAGTGCCTGAGTCAGCTTGTCGACGCAAGGACATGTAATTCATATATCATTGTTGTACTCTATAATTGTTGGATCAAATTTGAGTTGTTTGTATAACATGAAATCCATCTCAATTAGTTGAGATATATTGGCAATGAGTTTTCTGTTTTTTTAATATACAATTCAAGTATGGTTCTTGTCTTTTACTGTGTCGAGGTCTTTGTTGAACTGAAGAGAGCTGGAGTTACCAGAACAAATTTCTATCCTAAGAGGATGAACAATATAGCAGTTTGGTTTTTGACTGAAAGGCATGCTCTGCAGTTCCTCTATACTCTACTAACATGTGTTTATAAAATCTATCACGAGGAATATACTTGGGAAGGTGTTTCATTTAGCATAGAAATATTCATTCGTGTAGCAGGACAGCTGACATTCCTGTATGCTCGTGATCTATATTATTTCTATGCAACCAATTGATAACATTCGGCCCGAAGGGAATGAATTATTTGTGGAAGACAAAGATGTCGTTGCCGAGGAAGTTGCAGTCTTGCAGATGCAAATGTAGTGAAGGGGAAGAGAAAGCTAAGTTGATCACAATTATACACAGACTGTACTACAGTGCTAAAGGAAGGATCTCAGAAACAAGAAAGCTAGCTCTGATTGATAGCTCAAATCCAACTCCCTGCACGGGGGAGGGGACAATCATATCAACATAGATGTGCGCAGATGGAGAACCACTTTCAAAAGAACAACAAGAACTTGGAATATTAGAGAAACAACTTTAGAAGAAAGTTTAAAAGTGTCGGCCAGAAGTTTGAACACAGCACATTCATTGTTATGAACCTAAAGATTGCTGTCACAGGGCATTTCTTAGCAAAAAATCAATGGACTCAAGTTTAGAGCTTTAACTGCTGAATGAAAGAATATGAAACTTGAATTCCAGAAGAAAGCAGAAGCAACTCAAAGTTAAACTTAGTTGAGGTTGTCTAATTTTCGTTACTATATGTAGAGGAGGGGGCAGTGTACGCCATCCAGTTCCAACTTATACAATAGCTTGTAAATTATCTTTAGCAATCTAATGTTCATTTATGTCATCTGGTATTGCTACTCAATCATGAGGCTCAGAGGTTCAAAGACTCAAACCACCACTTAATTTATATAAACTATTCATTAACTTTTTAACAATATATTCTAAATTTTAAAAAATGAACAATTGCATAGAAAAGTACAAAAGCAGTCGTCTATAAACTTTTAGCCAACTTTACAATAGTCTGCAGTTCATACAATGACTGGTTGTATAAAAAAACTACAGCAGTAAGCTTACAAACTTTGCTGAATTCTCACATGTGCAGGCCATGGTTCAGCACAACAATTCACTACATAATTACACAGAATTGATATATGCAACATTTATAAAAGGACACATAAACACATAATTCTATTTACGAAACAGACAAGTTCTTATAAATTCAACCACTTACTTATTAAGAACCACTCTCTTCTGCCTTTTTCCAGCCGATGATCTTAAATCATCTGTGGAGATGTAGTTAATCCAGCACAATATACGAAAAGAAGAATGGTATTGATGAGGACAAGCTTCATATGTTTCCATATGCAATCCATCAAGTTTACAGTTACGGATCCTCTTACACAATTTTTTTATGCTAGCAGTAGATCCGGCAATGTACACAACGCAAGACTTTAGTGTTTGGGTTTGGACTTCTGTGTACAAGAGAAGGTACACCAACACCAAAGGACACGAAAATACATGAAATATAGATACATGTATGTGTGTATGTATATATACATCGATTTCTTATTATATGTTTATTGTAAAAGATCATAATCTTATAGGATAAAGAACGAGCAGAATTTTGAAACTTTAAGAGTATAAATATATTAAATGTTTTAAATGGAATATATAATTAATATTATGATACTCCTTCAGTCCCCTCCAATTGTTTACATTGGAGGGGAAGGGTTTAACAAGCATTTTAAGGCTCAAGTAAAATATAGTTTCATAAATTATATTAAACTTTTTTTCTTCTAAATAAAAGTTTAATATTTAAACTTTCATACAAAAAAAGAAAGTTTGAAAAATATTTTACAAGAGCCTTAAAATGTGTGCCAAGCAGTGAGGAAAAGACTGTAAAACAAAATGGATGGGAAAAAGATAGTATTAAATATCATGTTATAATAAAGAAAGTAATATTAAAATAATTTTTTAGAGTAAAAATATATTTACGCACATAATACAAAACGACAAGAATTCAATTCATGTCGTGTTTTGGTAAACATGAAAGTACACGACAAGAAAGTACGCAAAACATGACACAATTGCCGGGTCTAGCTAGTAGTAGTGGATACGGATATCAGAAGAATTAACAAGAACTTCAGTACCATACCAAATTCTATTTATTTTTTCTTGTTGGAGGGTCCAGTATTTGCTCGGGGGCTTGAGCTCTCTTAGTTTCCACACAGGCCTTCATGCAGTAATAGCTAGTGGCAAATATTGCAACACCTACTGCCCAGGTAGCTTTCCAACTTTGTGCACCCCCCGGAAGAAAGCTAGCTATATATATGATTGCTATCTGAAATAAAAACATTCGACATTATCAGTCTTGTTTTCATTAAACAGGATTTTAATAAAATTATACAATCATATGATAACACAGACACGAGAACAAATCCAGATAGAAGTTTTGACAGGATTTATGACGAAAAGAGAAATTACATAAGCAAAAAAGTTTAAAGATGTCACTGTAAAAAAGTTTGCATACTTAAAATGCAGTATAACATTCTTGCAAACGAGACAACAAAGTTTGTCCCATAGTACCACTTGGGCTAAGAAATCGTGCTAATGTAAGCTTATATTTATCTTAATTTATCTCTTAAGAGTGAGCATCTCCAATGCTAAAGAAACTCTAACCAATATTTACTTGGCACAAATTTGAGAGAATGTGCAAAATTAGGCACTCCAGCCACAATTCCTCCCAGCAAAAACGCAAAAACTTAACCAACCACATTTCATTGTCTAAATGCAATTGGACCTACTCCCCAACCTAGAGTAGCTAGGTGAGGAAGTAAAATTAATACTTGTTCATACATAGACTCCCCTTCACCCCCACCCCCTAAAGTGGTAAAGAAGGGCTCTTTGGGGTATAATTTTCTTTCTATCTGACCAGGGCAAACAAATAGGAAGGGATGATTCTTTCATTGCATTGATAGAAGTCTAAGTATAAAAGGATCTATTTATTACTTTGTGAGAAGAGAGTCGTTAGTTTGACCGACAGACGACTACGCGGGAAAGCAGAGATCTTGGCAAGCCAAGCATGGGAGACGGAGCTGGGTGATAATAGCTGCTCCGCATCCCAAAGCGCGCTGCCCTCCTAGGCGCGCAACACTAAGTAATCCAAGCCAACCCACATTACTAACGGTGGATAATCATATTTCCTTTTCGTGCCATATTATTATACTTTACTTTCTTTTTCCATTTTTTATTTCCGGTCCAGTATTTGTTCTCGAAGGCTGTAGTACTAAAATTTTACACCGATACGCTCTAACATTCCTAAAATCCTAAATCTAGAAATCCCCAAAAACCATACTCCCTCCGTCCCACAATACATGTCTCTTTTGGAAAAAAAATTTGTCCCACAATACATGTCTACTTTTAGTTTCCAATGCAAATATATTGCAAATATTTCAAAATTACCCTTCTTGAAAGTTGTATAACAATTAATGGAGGTTGAATAAGAGTCTACATTCATGCATTTATTAGGGGTAGAGGTGAGAAAATTTGATCTAATCAATGCTTTCTTAATATGCGTAATTTTTTCAAAAGAGACATGTATTGTGGGACGGAGGGAGTATCATAATTGTGATTCCATATAAACCAATTACGTATTTCCAAAATTGCCCATGATTAAGCATCCTCATATAAGCTCCTCCTTAAGTGAGGCATTTAATATATCAAAAATACAAGATTACAAGTATTTATCACCATTTCTATCAATTCTAGAAACTTTCAGAATTCTACACCCTCCTAGTTTAAATAAAAACAAAATTCATAACTGAAAACAAACCAATTTAACTGTTACACGATAAATCCAAAAATAGAAAACACAAGTTATAACCGGGTTCGCCTCTAATCCCGAAAAGTATTAGAACAAATACTCATTTGTAAGGTATATGAGTCTAAATTGTCGGAAAAAAACAACAATACCTGAACCGAGATCCTAACGAAGTTGAGTATGAACAATATTGCAATCAAATACAAGGCATTAAAAATCGTGGGCGCCACGTGGACGTTGGTGTGGAACAGATAATACCGGTCCCACAGACGTGTAGCGGGTCCGGTCCAGTCAGCCATCGCCGAGCTTCAGCGAGAACTTTGGAAGATAAGGCGAGGGAGTTTGCAAACAAGGCTTGATCTAAAAGGCTGCTGAAACGCATTACTAATATGCGTTACCAATCTATGGGTCGAACCGGCTCATATGGAACAACCGGTTCTGTATAATCTATTGTTTGAGCGTCTCCGAGGAGAGAGTTTATAACACTTGGGGGAGTTGGCGAACGGCGGTAAGTGGTGACTTCAATGTAATGATGAACTGGGAGAAGTGCGGAGATTGCAATAAATGTGAGTATCCTTTCCATTTTGGTTTAGTTTTAATATTATGAATTAGAATTAAGAAGGGTGGACGCCTGGACGGACCGTTATTTCTATATTTTAACGGTTCAGATTTAATTTTATGTTTTGATGGATTCGTTCAAAATATCCGTGAGTTCGCGTAATATTTGCGGAATGAGATTTTTCCGGTCCATGAATATTAATTAGGGGTCTATCAAAAAGTAAGATTAAATCTGAACTCTTAAAATATAGATCCAACGGTCCCGTACAATGTTTTCTGATACACAGTTGTCAGGTAACATGACCCAATTTTAAAAATTACATTATTTTATTTCCTTGTCAATTTCTCAAAAATATCTTTAATAAAAGCTAGTGTTTTTTTTTTTTTTGACGAGTTATGAATTGGAATTTTAGTTTTGTGAAATTATGTTATATTATTTGATTGTCAATTTCCTCAAAAATACTTTCAATAAATAGTAGTATTTTCCTTTAGGACTCAAACTCACAAATGAGAATATGTAAAGTGTGAACTCATATACTATTATACTGTACAAATGAGAATACGTTCAAGGACTTTTGGGGGTGTGAGTGACCGTGTGAAACTGGAATATTATTGCATATTCTACTTTCCCCGCAAGCTTATAATTTCCCAACATCCATTTTGTCCTTTGCAAGATCCAACGGTACATGCTGGTTTCATTTTCCTCATCCTCGACAAAACACATCTTTTATTTTATTGTAATTAGAAAAGTTATATACTAAACATTAAAGGAGAAAAGTTATACATATAAACATTAAAGTGAGTTGTATAGATAATAGAAACTAACATTCTTCGTAGTTGTAGTATTTGTTTTTTTCATCAATGTGCGAATAATGTAGTCAATATGTTACCTCAGGATACTTATCATGTGTCAGATTCAAAGGAGTGGTACAACACCACACCTAATTTTACAGTTTGTAATCTTGCACTAGAGTGTGTTTAATGCAAGAATGAGGCTTTAAATAAAAAAAAAATTCTCTCAGTCCTAATTTATCATCTAGTTTAATTTTTTGTGGTCAAATTGACCAAAATCTGATTTATAATTAGTAGTAATTATTCTTATATGATCTTGAAAATTGAAAAGATACATTTTAAACTAGAATAAATGTAGATTCAAGTAATATATTTTTCTTAAATTTTTTTAATTATTTTATATATGTAAATTTCACTCAAAATTTGGTCAGAAAAAGAAAATTCAAAAAATAATATTTTTAACTACTCAGTCAAAGCACTTAAAAGTGTGTGCCAAAAGTCAAAGCGTGATATAAAAAAAACAGAAGGAGTAATAATATAAACACTATTACACCAACTACTTTCCTCCACTATCACAAATCTATAATTAAATACAAATAGGTCCGCCACTTTACCCACTTTTCACCTAACCTTACTCATTTTTTACATTTTTGCTTGGCCTCCGTGTCTACACCAAATGTATATAACTTATTGGGCCGGAGGGAGTATATATATAGAAGTAAGTCCTGTAGTTGGAACAAAGAAAGTATCAAGAAAGTGCGGCCAACTAACATGAGAAAGTGTGAGGAACTCAGAGTTGCTCTTTAAGAAAGTTCCACGCAGGACACCAAAGCCTACTAATACCATTCCCGTTGGAGTTGAGGACACACTAACCCTCCAGAATCAACCATTTCATAGTCAAGTAGACTAAATTTAGCTATATTTGATTGTCCAACGCGATCGCGCAAGGTTGCAAAAGAAATGGCAGGGGAGTTATGGAGCAAGAACTGGATAATTGGTAGATGGATGGCTTTGGTCTTTCTAGGCTTTTTTTTGCTGCTTGTGGACGTGCATTGCTTCCTTCTTCTCCGCGAGTACAACCCGGAAGACACAGTTTATGGTTTGTGTTGATAGAGGAATTTGGTGAATCAACAAACGTGAGGTTCGTTAACGGACTTAGGTGTTTTTATGGTGATTATATGACAGAGATCCGCCGTGGACGGTGGTTTTAGGTGTTTGAGGGTGGCTGAGATCAAGGGAATATATTTCTGCTCTCGTTCTCACAACTCTCAATATATCCCCTTGATGTGCCTACGTACCCCTTTATATAGGGGATCAAGCCGTACGTAGTTCTATTGAACCAGGAGTCCTAGTTTGATCAGGACTAGGCCTCTTGGGGATAAGACCAACCGTGGGTCGGTGACTTATCACTTAGAGTTCTACTCCAGTTAGAAGTATGTCTTGAGGCGACTACCTTAGACTCCTAGTCCAAGTACATCACGGATACGGCATCATCTCCACTACGAGAGATGACACTAACCGCTACTCTTTCGTAGCATGGAGGAGACATTGGATAGAGCCGTGACCACTTCCTTGAGGTGTAGTGACGCGTCCTTACCCCTTAGCGAAGGTTCTCACTAAGAGGTAAGACCAATGAGGAGCCAAGTTACACGATCGTCCCAGTCCCCCAATGAGGGCTAACTCACCAGAATACAGGACCCGGACATATGATCGGCCTTCATGTTACCCCTGAGGGCCTTCTTCAACCATGATCACCCCAGGCCCCCGCACGAGGGCAACCCGGCAGATAGCAGGACTGGGGATTATAGATCACGCCCGGACGTAACCCGGGAACTACCAGATGAGCCTGATAACTACCAGATGAGCTCTGGCACTAGTCTTCATATCCCTCGGAAGGGTAAGCCTTCGTATCCCTCGGAAGGGTCGTCATCGAGACTCACTCATCCTCACACACATAACATTCACCTGTGGGCGCGACCATGGAAGGCGCGCCCTTCATCTTCATCACTTGCCTCTCTTCATACTCCCAACATGGTACACCTGTTCCTGAAACATAGGGCCGCGCCCTACGGGATCACCCCATGGAGGGCGCGCCCTCCCGTATCACCCTTCTATATTCGTTAGACAAGTCACACATGCTTCTCAGACAAAGGGCCGCGCCCCACGGGCCTGCTCCGTGGAGGTCGCGCCCTCGCCCCTTAGCCAAGACCAAAAATGGTCATAACAAGTACTCCCCAGATTTTGTAGATATTGTAGATGTCTAGGAAATCTTCATAACCCTCTTCAGTGCTTTCCAAGCTTAATCATTACCGCAAGGGCGCGCCCTCGACGAACGGCGCGACTTTCATTTTTAAATGAATTTGAACGGTTTTCCCACCGTTGTTCATGACAGCTGTCCTCCTCTATAAATACCCAACCTCCCCGTCATTTCACCATTTTTACACAGTCTCTCTCTTCTCCAGGCGACTCAGCGGCGATTTCCACTCTCCGGCGGCGATTCACCGATTTCCGGTCACTTTTCGACGATCTTCTTCCAGCAAATTTACTCCCCCACTCCTAAGGTACATTTTACTCACTTATTCGCAAGATTTCGCCAAGCATTTCACTAGATCTAAGCATATGACTCTTTATATTCCACTGTGTTCTTCGTAAACCCTGTGTATATATATGTATAATGTGTATATATATTTATGCCTCCTGTGTTTGATCTGAAATCCGTGGCTAGGCTAGAACAAAACTTGTTTGTGCGACAAAGCTACGGTATGTGGAAGGCGCGGCCACAACTAAGGGCGCGCCTTTCTTATTAAAGTATTGCCTCTTCACCCTGTTCTTAATTAGGCCAAAATTCCTTACCATAACCCTTACTGACGCCCTCCCACCTTCTTCACGAATACGCAAGGGCGCGCCCTTCTATTAGAGGGCACGGTTATATAAACAGTCTTACGGGCTTTCTTCACACGACATGGACTTTCACTTTTTTCACTTCATCACTCATTCTTTTTATTCACCTTCAAAGGCGCGCCCTCACAGCCTTCTTTTTCTTTTCATTTTCAGCTGGCAGACAAGGGCGCGTCTCCTCCTTTTCATCCCTTTCGAGATTTCCTCAGCCGTATTGGAATCTCAGTTTCCCCTCCTGAGATCTTCTCACCATCACCTCCCAGGAGCCCACAAAGGGTTCCTCAGGAACTTTTAGACAGGATCAACAAGCAATTAGCCGAAGGCACCTTTATTTCAGACATGGATTCTTCCTCCCCTCAGCCAGAAAATACACAACACACTCACCAACCCACAGGATGGACGCGGCCAGACGATTATGACTCAGAGCTTGAGTCTTGGTTCGAGGACATCCCTTCAGGTTCCCAAGCCGACAAGACGACCAAGGCCGCGCCTTCCAGGTCTAACAAGGGAAAGAGCATTGTGATCGAGGATTCTCCGTATTCCCCTTCCAATTCTTCAGCTCACGAGGAGAGCTCTTCTGAATCTGAAGGCGCACCCGAGGAAGGTTTTAGCGAGTTTGTCATTACCTCTCCTGACAGTTCCCCCGAGCCGTATGAGCATCCCAAAATCGAAGAGTGGGAAGAAGATATAGATTGGAAGGCTTTGCCTGACAATGAAACACTATCCCCCAGGGCCGTGGAAGCCATCAAAAGAAGGGCTGGTAAATTGGCCTGTGTGGACCAAGATTCCCTCATCTCTTGGGATGAACTTGAGTGGCTACAGGACTATTACCATATGCAGGGAAAATCTGTGGTTCCTAAGGAAGGAATGCGTCCTCACAGATTCGACAAGGAAAACATCAGGATTCCGAGGATGGTCACCACCCTCAGACATGTCCCCCTAGGTGTGACCGCGCCCTTGCCCCAGTACTATGTCGACATGTGCGACTGGTTCAAGGTCGCGCCCATTCAGCTGTCGCCCAACTCCTATATGTTGGCTGCAGGGTTAAGGATTCTTTTTGACAAGGTGGGTCTGGGCGCGCCCTCCATGCGCGAACTAAGCCACTTCTTTAGACTTGCTCAAAGCCAACCCGGGTATTTCTACTTAGTTGTGCAACACGAGCACAATAAGAAGGGCCTCTCTGAAGGGAGAAATACTCATGTGAAGAAATGGAAAGACACCTTCCTCTACACTTACAACACAACTCGTGTCACCACCCAATTCAACCCCAACCCAGGTACAACCTTCAATCATATCATAGGAAGGGCGCGCCCTTATCCTTTATTGGGGGCGCGGCCTCTCTCCTTTTTGTACTTAGGTATTTTTCTTCACACTTCTCCTCTTCCTTTTCTAGTTTATCACGATAAGATCTCCCTTACTGCAACGGAGGCTGCCCGCGTTGCCAAAGTGTTCGAGCTCCCGCCCTTGGAACGCAACATTCCATCAGTCGTGACAGAGGAGAATTTAATAAAGGTCAAACTGTTGCCTGAAGAAGTAGGCACGAAGGTGGGATGGAAGAGATTCATCGATGGGCGCGCCGTTGGTGACAAAACCAAAGGCGTTAAAAGAAAAAGGGCTGAGTCAAGTGACTCAGACAATGGAGATGAAGAAGGTGAGCCGTGGCCGCGCCCTCAATAACGGGCGCGGCCTCTTTTAAGTAATATTCATATATATCATATTGCCCTTTACTCTGCATTCCCTTGATATCTGGTATTTGCATTATCTTTATTGCTTCGCACCTAATGCATTTGTTACAGGTACTTGTTCCATTCCCCAAGTCAAGGGAGGGCGCGCCCTTTCTTACAAGGATGCCTCTTCCCTCCTCTTTTCCAGTTCTAACCTCTTGCATTGGTTTTTCTTATGCAGATATGCCTCGTCCTAGCTTTATAGGCAAGAAGGGGTCTGCTGTTCAAGTGCCAGAAAAAGGTGCAGCTTCTGGTTCCAAACAAGTTCCAGAGAGGGTCGCGCCCTCAACGATGGTCCGGACTGCTCCAGATAGTCACGACGTCCCTTCCATTGATCAACAGCCCCCAAAAAGGAAGAGACAACTGACCAAGGGCGCGCCCTCCGGGAGTAAATCAGCGCGCCTTTTCGCCGACATAGGTGACACTTATGTCGAGGATAAGGAGCTTGACCAATGGAGGGCCAAACCTCAGGAACAGAAGGATAGCTTCCTGCTGAAGGGCGCGGCCGAATTCTTGGTCCATTTGCACGACAGGGAGGAACGTCGACTGGAGGACGCGGCCTCCCTAAAGAAGGCCGAGGAGAATCTAGCCAAGTTGAGGGAGGACTTCAAGAGTCAGAGGGAGGATCTGAAGAAGGCCCAAGATGGGTGGAAGAGCTGTCAGAGGCTCCTTAGGGAGGAGAAGGCGCGCCTTGACCCCCTTCAGAAGGAGGTGGAAAATTTAAAGAAATCCAATGAGGATCTGGCTGCCGCCAATCTACAGCTCAAGGATAGCCAAGCCTCTCTCACAGCTGCAGAGACTGCCAAGATCGAGGGCGCGGCCTTCGATGATGGGGTCAATAACTATGTGGCCACCTTCGTCGCGGGCGCGCCCTCTTTTGACTGGGGTTCCCACTTTGGCTCTGAGATGGCTAAATGGGTGGAGGAGTTTAAAGTCGAACAACCAGAACTCATTGCTGCCAAGAGGGCCCTCCTAGACGAGACCCTAGCAAAAGAGGCCTCCGCCCGTGGTACAGCTGAGGAACAGGCGCGCCCTCAGGACAACATTCCCAAAGATACTGCTGATAATCAGGCTTCTTAACTTTGTTTTGGTTTAAACGTTGAACATATCCTGAGGTGCAGGCCCTCTTTTAACGCCTTGCAAGTTGTATCTAACTAATTTTCATTCGTGAACAACTTGATCTATCTGGAGGGCGCGCCCTCCAGTAAACTTAACTTTCATTTGTTGCTGTGCTTAACCGCTTTCGCTTATGTTTTTCATTATTTACCCATCGTGTTTTCACTAAGGTAATTAGGAATGGTATTTCAATTTTCAATGGGGGGCGCGTCCTCCTTTTTACCGGGGGGCGCGCCCTTACTGTGAAATTCCTGTCGCTCTTTCGTCATGTCTTAGCAACAAGAAGAGGCGCGCCCTTTGCTTTCCTTAAGATATTCTAAGGCCTGTATCTTTATCTAAGGGCGCGGCTCTGTAGCCGTTTTGGCCATAATTATCGTACTCGTATGTGTCGTGATTGCTTGTCTTAGCTAAGGTTTTTTTGCTTAGAAAGGGCGCGGCCTCTTTCTGCCTTAGCATATCTTTTAGGAATTATATCAGTAAAGGCGTGCCTTCAGGATTGATTTATTCGCTTTGTATGAAAACGATCATGGACACATAGGGAGCGACAACTTGACTTCCACAGATATATTTTAGTAAGGGCGCGGCCTGTACTCTTCTGAGGGCGCGACCTCTTTAATTTTTGAAGTTATATCATTATTTCTTAAGGTCTGGATTCTTTATTAAGGGCGCGGCATCCCTTTGCTTTTATCAGGGGCGCGGCTCCATAGTGCTTTAACCACCTGTGTTTTAAACACATTGACACATCATATTGTGGAAAATAGAGTGGCTCTAGGCCTTTATTAAGATGGTTGAAAACATGGCCTTGGGCCCATACCTATATACGATAGAAATAATGCGCTCGAGTACGAAACCGCACCCGTCCCAGGGAGCTATTAACCCCAAGGGGACATAAAGAGACTAGCAAAAAAAACCTTAGCTAGGAGAGAGCATATGTGTATCATCACTCCCCTAGACTAGGGATGACATTAGTGTCATGGCTAGTCTATGCAGCCTTTGGCTACTGATAGTATTTCTTTAGGTGTTCCGCATTCCAGGGGCGCGGAACAGGTTTCCCGTCTAAGTCTTCCAATCTATAAGTTCCTTTCCATAGTATCACCTTCACCCTGTAGGGACCTTCCCAGTTGGCACCGAAGACCCCATGCAAAGGGTTCTTGTTGTTGAGCACAACTTTCCTGAGGACGAGGTCCCCTACTTGGAATGGGTGAGCCTTCACTTTGCTGTTGTAATACCTCGCTGTTCGTTGCTGGTATGCAGCTAATCGTATCTGCGAGGTAGCTCTGATTTCTTCAATCATATCCAAGTAGAGTCTTTGGTTGACGTCGTTGTCCTGTTTCTCAAAGTAATCTCGCCTGAACGATCCAGCTCCGACCTCTATTGGAACCATGGCTTCACATCCGTAGGTCAACACAAACGGCGACTCCCCAGTTGTAGTCCTAGGAGTCGTGTTGTAAGACCATAGCACCATGGGGAGTTCCTCTGGCCAGTTGCCCTTGCTATCCTCCAGCTTTGTCTTCAAGGTGTGTTTAATGATTTTGTTTACTGCCTCCGTTTGCCCGTTGCTCTGAGGGTGGTACACCGCTGCAAAGTCCTTCTTTATTCCTAGGTCATCACAGAGGCCTCTCAGTTCCTTGCTGTCGAATTGCTTTCCGTTGTCCGAGATCAGCTTATAAGGGATTCCAAACCTGCAAACAATAGAGTTAAAAACAAAATCCTTAATCTTTTTGGCTGTGATCGTGGCTAAGGGAGCGGCCTCCGCCCACTTGGTAAAGTAATCCACAGCCACAACTGCGTACTTCACACCTCCCTTGGCTTTAGGGAGTTCCCCGATCAAGTCTATCCCCCACATGGCGAAAGGCCAAGGGCTGGTCATGCTGGTCAAGGATGTTGCCGGGTTATGGGTGAAGTTGGCGAACCGTTGGCACTTATCACATGCTCTAGCAAAATCGAAGGCGTCACTCCTTAGGGTAGGCCAGTAGTATCCTTGCCTTAAAACCTTCATAGCTAATGAGTTACCTCCCGAGTGGTTCCCACATATGCCTTCATGGACCTCCCTCAGCACATATGTACACTCATCGCCGTCTATACACTTCAACAATGGCTGGTTGAAGCCCCTCTTATATAGTTTGCCGTCATACTCGACATACCTGGCTGCCTTATATCTTAGCCTCCGTGCTTCGGCTTTATCTTCCGGTAACTTCCCTTCCTTAATGAAATCCCATATTGGTGTCATCCATGTTTGACGTTCGACGTCGTCTCCTACCTTCATGACATCTAGTTCTGGGACGCTAGGCACCTCTTGAACTTCCAATCGAATTACCCCCAATAAGGAAGCTTCTTTCTGAGATCCCAATTTTGCCAGGGCGTCGGCGTCTCCGTTGAACTCCCTAGGTACCTTGTTTACTTGCACTTCCTCAAATTGGTCTAGCAACCTCTGGACGCATTTGAGGTACATAGCTGTCTTAGGTCCCTTGGCCTGGTACCCCCCTTTTATATGTTCTACCACCAACATTGAGTCGAGCTTCACCACGAGCCTCCTGACTTTCATTTCGAGGGCTAGCTTTAAGCCTCCCACTAATGCCTCATATTCTGCGTCGTTATTAGATAGTTGGAAGGTGAAGTGGATGGCATTCAAGAGCCTGTGTCCCTCGGGGCTTACCAACACTATGCCGGCACCTGCCCCATCACTATTCACTGCTCCGTCGGTGTGCACCGTCCACCATAGTTCGGGGATGTCTTCTTTCGGGGCGTCCGGTTGTGGTGGTAGGTCTGGGTCATATTTGATTAGTAGGCCAGAGTTCTCTCCGTCTTCTGGGAATTCTAAAATGAAATCTGCCAGGGCCTGACCTTTGATGGCGGTTCGTGGTCTGTAGTCTATGTCGAATTGTCCCAACTCAATCGCCCACTTCATCATCCTACCTGTTACCTCTGGTTTGTGCATGATTTGACGAAGGGGGTACGCGGTCCTTACTTCCACCTTATGTGCTTGGAAGTAGGGTCGTAGCTTTCGGGATGCATGTACCAAAGCGTACACCAACTTCTCCATACTTGTGTAGCGAGTCTCCGCGTCCAACAACCTTTTACTTACATAATAGACTGGGGACTGACCATCCGCGTCCTCCTTTACCAAAACGGCACTGATGGAGTAGTCTGAGACAGCTAGGTAGAGTATGAGCGTCTCACCTTCATCTGGTTTAGCTAAGAGGGGTGGCTCGCCCAAGTGTTTTTTGATTTTCACGAAAGCGCTTTCACATTCTACCGTCCATTCAAAATCTTTGGATGCACCCTTCACGGCCTTGAAGAACTCTTTGCATTTTTCGGAAGACTTCGACACAAACCTGTTCAAAGCGGCGATCCTTCCGGTTAAGCTCTGAACCTGTTTAATATTGGTTGGAGACTTCATCTCTAACAAAGCTTTGATTTTCGCAGGATTGGCCTCGATACCTCTGTGATTTACCATGAAACCAAGAAACTTCCCTGACTCTACTCCGAAGACACACTTTTGAGGGTTGAGCTTCATCCTGTACTTCCTTAGGATTTTGAACATGTCAGATAAGTGGGACACATGATCATTGGCTTTCTTGGATTTGACCAACATGTCGTCGACGTACACCTCCATGGTCTTTCCGATTTGATCCTTGAACATCATGTTTACGAGCCTTTGGTAAGTCGCGCCCGCGTTGATGAGTCCAAACGGCATGCCGATATAACAGTACAGACCTCTATCCGTAATGAACGAGGTGTGCTCCTGGTCAGGCTCGTACATGGGGATCTGGTTGTAGCCTGAGTAGGCATCCATGAAACTAAGGAGGGCGTGGCCGGCCGTTGAGTCTACCAGCTGATCGATTCTAGGTAGTGGGAAGCTATCTTTGGGGCATGCCTTGTTGAGGTCTGTGAAGTCTATGCAGGTACGCCACTTCCCATTGGGTTTCTTTACCAGGACAGGGTTTGCTAGCCATGTTGGGTAGAACGACTCTTTTACTAGTCCTGCTTTCATGAGACGGTCCACCTCTTCTTGGAGGGCCTCGGCTCTTTCCCCACTTATTGGTCTGCGCTTCTGTCTCATACCCTTCTTGGTAGGGTCGATGTTGAGGTGGTGACACATAACAGCCGGGTCAATCCCGATCATGTCTTCATGACTCCAAGCGAACACATCAAGGTTTGTCTTTAGGAACTCTGTCAGCTCGATCCTTACCTCAGAACTTAGTTTCGACCCTATTTTGAGGACCTTGTCGTCACTCCCCGGTGTAACCTGTATCTCGACTGTATCCTCAGCTGGCCCTGTGTTCTGCACGGGCATAGGCAACCTAGGGTCTAGATCAAAATCAAACTGTTGGGGAGTTGCCTTGTGTTCTGGGGATGCATCCTCGGGTGTTCCTGCGACTGGTACGGGATCATCCAGTTCCATCACTTCCTCTGCCTTGTCTATCTTCCGGATTTTGGTGGGGGGTGTGACCTCTACCTCCGCGACTTTTTCTCCGCATTCTTCCACCTTTGGCTCATGTGTGAGGGGTAGTTTATCCTCGAAGTGAATATGTTCTTCTGATGGCAGGGGTGAGGGCGCGCCCTCCGTATCACTTTCTGGGTATTGTACGAGATAGATGGCGTGGACTGAATGGAGTTCTTCGTGGGGTCTCACTCCTCTCTTTTCTTGGAAGTTTTTGAGTGATCGGCCATAGCAATCGCGAGACTCGTACTGAGATCCCTTCACGCACCCAACCCCTCCGGGAGTGGGAAACTTCAAGGTGAGATGATAGATGGAGGTGACTATCCTCATGTCTTTCAAGAGGGGGCGCCCCATTAGTGCATTATGAGCCGACGGGTGGTCGATGATTACGAATTCAGATATCTGTGTGGCCGTCCGTGGGGCTTCTCCCAATGTCACGGGTAGGCGGATGGTTCCTTTGGCCTTGATGGCTTCTCCTCCGAAGCCATAGATGTAGAGATTCTCTACTGTCATGTCTTTATCCGGTAGTCCCATTTTCTTGTAGGTGTCGTAATAGAGGATGTTAACCGAACTTCCATTATCCACGAATACCCGGTGAACGTTCATAGTGGCAATGCGCATGGCGACCACCAGGGCATCGTTGTGGGGATGGTGTACCCATCTAGCGTCGTCCTCTGTGAAGGTGATGTCCATGGTCTCTCCTTTGAAGACTCTTGGGGCCCTAGCTGATAAATGGTTCACGTTGGTAAGAGGGTAGTTCCTTGCCTCCTTGGCGTACCTCTCCATTGCCTTTCGACTGCCTCCACCTATGTAAGGGCCTCCGAATATGCTCCTAATGCTACCTTCCCTCACGAATTGAGTATCGTTCTGCTTCTCATCATCTTTATTTTCGGGTGACCTTCCGCGGGCGCGCCTTTCCGGTGGGTGATCCATTCTATATTTCTTCACCCATTCCGTTAAGTAACCTGCCCTGAGTAACTCCTCGATCTCCTCTTTAAGGTGTCTGCAGTCCGCGGTGTTGTGCCCAGCTGACTCGTGGAAGTCACAGTACTTCTTCTTGTTCTTGGCAACATTATAGGGAATAGGCTGCGGCTTCCGAAAAGGGGCCTTATCTTTGCTTACCGCATAGATGTGCTCGGCTGACGCCACGAGAGGGGTGTACGTGCCTGGTTGTCTCGGGGGGCTCCAGTTCCTTCTATCACTAGCCATGTGTACCCTTGCTGGGGAACGTCCACGCCCTTTTGGTTCCGGGCTAGGTGTGTGTTCCTTTCTCTTACCCCGTGACTTAGCGATTTCTTTCTGGTTTTCGGCGAGTGACTGCTCTACCTTCTTGAAGGACTCAGCTGCTGCGTATAGCTCAGACAAGTTAGACGGGTCTTTCCCCTGTAGGTGCTTCCAGAAATCAGTACCGACCTTTAAACCAGCGATGAGGAAATTTTTCAAGGTTTCATCTGACGCTCCTGTAACCCCCATGGATTCCTGGTTGAACCTTTTGAAGTATGCGGTTAAGGATTCGTTATCGCGTTGCTTGACGTTGGCTAAGGTGGTAACTGGTGGGGCGTATTTGGTTGCGGCTTGAAACTGCATCATGAACATTCGCTGCATGTCTACCCAAGAAGAGATCACACCTTCCCCTAATTTCTGAAACCATTGCTGAGCGCTTTCCCTCAAACTTGCCGCAAGGAACCTACACCTGACGAGGTCTGGGATTTGATATAAATCCATCTCAATGTTGAATCTGATCAAGAATTCCCGGGGGTCCGAACTGCCATGGTATCGAAGGTCTGCATTCACATGTCTGAATCCTGTTGGAAGTTGGGCGTCACGAACTGCAGCGGTGAACGGCGAAGGGATGTTCGGCACTGCGGTGGAATGTCCAGCTTGTAGGAGGGCAAGTAGTTTCTTAAGGTCTTCTCCGTTGATGGCTCCGAGTCCAGGGATAGTCTGCGTAGTCGTTTGGGTAGTAATGGGTGTAACCGTTGTGCCGGTATTATTAGCTAGGGTAGTGATAGGCGTGGTCACAGTATTGGTGTTGCCGACGGTCGTAGCAAGGGTCGTCTGCGTACCGGTGGGTGTTTGTTGCTGGGTTGCAGTGGCCTGTTGGTTGGTTGTGATGGGAGTGGTTTGCTGAGTATTGGTGATGACAGGGACAGTTTGTTGGGTATTAGTGATGATAGGAACAGTTTGCTGAGTATTGCCTTGAGGGTTCGTGCCCATATGATCGTGAGGAGTGGTTTGATTGGTCACGCCCGTTTGGCCATTAGGTGTAGTTTGTTGAGGATTGGTTTGATGGGTTGCGCCCGTGTTACCATTGAGAGGGCGCGACCTTCTTCGACCTAACTGGTTTGGCGTGTGCTGGCTAGACTCACTTTGCGAGGGGAGGTACTCAATTATGGGTGGTCCGCGACCTCTTCCTCCGATTGATGTGTGGTCTCTGCCTCTACCTCTTACTCCCCGGTAGGTTCTGCCAACGCCGGTGTCGCGCCTTTGCTCTGAGGGCGCGCCTTGAGTCCCCTGGCGCTCTCGCTGTTCCTCTCCCGCCAGATGCACAATCATGGCTAGGCTTTCTGGTGTGATCCCAAGTCTTTCGGCCAAGGGTCGGGCGTTCGCGTTCTGATTTCCTCTTCCTTGCCCGGACCCTCCTGGCTGAGTGGGTGGTATGGAGACGGTCAAGGGCGCGCCCTGGGTACCATGAGCCCCGTGGTTGACGGTTGTTCCTTGGGGATGATCAGCGCCGGGAGTTGCATCTCCATACTCCAACATTCGAGGTGTAGGGCGTCTGAAACGTCTGCGTCCCCTCCTATCATGGCTCCTAGACTGGTGAGGTCGTCGGGGTGCGAGTTCTTCTAGGACGGACTCCAGGGTATTCAACCTTGTGTTGTACCTTGCTTGATTTTGCTCCATTCGGTGAAGGGCACTAAGAAGCTCCGTATTACTGACCACAACCGGAGGTGGATTGTTAGGCAAGGTGCGGGGGTCTACAATGTGCACCGGTGAGTACGGTTCTACTGGTTCGTCTTCAACGTAATAATCTCCTTCATACAAATCATCGTCGTGGTTGGCCATCTCTTCCTCTTTGAGATTTCACCTGCTCCCCCTCCTTCTAGCGCCAATTTGTTGATAGAGGAATTTGGTGAATCAACAAACGTGAGGTTCGTTAACGGACTTAGGTGTTTTTATGGTGATTATATGACAGAGATCCGCCGTGGACGGTGGTTTTAGGTGTTTGAGGGTGGCTGAGATCAAGGGAATATATTTCTGCTCTCGTTCTCACAACTCTCAATATATCCCCTTGATGTGCCTACGTACCCCTTTATATAGGGGATCAAGCCGTACGTAGTTCTATTGAACCAGGAGTCCTAGTTTGATCAGGACTAGGCCTCTTGGGGATAAGACCAACCGTGGGTCGGTGACTTATCACTTAGAGTTCTACTCCAGTTAGAAGTATGTCTTGAGGCGACTACCTTAGACTCCTAGTCCAAGTACATCACGGATACGGCATCATCTCCACTACGAGAGATGACACTAACCGCTACTCTTTCGTAGCATGGAGGAGACATTGGATAGAGCCGTGACCACTTCCTTGAGGTGTAGTGACGCGTCCTTACCCCTTAGCGAAGGTTCTCACTAAGAGGTAAGACCAATGAGGAGCCAAGTTACACGATCGTCCCAGTCCCCCAATGAGGGCTAACTCACCAGAATACAGGACCCGGACATATGATCGGCCTTCATGTTACCCCTGAGGGCCTTCTTCAACCATGATCACCCCAGGCCCCCGCACGAGGGCAACCCGGCAGATAGCAGGACTGGGGATTATAGATCACGCCCGGACGTAACCCGGGAACTACCAGATGAGCCTGATAACTACCAGATGAGCTCTGGCACTAGTCTTCATATCCCTCGGAAGGGTAAGCCTTCGTATCCCTCGGAAGGGTCGTCATCGAGACTCACTCATCCTCACACACATAACATTCACCTGTGGGCGCGACCATGGAAGGCGCGCCCTTCATCTTCATCACTTGCCTCTCTTCATACTCCCAACATGGTACACCTGTTCCTGAAACATAGGGCCGCGCCCTACGGGATCACCCCATGGAGGGCGCGCCCTCCCGTATCACCCTTCTATATTCGTTAGACAAGTCACACATGCTTCTCAGACAAAGGGCCGCGCCCCACGGGCCTGCTCCGTGGAGGTCGCGCCCTCGCCCCTTAGCCAAGACCAAAAATGGTCATAACAGTTTGTTTGTGATGGGGCTTGGAAATCTTTTCGGTTTTGGTTTTCTAGGTACGCAGGCTCAGGAACTGATTCAAGATGCAAAGAGCGCGTATAATGTGCCTTCAATAAGAACTGATCTTATTGAAGATTCAGGGGCGGATTGGACTCGGATCAAAATTTTTAGCCTTGCGTTGGATCCTTAACTACCAAAAAGCGCAAAAAATGCATATATTCAGACAGAATACTAGAAGTAATTGTAATCAGATACCTTTGAATTGGTCCAGTGCCAAGAAAATTGAATATTAAATTTGCTTTCCTCTCGGGTTATTCATTCTTAGAATTTATTTGTAGTGCCACATCTGGTCTACTTCCATATTCATATGATTGTGTCTTCGCATCCTTCTGTACCACTTCTGTACCTACTTATGGATCAGCAACAGGTTGATCATCCATCCCGTTAATACCGATCACCAGTATCAGGAAAGCTAGTGCTTCAATACCTATTTCCACAATATGATGCGAACCTTTTTCATAATTTTCCATAAGATGATTGTCTAGATTAAGACCGCTATGGGTCTGGGATTAGTTTCTTCGGGCACCAAGCAAAATTTCAAAACAGACCTACTCCCGTTTGATTTTTTGGCACACACTTCTAAGCCATTTGACCGTTTAGTTAAAATTATTATTTTTTTTGATTTTTTTTCCTCTAAATTGTAATATTAATCATATATTTTTATTTAAAAAAAGAAATTTTTAAAAATAATAATTTTAACTAAGCGCTCAAAAGACTTAGAAGTGTGTGTCAAAAAGTCAAACGACTTATATTTTACAACAGAGGGAGTATATATATTTTCAAACTTTTGGGACACCTTATTTTTGAAAAATTTACAATGATGAAAAAATGTCAAAAATCTTTTTTAGAAGTACGTTCTTAATTCTTCTAAATAGATCCGCCACCAAATTTTTTCACAGTTTCTGGGTGTGACAAGTCCTTGTGGAGAATAATATCTCATGATATTTAACAATACAAATCATATTACTGATCTTCATTAATGTCATTAATGTTTAGGTGTATCTTATTATTTATGTAATGATATCACCCTCTTTATGTAAACAATATCTTTACAACTGGATATTAACACCTTCTTTGAGTTATAGGTTTGATAGGAGCTGTCTTTGTAATATATAAACTAGTCATTGTATCAATGTATAATATATACAGTAGTAGAATTCATCTTTTATATGGTATCAGCGCAGTTCGAACCTTAAGCCTTATTTTCTCCCTCTTATATACGAATATATAGTGCTACATACTTCAAAATTTGTTATTAAAGGAAAGACAAATGACTAGTTTTAGTTAGGTGGTTGATGTGCACACAGAGGTCTCATTTTCATTAATGTGAGTTTAACCAATCATATGTTGCTAAC
Organism: Daucus carota subsp. sativus; assembly: GCF_001625215.2. Classification (NCBI taxonomy): domain Eukaryota; kingdom Viridiplantae; phylum Streptophyta; class Magnoliopsida; order Apiales; family Apiaceae; genus Daucus; species Daucus carota. Next base: position 2,225,313 of record NC_030389.2, read on the forward strand.
CGTCGTATGGCTGATCGGCGATTACTAGCGATTCTGGCTTCATGCAGACGAGTTATCGCCTGCAATCATGATCAACTAATTTGGAATACCTCTTTATTTACAAAAGTCATCTAAATTGGGATAAACATCTAATTATTTACAAAAGTCATCTAAACTGGGATGGATGAAGTATTATTCGTGTACGAACTTGACAATGTCAAAACAGTTAGAATCAAGCGTAACCGCTTCTTTTTAATAATCATTGTGTTTGTTCCTCATGACAGCTTTAAAAGTACTCTTTCTGTTCTTTTTACATTTTCCTTTTGAAAAAATAACGCATTTTAAGAAAAAATTAGTTGAGTATTTGATGTCCTTATCTACCTCTAATAAATGCACTGAATTTTTGATTTATATGCATAGGTATGGTAATCAAACATGAAAACTTGTACTTTAAAGGATATTCTTTGCGTAAATATCTGAAAATAAAGAAACATAAGACAAGTATTTCTGGAAAAAAAAATTCCCCAAAAGAGAACAAAAGGAGTACAACAGAGTACTGTATTTTCGTGCACATCTCTTTCTTTTTTTTCACAAATTTACTTCTATCTTTTTGTTTTTTGCTAATTATGCTAATGCTACTTCTGTCCTATTTGAGTTATTTACTTTTTAAATTTATATTTTTTATTATTTATGTATAATATTTAATTTTAGTTTAATTTTATTATTTTATGTTCTTTTTTTAAAGACAATACATAAAAAAGTGCTCATTTACTCGGGCCTATTTGTGAAACTTTAATTATAAATTTGATTTAAACCTAAAACACATCTAGATATTATTAGAATATATATCTCGATTTATTTATTTATAAGGGTTTTGCCATGTTTAATTATTAAAATTGTATTTAATGTGCCAAATAAAATATTTTTTAATATATCAAGTTAAATTTTTTAATTTAAACATGTTTGTTAATTATTTAAAAATTTATATTCATTAGAGAATGAATATTGAATATGTATAGTTATAAATTATATGTTATAAATCATGCACATATATAAGTCAAAAGAGAAGGGACTTTTCTCAAGCTATTTTTCGTTTTATTTTTCCAAAACTGCCCCCAATCATATTTAATGGAAGAAAGGGAAAGGAAAGGCGGTCTCGAAAAATGAAAGGAAAGGCGGATAGTTCAAGAAAAGCAACACAAAGAAGCGCGAAAGATTCCGTTTGAGAAGCAGGGGTCTACGTGTCACCGACTTGGATTATTGGGTTTTTTCCTGTGGGGTATCATCCAAGGTTTGACTTAAATATAAAATTTATTAATATAATAATAAAATATTATAAATATTTTCTAAATTGATGTTGTACATATTTTAAAAAATTAGAGTTTTCAACTTTTCGAATATACTTTCTTACACTGTTTGGCACCGATTTCATGATATATAAAATATAATTTTATAACTTATTTTTTATATTCGGAAATATATAATTTAGATTTTAGAAATTTAACTAATATCTGGAATTAAAATTCTGTGACAGTCTTCTAAAATTTGTATATTCAAACGAAGTCTAAACAATTATTTAGAATGTTTAGTATTCCAAAAACTCATCAAATTTTATTTTTACAAATTTGTGGATTATTATGTTTAATTTCATACTGTTGTTTTTTTTCACATTTTTGGAATGGGGACATGCGTTGCCTCCACCGAACCTTGAACCCTATTACAGTAGTAACAGATACACAGCGTTTGTTGTCCAATTCTGCAGATCTCCCAAAAAGGAAAGCTAGCTAGAACTGTAATTCCAATCTAAAAGAACATGAAGTTTTGACAAGATCATAAATGAGGAGCAATGTGAGGGGAAAGTTAGCTACATCAATGGACAGAAGCTTAGAGCTCCAACTCTAGTCCATTATCTTTAACTGCTTCGACGATCTACAAAGAACAACACTCGAATTTTGAAAGAAAGCAGAAGCAACTTGAAGTTAAGGTGCATCAAGGTTGTCTCATTTATATCAGTATAACTAGAGGATGAAACTATGTAACACAATTCGGTTCCGACTTTTCTTCATTCAGCTCAAGATTTCAAATCATCCCTAGTACGAGCATTGAGCAGACCAGAAGAGTAGAAATATCAATGAAATCAAGCATCATTGGTTTCCATATAAAATATATCGGTTAAACTAGAATTCGTATACCAAATGAACCAATTTTACAATCATATACCCTGTGATGATTTTCAGTATCAAATTCCTTTAAGCACATCCTAGTGGATAGTAATATCAGAAGTATTAACAAAGTTACAACAAGATTCTCAGTAGTTAGTACCAAATTCGGTCATAGTTCCTCCTCGAACGATCCTACACAGCTCAAGGAAGCTGAGCTCTCTTCATTTTCACACATTCGTCCAGACAATAACAGCTAAATGTAAATATGGCCATGCCTATCGTCCAGCTAGCTTTCCAATTCGACGCATCCCCTGAAACAAAGCTAGCTAAACCTGTACTTACTACCTAAAAAAAAATTAAAAATCCACAGATTCAGTCAGTTTTTCTGTTTTTCCATAAAAGCGGGAAAAATAAATAAATCAATCAAACAATTATCGGTTTTTCTATGGTGTGCCCATGCTAAGCACCAAATTTCATGTATTTAACTCATTTTGATTGGCTACTACTTATTAATAATGATGCACCTCCTGCATATACAAAAGCTTCACCAATCAAAAACAAGCTAAATATATCAAATTTAGCGTTTAATATGTACACATGAGCCTATACTAGTCAAACCCAAAATCATAACACAAGTATCTAGGATTTTTAACATAAAAAGAAGCAACTCGGAGGAATCTATTTTGAAATGTCACCGTAAATTTTCATATTAAACTGTTCTGGTAATTGTTTTCTCATAACGGGTCAATCACAGAAATTCTAAACATACAAATTGCCCCATAAGTTTAAACCCGAACTGGACTCGAATCTGATATTATCAATCTGTCGCAAAATTCCAGGAGGAACAAGGAACTTCCAAAGGTTTTTCAGAAGAGCCAACAAATCTGGACCGTTGGATGGGAAATCCAAGGGTCTTGAACCATAACCATCATTTTCAATTTTATTTTACTTTTAAGCCGGATATAATCCGGTCAGGCTCAGGCATACCAGGACACTCATACTCCCGAACATGATAGCCCACTTACTCCTGCAGTATCTTGGTAATCGAACTCGTAACCTCAAGGTAACAGGTTTAAGGGTCACTGTCCAGCCATCGGTGACACCGGTGGACAGACACCTTCATTTTGTGATATACCGCAACAGAAAAACAAAAAACTACAATCGAAATCAGTTTATGACAACAAACACAGAGAGTTCGCAAAGAAAAAACGAAACAAACAACACAAAAGTGTGAATACCTTCATCCAGATCCCAATCAACAAGGATATGGTGAATAGAGCAGACCAGTTTAGCACATTTTTAACGGGTCGGATCCAGTTGAGCATGGTCGGATTTGCGGACCGGAAGCTACGGCGAGAGGTTTTGGAAAGAAAACTTAACCACGTCACACAACTTAATGTCTGTCTGCTCAAGGTGAAGGAGGACACAGAGTACTTTGACAGTTCGCTGAAATTACCATCGAAACCTTTTTCATTTTATTCTCATTTTGGGATCAAACCTGTCTTATCAGGACCTCTTATCAGACACATATGAGAGCAAGTCCAATAGGTTACCTATCCTATTAGGTATAAATAATATAAAATAATGAGTGCTAGTATGTCTTTGTGATTTAGGTAATGTATTTTTAGTGTCAACTCCAATACTAATCCTTATATTTGTTCTCCAAAGATTATTTTAAAAATAAATTTGAGAGAGAAAAGGAGAAAAGGAGAGAATAGACAAAGAAAGAAGGAGAGAGATGATTATTTTATTCATAAATATTAAATAGGTAATGGTCAGGGGTTACTTATAAATAAGTAATGGTTAGGAGAATTGGGGTTGTGCTAGTGATTTTTTTTTGACACATTACCTAAATGTGAGCTTAGGACATCATATAGGTAACCTATTGGACTTTGCTCTGATTCGTTGACAGAAATATAACGGTGAAGATTAACACAAATCTTTAATACATTCATTCCGTCATTTGTTCAATGTTTTTCTCGTTGAATAAACTAGTATAGAACAATATTTTGGCTGAACGACTAAATTTTGGAAAATGATATGAAATTGTTATTGGTCCGGCTGGCCTTTCAAAATTGTTGGATGCAGGGGAATACTTTAAGGAGAAGTTTCGGAGATATTTTTCTAATTTTTTGAAAATTTTGAATTATAAATGTTGAAAATAAATTATTATTTTTTTTGAGATATTGGAAGAAAATTTTAAAATTATCTTTTCTGATTATGAAATTATACCCTTCATATGATGACATTCACTTTACATGATATTTTCCTAAATAAAGAATTGTAGCTGAATAGCCGCTGCCAGGAGTTTATTTCGTTCAAAAAAATTTACCATCTACCACTCGCATACAAGTCAAAGTGATTCAATGGATTTACTATGAGCTATTATGCGTGGTTTATTTTTTAAAATAGTGAAAGATGTTATATAATTTACCAAGAATAATTTAAAGCATAATGTATCATTTAATGAGGGAAGAGATTAAGATATAAATTTCTTTTAAATCACAGTCATAAATTTCAAAGTGAATCTGACGAATCTCTAATTTTAGTATTCTACTCCTATTTACTATTTGTCTCAATCATTTTTTTTATATTTTCCTTTTTGAGCTGTCACATTCAATTTTTACATTCTAAAACTTACCAAAATTGGTCAATTGGTCCCATCACTTTCCCACTTTTTTACCTTTTCATACTCCCTCCGTGAGGCTCCGTCACCCTCAATTGTTCATATTGGGAGACGGGGACTCAACACACATTCCCTTGATAAATTCCCTTGATAAATTCCCTTGATAAATTCCCTTGATAAATTGTTTTAAACCTTTTTCTATCTAAATAAATATTTATTATCTAATTTTTTATAAAAAAAAATTACGAAACTATATTTTATATGTGTCTTAAAATGCTTGTCGAACAATTCAAAAAAATATATATATATTTTAACCTGGGTACTCAATTGTACGTAAACAAATGACCATAATAGATGGACAGTAAAATTAGTTTCAAACACATGGTGGGTGAATCTAAAAGGAAGAAAAGTCATGAGGAATATATTCTGGCGGGGAAGAAAAAGAAACAGAAGAATGTCGTCCGGGAATGTAGGGCCGTAGGTGTTTCTGACTTGGACTAAAATATGACCACTAGTTGCTACCGGTTTGTTTAATCATTCGATCTGGCTTCGATTAGTGATGTGTAGGCTCCACATAATTGATTTGGACTGATATTTCATGGTACACACTTTTTTAATTCCATTCATTGCCTATCTTGTTCATTGCACTTTTAGTAGGAATTTAAGTATAATAATAACGGTTTGTCTAGTGTGTGCCCATGGGCACATGCTAAGCACAAAAATTTATAGTTTTAGAGGGTTTTGATTGGTGTGGTTGTTGTAAATGCAGGGGGACCCATCATTATTGAAGAGTGTAAACCAATCAAAACCCTCCAAATTCATAGATTTTGGTGCTTAGCATGTGCCCATGGGCACACCATAGAAAAACCGTAATAATAATAATACAAATCTTACACCGTTCGGATATTAACTACTGTTAATTCACAACAAGTTACTCCCTTCGTCCCTCCCATTTCTTTACACTTTTTTTTAGCTGCCTCATCCAATTCTTTACATTTCAAAACTTACCAAAAATAGTTAATGGGTCCCACCACTTCTCCATTTTTCTTTCATTTTCATTTTTCACACTACTTTTACTCCACTATCTTCTTTTTATACATTACAAATCAATGGGTCCCACCACTTCACCCACTTTTCTTACTCTTTTCCACTACTTTATACATATTTCTCAACCTCGGTGTCCAACCCATTTGATAAGAAATAAGAGGGACGGAGGGAGTATGATTTTAGTTGACTATCAATTTTTTAATAATATAGATTAAAATAATTATATTAATTTATTAATAAAATTATTAATAAAATTTATTTCTTAAAAATAGAAAAAAAGAAAAAATACATAATATCTTCTCTGTATATAGTCAAATTATCAAATACAAGCCAAATCTATAATTTTTGAACAAAAATATTAAAAGAGTTGCTTTTATGTCAACAGCTTTTTCAAATACTCTCTGTGTTTTCAGTACATGACTGTTTGATTTTCAGCGATTGCTCTAATTGATTGGAGTATATAATACGTATAAGTTTTTTAGTTTCAACTTGGTTAATTTATATATACATATATATATTCTTTCAAGTGTTGTAAAAAGTGGGAATCGGACTTAATCGGTGAAGTTACGGAACAAAGATTAATCGGAGATTAATTGAATTGATCGGGGATTAATCGGATTGATCGGTGATTAATCGGAGATTTAATCAGTTCGGCGAGCTACGGAACATGGATTAATCGTGATTATTCACCGATTTTTAGAACAGAGATTCTTTCAATAAATTTTCTAATATTTACATACATTTTTAAAATTATGTATGTGGGTTTTTATTTTTAAAACTATGAAAAAGTAATTTTCCAGAAAATGAAGGAAAGTCGATAGGAATATACTCAGGTGGCAGGAAGAAAAATAAAACAGAGGAATGTCGGCGGAGATGGACGAGCGTACGTGTTGCTGACTTGGACCAAAAATGACCACCAGTTATTAATGTTTTGTTTAATCAATCAATTTTTTTAATCATTTATCCGGGTTCGATACTTCGATTCCTACCGATTTGTCATCTCCGCACAAATATTTTGACCAAGACTTCTCGATCCCACTTTTAATAGATGGATACTCCTTCACGTCACTTTCAAGATTTATGTTTTTAATAATCTCGCTATAAAAAAAATTTAATCACCTTGTAGTGCAAATTTCACATCACATTTTATACTCCTTCTGTCTTATTCATTTCTTTATAGTTTCTTTCTCGAGATGTGTCGTCTAATTTTTTACATTTTAAAATTTATCAATAATATTTAATGGGTCTCACCACTTTTCCACTTTTCCTTCATTTTGATGTTAAATCCACTTCATTATTTTCTTTTTATACATTAAAATTCAATGAGTTCTACCACTTCATCCCATTTTTTTTTTTGTTTTTTTACTACTTTATACATATATTTCTTAACTTCCGTGTCCAAACCAAACGTAAAGAATTGGTTGGGACGGAGGGAGTATCGATTATTGTGTAAATGAATTTACGCAGTTTTCATAAGTTCTCAAACGAATGATCATTAATTCTTAATAAATTAGTAAAAAAATTAATTGTGCTCTTTCATAATCAACCCAATTATAATAACTGAAATATTTGATTATTTTTAATATGAATGAAATTTATAAAAGGAATATATTGAAAGGAGCGAAGAGACCAGAAACTATTACTGACCAAACAAAAACCTTTTTACAGTAGTCACAAAGTTTCAAAAGTTGTAATATTTGCCGTCCAACTCTGAATATGTCCTAAAAAAGAAAGCTAGCCAGGGCTGTAATTGCTTGGCCCATTTTCAGCTCCCTATATTGGGGGAGGGATAATCATTCAGTTCCAACTTATGAACATTTACCAACAGCACTGTTACATCCTTTATTCAGCTCATGATTAAAAATAATCTCAAGTATGATCAGTGAAAAATAACATAAAAAAACATAGGATTTTGTTATATGCCGGGTCATAACTTGAGACTAATGTTAAAACATGCACAGCTTTGCAACTTACATATACAAAAACTAAAAGATCCAACATTAGTCCTAACTTTAAGTAACTTTTGCCAAGAAACATGTAACCAGAAACATTGGAAATTCGATGAGATCAAGCACGATTCGTTTAGGATTCGCATACCAGATGAATCAATTTTACAATGATTGTCCATGTGATGGTTTGAAGTATCAAACCCCTTTAAGCATATGCATATGGATAATGTATCAGAAGTATTAACAACCTTACAACAGGATTCTCAGTAAACAGTGCCATTACGAAATTCTATGTTGTTCCTCCTCGAAGGATCCAGTAGAGCTCGAGCAAGTTGAGCTCTCTTCATTTTCAGACATTCCTCCAGACAATAACAGCTGAAGGTAAATATGGCAATGCCTACGGTCCAGCTAGTTTTCCAACTTGGCACATCCCCTGGAAGAAAGCTAGCTAGACCTGTAATTGCTAGCTGGAAAACAATTCCACAGACTCAGTCGATTTCTCTATTTAACCTTAAACCGGAAAAAGAATAATAAATCAAACAATCATATTACAACACAAGACGTAAAAACAATCTAGACACAAGTATCTGTATTTTTAACACAAGGAGAAGCAACTTGGGCAAAAAAACTTCTGAAATGTCACCAGATATTCGCATATGAAACTTACATCAAAATGTTCTTACTAGAGTAATTGTTTTTTCGCAAAGGGTAAACTGCAGAAATTTTTAAACAGGCAAATCTTCCAATTGGTTCAAACCCGGGACCTGTCATCACTAAAAGGATAGGAGTATCCATTATTAGGCTAAGCCTTGCTGACTAAAAACATTATGTCATCACAAGGAAACAAACAGTTAGCTGTATCAAATGCTACAAGCTTCTAGCTCGAACTGGACTCAAGTCCAATATATCAATCTAAAACTTAAGGGTTTTCAGAAGAAAGGATAAACAACTGCATTTTAGAGTCATATTAAGGACATACAATCTCTTGATGGGGGGCAATTCAGTCATGATATACCACGACAGAAGAATCAAACTACAGCAATTCAATATTCCTCACTATAAGCTTCTCTAGCTATTCAAATTAACATTAAATAATCTAAGCAGAGACAAAGCTCGAAAAAGCTCTGGTTTTTACAGCTGCCTATATCTTCTTCATTTTCATGATCATGAATGAGATGAATATCCGTATTTTTTTAATATATCTTTCGGCATTTCTAATCTTCCACCCCTGGAAAATCCGACAAATCATAACATCTTCCTATCACATAAAAATTTAATCTTTCACAAAATCGCTATATCTTTACCTCAAAATTCCACACAATCTCACCTAAGCTCCAAAGGGATAGCAGTCAAAGATATGATTAAAAACCAAGGATTAATTTTAATACTCTAATTAAAATTAAGTTCTCACAAGTAAATGACCATGACTTAAACAACTTGAATTCACTGTAGCATGATTTATACACAAAGTGAAAAAAGACCCAAGTGTTAAAGATTGAGGTTACAAAGAAAGACTACCTTAATCCAGATCCCAATCAGCAAGGAGATGATGAACAGACCAGACCAGCTTAGCACATCCTTAATCGTGTTTATGGTACTAATGAAGAAGTCACTGCTGCTGAAGAGATTATAACATCGATTCCACAGACGCGACAGCGTGACTGGTCGGATCCAATCAGCCATCGTCGCCCCTTGCTGCTTGAAACCTGTGGAAAGAGTTGTGGAGACCAAAATTGACAATGTCAAACAGCTTAATGGGGGGTGAGTGACATGAATATTTGGTGGATATGTGTGTGTCTCATATAGTCGTTAAAATTAGTCAATAGCCCCTCCGTCTTTTTATCACTTTTTTGATTTGATATGTCGGGACTGTTCATAACGTAATGCAAATTATTAATTTGTTATAGAACTAAATATATTTATGAGCGATATTGTGGAATTTGTATTCTTTAATATGATGAAATTTATTTTATTTAATATTAATATAAAATTAAAGATGTTAACAATCAAAACTATATTGATAAACATGATAAAGTCACATAGGAAAAAAGGTTAAGAGGCCGAGGGGTTATATTTTTTATCTTACGATTTTTTCCTGGTATACCCATGAGAACATATTAAACACCAAATTTTATACATTTAACTCATTTTAATTAATTATTAATGTATTTAATAATGATGGACCTTTACATATACAAAAACTTCCACCAATCGAAAACAAGCTAAACGCATCAAATTTAACGCTTAGCAGGTACACGCAGACACAGGTGAAACCCTTTACTCCCTCCATCCCAATCAATTCTATACAGTTTCCTTTTTGGGACGTCCCATCATTTCTATACATTTCCAAAATAGCAACTTTTTACAATATAAAACACTATTACACCCACTACTTTCTTCCACTGTCTCCATTCTATAATAATAAAAACACTATTATACCCACTACTTTCCTCCACTATCTCAAATCTATTATTAAAAATAAATGGGTCCCACCACTTTACATACTTTTCACCTGACTTTACTCATTTCTTACACTTTTTCTTGGTCTCCGTGTCCAATCACAATGTATATTATTCATCGGGACGGAGGAAGTATCTTATATGCATAAATATCAGAAGACTCCTTAATCTGACCGTTTAACTTTTTTTCAGTGGATAATTCTAATAACCCAGGGTTTCTAAATAAAATAATAGGAAAGTTGTAAAAATATTCGTGAGTTTTTTATTTACAAACAGTTAAAATCCACTTTTGTGATAATCGAGGTTGTTCCACGATATTTTTGAATGTTTCTTTTGCGACTTTGGTATTTTTGGAAAACAATTCAAAAGAATTTTGACAAAAGAATTTTCAACAACATTCTAATAATTTATAAATAAAAATATAGAATAAAATTTCTCAAAATTTAGAACATTATGTCCAATAACAAATAATAATTCTTATTTAACTTATTTTGTAATACATTAAATTAAAAATTTATCAGAAGGCGAATAGTATGAAAAAGGAATTAAATAAATATTTTTATTTTATTTTAAAAGTAAAATAAGAAATGATCTCCCGATCTAAATTGAATAAGTATTTCTGGTAAGGATTTGTCTTACAATAATGTGGGAGTGACATTTTCTTACGTCTGGTAGCTTTTACGAGTATCAAATATAGTATAATTATTTTTCTTACAAAAATCTAACAAAGATCTTTTAAACACTTTCTCTTTTTTCTTTAAATTATTACAAAGATCTTTCTCTTTTACAAAGATCCCCTGTACCCATTTCCTTGTTTGAACTAGGACTCTGAAACTAGGCATTACATACGTGTCAGAGCTTCACTTCAAATCTACTTTCTTTAACTGCTGCAACAATCTAGAAAGAAGAAACTTCAACTCTAGAAGAAAGCAGAGTCAGCTCAGAATTAGAGTCGATCAAAACAAGCAAATCAAGTAAAGTACATATTTTGTACCTGTCCAAATTCAACTTATATGTAATACTAGCAATCAAGAAGTCACTTTTACCTATTATTGATCTATTATTTCCCAGATTCATGAGTTGGATCCTTAACTTCAATCAACTATCGTATCAAATGCATATATTCATAGAATTTAAAAAACTATTTGAATTACACACACTTTGCATTATTCCTGTGATAAGAATATCAAATCTATTGGAGGGAATTCTGAAGAGTGTTATACTAATTCAAGATGCAGATTTGGATTCAAAGGAGAAAACAACTTTAGATAGAATTCCTAAACAATCATTCATGTCTGATACAAGGCAGAGCACTCACATATATGGTGAGGAAAATAGACTACGTGGAATATTCTAACTAACAGAATTAGAATGCAGACAAGTAGTGCACACAGGCAACGTCTTTATTAGCAGAGAAGTGGTCCAACAGGAGACAGGTGTCAAGGCAAGATGATGAGCAGAATTCCCTCCAATACTCCCCCTCAAGCTGAGCTGGAGGCTCCAAGCTTGTCCAAAAGTTTATAGTGCTGCTTAACAGAAAGCGGCTTGGTCAGAATATCCGCAACTTGTGATTGAGAGGGAACATGAACTGTTTTAATTTCTCCATTCTTGATCTTGTCACGGACGAAGTGGCAGTCGATTTCCACGTGTTTTGTGCGCTCATGCATCACAGGATTAGCTGCAATTGACAAGGCTGCCATGTTGTCACAGTGAAGAGTTGCAGGTGGCAAGGAACTGATCCCCATATCCTTGAGAAGAGAAGACAACCAGGTTATCTCGCATGCTGTCATTGCCATAGAGCGGTATTCCGCTTCTGCAGTTGAACGGGCAACAACATTCTGTTTCTTCGTCTTCCAACTAACAGGGGAGGTGCCAAGGAGTAGACAATAACCAGAGGTGGACCTTCGTGTTACAGGGCAGTTGGCCCAATCACTGTCTGAATAGGCATGAACAGCCACCTCGGATGCAGAAGTCAGCAGAATTCCCTGAGAGGGATTACCAACAAGATAACGAAGCAAGCGCTTGGCAGCCTGCATGTGTGCACTTGTTGGTTGGTGCATAAATTGGCTGAGGATGTGAACAGAAAAGGTTATATCCGGACGGGTCACTGTGAGATAAATGAGCTTTCCAATCAAACGTTGATAGGAATGAGGATCCGCCAGAGGACTTCCAGTGGTTGGAGTCAGTTTAAGATGACAATCCATGGGCAGTTTGAGAGGAGAAACAGCGGCCATACCAAACTCTTGCAAGAGATCAAGAGCGTACTTTTTCTGAGACACAAAGAAACCAAGAGGAGATCTGGAGACTTCTAGCCCCAAAAAATAACTCACAGGGCCTAGATCCTTCATATGAAATTGCTTATTCAACATCTTTTTTAAGCATTCTATCTCAACATTCGAGTCACCAGCAATTAAGAGGTCATCAACGTAAACAAGAACCAAGGTGATAGAGTCACCTGAACACTTGGTGAAGAGGCTATAATCAGTACGAGATTGTACGAAGTTCAGTTTGAGCAGAGTTTCAGACAGTTTTCTGAACCATTGGCGAGGCGCCTGCCGAAGTCCATAGAGTGATTTCAACAATCGACACACCAGGTCTAGAGTTGATAAATTGTCAGAACCAGCAGCTGATATTCGAGATCCCCAACCAGTGTACCCTTGAGGCATCTTCATGTAAATAATTTCTTCCAAGTCGCCATGAAGAAAGGCGTTTGACACGTCCATCTGCACTGTTTGCCAATTCTGAATGGCTGCAACTGCTAACAACGTTCTTATAGTAGTTAATTTCGCCACTGGGGCGAATGTCTCTGCGTAATCGATCCCGTATGTCTGTTTGCAGCCAAGAACAACCAGCCTCGCTTTGTAACGCTCGACTGACCCATCTGGGTTGTATTTGATCTTGAAAACCCATTTGCAACCAATGGATTTTTTACCAGTGGGAAGAGATGTAACAACCCAAGTGTTGTTATCTTCCAAGGCAGTCAGTTCACTGTTCATGGCGTCAATCCATTGACGATGCTGCAGGGCCTGTTTGAAATTGCTGGGTTCACAGCTTGTGGTCACCTTCGCAGAGAAACAGTGAAACTTATTTTCAAGTGGGAGGTCTACAACTTGCACAATGTTCGAGGCTGACTTAACATTGTTGACATAGTTATCTAGCCATGCTGGTTTCTTAGTTTGCCGAGTAGAGTGTCTAATATCTGGTTGATGTGGAGGCGATGGAGGAGCATCCGTCTCTGCAATTTCAGAAACAATCACATCATTATCAGCATAAGGCTGTGTTGTCACATTTGGCATTGGCACTGGTGTAGGTTGAATATAGCTGTCAGGGCTGGACTTGTTCAAGGGGTAGATGTTCTCATGGAACAGCACATCTCGAGACACAAAAACTTGCATAGTAACAAGGTTTAACAAGTTGTAGCCCTTCTTTAAAAATGGGTATCCTACGAATACACATGGCACACCTCGTGGACTGAATTTATCAGTTGTATTAGAAGGATTTGAAGCAAAAGCCAGGCATCCAAAAGACTTCATATTCTCATAGTCCACAGGTTCTTCATAGAGCTTTTCATAAGGAGAACAATTACCTAACACCGGTGTTGGCAGCCTGTTGATGATGTAGACGGCGGACATCACACACTCACCCCACAGATGCAGTGGCAGGCCTGCTTGAAAACGCAAGCACCGTGCCATTTCTAGCACATAACGATGCCTTCGCTCAACTCGAGCATTTTGCTGAGGACGATCAACGCAAGACGTTTGATGGAGAATTCCCTTCAAAGCATAGAACTCTCTACAGCCAGAGTCAGCAAATTCTGGAGCGTTGTCCGATCTAATACTTTGAATATTTGCCTTGAAATGCACCTCCACATAATTGTAGAAAGACTTGATAGTTGAGAGATAATCAGATTTAAATTGCATCAGATATATCCAAGTCACCCGAGTGCAGTCATCAACTAGTGTCAAGAAGTATTTATAATTCCCCCTTGTAGCAACTTTATACGGCCCCCATGTGTCAATGTGAACTAAAGCAAACTTTTTAGTAGCATGTGACTTACTGAGCTCAAATGGCAGCTTTACAAATTTTGACATTGGGCAAGTCACACATATTTTATTCGTTGGTGCAACTTGTGTCTTCAAAAAAGGTATTGATTTGAGCTTTGCCAGAGGAGCGTGGCCCAATCTGCAATGCCATAGAGCAAAGTCAGGTTTCAAAGCTGTAGTAGAATTGTTCACCTTTGCAACATGTGAGATATAGACATTATCCTTCATATAATAAAGCCCATTTTTCAAGGTTCCCACAGCCTTTATCTGCTGTGTAGCATTATCAAGGACTTTGCAGCCTTCAGGATGGAAAGTGACAACACAGTTGTTGTCTTGAGACAACTTATGGATTGAAATCAAGTTGTGCCTAAACTGGGGTACATAGAGCACCTTTCGAAGCAGCAGGCCATTTTTCAAGCATATGTCTCCAATATGGGAGATTCTACAAGCAGCCCCAGTAGGTAATTTTATTATCAAATCAGGCGGTGCAGAGTGAACATTCACCATATTGTCCAAAGTGGAGGTCATGTGATCACTTGCTCCCGAGTCAACGATCCAGGCACTAGTAACAAGATTTGACATATGACATGTCACCATTCCTGAGAAACAGTTTTCAAAGTCTTCATCCACAGCTGGATTTTGTTGACAATTAGCTGCAGACCCTTGAGGTAAAAGTTTGAGAAGCTGCTGCAATTGTTGAGCAGTAAATGCAACCTCTTCATTGCCGGCATCAGTAGTCTGCACAACATTATTAGCTTGTCTAGGTTGAGAAAAGCGATTTTGATTTGAGTTTTGTTGCCACTTTGGTGTTGGAGCAGAGTTCCCCTGGTTTGGCTTATACTTTCTGTGCCACCTAGGATATCCCAAAACAGTCCAACACCTATCGGCGCTGTGATTTTTCTGCCCACACGCAGTACACGGAGGACCTTTATACTCTGTTTGGGAACGACCATACATAGCAGAGACCTCGGGTTCAGCAATGATAAAGAGATCTTTTTGAGATTCCTCTTGTTGAAGAGTAGCATAAGCAGACTCAACAGTAGGCAGAGGATGAAGCATTAATAGCTGAGTTCTAATAGATGCATATGTGTCATCTAAACCATTTAAAAACTGAAACAAACGAGACTCAGCTTTGTGGGTAGCTATAGCAGTCATAAAAGTGGCTATATCACGAGCAACAGTGGTAACTACCGGCATAGAGTTCATAGATTCAATTTCCTCCCATAGACTACTCATAGCAGTGAAATAGTCATTCAGTTTCATCTTATTTTGTCTTAAGCCAAAAAGGTCTTTGTTCAGTTTGTATTTACGAGAACCATTACTTAACATGAATCTCTTGTCTAGTTGAGTCCAGATCTCGCTAGCAGTGTTAATAAAAAGAATGGACTGTCGAATACTATCAGAAACATTACTATGTAGCCAAGAGATTACCAGATCATTACAAGTGTCCCATTGAGCTTCTTGTATTGGATCTGTTGTGTCTTTGGGAACAGTGCCATGAAGAAAACCCAACTTGCGCTTTGCAGAGATCTGTATTTCAAACGATCGTTTCCACGAACGAAAATCTCCAGCCCCTTGAAGCTTGGTAACGCTTATAGACAGCGGACCATCAGATGGGTGAAGAAAAAGAGGATTTTGCATATCCGCAAAAGTAAATCGTCCACCATTCGCCATGATAAAAGATGACAGTGAAGAAAATATGTTAACTTTCTCAGATCTGAAAAAAACACAGCAAAGTGAATAAATAACTCAGCTATGAGGATGTGAGAAGATGAATGTGTGAGGGCTTTATTCTAGTTGATTCTCAAAAAGGATATCCAAAACTTACATGGAATGGCTCTGATACCATGAAGAGTGTTATACTAATTCAAGATGCAGATTTGGATTCAAAGGAGAAAACAACTTTAGATAGAATTCCTAAACAATCATTCATGTCTGATACAAGGCAGAGCACTCACATATATGGTGAGGAAAATAGACTACGTGGAATATTCTAACTAACAGAATTAGAATGCAGACAAGTAGTGCACACAGGCAACGTCTTTATTAGCAGAGAAGTGGTCCAACAGGAGACAGGTGTCAAGGCAAGATGATGAGCAGAATTCCCTCCAATAAAATCTATATTACAAATAAATTAACTTTTGATTGCTAGTCCTCTCAGGTTTCGTTCTTACCATCAATTTGTAGTGCCACTTTCTGTTTATTTGCATCTGCAGATAATTGACTCTCCAAATCATCGATATATATTGGCACCTTAAGTAGATCAGCATCTTCAGCATTTGATGGATTCTTCACATCCTTCATTACTACTACTACTGATTGATTCTTCACAGCCCACAGTACTGCTTTGGGTGGATCTGCAACAGATTGGTCCTCCACCTGTTGCTCCGTATTAGCTATTTCAATAATAATCATGAGTATTATCAGGACACCTGCTACGTCAATACATATTTTTGTAGCATATGAAAGATCTTTCCAAATATTTTCCGAAGGATGATTTTTCAAATTAAGCTCCATGAAATAGACAAAAGCAAGTCGAAGATATGACACAAGAACTATAAAATCTAAAGCATTTGTTGTGGTGAGAACTTTTTCAGTTTTGGGTGGAGTGACGGATTGGGATGATGGAGTAAGTTGAGCTCTCTTTCTTTCCACAAAGAGCTTTAGACAGTAACAGCAAATTGCAAATGTCGCAAAGCTTGTCATCCAGTAAACTTTCCAAATATCTGCATCCCCTGTTGCAGACTTGGATAAAGCAACGAGTGCTAGCTTATGTGCAACATTCAGATATTCAGCTTTATTTCTGTTCAACTGAAAAAGGAGATTAAGCAATAAAATCAGAACATTAATGTAGAACCAATCTAAAGCAATACTATAAGAACACATATGTCGAACAATTTTAAATATATCACGAAGTTTGTACATGATTTATAAAGAAAGAAGGAGCTTGAAATAGCATATCTTGTTAGACAATCTATAAAAACAAAGAGATAAGACAAGTAGTGTTTGTGTGTGTATAATGTAATAACAGACACAATCGAAATCTGAGTCCAATGCAAAACTACCTCCTAATGCTACAGATGAACTCCACCGCCTGCCAGTTAGAATTGAGCAACAGAATTGTCACCAGAAGAGAGAGAGGACTGAGATGTATTTAGAAGACTCTGTTTTTTGATGATAAAACACTTGTGACCTAATATAAATATATATAGGAGCTGAGAGTTTTGTAGGCTACACAATTTTTGTAATTAATTAAACAAATAATCTAGCAAAACTACTTTGGTTTTAATCGGCCTAAATTTCTGCTTCATTCGTGTCCTTACTTCTCACACGCGGAAAAGCACGAAAATTGCGAGGCCACGAACCTTACCTTGATACTCAAAATCTGCACGTGTACGTAGGTGATGGAGCAATACATTACAAACACATCTAGACACAACAAATATGTCCTGTTAAATAAAATGTCATATAAAATCTTCAAACTTAATATTCCATTTCATATTTTACACTCTTAAGGGACCAATTTTCAGTAATCATGTCTCATCCATCCTTCAATCATTCTGAGTAAATAAATGTCCTTCAAAAAGCTCACACGAAGGACAACACTTCAAGCATCACTCATCACGCGCGCACAACAATCACCTACTCAAAATACAATAATTCTCAAAATGGCTAGACAATATAGGGCTAAAACCCAAATTTCTTGACATATCTATCATCACAATTCACAAATCAAGAAGCCAAGAATCATAGGTTCGCATATTAAATCTACCATAAAAAGATGAGATTATCTTCCACAAAAATTGATACATGAACCATAACCTGATGAAAATACATGACTAAATATACACAACACACCTAAGCAAATTAAGGGAAAAACAAACTAGACGCAGTGATATATTATTAGCGGCGAAGAATCATAGGTTTGTTTTTTTCCTCAGCTTAAAGCCAAAACAAACAGCCTGTTTGGATGAGTCATAAGCTACTACTCCCTCTGTCCCTCTCATTTCTTTAAAGTTATTTTTTGGCACGCTTTTCAATCCTCATTTAAAGTATAGTTCTATAATATATTTTTAAATTTTTTTTGCTCTCAATAAAAGTTTGATATATAAACTTTTATTAAAAAAAGAAAATTTTGAAAAAATTTATGAAACTATACTTTATACTTTATGAGAGACTCAAAATGCGTGCAAACAGTGAACATAAACTATCTGGAGGGACGGAGGGAGTATATTTTTCATTTATAAACTACCACTCCCTCCGTCCCATTGAGATATATACATTTGTATCGGGCACGGAGACTAAGAAAAGTGTATAAAGTAATGTAAAATAATAAGAAAGAGAAAGAAAAATAGGTAAAATGGTGGGACCCATTACTATTTAAGTGATAGATTTAGAAAAGTAGATGAAGTTAGTGGGTAAGTGGAATTTTTATATTATAAAAGTTTACTATTTTAGGAAAGTTTTGAAATGTATAGAATTGAATGGGACATCCCGAAAAGGAAAGTGTATAGAAATAAGAGGGACGGAGGGAGTAATAAGCTAAGCCAAACATCTCAGGCCTCCTTAACACCCCAATTCTCCCCTTTTCAACCTCCTTGATCCACCTTACTTTTCGAAAAAAAATTCCCAAATATTGTTTGAAATTTTGTTCACAACATGGGTTCAAATGATAGAGCTAACTAAATTACCGAAGCAAGAGGAAAGCACAACCTCTGCAGATCATCGGAGAATCGCCGGAGATCACCGGAGCACTGCCGGAGATCACCGGAAAAATGATGAAAACTAAAAAACTTTCGGAAACATACCTCAGAAGAGACGTTCTTGATGAAGCTTCGGATCATCGAAAACAAAGCAGTGATTCTGTCAGTGACGACGATGACGTGGCGGTGGTAGCTGCCTTGCTCCCTGCATGCATAGTAAATATAACCAGAAAACAAGATTAATAACATAAAAAGAGGCAGCACAATCCAGCATAATTCCTTCACGTTAACCATTTTGTTTGAAGCTAATAAAAGTATTTGGAGACTAGGTAGCTTTGTAAGAACCAGAGAGTAGTGAGTCTAGATACTGGAGAGTTGTTGTGTTTTATAACTAGCCTTGTTTTATGGAAAAGGGTACACGTGTCACCTGGCTGCTTCTGGTCAAGGCTTCACATTGAGGCAAGTCGCAAGTACAGCCTCTTCTTACAAGTTACAACTGTCAATGCTGAGCTGGCTGCCACGACAGACGCACTTAATGTGACTATCATTGGATCTGGCCCCACCTTAAATTCCTCATGTACGATTTGATTGTTACTCCATTTCCACTTTTCTTCGTCACGGATGAAATTTGATTAGTTTTTTATTTTTTTGAAAGGAGAAATTTGATTAGTTTATTTCTCCTTTCTTTTCAAAAAAATGAGCTTATGTTTTTTATGTGCTTAAAAGCATATTTATTTAGAATACGGCAGAAGATGAAATTCAGAAAGCTAATTTTTTAGAATTTTTTCTGATGCCTCAACAACCTACCCTTTTTCTTTACCAAAACTTTAACTAACTCAATATTTCCTACTTCATTAATTCAAAAACCTATTTCAAGTGTTTTTCGCAAACAATTTAAGTATGTGGTCTATTTCAAAATTCAGGATAATCTACTGTGCCTTTTGCACCCGGAACAACAGTTCTGCTTTAAGGAGTGGGTTTCTGGTTCTTGACCGGTATAAAAAAGTAAATCATATTTAAGAAAAGCATTAAGTTAAAAGTGCTAGTTTTTTCTTGCAACTTTTACTACTATTCAATCTTTTTTTTCTGATAATCATTTATTTATTTTAAATTAATAAACATTACAATTAAATTATCCCAACACTTAATAATTTATGATTCCGAACATTTAAATAACTTAAATATCATAACATATTTATTATTTATAATAAAAACTTAAATAAAAAATAACTAGTATTAAAATTAGTCAAACTTCCCTAATATCTCATACACCGATTTCTAGAAAAACGTCTAAATATCTGGACTACAGAGACAGGAGATATTTAAATCACAATACACATCACTAGTGATGAGAAAATTAATTCGGAACGTGTCGTTGTACGAGAAAGCCCAAAACTAGAAACAAGTCAAGCACTTCGGCTTGTCAAGAGAGGCAGCCACAGATAAAACCCAAAGCATGCACGAAAATGACAAATAAAAAATTGACTTGAGCTCCTTTTTTGGCCACTATATTTCTGTGTTTTGTTGCTTTCTTTATTGAAGTTCTCTTTCTTTATCTTATCTTTAAGGTTGCCCGGTCTCTCGACAGCAATAACTAATAATCAGACAGTGTCTCATCAACCTACCCCGCCGATAAGTCGATAACATTATAGAATAAAATCTCGGTTGATTAATAATTTATGATAACTAATTATATTGAATATAAATATTTGATTATAAACTACGGAATAATGATAGTATATATTTGATAGTAAATGAAAAGAAACACTTGCAATTCAGGTATAGCTGTAAAATGAAGAGGCGAAAAGAACGCTCAAAATGCACTAACCCGAAATCTATAAAAGAAAAAAAGAGAGTTCCGATCAGCTCAGGGAGGATGGGGTGCATAGCCGGATTTAAAAGCCCACTTATGAGTTTATAAGTTAGAAATACTTATTCGGATCGTTTGTATAAAAAGTTAACAAGTAGTTATAAGTTGTAAGTTGATAATACGAGCTTCTATTTCATGACTTTTACTTCTTTATCAAAAACTTTAATCACTTATAAGTTTTAAGAGTTTTTTGGGTGAGTTTGAAATAAATGATTCTTGACCTTTTACACAAACGATACAAATAAGTGTTTTTAACAAGAAGTCAGACTTTTAAACCCAGCCAAACACCACCTTTAATTCGCTTCTCAACTCATATTTCATTTCTTTATTTTAACCAAAAAAAACACTTATTTTTACGCAGAACCAAATCAATGGCGGAACCAGAGGGGGGCTAGGGGATGCTAGAGCCCCCAACCTCAAAAATATAGTGTATATTTTTTTTCAGTCCCCGCTGAATTTGTGATGTCAATATAATTTTATTAGTCCGGCTGAATTATAAATGTCATAGAGAGGGACATATATTATAAATGTATAGAAAGGTCTTTCACTGTGGCTACAGTACGAGCATAACTATCAGTCTATCACATCCAAACACACACAATACATATCATAATCTTTTAATATTAGATATATAAATATATTTCAAATTAATAATTTTATACTAAAAAAGTAATAATTTAGTTTTCCTCAAGTCTTCCAGATTATTGAGCGAGCTTGCTACAAATCATCAAACAAATGTAAGAAACGCGTAATCATAACACAATTGGAATGTACTTGGTCTCAATGAGTCAAGTATCAAAGGTTTCATATAAAAACCATCTATTCCAAAGTTTCTATTACAGTCATCAAAGAAGATGCATCACATTAAGAGAACAACAAAAAACAACCATATTCAGGCGTTAGATCCTTGACTTTAATCAAACATCGGAGAAACATATATTTAGAGAATTTTAAAACAATATCAATCACACACCCTTTGCATTATCCAGTGATAAGAATATCAAATATATATTACACATAAATCAACTTCCAATTGCTATCCCTCTCAGGCCATTCATTCTTACCATCAATTTGTAGTGCCGCTTTCTGTCGGTTTGCATCAGATACTTGACTCTCCACATCATCGATATAGATTGGCACCTTAAGTGGATCAGCGTATGATTAGTTTTTCACATCCTTCATTCCTACTTCTGCTGATTGATTCTCCACATCCCACTGTACTGCTTTGGGTTGATCTGCAACTGATCGGTCCTCCACCTGTTGCTCCGTATTAGCTATTTCAATAATAATCATGAATATTATCACGACACCCGCTACGTCAATACATACTTTTGTAGCATTTGAAAAGTTTTTCCAGAAAACTTCCCAAGGATGATTTTTCAGATTAAGCTCCATGAAATAGGCGAAAGCTAGCTGAAGATATGATACAAAAACTATAAAATCTAAAGCATTTGTTGTGGTGAGAAGTTTTTCACTTTTGGGTGGAGTGACAGATTGTGATGGTGGAGTAAGTTGAGCTCTCTTTCTTTCGACAATGAGCATTTGACAGTAACTGCCAATGGCCACTATCCCAAAGCCTGTCATCCAGTAAACTTTCCAAAGATTTGCATCCCCTGTTGCAGACTTGGATAAAGCAAGGAGTGCAAGCTTATAGAGAAATTTCAGATATTCAGCTCTATTTTTGTTCAACTGAAAAAAGTAGATTGAAAAATAAAATTAGAACACCTATGTAGAACCAATATAAAGCAATACTAGTAGAACACATATGTCGAACAATTTCAAAAATATCACGAAGTTTCTACATGATTTATAAAGAAAGAAGGGACTTCAAATAACATATCTTGTTAGACAATCTGTAAGAACAAGGAGATCGAACAAGTTGTGCTCGTGTGTGTATAATGTAATAACAGATACATTCGAAGTAGACATAAAAGAAAGGATATGAATGAATCTAATTTTAATGCGAAACTACCTGCTAATGTCACAAAAGAATGACACAACGATGGAGCTAGAATCTAACAAGATAATTATTACGAAGAGAGAGGAATGAGAAGTATTTAGAATACTCTGTTTTTTTCATCATAAAACCCTTATGACCTATATGAATTTACATAGGTGCAGAGAGCGCTACACAATTTCTATAATTAATAATTTAACACTATTCCAATCCTAATCGACCCCAATTTCTGCTTCATTCATCTTAGCTCACATACACGGAAAAAACGCAAAACTTAGGAGGCCACTAAGCTTGCCTTGAAATCCCACAACAAACACATACAGCACAACCACATTTAGACACAGCACAAGTGTCTTGTTATATAAAATCTTGATATGCTCTGCTTTATCTTTCAAACGTGAGACTTAAGAGACCAACTTCGAATAAACAATTTATGTCTCACCATACTTAATCATTCTGAGTAAAAAAATGTGCTTCAAAAAGCTCATTCGTCACGCGCACACAACAAGCACCTGCTCAAAATGGCTAGACAATATAGCGCTAAAACCCACATTTCTTCTAACATATCTATCATTACAAATCAAGAGGCCAACCATCATAGGCTCGCATATTAAATCTACCATAAAAAGATGAGATCATCTTCCACAAAAATTGACATATAAAACACCCATGTTCACCTAAGCAAATTAGGCAAAAACACATGACTTATTTTTAGCAACCAAGGATATTTTCAGACAGCTTATGAGCCCGACCAAACAGCATGTTTGGCCGGCTCATAAGCTACTTATTTTTGGTTTATAAACTAGTAATAAGAGCTAAGCCAAGCATCCCAGGCCTCCTAACACCCCAATTCTCCCCTTTTCAACCTCTTAATCCAGCCTAATTTTCGAGAAAAAATCGCAAATTTTGTCCGCAACATGGGTTTAAATAGATCAACTAAATTACCGAAGCAAGAGGAAAGCACAATCTCTTAAGATCGCCGGAGATCACCGGAGCATTGCCGGAAAATATGACGAAAACTAATAAAAGCTTCGGAAACATACCTCAGAAGAGACGTTCTTAATGAAGCTTCGAATCATGGAAAACAAGGCAGTGATTCTGTCAGTGACGATGATGACGTGGCGGAGGTAGCTGCCTTGTTCCCTGCATACATAGTAAATATAACAAGACGACAACATTAATAACATAAAAACAGCTAGTACAATCCAGCTTAGTTTCTTCACGTTCATCATTTTGTTTTTGTTTCCTACAAAAGCTCGGAGCAGAGAGTAGAGAGTTATGTACTTATGTTGAGAGGAAGAGTTTTATTTGCCTTATATATATTGAGTGGGAGAGCATCTAGAAGCCAACTTCTGCTTCTACGTTATTTTTTGGAAAAAAAGTTAGGGCGGTTTGTATGGGAATTTTTTAGCTTTTTTCACCACAGACATCACTAAGTCTCATTTAACCGCGTCACAGTAATCACAGTGTGAACAAAGCACACACGCTAGTGCCGAGCGTGTAAAACACGATCGGTGATGTGGGTCGTTGTTTATACTTGATTTCATCGAATTTTAACAATCGTCGGCAAAAGGTACCACATTTAAATAAGTGGACGTGTAGTCGGCACTTGTACAGTTCAGCAGTTGTGCCCTTGTGCCGAGCGTGTAAAACACGCTAGTGCCGAGCGTGTAAAACTCGTACGGTGATGTGGGTCGTTGTTTATACTTGACTAGTTGAGAAGCCGCGCGTTGCAGCGGCCTATAAAAATTATATTAATGATTTAATATTAATATTTATAAAAAATAATTATGAGGCTATCTATAAAAAGTATATTAATGTTTCAAATTTAATATTTGTAGGATAAAATAAATTTTATATTATAAAAATCTTGATGTAATACCAATACTAATATATAAAATTACAAAGTTGGACTATAATTCATGGTCTAAAAATGAAAATAAATTTATACACGTGATTAACAATTTAAAGCACGATGAATCTTAATTTTATTTGTGTTTTTTTTGAAAAAGTAATCATGTTCTTACATTGTCACATTCCTCCAATTTTTTTGGATTGATTGTGCACAAAAACATGTAACGTGAGGTTGTAGTATTGAGAGAGAGGAGGTTGTATTTAGATAATGCTCCAAAACCCTACAATTTATAGGAGTATTTATAGGTGAGAGACTTGTGTGCTACTCTTTCCCATAATCAAATAATCTGAAACAAAATCGATTAAAACTTTCAATCTACTATATTTCATAAATAATCTGAAACAAATTCAGATTTTGAAACTTGCTTCTAGTGTACCCGAAACTAAAAAAGGTAGTTCTAATTTTTGATATTTTTCATCCAAAAATTCCAGAAAATTAGAAAAATAGAACGGAGCGATGTGAGAGGGGCCACCTACACGCCCTTCGCTTCTTCACCATATTTTCCTATATACAAAGTAAATCATATAAAAATTAACAACAACAAACATGTCCGATGAACAAAATAAATATTATAAAAGAATAACCAACAAACATACATCACTAATAGTTAATTTATTGATATTATCCATCAATATCATGTCAAGACTCCCGTGTTTGAATTTGTCGACTCCCACCTAGCGGTCTATAACTACATTTGCTTGTAACAACCTTTATTTTTTTACTACTATATAAACAGCCTTCACTTATCGTTGCAGAAAAACAGCACCACCGAGTTAGAAATCAAACAAAAAAACTATCATCAGAGAGAGGTAGAGTTGTGGTATTGAGAGCGAGGAGGTTGTGTTTATATTATCCAAAACCATAAAATCTATTGGGGTATTTATAGGTGCAGAGAGACTTGTGTGCTACTCTTTCCCATAATTAAATAATCTGAAACAAAATCAGATTAAAACTTTCAAGCCACTATATTCCATAAATAATTTGAAATAAAATCAGATTCTGAAATTTGCTTCCAATATACCCGAAACTAAAAAAAGTAGTTCTAATATTTGATAATTTTCATCCAAAAATTTCAGAAAATTAGAAAAATAAAACGGAGCGATGTGAGAGGTGCCACCTACACGCCCCATGCTTCTCCTTTATATAAGTATATTGATGATTGGAAATAGTTTGGACTTGCAAGATTGGATGACAAGATTTTCTCCATAGCTCATTAATCACAATTAATCACCGATAATCAAAATAACTCGTCGAATTGATTAAAAATCTGATTATTCATTTAATTATTAGAATAATTTCTTGATTAATCAAATTAATTTTTGATTAAATTTTATTTTGTGACTTCATCGATTTAGTCTGATTCTTACTTTTAACACTGCATCTCTTTATCGTCGGTTTTATGCTTTTAACACCGCGACTCTTTGTCGTCGGTTTTAGTTGAATTAGGTAAGAGCATCTCTAACCATGAAGAGTCATTAGCTAAAAATTTTATTAGCATACCATAAATAAAAATTGTAGCCGATGTCTTCAAATATTGACACTCCAACCACACTCATCCATTGTTTATAGTTATAGCCAACGTCTTATAGATAACTAAATTTGTCGAACATCTACAAGTCTGTAAGAAATTTGTAGAAAAATTACACATCATTTATTAACATATTAAACTGATATATTACATTTGTAACAATATAAATATTAATAATATACTATTTTTAATTATAACCAGCCAATATAGCACATACCATCGAAGCAAAATGTCTTACAGGTTCAGTAAATTTTACACGTTCGGATCAGCAAAGTCTGAGGTTTTTGACTCAACAGCGCGAGGTGAACTCCGAATACCAGAAGTGGATGACGAAGTTATTGGGTTATGACTTTGAAATTCAGTTTAAGCCCGGGGCTGCTAATCGAGTGGCTGACGCCTTGTCACGCAAATCAGTTGGGGAGGTGATACTTAACTCCTTAGTCACTAGTCATGGCGTCATTTGGGGCCAACTGGAACAAGAAATAGCAAATGACAAGGACCTCCAAACAATTGTAAATGATATACAAACAGGGCAGCGGGAGCATCGTAATTTCAGTGTGGTGGACAAGAGACTCCTCTTCAAAGGTAGATATGTCATTCCTATATCATCATCTTTCATTCCGCTCTTGTTAAAGGAGTATCATGACTCAGCGGTAGGTGGTCATATGGGGGAGGTTAAAACATATATGATGATGGCTCGTGAATGGTATTGGAAGGGAATGCGTACAACTGTATCTGAGTATGTGCAGCGTTGTTTGGTATGTCAACAGCAGAAATTGTCGCAGCAGTGCCCTGCAGGCCTATTACAACCATTGAACATTCCAGCTAAGTTGTGGGAAGACATATCGATGGATTTCATCGAAGGCCTACCATTGTCGAAAGGGGTGAATGCTATATTGGTGGTGGTGGATAGATTGACCAAATACGCGCATTTTTTGGCGTTGAAACACCCATTTGATGCTTGTTCAGTGGCCAGATTGTTCATACAAGAGATTGTGCGATTACACGGGTTTCCCGCGTCGATCATATCTGACGGAGACAAAAATTTTTTAAGCACATTCTGGAAGGAGTTGTTTCGTCTCCACGGGACAGATCTCAAGCGTAGCACGGCTTACCATCCACAAACGGATGGCCAGACTGAAATAGTCAACAAAAGGCTTGAGACTTATCTTCGTTGTTTTATAGGGGGAAGGCCAAAATTGTGGGCGCAATGGTTGCCATGGGCTGAATTTTCGTACAATGTCACCCCTCATTCGTCAACAAAGATCAGTCCGTTTAAGGCCTTGTATGGCCGAGACCCACCAACTATTCTGAAATTAGAACAGGGTTCTACAGTAGTGGGTAGCTTGGAGGAAATGCTTAGTGAGAGGGATGCCATTTTGGACGACCTGCATTTTCAGTTGGTGCAAGCCCAGAATCGAATGAAACAGGCAGCAGACCTGCATCGAAGAGAGGAGTCTTTCCTGGTGGGGGATTTAGTTTACTTGAAATTACAGCCATATCGCCAACAGTCTTTGGCTCGGCGACCCAATGATAAGTTAGCTGCAAGGTTCTATGGTCCTTTTCGAGTGCTGCAGAAGATAGGATTGTTGGCATACAAGTTGGAGCTTCCGGATGCCTGCAAGATTCACCCGGTCTTCCATGTGTCACAGTTAAAACGTTCAGTTGGGCAGTCCCCAGTGTCTCCGACCATCCCTGCTCAACTTACTGCTGCAATGGAGCTAAAGGTGGAACCAGAGTTCCTACTGGAGGTTAGACAGAGACAGGAAGGTGGTTCGACTCGTTTGGAAGCATACATTAAGTGGAAGGATTTACCCCTGTTTGAAGCTACGTGGGAGGATGTGAGTGTTGTAGCTCACCAGTTTCCTTCCTTCCACCTTGAGGACAAGGTGCGTCTTTGGGGGGAAGGTAATGTGATACACGAAGTCAAAGAGAAGGGTACGCTAATGTATTCCAGAAAGAACAAACAGAAGTAAGGGCAAAGTGGTCTATTAACGAAGTAAGTCAACAAGTGGCAGTCAAAGGGCAGTTTGGGGAAAGAAGCTGGAGAAGGGAGATAAGTGTGAGGAGGATTAGCAATTAGGGTATCGATTGAGTAATCTCTATTGTAGTAACCAACAGGAGCGTCTGGCTGCTCGAAAGTCCAGTTTATCATTTCCAGTACTGTTTATTGCATTCATATTAAGTAAGGGTTTTATATCAAATAGGCCACTCATCTCGTTAAAAACTCTCAAGTGGCACATAGGTCTCAACGGGGACTCTATTAAAACACTAATCCACTGTTAAATATCCCACCGTTAACTTGTTAATTTAAATTTGACGGAGGTGGTGACCTGGCAGCAGTGCATAGGGCAATAGATGTGACCTGGCAGTTTGTCTCCAACGGCTAGCTTGACCACGTCTTCAGTATATATACACAGACATATAGCAGCAGCTTGGGTTAGGGTTCTTCACCATCTCTTTAATAAATCTCTTTCGATATAACATAACTATCTAATTCCTTTTAGACCTAACATCAGCATCATTCAAAAGCTTAAACCCCCATATCAACCATGTCGAACTCGTCATCTGCTATGCCAATCACGTCGAACCCTAACAAAGTTTGGGTCGTTTGTGATTGTGGCTTGAATGCTCGAGTTCGAACCTCGTGGACTACTAACAACCCAGGAAGACGTTTTTGGGGCTGTCAGAAAAACAAGGTTAAATCCTATTTATTTAATCTTATTTTGTTGTAAAACTTTATAATTATTGTAATTTTAATCTTTTAGGATGAAGGAAGTTGTAATTTTTTCATGTGGATGGATGAAGAAGTGTGTGAAAGAGCAAGAAGTGTGATACGCGAGCTGAACCACAAGACTACCATGCTTGAAGAGAAGATTTCAAAATTAGAGAGAAAGTTGTGTAAACAAAAGAGGAAGACACAGATGCTAAAAAAACAAAAGCAAGCTCAATATTTTGTATTCTGTAGTGTACTAATATGTATGCTGGCAGTTTTTGTGATGTTAGTTGTTAAGAAAGAAATAAGCAGTGGTAGGATGGAGTATCTTGCTTGAACTGTTGCATGTAAACAATTAAATTTAATAGCAATTGATTTGATCCCATAATTATCATCCAAAATACCCAAAGGAGATTACATTGTCTGAGCAAAAGCAACATTAACCAACATTGTCTCAAGTACATAAACCAAAAGACACCACACATATAAATAGTCTAATAGTCTAATGACTTAGCAAAATAAGTGCCAGAGGCAAGCAGTCTATTCAAAATAATTAGATAGCTATGGATCCAAAATGAATGGATCATCAGGGGTCGTGTTCTTCTTGTTAGACTTGTTCTTTTTGAATAAAACCTTCTTCAACCTTGCGCTTCTCCTAGGAGGTGCTTCATCTTCACTCTCACTCTCACTATAGACTTCACTCTCACTATCACTTGTAGCCTTGTTAAGAGGAGTGTCACCTGATTCTGCAGGGGGGGGTGGAGTTGGATTAACAACCTCATTTGCTTCTGAAGCTTGCTTAAGGGTGACATATTGACTTGTCTGTGATGCCTGAGTTGGAATGACTTCTGGATTCATGTTGTTGACAGTTGCTTGTGGCCTTCTAATAGGCAGTTTTTGCCTGAGTTCTAATAGGCAGTTTTTGCCTTCTTTTGAAATATTCAGAGACAAAATCAGATGGCTGCATCCTTCTATCATGTATGGCAGCTACTGCATGTGGACATGGTATCCCTTTGAGGTCGAACACCCTACAATCACAACTTCTCTTGTCCAAATCCACAGTGACAGCTCTAGAGCCACTCTTGACCAAGTACCTACTTGCTCCATCCCAGGATGCTCTCCACTCCCTTGACTGTTTGACATATTGGTCAAGCTGCTTTTTTATTCTAGGACAAATTTGCATATCAGATGCCAGCATCTCCTCCCTCTTTTCCCTAACCCTTGTCATCAACTTAAAATGTATTTCCTGCATCATAGTCAGTAGAGGCAAGTACCTAGCAATATACAAGTAGAACAATGTTTCAATGTACAACTCACTTAGTTTTATGTAAAACAGTTTATAAGTTTATAAATTCATGTACCTTTCATTAATAATCCATGAGTTGAAACATTCAGACATGTTGTTCTCAATGTTGTCAGCCTTAGGAATTGTTGAAATGTGAGCTTTTGTCCAAACTGCAGGATCCAATTTCAAAAGTTGCTCATACGCAGGTTTGCATGAATCTGTGCTTTCTACTTCAACAACTGCATGACAAATGGGGTACATCTGGTTGTTCCCATCTCTACCAACAGCACTCAACAGTTGACCACCACAAACAGTCTTCAAGAAGCATCCATCAAGTCCTATCACAGGTCTACAGCCTGCTTTCCAACCTTTCTTCAGTGCAGAGTAGCATACATACATCCTTTGAAACCTATTCTCATCAGTTTCATTGACTCTTGTGCCACTAATCTTCACAGTGTTGTGTGGATTTATCTTGAGCAATTCCTGTCCAAAGTCCCAAACTCTAGAATAGTGCTGTTTGAGTGAATCATGTACACCTTCTAAGGCTGCCTTCCTCAGTCTCATAGCCTTTATCCATGGAATATC
Source organism: Daucus carota subsp. sativus (assembly GCF_001625215.2). Lineage (NCBI taxonomy): Eukaryota > Viridiplantae > Streptophyta > Magnoliopsida > Apiales > Apiaceae > Daucus > Daucus carota. The sequence goes on from NC_030389.2 coordinate 2,256,137, forward strand.
AATTTCCATTTCTTGCCTTATGGTTTCAATCATCTCTTTAACTTTCCAAGTTGGATTCTTTCTTATTCTCTCACCATACTGCTCAGTTAGGAACTTCACACTAGCAAGTCTATTCTTGTATGGCTTGGTGCATAAATGATCATTCAACAATGTTCTAATTTCAACCAGTTCACTGTCTCTCTTCTTTCTAACCCAAATGTAAAAAGGACACCCAGGTTCACATTTCACTTGGCACCTAGTAGGATCATTAGCACAGACTCTCACAGCTCTTCTTTCCTTGATCCCATACTCCCTAACCTGTTCTCTGAATTCAATCATATTAACAAATGTCATCCCCACTTCCCATTTGATTCTCCCCCTTCTGTTCTGAGAGGAAGCACCTATCACAGTTCTTCTTCTTTTTTTTCTTATCACAGGTGGACCAACATAACCTATCTTCCTATTCTCATCTTCACTTGAACTACCAATTGACCTTAACTCATCACTATCAAAGTCATCTTCACTGTAGTTGCACTCTTTCATCCCCTCCTTAACAGATTTGTAATTCTCCTTGTTCACTGCAAACTCTTCGTCACTAGCATCATCAACATCTGACCCTCCACTGTAAAGCTCATCAGTTTCTTCTTCACTTTCATACTTGTATGCAGGGTCATCAGGATCACTGTCTTCACCACTCCCAAACTCTTCCTCATATTGCCTTAAAATTTCTGCAAGGTCTTCATCCCCTGCACTTCCCTCATCACCCCCCTCAGCACCTCCCTCACCATCCCCCTCAGCACCACCCTCACCAGCAAGTTCCTCATCAGTCAATGAACTGTCCACATACACTTCAATCTTACCATATTGACTACATACACCCACCATGTCCCTAATAGAGCCATCATCATACAAGACCCTAACCCCATTACTGAAATCATGCCCATTTGTTTTAAAATACACTAAACTCTCAGAATTGTACCCAAACTGGATAGCCCAATCATCCAGGTCTCTAAAGCTCAGCAAGTCAGTGTCTACATTTGGTATGAGATCACATTTCCCCCCAATATAGTAACATAGTGGTTGGGGGGGAAATTTACCATGGTGATTAACTTCAATATTCATCAAGCTTGACATCCTGTGAATATACAAAATCAACACTGTCTAGTTCAATATTTTAAAAACCCTAACAAAAACATAACAAAACCCCAACAAAACCCTTACACATACACACAATATATATACAAAAAACACAATCGAGCTAACTACATCCTAACCCATCAATCAACATACACTACATAACTCATCCCAATGCATAATAAGCAAAACCCATTCAAATATGAGGGAAAAAATGCAAAAAAGATAGTTCACTGTTCATAAAACCCTACTAACCTTTTTTGATCGGAGTGGAGAAACGAAATAAGCTTCGTTTCTGGTGCTTAAATCTTCAGTCGAACCCCCTTAAGCTTCGTTTCCGGTGCTTAAGCCTCAATCGCAGCAGCACAGAGACCTTCCCCAAATCGCATGAACCCCTTAAGCTTTTGTTTGCATGTGTTTGTAACTTGAACAGTCACGACTGATATATATGGATACGCCTTTCTTTTTTCTTTTTTTACTTAATGTTTTATTTTTTATTATTGCATACAGGTCACTGCCACACCGCTTATGAGTCATCGCCACGTGTAGTGCCATCTGTGTAAATAGAGCCGTTGTTAACGGAGTAGCTTTGAATTAAACAGTTTCCGTTAAATTTAAATTAACAAGTTAACGGTGGGATATTTAACAGTGGATTAGTGTTTTAATAGAGTCCCCGTTGAGACCTATGTGCCACTTGAGAGTTTTTAACGAGATGAGTGGCCTATTTGATATAAAACCCTATTAAGTAATTGCTGCTATCTCTATTGTTTGGTGTGGATTATCGTAGTGAATTCATTACAGTTTATCACTCGGCGATCTTTTTTTTGAATGCACAAAATAAGATATACTTAAAAATATGATTATGCATGATATGGGGTTCGAATGAGGAATCGGGTTAAGCTGGTATGGGTTTGAGATATCATTTCTGATATCAGGTGTTTGGTTAAGTAGTGGAATGAATATGGTTGAATTATAATATTTATGAGTTATTAATTGTAATTAATTTAAAATATCATGAAATTAATATTCATATACATTTTTAAGTCATTAATTTCATTTTGTGTTAAAAATTTACAAGAAATAAGATAAATAATACTGAAAATAAAAGAAAATAATTTTGATTCCTGAAACCCACATTTCATACCCACCTCCCCCTTTGGGTATGAAATTCTCATACCTTGTGGGTTTGAGGAATGGGTTTGATGAAATAAAATTCTCAACCAAACACCAGGTATGGGTTTGGAATGAACAAAACCCATACCTGATACCAGGGAAGCCTGAACCAAACGACCCCTCAGAAGGATCAGAAAAGTTACAGTTCAAAGACTACGCGCACACAAAACATATCATATAAAGTGCATTCCTGATTTCTACTCCCGTTTAAGTATTTTTTTTAATTAATTATCATGTTGGAGGCGTTACATACTTGCATGGAATATATCCTGTACAACGTTGTTTTGCAAGATCCAGGCCTGCTAAAAACCGCACTGAACAGTATGGAAGAGTTATCATTATTTAATACTTCCTCCATTCTCTCTAGTCTTTTTTACATGTCCATTTTCAAAATAAATTTTGTTTTTATTTACATGTCCATTTTCAAAATAAATTTTATATCTATTTATATGTTCATTTACACTTTCAATATATATAAAAATATATTTCAAATTAATAAGTTTATACTAAAAAAGTACTCCATCATATTTTGCTCATGAGCCAGCTTGCTACAAATCATCAAACAAATGTATTTAACTAGCACCGCAACCAATTAACCTCCATCACATGATATAAGAAACGCGTAATCATAACAATTGGAATGTACTTAATCACCAAGGAGTTAGAGTATCAAAAGTTTCATATCAAAACTATCTATTCTAAAGTTTCTATTACAGCCATCGTAGAACAACCACAAACAACCACACTCAGGCGGTAGATCCTTGACTTTTAATCTAACATCGTAGAAAATGCATATATTTAGAAAATTTCAAAGCAAAATGAATCACACACCCTTTGCATTGTTCCGGTGATAAGAATATCAAATATATATTACAGATAAATTAACTTTTGATTGCTATCCCTCTCAGGTCATTCATTCTTACCATCAATTTGTAGTGACGCTTTCTGTCGGTTTGCATCAGATACTTGACTCTCCACATCATCAATATATATTGGCACCTTAAGTGGATCAGCATATGATTTATTTCACATCCTTCATTGCTACTTCTTCTGATTGATTCTCCACATCCCACTGCACTGCTTTGGGTTGATCTGCAACAGATTGGTCCTCCACCTGTTGCTCCGTATTAGCTATTTCAATTATAATCATGAATATTATCACGACACCCGCTACGTCAATACATACTTTTGTAGCATATGAAAAGTTTTTCCAGAAAACTTCCCAAGGGTGATTTTTCAGGTTAAGCTCCATGAAATAGGCGAAAGCTAGTTGAAGATATGATACGAGAACTATAAAATCTAAAGCATTTGTTGTGGTGAGAAGTTTTTCACTTTTGGGTGGAGTGACGGATTGGGATGGTGGAGTAAGTTGAGCTCTCTTTCTTTCGACAATGAGCATTTGACAGTAACTGCCAATGGCCACTATCCCAAAGCCTGTCATCCAGTAAACTTTCCAAATATTTGCATCCCCTGTTGCAGACTTGGATAAAGCAAGGAGTGCTAGCTTATATAGAAATTTCAGATATTCAGCTCTATTTCTGTTCAACTGAAAAAAGTAGATTGAACAATAAAATTAGAACACCTATGTAGAACCAATCTAAAGCAATACTAGTAGAACACATATGTCGAACAATTTCAAAAATATCACAAAGTTTCTACATGATTTATAAAGAAAGAAGGGGCTTCAAATATCATATCTTGTTAGACAATCTGTAAGAAAAAGGAGATCGAACAAGTTGTGTTCGTGTGTGTATAATGTAATAAGAGATACAATCGAAAGAGACATGAAAGAAAGGATATGAATGAATCCGATCCAATGCAAACTACCTCCTAACGTTACAGAAGAACGACACCACTATCGAGCTAGAATCGAGCACGATAATTATTACTAAGAGACAGGACTGTGATGCATTTAGAATACTACTCTGATTTAACAACACTACTATGATTTTCATTCATCTCAGGTCGCACACGCGGAAAATACCAAGGCTTGCGAGGCCACTAACCTTGCCTTGAAATCCCACAACAAACACATTTAGACACAGCACAAGTGTCTTGTTATATAAAATCTTGATATGCTCTGCTTTATCTTTTAAATGTGAAACTTAAGATTCTATTCAAGATTCACCTACTGAAAACACAATAATTCTCAAAATGGCTAGACAATATAGGGCTAAAACCCACATTTCTTCTTACATATCTATCACCATAAATCAAGCATCATAGATTCGCATACTAAATCTACCTATATATGAGATTATCTTCCACAAAAATACATGAAACAAAACATAACCTGATGATAACACATGACTTAATATACAAAACACACCTAAGCAAATCAGGGGAAAACACATGACTTATTTTTTAGATTTTTTTTCAATAAAAATTTAACATCCAAACTTTAATTCAAAAAAAAATATTTAAAAATAAATTGCACAACTACACTTTGTAGGAGCATTAAAGTCGTGTCGCGTCCCCATCCAGGATGTAAGTATACAGGGAGACGGATGGAGTAGCAACCAAGCATCATAGGTTTGTGATTTTCATATTTTTCGTTTGTAAACTACTATTAACCTCAACCAAGCACCCCAGGCCTCAGTAACACCCCTAATTCTCCCCTTTTCAACCTCCTTAATCCACCCTAGTTTCCGGAAAAAAATCCCAAATATTGTTTGAAATTTTGTTCACAACATTGGTTTAAATAATAGATCTAACTAAATTACAGGAAAGCACAATCTCTGCAGATCATCGGAGAATCGCCGGAGATCACCGGACCACTGCCGGAGATCGCCGGAAAATATGATGAAAACTCATAAAAGTTTCGGAAATGTACCTCAGAAGGGAGGTTCTTGATGAAGCTTCGAATCATGGAAAACAAGGCAGTGATTTTGTCCGTGACGACGATGACGTGGCGGAGGTAGCTGCCTTGCTCCCTGCATACATGGTAAATATAACCAGAAAACAAGATTAAGAACATAAAAAGAGGCAGCACAATCCAGCATAATTCCTTAACGTTAACCATTTTGTTTGAAGCTAATAAAAGTATTAGTTTCAGAGACTAGACAGCTTTGTAAGAAGAATAAGAGCGGAAAGTAGTGAGTCTAGATACTGGATAGTTTGTCTTTTATACTACCCTTGTTTTATGGAAAAGGGTACACGTGAGTCGTGACACCTGGCTGCTTCTGGTCAAGGCTTCATATTGAGGCAAGTAGCCAAGTTAGGGTTAAAAATGGGGTGGGGAAAATGGGGAACCCGCCCCAACCCGTTTCGAATGGGGCAGATCCGCCCCGCTAATATGGGGAATGGGATAGTGACGGGGAATGATTTTCCGCCCCGCCAAAATATGGGGCAAGTATGGTATTTGTTGAATCCCCGCGGGGATTCCCCGCCCCGCCCCGCATATATTTAATATAAATAAATAATTATATTTAATATAATATATTTAATATATATAATATAACATATTTATTATATTTAATATTATTATTTTATAATACGCAAAACTATAATTTTACAATGTATAACATGTCTCTTTGATTTCTATTATATTTAATTTTTTGCTTTTAATATACATGTCTCGTATATTTTTATTAAATTCTGAAGAAAAAATTACTAAATTTTAAAGTAATTATTTAAAGTGTAATATTATAGCAGCAGGGCGGGGCGGAGCGAAATTATATTAAATCCTCGATGGGGGGAATGGGGCGGGGACGGGGCAGGAAAAATATATATGGGGCGGGGCTGGGAAATGAAGTACCCGCCCCATTTTTAACCCTAAGCCAAGTACCGCCTCTTCTTGCAAGTTACAACTGTCAATGCTGAGCTGGCTGCCACGACAGAACGCACTTGATGTGAAATGTGAATGTCATCGGATCTGGCCCCACCTCAAATTCCTCATCCAAGATTTTTGTTATTTGACTCATGCATGAAAGTTACTCTCTGTGTCCTTTTCATAAAGAATGAGCTTATGTTTTTTTATCTGCTCAAATGTATATCTAAAAAACTGCAGAATATAATTTTTAAAAAAAAAACTGTAGAAGATAAACTGTAGAAGATAATTTTTAAAAAAAAAACTGTAAAAAAAGCTGAGAGCAGCGAGTAGAGAGAGTTAGGTTGAGAGAAAGAGTCTATTTGTTTTTATATATGATCGTCAGTGGGTGTTTGGGGAGAGCACCAACTTCTGCTTTTAAGTTATTGTTTGGAAAAAAGGGTTAGGTCGGTTTATATGGGAATTTTTGAGCTGAAATCAGAAGTTGAGTTTCTTAGCGTTTTTCCCCCCATACACCACTTTTTTTTTTAAATTATTATTACAAATATGACTTATAGCAGTATAATTTAGTATCAGCGTAGACAATCTCGAGACGAGGCAGAATCGAATTCAGAACCTCGCCACATACACTCATTCTTATTGATCTGACCCGATTTATATAAGAAATTGAGAATACTGATTTTCGTTATTCATTTTTCAAATAATTTAATCTCTTATAAGTTTAAATTTGTTTTAAACTCAACCAAACGACCCCTTAACCACGTGAACAAAGCACGCACAAGTGAGAAACAAAGGACAAAAAATTAATAGTAATTATTTAATATTAAGATATAATATTATATTAACTTGTTTCTTATATTATTTAATAATATACTTTTTTCAATAATATATATATTTAAATTATTAAACTTTTGATGAATTAATAAATATAATTATCCAAAGACTTCTATAATTTATAAGTCACATCATTTCTTAATCTATTTATCATTTATAATACAGTTCTATATTTTAAATAACAAATAATTTTTCTTAATATTAGCCGAGCGGTCCCTCAACGTGTTCCATGAAGCTTTCTGTTTTCATATTTTGGCTAACTATTCGATGAAGCTTTTGATTTAAAAGTTTTGAACCCTTGTAAGCGAAAAAAGATAATGATGTAGACACTTGTATTGATCTGTAATCTCAGCCGTTACTTTCGATCTCTAACCATGCATTTGCATGGAAGAATGACCTACCCAGAAATGAGTCCAGTAGAAAATTTGTAATGCGGCTGTGTGAATGGAGAATGGTCGTAGCGGGGAGTCGAGAGCAGAGTGTCTGTACTACTAGAAAATCAGCATCAGACATCGCACATTATACATCAGTCAAAAAAGTCACCAATGTTAAAGGCCTTTCTTGCATCACCAGAAAAATAAGTGATGTCTTTTTAATATCTTTACATTTGTCTCTAAGTAATGTGATGTCTAAACTTTCTTTTTGAAATTTCGTTACATCAATCTATATGTAAATCGATGTCTAAGTTCAATTTTAAAAATTCACAACCCCTATACTTCTCCCTTTTCCTCAGGCGCTTAGCCAATTTTTTTAGTTTCCCCCTTTTGTATAGTTTGCCTCCATTTAAACATAAATACCGTCCCGCCTAATCAATCATGGAGTATAATAAAATAATAAAAAACTTTAAAAAATATATCAAAATCAGAATCAAAACATACAAAACTAGTAAACAAACATATCGGGGTTTTATTTTCAGACTAAAGAGTTTGCCATTCCCCCTTTCTCTCGACTGCTAGCTTAGCTTAAACCTAAACGCGTGATTAAATCTTCAATCTCCGATTAAACCACTCAACTTCTTCTTTTCATCCTTTAATTCCTTTCTCTCTTTCAAATGTTCTAATTTCTGATTTGTTTCAATTAATTGAAAAGATTCGAAGATTAAAGTGAAGCTATTGTGTTCGCCTTTGAAGTGTAAGGTTCGATCTTGAGGAGTGGGGGTGGTTGGAGCTTAAATCTTGAAGCTTGGTGTTTTTTAAAGCTTAAAGTTTGGAGCTTGCAGTTTAGTTGGATTTTAGGGTTTGGAGTTGGATTATATTTTGGAGCTTGGGTTTTTAGGTATATTCTTCTTTATATTTGTATATATATTTGTTTGGGCTGTATGTATAAATTTGTGTGGTTGTGTGAAACTGAAATGTGTAGTTGTTGTATGTGTAGTTATATGTCTAAAACTGTTTGTATATTGTCCTCTTAGAAATTTTTGTATGTTTTTATGTTTTATAGGCCCCCTGTAAAAATATAATGTGGCTAATTATATTTAAAAGTGTTTATGGTTTAGCTCCATTGACATTTATGTAGGGGGCATTTACTATATATTCGGATGAAGTATGGCATCCTACAATATGTTAAGTTGATCGATAAGTCCCAATCACAAATTTCCCCTGAACTCATGATGTTGTGCTTTATGACATTGTTCCCCACTTCATAACTCTCAATTATTCTATGAAAATATAAGTGAACAGTATGCATTTGTGTGCTTTAATTGCCTTTCTGTTGCTGCTTTATTGATAACAAAATTCTCCGTATGCATGGTGTATTCTCTGTCTGGCTTGTTGATCGATTGTATGCAAACTCAGCTTGAACTAATTAGATCCTATTGGCGAGGATTTTTGCCAACTAAACTTTGCAATAGAAAGGCATATTGGTCGACATGAAGGAGGACTTGCTTGTTCTTTGAGGGAAGCTGTAATCTTTGAAGCTCATGAAGGACGACTTGTAGACACATTGGTAGAGATAAAACTCTTGCCCTGCTATTCTTTTGACATTTTAGACTTGGGAAACTAAAAGATATAATCGATATCAATTTTAGGGACTTGCTAGTACATGAACTAGACTAGGCAATGATAAGAACACAAGAAACTAACCTTAATGCAAATACTTTAACTTAGAATGTACCATTCTGGACAGCCTGACCACCTCTGACTAAAAATGGGATAACTTCTTGTAGGAAACGTATTTTTTAGATCCGTAAAATTTGCTGAAAACTAGACTCCTCTACCTTTCCAAGGGTATATCACACTGCACCCGTAAATTCGTAGATTAAATCAGTTTATTCATCAAAGTGGACTCAAATTATTCTCAGAATTCTCATTTTTCTGTGTCACCAAATAACACTGAGTTCAAGAACACTGGACTTAGAGATAAGAGCTGCAAAGAACTTATGTATACTTCTGGTACTTTTTAATATACTCCTTTTATTATAATATAACCTGATGGATTTTTTTTGGATCCTCTTAGAAACAACTTTGAACCTGTGAAACTGCAATCTTAGCTTATAAATGGTTCTTCATAGGATTTTTACACAAGTTCTGGAAAGAGAAAACCTGATCAGATAACTACTACGTTTCCCTGTCTTAATATATAGCACTAACTAGTATCATGTCCAAAACTTGTTCATTTGTTTATTGTTTAAACAATGATTTAAATAATGGATCATTTCTGCTCATGCTCATGGGCATAACTACCATCAAATTGTAGCTTGGAGCTGTGCTTTCCTTGCATGGATGTTACAAATCATCACAACAAGGTGGGGGTGATGGTATGTGTAACATATTTATCAACTTGGTAAGGTGCTCAAAATATATATCATCGTGTTTTCGTTCAATTAACTAACTATTAACATTTCCTCATCTTCTTTCCGCTCAACACAGGTGGCCTTATCCATTCCTTGACCTGTCACATTCGTTTTCTCCACTGTGGTATGCAGTATTTTAGTATCAGAACTTGCAACGTACTAAAACAAGCAGAATTTCTAAGCTCGCGTTTTTACAGTATTAGACAAGAAAATGTAAATCAGTTCTGATTAAAGTTTTGTCGGTGTTCTTAGATATAAAAAAATTCATTCTGTATTAAGTTTTATTGTGATATGAAAATGACAATGAATAGTTTGGTAGACAATGAATAGTTCAGGGAGTAATTTAATTAAAATAGCAATATACATTGCAGGTTCAGTTATAACCGTGGTTTCACAGATAATAGCAAAATTCTCGCTTGAATAATAAATGCAATAAACATAGATTTTGATGGGAGATCCTTAATAAATTTACCCTTTCAAATATCACTTTCAGGTTTGATTACCTTGGATGGTCATGATATGAAGACATTGCAGGTCCATTAGCTAAGAAGTCAGATTGGGATGGTGGGTTAGAAACCAGTTCTATTTGCTACAATTATACTAGAAAATGTGATGATGAGAAGAGAAAATGCCACTAAAAAAGAGGCTATTAAAGCTTGATACTACAAGTCGTAATCTTTTGTGGGAGGTTGGAGATCGCGGAACTCAAATGTCTGGAGGACAAAAAAGAGGATTGCATTGGCTAGAGCAATGATTAAAGATCCCGCAGAGATATGGAGCCTGCAGAGACCAAAGTTTAGCATGTTGATGGTGGGACTTAAATTTGGTATGTTTGTTGGTGCAAACACACTTTCTGTAATTTATGACATTAGAAATTGTTTAGCCACGGTTACAGGATATGGGAGAAATTTAGCTGATAAATTATGTCTGGGATGAACTATAGTGTAAATTATGGTTTGTAAATGTCTAGTACTAGATTTCGAGTTATGTAGTTTGCTTGTATTCATGAAATTATTTGGGCATTGATTGCATGGACTGATGTCATAAGCAGGCATACATATCAGCTAATAAGAAAAAAACCGATGTAAACTTATATTAAAGATATCACAAAATAAAGAAAATGATGTAAAAAAAAAACAAAGACATCGGTTTCATAAAAAAAAAAAGATACCACATCGCTTCTGATAAAAGATTGATGTAAAACGTGAAGCTACACATCAGTTCCACAAGTTTTTCGATGTTAATGTATCAATTTATTGTATATGTGATAAGTTTAAAATGATATAAATGGCATGCAATTGAAGAATTGAAATCATAGTGAAGGTATACTTTGAAGAAAAATACATCAGATCTTTAAAGAAAATGATGTCTAAAGAGTTTATACACATCGGCTAAAAAGCGATGTGTAATGCACCTACTTTTCTCATCGCACGCGAAGACATCGCTCGGATTTTCAATAGACATCGCTTATTAGCCGATGTCTATTAACTCAAAATGTGATGATGTTATCGTCAAAGGAAACATGCACGAAATTTCTTCGGTGCCCTGTAAGAGCATCTCCAAGGGAACAAAACCCTTAGCTAAATTGTCTACATGGCGCTTAGGTGACATCTAGGTGTCAACTTTTAGAAAATATGTAAAAGTTTTGGACTCCAACCATATTCCCCTTGGCAAAAATTATAGATAACCATATTTTGATTGGCTATATTTGCTGAACCAACAAACCTTTTAGGTATAATTTTAGCTATCATATTATACATAATACCATTGAAGTGTCCACCCTTCCCCTTAGGTAAAAATTTACTTAATCATTATTTTATTATATTTTAGCTAACAGTTTTTATTATCACCTTTGGTGATGCTCTAACAAACTTGTGTATGGTATTTTGATATCGGCCTATTGTATCAAACTTTATCTGACTTGTCTCGCTTTCTCAAATTTGCGTGGATTATAAAAAAATTTGAAGGAAAACTTGCTAGAGCATCTCCGATCATGAAACCCTTAACTAAAATATAACTTGGCAATACCAAAAATAATAAATATAGGGGGTGTTTGTTTCCGGCTTAAAAGCCGGGCTTCTAGTTTATAAGTTGGAAGCACTTATTTGTATCGTTTGTGTAAAAAGTCAAGAAGCACTTATAAAAAGCTAGGAATGCTAACTTTTGTTTCGGGGCTTCTGCTTATTTTCCAAACACTTTAATCACTTATCTTAACTTGCTTCTAACTTCTACTCCACTTTTTTGTTTTAAGTAAGAAGCACTTATTTTAAACTCACCCAAACGGCCCCATAGTCAGTCTTTCGAAAAACTCACACTTCAACTATAGTTATCTGTTTTCTATAATTTTAGTTTTAAAAAACATCTTATAATGATTATATTTATCGAACCTCTACAGGTGTGTAAGAAATCTGTCGGAAGATTACACATCATTTATTACCATATTGAACTGAACTGATATGATCTATTTTAACAATATAAAATATTAATAACATACTCTTTATAAATTATAGACGACCAATATAGCCAATATCATTAAAGCACAATGTCTTACAGGTTCAGCATAATGTCTTGCAGATTCAGTTTAGCCAACGATTATAGCCAACCTCATTGAACATGCTCTTAGAGCATCTCCAACGGTGTTGGCTATAATCATTGGCTAAATTAGACCTGTAAGACGTTTTGTAAAATTTGCTGAACCTGTAAGACATTTCGTTTCAATGGTATTGGCTATATTGGTTGGCTATAATTTAAAGATAGCATGTTATTAATATTTTAGATTATTAAAATAGAATATATCAGTTCAAGATGGTAATAAATGATGTGCAATCTTCCTACAGATTTCTTACAGACCTGTAGAGGTTCGACAAATTTAGCCATCCATAAGAGGTTGGCTAAATTTAGAGACAATAGGTCACTATGGTTGGAGTGTGAACTTTTGAAGTGATTGGCTAAATTTTTTATTTTTGGCACGACAACTCACTTTTTAGCTAAGGGGTCTTCATGGTTGGAGATGCTCTTAGCCTACATATGAAATCATTATTCAACCACCTAAGAGCATCTCCAACGGTGTTGACTAAATTGGACTTATAAGACCTTATGTAAAATTTGTCGAAGCAGTAAGCTATTTTGTTTCGATGATACTGGCCATATTGGTTGGCTATATTTCAGAATTAGTAATTTATTATTCTTTCAAATTGTTATTATAAAAGAATGTATATTATCATATGGTAATAAATGATACGAAATCTTAGTACATGCCTGTAGGCTGTAATGGTTGGCCAAATATAGCCAACATCAATTGGTTGGCTATATTTTTAGATAAAGGTTATGTGTGGTTGGAGTGGAGCTAATTTCACACATTATCTACAAATTTTATTTATGGTATGATTTAATGAATTTTAGCTAAGGGTTTTGATGGGTTGGAGATGCTCTAAATAAGTAATGTATTCTAAGTTTAAGTTTATCCGATGGTCCAATTAAATCTCTATACCGATTTATTTTAATTTTGAAATTTAATTTTAAAAGATGATATTTTGATATTTCAAAATTATATTACGTTTACAAATTACATAATATGTTATAAATTACTAACAAATTATCTAAAAATTAGACTCAAACGAGAACAAGTCCCTCGACAACTAGTGTATTGCGTAAACAGACGATATTTTGTTATAATATAAAAATGATAATTTTTATGGTGAAGTTTGATAGTGAAATTTATAACAACTTACTGTAAAAACCGAAAACAATTTTTTCCAAAAGAATGGAAGGATCTACTTTTTCTAAAATCAGCTTTTCAGCTAAAACGTGCGGTTTAGAATAACTGCTTTTAGATTTATCAAACGGTTGTTAGGTGCATGCAAGAGCAATCCAAACATTACCTTAATCATGTCCAACTTTTTTGGAATCCCACATTAAGGCTGCTTCTTGTCAAGGCTTTACAATCAATCAAGTACCAACTTTTCTTACAACTGTCAATATGCTTAGCTGAGCTGCCACAACAGGCGCACTTAATGTGGAGTCCATTCCCAAACTAACCTAGTTTGGAGTTGGTTTTCCCAATCTAACCTACTTTGTTCGATTCTTCCCAAACTAACCTACTTTACTATTCAAACTCAGTCTTTTCATTTTTCAGATTTTATTTCATTTATAAAAATCCTTTTATATTATATATATATATATATATAGTAATACCAAACGGGTTATATAAAATTCATAATTTATATTATTATTATATTAAAATTTATATTTTACGTAGATAATTATTATTGATTAATAAATAAATATTAAGTTAAGTATATTTATATTAAAATTTGTAATTAATTATTGACTTATATAAATAAATGAAATTTATATTTTTAAAATTATTTATTTTGTAATTTTTTTATGAATTGTCAAATCTACTGTAAAGTTGTCTGCTTGTAAGAAAATAATGTATCTGTGGAAACGAATTGTCACCTCAATGTAAGCTTTTTCTAGCTGCTATTCAAAATTTAAAACAGAGCAGTCTAGTCTAGTCAAACAGTAAGATTTTCAAAATAATTTTACTTTTTCAGCTGCATGTTATTCAAACTTTTCAGTGTATAGTCACTTCAACTGTTTTTAAAAATAATAATTCAACACCTCTAACATTATTATACCACTTGAAATGGCTATATATACATGCACTTAGACTCCTGCATTGAAACACAACATAGCAAACAAAGGTACTTTTATTTAAATTTCTCTCAATTCTAGGTATTCTTATTATAAGCTTGTACACATTATACTAAATTTTGTCATTTGTATATTTTCATTTCAGATGGAAAATTCAAATTCAAACAATTATCCAGATTTTGGAGATCACTATGGAGATCATTTCATGAGTCAAAATAATAATTATTATGATAATTATAATCCTTTTCAGGCTCAAGATACAAATGTTGGTACTAGCCAAAATAACACAAATTTTTATCACTCTCAGGAAATTCAAATGGAAGAAATTATCAACGAGGGAGTAAGAAGATCAACTGCAGTCTATAATCTAAGCGAAACTGACAATTTTAACTCATATCAGGAAGTGGATAGTGAGGACTTGGATAGTGAAGAATTAGACGGTAGTGACGATGCGAATGATTCAGATTCATCAAGCGATGCAGGTGCTGATGGTCAAAATAATGAGGCAAATTATACGGAGGAACATACTCCTAGTGCGCCATGGTTTGCAACTGAAGATGTCACCAACAATGATAATCCAGGTTTTATTCCGAACTTTAATCCACTTACAGATGATCTGTTTGAAGGTCAGTGTTTTGCAGATAAGCAAACTGCTATTAGTGCAATAAAAGAGATCCATATCAAAAAATCCAGAAACTATCATGTTGTGAAGAGTACTACAACATTGTATGAGGCAAAATGTGTTGTGTCTGGATGTCCATGGCGAATTAGAGCTATAAAAAGAAAGAGATATGGTCACTTCGAAATCACCAAACTCCCTGTTGAACACAATTGTCTTTTGAGAACAATCCAACGAGATCACAAGCAACTTAGCTCAAAGTTAATTGCAGATGTTATCAAAAATCAAGTACTATATACATTCAAGTATTCAACAAAACACTCACACGCACACGCACACACACATATATAAGATTTCTTATTTCATGTTTATTCGTCTAGGTAAAGGAGAGCCTGTACTTAAAAGTAAGAAATATCCAGAGCCAAATTACGGAGATGTATAAATATCATGTTAGCTACAAGAAGGCATGGATCGGAAAGCAAAAGGCCATATCAGATGTGTATGGTGATTGGGCTACTTCGTACTCCAAGCTTCCACAATTTTTAACTGCTTTGATGCATTTTAATCCAGGTACAAGAGCTATTATTGAAGCTGAAAATATAACTGGAGATGAAATTACATCAGTGTGCAAACGTGTATGGTGGGCATTCAAGCCGATGGTTGATGGATGGCGACATGCTAGACCTGTTATTAGCATTGATGGTACATTTCTAAAAGGAAGGTACAATGGAAAATTGTTGATCGCAATGGGGTTCGATTCAAATAACCATCAATATCCACTTGCTTATGGCCTTGTTGATGAAGAAACAACAATCAATTGGTCATGGTTCTTACGTTTACTCCGAAGATATATATGCCAGGATAGGAGATGAGTATGTATAATTTCAGATCGTCACGCTGGAATTATTGAAGCAATGAAAAAAGATCAAAATGGTTTCACCGGTGACATGGGTATACACCGTTTTTGTCTTCTACACATTCGTAGTAATTTCAGTTCAGCATATCCTGGAACACATTTGAAGATGTTATGTTGGCTAGCTGGAAATACATCTCAAGTGAGAAAGTTCGATGCAGCAATGAAGCAAATTAAAGAGCTCAATCCTGATGCAGAAAATGGCTTCGTAATATCCCGCTTGAGATGTGGACAATGTCTTTTGATGGAGGACATCGTTATGGGCAAGCAACGACAAATATGATCGAAAGTTTCAACGGATGTATAAGATCTGCTCGTTTTCTGCCGGTCACATCAATGGTGGAGTATTTATATTATCGCTCCGTAAAACTTGTTGCAGAAAGACGTACACAGACCTTAAATGATCTCCAAAATGGTCATATTTATTGCCAGAAATCAAGAGAGCTATTCGAAAATATTGAAAAGAAGGCATCAGCACACAAAATCATCCCGTATAATGAACAAAGAGGAATTTTCGAAGTGACTACTGCTCGTTACAAGACTCAGAAGGGGTATTGAAAAGGTGGCAACAAGCATACAATTGACCTTGGTAAAGGCTTTTGCTCTTGTGGAAAATGGAGTCGATATCATTCCCCATGTTCGCACATAGTTGCGGGTTGTTTGATGTGCAGTCTTGATTGGAAACAATATATTGAACCATCTCATAGTTTGACAACATTATATGAGATGTGGAAATATGAATTTTTTCCACTCGCTAATCAAGCTTATTGGACATTTCCACTGGCAAATAATTGGGAAAGATATGGCACGCTCTTTCCAGATGAGAATTTGAAGAAGAAGAAAAATAAACGAGGACAGAGAGGTCAAAGTCAGCGTATTCGGACAGAGATGGACAATTCAAGAAAAGCTATAAGTTGTGGGAGATGTGGACAAGAAGGCCATACAAGACGTAGCTCACGATGTCCTCAAAATAAGCATTAGTAACGCATAAATGCATGTGTAATTGTCTTTTATTAATTATGAAGTCTTTTAATTTTAGTTGTAGTATTATTTTATATTATTTGTATTGTTTAATATATGTTTTGTATTTGAAAATTATGAAATTTGTGATATATTTATATATTTATAATTTATTATTATAAATGAAAGAATTCTAGTAAATTAAATAAAAATTTAAAAAATAAAAAGAAAATACAAAAACTGAGTTTGAACAGTAAAGTAGGTTAGTCTGGGAATGATTGAACAAAGTAGGTTAGTTTGGGAAAACCAACTCCAAACTAGGTTAGTTTGGGAATATGCTTAGCTGAGCTGCCACAACAGGCGCACTTAATGTGAATATCATTGGATCTGCCCCCACCTCAAATTCCTCGTCAAAGATTTGATTGTTATTTGCGGCTTTTCTTTGTCATGGATAAAAGTTGATTAGTTTATGTGTGCCTTTCGCAAGCAAGTCGGGCCTCTTTCTAATAAAAACTAGCTTACGTTTTTCTATCTGCTCAAAAGTCTTTCTAAGAAACTGCCCAGAGAAGTTAAAACGTTAGAAAGCTAATTTTTTAGAAATTTATTATAAATATTATTCCCTCGGTTTTGTCCATTTTATACAGTTTGCTTTTTAACATCTCACTTAATTGTATATATTATAAAAATAAAATAAAATTTAATAATATAAAAATTTAACTACATCCATTAGTTTCTCTCCCTACATCCACCTTGTACGTTAAATATTGATGGTTCTCACCACTATACCCATTTTATACATAAATATTAGTTAGTCTCACTTCTTCACCCACTATTCTTACTTTTCTTCATTAAATTACACTTTTTCTTAATCTGCGTATCATTCTTCATGTATACACTTCTTATTGGAACGGAGAGAGTATGTGTTTGAAATTTTTTATAATTTTACTACTTCTGAAAGTATGTGTAAAAATATTATCTCCAACTAAAAGCAGTTACGAGTTGACATATTTTGGAAGCGATGTAATATGCCATCATTGTCGATTTTTGTAAATATTTCCTTCTCGATATACACCACGAAACTATTATTCATCCATTCATCCATTCATCTCCCATCTTGTTTCTCATTATGTCTTGACTCCCATCTTGTTTCTCATTCTGTCTTGACTATATTCATTGCAAAAAATACTCTTTTAACAGAAGCTATTGCAACACAGATAAAAATAATGCCAATTTTATCAAACGATATACTAATGGACAAGTTTGAGCTTTCCTAGTTGCTACCTAACATATTGCATGTGTTATTTTTGTTGAATGAAGTAGTCCGCCTGAGCCAATTTTAATGGACTAATAACCAATGAGTTTGGCAAAGTATATGTGTATTAATGTATATATCTTTTGTTTTACTCCCTCTTTGTTTCAAAATACATGTTTATTTTAATAAAATAAAAATTGTTTCAAAATACTCGTTCACTTCAACTTTTAATATAAATTTATATTTCCAAAAACAACTCTCCTTCACATATTTCAAATTTATATTTTCAAGATCAACCATATACCACATACTCCCTCCGTCTCATAATAAGAGCTGTTTTGACTTTTTACACGTAACTTGAGGTGTATAAAAAACATACTTTCACATATTATTTTTTTTTCAAATAAAAATTTAGCGTCTATATTTTTGTTAAAAAAAGAAAATTTAAGAAATAATACATAGAAGTATAGTTTTTCTACATCTCAAATTACGTGTCAAAAGTCAAAGCGACTCTTATTATGGGACAGAGGGAGTATTAGATTCAATTAATGATTTGATACACCTTTTTTTCTCAAAATCTACTTTTCTTAAATTATGTGATTTTTTGAAAGTGGACGTGTAATTTGAAACGGAGGGAGTAATTTTTTTTTAATGGGGTAGCAAACAATAATTTATAAAATCAAATTTATATAAAAAAAAAATATATTAGTGAAGCAGGTCGGTGGACTCCAAGCACATGGTTCCTTCCGCCACTGACAACAATTAGGTTTAACAAGAAAAATATGTCATGTCCAGCTCTTTAGATAATTAAGTATTAAACAAATTAATCCTTACTTTCTTTACCAAACTGTGACAACTCAATAGTTCCAGCTTTATTATTTCGAAGACCTATTTCAAGTGTTTTTCTAAACAATTTAAGTATTTGGTTTATATCAAAATTCAAGATAATCTAATATGTTTTTTTGAGGCACGCAAATAATAAGTGGCCTTCCGTTTTCTCGACTCTTATTATATAAAAAAAGAATTATTGGAAAGAAATTTTGGGAGAGAAGTGCTAAGTTGTATCTTATAACTTCTATTTCCCTTTGACCTTTTTTCCTAGTAAATATCTATTTTTCTAAATTAAAAAACATTAAATTTAACTTAATACTTTAATCACTTATTTTCATTCAAAATTTTTAATAATTTCTAAGTCACAACTTATTTATAATAAACAAATTTCTAATATCTCATACACCGGTTTTCTAGAAAAAATGTATGAATATTTGAACTATAAAGAGGGAGATATTTAGACTACAATACAAATCATTGGACTTAAGGAAATCATTAGCACTTGGGCTTGCTGCATGACCGAAAATGACAAATGAGTAGAAAATTGACTTGACATCCTCTTTTGCCATTATTTTTCTCCATGTTGCTTTCTTTAATGGGTCCTGTTCCTTGACAACCCCGTGTTAGATAAGAGTTATCTATATTTCAAAGGCCCAGATCCAATCTGAGATTTTAATGTATCCGCTATAAAAAACCGCGGATAGGGAAAACTCCCATCCGCGGTAAATAACCGCGGATAGAGAGTTTTCCCTTCCGCGGAAAATAACCACGGATACATTAAAAACCCAAAATTGAATCTGAGCCCTTGAAATATAAATCTAACGGCCCCCGTACAGTGTGTTAGATAACCCTTATCTAACACGCGGTTGCTGTGGAACAGGATCCTTCTTTAATAAGTAAGATTTTCTTTCTTTTTCTTATCTTTAAGGTTCCCCTCACTGTTCATCAATAACCACCAATAACCGAAAGAGTCTAGTCAATCATTATTTTTTATACCCCGATAATACAACATTATACAATAAAATCTCATTATTTAATACTCCGTATGAGAAACGTGTATTCATATACAAACTATCTATTCTAAAGTTTCTATTACAGTCATCACAGAAGATGCATTACATTAAGAGAACCAAAAACAAGCACATTCAGGCGTTAGATCCTTGACTTTAATCAAACATCGTAGAAAATGCATATATTTAGACAATTTCACAGCAATATGAATCACACACCCTTTGCATTGTTCCGGTGATAAGAATATCAATTATATTACAAATAAATCAACTTTCGATTGCTATCCCTCTCAGGCCATTCATTCTTACCATCAATTTGTAGTGCCGCTTCCTTTCGGTTCCCATCTGCAGATGACTGACTCTCCACATCATCGATATATATTGGCACCTTAAGTGGATCAGCATATGATTTATTCCACATCCTTCATTGCTACTTCTTCTGATTGATTCTCCACATCCCACTGTACTGCTTTGGGTTGATCTGCAACAGATCGGTCCTCCACCTGTTGCTCCGTATTAGCTATTTCAATTATAATCATGAGTATTATCACGACACCCGCTACGTCAATACATACTTTTGTAGCATATGAAAAGTTTTTCCAGAAAACTTCCCAAGGATGATTTTTCAGATTAAGCTCCATGAAATAGGCGAAAGCTAGTTGAAGATATGATAAAAGAACTATAAAATCTAAAGCATTTGTTGTGGTGAGAACTTTTTCACTTTTGGGTGGAGTGGCGGATTGTGATGGAGTAAGTTGAGCTCTCTTTCTTTCGACAAAGAGCCTTAGACAGTAACAGCCAATGGCAAATGTCGCAAAGCTTGTCATCCAGTAAACTTTCCATAAATCTGCATCTCCTGTTGCAGACTTGGATAAAGCAAGAAGTGCGAGCTTATATAGAAAATTCAGATATTCAGCTTTATTCCTGTTCAACTGAAAAAAGTAGATTGAACAATAAAATTAGAACACCTATGTCGAACAATTTCAAAAATATCACGAAGCTTCTACATGATTTATAAAGAAATAAGGAGCTTCAAATAACATATCTTGTTGGATAGTCTGTAAGAACAAGGAGATCGAACAAGTTGTATTCGTGTGTGCGTATAATGTAATAACAGATACAATCGAAGGAGACATCAAAGAAAGGATATGAATGAATCTGAGTCCAATGCGAAACCACCTCCTAACAACACATAAGAATGACACCACCATCGAGCTAGAATCGAGCAAGATAATTATCACTAAAAGAGAGGACTGAGATGTATTTAGAATACTCTGTTTTTTTTATCATAAAACCCTTACGACGTAAATAAATATATATAGGTGCAGACAGCGGCGGATCCAGGGTCCGAGCCAAGTGGGGTCCAATTTTTTTTAAACATGATAGGTAGCAAAATTAATATCTTCAGTCTTGTCTTCATCACTCTGCACCTGTGAGCACAAATGACTTGCTATTATTTTGTGTTTACTTTTCTTGACCCGGGCTTGAATTTTTTGGCCCCATAACATTTTTATTGGCCCCATTTTATATTACAGTTCTGATTTTTTATACATAAAAAAGTAGGTATTTTTTATATAAAAATTCAAGTGGGGTCAGGGGCCCCCACCTGACCCCTGTGTATCCGCCACTGGGTGCAGAGAGCACTACACAATTTCAATAATTAATTAAACAAATAATTTAACAACACCACTCCAATTTTAATCGACCCCGATTTTTGCTTTATTCATCTTAGTTCGCATACACGAAAAAACCCAAAACTTGGGACTTGGGAGGCCACTAACCTTGCCTTGAAATCCTACAACAAACACATACATTACAAACACGTTTAGCCACAGCACAAGTGTCTTGTTATGTAAAATCTTGATTTGCTCTGCTTTAGCTTCTAAATGTGAAACTTAAGGACCAGCTTTGAATAATCAATTCATGTCTCACCATCCTTAATCATTTTGAGTAAATAAATGTGCTTCAAAAACTCACACGAAGGACACCACTTGTCACGCGCACACAACAATCACCTACTCAAAATACAATAATTCTCAAAATGGCTAGACAATATAGCGCTAAAACCCACATTTCTTCTTACATATCTATCATTACAAATCAAGAAGCCAAGCATCATAGGTTCACATATTAAATCTACTAGGGGTGAGCAAAAAACCGAAATGAAACCGAAACCGATCCGAAACCGGGGAAAACCGGATAAAACCGATCCGAAACCGAAACCGAAAAATGAAAAACCGACCCGCTTGTTCGGTTTCGGTTTCGGTTTTATGTTCAAACCGATCCGAGAAAAACCGAACCGAACCGATAATTAAAATAAATAAATAAGATTTATAATATATATAATTTATATCAACTTTTAAATTAATATAGTATATTATATTTTTTAAGATAGTAAGTTATAGAGAGAGTTAGATTATATGTTTGTTATTTTCTACTACATTTGTTATTTTCTGTTATTTTTGTTTAGAATGAATATTGTTTTAGTATCCTGTTTAGAGTGATTCTTCTTCTTTAATTTTTTTTGGTTTTGGCTTCTCAACTGCACTTTGCTCTGCCTTAGCACAGTCTGTCTGTTTTAGTGGCTTATGTTTTTTTTCCCCTCGATTTTGAAAAGGCTGGATCTTTCTTTTATCTAATGCAATGCATTGCTTATTAAAAAAAAACCAACAAGAAGTCTGTAGATTCAGTTTTTGCCCCAGATGTTAAGAACTGAATATCAAGTGAAATAAACTAAGCAAACGCAAACAAGTAGTTTTCTGCCATGCATTGGTCTGCTATTTTCTAATGTCACTGCCTGATGCCATTTTCAATTTTCATGTTTATTAAACTTTAGTAATTTATCTTTCAATCTGTCCAAAAAAAAATAAATTAATTTATCATTCAAGTATACTAATCATAGTCGTCTTGTATATTTGTAAATGCGGTTTTAAAACCGAAACCGATCCGATTATAACCGAACCGGAGTTTTCTAAACCGAAACCGAACCGATGGTATCGGTTGCAGTTTCGGTTTTAAATTTTAAAAACCGAGGACATGCGGTTTCGGTTGCGGTTTTATCCAAAAACCGCCCCGAACCGAACCACGCTCACCCCTAAAATCTACCATAAAAAGATGAGATCATCTTCCACAAAAATTGACATATGAAACATAACTTGATTAAAACACATGACTTGACATATAAAACACATCTATTCACCTAAGCAAATTATGAAAAAACACATGACTTATTTTTTAGCAACCAAGCATTTTTTCGACAGCTTATGAGCCCGACCAAACAGCATGTTTGGCCGGCTCATAAGCTACTTATTTTTGGTTTATAAACTACTAATAAGAGCTAAGCCAAACATCCCAGGCCACAGTAAAACCCCAATTCTCCCCTTTTCAACCTCCTTAATCAAGCCCAGTCTTCGAAAAAAAATCCCAAATTTTGTTCGCAACATGGGTTTAAATAGATCAACTAAATTACCGAAGCAAGAGGAAAGCACAATCTCTTAAGATCACCGGAGTATGGCCGGAGATCACCGGAGCATTGCCGGAAAATATGATGAAAACTGATAAAAGTTTCGGAAACATACCTCAGAAGAGACGTTCTTGATGAAGCTTCGAATCATCGAAAACAAGGCAGTGATTCTGTCAGCGACGACGATGACATGGCGGTGGTAGCTGCCTTGCTCCATGCATACATAGTAAATATAACAAGACAAAGAAATTAATAACATAAAAACAGCAAGTACAATCCAGCTTAGTTCCTTCACGTTAACCATTTTGTTTTTGTTTCCTACAAAAGCTAAGAATAGAAAGCAAAGAGTTATGTTGAGAGGAAGAGTTTAGTATTTGTTTTATATATGATTATTGATGTAGACACATGTATTGATCTGTAATCTCAGCCGTTGCATTTGCACGGTAGAATTAATGACGGTGAAAGTTTGTAATGTGGAAGTGTGAATGGTCGGCAGAGAGTAGCGAGCAGAGTGTATGAACTCAAAATCTGATGCCCTTATCATGCAAGGAAACTGCCGGGAAATTGCTTCCGCGCTGTGTAAGCAACTTGTTTATACCAAGCTATTTCATATCGTCCTATTTTGTGTAAAACTTTGGGGCCGTTTGGGTTAGCTTAAAATAAGTGACTTCTTAGTTAAATTAAAGAAGTGGAGTAGAAGTGAGAAGTAAATAAGTGAATAAAGTGTTTGGAAAAGAAGCCGAAGCACTGAGAGAGAAGGTAGCATTCTCAGATTCTTAAAAATGCTTCTACTTCTTTACACAAACGGGTCAAGAAAAGCAGAAGCTGGAAGCAGCTTCTGCTTCCACCATCAGAAGCTTCCAGCCTTCCACCATCCAAACAGCCAACAGGCCCTTTATCTGGCTTGTCTCACTTGGTCAAATCCTCAAATTTGTCTGGAAAACCTTCCAGCCTACATGTAATATCATCATGATTGAACCACCTAAACGACTATTCCGTAATCCCTATATCCCAAAGTGACCCACTTCTTTTTGCACGCATCTTCGTAGGAATACCTTTTTTTTTCTTGTCACAATCTTCTGTATGGATACTTATAAATGATATCTTTTTTGTTTTTTTTTTCTATACAAAAACATAAGATTCATATTTTTTGAAAAAACAAAACAAATTGAAAAATAATATTTATAAATATCTCTTCCGAACGTATTGAAATATATGAAAAAGTCAAATGATCACTTTTTTCGGACGAAGGGAGTAACGTATTCTAAGTTTATCCGATAGGAAGTTAAACCTCTGTACTAACTTATTTTAACTTTTCAAGTTTAATTAAATATATATAATTATTATAAAAGATGAGTTTTAATATTTCATTAGATTGCTATTATTAACAATATGAGACCAAGTTTTCCGCACAACTAGCGTGTTCTGTATATGATATTATGTATTTTGTAATATTCCGTACAATTCGTTTTCTTTAAATGTATCATCATATTTTTCGCTTACATTCGTGAGAACCCTTATATTTGATTTATCACATATAATATCTTTAATTTAAGTGACATGTAATATATTTGATTTCAGATTAAAATACAAATTTATATTTGTTTTTGTAGAAAAAATTATATGAAAATGAGTTTTAAATCATATAAATCAAAGTCAAAATGAGTGACATATATATTTAGTTATTAAATTTGAATATATTTCACTCGTTTTAACTCTGTTTATATGATCCAAAGTTCTATTTTATTTTATTTTTACAAAATGTCAAATATACAATTTGTTTATAATGTTAAATCCATTATATTACGTTTATATATTATGATATTATACATGAAAAATCAAACACACAATATATCATAAATTTTACAAAACACTTCAAATATTTTATACATGACCCATGAGTTATGTAAACCTTTTTCTTACTGCGTTTTTTCTCAAAATGCAAAACTCTTTTCTGAATTATACTTTTATTTACAAAACACAAGCATTTCAAACGAAAGTTATAGTAATTTTTCTAAAATAATGAGTATTCTCCAATAAGGTATTTTTCATAAAACCAACCCTTTATCTAAATGGGTAAACTAATTATTTTACTATTTCTTAAATTATGCCTGACATCTTAAATAATGACGAAATCAAATTTGGAACACCACACACAAGTTAGAAAACCAAGTCTCTCAATTTCTCACACACAGCAACGCAGAACTCATTGCCATACATATATGCCTGGTGGAAATTAATATGTGAAAATCTAGTATTGCAGAAGAGAAAACAGAACAACTAAATTCCGAAGACACGAGTAATTCCCATTCTTCCTACCTTGAGCTCATGACTTCAAATCATCTCATTACTCGTAAATGTATTTAACTAGCACCGCAACGAATTAACCTACATCACATAATATAAGAAACACGTAATTGGAATGTAGTTCATCGTGAAGGAATAGAAATAGAAGAAATGAAGATTCACGACTTCATTCCGGAGGAAGAAATAGAAGAGGTTGAGGATGACGCCGTGGTGATCAGGGCCAACCCTCGGGTAAAGCGACTAATACGAACTCCTAGGGCATTCCGTCCCTTTGATATGTATACGTTTGGATTGGTCCCTTTGATATGTATATGTTTGGATTGGACACGAAGACTAAGAAAAGTGTATAAAGTAATACTCCCTCCATTTTGGAATAAACACGCATATTAAGAAAAAAGTTAGTTAGATGAAATCTTATCTCATATATCATTAATTAGTGACTTGATAAGTGAGAATATAGTTGAGTTTCAAAAAAATCACAATAAATATAGGGATTTAGTGCATTGAGAAATGAGAATAATGTTGAGTTTCAAAAAAGTCACAATTAATATATAGATAAATTTGTATTGAAAGAAGAGAGGGACAAGTATTTTGGGACAATTTTTTTTTCTAAAAGGGACCTATAAATTGAGACGGAGGGAGTATAAAGTGAGAGGAAAGAGAAGGAAGAGTGAGTAAAGTAGTGGGACCCATCAATATATAATTAATAGATTTGTAAAAGTGGATGAAAGTAGTGGGTGGTTGGGATTTTTATATTATAAAAAGTTACCCCTTTGGAAAGGTTTTGAAATGTATAGAATTGAATGAGACATCCAAAAAAGGAAAGTGTATAAAAATCAAAGGGATGGAGGGAGTAGTATATAACGATAAATTCATGCATTTATATATTTACATGCATCTGAATTGATTGTGTTATTAATCTTAAAACAATGTTTTTGATCATGTCAATATATAATTTGAATGTATGTAAATTTTTCCTTTACGATATGAAAGGCACCCAAATCTATAGGGCCGGCCCTGGTGGTGATTCTTGGCTAAATCGAGCTTGGTGGTTGATCTTATGGTTTTACTCCATCTGTTCCGTTTAATTCTATACGTTTCTTTTAACTGCTCGACACGCATTTTAATTCTCTTATAAAATATAGTTCTGTAACTTATTTTTGAGATTTTATCCGAACTTTAATTCAAAAAAGAAAATTCTCAAAAATATATTGCATAACTACATTTTGCAGGAGTATTAAAGTCTCTGCCGCGTCTCCGTCCCCAATGTATACTACTCAGGGGGACAGAGGGAGTAAGTTTCTAGGCTGTTCCAAATTATGTTCTAGGGTTTAGGCTCCCGTAGTTGTCTGTCTGTTTTAGGTGCTGGTCTCGTTTTCTTTAGGTTGTCCTTGCTGCTGTGTACTTTGTGTCTCCTAGTTATCTACTACTCCCTCTGGTCCTTTATATAAGGTACCTTGACTTTTTGCACATTGTTTTAGGAGTTTTGACCATATATTTAAATTTAATATTTTTAAATTTTTTTTTCTGAATAAAAATATAACATAAATATTATTATGTTATAATAATTCAAAACAGAATAATTTTTATCTATGTTGTTGTTTTCTTTATAAAGATTCTTTTTCTTTATCTTATCTTTAAGGTTCCCGGTCACCAGTCATCAATAACCACCAATAAGTCAATAACCAGAAAGAGTCTAATCTCAATTATTTAATAATTGTTAAATTATTTTATTACATTATACTTTTTATCCCGACATAATGATAACACATATTTAATCCCTCCGTCTTTTAATATTTTTTCTGTTTCTTTTTGTCACGGTTGACGACACACATTTTTTATCATTATAATCTTTAATTTTGTCTTAGGGGTCATTTGATAACACCTTAATGAAAGGAATCATTGGAGTCGTCCAGAATTTATTTGATCAAGAGTGTTTGATAAACTTCGTGATAGGCTGGACGACAAAGAAAAAGTTCTGAACCACAGCACCTAGTTTCTCTCCCTCAACCATCTAGCGGAGTGTTTAGTAAAACAAAAAATCCACTTCAGCATGACTCTCGCTCAATTAATAATATATTTGTCTAGTTCCTAATAAAATTTATATATGTCATATTGCATACTCTCTTTGATTTATTATATAAGTTGTTTGACTATTAAAAAGAATTTTTAGAAGATTTGACAATATGCTTAAAATTATTTTTTTTTAATTTTTTTAATAAAAATATTTATATTTTAAAAAAATTACAAATATATTAATTTTTACTATATGATCAAAGCACCCAAAATTACGTTTATATTAAACAACCTATAAATTGCATTAGAGAGAGTATCATTTAGCAGAATTTTTTAATAAATTATTCATCATTCAGCTAAATTATAAAAAATGTTAACAA
The DNA here is from genome assembly GCF_001625215.2 of Daucus carota subsp. sativus. Classification (NCBI taxonomy): domain Eukaryota; kingdom Viridiplantae; phylum Streptophyta; class Magnoliopsida; order Apiales; family Apiaceae; genus Daucus; species Daucus carota. The sequence continues at coordinate 2,284,224 of NC_030389.2, forward strand.
ACGACCTTTCTCATCCAGTAATTAAGATTGACCGATCATCCAGGAATCTCAGTGATCCAGAAATGACGTTAAGATTTAACAAATGACCCCTTAGTAACAAATATAAAAGCTTCACCGTATTAAAGTACTTACAAATACGAATCCAACAAGATCACTCATGATTATATTTAGTCTTATAGATAAGTTTTAAATTAGTAACTTGTCTCACGTGATGAACAGTCCCGATATTTTAAATAGAAAAAGTTTGATAAATGATGATTAAAAAAATCTTGATTTGGAATGATGATAGGTTAATCTCTCCCTGTCAAGATCAGGGTCGGCCCCCCCTTGCTCTTCCCGAAAATAGTGAAAGGAAAAGAGTAGACGATAAAGGAATAGGATGACTAGTACTTTATTTATTTTAAACCGATCCATTTTCTTCTACTTGTATTTTTTCCTTCCCATATTCAAAAAATGTATTAAATAAAAGAAAAGAGTAAAATGTTTACTTTCAAAAAAAAAAGAGTAAAAAGTTAAATACATATCAATATTTAATTAGTATTTTTAGAGAGAACAATAATAAATTTGAGGATTTTTCCTCATAGAAAATAAATTTAGAAAGTTGGTACGGTTAATTTTATGTTAACAAATATTTGTCTTTAAAAAGAACTTAATTATTACCTTCACAGTAGAAAACAATTTTGCGGGTGTTACTTCTGCTTTTATCTTATGATGATTTGGAAAAAAAGTTAGGCTAATTTATGATTTTATATGGGAATTTTTGAGTTGAACTCAGAACTTGAGTTTCTTATACATAATTACATATGCCTGCTGGAAATTAACATGTGAAGATCTAGTATTGCAGAAGAGAAAACAGAGCAATCAAGTTCCGATGACACGAGTAACTCTCATTCTTCCTACCTTGAGCTTATGACTTCAAATCATCTCACAAATTTATTTAACTAGCACCGCAATGAATTAACCTACATCACATAATATAACAAACACGTAATCATAACAATTGGAATGTACTTCATCACGAAGGAGTCAAGAATCAAAGGTTTCGTGTAAAAACTATCAGAGTTTCTATTACAGTCATCAAAGAAGATGCATCACATTAAGAGAACAACAACAAACAACCATATCCAGGCGTTGAATTTCAAAACAATATGAATTACACACCCTTTGCATTGTTCCGGTGATAAGAATATCAAATATATATTACAAATAAATCAACTTTCGATTGCTATCCGTCTCAGGTCATTCAGTCTTACCATCAACTTGTAGTGCCGCTTTCTGTCGGTTTGCATCTGCAGATAACTGACTCTCCGCATCATCGATATATATTGGCACCTTAAGTGGATCAGCATATATATGATTAGTTTTTCACATCCTTCATTCCTACTTCTGCTGATTGATTCTCCACATCCCACTGTACTGCTTTATGTTCATCTGCAACAGATTGGTCCTCCACCTGTTGCTCCATATTAGCTATTTCAATAATAATCATGAGTATTATCACGACACCCGCTACGTCAATACATACTTTTGTAGCATATGAAAAGTTTTTCCAGAAAACTTCCCAAGGATGATTTTTCAGATTAAGCTCCATGAAATAGGCGAAAGCTAGTTGAAGATATGATACGAGAACTATAAAATCTAGAGCATTTGTTGTGGTGAGAAGTTTTTCACTTTTGGGTGGAGTGACAGATTGTGACGGTGGAGTAAGTTGAGCTCTCTTTCTTTCGACAATGAGCATTTGACAGTAACTGCCAATGGCCACTATCCCAAAGCCTGTCATCCAGTAAGCTTTCCAAATATTTGCATCCCCTGTTGCAGACTTGGATAAAGCAAGGAGTGCTAGCTTATATAGAAATTTCAGATATTCAGCTCTATTTTTGTTCAGCTGAAAAAAGTAGATTGAACAATAAAATTAAAACACCTATGTAGAACCAATCTAAAGCAATACTAGTAGAACACACATGCGAAAGGATATAATGTAATAACAGATAAAATTCGCAATCAAACAAGTTACAAGTTGTGTAAGAACAAGGAGATCAAACAAGTTGTGTTTGTGTGTGTATAAATTGAAAGAGACATAAAAGAAAGGATATGAATGAATCCGATCCAATGCAAAACTACCTCCTAACGTTACAGAAGAACGACACCACTATCGAGCTAGAATCGAGCACGATAATTATTACTAAGAGAGAGGACTGATATGTATTTAGAATATTACTCTGATACTCTGATATTCATTTATCTCAGGTCGCACACGCAGAAAATACCAAGGCTTGCGAGGCCACTAACCTTGCCTTGGAATCCCACAACAAACACATACATTATAACACAGCACAAGAGTCTTGTTATATAAAATCTTGATATGCTCTGCTTTATCTTTTAAATGTGAAACTTAAGATTCCATTCAAGATACAGTCACCTACTCAAAATACAATAATAATTCTCAAAATGGCTAGACAAAACAGGGCTAAAACCCACATTTCTTCTTACATATCTATCACTATAAATCAAGAAGCCAAGCATCATAGATTCGCATACTAAATCTACCTATATATGAGATTATCTTCCACAAAAATGCATGAAACAAAACATAAACCGATGAAAACACATGACTTAATATACAAAACACACCTAAGCAAATCAGAAAAAAAACACATGACTAATCTTTTACTTCCTTCGTCCCTTTGTTTTTTATACACTTTCTTTTTCAGGATGTGCCATTCAATTATGTACATTTCAAAACTTTCCCATATTAGTAAACCTTTATAATATGGAAAATACCAAGGCTTGTGAGGCCACTAACCTTGCCTTGGAATCCCACAACAAACACATACTGACATACATTACAACACAACACAAGTGTCTTGTTATATAAAATCTTGATGTGCTCTGCTTAATCTTTTAAATGTGAAACTTAAGATTCCATTCAAGATACAATCACCTACTCAAAATACAATAATAATTCTCAAAATGGCTAGACAATATAGGGCTAAAACCCACATTACTATAAATCAAGAAGCCAAGCATCATAGGTTCGCATACAAATCTACCTATATATGAGATTATCTTCCACAAAAACACATGAAACAAAACATAACCTGATGAAAACACATGACTTAATATACAAAACACACCTAAGCAAATCAGGAAAAAACACATGACTGATCTTTTACTTCCTTCGTCCCTTTGTTTTTTATATACTTTCCTTTTTGGAATGTGCCATTCAATTCTATACATTTCAAAACTTTCTCATATTAGTAAACCTTTATAATATGGAAATCTCACCCGCCGACTACCTTCATCTACTTTTTCAAATCTATCACTAATAATATTAATGGGTCCCACCACTTTATCGACTTTTATTTCTTTTTCTCGTTATTTTACATTATTTTACTATATAGTTTTCTTAGTCTCCGTGTCCAATACAAACATGTATATTCGAGAGGGACGGAAGGAGCATCAACCAAGCATCACAGGTTTGTGTTTTTCTGCAGCTTAGCCCCACCAAACAGTTTCGTTTATAAACTACTATTAACCTCAACCAAACACCCCAGGCCTCAGTAACACCTCTCCCCTTTTCAACCTCCTTAATCCACCCTAGTTTTCGGGAAAAAAATCCCAAATATTGTTTGAAATTTTGTTCACAACATGGGTTTAAATAATAGATCTAACTAAATTAGAGGAAAGCACAATCTCTGCAGATCATCGGAGAATCGCCGGAGATCACCGGACCACTGCCGGAGATCGCCGGAAAATAAGATGAAAACTCATAAAAGTTTCGAAAATGTACCTCAGAAGGGAGGTTCTTGATGAAGCTTCGAATCATCGAAAACAAGACGGTGATTTTGGCAGCGACGACGATGACGTGGCGGTGGTAGCTGCCTTGCTCCCTGCATACATAGTAAATATAACAACACAACAACATTAAGAACATAAAAAGAGGCAGCACAATCCAGCATAATTCCTTCACGTTAACCATTTTGTTTGAAGCTAATAAAAGTAGAATTTCAGAGACTAGACAGCTTTGTAAGAAGAATAAGAGCGGAAAGTAGTGAGTCTAGATACTGGATAGTTTGTCTTTTATACTACCCTTGTTTTATGGAAAAGGGTACACGTGAGTCGTGACACCTGGCTGCTTCTGGTCAAGGCTTCATATTGAGGCAAGCGCAAGTAGCCAAGTACCGCCTCTTCTTACAAATTACTCCCTCCGTCCCCCTCAATTGTTTACATTGGAGGGGGACACGGAGACCAGGACAATGTATGGAAAATGAGGACACGGAGAGCAAGACAATGTATGGAAAATGAGTAAAGTTAGATGAAAAGTGGGTAAAGTGGTAGGACCTATCAATATTTAATAATAGATTTGAGATAGTAGAGGAAAGTAGTGGGTGTAATAGTTATTTTTATTGTTAAATATGAGATAGTGGGGGAAGATAGTGGATGTAATGATGAGAAAAACTTAGTATTATAATAACGTAAAGAAATGAGAGGGACATCTCAAAATAGTACTCTCTCCGTCTCTTATTACTTTTCCTGTTTCTCTTCAGCACGTTTGCCAATACACACTTTTGATCTTTAATATCATTAATTTAGTATTGGTATTAAATATAAAAACTTCATTGTATTAAAGTACTCATGAATACGAATCCAACAAGATCACTCACGGCTATATTTAGTCTTATAGATTAGACGTAAATTAGTAATTTGTCTCATGTTATGAACAGTCCCGACATATGAAACGAGAAAAGAATAAAGAAACGGAGGGAGTAACTGTAAAGAAATGAGAGGGACAGAGAGAGTACAAACAACTGTCAATGCTGAGCTGAGCTGGCTGCCACGACAGAACGCACTTAATGTGAATATCATTCGATCTGGCCCAACCTCAAATTCCTTTTCATATGTGTTTGACTCGCGCATGAAAGTTTGTTTATATGTGTCCTTTTCATGAAGAATGAGCTTATGTTTTTTTATCTGCTCAAATGTATATCTAAAGAATTGCAGAAGATAATTATTAAAAAAAAAACTGTAGATGATAAAAATTAGAAAGCTAGATCCTTTAGAACATCTATATTTTTTTATATGGCACTCTTTGTTTAAATTATCAAATGTAAATCAAATTATCTAGACACTTCATCAATTTATAACTCAGATCATCAAAATATTTGAATAACTTATAAATGATCACCAATGTTCATATATTCAAATATTCTACCAAAAATGAATTTTATAAATAAGCACCAATATTATCAACTATTTTAATTCACCTTTTTCAATTTATTAATTAAATATTGGGTTAATTATCTAATTGGTCACTGAAATGGGTATAATGTATCAAGTTGGTCACTGAACTCAAAACGGTATCAAGATGGTCAAGTGATCATAAATATCAAACAAGCACCTTAAAATATGAATTCAAACAATAAAAATATTATTTATAAAGTTTTACACATTATTTTTTAATGTTACCAAAACCAAATAAGAGGTTATGACTTCTAATATTTATGATAATATATTTAGATTTTATCAAGTTTATTTATTATTTATTTCTAAATAAAACAAAGAAAATAACTATATAATAAAATATAAATAATAAATAAACTTGATAAAATATAAATATATTATTTTAAATACTAGAAGTCATAACCTTATAGTTGGTTGTGGTAACATTTAAAAATAATGTGTAAAACTTTATAAATAATATTTTTATTACTTGAACTCATATTTCAAGGTACTTGTTTGATATTTATGGCCAATTCAGTGACCATCTTGATACCGTTTTGAGTTCAGTGACCAACTTGATATATTAAGCCCACTTCAATGACCAACTTGATAATTAACCCATTAAATATTCATAAATTTTATTCTTTTACACACTTTTCATATTGTTAGCAGTTCTTTCAAATATTTTTCTTAACTTATGTACTCGATCTAGTGTAATGATTACGACAGAAGACTAAGTATATTTCTACTTACATGTATAAAATAAAAAAAACTTTGAATATTTGAAATATGTATTTGGATATATAAAACAATGAATTTAGAGTCGATGTAATTTCAATTCTTGCTAATACTCATAATATATCAAAATCATCTTTTTAATTTTCTCTTCCTACTCTTCTTACTATGTTATACAGTATAATTTTCTCAAAATTTAGGTCTCCGTACATAATTTTCACAAAGTAAACCTCTTTTTAACTTTTTTATATACATGTAAACATAAATGTTTGACGACTCCAAATTGATATGTGATGCACCGTGAAAGTCAGAAAACTAATAAAAAGTTTCACCCCAATTCTTATCGACTAAAATATAATGAATATAAGGACAACTTAATAGTGTAGTGATTAAAAATTTATTATTTGTTATCTCTCCGCACCACACTTTTTTTTTTTTTTTTGACAAAATGTCCGCACCACACTTAATTGTAATGTAACTATGTAAGTCATATTTAGTAAAAGGGTTAATAATCAAGTGAGTCACCAAAGTGGGCTTGATATATCAAGTTGGTCACCGAACTCAAAACGGTCTCAAATTGGTCACTTAAGTCAGTTATATGTATCTGTAAATATGAATTCAAGGAGTAAAGATATTATTTATAGAGGTTTAAATATTATTTTTGAATGTTACCACAACTAAATACAAGATTATGACTTCTCGTATTTATGAAAATATATTTAGATTTTATCAAGTTTATTTACTATTTATTTTTTATTATATAGTTATTTTCTTTATTTTAATTATAAATATATAGTAAATAAACTTGATAAATCTGAATATAATACCATAAATACCAGAAGTCATGATCTTATACTTAGTTTTGGTAACATTCAAAAATAATATGTAAACCTCTATAAATAATATATTTACCCCTCCAACTTATATTTACAGATACATATAACTGACTTGAGTGATCAATTTGACACCGTTTTGAGTTCAGTGACCAACTTGATATTTTGAGCCCACTTTAGTGACTCACTTGATTATTAACCCTTTAGTAAAAAAAAGAAAAAATGAGTATTGTTTAATCTACCACTGCCCTGTCAGCAACTTACCTTCTTTTTTATTTTTACCAAACTTTAACTAACTCAATATTTCCTTCTTTATTAATTAAAAACCTATTTCAAGTGTTTTTTCGCAAACAATTTAAGTATGTGGTTTATTTCAAAATTCAAGATAATCTAATGTGTCTTTTGTGCCCCGAACAATTCTGTTTTAAGGAGTGAGTTTGGGGTTTTCTTAACCCGTATTAAAAAGCTAATCATATTCAAGAAATTTTGGGAGAGAAGTATTAAATTAAAAGTGCTATTTTCTTCTTATAACTTTTGCTACTTTTCAATCTTTTCTTCTGATAATCATTTGTTTTTCTTAAATTAATAAACATTATGATTAAAATTATCCCAACATTTAATAATTTATGAATCCGAATATTTTAATAACTTATATATCATACTCCCTCCGTCCCACAATACATGTCCTTTTGACTTTTTTCACGTAATTTGAGGTGCAAATAAAACATATGTCTATATATTATTTTTCAAATTTTCTTTTTCTGAATAAAAATATGGATGTTATACTTTTATTCAGAAAAAAAAAATTGAAAAATAATGTATAGAAGTATGTTTTATTTGCACATCAAATTACGTGCAAAAAGTCAAAGGGACATGTATTGTGGGACGGAGGGAGTAACATATATATTATTATAATAAAAAAATAAATAACTACTATTAAAATAGTCAAACTTCCCTAATATCTCATACACCGGTTTTCTAGAAAAACGTATAAATATTTGGACTACAGAGACAGGAGATATTTAGATTAAAATACACATCACTAGTGATGATTAAAAGTGACGTGTCGTTGTATGCGACAGCCTAAAACTAGAAACAAGTCAAGCACTTCGGCTTGTCAAGAGAGGCAGCCACAGATAAAACCCAAAGCATGCAGGAAAATGACAAATAAAAAATTGACTTGAGCTCCTTTTTTGCCATTATTTTTCTCTGTGTCGTTGCTTTCTTTATAGAGAAGTTCTCTTTCTTTATCTTATCTTTAAGGTTGCCCGGTCTCTCGACAGCAATAACTAATAATCAGACAGAGTCTAATCAACCTGTCCTAAAATCTCATTTAATTACTCCCTGTCCCTCTCATTTGTTTACTGTTACTATTTTGGGATGTCCCTCTCATTTCTTTACGTTATCATAAATAGTAAGTTTTTTCATCATTACACCCACTATCTTCCCCTACTATCTCATATTTAACAATAAAAACTACTATTACACCCACTACTTTCCTCCACTATCTCAAATCTATTACTCCCTCCGTCCCATTTTATGTGACCTCATTTCCTTTTTGGGACGTCCCAAAAAGAATGAACCTAGAATACTTACTATTTTTGAACACTACTTTTCACTATTACACCCACTAACTCTATATTTTATACTCTCTTACTATTAAATAAACACTATTACATCCACTACTTTTCTCCACTATCTCAAATCTATTATTAAATATTGATAGGTCCCACCACTTTACTCACTTTTCAACTACATTTACTATCTTTTTCTTAATCTCCGTGAAAGTCAAACCCGCTCACATAAAATTAGGGGTGAACAAAAAACCGTTTAACCCGCAAAACCGACCCAACCCGCACTTTATTTCGGCCGACCAAACCAAACCATTCCAAACCGAGAAGTAATTGGGTTCGTTTTTTATTAACCCGAATAAATTGGGTTGGGTCAGGGTTTTTAATTTTTTAACCCCCACCCAACCCAACCCAACCCGTTTAAAATAACATAGTCCAGTAGTCCACTATTAAAATCATAACAGTTCATCAAAGTATTGCAGCCTAGCCCATTAGCATCTGACCTAAATCATTTCTCCATGCTTCTAGTTCATAGCTTGTTATTATGTTAATTTCTCTGTAAATATTCATAAATTTATTAATAATAGTTCGTAACCATCCTTAGATTATTATGCAAATGCAAGGTGTTTATCTATTTAACCACAATCTATATGTAGCTTAGTAGTTTAAATCTGTTTGTCTATTTTGTACTTGTTAATCACCATAGCAGAGAGTGATGGAGTTGAAAAACAAATACTGCAATTTATTACTAGTGCATCTATGTCTCTGGGACTGGGATTGAGTCCAGAATTTTGAAATGCTGCAATGTGTTTCTGCAATGTGTAGTCTATTTAAACTACTAAGCTACATACAAATTGTGTTTGTTAGTTTTTAATTTTGACAGGATAAAACCCGATAAACCCGACCCTACCCAACCCAACCCGACGTATGAATAATAGGGTTGGGTTGGAAATATTTTTGAGGGTTAACGGGTTCGAATTTTTATAACCCGATTAAATTGGGTTGGGTTGAATTTTTGCCTCCAACCCGGCCAACCCAACCCGTGTTCACCCCTACATAAAATGGGACGGAGGTAGTATTAAATATTGATGGGTCCCACCACTTTACCTACTTTTCATCTAACTTTACTCATTTTTCATATATTGTCTTGGTCTCCTTGTCCCCCTCCAATGTAAACAACTGAGGGGGACGGAGGGAGTAATAATTAATGATAACTTATTATTTTGAATATAAATATTTGATAACAGCGGAATAATGATAGTGTAGTATTTGATACTCCCTCCGTCCCACCCATTTCTTTACACTTTCCTTTTTGGGGTGTCCCACCCAATTCTTTACATTTCAAAACCTACCAAAAATAGTTAATGGGTCCCACCACTTCTCCACTTTTCTTTCCTTTTCACACTACTTTTACTCCACTATCTACTTTTTATACATTAAAAACCAATGGGTCCCACCACTTTACCCATTTTTCTTCCTCTTTTCCACTATTTTATACATATTTCTTAACCTCCGTGCCCAACCCATTCGATAAGAAATGGGTGGGACGGAGGGAGTACTTGATAGTAATAAATAGATGAAAAACTCGCAATTCAGGTGTCGCTGTAAAATGAAGAGGCGAAAAGAGCGCTCAAAATGCTTTTGTTTCCACTTGTTTTCCAAACACTTTATACATATACAAGGGCCGTTTCAAGAAATAAATTACACCTGAACTAACTCTTAAAAAAAATTTAAAGCTAGAAACACTATACTAATAATAAATATCTATCTCACAATTATGGCACTAAAACGAAAAACAATAAAACATGGTAATTTGAGATTATACATGCATAATAGCATCTCCAACCATGAAGACCCCTTAGCTAAAATCATAATTGTCATATCAAAAATAAAAATTATAGCTAATGGTTTGGAAAATTTACGCTCCAACCATCCCCACATGTTATCTATAATTATAGCCAACCTCCTATGACTATATTTGTCGATCCGCTACAAGTCTATAAGAAAATCTGTAGGAAGATTACACATCACTTATTACCATATTAAAATGATATATTCTATTTATAACAATTCAAAATATTAATAACATACTATTTTTAAATTATAGCCAACCAATATAGTCAATACCATCAAAACAAAATGTTTTACAGGTTCGGCAAATTTTACATAATGTCTTACACGTCCAATTTGACCGACCATTATAATCAACGTCGTTGGAGATGCTCTAATTGGAGTTCTATGTTAAGCTTTTTGTTTTATTTTATTCCTTCCTGATTGAATGTTTGTATAAAAAAAATGGGTTGGACCACATTTTATCCTGGGCTTAATTCCAAAATTTTGGGATAGTTGAAGTTTTGAACTTCTTTTCTTTTACGAGAGTTACGGCTCACCACAGTTTTTGCTGTGTTTGTCTTTCCCGTTCCAGTATCAAGACATCACCATGTCGAGATATCTTATCCGTCTCTCTAGAAACTGCACTCTCTAGAAACCGCACATATAAATTTTAATTTGTTTCTAACTTTTATTTTTTATTTTAAATAAGAATCACTTATTTTAATCTCATCCGAACAGCTTCAAAAAAGCGTAACCCGGATTAATTTTACTCACAAACACGTCTAGACAGGACTTTTCACCGTAGCTACAGTACGAGCATGACTACCACATCCGAACACATTCAGAAGGATCAGAAAAGTTACAGTTCAAAGACTACGCGCACACAAAACATATCATATAAAGTGCATTCCTGATTTCTACTCCCGTTTAAGTATTTTTTTTAATTAATTATCATGTTGGAGGCGTTACATACTTGCATGGAATATATCCTGTACAACGTTGTTTTGCAAGATCCAGGCCTGCTAAAAACCGCACTGAACAGTATGGAAGAGTTATCATTATTTAATACTTCCTCCATTCTCTCTAGTCTTTTTTACATGTCCATTTTCAAAATAAATTTTGTTTTTATTTACATGTCCATTTTCAAAATAAATTTTATATCTATTTATATGTTCATTTACACTTTCAATATATATAAAAATATATTTCAAATTAATAAGTTTATACTAAAAAAGTACTCCATCATATTTTGCTCATGAGCCAGCTTGCTACAAATCATCAAACAAATGTATTTAACTAGCACCGCAACCAATTAACCTCCATCACATGATATAAGAAACGCGTAATCATAACAATTGGAATGTACTTAATCACCAAGGAGTTAGAGTATCAAAAGTTTCATATCAAAACTATCTATTCTAAAGTTTCTATTACAGCCATCGTAGAACAACCACAAACAACCACACTCAGGCGGTAGATCCTTGACTTTTAATCTAACATCGTAGAAAATGCATATATTTAGAAAATTTCAAAGCAAAATGAATCACACACCCTTTGCATTGTTCCGGTGATAAGAATATCAAATATATATTACAGATAAATTAACTTTTGATTGCTATCCCTCTCAGGTCATTCATTCTTACCATCAATTTGTAGTGACGCTTTCTGTCGGTTTGCATCAGATACTTGACTCTCCACATCATCAATATATATTGGCACCTTAAGTGGATCAGCATATGATTTATTTCACATCCTTCATTGCTACTTCTTCTGATTGATTCTCCACATCCCACTGCACTGCTTTGGGTTGATCTGCAACAGATTGGTCCTCCACCTGTTGCTCCGTATTAGCTATTTCAATTATAATCATGAATATTATCACGACACCCGCTACGTCAATACATACTTTTGTAGCATATGAAAAGTTTTTCCAGAAAACTTCCCAAGGATGATTTTTCAGATTAAGCTCCATGAAATAGGCGAAAGCTAGCTGAAGATATGATACAAGAACTATAAAATCTAAAGCATTTGTTGTGGTGAGAAGTTTTTCACTTTTGGGTGGAGTGACAGATTGTGATGGTGGAGTAAGTTGAGCTCTCTTTCTTTCGACAATGAGCATTTGACAGTAACTGCCAATGGCCACTATCCCAAAGCCTGTCATCCAGTAAACTTTCCAAATATCTGCATCCCCTGTTGCAGACTTGGATAAAGCAAGGAGTGCTAGCTTATATAGAAATTTCAGATATTCAGCTCTATTTTTGTTCAACTGAAAAAAGAAGATTGAACAATAAAATTAGAACACCTATGTCGAACCAATCTAAAGCAATACTAGTAGAACACATATGCGAACAATTTCAAAAATATCACGAAGTTTCTACCTGATTTATAAAGAAAGAAGGAGCTTCAAATAACATGTCTTATTAGACAATCGATAAGAACGAGGAGATCAAACAAGTTGTGTTCGTGTGTGTATAATGTAATAACAAATACAATCCAAGTAGACATAAAAGAAAGGACATGAATGAATCTAATTCTAATGCGAAACTACCTGCTTACGTCACAAAAGAACGACACAACGATCGAGCTAGAATCGAGCAAGATAATTATTACGAAGAGAGAGAGGAATGAGAAGTATTTAGAATACTCTGTTTTTTTCATCATAAAACCCTTATGATCTATATGAATTAAATAAGTGCAGCGCTACACAATTTCTATAATTAATTAAACAAATAATTTAACAACACTACTCCAATTCTAATCGACCCCAATTGCTGCTTCATTCATCTTAGCTCGCATACATGAAGAAAACGCAAAACTTGGAAGGCCACTAACCTTGCCTTGAAATCCCACAACAAACACATTTAGACACAGCACAAGTGTCTTGTTATATAAAATCTTGATATGCTCTGCTTTATCTTTTAAACGTGAGACTTAAGAGACCAACTTCGAATAAACAATTTATGTCTCACCATACTTAATCATTCTGAGTAAAAAAATGTGCTTCAAAAAGCTCATTCGTCACGCGCACACAACAAGCACCTGCTCAAAATGGCTAGACAATATAGCGATAAAACCCACATTTCTTCTAACATATCTATCATTACAAATCAAGAAGCCAAGCATCATAGGCTCGCATATTAAATCTACCATAAAAAGATGAGATTATCTTCCACAAAAATTGACATATGTAACGTATAACTTGATGAAAACACATGACTTGACATATAAAACACACCTATTCACCTAAGCAAATTAGGGAAAAACACATGACTTATTTTTAGCAACCAAGCAATTTTTCCACAGCTTATGAGCCCCACCAAACAGCATGTTTGGCCGGCTCATAAGCTACTTATTTTTGGTTTATAAACTACTAATAAGAGCTAAGCCAAACATCCCATGCCTCACCAAAACCCCAATTCTCCCCATTTCAACCTCCTTAATCCAACCGAATTTTCGAGAAAAATTCCCAAATTTTGTCCGCAACATGGGTTCAAATAGATCAACTAAATTACCGAAGCAAGAGGAAAGCACAATCTCTTAAGATCACCGGAGTATCGCCGGAGATCACCGGAGCATTGCCGGAAAAGATGACGAAAACTAATAAAAGCTTCGGAAACATACCTCAGAAGAGACGTTCTTGATGAAGCTTCGAATTATCGAAAACAAGGCAGTGATTTTGTCAGTGACGATGATGACATGGCGGAGGTAGCTGCCTTGCTCCCTGCATACATAGTAAATATAACAAGACAACGAAATTAATAACATAAACACAGCAAGTACAATCCAGCTTAGTTCCTTGACGTTAACCATTTTGTTTTTGGTTTCTTTAGAGTAGAGAGTTGAGAGCAGAGAGTTAGGTTGAGACTTGAGTTGAGAGGAAGGGCTTGTGTTTTTATATAATAATGCACTGTCACGTATATGTAAATCGAATTTTCTATGATGTGCCGATACGCACACAATAGTCACTACTCTTATGAAAATACTAGTTTTGATTTGTGGATAAGTAATAAATGTTAATGGTCCCTGCATTCACACCAATTCCATCAATCAAAACAAGCCTTTTTCATGAAAGTACGTGCTTATTGTGTGCCTTTGAGCACACATTAGAAAGACAGCATGTAAATATATGTAAAGTGAATTCAATGAAAAAGTATAGTGAATGTATTTCAATTTTTACATTATAAAATTTTATTATCTTTAAAACAGATTAAGATATTTTAAAAAGAAATTATATAGAAATGGAACGTAAGAACATCTACAATGATAATATGTATAATGGTCGGCTATTATTAATTATCATGCGTAAAATTATATGTAAAATATTTCTTAGATTGACAAATATAATCAAACCAAACATTATTGATTATATTTTTTGCTAAAAAGAATGAGAGTTGGAATTCTAAATTTTTTACATAATCGTTAAATGTGACATATAGATGTTAAATAATCGTTGAATGTGACATATAGATGGTGGTGCGGTCACATGTATAAATATGTAATCTCAGTCGTCGGATTGATTGAAATCTAATGGCTTACATGCTAAATAATGATTATGTGTAACATATAGATGCTGATACAGACACATGTATAAATATGTAATCTCAGCCGTCGGATTGATTTAAATCTAATGGCTTACATTGAGTATCTCAAAACTTAGAAGGGTTCGAAAATTCGAGGCAAGTGGGTAGAATGATATTAGGTGGTCAAGGAGAAAAAGCAGCAGATCAGGTATGAAAGGGAATAAAGATTTCAGTAAAGGTTCAACTATTTTGTTTCTCTTTTCTTAATTCATTTGTTCTTTGAGTGTTTCATCTGTTTGTGTCCCTGTTACTTGATTTCAGCTTCTTCTATGTTTTCATTCGAGGATCTATGATCTATTTTATGTATAATTTCAGATATTTCATTTCCAGACTACTAAAAAATTCTCATATCTGATCAGTATATTTGTATATTTGTCGCGCATATTTAGCATAACATCATATTTGATATACTTTTAAATTCTGAATCTTTTAGAACAATTTCGACAGCTTCGTTATTTAATCTTTTAAATTAAAATATAAGGATTTTCAAAAAAATCTGAAAAGAAGTTTTACGTTTAAATTTTTATTCATAAAAAAATTAAAATTATTTTATAAAACATAATTTATGAGAATCTCAAAATACATACAAACAGTATACGTAAACAATCTGATGGACGGACGGCGGAATAGCAATCAGCCAATCATGATTATAATCAAGACCTTGAGTCGCCTTGAACCTTTTGAAACCTTTAGTTGCTTTGGAACCCTTTGTCAGCGAACTCTTCAACTCGCAAACATGGAAAGGAAAAAGACAGGTGATAAAGATTCTCATCTGGCTTGGATTTGGTTTCATAATATCTCGGTGTTTATTCGATTGACATTTTAATATAGATTTTTAAAAATTTAAATAAAATACTTCAAAATTTTATTAATTATGATGAGATTTCAAAAAACATAAAATATATCAGATTAAATTCTTGAACTAATTACTTTATTATTTCATAAATTACATTCGAAATTATAACAAAATTTTTTACAACACCAAGACAGAACCTGAGTCTCCCAAATTCTCACACACCAACACAGAGCCAAGTTTTACCAAATTATGAAAGGAAATAATTCCGAAAACACACGAAGGCAGAAGTGCCGCAGAACCAGTCTTGCGCTTCGGCTTTTTAACAGGCCAACAGCTGCTAGCTGCCAAGGACCAACATTTATTGGTTGTTTATCTTGTTCTAAAATAATAATCATTTGATTTTGTGTGTGTAATTTGATGGGTAAAAAATATATATTTTCATATATTAGTTTTTAACTTTTATTTTAAAATAAAAATTTAACATTTATATTTGTATCCAGAAATTTTTTGTGGAAATATAGTACATTAAGATACAGGCTTTTTATATCTCAAAATATGTAAAAAGTTCAAACGATTATTATTTTAAAATGAAAGAATATTCGATGGTACGTAGTTTGCGAAATATTACCGTAAATCTATGGGGGTGTATTCGATTGAGATTTTAATGGATTGTTTTTAGTTTATGAATTTTAATGGATTGTACTTGATTTTGATTTTGTGTGATTCTTGATAAAATGTCGCAGAGTTGATAGGATTTAAGCACAATGTTTCAAAATCTCGTGGATTTTGGTGGGATTTCAAAAAACTTAAAATACACCGAAGAATGCCACAAAATCCATCATTTTATGAAAACCTTAAAAAAATCCATCAGCATTTGAATACCATCAAATTTTAATAGATTTTAAACAATCCCAATTGAATACCAGCGGATTTTAAAATCCTAATTGAATATCACCAGATTTTGTAGCATATTTTAAAATCCCAATTGAATACCTTGAGATTTTAATGTATTTGAAACAATCTCAATCGAACACCCTCGAATTTCATGAATGAAAAAATTGTTTTAAAATTTCAATCCAATATACCCATGTGACATTCGGCTAATCAATAAAATTGTGGCTCGTGACTAATATATTCGTGCGTTAACAAACCGTGTGTTTCATGAACCGCATCTAAATCATAAAATTTATTTTTTAACTGAAAAGTCTTCCCTCACTTGGATAAGCTGGATTTGACATTTTATGTTTATTCTTCCGCTCAATTTTATATAGGGCCCTTTGGGCAAGATTAAAATAAGTGATTTCTTACTTAAAATAAAGAAGTGGAGCAGAAGTGAGAAGTAAATAAGTTAATAAAGTGTTTGGAAAAGAAACTGTGAGAGAAGTTAAGATTCTCAGCTTTTTAAAAGTAGAAACCAGAAGCAGAAGCTGCTTTTGACATATATTTTAAAATTTTATAAAATAAAATATTATTATTATTATTTTTATTAATAAATATTTAGATGATATATTTTGTTTGGAAGGATTTTTTTTTTAATAATTTATGAAAGTATACTATGAGGCCGTTTGGGCAAATTTAAAAAAACTGAATTTTTTGCTTAAACTAAAAATAGGGATTAAAAATGAAAACTAAATAAGTTAATAAAGTGTTTTTAAATAAAAGAATAGCGATTTTCAAAAAAAGAAAAAAGTATAACGAAGCTAGCATTATCAATTTTTTAAAAGTGATTCAACTTATTTACACGAAAACAGCAGAGGTGAGGATTTAAAATGTCTGTTAATTCTCAATCTCAGTCTCAGATGTATACAACTCGCATGAACCGAGAGAGTGTAGTATTAAAATGGAAAGAAGCTTCACTTTGGCATGATATTTTTTATAAACATAGTCTAAACATCTATACATATTTTAAAAGAATAAATAAAAAACAATTCATAAAATCAACTTCTTCGTATATTAAATTCGTGTAAAAATTTAACGATAGTTGACACACTAGCAAATAATTTTTTGAATTGGAAATAGTTACGAGTCTTCTTTATACATCAACCAGCCCATTAGCATCGAAATTTGATAGTAATAATCAAAATACATGCAAGTGCTTTTGAAGTTAACTAATCCCTCTCACCCTCAGATGTTTACGTTATTTTTTAATACATTTTTTTAAAACTCATTTAAATTATAATTTTATAATATATTTTTAATTATTTTTACGAATAAAAGTTTATTGTATAAACTTTTATAAAAAATTAAGATGTTATAGAATTATATTTATAAAAATCTCAAAAAAGGTGCAAGTAGTGAACGTAGAAGATCTTGAGGGACAGTGAGAGCACTAAAACATTTCTTTGCAGTGAAATATTAGGAATAACGTCGAAATAATTAATTACCATTCCTAGTATTTCATCGAATTTTAACAATCGTCGGCAAAAGGTACCACATTTAAATAAGTGGACGTGTAGTCGGCACTTGTGCAGTTCAGCAGTTGCAGTTGTGCTAGTGCCGAGCGTGTAAAACACGTGCGGTGATGTGGGTCGTTGTTTACACTTAGATTGGAAATACAGTTTGGACTTGCAAGATTGGATGACAAGATTTTGCCCATCGCTGATTCATCACGATTAATCACAATCAATCACCGATAATCAAAATAGCTCGTCAAATTGATTAAACATCTGATTATTCAATTAATTATTTGAATAATTTCTTAATCAATCAAATTAATTTTTGATTAAATTTAATTTTGTGACTTCATCGATTTAGTCTTATTCTCGCTTTTAACACCATGACCTTCTATCACCAGTCCAGTTTTAGTTATATTATGTAAGAGCATCTTTAACCATGAAGAGTCATTAGCTAAAAGCTTTATTGGCATACCATAAATAAAAATTATAGCCAAACTCTCTTCAAATATTGACACTCCAACCACTCTCTATAGTTATAGCCAATCTTTTATGGATGATTAAATTTGTCCAACCTTTCAGGTTTGTAAGAAATTTGTAGAAAAATTTACACATCATTTATTAACATATTAAACTGATATATTTCATTTGTAACAATCTAAATATTAATAATATACTAATTTTAATTATAGCCGGCCAATATAGCACATAGCATCGAAGTACAATGTCTTACAGGTTCCGTAAATTTTATATGATGCCTTACATGCAGTGTTGTGAAAAGCGCAAATCGGTTCCAAGCGGTAGGAGGACCTTCTAGCGCTTAAGCGGTAAAGCGGACGCTTAAGCGGAATTTTAAGCGGGTCAATAAGCGGATTAATTAAATATAATTAAATATTTAGTTATAATATTAATATATTTAAAAATAATATTATGTTGTGTTAAGAATATGCATTTTTAACATTTTTGATAAAATATATATTTTTTAATTTTAAAATATAATTATAGTTATATTATTAAAAAAATTATTATTTCAAAATTATTATTTTTTTAAAATTAGCAAGTCAACATCATTTTGACCGCTTAATTACCGCTTAATCCGCTTAACGACCGCTTAATCTGCTTAATTGTCGGCTTAATTTTCAAAAACGCTTAATCTCCTGTTTAGTATAAAATCGAAGCGCTTTAAGGCTGATTCCGCTTAGGTGGCCGCTTAATCCACTTTTTACAACACTGCTTACATGTCCAATTTAGCCGACGATTGCAGGAAACACCATCAGAGATGCTCTCCGAATCTTTTCGTCGATAAATTTTGAAGGCGTGCAAGAATTTTCTCCCTCTATCCTTTTTGTTTCCTCTAAACTTAATTCCTTCAATTATAAGTCACAAAGTTCAGCCATACTTCGGCGGAACGTCAGCTCTGACATCACAATTTATAATGTCGTTTGATGAATGTGTGGAGTATTTGCTAGTTATTCACAATTTCATATGATGAATAATAATAAATCAGTTGCATAAAATTTTCAAATGTAATTAGGAAAAAAAAAGTTTATTCAGATACTCCTTGTTTTTTACTACAACACGATTTTTTTCCTTTTATATGGATTGACTGTATGATGAGAATTATCAAGAGAGGGAGACTACATAAAATCTGTAACATATATTAATTCGGAGTGATTGAGTGAATAATAATAATAATAATTCCATCCATTTAATCCATATATTGACGAATAGGGGTGTAAACAAATCAAATTGTTCGTGAGCTACTCGAGTTCGGCTCGTAAAATATTCGAATTTGATTCGGTAAAAATCGAGCCGAGCTCGAGCTATTTGGATATTTTACCGAGCCGAGCTCGAGTTTCAAATTCCTCGGCTCGTAAGGTTCGCGGGCCTTATCGAGCCTCTACTTTATTTAAATTTTATGATAAATATATTTTTATAAATATTTTTAATATTTTATTTATAATTTATATATTTAATCGAACTCGAGCCAAACCGATCATATTTCGATTTTTGATCAATATTTGGTGACTCGATTCGAGTTTTCGAACCGAACTCGAGCCTATCGAACTGTTTGCGAACTGAGTTTGGAGCTTGAAATTAAAGGCTCGATCGAACTCGAACTCGAGCTCGAGTTCGATCCCCAAACTTTCAATCAAGCTCGAGCCGAACCTGGTAGTGTTCGGTTCGACTAGACTCGATTACACCCCTACTGAGTATTGACGAACATAAGCATACCCACGATGTTGTATATGCTCTTCTTGCCTTGCGGTGAAAATGCAATGGGAGTATCTTCTTCCCTAACCAAGTGTAACCTTGGGCCCGGCTGTATATACTGGGTCAACCTTAACCCAACACTGAGCTTTGTTAGCCCAAACTGTGAGGGATAGATCTGTAGCCTGTTTAGCGGGATTGATGCTTGCTCGTTTTAACCCATTTTCTTTGCTGTTTGTGTAGACCGTGGAGGTCATGCATAGCCTGACCTAAAACCAGTGTTATTAAAACCGCGTATGCATAACCTGACTTAAAACCAATGTTATTAAAACCGCGCATATGTGCCACTTATGCGATGCGAATCTGAAGCGCATCGTTTCAGGGATGTGTTGCACCTTGAATGATGCGCTCACTTTTCTCCGCATCGAGCACTTATGTGTTGTTTAAAAGCGCAAAATAAACGTGCTTCTGATAAAATGAGTCATTTTTAAAAGAAATGGGTTCAGAATAAATCTTGTGGACCTATTAATAACTAACATGAATACATACAAACCAGATTTACATGCAAGAACGAGAGATATCGAACCGGAGACAAAATTTAAACTTATCTTCTTTTATGATTATTTTATATAGATACCCACATATATAAGATACACATATGTTATATACACTAATATATTTGTACATACAAGTGTTGTATATACACATATGACTCGAGTATGATGAAAAAGACTTTGTTAAGGATCCAAATTATATCAGTAAATTTGATGATTTCCTAAATATTGATGACGAAGAAGTGGAAGAATGGACTAAGTTTAGAATTCTTTGCTGCTTTGACTTTAGAAGAATTTGGTTGCTTTTATCAATTAAACGTCATCTTATCTATAAATTAACAATTTTTTGCTTATATATCATTTATATACATATCTTTATTTGTCTTTCATGAATCCGTGCATTTTGCATTGCGTGTTACGCTTATGCTCTAGGGGCCTTTGCGCTTCGGTGCGCCTATCACATTTAGTAAAACTGCTTAAAATTAAAATAAAGTTAGAAATTAAATTGAATAATTTATTTTCTTCACTATTCTAAAAACCAGTGATTAATCACGATTAATCATCGATTTATCCATCTTCCGTCAAGCACCAAATTGATCAAATCTCCGATTAATCCCCGATAAATCCGATTAATACTCGATCAATCCGATTAATCTCCGATTAATCATTGTTGTGTGACTTCACCGATTAAGTCTGATTCACGCTTTTTACAACACCGAATTTCTGTAATAAATTTAATTTTCTCAATTAAATAACTAATAAATCAAATTTATTTTTGTTATTATATTTTTATTCAATCATAAATTATAAATAATATAAAATTATTCAAACACATAAAATTACAAACTTATTACTATAAATCATTATATTCATTAATTATTTTAAACTTACCTAACGGGTTTTTAATCTATTACTGTAATTAAATTATGGAAGATAGTTGAGTTTAGTGAAAGAGCTGTAACTTAAGTTGTTTATTAAAGATAAGAATTTATTTTCAAAAAGAGATATTAGAAAGTTAATTTTTAAAAGATAAATATTTATTTAATGGAAAAAGTGTCACGTATATCATAAGTTATGCTCTCGATATAAACTTTATGAGTTATATATTATAAAATATCTTTTATATTATTAGAAAACTGTAACGGTGTAGTTATATTTGACGATTTTTTTTTTTTGAAGAAAAGGAGATAATTCAATAAATAATGGCCATACGGCATCTACAAAAATGATCGAGTCGAACAAACATAGAAAAAATTAACATGCCTGTCTTCATACCTAAGATGAGACAAATAAACGATGTTGAAATTGACGATGGTACATGTATAGATCCTTGCTCTGTGTTCACCATCTTTTCCAAAAACTCCGTATCGACCACAAATGCAATTCCCGAAAAGCTTTATCGATGAATCAAAACCACTCTCACAAAAGGAGAGAAAAATCACACACTCTCACATGGAGAGAAATCAAACTATAATCAAAACAAACTAAAACAATTAGATCTGCACCACGACACTTAGGAGATAATCAATCGATCCACTCACAAATCCAAAAAGGCTTCTGGAAGCGAATAAGAACGAAAATCGAAAGTTTCGGTGATATAAATCTAAGAAAACTTTCTCCGAAGATGGAGATTTATTAATAAACTCAATGAAAAAGCAAGAACAAACAAAAACTAGCAATCAAACGAAAAGATTTGGGGCTTTCCATCGGAAACCGATGAAGGCCCCGTAGGAGATGAAAAGAGGAGGCGGCTAGAGAGAAGAGAGAAAAAGAAAACTAGGTCGTTTCTAGACTTTTATCTTTTATATTTGACGAAATTTTAAATATAACATATGAAAATTCTCAATGTACACTTGTCGTTTTGGCTTTTCTAGATCGTACGTAAAATAGTTTTAACTTACAGTTGGTACACTTATATCATTATACCATTCTCTATCATACCTCTTTCGTCAGGTTCTGTTAAACAAACGTTAGCTAATCTTAGATTAACTCTAAAATAAAATCTAACAAAAATCCAAACACAAAAGAAATTACAACCGGGGAGTCAATTTGAGGGATAAGCACTAAGCAAAATTAAGGTTTACTGAGTTTTGAGAAAATCAACATCAATTTACAGGTGAGAGTTATGTATTCACATGTATATGTATATGGATGGCTGGGCAGTGATTTTAAAGAGGTGGCGCCTGATGGAGGTGGACGGCTGCTATTCGAGTTAATAGTTGAAGAGAGAATTTAGAAGAACAGGAGATCGTAGATGGATTTCGGGTATTGGGCAACGGGTTGGGTTATAGTAGGATGTCAATCACTGTGAGACCTTTCATGTTGTTGAGTTGCACATTTAAGACTGAATATTTTAAATTCTATTAAAAGGAATTGCAGAGCATCTCTGTAGTATAGGATATGGCAGCAAGATGAAAATGAAATATTAAAAATTGATATCCGTGATGTATTGATATGAAAATTGATATTAATTGAATATGTTGGCAAATTAGCTCTACTAGAGCTAATTAGGATAACTAAATCATCAGATATGACAAATTATCTCATCCAATATTAATATTTAATGCAAGAAGATATTAAATTTTGTATCCCAAAAGCAAGAGTATATTTTCAAAAGTCTTGAATCATCAAACGAACTCTTACTTATAGTAAGGATGAGCAAAAATCGAAATGAATCCGAAACTGAAACTAACACTAAAAATCATTAAAATTGAATCGAATATATGAACCAAAATCAAAACTTAAAATCGAACCCGAAATCGAATATGTTTGGAATCTAGATTAGTTTAAATTGAGGGGAGCTTCGTGCTGATTTTTAACTCCTTCAGCTTTTTGGTTTCATTTTACCTAGTCTCATGCTTTTGAATGAATTAGCAAGTTTTGGAAACTATCTTTAGTCATGTAGTCCTAAATTTTGATGCATACATGTTGAAATATTGCATGTTGCAATGTTCTCTTGCACTGTAGTTTTTTGCTCTTTCGGACTGACCAATAAAATCATATTTTTGTTGCTTGTCAAAAGATGTATTGCTTACGCAGTTACTCTACAAATATTATCACGTTTAGAGCAACTCCGACCATCAATTTTTTTTTTTATGTAAAATGTGAGTTAGGCATTAAAAAAAATAGAAAATATAAATAATCTCTTAAAGATATCACACTCCAACCATGCTCTCATGTTGTGTATAATTATCACCAACCTCCTATGAATGACTCATATAATCGAACCGAACTATTATAGGCCTGTAATCAATATGTAGAATTGAAGTGATACATTCTATCTATAACAATCTAAAATTTTAATAACATACTATTCAAATTATAATCAACCTATATAGCCAATATAGCCGAAGCACAATTTGAAGTGATATATTCAATTTATAACAAATTAAAATTTCAATGACATATTATATTCAAATTAAAGTCAACCTATATAACCAATATCATCGAATCAAAATGTCTTATAGATTACACAAATTTTACATAATGTTATACAAGTCCAATTTAACCAACTATTATAGTCAACTAATTAGAAATGCTCCTGTGAATTCACAGTGCACACCTACCGACGTATGTTTACTTTAGGTTGATTTTCACACCTTAAAAAAAATAATCTAATTTCAAATAACGACCATTTTTAATTAAATTGATTTTTTATGCATAATAGTTATTTTTTTCAATTTTTTCATCGAAACCAAGTTAGTAGATTCCGAATTGAGATTTTGGAACCGAAATTGAAAAAACGATGAGGTTGTAGTTTAGATTTTTGATTTTTAAAATCGAGGATATGCAATTCTGATTACGTTTTTTTTATCCAAAATCCCGCCGAACCCGCTGCTGGCTGCCGTCCCACCCTACTTTATATTTTATTTTCGAGTATACATTTATATATTTTTATATAAATAAACAATTAACATTATTTTTCCTAAAATATAAAAATAGTTATTATATATTATATACATGTATATAGCAATAAATAATTTTATCATTCATAATGTCATATTTATTTCACTTTCTGCACGCATTAGCTTTGTAAAATATTTTTTAAATAATAATTTAGTGTTTATATTATTATTCAACAAATTAAAAATAAATAACGAAATCATTTTTTAATAGTATTGTTACTATTAGTTTCAAATGTTGTGTTTGCTTGGTGTGAATAAATATGAAAGGAAAGAAACGAAATTTGCACTTTATTTTAGAAAAAGTTTATTAACTTCATTCTTTATACCCGCCAGAGATGACACCCCAGTTTGAAAAGAAATATTTCATTCCTTTCTGTACTCATTTGTTCCTCCGATCTCATCATAATAGTTTTACATCCATTTAATATATTTTTCTGAAACTTTCTTTCTATTTTTACTATATATTTATTTTTAATTATTTAATTATTTTTAATTCCATTCTCTACGACCAACCACAACATAATAGTTTGATATTTATAATTCAAAATTAAGTACCTATTTTTGAAGAAAAATATACGCAATATATTTGAAAAAAGATAAGATGGTATATCAAAAAAATATAAAATAATCTATCTTATTAAACTATTTTACTGATTTTAGATCATATCCATCACTTGCTTTCCAAAAAAAAAAATCATATCCATCACTGATTTATCAAAATATCAGATATATTTTATAAATTAATTCCGATTTGCGAAATTTTTTAAAAATATGCTTGTTTGGAAAAATAGGGATTGCAGACGGACTGATTGCGACTTGCCAGTGCTATGATAATTGATAACGTCATTCTCACAAGGATTAGGTGAAGTCAACGAAGTTTGCAAAACAGCAACGCCCAGGGCTCCCAAGAAGAACTACGCAGTCCGCAATGAAAGCATATAAATCTTCGGGTCGATCTGCCTCAAGCCAGCCTCTCAAATTCGCCGAAACATCCAGTCACCAGAGGTCCACTTTATTTCATCTTCTCCTTGCTTCTCAATTCTTTTTTCTCTTTATACTTTGACTAGAATGTTCAATAAAAGTAGTTCTAGATCTGTTTTTATGTTTATTTACTTTGTTTTGGATCCATAACAGTATTTTCATAGATCTGATTATGATTGTGTGTTTTATGAATTCTAATTCAAGTCTTGTAAGAGTTTTGTGAAGTTTTTTAATGCTGTGAAACCTAATTAGAGCTATTAGTCTTAATTGTTTTGTGTAGGCCTGTTGCGGTATGGAGTAAGAACTGGATAGTTGGCAGGTGGATTGTGTTGGTGTTTCTGGCATTTTTTCTGGTGGTAGTGGATATACAATGCTTTCGGCTGCTCCGTAAATACAACCCGGAAGACACGGTTTATGGTTTGTTTATGATGGGGCTTGGAAGCGTGGTTGGGTTTGGTTTTCTCGGTACACAAGCTCAAGAACTAGTTGAAGATGCGAAGACTGTGAATGATGTGCCTTTCTGGTGTTATGGGTTGGTGAGCGGGAGGTCTAATTGAAGATTCAAGGGCGGTGTGGACTAAGATAAAATGTCGGATGTAAGAAATTTATTAAAAAAGTTTAATCCAAGTAAGTGTTTTGGTTTGGATAGGCGTTGTGTTTACAAGTGTTTGAATGTAATATCCTTCGGAGTTTGTATTACCCCTGCTTTTGTTCTATATATTATGTGTGTATGTGTAATTTTTCTGTTTTATATGAAAGAGCAAATTGTTCTAATGTATCCATTCAACTAATGGGCGAAGCCAATCGATGTTCACCAATGACTCATAAGCCCTGGGCGTGCCTATGGGCTGAGTTGTACTACCTGGTTATCTGATTTGACTCGAGTCGAGTTATTTTGTTGATTTATATCCTTTAGGTGTCCCGATAGATTATGAACACATTACTACTAAACTCATGAGGCTTGGCCTATCCTTGGCAAGATAAAGTGCTGTTTCTCGAATGCAAATTGTCCAGGTTATTTGGGGGAATCACTTTCTGTGAGTTGCTTTAACATCCATTCAACTTGCTCAATTATCGTGCATCTTTGGTCAGGAACTATGAATGGTGGCTTACTATCAAGAACATTTCTAGGCGGCTTTCCAGTTAACAGATTAATTAGGCTTATTGTTCTGTGAACTATGTTATTATTCTAAAATTCCTACAGGGTTAAAACGTTATGATGTTCAAAGAGCATGAGCATGTCCTGGAACACTGAGATCTATCGCCATACCTCTTCTTTAAGTTTCTTGCTGGTCACTATCCCTCTACTATCTGCTAAAAACTTTCTTGGTGCTTCTTGCGAGAGTCTTGGTATCTTAATTCAACTACTTGGGGGACCGGACTCTCTGACTTGAACCTGTGAATCTCTTGTCCTATAAAGAAAACTGAAGAAAGGTTGTTGATTGTGCAATTTTACCTTTGAGGACTTACTAATCTTATCTTAGTAAGCTGAGATAGGTTTACTAAAGCAGAAATTGTGCTTAGCCAACCTGTTTCAGCTCATTGTTGCCAATATGGTAACCTAATTCCGCCTTCCCTTCACTCCCATAGCGAATTTGTTTAGCCGCTCTGTCATTATAAACTGCTTCTGCTGAAATTCACAACTTGGAGTCATTTAGGCAATCAAAGATTGACTTTGCAGGATTAATTGTGTTAACAAACTTCACTATAAAGATTAGCAGTAGATTCCTTGTCAGAATTTGAACCGTGTTTCTTGATCCTGACATATACTTGTTATATATTCGAGATTTAGGATTACCAGATTCAGGGGTGGCGCAACGGCAGTTGAATCAGAGAAAAGCTCCGGTTATGGTGGCATGAAAACTTTGTGAAACAGCAAATGGGTCTCTTGATACAGAGCACCGAGTCGAAAGAGGCTGAGTTTTGGCGAGTCGGTGAGTTGACTTGGGACAGATGATTAAAAATACGTGAGATGTGGCTTTTACCACCGGAATGTTACCGGATTTATGCCGGTTTATCGGAGATGTGCTTAAGGTTGTAATGAACGGATGAAGGCAGGACAGGGTAAAAGAAGAGGAAATAAGGTCTTGTATAGTTAAGATGTTGCTTGATTGTTTACATAAGAGATTGGCCGAATATATAAGCATACACTAACCAAACTTGGGGACCAAGCTTGTTACTGTAGAATGTATTATTCAAAGTTTCTAACAACGTTTATTAATAGACCCGGGGACCAATTTTGATCAACTTTGCAGCAAATTGATCTGGTCTTTGTTGATGGACAATGGCAACATTTTTCTTGAGTCCTTCGGGTGAATTTGAAATAATAATATTTTATGTATATAATAATTTAGTATGATAAGTAAGCAATGAGGTCGTTTGAGCAATTTTAAAAAAAGTGACTTCTGACATAAAGTAAAGAAATCGATTTGAAGTGAGAAATAAATAAATTAATAAGATGTTTTACAAAAGAAGTAGAAGTTCTGAGTGAATAGATAACATTTTCAATTTCTTAAAAATATTTTCACTTATTAATATAAACGGGTAAAAAAACAGAAGATAGAAGCAACTTCTCGTAAAAAAACAAAAGACAGAAATAACTTCTCCTTCTGGGTTTTTATGAGAAAGAGCAGGGAGCAGTCATTTCCAAACAACCGATGTTTTCGTTGTTTTACATTTTCGATGCTTCTTTTGTATGACTTATTTTTTTTTTTTAAAATAAATAACTTATTTCTGAAAATCAATAAATCATATGTAAATATATATATAATTTTTTCTGAAACTAAATCACTTATTTATTTTTCACAAGTCTATTCTCTGAAAGGAGCTTATAAGGTACTCACTCCGTCCCTTTTACATGTCTATTTTCAAAATAAATTTTGTCCCTATTTACATGTCCATTTACACTTTTAAAATAAAGTTAATGATAGTTTTCAAATCCCCCTAATTTCGACTTCCAAGGCTTGACTTATTTAAAACTCGGATGAATTCACGTTTCCAGGACACTAATTCGGGGTATTCCATTATCTTTAAAATATTAATTTGAGGTATTTAAGAAAAAGGTTTATGGAATCAATTATTACTTGGCATGTGCGGTTTTTTCAAAATGGACCTGTAAAAGGGGATGGAGGGAGTAAGTCGTTTGATTTTTTACACATAATTTTAGATACTTTGATCATATAGCAAACATTAGTAATATAATATAAATATTTTTATTCAGAAAAGAAAATTTTAAAAATATCAATTTTTAATATATGGTCAAACCTTCTAAAAATATCAGACATTTCACGAATCATTATTTCCTGAAAAAGAAAATGCTATGTATCTCAAATTTTGTTCTCAATTTTTTTTTGCGAAATCTATGTGGCAATGTGTGATTGATTACACTCGTACTAATAAATAATAAGACCTCCTACATGCACATAAAATCACCCAACTAAAATCTGTCATATGTATGCCATGTCATTTGAGAAAATTATTTGAGAACAAATTTTAGTATCCCTATTACTACCCAACTGAAAAAACACGTATACTAATTTGTCGACCTCTTTAATTCATTTGTAAAACGAGTTTAAGTTGGTTAATCATGGTTAACTAACTATAGTTCTGTTATAATGTGAAAGTAATGATTCTAAATTCATATCTCCCTGGGTCTTTGCTTTCCATCCTCACATCACAACCCTGAGGAGTGAGACCCACTAATCTTTTTATTTGCTACTCTATCTTGTTTGACGGTGGAGTAAAAAGACTAGCATAGTCACAAAAAAATCTCTGCATAGCTGAACAAAAAAATTTAGGAACTCTAGTTGTAACTGATTTTTGTCTTGCAATGAGCATGAATCATAGCCGCAACTTCCATAATTTCATCGAGCTCGTTGAAAGAGGTAAATATATTTCTAAATTTCCTCGTATTTTTTGAGTCTGCTGTGTGTATAGAGCTCATTTCTTGAAAGCTTTTGTTGATCAGGCTCAGGACGGATTAGAGAGACGCTTGATTACTTTGTTGGTTGTTTAGGACCTTGGTTTTACAGGAATTATGAGGAGATCCGTATCTGGGTATGATTCTTTTAGTTCTGTACAAAACATACCCACTAATCTTTGTTGAAGTTTGTTTTTAAGATCGGTTTTTCTAATTTGTGTCCACGGGCACACAATAACGATCATTATTTTTTGGCTCCAATTTCATTAATAAAGATGACCTCTTTGCATGCAAAATATCCGCCAACAAAAATTTGTTACAATAAAAAAATAATTGTTGCTATGTGCCGGTGAACACACGCAAGAAAGACCCTTAAATACTTTCTGGTCAAATAGTCGATGTAAATAGTCGATGTATAGAATGCAGTGATGAACATTGAATTGCTGAACTAATTTATAATCTGTCTTGTATAATCAAAATGGATTTGCTTACATTTCACAATGATTCATCCTTTGGGATATACTCTGAGCGACAATTTCAAATTTTATGTCAAATTGCTTCTTTATTCTTCGAAAATATAGTAGAATTTGGGTTTTTTGAAGTCAGAATTATGTAGGAACTTTTGTTTTTAAATTTGTTATATGTCTGTGTTTTGATAAGGTTGTTTATATATATGTCTACTTTGCAGTGTGAGAAAAACGCGGCTGTATGTCTGGCATTTATATTTCAGCTAGCAATCGTAGTTATAAATAGCTTTCTTTTAGGGGATGAAGTGGTTGTTCCGAGATGGAAAGCTAGCTGGGTAGCAGGGATGTCAATATTTGCCATTATCTTTCTTATTTTAAAGATTTTTGTGGAGATAAAAAGATTCAAGTTAACTCGGTGGAACAATAAAGAGATATGGGTTTTCATTACAACACATGTTTTACAGTTTTTAATTCCGCTGTTATATTTATTACTAGCGTATGCTTATTTGACGGGGCTTGATACAAGTAGTCATCACATGGAAAGTAACTGGAAAGTGATTGCATCTGGTATAAAAGCTTGCATCAATGTAATAGGAAGCCTGCTATCCTTAATTGGTGCAATATATTATTGGACACCAGATGACCACCAAAGTATTGCGTTTCCAGCAAATGTTGGTAATTCTACCGTTGTCGATGAAGATGTATTACAAGCAGTTGTACCTGTAGATGCGGACAATCAACTTATTTCATATGCAAAGGTAGAAGTGTTGGTACAAAGGGATGAGGAGAATAAACCGGTTCGAGTGGAGAGTCCACATGTTGCATATACGGATTCGGAAGTGGTAAAGATGCCTATGGATCGACCTTTTGAGGCTGCAAATTCGGAAGTGCTGGTACAGAGGAATGTTAATCGAGTTGTTGCACATGTATCGCAAGCTGCGGTCCAAAGCAATGTGAAGAATCAACCTACTGCAGATGCAAATTTGGATATGGTGATACAAGGGAGTGTGGAGAATCGGCCTGGTGCAGATGTTTTGGAAAATCAACCTTGTACAGTGCGGGATGTGGAGAATCAACCCAGTACAGTGGGGAGTGTGGAGAATCAACCCTGTACAGTGGGGAGTGTGGAGAATCAACCCTCTAGAATTGTGAATCTGGAAGTGGCGGTAAAGAGAGATAGGGCGGACCGACATTTTGAAAATGCATCGGAGGTGGTGGAACAGAGGAATGTGGACAATGAAGCTGTTGCATATGCAAATTTACTAGCGGTGGTTCATATACATGTGGAAAATCCACCTGTTGCGTATGCAAATTCGGAAGTGGTGATGAAGGATAAACCTGGTGGGAGTGTATGAGAAGCAGGGGCACAAAGGGATTCAGAATTAGAGGAAGAGAGGGGTGTGGAGACTGGAGAATCAACCTGTTGCAAATGTACCC
This sequence comes from Daucus carota subsp. sativus, assembly GCF_001625215.2. Lineage (NCBI taxonomy): Eukaryota > Viridiplantae > Streptophyta > Magnoliopsida > Apiales > Apiaceae > Daucus > Daucus carota. The sequence goes on from NC_030389.2 coordinate 2,315,659, forward strand.
GAAGTGGTGTAGAGAATAAAACCATTGTTGATGCAAATTGGTTCCTACTTCAGAGGAGGTTTAGTACATTTATACACTATATCCACAGGTAACCCACTAATTCTTGAGTTTCTTTACATTCTTTTTCCCAATTGTAATATAGGATGTGTTCAATGTAATGAAATTTTTACTCATTAGAGAAAATGTCGTTCGTTACAACAAATCTAGCCCACATGTTTTGTTTCGGAAGAATGCTCGTTCCAATACTTCATCGCTTAGTTAGACTTACTTTATTCTTTTTTCATGAAACTTACTATATTTCGTAATTATTATTTCATACTCTATTCTTTTCTATGAAACTTATTTTATATTTTTTTACATTTCTACATATAAATGTTAGCTTTACACATCAACAAAATTATTCTCGATTATTATTCTGGAGCCGGTGCAACCATAGCACCACCAAGGCACATCATTTGCAGTCTCTGAATCCTCAATAAGTTCTCGGGCTTGTGCAGCCAAAAAAGCAAAACCAATAAAATTTCCAATTGCCATGAGAAATAAACCATAAGATATGTTTTCTGGGTTGTAGAGGAAGAGGAGGCGACAGCAATGAATGTCGGTGATTAATAGAAAAGAAGCTAGAGCTAACAACGCAGCATATCTGAAAGCGGCTCCTTCAAATTTCTAACCACCCTAAACAACTTCATTACAAAACTAACCACCCTTTTTTTCACTTCACAAAACTGACCACCCTAATTCATTCACTCCTCGGGCGAACATAAAATTAAAGGGCTTTATATGTTCGCCCCTTCCTCGGGCGAACATCACAAAAAAATATATATATGTTCGCCCTTCCCTCGGGCGAACATACAAGGACTCTAAACTCCTCATACAAGGACCTGCACCACCTGCAGCTGTGTCGGAGTTTGAGTCTCCAAAGTTGTATATATGGCTGGTATTTTACAGTCTTGAGAATCTGTAGCCGCACCCTTCACTTGCAAAATTAATATAAATGCATACAAAATTCTGAGGAACAACATTTTGTTGAGGGAGCACACATGCTTTTGCCATTTATATATTGTATCCCAGTCGGGCGAACATACAAGGGCTTGCCTCGTATCACTTGCGTTTACACTCCTCGCTTTTTTAATTACCACAAACTCAATTATCATACTACTTGACTTGCCCATTTGGATCTTGTGACTCACCGTTTTGGATGTTTAACACGCAACTACCTGTTCTATACGCTCGATTATCTGTTTTTTCTATCGTGATTATTTTGCTAGTATTTTAAAAAAAATTGAATTTTTTTTTCAAATTTTATTTAATTGAAAATTTTAATTTATTATTTATAAATTAAATTTTTCCACACCATTTAAAATATATTTAAAAAATTTCTAAATAATTAAAAAGCTCTCGTGCCTTGCACGGGCTATAAGCTAGTATTTTAAAAAAAATTGAAATTTTTTTTCAAATTTTATTTAATTGAAAATTTTAATTTATTATTTATAAATTAAATTTTCCCACACCATTTAAAATATATTTAAAAAATTTCTAAATAATTAAAAAGCTCTCGTGCCTTGCACGGGCTATAAGCTAGTATTTTAAAAAAAATTGAATTTTTTTTCAAATTTTATTTAATTGAAAATTTTAATTTATTATTTATAAATTAAATTTTTCCACACCGATTAATCCCCTGCAAGGTTGGCCACCGATCCGATTTTTGAAATCCGATTAATCCTTATATATATTTCTTAATCGAAATATATGTGATAAATTATTAGAATTAAAATACCATATTACTTTAAATATGAGTAATTATAAAGTTTATGAATATAGCAAATATATTAGTTACTAAATAGCTAATATAATAATAACTAAATATTAAATAATATTTTATATTAAAATAAATCCGATTTTCACACCGATTAATCCTTTCGATTAATCCCCGATTTCCGATTAATCCCTGAATCGGTAGCTCAACCGATTTGGTCCGATTCCCCATTTTTGTAACACCGGTTAAACAAGGTTTTGATAGATGTGGATACAATATATAAATGGCAAAAGCATGTGTGCTCCCTCAACAAAATGTTGTTCCTCAGAATTTTGTATGCATTTATATTAATTTTGCAAGTGAAGGGTGCGGCTACAGATTCTCAAGACTGTAAAATACCAGCCATATATACAACTTTGGAGACTCAAACTCCGACACAGCTGCAGGTGGTGCAGGTCCTTGTATGAGGAGTTTAGAGTCCTTGTATGTTCGCCCGAGGGAAGGGCGAACATATATATATTTTTTTGTGATGTTCGCCCGAGGAAGGGGCGAACATATAAAGCCCTTTAATTTTATGTTCGCCCGAGGAGTGAATGAATTAGGGTGGTCAGTTTTGTGAAGTGAAAAAAAGGGTGGTTAGTTTTGTAAAGAAGTTGTTTAGGGTGGTTAGAAATTTGAAGGAGCCTCTGAAAGCTATCCAGTTTCTACTCCACATTGCAACATGCCTTCAAAAAAGATAGAGGAAAACCAGGCAGGTTAGATGAGATAAATTACAATCACTTAACCGATACTTAATGGATTTGTACCGTGTGTGCGTATGCTAAGTACTAAATTCTACTCCCTCTGTCTCAGCGGAAAATTTACGCTCATTATTTGCACGCATTTTAGGGCTCTTATAAAATATAATTTAGTAATGTTTTTTTAATTTATTTTTTTTCAGGATATTTTTCAAAAAAAAAAGACATTATGGAATAGTCTCAAAATGCGTGTCAAAAACTTGCGTAAAGAACCTGGTGGGACGGAGGAGTATATGTTTTGCTGATTTTGATTGATGTGATTTTTGTATATATAGAGGTCCATCATTATTCAAAAATATGAGTCAATCAAAATCAACATCAAACTTATAAATTTTAGTGTTAGCATGTGCTGGACACATAAATATTACCGTAAAACATTCCTCAATAACAAGTGTCGTGTTCTGATTAACGACTAAAAATTTGAAGTACCTAACATTGATGTTAATAATATTAACATGTTTACTAACAACGCAAGACAAGATTTACAAGGACATGACCAAAAAAAGAAAAAACTTTTTCAAGGACGTACGCTAAAGAAAATAATATGCATGAAATCATATTTACCTGTGATAATGAAATCCTTTCATAGCTTATTTTTGCCGCCTCCTTGTCTTTCTAGCGAATACTATTCTTTTGGCTATTTGATTGTACATTGGCAGACCGTGTTTATTCGGCTTTATATATACAGCTGCTTTAGAAAGCACAGTCAAGCATATGAAAATCTCTCGTCATTTCTATTGATATACTACTCGTGGGTGTTTGACAAGAACATATGAAAAACGAAATATCATCGGTTATTACCAGCGTATTTCAGCACATCTCCGTGGCTTTGATAATTTCCATATTGAGATTCTCACTCCAACAAAACTGGCCAAAAGTCGCGATTAAAAGCCACCAAATATTATCTTTCACCAATTTTGATAGTATTTATTGAGTTTTGAGGCGAGATTCAAAATTTCAGCAAAATGATGAAGTGAATTGGAGTAATCAGAAATTACATAAAAGCGATCAACAACACGGTGACTTTTACCTAAAAGCCATCGAAAATAAGAAAAGCTACCTTTTCATAAGTCACCAACTTTCTTCCGTCGCTTTTAATCAAAAGCAACTAGTTCACGTCGTTTTTAGCTAAAAGCCAACAAAATTTTACAATGACTTTTAATCATTTTTCTTGTAGTGCTCTAGATAAAAGGATTCCGTATTTTATTATCTCTTGTCACATTGACGAGAATATAATCTTAAAAAAAATAATACACTAAACATAATGAATTATTATAGATAATTTAACTGGATCATAACAATTTACAGGTTCAACAAAATCACTTAACTCGTACTTCTTCGGTCTCTTTTTACATGTTCATTTTGATTTTCAAATAGTTAAATTGACCAATTTTTGACTAAACATTACAAATTATATATTCTTTATTATAAAATTTTAAAATTGCATATTAAAATAGACTAAATATACTTTCTCATAATATAATTTTTATTATTAGAATTGAGATTCTTGTACATAATTTTCATAATTTTGTATGTATCCTATTGTTTAACTAATTTTACCTAAGAGGCTAAGAGTGCAATGTTGCCTGATTAAAGATATTTAAAAAATGTCTTCATAGAGTTACTCTTTATAATTGCTACTATAACTTTTAGTTAATTATAAAATACTTTGTGGCTGTTTGGCGTGGCTTTTAAGCTCCGCTTCTGGACTTTTAAGTTAGAAACACTTATTTCGTATCGTTTGTGTAAAAAGTCGAGAAGCACTTATAAAAAGCTAAGATTCCTAACTTTTGTTTCATGACTTCTGTTTTTTTCCCAAACACTTTAATCACTTATCCCAAACACTTTAATCATTTATAAGTCTTAACTAACTTCTAACTTCTACTTTACTTTTTTATTTTAAGCAAGAAACACTTATTTTAAGCTCACCCAAACGGCCCCTTTATCTACTTCTAGTTAAGAGAGTTTTGCATGACGAGAGAAGCTGAGGAACTCCGACATCCAAAATAATATAGAATAGCATTACAACTAATATGTTATAATTTTATTTGAAATTATTATTATCAGAATATATTATTTTAATAGAAAACATTATATATATACACACACACACACTCATATATTCGAGAAATATAATTAATATCACTATGTTTGCTAAAGTAGGATGTTCTGTTTAAATGGAGAAAATTTGACATGTCTTATAATTTTTGTTTATAATATTTCTTTCAATTATACTCCCTCCATTCCAAAATAATAGTCGCTTTGACTTTTTGCACGTATTTTGAGGTGCATAAAAAACATATTTCTAAATATTATTTTTCAAATTTTCTTTTTTTGAATAAAAATAGGGATGTTAAACTTTTATTCAGAAAAAGAAAAATTCAAAAATAATGTATAAAAATATGTTTTTTTTACACCTTAAACTACGTGCACAAAGTCAAATCGACTATTATTTTGGAATGGAGGGAGTATTTAACTAACAAAAATTCAGCGAAGTTTAATAGCAAATGCATAAAATGAATAAACTTTAAAGTTGTGGCCAAAGTTTACACCGATTTTCAAAAAGTTGGTTAGAGTGACTAAATTTTGACTCTACTTTTTAGAAATGTGGCTCCCGTTAAATGTCACTAACGGAAGCCACATTTTTAAAAAACGGGCCAAAGTTTGACCACTTTTCTGAGAATTTGGAACGGACAAAAGGGTAAAAATTAGTTCCAAATTCTCAGAAAAGTGGCCAAACTTTGGCCCGCTTTTCAAAAATGTGGCTCTCGATAGGCTTCCGTTAGTGACATTTAACGAGAGCCACACTTTTAAAAAACAGAATCAAAGTTTGGCCATTATTTTGAGAATTTGGAACTTTAGCTAATTTTTTGAAAAACAGTGCAAATTTTGGGCATAAATCTGAAGTTTACTTTGCATAAAACAGATATTCCACAAGCAACGAATGTTTTACAAAAAGAGCCTGGCATATTATATTAAATCGCATCTCCGAACACTGATTAATTACATCATACTAAATCTTTATAAGCAGACGTATGACGTGACGTAGTTGCTGGTAATAAACTCCTTCGTACACCAAACAAATTACAAAATGTCCTGGGTTCTCCTGCGAGCACATACGCACAAGGCACAATATTTAACGCAGGTATTCAATACTGATTGTTAAGCATAACACGAGACCAAACTCGCAGCTACGGGAGCAATATCCACTTCAATTGCATCTGGAGTTTGTGCAACCATAACACCACCAAGGTACACCGTCTGCGGTCTTCGAATCATCGACGAGTTCTCGAGCTTGTGCAGCCAAGGCAGCAAAGGCGATAAAGTTTCCGATTCCCATAACAGCCAAACCATAAACTATGTTATCAGAATCATACATGAAGAGTAGCGCAGAGCAATAAATATCGGTGATCAACAGAAAAGAAGCTAGAGCTAATAAAGCGGCATATCTGAAAGCTATCCAATTCTTACTCCATATCGCAACATGCCTACTAAAAACACGATCAGAATTCTGCATCTGTGAATCTTTTAGAATTGGAGTAAACTTTCGACAAAATAAGACGAAGTGAGGTATTTATTCACCTGTAAATACTAGATTCTTGCCTTGGACACGTTTACGTTTCACTGCAGCCACGCAAGCGAACTTGTAGGTCACGTCAAATGGTTTGCTTCTCCTGTTTTGTAACAAGTGTTTCATAAATAGGTTCCTTTTACGCGTATAGTATGATATGAACAAGCCTCATCACACTTTGCAATAAAAGAAGGTTTTATTCAAATTGACAACGTTATGTTATATTTAATTAGGAAAATGCTAGGTGTACATTATTGTGTACAAAAACATGTACACAATGGCATGTGGTGAATTTTAATCGGAATGACCCCCTCCATTTACACCGACAACCAGGGGCGGATCTAGGAAGAGGCGGGGGGGGGGGCACGTGCCCCCCCTAAAATTGTTTTTTGCATTTTTTCACCATTCTAAATTTTACAAAATTATAGAAGTGCCCCCCCCCCCAAATTTGAAAATATATAGATTTTTTCTAGAAAATTTGCTTGGTGCCCCCTAAGATTTTGGGTCTAGATCTGCCCCTGCCGACAACCCCGATTAAAATCCACCACATCACTTGCCACATCATTATATACAAATTTTATGTACACAATTATGTGCACCTAGCACTACTCATTTAATTAATGAAATATGTCTCTGCATAGATCCTGTCCACTCACGGATGAATGATAATAGAGCTCCGTCTGGTTAATTGTATACGTTCATTGTTTGCGCGCATTCTGAGGCTCTTATAAAATATAGTTTCATAATATTTTTTGAGATTTTTTATCATGGATAAAAATTTTAATATCAAACTTTGTTGAAAAAAAAAATAATTTAAATATATATTATGGAGCTATACATTATGAGAATCTTAAAAAACGTATCAAAAAATAACGGATATAATTGAATCGACGGCGGACCAATAGTCAAGTCGGCAATTCTAGGAAGCTTTGATTACTATACCAGCTACGTTATCTATTTAAATTATAAAGCCTGAAGGCCTTTTGCCCGTCTTTTTACTCTTTTGTCCTCCTAACAAGAACCGTATCTACACAAATTGCCACTGCTTTTATTTGTACACATACGTTGTCATCATATTGGTTGAACACCTGTCCCGGTTATTACATGAATAGGGATGACTGTATTGTCCAACACTCATTCCAAGAAACCACTCCAATACTTCAATAAGCTAATTGTTAATTGTAAATCTGTACCATCATCATCTACTAACAATTCAAATTCAGCCGGTTTTCTTTTGACGTGTCGATTTTAGATGGTGTTGATACAAAACATTTCTACCGCTTCTCCCGGTTTAAGCTTTCAGTGACCTACCAAACAGAGTATTACAGCAATCAAAGCTCCTCACTCTAATTGCAACATGATTATAGGTAATTTCTGAAAACCCTCTTACACTTCAATTGCTCCCCCTCTTTCCCTCTCAATCTGTGTTCTTGGTTGATTTCTTTATCCCTGGGTGTTTTTATATTTACTGATTACATGGTTTTTATTATCCTTGAGTTTTTATGTTTACTGTTTACATGGTTTTCTGTTTGTTACTATATGTGATGTTCGTTTATATATTTTTAATGTTGTCCCTCATAAATCCCTCATAAATCGGAGTATAAATCGGAGTAGTTGCGTTTTGGCTTTTCCCTGGTGCGGTTAACAAATGAAAACATGTTGCTGTTAGAGTTGTTGATTGTATTTAATACCAGATTCTCTCATAAATTCCTACAGGTGCTGCAGCTGATACCTGAGTTCTGTTTCTGCCTTCACTGTTCACGAATGGAACAAGCTAGGAAATATATGTCTAAATCTGAGTCATTACTCTCTAAAATTTGTGAGTCATATTTGTTGAAGCATACCTGTATTGTTCCCTTACAGTCATGTGTTGTCTAATATTGTAATGATTTTATATATTTTGTTTGCCTTCTTTTAGTTAATTATGAAATTCCCAAAATGAAAGAGTATGTACATGAGCCTAAAGATGAAGCTTATTTCCACAAGCTCATTCAAGAATGTAAGAATCTATAAATCTATGAACTCATTTAATTTTGTACATTTTTTTTAGTATAAAATATATGTGACATTTTCTTAGTATAAAACATATGTGATTTTTTTTAGTATAAAATATATGTGATTTCAAATTAAATACTCTTTCCGATACGAATTCAACTTCACAGGTCATAGAGAAAGGCAACAGACTTCTCAAGGAGCTTTACCTGCGACGACCGTGGATAAAAAAGCCCACTGCATAACTCCTACTGCACCACTGGTGGAGGTTCCTCACATTTGTAAGTTAATTTATCACTTCTGTAAATTTGTTAACCACGATTGTCAGTTGCTCTTAAATAGCAGACATCTAAACAATGGTGTTAATTTACATGTGTTTCATTTCAATTCTTTGAGACATTTGGATTTGTCATTCAGCCGCCCAAGAAAATTTTAGGTTTGCTGACAGTTCAGTGCCTCCACAAATGCACAGAAAAGATGGTCTACACGCTCGGAACAAAAATTTCTCACCGCCTAAGCCAGGTATGTTTTAATAATTGTAATATAGTAAACTGTCTAATAACTACATTATGATTATGTTTCTTATATCTACAGATCAGATAAAGAAGAAATGCAGACGGAATCCTTTATCCACTATATCCAGTAATGATTTGTTACTTAACAGGACAAATAATATGCGCAGTGGAGATTTATTAAAAAACATGCCATACCCCGAACACTTAAGGGGTCTAATGGTTGAGAATGCTCCAATTCCACAATCTCACAATCGTACCGGTACTGCATTTACCTTCAAAACTTTAAATATGATGCAAATATTCCTTTGAAATAAACATTGTTTCTCAAAAGTTGTGTTTATCTTTTGCTAGCTTCCGACCCTTTCATCACGCCCATTCAACCTTATGCAAGACAGAAAGCCAAACTGAATAAAAAAGCAGAATCGAATATTTCCAAGCGTCCTGATTCACATAAGTTTAAAACAAAAGTACAGCCAGTGCCCCCATCTTTGCATACTCAACAAAGTAAGTGCCACTAACCTTACAAGTTGCATCAAACTTCTGTTCTACTGATAAACAATAATATCTCTTATATACAGGGAAAGCCGTGCGCAAAAGGAATATTCATGATAAAGGGAAGAGGTATGCACATAACTCTACAGAAGGTATAAAGATTGTTAAATGTGGTGTTGCCTCTCCTGCCAGCACAGACCAATTGCCCAATCAAGATTTTGATAGTGATGTTAGTGACTTCTATTCAGATAAAGGTACATGAATCTCTTCTAAACAGTTAAACAGTTATATGGATTTTAATAAATTAACAATTATAATAATATACATTTTCCTTTACAGATTTTGGTGATGATCTCTTTGACAATTCATTCCAATTCCAGTCTGAGATTGGATCCAGTAAAATTATTACATTTCTCCATGTTATCATATTAATTTTGCTTAATCACAGTTCACCAAGGTTATGCTTACTAAATTAATTGAAACAAATATAGGTACTTATAGCAACACCAGAAAAGAAGTTGAAAGCATTTCACGCAAATTGGATTTTGATTTGAATCAAAAAGATTCAAGCACTTCTGAGCAATTCCACGACCTCGGTATATCTTCATATGCTCAATTTGTACAGAATATTCAAATACTGCAACATAAGAATCCCAGCTACATTTATTGCCGAGTATTCTTAGGAGGCACAAATTTTTGTAGAACATATAGGATTAAATTCACTGCTTTTCATTGACTCACTGTGAATTGTTTTTGCAGAATATTCTTACATTGCTGACATGTGCAGTGATCAAAGTGATGGTGACTCTGAAGATGGTAATTACCCTCTTGCAAACAATGAAACTATATATGAAACCTTTTATATATTTACAAGTGTTTCAAAATAAGTGTACATTTATTCAGATTATGCTGATGACATCAATTATGAGACTTATGAGGTTTTGGAAAAGGCAAAAAAAGGTACCTCCTCAATAATAGGCTTATTCTCTGCTAATATCTTCATTTTAGGTTTATACATATTGTTCTCCATGATCTTAGTGCTTATTATTTCTTTCTGTCCCTGTTTTGTAGTTGTCAAAGAGTATGCCACCCTTGGTGCTCCAAATGTTCAATGTGATAAATGTCATGCTTGGATGTGGAAAGAGGAACGTGTAAATAAGAGTGTTGTCAAGGGTAAACCTGTCTTCTCCATCTGTTGTGCAAAGGGTCAAATTCAACTTCCCAAGGAGAAGCCCACTCCTTCTTACATCTGGCAGCTGCATAATGATAAGAAAAAAGCTCAAAGGTTCAAGGATGGCATCCGTTTATACAATAGTCTGTTTGCGTTCACATCTACCGGGGGAAAAGTTGATCACAGTATTAATAACGGAGGAGCACCTTATGTTTATCGGTTAAACGGACAGAACCACCACCTTTTTGGTTCCCTTATACCTGATGAGGGTGATGAACCGAAATTCTGCCAGTTATATATTTATGATACCGAGAACGAAATTAGTAATCGGCTTAGATGGGTAAATGCCGATGATGGTGATAATGTTGATGCTGAAATTGTTGAAGGATTAATGAAGATGTTAGATGAAACTAACGAATTGGTCAAGGAATTTAGGTCAGCCCGCGACAGATATGAAAAGCATGGTGTTCAAGATTTGGAAATAATCCTAAAAGTTTCTAGGTCTGAGAGCGGTCGAGAAAATCATATCACCCCGTCAGATGAGGTTGCTGGCATAATGGTGGGTGACATGGATGATACTGATGGAGTACGTGATATTATCATAAATTCTAAAATAAAAGGCTTGGAAAGGATAACTGATATTCACCCTAAACTCATGGCACTACAATATCCTCTGCTTTTTCCTCATGGCTGTGATGGTTTTCATAAGGAAATCCCGTTTGGCACAAGTCAGAACATGGCACAGAAGCGAAGAGAGATGATTACAATGAAAGAGTATTATTCATACAAACTGCAAGTGCGTACTAATCAAGGTTTGAACTCTACTTTTTTTATTTCAGCATTTTTTTCCCATTAAATTTGTAGTGACAAATGGACCTATTACTGACCAGTCATGATAATTTCCAGCAATGACACCACGTCTTGGTGGTAGACTTTACCAGCAATATATAGTTGATGCTTTCTCAAGCATTGAGCAAGCCCGTCTCTGGTGGTTTCGCACCCACCAAACCACCTTGCGTACTGATCTATATACCAACGTGAAGAACTCTATGACATCAGGTAATTCGGACACTTCAAATATGGGAAAAGGATTTATTTTACCCTCTGGATTTGTTGGATCAAGAAGGTACATGCAGCAGAATTTCCAAGACGCACTAGCTGTATGTCGATATATCGGACACCCAGATGTTTTCCTTACAATGACCACAAATCCAGTTTGGGATGAAATAATGGAAATGATGAAGCTGATTCCTCACTGCAGTCCCCAGAATTCACCTGATGTTATAGCACGTGTTTTCCACTTGAAACTCCAGCAGTTAGTAGATGATATTAAGAAAAAGAATTATTTTGGGACATGCCTTGGAGGTATAATCTTTAATCTCATATTTTTTGCTGTTGGCTATATTCATATACTGTGTAACATGTATCCTTTATTCTTCCATGTTCAACAGTTATGTACGTGGTAGAGTTTCAGAAAAGGGGTTTGCCACATGTGCACATGCTAATATGGTTGGATTCTGCCTCCAAACTTAATCTTCAAGCAAATGTGGACAAGTATGTTTCAGCTGAGATCCCGGATGAAAAAATTGACCCAGTTGGTCATGCCGCTGTAAAAGCTTTTATGATGCACGGTCCATGCGGTAAAGAATTTCCAAAATCACCATGCATGAAACAATTCAAATGTACAAGACATTTTCCAAAGAAGTATGTTCGTTTGAATTTGTTTCAAAATTGGATGATACAAACTTGCAGGTTACACTATAATAAATCACTAACCGGTTGCATTATAAACTATGAAACAGGTTTTGTCAAGCTACCACATTTGATCAGTCGGGATTCCCAATATACAAGCGTAGGCAGACCAATATAACCGTGAAGAAAGGAAAAGCAGATCTTGATAATCAGTGGGTCGTTCCTTACAACCGTGATCTATTGGTCAGGTATCAATGCCATATGAATGTTGAAATATGTGCACATGCCCGTAGCTTGAAATACCTGTTCAAGTACTGCCTTAAAGGCCATGACAGAGCTACAGTTGAAATTAGAGGGAAAAAACAAAGACCAAACAATGGAGATTTGTTGGATCAAAATGAGGATGAAATTCAGTCGTTTTTCGATGGAAGGTACATTTGTGCATGTGAAGCCGCTTATCGTATCTTTGGCTTCAATATACACTACAGGTATGTCTTCACTGTTCACGAATGGAACAATCTGGGAAACATATGTCTAAATCTGAGTCATTGCTCTCTGAAATTTTGAAATATAAATCTTTTATCTTTTTAGTGTTGCTTCATATATTCATGGAATCAAATTTTAAAAATAAAACTAACTGATTAAAAAATATTATAGTTTGTACTTTCTCGGTTTCTGACTTCTATGTCTGAAGTCATATTTACTGAAGCTTACCTATATTATTCCCTGTTCACGAATGGAACAATCTGGGAAACATATGTCTAAATCTGAGTCATTGCTCTCTGAAATTTTGAAATATAAATCTTTTATCTTTTTAAGTGTTGCTTCATATATTAATAGAATCAAATTTTAACAATAAAACTAACTGATTAAAAAAATATTATAGTTTGTACTTTCTCGGATTCTAATTTCTAAGTCTGAAGTCATATTTACTGAAGCTTACCTATATTATTCCCTGTTCACGAATGGAACAATCTGGGAAACATATGTCTAAATCTGAGTCATTGCTCTCTGAAATTTTGAAATATAAATCTTTTATCTTTTGAAGTGTTGCTTCATATATTAATAGAATCAAATTTTAACAATAAAACTAACTGATTAAAAAATATTATAGTTTGTACTTTCTCGGATTCTAACTTCTAAGTCTGAAGTCATATTTACTGAAGCTTACCTATATTATTCCCTTACAGTGATGTGTTGTCTAATATTGTAGTGATTTTATATATTTCATATGTGAAATAATAATGTTGTTTCATTTTGTTTGGCTTCAATATACACTAAAGGTCGTTGGCGGTTGAACGTCTCTCTTTTCATTTAGAAGGTCAGAAGCAATGTACTTTCCGTTCAAATGAGCCATTAGAGAAAATTGCAGAAAGAGAGAAGGAAAGACACACTCAATTAGAAGCCTACTTTATTCTGAATTCCACTGATACAAATGCAAAGAAATTCCTGTATGATGAAATACCCCAATATTATGTCTGGAATGATGTGGATAGAATATGGACAACTAGGAAAAGAGGGAAGAAAATTGGGAGGTTGTCTTACACACATCATAGTGCAGGTGAATTATGGTATTTGCGACTACTGTTGACCAAAGTGCGTGGAGCAACCTCTTTTGAGCATTTAAGAACAGTGAAAGGGACTATTTATTCAACTTTTCACGAAGCATGTAAGGAATACGGACTTCTTGATGATGACAGTGAATGGGATCAGGTTCTACAGGAATGTTCAGTTTCTGGATTTCCACAACAAATTCGCCAATTGTTTGTACACATCATGGTGAACTGCAAGGTGTCAGATCTGAATTCTTTGTGGAACAATCACTGGAAAAACATGGTTGATGACATTTTGTTAAACCAGAGGAGAATAACAGGGAATCCACTTCTAATCCTCAACGAGAAACAACAACAGTTCTATGCTCTCGCAGGTAATTGTTAGGAACACGCATTAACGGTTTTATATTCTCCTGTTTTTGGTTGTATTTGTAATTTTGGGTTACTTCCATTTGTTGACAGAAATCCATAATCTACTAAAGACCATTGGAAAATCAATCAAGGAATTCAATCAATTGCCTCAGCCTCCAAATAGTTATCTCGATTGTTCCGTAAATAATTTAATAATCGAGGAAACAAGTTACAACATTACAGACATGAAGAAAGAGTATGAACAACTGTTTGCAAGTTGTAACAAGGAACAGTTGGAAGTGTATCATGCTGTCATGGAATCTGTTGAGAAAAATGAAGGAGGCGTCTTCTTTATTTATGGGAGTGGAGGATGCGGTAAGACCTACTTATGGCGAACTTTGATATCTAAACTCAGGTCAGAATGTAAAATCGTGTTACCAGTTGCATCTTCAGGCATTGCAGCAACTCTCATGCCCGGAGGCCGAACTGCACATTCCAGGTTCAAAATTCCAATTGTCCTAGATGAATATTCCATGTGTTCTATTTCTCATACATCGGATATTGCTGAATTGATTAAAAAAACATCACTCATAATCTGGGATGAGGCACCGATGCAACATAGATATTCATTTGAGTGCTTAGATAGATCACTTAGAGATATTATGAAAGCAGTTGATCCTAAACGATTTCATATGCCTTTTGGAGGTATTACGATTGTTTTGGGTGGGGATTTTAGGCAAATCCTTCCTGTTATTCCCTTGGCTGGACGTGGTGAGATTGTTGGAGCATCTATTACAAGATCCAAGCTGTGGAAGTTGGCCAGTGTTTACAAATTACACCATAACATGCGTTTGAACAAGGGGAACAACAGGGAGGAAATTGAGGCTTTAACCCATTTTGCTCAATGGGTGTTGGATATTGGCGATGGTAAAGTTGGTCGACCAACAAACAACAATAAGGAATATGGTGAAGATGATATTGCAGTGCCTAAAAAGTTCTGCAACTTGGATTCAGATAATTCTGTCGATCAAATGATTCACAACACATTTCCAAATTTCTGGGAGAATTATCAAGATCCGGATTACTTAAGTGAAAGAGCTATATTAACACCAACTAATCAAACAGTTGGAAATGTTAATAGCATTATCGTGGAAAAGATTCCCGGTGAGATGTCATCATACTATAGCCTTGACACTGCAGAAGATTATCCAGGTACACAAAGAGAACAGTTGGCATCTTTCCCCCCAGAATATCTAAACTCCTTAAATATTCCCGGTTTGCCTTTGCATGAATTAAAGCTTAAAGTCGGTGTCGTAGTCATGTTGATGCGCAATTTGAATCAAACATTGGGTTTGTGTAATGGTACGAGGATGATGGTCACCAAGTGTCTCCAATTCTGTGTTGAATGTGAAGTAATAGCAGGGCAATTTAAGGGAACAAAACATTTTATTCCAAGGATGGAGTTATGTCCAACAGAAACAAGGCTACCATTCAAATTATGTAGAAAACAAATGCCTCTACAAGTATGCTATGCCATGACCATAAACAAAGCACAGGGGCAATCTCTTGAAAGAGTTGGTTTGTTTTTGCCAAAAGGAGTCTTCACACATGGCCAGTTCTATGTAGCAGTAAGTCGTGTAACCTCGCCACAGGGTCTAAAATTATTCATCGATGACGAGAATGGAAACAGCACATACATCACTCAAAATGTAGTTTACAAGGAAGTGTTCTACAATTTACCAGTTATTTAGTTTTTCCACTTCTGTAACTGTAATTTCACTTTGAGTGTTGTTTGTAATCTATTTCCAACCTTATTTTGTATGAGGTACTAACTCGCACATTGAAATGGTTATTACATTATCCACTGCAATTTCCTTACATTTATTGTTTGTTTCCGATATTGAAATATAAGGTTCAGCCTTTTAATATATGTAATTAGTCTCCAATATTGTTTGTTTAACAGTATTCCACAACCTTGACCGTCCTGTTCAATTTACACAACTAATAAAGTTAATAGAAGATAGTTGGCAAACTGACAGGTATTGAATATAATATTATAACAAGTACAATAATTCATCTAGGACTTAACCGTGGTTATTTCATATCTAGAAATAGATCTGAGTTTAAAGTATCAGCTGTTTCTTTCATTTGAAGAAGAAGAACGCATCAATCACAGTGTAATAAATACATAGCATTACAAATCCTGCTACTTGCTTTTAATGTTTCAACTGTATGTATTAATATATATTTGTTTGTTACAGATGGCTTTCTACAACTACGACTCCGTTGAAAAACTTGATGATTCAAAAGATGAGTGGACTGTTCGAGTTAGAGCGCAATCAGTTTGGAAGGGTATCACTAAAAAAACCGGTGAATTCAGAGGCCTAAACATAATATTCTTCGATGACTACGTAAGATTAATACAACATACTCCTTTCGTGAACATTTATTATTGTAAATAATATAGCATAAATAAATATATGGTTTTCTGGCTTTAGAGTTCAAGGATCCACGGTTTCATAGCCTCACAAATTTGTCCAAAGTTTGAAGATCAACTTTATGAGGGTCAGATTTACATTTTACAAAATTTCTCGGTAAAAGAATATAATGGTGATGAGACAAGTAGATCTGTGAGAAATGAGAAACATATCTACTTCACAAGTGAAACAAAAATGGAGATAGATACGAAGGTTGGAATAAAATTTCCAACTCATAGCTTTGACATTCGAAATTTAGATGAGGTGGATGCAATGAAGGGAGACAATAGATTTCTGAATGGTAACTTTTTGGGACACATTACCTCCACATGTTTAAGTCACTTTTGATGAGGGGTACATCTAATATTAATTCAATTTCTTTATAGATTTTGCTGCCGTGGTAGAGGGAATTCCACAGAAAAATGTCTATACCAAGGACGATGTTGAGAGGTCACATGTTTCTTTCACAATAACTGATGGCAGGTATGTGAAATAAATTCATAAAATTAAAAAAACCGATTGGGAATATAATTTGAAATGTTAACTAGAAAAATTGTACGCTACTGCGCAAATTTGCAGGAAGTCACAAAATGTAACTTTCTTCAATGAGTTTGGTGACTTCTTTCTGGATGCATTTAGCAAAATTGAAGACAAACCAGTAGTCATTATAATATGCTGTGCCAAAGTAACTGAATGGAAAGGTACATCCACCGTGCATTTAGTTCAAACAAATATGCACGTCGGATCATAATTCTTTTGTACTTTATCCGCAGGCGTTGTGTACTTGACTAATTTCCCTGCCACAAGATTTTATCTAAATATCAAACATGTTGCTGTTACAATGTTGAAAGAGAGGTTAGATTATTGTTCCAGTTAATTATTTTTAAGGTTTACAACATGTTATTATGTTCATTTCATAAGTTTGATTACAAAAATTTATAGATATCATAAGCCAGATTTTTATGTGATGGACATTGATGATGATGATGATGTATCTAAACTTGAGATTAAAAAAGTGAATGAGTTGCGCAAGCTGAATGAAAGTTACATTCAGGTATTCAACACATTCAAATTGTAATAAAACTGTGTATGTATATACATTATCTCACTGATTAAGTATGAGGACAGAAAAAGGTTGCCTGTGAGGTTACGGTGAAAAGGTTTGACGAGAAAATGAATTGGTTTTCTCCATTTTGTCTCCAATGTGAGAAAGACATCAAGTTGGCTGATGGAAGCTATCAGTGCTGTGGAAGAAGTATCCTGTATCCGGACAAAAGGTGCTCAACTAATTTATTGTTAAGCTCTTAGCTTATTTCAGTCATTTCTTAATAATCCATTACATTATTACATTGTTAACTTTACTGCAGGTTTCGTTTATACAGCTTATGTTCTGATAGCACAGGAACAGTTGCAATTGTTTGGCCTGATGAGGAAATTTGCCGCCTAACAGGGAAAACGGTATATGATGTTGATGCGGAAGAAATTGAGGTGAGGGTGTTACTAATTAGGTCAATTATATTATGGTCCAATAAAAGTTCTGCCAAAAAAATACTTAATATGACATTTTTTTCCTATAGACAGTGGAAGGTGTTAACAAAATACCTGATATCCTTAAAAGCTTTGAGAAGAAAGCATACACAATAACAATTGTGGTTAGTGAAGAAAATGTAACAAAAGGATCAAATGTGTTTCACGCATCAAACATTTCCAAACCACACGAAGTCACAGACACCCATTCTCCAGGTCCTAACAAAAATGTTGTTGCCGAGCAAGAAGAAATTATTGATGTGAGCTTCATACAATTAAAAACCATATGTTTTGTTCATACCTAGCCAGAAATGTTATAAATTACTGAAATTTTCTTCTTAACAGGTGAATAACAAAGAAATGTTGTCCAACGTAAACAGTCCGCCAACTGAGAAATCAACCAACCGTACAAGATCAAGGCTTCCGGAGGAAAAGTTGGAGACATCAATCAAACCGCCAAAATTTAAAAATATCAAAGTTGAGAAAGTAAGTTCTTCATTATGCAGCTTCCTTTACAGTTTAACACATTGCATTGTTATCTCTGGATATCCGGATATGAATTTAGAACATTAAAAAACAATCTTTGTACACTTTTAAAATGTTTAAATTATCTTACACCGCTTAACTTTAATACAGATGTAAGCTCAGCTTCTCAAGGAAATTGAATCCAGCTGACAACTAGGATCATCTCACTCATCAAAGTTGTGTACTAAACAGGAGATGCAAAGACTATTTATATCCTACATTTTGTGTCAGATGGAATGCTTTTGTAATCCACATGAACGGCATTTGTGCCATGGAACTTGAAACCACCGAAACATTTGGTCTCCTAAAAATCATGTAATTCATACCTTTTTATTCGGATGCAACCAGGGCCGGTTAGCTAGATTTGAGAGCCTAAGCAGACAGCATCAAAAGGCCTTTTTTATATATAAAAATTATTTCTTATTAAAAATTATGTATATTTTACATTAATATAGAATTATGCACAAAAAAAATATATGATGAGATGATAATTAATTATATTTCCATTTAACACAAAATTTATATACCATCTTATATGTTGTTCTTTTTATTTATTTATTAAGTTTATTTATATATTAATGTAACATTTACACTAATTAAATATTAAAAAAGTACTATAACACAAAAATAGAAAACACATAATTTCTAATAATGTAAAACTTATGAAAAATATAATAAGTATTATATATTTAAATAATAAATTTTATTACATTTAGTAAGTACTTAATACACATATCATTAAAAAAATTTAAAATCATTTGATTAATTTAATTCTCATTTTTTAAGTTAATCTTATTTATATTTATTAATATATCATGTTATATATATTATCTTTTTAAAGTACAATAATTCATATTTGTTTTAGATATTATATATTTTTTTATATTAACAAACCAAAATTTAATATTATTATCTTAATATATACAACTTTAGCATATTTTGAGGCCTTTTTTAGAGGTGGGGCGACCCTATGATAACTAACTAAATTCTGTACATTCTTATTTTTTTAAAAATTGAAGGAATTCAAATAGATTTAAAATAAAGAACATGCCGTTTAAACAAGATACTTTTAGAATAAAATATGAAACTTATTAACAGAGTTAGGACCAGTACAACAACTACATCAAAATATTTAATGTCCAACTACCAAACTAATATGCTATAACACAGAGTCAGAACTCAACTTTCATTGTTTCAAAATTTCATAGCAAAAAATGGCTACATCCAACTGTGAAACTCTAAGAAACGTAACTACTGGAAGAACCGACTGGAAGGTTAAGGTCCGGATTATCAGAATATGGAGAGGTTCTACCCTAACTGGAGTTCCTTTCAAAGGATTCAATCTACTGTTTCTAGATTCAAAGGTCAGTGCTTCGAACAGTTTTTTGCCTATAAAAATATATATTTTATGAAAACATATTTTGAAATATCAATATTATCAGAGCTGCAGGATGCATGCCTGGGTACCAGCAGCTTTATCTGATAAAATGGAAAGACTGGTGGAGGAAGGCAAACTATACCTGATTAAAAATTTCCAGGTTCAAAACTATGAAGAAAAAGCTAAGTATCGTGCCGTACAAATGGATAGGCAAATTGTCTTCACTGCAGATACAAAGTTGAAGGAAATAGAAGAAACTGATATATTCATCCCAAAAAACAGTTTCGACTTATATGAATATGCAGACCTCAAAAAAGTTGCTGATCAAGATCTCTACCTTACAGGTCCAGTTTCAAAACTTTGCCTTCATCATGATCATTATATTTTTACGTTATTATTTAGAGTATAACAATGCAACAGATGTGTTAGGTTTCATTCAAAAGATGGAGGGTCTAAGTAGAAATGCAAGTAACAAAGTTAAGCTAAAGTTCAAGATCACTGATGGAAGGTACTCAACAACATGTGTTATATACACCCTTCTTCCGGTGAAAATAAACTAATTATACCATCTAATTTTTCATTCAGAAAAACAATAAATGTTACTTTATGGGATGCATTTGCTGAAGCTTTTGAAAAAGATTATATGAAGGAGAATCTGGAGCAACCTGTTATTGTCATAATTGCAAGTGGTAGAGTCACAAAATTTCGAGGTCAAGCATTATTTCTTGCGCATACTGTTGAAAAATTTCTTTTCAAGAGAATTATTTACCACTTCTAACCTTCTAAGTTGCAGATCAACTTGATATTTGCAACTACTCGCCTACCAAGATCTACATCAATTATGAACATCACAGTGTTGCAAGACTCCGTAAGATGTATGTATTAATATCAATTATTCAACTGATTTATAAATCACACGATACAAATCAGGTTTTATGCATTCTTATCAGGCTGAAGGATCCAAATTTCAACAAAGTTCAAATGCCAAAGAAGAAAAAACCAGCACAAGTTTGTACTATAAGTGAAGTGCAAAATGCATCAGCTCAGTTTATTCAGGTAAGAATCTTCAGTACCAAATGCAATAAATCTAATAACAAGTACTAATATTGAGTTCTGCACTGTGTAGGAGGAAGTTATTTGTAAGGCAACCATCATTTCTATTGAAACTACAGAAATTTGGAACCAACTCATTTGCACTTCATGTTATAGAGATACTCAGATGGAAAACAACAAACAGCATTGCAAATACTGTAGCAGAATTGTTCCACATCCATTGAAGAGGTAAAATCACATGAAAATTATAGTGAACTCAGAACAATGATTAGTACTACTGTAATTTTAATATTCTCCATCCAAATACAAAATATAGGTTCCATGTGACAGCTATTGCTCAAGATGATACGGGAGATCTTAAAATCATTTTGAAAGACAGAGAAATACGTAATTTGATACACAAGTATGTGGAGGAACTGGAAACTGAGGTAATTTAAGCAAATCGGCCATGTATCACATTATTACATAGACATGTACTTATCAAAGCTATCTCATTCAGGACAATTCTTTCCCAAAAAAAATCAAAGATATTGAAGGAAGTGGATACACAATCAAACTGTTGATAACATCAAGAAATGTGGAGAAAAGGGATTTGTCCTACATTGCTACAGACATAGTGACTGGGTACAACTACATAGATGAAAGCGTACAGCAGAAAGATTCATCTATGCAGACTTCAACTTCTGCTGCAGAGGTATGTATTTACATTTCATTTCAAGATATTATTATTTCATAATACAAATGTTTCTTATTTTAAAATCCATACAGCCATCAGGATCATCAATCCAGTTGGACGAAATATCTCAGCTCGACTACGCAACACAGTGAAAAGGATAAGTGTGGAGAGTAGCTGAAGACGTTAAGGAGATGCTCCTATTTTACCCTGAACTTTAATCACATTTTACTTTTCGGGATTATGTAACTTAAGTACTATTTGTTAACAAACATTGTACTAATCTGTGTGTAATATTTAAGACAATGCAATCTTTGCTAAAGCAAACTAGAATCAGTCCATAATTCAACATCATAAAATAGACTTTCAATGGACTGTTATGACTAATTTTGTTTGGACTATTATCTACAGTAATTAATCGATAATAATTAAACTATCTCACTCATTTTTTATTTAGCAAAAAATAAAAACTAGCACCATGCGAAGCGGGCAAACATCCTAGTTTATATACAATCCATGTACCTACGTGGACATAGATATGTAAAAGAACTTTGGCACTTTGCCCATCCGGATTTTGACGGGATCTGTTATATGAAAATGAAACCGTTGCTGGTGCGAATTGGTTTCAAGTTTCCTACTTCAGAGTAGGCTTAGTACAGTATAGTCACACGTACCATAGCTCAAATATGAGTAAATTAGTACTTATGTTTATTTACATTCTTCTTTCCAATTTTTCGTTTTCACTAGAATATATAGAAAGGAATGTAGTTGATGGCCGTCAGGGAATCTATTCTGAATCCGCAGCTATTATGATGGTTTCTTTATGATATATCCTTGTGTTGTTCTTTTTCTGTTTTCCCCTTTAGATGTATATCCGGAGGACTATCCGGCTGGCTAGTCACTGAGGAGGATGGGCTATCAAGGATAGGGGCGGATCTAGGATTCGAATTCTAGGGGCACCAAACAATTCGGAAAACATCTATATATTTTTAAATTCTGTGATGGTACTTTTATAATTTTGCAAAATTTAGAATGGTGAAAAAATATAAAAAAAATAAATTTAGAAAGACTTGTATCCGTTCGTGACCCTTCTTAGCTAGATCCGCCCCTGATTGAGGACACATGTCGTCCGATTCCGAATTTAGGGGATGAAATGGTTCACGGCGTTTGCCATGTGTCCAGGCATTTGTTGAGGTGCCTGGCTTGGTTGTAGGCGCCTTGTTCAGCATGAGTGTTCGTGCATGCTGTGACGGTGGCCTCTACATGTCATTGTGCGTTCCTACTAGCTTTCGGTGGTAAAATTGAAAATGCCGGGTGCCATCAATTGAAAATTTCGCGTTCGTGTACGTGTGCAAGATACACGACACAGAAAGTACACGATACGAATTATCAGTCTACTTCTATGCCCACCTTTCTTGCTCTCAGGTTGTAAAAAATCTCAATATTGTATTTGTCGAGAAGAAAAACAAAAATTGTGTTTTCATTATGAAAAACTAATTGTGAATTTACTTTTTCTTTATTCTCTTGTCTTATTTCATTTTCCCTCTCCTCCATCCGACCTAGCTCCTGTATTTCTATTCAAAATTAAGTGATGTACAATTTTTATATTTCATAACAATATTATTTTAATTTTTAAAATATACTTGTGATAATTGTAATCTTATTTACAGTTTTTATTTTATATTTTAAAATCACTTAATTAATTTAAATTTTGTTATAGATGTGTCACTAATTTTTAAAGATTTTTAAATTTTATGATTGTTTTACAATATCAATGATTTTTTTGAATTAATAATTAAAGATTTTTAAATTATTCTTATACATTAATTTCTGGTGAATTGTCACATCCGACTTTCGAGTGAAAAGCTTTTTTTTAGTGGGGTAGTAAATTTCAACCTTTTTTAAAAAAAAAAATTCAGTTTGTTATCACTTCGAAATTTTCTAGTGTGTTGTCGCTTCAATTATTATTGCTATCCTATAAATAACTTCTACATGAGTTTATAATCAAACAAACTCGTCGTCTAGATTTTTAAATTATTATTTTCATAAATACTTTCCTACTCAAAGAAATCGCAAGATCAACTACAATATATAATAACTGCTGATGATGATCAAGACTATCATCATGAGTTAAAAACATGTAGAGAGGTGGCCGATGAGATAGACAATAACAAACAATATGATTTAGATGACGAGCAAGATGATTCTGGTGACGAGCAAGAGCATTTTCCAACTGCTCCCTATTTGCAACCGGAGAAATTAATGCCTCACCTGATAATTTGCTCAAATATTTATCCACCCAATAATGATTTATTTAAAGCTAGGTCAATATTTTGCATATAAGCAAACTACAATTATTGCTATAAAAGCAAATCACATAAAAAATTCTAAAAATTACCATGTTATAAAAAATGATACAACACGACGTGAGATAAAATTCTAAAATGTCTCTCCTTTTTGAAGTGTTTTGTTATATTTTGTTTTATTATGTTTAGAACTGTTTGATGTTGGATCTGTTTAAAATGATTTTGTTGATCATATTTTAGTTTTAAGAATTTTGAAATTCTATCCGTTAAATGATCTGGAAACAAAATAGCTAATTGATTTCAATATATTTATTTTCCAACCTGATTGTATCACAGTTGGGAGTTTATCAATCAAATTCTGATTAACGAAATTGATTTCTTAAGAAAAGAAAAACAGCGACTCCAAATGCACAAAACCGTGGTCACTTTCTATACAAGTTGAGTAGCAAATTGATAAGGTACCACGCTACAGGAACCGCCAACAGTACCCGCCCCCGCTACAGGACTTGGAGATCCCCAAAGTCAGACCTCATCATTACTAAGTACAAGGCAAACAGGATAATAAGCATGCACAAATCCCAAAAGGACAGAGAAAAGGACAGTAGCTGCACCAAAGCAGCCACCCATGCTGGGGAGTGTCCACAGACCCATTCCCGCCACTGTAGCAACAGTGGCGGCCAAGGGCCTATATAAAGGACTCCCCAGCCAAAGTGGAAGGTAAGTGCAAATTCCTCCCCAAAACTCTCTCTAAAAAGCATCTCTCGCCATACATTTAGAGTGAAAACTCTCTGATTTCCCTTACTTGTCAAGCACATCCAAATCACTGATTATCACGCCGGAGGCGCCTCACGGGATGTCACCCCCCGTGTAGCGTTGTTTTGCAGGTTAGGTCCTGCCTGAAGCTTCCCGGAACAGTGCACTGGAACCCTAGACGAGATTTGGAGTTATCATTTGGCGCGCCAGGAAGGGGCCTTCTCCCTAAGAGAAACCTAACCGCATCCCTGGAAGTTGGGTGAATTTATGCAAACTCGATCCGGACTCATAGTAAGTCAGACCAGCAACATGGCAAACCCTCGCCCAAACATGCAAAACACCAACCTGCTAAATCCCGACCCTACTAACCCTAATGCTCAAGTAGTCGGCGACGACGTGCTGCTACAAGACCTATCACCGTCCGGAAACTCCGTCCCAAACGCGGGACAAAACACCAACGCAGTACCCCCCCGCTCGTTCAAGGGGGGCCCATTGACCTGACAAAGTTCACACAGCAACAAATCGACATAATGCTAAAAGTGGCATCTGCCTTCCCACAACCTAGGGGAGAAGCACGCGGAAACCATGAACCCCAAGACGAGGAAGAGCGAAGTGAAGCTCATAGCCAACCTCACCCACAGAAGTCCACAGCATCGCACCTTGGACCGTCACAAAACACGAACCACAAAAACCACGGTGGCCAACAACACCGCCCCTCAACCTGGAAGGAAAATAGGAGAATCCGGGATCTGAAAAAAGAGCTCGAGGCCAAGCAAGCAGAGTACGAAAAGGCCCGCGCCCGCCTCGAAGGCCGTCGTACCGAGACCCCTGAGGTCCGCAACGACACAGGAAGCGTCAATCCCTCCAACGCGGACATGCTCAATACGCTCATGGCCCTGAAGAAGCGCCTCGAAGATGGCACCAGTGGTGAAGCCGGAGAATCCCCTTTTACAAAGAGGCTCGAAGACGAACCAAAGCAAAGGCACATCAAGCACCTCAACCTGAACCCCTTTGACGGGATGGGAGATCCCGAGGAACACCTCAGCTACTTCAACCAACTGGCCCTGCACTACGAGTACCGCGACCTCACCAAATGCCGTTTCTTCACCGCCACCCTGAGGGGAAGCGCGCAGCGGTGGTTCAGTCGCGTCCCGGCCAGGAGCATAGACACTTGGGCCGACTTTAAAAGGGCATTCCTGAATAAATTCAGGGCAAACCAACCTCAAGAGGTGCACACTTCCTACTTACAAACCATCGGGCAAAGAGAAGGGGAATCCCTGCAGAGCTACATCAACCGCTTCAAGGAGGCGGTCAATAAGATCATCTGTGTAAACGAGATAGAGGCTCTCGTCCATTTGAAGAGAGGACTTGACCCGTATGAATGCGAAAAATATGTTGTCAAACTAATGGAAGTCCAGCCTACAACATTAGCCAAGGCATATGACCTGGCGTCCCAAGCCGTCACGGAAGCGGAATCTCTGGCCGTGTTAAAACGGGCACGAGCACCTCCCGCTAGCAATCAGAAACACTACCCCCGTGAGCGACACGCCCCGTACCAAAAACCCGTGGAGCAAATGCAAGTTCAAACTACGCATGGACCTCCTGCCAACAAAAACAACAACATATCTGTAAAAGATCGTCTGGGACCCGCGGTGGGTTCCCACCCCGAGAAACGCCCTGAGCCTAATTGGACTAAGTTCAGCCTCACCCGATCTGCCCTATTAAGAGACATTAAGAACAAGCCATTTTACCAAGCACCGCCAGCCATGTGGACAAACCCGGAGGACCGGAACAAAGAGCGCCACTGCGAATATCACGAAACACATGGGCACTCTACGGATAGCTGCCTCGCACTCAAACACTTCCTGGAACGACAAGCTAAAGCGGGAAACCTAAACCAATACCTCCCACGTGATCTGCCACCACCACCACCACAGGACCATCGAGACGGTCGAAATGTGGTCAATCCCGTCTTCGGCGGCACCGTCACGCCCCCTGCCCCAGGCGGGCCTTCAGTGTATGCCATCGCACAGGGAGAGGTGCACAGCCCCATATACTTCACACATGCAGACTACGAGGGCATCAACCCGGATCACAACGAAGCCCTAGTCGTATCCCTGGTCATAGCAGAAAATGAGGTAAAAAGAATATTGGTGGATAATGGCTCCTCTGCGGACATCTGCTTCCAGCACACCTGGGATCGACTGCGCCTGAACAACGCGATTCCCGAGCCCTGCCTGGAAGAGACACCTTTGTACGGTTTCGGACACAACGCCGTGCCTATAGCGGGAGTAGCCCATCTGCCAGTCACCTTCGGGTCACCCCCCCACCAAATCACCAAGACAATCAAATTTTACATCATCAACGCGGTCTCCTCATACAACATGATCCTAGGGAGACCAACCCTGAATGCGCTCAGAGCAATCCCATCGACCTCACACCTCAAAATGAAGTTTCCAACTCCCACAGGAATAGGCGAAATCAAAGGGGACTCTGAAACCTCAAAACGATGCTATGGAATAGCCTTAGTCCTAGCGGCCACCAAGCCCGGGAACATCAAGCGGGAAAACGCCGACAAACGAAAGCAGGAGAAGCGAAAGAAACATGCTGAAAACCTCCAAAGGAAGAACAAACGGCACCGAGAGGTGCAAGTCATAGAAACCCATGATCCCACGCACGAAGAGCCCCCGCGCATGGACGCCGAACTCAAGAAATGCCTGTTACGGGATGAGCAGCCCGTGGCAAAACCCGCTGTGGCAACAGAACAAATTCAGCTCTCTCCCACCGACCCCACACGAAAAATCAGCATTGGGGCCGGTTTAGAGTCAGTATTCAAGAAGGAACTCACAAACTTGCTGCGCGAATACGCGGACGTCTTTGCATGGAGCCCAAAAGACATGCCCGGCCTCGATGAATCCGTGGCCATGCACAAACTGAGTGTCGACCCCAAGAAGGCGCCAAAAAAGCAGAAGCGGCGCAACTTCGCGCCTGACCGCCAAAAAGCAATCGACGCGGAAATAGATAAACTGTTAGACGCAGATTTGATCTGCGAGGTCTCATACCCGGATTGGGTGGCAAACGTTGTGCTCGTAAAGAAAGCTAACGGGAAGTGGCGCATGTGCGTCGATTACACAGACCTTAACGCGGCATGCCCTAAGGACCCGTACCCGTTACCAAGCATAGACCAACTCATTGACGCAACGGCCGGGCACCTCATGCTCAGCTTCATGGATGCCTTCTCAGGGTACAACCAGATTAAAATGGCACCGGAAGACTGCGAGAAAACTGCTTTCATCACTCATAGGGGGGTATACTGCTATAAGGTCATGCCTTTCGGCCTCATCAACGCGGGCGCCACCTACCAACGCATGATGAATAAGATCTTCGCACCACAATTAGGACGCAACATGGAAGTCTACGTCAATGACATGATTGTCAAATCTATGCTCCAAGAGACGCACTTGACCGACCTGCGAGAATGCTTCGCAAACCTCAGAAAACACAACATGAAACTTAACCCCGACAAATGCACTTTCGCCCTGGGAGCGGGAAAATTCTTAGGTTTCCTGGTGAGCCAACGCGGGATCGAGGCTAACCCGGAGAAAATCCAAGCCGTCATTGACATGCAACCTCCAAAAACCATCAAAGACGTTCAATGCCTCACTGGGCGCCTCGCAGCATTGCGACGGTTCATATCCAAGCTTGCGGAACGATGCCTCCCTTTCTTCGACACCCTCAAAGGAGCACTCAAAACCAAAAAGCTCACATGGACAGAGGAATGCCAAAAGGCCTTTGAGGACCTCAAGACATACCTGGCGTCCGCGCCACTCTTGACGACCGCGTCCCCTAGCGAACCATTGTCACTATATCTGGCAGTTTCTGACAAAACGGTGGGAGCAGTGCTTATTAAGGAAGCGGAAACGGTGCAAAGACCAGTTTACTATGTCAGCCAAACACTAAAGGACGCAGAAACCCGCTACCCCAATACCGAGAAAACAGCCCTAGCCCTTGTCATGGCAAGCAGGAAGCTTCGTCACTATTTCCAAGGGCGAGAGATACAAGTCGTCACGAATCAACCCTTGCGCAAAATCCTCCACAAGCCTGAGCTGTCAGGACGACTTATTAACTGGGCAATCGAGCTCAGCCAATTCCACCTCACTTATATCCCGAGAACCGCGATCAAAGCACAGGCCTTGGCAGACTTCGTCGTGGAGTGTAACTTTGCTAAACCAGACGAGGAGGCACCGGACAACCAAAAACCCCTACCGGTAGCGGAAGGGTGGAAGCTTTACGTGGACGGCTCCGCCACCAACACCAGATGCGGAGCCGGGGCAATACTCATTAGCCCGGATGGTTTTTGTATAAAACAAGCCCTTCAGCTCAACTTCAAGGCCACCAACAACCAGGCGGAATATGAGGCCCTGCTTTCGGGTTTAGACCTCGCCCTAACTCTACAACTGCAAAATCTTACCATATACAGCGACTCCCAGCTGGTAGTTCGCCAAACAACAGGTGACTACGCGGTCAAGGATTCAACTCTAGCTCAATACCAACAACAAGTGCAGACCCGCTTGTCCACACTCAAAAGCTACCAGCTCCACCAAATAGACCGGGAAGACAACTCATTGGCTGACAGCCTATCCAAACTCCTAGAGGGAGAATACACGACCTCGGATGGTCCCGTCTACTTCCTATCTCTCCCGCATCCCTCAACAGAGGTCAAGGAACAGCTCAGCATTACGCTCAACGAGGACAACTGGATGACCCCCCTCGTCGCTTACCTCCGGAACGGAACTCTGCCAACCGAGCGTAACAAAGCTCGGCAGATCAAGGCAAACGCAGCCAAATTCTTCCTACAAGACGATGTTCTCTACCGTCGAAACTTCGACTCCCCCATTCTCAAATGCGTCGATGACGATGAAGCAACATACTGCATGCGGGAAGTTCACGAGGGCATATGCGGGGATCACATGGCGGGCAAGGCCCTTACACATAAAATCTTGCGCCAAGGATATTACTGGCCAACCATAGCAAAAGACTGCAAAGCCTTTGTCAGAGCGTGCCACCAATGCCAGCTCTTCAGCAACGTCCCGCGCGCAGCCCCTGCCGTCCCAGTTTCAATACTCTCCCCTATCCCGTTCGCTGTGTGGGGAATCGACATTATGGGGCCTTTCCCCAAGGCCCGCGGGGAACTCCAATTTGTCATGGTAGCTATCGACTATATGACCAAGTGGGCAGAGGCAAAAGCACTCAGGACCATCACCCAAGAAGACGCAATCCGGTTTGTCCGCAACCAAATAATCACCCGGTTCGGTATCCCCACGACTCTCATCTCTGACAACGGGACACAGTTCGTTGGAAAGAAATTCACCACCTTCCTCTCTGATCACGGGATCAAGCACAAAAAAGCATCAGTATGCCACCCGCAAAGCAACGGACAAGTCGAAGTCACAAATCGCATCATCCTTCGCGGGCTAGAAAAAAGCCTCACGGAATCCAAGAAAAAATGGCCAGAACACCTGCCCCAAGTCCTATGGTCCTACCGCACCACGCAGAAAACAAGCACAGGGGAAACACCATTTAAACTAGCATTCGGGGCAGAAGCACTGGCACCAGTGGAAATAGGATCACCGTCCTTCCGCATGCAAAATTTCAACATCAACGACAGCATTGAGGGAATGCGGACTAACTTGGAGTTACTGGACGAGGTCCGAGCAGACGCAGTCCAGAAAATGGAGCTTTACAAAGAAAAGACAAGGGACTTCTTCGGAAAGCGGGTCCGAATGCGGGCATTCCAGGTGGGAGACTTAGTCAACAGAGCAACCGAGGCATCAGACCCGCGCCACACGGGCAAACTAATGCCTAAGTGGGAAGGTCCATACAAAATAGCACAAATCATCCGTCCCGGCTCTTACAAGCTATCCCACTTGGATGGCACGGAGGTCAACAATACTTGGCATGCGGAAAAACTCAAGAAATATTATCAGTAGCAGGCATGGCCTAATGATTCATAGCATGTAAACGGGCATCCTTTTGGACTTATATATATTATTAACGATGTTTTCCGTTAATTGGCATCCTGATGACTCATCCAACAAGAAGCACATAAAAAGCACAGTATATAAAGCACATCTCAACAAAAGCACATAAAAGCACATTTACGCACAAGACAAAAGGACAACTCATAATATATAATCCATAGTTTACAAAGATCAGCTAACGACCGCCGCGGGAACAACGCTACCCGGGTCAAGCCACATCAACATGTACCAAGCATATTACAAACACACGCATACGGAAAACACAAACAACCATGGACCCCCGAAAACATACAACGGGGGTACTTAGCAAATACAACAACTAGCATGGCGGTAACGCCATCTAAAACGCCTCATCCTCCTCGCTCGAGTCGCTCGCGGAAAGCTCGTTGTGAATGAGCTGCAACTGCGCCCAAATCGCACCACGGCGTTTCACCTGGCGGGCACGAACACGCTCCATCTTCTTGTGATAAGATTCATGCAGGTCTTTGTTCTTCTGCATCAACTCCTCAAGGGCACCTCGGGCACGGGTGCTAAGCGGCTCGTCAATCCACACTTCATAGTAACAATCACCCGCAACACAAGCCTCCATACGCCGCCCAGCATTCCGGCCACCCCAGATAGTCTTCATCACCACAGGACGATCACAGTAACAGCGAGAGCCTGCAAGATTGGACATGGTTAACACAATTTTTGCAGCACACAAGGAGGAAACAACAAAGGTGTGAAGGAGCATAATACCTCCGTTTCAGGGGCAGGCTATTTATACTACTCCCTCGCACGTGCCTGGCAGCCACCTGTCACAAAGCAAGCATATAACTTAAGGGGAAGGACGACCACCGCCATCCCTCCCCTAGACCAAATCCACACGCAACAACAAAAATATAGCAAGGCATGGCCGCGTATCCGCAACCATGCCCTGACAACGGCAAGGCTCCAACCTGTAAACTCGAGCAAGCAACACAAAGCACAAGCATATACACGCAACTTAAAAGCAAAACAAAAGCATATTAAACGCACAGCCCAAATCCACACACAAGTCAACCGCCATTGTACGGCAAATTACAATCCCAAAAGAATAAGTTCAAATAGTCTAACCAGCCAAGTTCAAACGTAACTTCAAAAGCAACAGTTTAGAGACAAAGGAGTTAAATGGTGGGGGTCTCGGTCGAGTCATCAACAAGCTCTTCATCTCCCTCCGGGGTGGCAGCTTCGGTTCCGGGTTGCTTCTCTGCATCAGCCATGACCGTGTCCGGATTCTCCCTTTCCTCAGCTGCGGAGCGGGAAACCTCTGTTTCCTCAGCAGCGGGATTCTCATCCACGGTCTCCAAAGCTTTTGGACTCTTTGTCCCAGCGCTACCTCCAGAGCTGCCACTCGCGCTCTCAAGCTCCTTCACCCGCTCAGCAAGCTTCTTGTTCTTCTTCTTCCTCTTGTGCGCCTTAGACTTTGCTTTCTTCAAGGAAGATGCCAGATCCGCTACCCGCTTCTCCAAAGCGTCACCACCGGAAGAAGAACCACCCGCGCCCGCCACTAAGCTCAAATACTCTGCACTTTCTTTCACAGAAGAGACTCCCTCCTCAAAAGCTTTGGCCAAGGCAGCCCGATATTCAACACTTGCCTGATATTTCCGGATGGCCATCTCCTCAGTGGGTCGCGACGCAACCATAGCTTCAGCTTCTTCGGCACGCTTACGCAGCTCGGTGAAAGTCCGCTCCGAGGCCGCCTCCTTCCCCTCCCAAAACAGCCTTTGGGTCTCCAACTCCTTGTCCACAAGACCCCTTCGGTCCAAAAGCACCTGCCAGTCAGCTTTGAGAGTCTCCATCTCTTGGGCAAGTTCTTTCTTTTGATCCTCGACTGCATGGAAGTTCTCCACCAAGGTCTTCTTTTGACCTTCAAGGTCAGCAACCTGCTTCCGCAGTGCAATGTTGTCCTGGCGGAACATCTCTCCCCGGGTGCTTAACGCCAAGTCATACCCTCGAGCCTGCGACAACCATCAGAAAACATATCACAACCCGCATACACAAAAATTACAACGCTAAGTGCAAAAGCAACTGCACAACACATACCTTCCTGTGATGGAGCTCGGAACGACGCACCAGCTTTTTCCATCCCAACCCATCCAACTTCTCAAAATCATCTTCAGTAAGGCCAACCTGTCCTGGTGGCCCGGCTCCGAACAAATTCCCTCGCCCCACACGGCGGGCATCCACAGGTCCCAATTCATCCTCGGTCCCGGATGCGTCCCCAGCACTAACACCTGCTATCAAATCCACATTGCCACGGCGCTTCACACGGCGCCCAATCTGGGCACTCAAGGTCAACTTCCGACCACTGCCAGCACTGCGAACCCGTTTCCTCCGTCTGGGAACCTCGGGGGTCTGTCCCTCTGTTGTCGGACTCTCCAGCATCAATACAGTTGGCGTCCCGCCAGCCTCAACACTTTCTTTTTCTTCAACTACACGGGACGATCCCGCCTCCACAGCTTTCCCGCCAGCCTGTGCACTGACCTCAGTTTCACCCTCCCCGCCAAGACCATCGTCAAACTCGCCCGCAGTGGTATGACCGCCGCCTTCTCTTTCTTCGCTGTCCGCAATCTCATGGATCTCAGGACTCCTCTCAACGTCCTCCTCATCGTCATCTGCATCCCCAAACATACCTTGGTTTTCCACCTCCCCACTTGGCACATTTTCTTCCTGCTCAGTCACGGGTTCCGGTTCATCCCTCAAGAGCAGCACGCGGCCTCGGGACGCCGTCCCCGAAGTAGAGGCACCAATGGCCGTTCCCGCAGTTTGCACCACCGCCCCCCGTGTCGCCCTAGCAGCCGCGCGTCCCGCTCGGCTTTGCGCCGGCGTGCGTCGCCTTGCCTGCGACCGCCCTTCACCTTCAACCCGGGCAGCACCCCTATACCTGGGGGGATTTCGGTTTAGCAGGCCCGTGAGCAATTTTATCTCTTCTTCATCAGTCATGCCCTCCAAGGGCGGCAACTCCGTCAATCGCGGGTCCAGGACTGCAAGTTCAAGCAACATATCACAACACTATAAAGCCAAAAACCCCCCAAACACAAAGCAAATTCCCCCCACATTTAGTAAAGTCAAAAACTTACGCAAGTATAGTTGCAGCCTCCCGTTCTCAAAGAATGCACTCTTGGTCCAGGTGCTCCCCAACGCCTTTGTAATACCAACCAGTATCTCCACGTCAACCGCGGACAATTGATCCCGCGGCGCGCGATAACTCTTCTCTACTTTCCGAGCCATGTTAGGCATCCACGCCAATTCGCCGCCCGCCACCACCAGAAACTCATATTGCCAGTCCGTCATGCTATTTGGAAAATCAAAAGGCATATAGTCCACAAGCTCTCTGCCAATCACGCTGCTCTTATTGGCAAAAGGCAACTCCACAAACGGCTTGGCCGTGCTAGTCTTGATGTTAAACAAATGAAAAAAAGCCTTCAGAGTAGGCTGCTTCGCTAGCGCAGTACAGCTCGCTATAAACCAGTTAATAGCCCGGATCGCGTTGGGCGTGATCTGCGAGATAGAGCACTTCAAATGCACGCAGACAAGGTCCCACATAAAACGATGCATCGGGAACCTCAAGCCCGCCTTCAGCTGTTCGAGGGTCACACATATGGACCCGCCAGCACCACGATGATGCAACCTCTCCTCTTCCCGGGCAGGCCGCCAGCTATAGTCACTCCCAAACCTAAACAGCTTCGCCATGTATGGCCCATACTCCGCCACATTGAACGTACTCCTCCTCTGGAGATGATCACAGCCTGCCAGTTCTTGCTCCACCTTGGCATTGTTTATCTCCACTGGGCGTATCTTGAAGGTCCGGTAGAAACTACTCTGATCCTCAAAAAACCTGTAATGCAGGTCTTTCGGCGGGAGTGGAATGGTAAACCGCGGAAAATCCCGCCATCTACCAGACAAGCTAATCAGCGGCTTTGCCTCCCGCGTCACGGGATCAAAACAATCTTCCCCAGGCATGGCAGCCATTTCTTCTTCAGTACCCGGATGAATAGCTTCCAGACGCACCTCTTCAGCCACAGCAGTCATCAATTACCTGCAAGATGGCCACACAGAGAACAACCCGTTACATACATCGTCTCAATCCCGTCAACAACGGCGGCATACAGACAGACAGAAACACATTTCACAAACAATCCCTTTTTGTTACCCGCAACCCCCATACAAACATATTATCAAACACCTACAGTACAAACACGTGCAACCGCCGCATATTACAAACCTTAAAACTTCGACCTAGCCCTAATGGTGCACAACCCGAGACGACAATCCCGAGGTCGGTACATCGCCCTCATACCGCAAACGCCACCGTGAAGACGGCAGCCACGGCAACAAAAGCTTCACTACTACCACCACAAATCAAAGACGAAAACACACACATTCAGACGATTAACATAACTAAAGGGCAAGACCTAACACACCGATCTACTCACACTACGGCGCGAACACAAGATTACGACACTCAGAAACGCCGGCGAAGCAACCAAACACATAAAGCACAGTAAAAGCAGCAGCAACACGATGAAAACAAAAAAAAAAGCAGAGTACACAGACATCAACAAGATACGATTCAGCCGCAACATTAAAAGAAAAGACAAGCATAAACTTGAAGGATCGCCGGCGATGCTTACTTGTTAACGGAAATGACAAAGAGAACGGTTGCACTTTACTCCTCCGGACGACCTCTCGCAACTTACAGGTGAAAAAGCGGAGCACTTCGAAAAAACTAAAGCTTCAGACAAATATACTCAAAACTGGGTTTTATCACATACATATATACTCCCACAATTACCAAGAGATGCATTAACTGCATGGCCACGTGCACACACACGATTGGCTCAGAAACTGCACTATCACACCCACCCCTCCTCAAAAGCCGCATAAACCGTACTTCATCCCCA
Source organism: Daucus carota subsp. sativus (assembly GCF_001625215.2). Taxonomy (NCBI): domain Eukaryota; kingdom Viridiplantae; phylum Streptophyta; class Magnoliopsida; order Apiales; family Apiaceae; genus Daucus; species Daucus carota. Next base: position 2,351,207 of record NC_030389.2, read on the forward strand.
AAAAACCCCCAACTTTGAAAACCGGTGTCTCTTCGATTACCCATGTACACAACTACATATACGCCACTCTACTTATCAAATCTCACCCACAACATTCTCGCATTCAATTTTATTCCCCATTTATTACCCACTTTATTACCAGTCATAAATTGGTCGAAGACAAAAAACATAAATACAAGCAAGCCAAAAGCCAGCGGGAAAGCAAAATACTTCACATATATATATTAAGATTCTTTTTTAATACAAGCCAAAGCGGACTCAGTCCGCGACAAGGAAGCCCTACTCTACAGCTGAGCCTCCAACTCCGCAATGCGGGCTTGGACATCCACTAGCCTCTCTTGCAACTCGTCCCTTTCTTCCCGGGCCGCAGCCAGCCTCTCCGCCACCGTAGCCTCCGGCGCGGGTTCCGGACGGTCAATGGGTACATACCACCGCCCATTGATCTGCACCGCCGCTCGTCCGCGTCCCGGCACCAGCATCCTCTCATACACCTCCTCAAGGAGGTCGTCGTAGGGAAGGCCGTCTTCCAGCATATCAGCCAACCTCCTAGCAAAAGGATCGGTCGGCAAATCGTTGAACAAAGTGAGAAGTTCAACCCTTCTCATCCAACGCATCTGCGTCCTGTAACTACCACTGGACACATCACTACCATTGCTCACAGACGCCGAAGAATTATCAGACATTTTTTACGGTACTCCCACAAGAAAAAGCACGACTTGACAATTAGCAGAGAAGAAAGAAGTCGAACGCACAGATGAAGTGTACAAATGAACTTCTCTAGCCTTTATATAGCCACAGCCACAGCCCCGCAATAAAAGCAGATGGTGTTCCCAAAGCGTTCAAACTTCCCACAGGCGTTTCCTAGGTCAAATATAACTCAAACACACCTGGAAAACCAGCGGTCAACAGCCTCCTCAGTGAATGTCTGTGCAGTGCATTTAATGCACACGGACACCCACAAGCTACCAGTCCACACAACTTCAACACCCACAACCTTCCCGCCAGATCTTCCCTCATTATTGGCCGCGTCCAATACTTGGGGGGCACATTTTCATTTTACTTCAAATTTTAATCTTCCCTCATTATTGGCCGCGTCCAATACTTGGGGGGCACATTTTCATTTTACTTCAAATTTTTTAATCTTCCCTCATTATTGGCCGCGTCCAATACTTGGGGGGCACATTTTCATTTTACTTCAAATTTTTATCTTCCCTCATTATTGGCCGCGTCCAATACTTGGGGGGCACATTTTCATTTTACTTCACATTTTTATCTTCCCTCCCTCATTATTGGCCGCGTCCAATACTTGGGGGGCACATTTTCATTTTTATGCAAAATTTTTTAATCTTCCCTCATTATTGGCCGCGTCCAATACTTGGGGGGCACATTTTCATTTTTATTCAAAATTTTTCTTAATCTTCCCTCATTATTGGCCGCGTCCAATACTTGGGGGGCACATTTTCATTTTACTTCAAATTTTTATCTTCCCTCATTATTGGCCGCGTCCAATACTTGGGGGGCACATTTTCATTTTACTTCACATTTTTAATCTTCCCTCATTATTGGCCGCGTCCAATACTTGGGGGGCACATTTTCATTTTACTTCAAATTTTTATCTTCCCTCCCTCATTATTGGCCGCGTCCAAAACTTGGGGGGCACATTTTCATTTTTATGCAAAATTTTTTAATCTTCCCTCATTATTGGCCGCGTCCAATACTTGGGGGGCACATTTTCATTTTTATTCAAAATTTTTTTAATCTTCCCTCATTATTGGCCGCGTCCAATACTTGGGGGGCACATTTTATCTTCCCTCCCTCATTATTGGCCGCGTCCAATACTTGGGGGGCACAACCCTCATTTTTACTACGTGTTCTGTCCGCTTCAAAACTTTATCGCAGGAACTAAACTCAAACACAGAGGCAACACAAGGCGATAAGCGAATAAACAGTTTCACATTAAAACAGAAATTAAATTACAATCAGACACGGGCTACTCCCGCATCGCAACTACCTAAGGAAGCTGAGCCCTCAGCTCCACAATCCGCTCATCTACAGCTTCGAGCCTGGTAAGCAGGCCTTCCCTCTCCACCTCCGCGTCCCGCAACCGCTCCCGCACCGTAACACCAGGAGGGACAGGCGGGTTGTCAATCGGCACCATCAAACGCCCATCCACCTCCTCCGCGTCCCGGGCACGACCCGGTAGCAGAAGCTCATGGTAAACAATCTCCAGAGTAGACTCATAGGACTGCTCCTCGTCCTCCAGAGCCTCCGCGATTCTCACCGTGATAAGCTCGGCCGGCAACCGGCGAATCCGGTTGATCAGATCCTGTCGCCGGCGCCACTCGCTCGACCGGCCATAGTACAGGTTAGAACTAGCTGCAGAGCTGTCGGAAGACATATCACCTGCACGAAACAAACCAAGACAAGACGACCGGTTAAAAGCTCCGATCGGACAACAAATAAGAAAATCGATGATCACTACGCCGGAAAAGCCTAGACTCGAACACTCACCAATATTGCAGAGACAAGCTGTTACAAGGATACGCGATGAACTGAGCACTTTTCACCAAGATAAAAACTCCCTTTATATAGACAGCACTCCAGCCCTTTGAACTTCAGCCGTTACTTCCCTAGGCAGTTGAAGCGCCATAAAATACACATCCATCACCCCCGTCAAAAGCCTCATACACGTATCCGTGCCAGTAATTAATTGGCACAAATATCCGCACAAAATACCATCAGTCAAATTAACCTTGCATGCAGTTACAGCATCAACCACTCACAATAAGCCACGTGGAAAAAACCGTACACTCCCCATACGGAACGACAAGACCAGGCGGCAAAAAGCTTCACACCTTTTGAAAATTTTGAAATCTATGACCCAGCAAACACAAACCGGGTAAATCGAAGCCCATAGCCCGCCACATCAATCCAACCACTCAAAAATACACACTTGCACAAATACAACCCGGGACGGCACCTTTGCGGGAAAGATTTTACTTACTCCCCCCACCCGCTAAAGCAGATGGAAGGAGTAGGGGGGCAATGATAAGGTACCACGCTACAGGAACCGCCAACAGTACCTGCCCCCGCTACAGGACTTGGAGATCCCCAAAGTCAGACCTCATCATTACTAAGTACAAGGCAAACAGGATAATAAGCATGCACAAATCCCAAAAGGACAGAGAAAAGGACAGTAGCTGCACCAAAGCAGCCACCCATGCTGGGGAGTGTCCACAGACCCATTCCCGCCACTGTAGCAACAGTGGCGGCCAAGGGCCTATATAAAGGACTCCCCAGCCAAAGTGGAAGGTAAGTGCAAATTCCTCCCCAAAACTCTCTCTAAAAAGCATCTCTCGCCATACATTTAGAGTGAAAACTCTCTGATTTCCCTTACTTGTCAAGCACATCCAAATCACTGATTATCACGCCGGAGGCGCCTCACGGGATGTCACCCCCCGTGTAGCGTTGTTTTGCAGGTTAGGTCCTGCCTGAAGCTTCCCGGAACAGTGCACTGGAACCCTAGACGAGATTTGGAGTTATCAGAAATGCATAAAACATATATTCCACAAGCAATGAATATTTTATAAGAAAATCCTGGCATAACATTTGCTAGTATATCCGAACACTGATTACATTACAAATCATTATAAACACACGTATGACGTAACCAAACACCTAACCGAGAAACCTGACTTGCAAAATAAAATTACAAAATGTCCCGGATTCTCCTACGACCACATACGGACAAGGCAGAATATTTATAGCACGTATTCATTCTAATATGTCAAGGATCGTTAAGCATTTTTTCTCATTCATGAAATACGAGACCAAACTCGCAGCTACGGGAGCAATATCCACTTCAATTGCATCTGGAGTTTGTGCAACCATAACACCACCAAGGTACGCCGTCTGCGGTCTTCGAATCGTCGACGAGTTCTCGAGCTTGTGCAGCCAAGACAGTGAACGCGATAAGGTTTCCGATTCCCATAATAACCAAACCATAAACTATGTTATCAGAATCATACATGAAGAGAAGACCACAGCAATGAATATCGGTGATCAACAGAAAAGAAGCTAGAGAAAACAACGCAGCATATCGGAAAGCTATCCAATTCTTACTCCATACCGCAACGTTCCTACGAAAAGCACGATCAGAATTATGCATCTTTCGAATCATTTAAACCAAATTAAATTTTTTAAAAATGAGAGACGAAGTAAAATATTTATTATTCACCTGTAAACGCTAGATTCTTGGCCAAGTTTCACAGCTTCGCGAGAAGACTCGTAGGTGACGTCATGTGGATTGCTTCTTGCATATTGGCTGACGACATCATGTGGTTTGCTTTGTTTTTGCGCCATCTTGGCGATTCTGCTACGCACTTTTGCAGCTCCGGCTGTTTCGAAACAAGTCTTTCAATAATATCAGCAAGTGTCAATTAGTTGGCCAAAAGAAGTCTTTATCCAATTTGACAATGTTCTGTTGATATTATTATATTAATGAAATGTGGGCATCTGGATACATCCTGTCCACACACGGATGATAATCGTAGTCGGCAAGTCTCGGAAACTTACACTACTATACTGTATACGCTAATTTTTTTATAAAATCTATGTAGTTGCGTGTACATAGATATGCAAAACTACTACTCTCTCTATCGTGTACATAGATATGCAAAACTACTACTCTCTCTATCCCTCTCATTTGTTTACGGTTACTATTTTAGTATGTCCCTCTCATTTCTTTACATTACCATAAATAATAAATTTTTCTCATCATTACACCCACTATCTTCCCCCACTATCTCATATTTAACAATAAAAATTACTATTACACCCACTACTTTCCTCCACTATCTCAAATCTATTATTAAATATTGATAGTTCCCACCACTTTACCCACTTTTTATCTAACTTTACTCATTTTTCATACATTGTCTTGGTCTCCGTGTCCCCCTCCAATATAAACAATTGAGGGGGACGGAGGGAGTATGTGGGTGTTTGTTTACCCCCTTAAAAGCCCACCTTGAAGCACTTATTCGTACCGTTTGTATAATAAATCAAGAAACACTTATAAAAAGTTAGGAACGCTAGCTTTTGTTTCAGGACTTTTACTTCTTTGCCAAACACTTTAATCACTTATAAGTCTTAACTAGGTTTTAACTTTTACTCCACTTTTTTATTTTAAGCAAGAAGCACTTATTTTAAGCTCACCCAAACGGTCCCTATATCCATCCGAATTTTGAGGAGCTCTAAAACTTGCGGAAGACACGACTAATATTTTACTTTTTTTAAGAAAAATCCTAGAGACCCTGGAAAATTATTTTAAAATTTTTCCTAAATGATGTGTAAAGTGTGATTGGTTGCTTTCACTACCATGATAATCACCCAATCATAATATTTCACGTTTGTGTCACATCATTTGGTAAAAATTCTTGGAGAAAAATTTGGTTCACGTAGCATTATCCTTTTAAGAAAATAAATAGACCAAATTAAAAAAGAGTGCGGGTTCACCTTCCGGTCAGGAATACTATCCTGTTCATATATATGCAAAAGAACTCTATCCATCCGAACTTGAAATGCTCCGAAACTTCCGAAAATGCTCCTCAGTCACAACTAACATTTTCCCTTTTAAAACAACTATTTGTTTAAGTATTTTTTATTTCACAATCAGAGTGTAGTTCACAATTAGGAAGTGATTTAGACTGGATTCTGATAAGTGTTTTTTATTAATAAAATCATTTATGTATCAAAAATAAATATTTTTACACGTTTTTTTATTAATAATTCATCCGATTAAGAAGAGGTATTTGTTCACTTCAGGATCATGAAATGCAATTCCTGTCCCGAACTTCAAACCAGTTCTTAAACCCCCCACCCCAATTTCCGAAAGAGGATTCTCTTGCTCTCTAAATTCGGGAAATTTGTTAAATTTTTTAATTATAGTTTAGTTAATAATATAAATTTTAATTAAAATAATATTAATAAGTCATTGTATATAAAATGTCTCTACTTTTATATAACATTCGGAATATTAATTCAAATTACTACTCATTTATAATAAAATTAAAAGATAAAACTAGATTTATTATTATTATTTTGCATTATGAAATGAAAAAATTTAAATAATAAAATGACGAGAATTATTTAAATTAAAAATATATACAGATTTGATTAAGACTCAGTTTTTTATGATAGTGACTAAAGTCTGTAGCAAAGGCTTGCAAGGAAATTGCAGATAACTAACAGATTCAAGCAATGTACATGATAAAGAGCATCTCCAACGGCGTTGGCTATAATTGTTGGCTAAATTGAACCTGTAAGACATTATGTAAAATTTGCTGAACCTGTAAGACATTGTACTTCAACGGTATTGGCTATATTAGAGAACGGTATTGGCTATATTAGAGCATCTCCAACCATCTAAAGCCCTTAGCTAAAAGATGAGTTGGCATACTTAAAATAAAAAGATTTAGCCAACAGCTCCAAAAACTCAACTCCAACCATGATCAGCTGTTGTCTATAAATTTAGCCAACCTCCTATGGATGGCTAAATTTGTCGAACCTCTACAGGTCTGTAACAAAATCTGTAGGAAGATTGTACATCATTTATTACCAGATTGAACTGATATATTCTATTTTAACAATTTAAAATATTAGTACTTCAACGGTATTGGCTATATTAGAGAACGGTATTGGCTATATTAGAGCATCTCCAACCATCTAAAGCCCTTAGCTAAAAGATGAGTTGGCATACTTAAAATAAAAAGATTTAGCCAACAGCTCCAAAAACTCAACTCCAACCATGATCAGCTGTTGTCTATAAATTTAGCCAACCTCCTATGGATGGCTAAATTTGTCGAACCTCTACAGGTCTGTAACAAAATCTGTAGGAAGATTGTACATCATTTATTACCAGATTGAACTGATATATTCTATTTTAACAATTTAAAATATTAATAACATACTATTTTTAAATTATAGCCAACCAATGTAGCCAGTACCATTGAAGCAAAATGTCTTACAGGTTCAGCAAATTTTATATAATGTCTTACAGGTCCAATTTAGCCAACGATTACAGCCAATGCCGTTGGAGATGCTCTTAGTTGGCTATAATTTAATAATAAAATGTTATTTATATTTTAGTTTGTTAAAATAGAATATATCAGTTCAATATGGTAATAAATGATGTGCAATCATCCTACAGATTTGTTACAGACCTGTAGAGGTTCGACAAATATAATCATCCATAGGAGGTTGGGTAAAATTATAGACAACAGATTCACGTGATTGGAGTGCGATATTTTCAAGAGGTTGGCTAAAATTTTTAAATTTGAAATGCCAACTCACTTTTTAGCTAAAGGTTTTGTATGGTTGGAGATGCTCTAACAATACAATAGAATCCTTTGTTTCTTGCATTCTTACTATATCCGTGTATTATTAATGTCAGACGCCCAATTCCGTCAAAAAAATGCTAGAAGCCCAATACAAATAAGCCCCATATAAATAGGAAATAATCAGATTTGAGATTAAACACTTGCAAATGCAAAATGTACCCATGCAAAATTTGATTAATATTGGGCCAATCCTAATCACATATGACGATGCATTTTCAGGGTAGTTGTGGGTTGCTCGGACAGGCCCGTTTATCACTCGGCAAACTTAGGGGTCATTTGTTAAATCTGGACCTTTTTTTCTGAATGATTGAAATCTGAATGAACGAATAATCTGAATGGTTTATGAAAATTGTTGTTTGTTAATTTATTTTATCTGAATGACAAAAATCATGAATTTAATATATTTTTTGAAATCATATAAATTTAATTTATTAATTATTATATATAACATATATTATTTAATCTAAGTCATTTTGTCCGGCTAAAATTCATTGCAGGTTCAATAATCACCATTTCTTTTGGTGTATAATTTATTATACTATACAATATAATATATACTTATTTTTTATTTTTTTATATCAATTCGATAATAATTTAATGATTAAATTTTCAATCATCAAACTAAAAATTCTATAATTTTATAATTTTAAATGAAGATATAAATAATATTATTAGTGAATACATGTAAGAAATAGTGATTAAAAAATTAAATACGATAATACATGATATGTGTCATAGTACTGCGCCTTGGGGTAATATACAGCGTCGTGTGATTTAAATGATTCTGGATGGTTCAGACAGATTTTTTTAGGTCAGTCGTCCAGAAGATTATGGAGTCGTCCAGCTGCATCATTCTATTATCAAACAGTCTGAATGGATGCAAAAGCACTCGTCCAGTTCAGTTGGCTTGGTTCACCCGTAAACAAATGACCCCTTAGAGCAAGTCCAAGAGTTCCCTAAATTGATGTCCTAAATTAAGATTTAAGATATTTGAAGCAAACGAGTGTTCCAACCTTAAAACACTAGGACATCCAATAAATGTCTTATTAATGAGACACTACTATGCATGTCCTAAATCATTTTAATCAATAATTTTCTCCTTCCTACTTTTCATTTCCCTTCCACAGTGATTCAAATATATTCTTATTTTAATAATAAGGCACAATAATAAGGCATATTGTTGGAGTTGATATGTGGAGATGAAGTCCTAAATCACTAGGAAACCATTTTTTATAATATTTATAGGACACTTACTAGGACATTGTTGGTGTTGTTCTTGTATGCACAAAATAACAAATTTTATGATATCCTTTATTATTATATAATACCCGAGTCTACCTGGTCTCCGGTTAACCAATCAGAAAAAAAAATTTATTATAACACCAATCGAAAATCATTCATGAATTTTAGACCAATAATATTTTTCTTCAACTTTCTTCTATTAAATTTTAACTAAAATACTAGTTTATTTCAAAAAAAAAAACTAGAATACTAGTTAACCAATCAAAAAAGAAAAATTATTTTAGTACCAACTATAAAACTACTCCTAAATTTTAGACCAATAATATTTCTTACCCAACTTTCTTTCTATTTAATTATAACTAGGATCCCAATTAACCAATTAGGAAAAAAAAAGTCACTCCTAAATTTTAGAACAATAATATTCCTTCTTCAACTTTCTTAAAAATATAATTATGTATGATATACAATTTTTTATTAGATTATGTCATGTAGTCGGCACTATCAGTTAAAAATCGATCAAATTGTAAGAAAAATGATTTTTTATTAAAATTTATCGATCTTAGTTTTATAAAGAATTCAAAACAATAATTAAAATTAAAAAAAAATCAAGATTATTCAATATAATCGTTTCTGGCTCTTCGTTTCTATATACAAATACTTATTAAAACATGTTTAAATTCATAATGCATGTTCAATATATATTTAATGATTGTGCAAGGATTCTAGAGTATAGTGTTATAATTGCTAGGAACCATTAATCAAATCATATTTTTGTAAACCTTTTTCATCTAATGACCAAAATGGAAGGTAATACATAATCCAATAACAAATTAGCCTATTTACCTTGACTTCCTTAGGCTGCTCGGTTTAATCTGTGGGGGCACTTTAGAACCCTTTGCGGTGAAAGACACTTCTTCTTGCAATGGGCTTAAACCTTACTCGCATCTGCCGTGATTTTCTCGAGCTGTCTGAAGCTGGTAAATCTGGGATTTCTGTGTTAATATATGTGTTTATCTGTCTTATACTGTTGTGAACTTATCTAGATAGAGCTCAATTCTTACATGTTTTTGTTCACCAGGCACAAGGTGGATTGAAGAGACACGTGATCGCTATGTTAATTCTGTAGTACTTTGGTTTCACATGAATAAGGAGCAGATCTTGATTAAGGTTTTCTTCTTAGTTGTATTCATGTTTGTGAGATTGTGTCTAAGTCATGGCTCATGACTTGCTGAATTAAGTAGAGGTGTTGATAATATGTTGCTTTTTATATTGCTTTTTATAAATTACCTTTGTGTTTCGTATATTAACTATTGTTTTTACAATTCCTTTGTGGAATATGTTGCATATTAATTACGGTATGTTTTAGGTTTATGAATAACAATCAATAAGTTTGGCCAAAAGGTTTGTGCAAGTGGAAATTTCATTTTGAACACTGAAGTTTATAGAATATTATATCTGCAGTGATGACTCACCAAAATGTTCAAGTTTAATTTGTGCAGTGTTGTATTGAATTGGAATTAATTGCTTTGAGTTGCTTACAGAGCTTCATCCTTTATAATTTATATCTGGTGACAAACATTAGCAGTTTCTCCTTATTTTTGGGCTTTAAATGTTTTTCTTTTGGCTTAATGACCTTTTAGCCCTTCAAGTTTGGGTGGAAGTTCCGATGCGACCTCGAAGTTTAAAAACGTACCTTTCGACGTTGGTATTCAAATTTGCGATTACTCTTTTAAGTCTATATCTCAACTTACTTTATTCTTTGAAAATACTATGAGGACTTGTATCTAGATTGGTTTTCAAAGGTTTTCAATGCTACTGTATCATGAAATGTAGATGAATCAAGTGCATTTCTAGGTAAATACATTTGATAAGATAATGTGAAGTCTGAAATTGGAAGAAGAGAGTTGTTTGTACTATCTAATTGGCTTAGTTTGATTTTTTGAAATTTATTAGAAATTACCTGTGTGTTTTGTAAATAATTTGTTGCCTTTCCATCTTCTTTACTTAATTTATATATGACGACAGAGATTATATGACCATGATTTACATCAATCAGCCCTGTACAGATTTCTTATTCTATCTACATTGTTAATGCAGTTTGAAATATCAACTTTGAGTCCAGTTTTAAGCTTTAACTCTGAGCTAAAATCATGTCATATATTAACTGATCCCTTGTAATAATAATTTTAAGACTTAAAGCACAATTTTATGTCATGTGTATAACACAATTTCATTCTTCGTAACTGCTTGTACGAACTTGTTTCCAGATTGGTTTTATATCTGTGTTTTGATATGTTTTTATATATGCAGTTCAAGAAGAACCCGGTTCTTTGTGTGGCAGTTGTACTTCTGCTGGCACTCATTGTCATTCATAGCCCTATTCTAGGTTATGAAGGGGCTGTACCGAGATGGATAGCGAGCTGGATAGCATGGATGTCAATTTTTGCCGTTATCAGTCTCACTTATCAGATTTTTGTGGAAATGAAAAGATTCAAGTTAACATGGAAGAAATATAAGAAAGTATATTGTTCAGGTATGTTATTGGACACCTGAGGCACCTTGAGCAAGTAATCGCATTTCCAACAATTGTGGATATATCTGGATGGCTCCTTACTGTAATTCAAATGGGGGTACAGATACTGTAGATGTGGAGGATATCAAATTGTTGTATGTGCAATTTATGAAGCGGTGGTGTAGAGGATCAACTCTTTGCGAATTTGGTACCTATGTCAGAGAACGCTTAATATATCTGTATATGTTGTTGATACAATTCGAAGTAGTGCCATTGTATTAATTCAATGATTCATACAATCTGCAGTTTTGTGTTTTTGTTTTGGCACTAGAATACATTGTGTAAAAACACATAATATATGAAGTTATAAAGTTAGAAGTTAAGGATCCAATCTGGGTTGAATTCTGTTTTGTTAGTCAATTTTTTTTTTGGCTTAGTAGGATGATATTTTTGACACAGAATCGTTATTTTATATCCTATATCCCAGATTCTCTATTTCGCTTCAGTTGGGAGCTCCACTTATTCTGAAGTTCTTAATAATCTTCAGCAAAGAGGTATGTTTCTAATTACTCAAGAGTACGTAAGAACTTGATCCATTCCTGCATCTGGTTTGTAAATCAATTTGTGATATACTGCGAGGTCTGTATTTAGAAAACAATACGTCATGTATTTGTATTAAATCAGAATCAAATCGATAATGCTGTTGCATCCGTTATAAAATAGTTACACAGATTCTCTGACCTTGACTGGCTTCAAGCCTTCGACTTGCAGATGCCCTGTTCTTTCTTCTGGAAATCTGTAGATGTTTGTTGTTCTATCTACATTGCTGAAGCGGTTTGAGATATCATTGGATTCGAGTCCAGTTTTGAGCTGGAGCAATGAGCAATCTATTTTTTTAGATTTAAACAAGAATTTCAACGAAGTTAAATAAACTTTCAGCCTCCATTTTATGTTGCTTCTTCCCTCCAAGAAAATAATGTAGAAACCTGTTTTTAGATTGGTTCTGCACACTCGCCTCCATGACTTTAAAAAAAATATTTTTTTTATTTTTCATAAACATAAAAGTAAATTGAGGATTCAAAAAGTATTTCTAAAAATCTCGTTTTTTTAATAATTAACTCTTTTCGCTGCGGAATTCTGGTTCTGTCATCGGTTACACATCGATGTTATTATTGTTTTTGCGGATTGAGAGAGGAATGATTTGGGGCGTTATCTTGCACTTAATTGCATGTGAAGCAGCAATGGGAGTGGTTAAAAAGGATGTTAAAGATGTGGAAAGTTAGGGGGATAGCAAGCATTATAGTAATATTTGCCGTTTTTTGTGACTAAAAAGATCTCAATAGGAATCATGTTTGGGCTTGCATTGGAATATACTTTTAAAGCTTCCGATTAGAATGACACGTACTGCCCTCGCATACATCAGTGTTATTATAAAAACTAGCTTTTTAACCCGTGCAAAGCACGGGTTGTTTTAAATATTTTTTCAATATATCTTGTATCTTTTTGTTCATTTTTTCTAAATTAAGATTATTTGTATTATAAACGTAATTTAAATGTAATATTTGTTTGTATTTGAAGTCATATCATCAGTATGTTAGGCTGCCCCGACTTATGGCTTTCTTTTCAAAGAAAATCGGACTTTTCTTTACCTGTTTATGTAAAAGTTCAGAAGCACATATAAGAAGCCGAAAATTCCATCTTTTTATCAGGACTTCTACTCTCTTTCAAACATTTTAATATATTTATAAGTCTAGACTTACTTCTCATTTATAATCCCCTTTTTTATTTTAAGAAATAAGTCACTTTTTTTAAGTTTACCCAAACGACCCCTATGTTGATGTATATATATATATATATATATACACATATCCTCACTATTATGATATTTATTAAAATATAAATACAAAAAATATACACTATTAAAAATTTTATTATATAATTAAAATACCACTCACCTAAAATTATTTGAAAATTTGTTACAAAAAAATGAGACTCTTGCCGAATTAGAGTCTTTGTCATATAGTTATTTATTACTACCTCCGTCCCACCAGGTTCTTTACGTTACTTTTTGACACGCATTTTAATGCTCCTGTAAAGTATACTTACATTATATATATATATTTTTAAAAAAATTCTTGAAAAAATGTTTAAAGTTTAAACTTTTATTCAAAAAAAGAAAAAATTAAAAATACGTTATGTAACTATACTTTACGAGAATCTTAAAATACGTGCAAACAGTGTACGTAAACTCCCTGGCGGGACGGAGGGAGTATATTTATAATCATTCGAATGTGTGTGTGTGTGTGTGTGTGTGTAATTTTATTAAATCATAATAATTAAATTCTAAAAATCGGCCGAATTAACGGATTAATCAATAATCGAACGGTTTTGATCCGATTTGTTAAAATCCAGTTAAATCGATGTCTAATTGGTAAGAGATTTAAATAATAGCTCGAAAATCAGCGACAATACAAAAATATACAAAAATTTATGGGAAAAATTAAAGTTTAAAAATTGATTATATATTGTTTTAACATATATAATATTAAATTAATTTTAAATAATGATCATGTTAATTATTCCCATTAATCGTCGTTTTTTACAACACTAGATATCTATCTACTTATATATATAATAAGACAACGAAGGACAAAAATTGTTAAGAAAATGATCGTGAAAAGTCGAATATACCCCTGCTTATCTTATAATTATAGAAAAATCATCAATTAATGCATTTATTATATTTAAACTATTATATACTATTAAATAATTATATTCCTTTGTGAGCTATACTTATGTTAATTACATTCATTGATCACTCATTTATAATAGCGTCATTATTTAATTAATTTTCACATATAGTATCAAGAATAAGTACTTAAACTTGATAAATGCAGGGATCAGAATGAGATGTATCAAACTTGATAAATATGGACAAGTTTTGTTAAAGTGACCAGAGTTAGATTCAAAATTAAGTTACGTGTCATGCAAATAATGTAAAACTCAATTAAGAGAATGATCTATTTTTAAATATCGATCGAGTAATTTCTTAACACCAAATCTAATAAATGAATGATAGATAAATAATCATCATAAAAAATTCTTAAAGAAGCATATAATATATAAATACATTTTCATTAATAATAGAGCAATAGATGATCAACTAAACTCACAATAATGGGGTGGCAATTTCGAGGAACAGGTCGTGTTTGTGTCAGCAATCGGGTCGATTTCGGGTCAAGCTAAAATCACTTAAAATTGAATAAAACTAAAAATTGAAGTGTTTAGAAATGAAATTCTAATTTCGGGTCATTTCGGGTCCATTTCGAGTCAATCGGGTGATTTTCGGGTCACTTTCGGGTTTTATCTCAGTAAATCGGGTTGCGGGTCGGATCGGGTTCAAGTCGGGTTCGGGTCGTGTCTGATATTGCCACCCCTTCTTAATTGATTGTTTCAGATTTTCCGGATTCTACCCCTTTCAATTTCAAAACAAAAGGGGTCAATAAAAAAATCAAAAAATCTACTAACTTAAAGATATTTTTCAAATTTTATATATTATCTAGGTCTTTACAAAAGACTTTAAAGATAATGAATGTATCGTCCAGTCGACGAGTGACAAACTGTAAATATATATTAATAAGTTTAAAATTAATGTCGGCCATGCATGTTCCCTAGATAAAATTCAATTAATGGTCATCTATCATATGATTATATCAAATTAATTTGTCCGGTATATCAGTATAAATGTCTCTACAAATTATGTTTTGTTAGTTCAAGTTGAATAAAAATATTATTAACATTAGTAGTTGATTTTTAAAATAAATTTATATTTATAAAATTATTTATCAAATATATTATACAAAAATTGAATTAAAATCAAAATATAAATCATAATTATAAATATGTATTGGAGTTTTAGTCATATAGTAATTAATGTATATTAATTAAGAGACATTAATGTCTAATAAATATGTTAGTATAAAAAGTCAATAGTACCCTCACTATTTATGAATATACATGTATAAGGAGGAAGGGCAGTTTAGTCTCAACGAATTAAATTACTCACACTTGTTCTATTAGATATATAATAATAAATTTCATAATAATAATAATAATAATAATAATAATAATAATAATATAAAAAAAAATATATCGGGCGGCCTATTGCAGCTGTTTTCCCAGACTTTAGCACCTATTGCAGGTTCCTCCTATTTGGTGTAGTCGATAACTTGTTCGTTCTCACTTTTATGAACACCTCATCTACACCGCATGCTAGACGTCACAGATTCTTAGAGCTGTGATTCGAGTCGGGCGGCTCGCGAGCTCGCCCGGCTCGAACTCGTTTAAGTGGGCTCGGCTCGACTCGACTCATTAAACGAGCCGAGTTCGGGTAAAGGTTTCGGCTCGTTTAATTAAACGAGCCGGCTCGACTCGACTCGTGAAATTAAACGAGCCGAGTTCGGGTAGAGGTTTGGGCTCGATTAAGTGTAAAATTATACGAGCTGGCTCGCTCGGCTCGTTAAAACCGGCTCGTTTAGCTAAACGAGCCGGCTCGGCTCGACTCGTGAAATTAACCGAGTCGAGTTCGGGCAAAGATTTAGGCTCGATTAGTTAATCGAGCCGGCTCGGCTCGGCTCGATTAAAGTTGGCTCGAATTAGGCTCGGCTCGAAATTCGCCCGGCTCGCCTCGAATTACAGCCCTACAGATTCTAGTATTCGACTCCAGAAAATACAATCTTAATTATTTTATTTATTTATTTCTGCCGATCATATTTTGTTCTGCGAGAAAAAATAACCTTCCCAAAAAATATCCAAGGTTTCTCTCTGAATATGAATAATAATAATGTCATTTAAATAATTCGTTGTCACCAAATATAATATATTAATTTTATTATGACATATTGCACATGAAATAAATAAATATTATTATAATTTGAAATCTTCTTTTGAGTTTGTGAAAATTTGTTTTGAATGGAAAATATTGGAAAATGAATTTTCAATTCAATAAAAAAGATGCTCATGCATAAAGTAGAATCTTGATAAAGATTATTTGATTAAAAATTATATGATGTAATATGTTTTGAACAAGATGTTACTTAAACGATTTTATAAAATAATATCAGATACAATTTACTAGAATTTATATATAATAAAATTTAGAATAAATTACACGAATCTACAAAAACGCGCCGTGTTCCACCTTTCCTCTGCTCTACTCTACTTAAGAAACTCCACTGCTACTTATTTCCTCATTTTCCACTGTTCACGTTCATTCTCACGCCTGATAATCTCGCCGCCGGCGTCGGAGCTCCGGCGACCTAGTAGCGAACGCCGACTTAGCAAGGTTAAAAATTCTTATTATAATTGCTTTACTTTCTGTTAGCAAGGTTGAACAGATTCCTTAGAGTATGTTAATGTTGCTGAATTTTATATGATCCTTGATTCCCTTCGATCTTGACTCTTACGGAACAAAATTTTATTTGAATTCATCACCTGAAAATCGATATCGAGTTATTGATATTAATCCACTCTTTTATTTTGTGTATCTGTAAATTAGATGTAGACCTTATGCGATATGGAACCCTATGATGTTATGCGATATGGAACCGATGATGTTTTACTTATCATCGAGTCTGTTTGGATTGCTTTTTTATAATTTTGTTTCGCGGTGAGTTACAGGAATTTATGTAATGTTGGTATATGGATTTGAACTATTTTTTAAGCACATTATTGTAATTGTTTGAAGTCATGAGGTTAACAGAAACAAGAAGATTAGAGTTGAACATTGAATTGCTTAATATGGATTTGTAATGCGTTGAATTGAATTAGAATTGAATTGCTTGCTCTGCCACGTGGTGAGTATTTAGGGAACATGTATGGATTTCTTGTTGTTTTCAAGTTGTTTTTTTTATTGTTTTTTGATGAAATTGTTTTAGTTTTTTGCAGTTCACGGAAACATGGATGTTTGTTTGAGAGCTGTGTCGGAGCTAGCAATCATAGCAATAGCTAAGCCTCTTTTAGGGAATGAAGGGGATGTACAGAGATGGAAAGCTAGCTGGGTAGCAGGCTTTGCGACGTATTTCATTGTCTGTCACTCTATTAAGATCTGTGTGGGAATGAAAAGAGATCAAGTTGCTCTAAGAAACAAAACAGAAGTTTGTGCTTTCATACTAAAATATATTTTGCAGTTTCTGGTCCCTCTCTCACATTCTTCACTAGCATATGCTTATCTCACCGGGATTGAGACAAAAAATCATCACATGGAAGATGATTGGAAAATGGTTGCATTGGGTATAAGAGTACTCACTCTTGTAGTAGGAAGTTTGTTAGCACTCATGGGTGCTTGCAAGATATGTTATTCAGCAGCTAATGAGCAGTATCAGATAACTGCTATTCAAACAAATGTGGAGAATGTATCAGGACTCGGACAGTGGGATGTGGAGAATCAATCATTTGCCCCGGAAGAGATACAAATGGATGTGGACGATGACTCATACCCAGATACATTTTTATCACACTCGGATGTCGAGACTCAGTTACTTGCAGATGCAAATGTATCGGAAGAGCCACAGATGTATGAGGAGAATCAATCATTTTCAATGGAAGAGATACCATTGGATGTGGATGATCACTCATATCCTGATGCATGTTTATGGGACTCGTTGGAGGGTGTGGAGAATCATTCACAATCAAATGCAAATGTATTGGAGGAGACACAGAGGAATATGGAGAATCAATCATTTGCACAGGAAGATACACGATTCGATGTGGAGGACCACTCATATCCAGATGCATGTTTATCGGACTGGTTAGAATGTGCTGTGGAGAATCCATCACTTGCAGATGCAAATGTATCAGAAGAGGTGCAGAGGGATGGAGAGGATCAATATATTGCAAGTGAAACTGTATCAGAAAAGGTGCAGAGGGATGTTGAGAGCCGACCATATTTTATGGATCTGAAAGAATGGCCTGAGTGTCTTCCATCTACATCAGAATCTACACCAGATGTGATGGAATTCGTGAATCTATGGGAATGGGATAGAAATGGATTTACAGATACAAATGATCTGAAATTGTTACTCTGGGATGTGGATAAGCAATTTTATGCAGATGCAACTGTAATAGAAGAGGAACAGAGATATGGGGAACAATTCATTAGCAGATGCAAATGTAATGGTACAAATGACGGAGGATCAATTACTTGGAGATGCAAATGTATTGCTAATGCAGATGTATTGGAGCAGCTTTCCTGACAGGAATAAAGTATGTCCGTCTTAATTTTCGAATAGAGTTGAAATTGGGGATACATAGCTGCTTTAGTTTATTTATCTATGACTTGCTTGTTTTTTGTGTATTAAGTGTTTTGCTTTCATCGTCTTCATTAAAGATATTGCTTATATAGATACCATTGCAAGGAATATATACGTCTTATATGTAAACCTGTGATGTTTGACTTCATCATCAACGATAGATGTTATGGTTACTTACTTCTTATATTACGTGACATAGGTGAATGGATTTACACTACTAGTTAGTGGCTGCACTCAATTGTTAAATCATTCAAATTCACGAGGACAAACTAAGAAGACCAGAGTCAGTTTATAATAGTTATTTGAAATTTACTTACATATGTGGGGTTTGTTTCATCAATAAATGGATACTAGCTATTTTTAGCTGCAAAATTTTTCTTCTAAACCTTTAGAACACAAAATTTTGGATCATCCATGATTTGTTGGAAAATTCGTCTAAAAAATCTCCCTTTTTAGCATTAGTTTTGAGGCAGTATATCATTCCCTTGTTAGATTTCATTATTCTATTTTTGTCAGCGTCGAGTTCTCTTGTTGTTTTTGTTCTTAAGAGTTCAGCTGGTGATTAGTTACTTTAGGTCTTTCATGTCTTCCTTGGTCTCTCTCTTTTTCTTTCTTTTTTTCAGAGTTCAGCTGGTGATTAATTACTTTAGTCTTTCATGTCTTCCTTAGTCTCTTGGTTTTTTTGTTCTTCAGAGTTCATCTGGTGATTAGTTACTTTAGGTCTTTCATGTCTTCTTTAGTGTGTCGTTCTAGTTTCCTACTTTAGTTCGTTTCACAGCTTGTTTAGTCTTGGTCTAGATTAATAGAATAAAGAGAAAAGATATACGACTAGAGAATTTATTATTATAGGCAACATGTTCTCAATTATAATGGAAGATGTGCTTATATAGCCAATTTCTAAACAATAATTAATGAAATAGGTATTGACAAGGAAACTATAATAATAACACAACTATCCTATGATATTTTAACATAGATGACCGCATGTACCCTGTTTCTCTATCACTTGATGAATATTAGCTTTTAAAACAAAACCATAAGTTATTGGCAATTCTATCTGTACTCATCTGTCAATAATAGATTTGAAGGTCTTATTAGCTGTCAACTGAAGGCAATTATAAAATCGCAACTCTGCTTAGCGAGTCAAATGTAAGCCGTACTCCATCTCTCCAATTCAATTTCAGCAAATTAAGTACAATTAAACTGAACTTCATATAGTCAAACACTCTAATCAAACTAGAGGGACTGGAACCTAGTATCAAAAATTTTACTAAGATGTCAAATTGTTTCTTAGTATAATTTGTATTCTATGTTCCTCAGAACTTCATATATGGTCTTCCCTAACAATATAATCTAGTCAAGCCAAAATTTTGTCATGATTCTCTATTTTAAATACAGAAACTTTATAATATTGACTCAGTAGTCAACTAAGTCCTCGAGACTCCTTGGCTAAGTGCCTAAGTTCATAATTCCTGTTAAGGCAGCCAGTTTCCATTGGAAATGTGTATAGGAGCGGCTGGCAATTGTTTTACTACAAAATGAGCTATCGTAGTGTTAATTTCACCTCCACGAATATAAATTTTATTCCCTCTTTACTTGTGTTAAAGGAGGATTTTGGTTAACAAGATTTTTATGATTTTGGGGATTTTGGGTTTATGAAAAAAGAGGGCCTGAGCTTGAGAGATGTCTCGATTTGTCTCGGGTATCAGATTTCATATCTCAAGATGCCTGCGTAACCATGTTTTTTAGGATTAAGCACACGCAGTTCCGTTATATACTAAGGGATAAGCTAAGTTAAATAGTGAATTAATTAATTTTAATCTGATATAATTTTCGAGTCGTGATATCTTCCGGAATTAAAAGATATCATTTGGAGATATTTTCTGTAATTGTTGATTCTTTCCTTGTTTCAGTGAGAGGATAATTACTTGTGGGCAAGTAATTAATTATTAATCTGAATTAATAAAAGAAATTAGGAGATTATTAGAAAAAATAGGCTATCCAAAAAATGGCATAAATACTTGTTCCTTTATTCTCTCAAGTTATTAACATCCTCATTTCTTAGTTACTTGGCAAAATTTGAGCAGTGTAGATAAATTGGTATTAGAACAGAACAAGGTCTTGGAAGGCAGAAGTTGTGTGTTATTTGGAGTAGAAATGGACAACGAGCAACAAAAACATGATAATGAAGCATGAGGAGTCAATACTGACATAGAAACCAAATAGGAAGGCTTACAACTCCCATTCAAAGTTCATGAAGCTAATACCGATGAGCATTTGCCATGATTAGATCAAACAAAGAGATAGAAAGGAGTATTGAAAGGTCTTACAGCTTATGTAGTAAATAGAAGTGGAAGAGCCTTTCTTTAATACTATTCTACTGTTGCGGCTTCTGGTTGTTCATGCTACACTATTCCATCGGATATGGTGAAGAGTGAGATGCTAGAAAAATCTCAACAATGTAGCACTCAACCAAAATTCGATGATGTCGGATTATAACTTCTAGCAAGGTAAAAGGAGCAGGTATGAATGATGAAACTAAAAATCTTACTAGTGTATTTTAGCAAAAAATAGAATAAAATAGATCTCACCAGTGTAGGAACAAAGCATAACCCTGTCACTATGAGTTTGAATCAGTATATAAGGCACGCATCCCTCCTCACTTTGCACGATGCACAACAGCTTCAATTAAGTCGCACACCTCAGCTGATTAGGCACGTGAGGCAAGGCATTCGAACCAGGTGCAAGTATATTGACCCATCAATTGTAGCTGTTGACATAGTGACCAGCAGATTAGCACTGGTTTGACAAAGTTGCCTATAACTCAAATTTGATTCCTAGATAGCTTAAATTAGGATAAGGCATTACCTTTCTACCCTGAGCCCTTTAGCTCTTACAACTTATCCGACTTTAATCACTACACTGCAACAAATTCTCCAACAGATCACCAAAACATTAGGAACATAGAAAATAAAAACGTAAGGAAAGATGTAGAGTAATTATTTACCAGGTAAAATACGTATCAAACAATAGAACCGGACACGACAACAGGTCACTTCTTTCTCTAACAGAGTTATCATCACAGATATTGTGCAAGTTCATAGCAGTAAGAGACAGATCACGCAACTGCAAAGCAAAGCTAGGTGGGGATAAGTAAATTTCTGATAACCCCAACGATGAAGATAGATGCAATTCAGATGATTTGAACTTCCATCATATGTACCAATAGTAAAGGAACAGCATTTAGATAACCAAGTCCGACCAAAGCCATATTAAAGCTCAACTCTGCTCAATCTTCAATAAGTTTCGACCAATGAACCATATTAAAGCTCAACTCTCCTCAATATTCGATGAGTTTTGATCAATATGTCATATTCATTTGTTTGTGCTTTAAAGGGAATTACGCCGACTCCCCTTGATTTTTGTTATTGGTGAATAGGGTCTCGCATAAGTGATCCCTGCAAATGTGGACCGTCCACTTTCCCTCCACCAGAATTTATTGCCAAAAAGCTGGGCAAACGTATCGAACCGCAGATTCGCAGGATATATGGCCGAAGAAGAGTGGCTTATAGAAACGAAGATGTCACTATTAAGAAATGCAGTTCAGATTCTGACAAAGCAGATATTGTCAAGCCTTATAGTGAAGTTGGTTAAGCACAATTCTAATCCTGAAAGTCAATCTCCGGTTGCTCAAACGAGTCCAACTTCGAAGAAAACCAGACCAACTTTAGAAAAGTAATAGGAAACAAATTCTAGTGAGAACACAATTATAAAATTTCTCCACTTCTGATCCTGCAAATCAATCTCCGACTGCTCAAACCAGTCCAACTTCAAAAGAAGTTTCATCATAACATATTCTGATGAGAGCACAATCATAAAAATTCTCCACGTGAGTGAAGAGAAGGCATAATGAATAACTAAAAACAGTTTTCCTTCCAAATAAACTTAGATGAAGGATTTGCAGAAGTGACAGAATTTCATAAGTAGCGGAAATGGGTGAATTTCATAAGTAGCGGAAATGGGTTGCACAATCAACCACCTATCTCCTCTACAGATTCTTTAAAAGGACATAAATTCACAGGTTCATGTCAGAGAGTCCAGGCTCTCAAGTAGTTGAATGAAGATACAGAGACTGTTTCCCGCAACAAGCACCAAGTAATAGTAATAGATCAAAATGTTCCATGATATGCTCATGCTCTTTCAACAACATGCCTTCTAACCCTGAAGGAATGGGAGAAAATAGTTTGCAGAATAACAAGCAATTGTAATTGATTTGTTAACTGGAAGCCAGCTTGAAATGTTCTTGACAATAAGCAACTACTCATAGTTTCTGACCGAAAAGCACGATGGTCAAACAAGTAGAATGGATATTCATGCAACATAAAAAAGTGAGTCCCCCATATAACCTGCACATTCGCATTCCATAAACAATACTTCAACCTGCCAAGTACCATATAGTACTCAGTTAATCCAACTGATAGGCCAAGCCCCGTGAGATCATGTTCTCATAATCTCTCGTTGACATGACCTAAAGGATATAAATCCATATAGCAACCTAACACGAGTCAAATCAGATAACCAAGTAGTGCAACAGTGCATCTCAACCCATAGCCACAACCATGAACCATTAGCCAACATCGACGGCTAGCCCAACTAGTTAAATTTATGTATCTCTTACAAGATATTAGAACATTTTCTTCCAAAAATATTAGAAAAAACAAACACACACACACACACACATATATTATATATATAATACAAGCGGGAGTCATACAAACTTTGTTTGAAGAATATTACATTCAAACATTTGTACATGCAGAATGTCTATTCAAACTAAGCCACTTACTTGGATTAAACTTTTTTATTTACGTCATAACATGCATATCATTAGAATGTCTTGCATCACCAAGGACATTTTTTATCTTAGTCCAGTCTGCCCTTGAATCTTTAATTACCTCTAGAGCTTGCCAATCCATAACACCAGGAAGGCACATCATTCACGGTCTTTGCATCTTGAATTAGTTCTTGTGCTTGCGAACCGAGAAAACCAAAGCCAACCAGGCTTCCAAGCCCGATTATAAACAAACCATAAACTGTGTCTTCTGGGTTGTATTTACGGAGAAGATGGAAGCAAAGTACATCCACTACCAGCAGAAAAGATACTAGAAAGACCAACGAAATCCATCTGCCAATTATCCAGTTCTTACTCCAAACCGCAACAAGCCTACACAAAGAAACAGAAGTGAACATATGAGAGCATTCGATCAATCAGTAATTGTTCTATGCCCGACTGATATTTGGAGAAGGATGTCTGATCATAACCACCTCAAAGATAATACTCCATCTGATCCTTTATACAGGTCGTTTGACTATTTGCACATATCTTTAGGTGTTTTGAGTTTTGACTATTTGGTAAATATTTTTATTCAAAAAGAAAATTAAAATTACTAATTTTAAATATGTCATTGAAGGATTCAAATCTCTTTGTAAAAAGTCAAACAACCTATAATTAGGAGCCTGTTTGGCTGAGTTTATGCCGTATAAATTAATTAACATGACTTATGACTTAACGTGTCATAATGTGACTTAATATAATAAGCCTGAGTTTAAAATGTTTATTTGGGTAATTTTGACTCATCGGTTATTAAAAATATAATAATAATAATAATAACTTTAAGTCAGTTTCTAACTTATTTCTAAATTCCAACTTTAAACCGACTTCTAATATGACACCAATATTGCTTTAAGCCCAGACAAACAGGCTCTAGGCAGAACGATAACTAACTAAAGTTTGAACTTCTTGCACCTTGCCTCGACTGAACCTTATTGCTCTTCCGAGGTTGCGGGAAACAGAGACTGTGCACCTAACCACACAATCTCATCTTTGCCCTTAACGCGGCCGATGGGGTAACTAATGTTATCTTACCAAAGGAAAAACTCGAAGCAACATCACAAACAAATTCAAATTCTCAGAAAATTTTAATAGAAACAATTTCAATTTCAGCACGGACGAACAATCAATATGTGATTAGAAGAATTAATCACCAGTAATAACACGATTCCACAGAGATTCCGAGATTTGTAAGCTGTCAGATTACGGATCCAACACAATCATAAAGAGATCTAGAAATACTTGTATGAATCACAATAGTCAAAGCTATAAAAAACTGAGAGAGTAGAAGATGAAATAAAGTGCACCTCAGGTCACTTGATCTGTCAACGAGTTTCGCAGTCTTGCCTGTCCCATATGCATCGGCAGTTTTATATCCTTGCATAGCGAAATCGGCGAATTTTCTTTGCAGCGCTTAGTATTATTGGCGTGAGTTTTACATAATCGTTATCTATAATCAACTGCCTCCCTGTATTCGCTAAATGTATATACTCCGTCCTGCCTCCTTAGTATACTAGACACGTGCTCGAGGCCTTTCCAGAGTGGTGAAAAGATTTATGGGTCCTCTCGATGAGATTAGAATAAGTGTTTTTGGCTTAAAAGTAAATGAAAGGGCCGTGTGGGCAAGTTTAAAAAAAGTGATTTCTTGCTTAAACTAGACAAGTGAAGCAGAATTAAGAAGTAAATAAGCTAATAAAATGTTTGGAAAAGAAGCAGAAGCTTTGAAAGAGAAGTCATTAAATAAAGGGAGTGTATGTTGCGGCTTAAAAGCCCGTCTTCTATGTTTATAAAGTTAGAAGCATTTATTCGTACATTTGTGTAAAAGTCAAGAATCACTTATAAAAAGTTAGGAAAACTAGTTTTTGTTTCAGGATTTCTATTTCTTTCCCAAACACTTTAATCACTTGTAAGTCTTAACTTGCTTCTAACTTCTACTCCACTTTTTTATTTTAAGCAAGAAGTACTTATTTTAAGTTCACCCAAACGGCCCCAAAAATCAGGAATCCTAACTTTTTATAAGTGATTCTCGACTTTTTACACAAACAGCACGATAAGTGTTTCTAACTTAAAATTTCAAAAACGGGACTTAAAAGCCCCACTCAAGCACCCACTTGATTTTGTTTTCTAATATAAAAATGTCAATATTTATATAAAATTTCTGAAATCATTGATATACTTATATAAAAAATATAAAGAAGAAGCGAGAGGCGTGTAGGTGGCGACTCTCATGTATCTCCGTTTCATTTTTCAAATTTTCTGTAATTTTTGGATGAAAAATGTCAAAAATATAAACTATCTTTTTTAGTTTCGGATATATTAGAATCAAATGTCAGAAATAACTTTTTCAAAATATCAAAAATAAAATCTACCTACCTTTTTTTGATACAAAATTATCGGAAGAAAGTTTCAAATTATGATTTTAATTTTAAAAATATCAAAAAAAAAATCTTATAGATTTAATAATGTTTGTGCAAGACAACCAATCCAACGAAATTGAAGAAAGGAGTCATTCATATACAAATTTATTTTATTTCACAAATATTAATTTTGAATCATTAATATAATTTTTATAAATCGGCGCAACGCGCGGTTTCTCAAACTAGTGTAAAACTAGAGTTTGTTAATTGTTATGCCATATCTCGGCGTTGTCTTACTTTTTTTTTTTTTAACAAAATGCAAATTCATTCCATTAAATTAAAAAAAGTCTAGTCGGGACAAATTCCCAACTGACAATGCAATCAGGTTGATAAACAATAAAACGAGCTAAACAAATAGCCACATTGTTTCCAGACTGCTTAACACACTGAATCCAAGGATTTTTGAAACTGAAAATGAATACAAAGGCTTCTCGAGTAATTTAGCCTACATCAATCCCAAAAATGGTATCTTCACAATTGACCTTCACAATAGTTCCATGGCTGTTGCGGTGTTCAGGCGACTCAGTTGTAAAAACTAAGGGGTCATTTGCTAAATTTTAACGGTATTTGCTGGATGAGTGAAATTCTGAACCAATGATAAATCTGGATGATGAAGAGATGACGTTGTTTGTTACATCTGAACAATATTTTCTGAATAATCGAAAATATGGATAAATTATAAATATGATACCTGAATGAGTGGTGACGTTAGCTAAAAAATTAATTTTTAATGATATAATATAATATACTTTTTTATAAGACAAAAAAATAGTCTTGCAGTTCAAAAGAATTTATAAAATTTTAATACATAATTTATAGTTCAAATTAAGAACTACCTTATGTTATTTAATTAAAAATTAAAATATAAAGTAGAGTAAGAAATATAATATATCAAAATTTTAAAAAATATTGAAATTACAGTATTCAAAATTATGCATAACACGGTTTATTATGTACAACACATACGAAGCCGTGGCGAGAGAGTTCCTGGACGAGAGAGGCTACAATTTTTAAAGTGGCTCATTCAGATAATTTAAGTGTCATTCACATGTAACAGACTCATAACAAACAATCTGAATGAATGATAGGAATATGCCTCGTCCAGTTCTCTTAGATTTCGTCTAGGGGTTAACAAACGAGGCCTAAGTAATGAGGAACAAGAGTCCTCGAATAATGAACAATTATAATTTGTGAAAGGTGAGCACATGCGATCGCCACCATTTCAAGCATACCCCAGCTATCTACATGCGGGGAGCCAGCTATAAACATGCTGAAAGTATTAATGATGCGATAATCCAGATCTCTCAAAACTCCGTCCCAATCATTCTCATTGATAACACAGAAAGACATAACAACCAAAAATATAACAATGCGGAATCACCCGAAAATTGGGTACTAAATCAATACACGCCAAAAGGCGAGACGAGAAAACACAATCGAACCTTTGATTTCAAAAGATTTGAATTATTCAGAAAACCAAGCCCAAGCTCAAATCCGAAAAGATCCGATAATAAAAATCGATTAAAATCTTCGAGGTTTAAGCAACACTCAATTTTATTGAATTAGAAAATAAGTAGAGGGCGGGGCGCTGGGCAGGGGAGGGAGGTTGATTAGAAAAGTAAGGGGAAAGGAGGCTCGAAGAGGAATGAAGGGGAGAGATGGGGGTGGCGGCCGCTTGTGGAGGGTAGAGGATAGGTTAGGGTAGGTGGACTCTCATTAAACTAGAACTCTTACTTTTCTTTTATTAATTCAGATAATTAATTATTATCTGCAAGTAATTATTTAATTATTTTCTCTCTCAAACTAAAAAAAGATCAATCAGAAAAAAAATTCAAACCATATATTCAAATCAGGAAGATCACAACAACTCGGTGATAGAAAATATATTTCGAATAGTTATTATCCTTATATTTATTATAGTTTATACTTAATTGAATATTTATTAACTTAGATTTTAATATTTTATCGTAACGAGAAAGAAATTCTAAATTAAAAATGGATTTAGGGTAATTAGATTTTTTTTTTTGAATTTATCAGTTAACCATGCAAAAACTATTGTTTGGATTAATGATTTTAAGAAGTTGGATTTAGCAATTGAACAATCATATATCTATACTATATTATATTATATATTATTATTATTCTATTAAAACTAAAATATTAAAAATTTATTGATTGCTTAAGTTTTATCAATCGGTCGATATTATTTTACGAATCTCTTTAATATAATGTGTTCTGATAAATCATGTTATCATCAATTAAACCAAAACATTCAAAAATTTGGTTAGGTATATAATCTGTTTTATATTTCAATTAAATTTAAAATATAAATAATAAAATTACAAATGTTAAAAATCACTCGTGTATGGCGCAAGTTATAAATTGGTATATAACAAAATGAGAGTACATAATTTCTATTCGAACCTCACTTGCTTCGAAAAAGCTTTCATCATAAATTTCACAACCCACACAGATCCTCAATGTCTTAAATCACCAATGACATTTTTGATCTTAGTCGAGTCTCCTCTTGAACCTTCAATCAGATCTTAGTCCAGTCAACCCGTAACACCATGAAGGCACATCATACGCACTCTTTGCATCTTGAGACTTGAATCAGCTCTTGAGCTTGAGTACCTAGAAAACCAAACCCAACCAGATTTCCAAGCCCCATTATGAACAAACCATAAACCGTGTCTTCTGGATTGTACTCACGGAGAAGATGGAAGCAATGCATGTCCACTAGCAGTAGAAAAATGACTAGAAAGACTAACGCGATCCATCTACACCAATTATCCAGTTCTTGCTCCATAAAGTCACAGGCCTAAACAAAGATCAATTAATCTACCAATTAAATCTAAAAAAATAATATAAATTAATAAGAAAGATTTCATTACACAATGAAATATGGATAGCGGTCCTAGCATATGATTGTACATTGTTTTCTAGCAGTTGGATAAATATCCAGCTGTCAAGATTATAATATTTTTTTTAACATTCTAGCGCATTTTACCTGTTGGATGGGGACTCATCTAGCAGTTCAAAAACGCTAGATATGTCATTTTAATTGTCTAGCGGTTAAAAAACGCTAACCGTGTTAAACGTATGTTATAATCCTGGCAGCTGGATATTAATTCAAAGACCAAGAATCTATATATTATAAGGAATTTATCAAAATTACGGTTTTTTCTAACTTTTTTTGCGGTTTTACTATCTTTTGAAAAAAATACAAAAATACTAACTTTTTAAAAACTATTTGCAAAATTACTGTGTGCAACTAGATGCAACCACATACAACTTTTGTTAATTGGTCCCGTAGGAGTGGCAAATATGGTTTCAATCTAGTTGCAAGTATGGTTGCATGTGAGTGCAACGTACGTGTTGCATACAATATTTTTACAAATATTTTTAAAAGTATGATATTTTTGCAAAATACTTAAAAAAAATATAGTATTTTTGCAAAAATAATATTGGACTTAGGTATTTATGAAAAAAATCCCTATATTATATCATGGGCCCGACAATCATACGCGATGGACGAGAAACCATGAAATATATGTTATTATAGCCTATCTTCATAATCAAATAAAAAGAATAAACATCACCTTTTTCCACTGAATCGTTCAGCTTTATTCAGAGTCTCGAGTTCTCCAGATCCATTAGCGTTAGCGACCTCAGATGTTGTGTTCCCATTCATAGCAAACTCCGCTGGCACTTGTGTAGCAACCTTGTGCAATCGCCTCAGGAGCTATACCTAAGTTTCATCTACTTGACTATAAAATTGGTTGATTTCTAAAGTTGGCTCTTTAAGTTCAAGGCGCCTTTTGGCTTATTCGAAAAATTATTTGATATTTTTTGAATTAAATAAATATTTTCAAAATTATACACTAATCTATTTAAAATAAAGAATGTTAAATAGTTTTAGGCCAACTCCAACCATAGATCCAAATTTGAATCACCAAATGATCCAAATTTAGGGCGAAATCCAAATCCTATTCCAACCATGTGATCCAAATATAGATCCAAATTCACTCACCCTTATAATATTCATATACTTTGATTTTAAATATTTTAAAAAACAATTAACTAATTTCATCATTAATTATAGGGGAATTATCTTGTATACTTTTTTTCCAATCTTATTTTCAAAAATACTACCTTCTTCAATCTTATTTTCGAATCTCTAAAATATTTTCAAAAATACTACCTTTTTGAAAATATTTTCTAAAAATACGGTGGTTGCATATGCAACTATATATGCAACTACAAATCCTGATTTCAAGTTTCAGTTTTCAAATGTCATTTTCGACCTCATATTTGGAATATATATATATATATATATATATATATATATATATATATATATATATATATATATATATATATATATATATATTCCAAATATGAGGTCGAAAATGACATTTGAAAACTGGAACTCGAAATCAGGAATTCAGTTGCATATATAGTTGCATATGGTTGCATTCAGTTGCATATGGTTGCATTCAGTTGATTCTATTGCAATCTAATGGCCCCGCCAGGGGCACACCATACATCCATTACAACCTTATATGCAACCATATATGCAACTGAATTCCTGATTTCAAGTTTCAGGAATTCCTGAATTCCTGATTTCCAGATTTCAACTTGAATTCCTGAATTCCTGATTTCAACTTGAATTCCTGATTTCAAGTTTTCAAATGTCATTTTCGACCTCATCGTTGGAATAAATATATATATATATATATATATATATATATTTATTCCAACGATGAGGTCGAAAATGACATTTGAAATTTGAAACTTGAAATCAGGATTTGTAGTGAAGGTAGTATTTTTGAAAATATTTTAGTGAAGGTAGTATTTTTGAAAATAAGATTGGATAAGGTAGTATTTTTACAAATAAGATTGAAAACGTGGTTATGAATAAAAAAAGCCCATAATTATAATAATACAATTAATGACTAGACAAAGATAAAATATTACAAAATAATTCGAAAAAGTTAAAACAGTAGATAAAAATAAATTAAAAGCATTAAAATATTACATTAAAATACTAATTCTCATAATTTTTCCCACAAATGCTAAACAAGTGCATTTCGAAGTTCAAGATGAACAATATTTATCTTTGATTTTTCTGTAAAGATTAATAAATTGTTGAAATTTTATGTATTTTGAAATTATAATTTATTATTAATCATATTTTCTTGAATAACAATTTATAATTAATCGTTGTTTTAATTATATTCTAATCTTAATTAATCTATCTTTAATAACATTAACAAAATTATCAAATAATAAAAGTAATAATATTTTAATTTTAAAAAGATTTGGATCAGTGAATAATAGTGATCCAAATTTGGACGAGTACTATTCACTGATTCAAATTTGGATCACTTTTTAGTCCACAGTTGGAGTGGTTTGAGGCAGAACTGTCCCAAATTTGGAATTTTGGATCACGGTTGGAGATGCCCTTAAGATACTCAAGTCAAGAATTATAAGATATACAAATATAGCATAGCAATCAAAAAATATACTAAATAAAATCCTAAATTGAAATAAAACAAAAATATTCACTAAACCCACCTCTTCTTGTATGACTTCACTCATGGGAGTTGGGACACAGCATTAGTCTTACGAGCCTGTTTGTCTCAGCTTTAAACTGGGACTAAAAGCTGTTTTCAATTTTAAACTAAAAAATGTCTTTATCTTTGTTAAAAACAAGTCTTTAATAAATATAAAAAAAAGGAAAAAAAAAGGAGAGAAAAATTAACTCAAACAGGCTTCAAAACTTCCTTTTTCCGTCGAGAAACATGCCTTACGACTTTGTATTTGCATGTCATTTTCTTGAGCATGCTGCGGAGGTTATTTAGCAAAAATGAGGTGTTATTTCAAAAAGACTTAATTACCAAAAAAACTATACAACTATCATGTTTTTTTCATTTTAACCATAATAGTATATTTATTGCAGGATAATGCAAGTAACTTTAAATTTTTTTTCAGAAAACCCAATTTCACTAATCCATAACCACGGTTAAGTTAAAATTGAGATGTATGCCACATATATTATCAAGTTATTAATCCTGAAGAGTAGCGGCTGCGGGTTTCTACGTAAAAATAATTAACTAATTAATATGTGAATTTTATTAATTTTTTACTATCCAATTTAAAGGTCAAAATCCTAATTCACAGATATGAAGCGAATCATAATTTATGTATGAAGGTAGAGGACACTGTTAGCATGATTCTTTTGAAACACAATCAGCCTACTAGATACCTGTGTAGCGATAATTATTCATGTGATATAAATAATTGTATCGAATTTATAAATTTATTCAAACTCTTGATCGCTTTATGAATTAGTATTACTAATTTTGTCGATATATTACTGCAGCATGGATATGATAAATGTGTTTTGTTCGGGTACAACCTACACAAGCACATATAAATAATATGGTATTTTGAGATTTCTACATGATTTTTAAAAAATATTATATATTTTATATGCATTTTGTTAGTAATTGTTTGAACAATAAAACTTTATTGAACTGGTATTCATCTAAAAAAACAAACAATTCAAATGCTATGATTTTCGATAATAAATATAATTCTTCAACAATATTAATATATATATATATATATATGTAATTTTAAAATAAGAGTAAATTCTTACTAATCAAAAAATATGTAAACTAAACTAAATTAATTATTTAGCAGACAATAATTTAAAATTATATTATGAGTAGCCCTAATAATTCTTTGGTCTGTGTATAATGAATTATGTAAATATTTAAACAAAAATTATAAAAAAAATGATATTTTAGTAATGTTGCCTAGGACATCCATTTAACCATGGTTAAAATTGGGTTCTCTCAAATATGTTTTCTATTAGTTAGTTGCATTTTTCTGCAACAAAATTAGTATTATGGTTAAAATGAAAAAATCATAAAAGTTTAATAATTTTTTCAGTAATTAAGTCTTTCAAAAATAAAAATACGCCCAACGGATGCTAAAGAAAGGAGCCCTTATTTTCTTGTCAACTTTTGAAAATGCAACTGGGCAACCATTTATTTTATGCGTCAGTCCATCACGTGTTATGCGACTGTTTGTTAGTGTTATTTTATTATTTTTCTCATATTAAATTATATAAATATTAAAATAATACAGTATCTAATATTTAAGATCATTTATACAGCCCGTGGGCTGCGTGTAGTGGATCAGGACTATATTATACTACCAGGGATATGAGAGTTTTTTGTTCATGACACTACGTAATATTTTCACCCGAGCCCCTTTGAAAGCTACCGGTTTGTAGGTTTAGGTAGGCTTGGGGCAGGCTTGACCGTATAACCGGTTTCCGGAACATTTTTGACTTTAAGCTGAAAAATATATGTTTGTGTAAAATGTTAGAAGTCGGGCTAAAGTCAGAAATAGTCGGGCACTGAGTTAAAGCCAAAAATTAGTTTGAGATACTTGTTTTGTTACTTAATTTTTTTGGATTTATGATAAAAAAATAAAATTTCCCTCTTATTTAAAATTTCATTCATACTAAGTAATATTTAAAATAGTCCACAAAATAATATAAATAAGAAACGTTAAGGGTGTAAACGAGCCGAGCAGAGCCGAGCACTTCTAGATTAGGCTTGAACTCAATTAAAAAGTTTGGGTTCGAGCTCGAGTTCGATCGAGCCTTAATTTTAGGCTCGAAACTCGGCTCATGAAACTTCCATCGGCTCGAGTTCGTCTTGAGTGCTCGAATGATTTCACCAAATATTAACAAAAACTCGAAACATGATCCGTTTGGCTCGAGTTCGATTCAATCAACAATATAAAAATTAAATATTTTATATATAATATAGAAAAAATATAAAAATAATTATAATAACACAAGTTTAATTAGAATCGCGAGTCTCATGAACCGAGTAACATGAAGTTCAAACTCGGCTCGATAAATTATTCGAATAGCTCGAGCTCGAGTTCGTCTTGATTATTTTTGAGCCGAATTCAAATAATTTATGAATCAAGTTCGAGCAGCCCACGAATTGTTCGGGTAATTTACACCCCAACGTTAACAAGGTGGAAGAGGGACCGGGGAGCAGCAATCACTATTATTAGAGTATCTCCAGGAGCCTCCTTATTGGCTCCTATCTCTTGGAGCAACATTTTTCCTCTCCCTCCTCAAATCTCAAGTCAAGAGCCTAAATAAATAAAGAAACTCTTCGAGATGATCTTATCACAAGACCTAGAGCACCCTTGAACCTGACAAGGAAAGGAATAGGACAGGTGATAAGGATTCTCAGCCGCCACTTGATTGAAATCCAATGGCTTGTATCCTGGTTTCATAAAGTCCCGAGTCGTCTATAAAGACTTTCACAGCTGAGGGTGTTTCCAGGAAAGTAACGACTTGATATTATTATTAGGTGCTGCTCAAAGAAGAAGAAGCAGAAGATCAGTTATGAAAGGAAATAAAACATCGGATCTCAATAAAGGTTATGCAAGAAAACACGGTGACTCTGAACAAAGGTTCAACTACTTTGCTCTTAGAGTTTTTCATCTATGTTTATGTTACTTGATCTATTTTATGTATAATTTTTTCATATATTTCACATTTTTATTTTTTGCAGATCACTAACAATTTCTTATATTTAATCAGTTTAATTTTTTATTTATGTTTGTCAAACATGTTAAGCATATCATCATATATGATATACTCTTAAATCCTGAATCCTTTAATTTTAATCTTAAAAATTATGTCCGCTAGTGGCTCCATCTCTGATAGCCTCGAAAAACTCGGAGTCTGAATTGATGAATATTTTCTTGCCGAGTCGGAATGGGTGATTATTTGGCTGTGTTCGGTTTCTGCTAAAAATAATGAATATGATGCACTACGCTTTAGATAAAGAACAACTGCTTAACACCTTGCTGTTGGTATGCCGCATATACTTGGACAATATGTACGCAGAAAATGGAAGGACATATCTGGCCTAGTGAATGAAAGATATTGTAATTCTTTGATACGCAGTCTCATCTACTCTAGGGCTGTTCCGGTTTTGGTAAAGAGGAATGGAAGCGATAGGTTTGTTGGCAACATTACAATCCTTTGCATTTGTGATTGAATAATAACATTAGGCTTTTGCGACATTTGAAACTGAATTATTCAAGTGGACCATGGTCTTCTGAAGAAACAACCTAGCAGAGAGACGAGAACTGGTGGTGTTCAAATTGTTTACCTAAGCAAGGACATTACCTGTAAATTGGGACTTGTGCAAGATAAAGAGTGACGTATCTGATTACTGGACCAGGAGGTGGGTACTGATCGGAACATAGTTGGTGCCAGAATATTGGTAGGAGTGGCCGTTTTGAGCATAACTTGGGTGAACTGGAATTATGTGTCGATTTAACTTTGGTACACTTAATAATATGCATAAAGTTCTAAAGTAGTCTACATCTGTCTGTGTTTGTGTTACATGAAGTCATGAACTGAGTTTTCTGTATATTTTTTAATTTCTAATATGAGGATTATTTTTTCTCTGTTTTAATTACATAATAGGTCTTGCTGAATACAGATCTCACAAACTCTATTGAGTCTTTTTCATCAGTGCTAACTGATTTTCTTTCTTGGTTTCTTTTTCTACTGATATTTCTCATGTGATGTTTTTGTTGCATTTATCATCCTCGTAAGCTAGAACGACTTCCATTTTTGTTCAACCCCTCTCCCCCGACCCTTTTTGTTCTATTTGCTGAACCCACCCTTTTTGTTTTTCAACTGCACTATTTTAAAAAATTTCACAATTCATATTTGCAGTAGATTGTAAACTACTATATATATTATTGTGATCTATCAAATTATGGTTCGTAGATTTAGAACACATCTTCTCATATTATGAGTTTATATTCATAGTTGTCACACTATTTTTAGATTACTGTTTTCTTGTCAGTGGTTCGTGCTTAAAATAATCAGTGTGATGCACTATGCTTCAGATAACACGACTGCCTGACAGCTTGCTAGTGGAACGGTGCATAAAATTTGGACAGTTTGTTCACTGAGGAGGGAGGAAGTATCTGGCTAAATGAAAGATGGTGCGACTTGTTCAGTACGCCTTCATACACAGTCTCATCTAACTCTAGGGCTGTTCAAGTCTTAGTAAAGAGAAGTGGGAGCCATGGGTGTGTTGGCACTTGGCACCATTACTATCCTTAACTTCAGAGCCATTCATTCAGTATTTTCGTGACATAAGAATAGCGGTAGGTTTCTTCTACATCTGAACACCTTAAAATAATCAAGTGAACCAAGGTCTTCTAAAGAAAACCTGGCAGAGACAAGAACTGGTGATGTTGAAGTCTTTTACATCAACATGGACATAAAACTTATATTGGGGAGTTTGCAAGATATAGAGTGACACATCTGATTACTGGACTAGGTGTGTAGTGATTGGAACATATCCGGTGTCGAGATTTTGGGTTGGGCAGGGGTGGCTATTTTAGCAGAACTTGGATGAAAATAAAATCAAATGTGGGTGAGACTGAATGAGAATTGCAAATGATTGAAGCCTGGGAACGGGAAAAACTGATATGGTGTTTTATATATAATTAGCTTCAAGAACAGTTGATATTTTACTATGGAAGACGATAGAACTGGCATAATACTTGATTTCATAGTTCAAGACATGATATTAACATCTTTACATAATATATACATAAAGTTATAAGATATGGACATATCTGATGTGATGTGTTTTGTCCTTGAGGCTTATCATTTTGTTGCTGCTGCTATATTCAAAGATTATATTTTCTTCTCTTATTTTATTACAACAAAGTCTTCCTCATACAAATCTTGCAAACTTTCTGGAGTTCTTTCGTCACTGTTGGATCTTCCCCAATCTTGTGGGTTGTTTTTGTTTTGCCCATGTTGTCACGTCGATAAGTCGAGTCGAGTCGATAGAGGTCCAGCTTATCGACTAGTCGACTAGTCGTAGACTAGTCGCTGACTAGTCGAAAAGTTAATTAATAGTTAATTAAATAATATATATTATTATATACATTATATACGTCGTTTCCTATAACTAGTCATATGTATATCAATCACAAAATAGATATGTTAGTTACAAACATATCTTTTCCCCCTTTTCATGTATACACATTAACACACTACACACATTAACTGTACCAATATATAAACAGATTATACTACATGTATATTCAGTTTTAATCAACTTATGCATACATAAACACATCCACACACAAAGATCTATAAACTTAGATTATCATGTTGATTATTGTTGATTTTGAGTAGTTTCATAGAATTTTATTTTTTTTTCATTTTAATTTTTGATTGAATTTTACACTTGTCGACCGACTAGTCGACCAAGTCGACCGACTAGTCGATAAGTCGATCAATTAGTCGACCAAGTCGACCGACTAGTCGACAATTCGCAAGTCGACCTCTCCAGTCGATTTTCTAAACCCGACTAGTCGACTAGTCGTCGACTAGTCGCGACTAGTCGAGCGCCGTGACAACAAACTTTTGCCTCATTTCTCCTCGTAAACAGAGTTCCCCTAATTTGAGTTGGAATTAATGAATAATTTATTGTCTTCCTTCGTGCCAAAAAAACTGTAAATTATGCAGTATGCTTTAGATAACTCAACAATTGCTTAAGAGCGGTGAGACTGATTGGAATAGCAAAAAAATATATATATATATATATCTAACTTTAGTATGCTGTTATAATCTCTCCCCTAATTTATCCACCTCTTTTACATTGTGTAGGCCTGTTTTGTTATGGAGTAAGAACTGGATAATTGGCAGGTGGATTGCATTGTGCTTTTTAATCTTCTTTTTACTGGTCGTTGATGTGCACTGTTTTTATCTTCTACGTAAATACAACCCAGAAGACACAGTTTACGGTCTGTTAGTTATGATCTTTGGAAACCTGGTCGGCTTTGGTTTTCTGGGCACGCAAGCTAGAGAACTTATTGAAGATTCAAATACTGTAAATGATCTGCCTTGGTGGTGCTATGGGTTGACAAGCTCTACATCGGATTGAGGATTCAATGTTAGGTGAGCTCGAGTTCGACCTGAATTGAAGCTGCAGTAAGGTTGTAATATCAGTTAAAGTCGCACGGGATGAAATCTAAGTGCTACAAATAATGTTTCATAGAGGCCTCCAAGGTTCGTCACCCGTGACGTGTTTAAAAATGAAGGTAATCTGGTTAATTTGTTTGGAAATATAGTAGCCTTTGTTAATGGTGACTCTTTCCTATGAATATGTATTGTTGGGCTTTGAACTTCTTGTTGAAGTTCCATTACTTTTGCCTTTTGGTGTGGTAATTGTTAAATACTTTGTACTTGTGTTCTGTTAACAGATTTATACTACCCGCTGTTATGAATTTCTTTTACAATTTTTTTGGTTAATAGTTGTTTTAACTAATTGAAAATTAGCTGCACAAGCTCATTACTGATTACTGGTGGCTAGGTTCAAATTTAGGCCCCGATTTAGGATATATGTATAGTATAGGGTCGCGCTCCAATGTTTAAAATAGAATCATAGATACACTAAGGTTCTGCTGCAGAACCCTATAATTTTTCATAGATTTTCAGGATTTAAATTTAAATACATGTTTTTTTCATCGTTGTGTGTGTTCAAAAGTAATTTCAAAATATAATACATAAATAAGACATTATGTGCAGTTCTGCTGCTGAACCCTAACTAACTTGAAATAAGAGCATCTCCAGGGGTAATCCCTATACTGGTTACCTAAAAAATAATAAAATAATAGTTACTTAAAATATAGGTAAGCAAAAAGTTGTTTTACTCCAATGGTATTACCTATACTTGTTACTTATAATTTAAAAATTAATATTTATTTAATATTTAAGGTAATATATGTGAGAAGAGTTAGAGTTGGAGTAAATATATGTTATATTATATAGGTAATATTGATGATATGGCATTATAGGGGTTGGATTTTTGCTTCCTCAAATAAGGGGATGAGTTTTCTCTCCCTTAAAATTTTTAGGGGATAGGGAGTTGCATTTAGGGGTGGCAATCGTTTCGTTTCGTATACTTTCGTTTCGTGTATTTTCGTGTTTCGTGTACTCAAAGGTAAAACCCGTATCCGCCCGTTATTAATTTCGTGTACCTAATTTGAAACCCGTATCCGTTTCGAATCGTTTCATGTATATTTTGTGTACTTTTCGTGTATATTATATATAAAAATATTAATATATTTTTTAATCAAAAAATGGATTTAATATATATTTTCCTTTATAAATTTATTAAATGTGAATGATATATATTATACTTGTATACAATTCTTCATAAATTTGTTAATGTATCTACAATATATATCCACACATACATGTAAATATATACTTTATACTCAATTATATATTTAATATATCATTACATATATATAATAAATATAATCTACAAATATTTCGTGTACTTTCGTGTATTTCGTGTACCCCAAATGAAAACCCATATCCGACACGAAATCTATCGTGTAATTTCGTGTTCGTGTACTTTCGTGTTTCGTGTATCGAAAATCAAAACCCATATCCATTTTTTTCGTGTCGTTTCGTTTCGTGTTAGCGTGTTACGTGTCAAATTGCCAGGTCTAGTTGCATTGGAGAACTGATTTTTGATGCTAACCCTTAAATCTTGTCCACCTAGACCAAATATGAGTAAGGAGAGTGTGCATTGGGGTTGCTCTAAGGTAATGGTTCTGAGGGTTCTTTTTCTAATGGTTCTCTGTTGAACATGACCCATATATGAATATGCTTAATGTCTTCCTAATTATGAAAATAATTAGGAAAAAAGATGCTCCCATCACATCCCAATACGATATTACCGGCCTTTGCAAGAGATTATAATTGGATGGCGCTAGTATAGTTATCAGATATCCAACACTCGTATGACGGGCATAACTTTAAAGTGGTGCGAGAAATTTACGCAAATTTGAGAGAACGAACACATATGACAGATCTTACAGATAATGTCTAAAATAATAAATGTTCTAAAATATCATTTATTAATGTCGGATAATCCAGTGTTTTAATTGTTAGAAGAAAATGTTAGATCATATTGCGTTTTAAATTAAAAAAAACATACAAAACACAGCACTGACATTTTAGATTTAGAGTTTCAAAATGCTATATCATGTAACGTTATACGCTGGAAAAGAGGATAAATGTTATACGTTGGAAAAGAAGATTGACGTTATATGATCTAGTGTTCTGGATGATAAAATAGTAGGTCAAGATCATCTTCTTCGACATCAATATTTAGGACTATTTTTTTGAAAATTATGATAATGAGGTTCAACGCCCCTTTAATATGGTACCATATATTCACACAAATCCACGCACAAGATTGTTATTACACGGAATTATTCTGTGTTGTTTAGCTGGGCTAAAAAGCCAAGTCGGCAGCATAATGTTTATGTAAAAAATCAAATCATCCCAAATTCCTTGCAAAAAATCAAATTGACATGTTATGAGGAGCGAGAGAGCAACATGAACAGAGATATCCATCATACACAACAAAAAGGGAAACACAGTACTTGATCTAAGGAACACACTGCTAACTTTTCAAGAAAACAAAGCAAACTATTCACGTATAAAAACAACTATATTCTTCCTACCATGAGCTCATGGCTTGAAATCGGCACAAATGTATTCAACTAGAACAGCAATCGACTAAACTACATCACAATAATACAAGGAGCACGTAGCCATAAACAGTTGGAATATATGGAGTCGAACATCATAGGTTTCCAAAACAGGACAATCTATGTTACAGTACAGATTGTCTTGCAGCGCGCAACACGCAAGACTACGACAAATACAATCATCCTGACCCAGACTGGACCCTTAATTTCGTTTAAACAGAGTATAAATGACATATACAGGCCGGGTTCCAAAACGTATCAATCAAACACCTTTCTGTTGTTGTAGTATCAAGTATAAGGGAAATTACTTACACATATATAAATTCATCCAGTTAGCAAGAGGAAAGCGAGATGCTGTAACCAAATTTTTAAAAAATCAGTACCAGCAAACACATCTGGAAGATCGTTTCTCAGCATTCCTGCACTGCCGCTTCTGGTACATCTGCATGAGCCTGTGTCTGATTTTCCGCATCATCCCTCTGTATGACTTCTGGTGGATCTGCATTCGGCTGATTCTCTGAATCCCGTACACTAGCAGTAGCACCCGCAACAGATTGATTTTCAGCATGCCTCTGCACTACTGCATCACTGAAATTTGCAACATTTTGATACTGTGCATCCCTTGGTAACACACCAGACGCCAGAATTCTTTCATTCCAATTGCGTGGAATGTTGTGGGTCATACTAACTGGAAGTAACTGATTCTGCTCATTACGTGTCCAATAATACACTTTACAGGCACCCATGACTGCTAA
Source organism: Daucus carota subsp. sativus (assembly GCF_001625215.2). Taxonomy (NCBI): domain Eukaryota; kingdom Viridiplantae; phylum Streptophyta; class Magnoliopsida; order Apiales; family Apiaceae; genus Daucus; species Daucus carota. The sequence continues at coordinate 2,392,395 of NC_030389.2, forward strand.
CAGGCCGCTTAATATATCGATGAACATCTTTATGGCAGATGCAGCCATTTTCCAATCATTTTTCATGTGATGATTTTCTAAATGAAGCTCCTTAAAATAGGCATAAGCTAGTAGAAGATATAACAAAGGAAGTAGGAATTCCAAACCATGAGTTATGGTGAAAAAACAAACCCTTTCATTGTTCCTCGTATTAACATAGTGTAATGTTGGAGTAAGTTGAGCTCTCTTCATTTCCACAAAGACCTTAAAGCAGTAAGAGAGAATGGCAAATATAGCAATGCTTTCTATCAATCTAACGGTCCATAAATGTGGTTCAGTAGGCAACAAGCTAGTTAAAGCTGCGATTTCTAGCTGAAATAGAACTCCCAGGCACTCAGTTGGGTTTCTCCTAAACTGGGAAAAAAGAAAGTTAAACAATCATATCAGATATCAATGTTGGACAGTTTAGCAACAAGAAGTTTCTACTCAATTTTGTGAAATAATAAGCAGCTTGAAAAAATAAATAAATCAAGAGGTCAATTCTCCCCATCTAGTAACTATATTATCAAGCATACCTATTCTCATAAAATCTCCAATTATAGAAACTTGTTGGGGCACAATACATAAAGATAGCCCATTATAGAAAGGTCCACAAAAAGTTAAGCACATAAATTGTTTCGGAAGATACTCTGGTGTACACTTTGGAAGACCCTCATTTGTGAGAGGAATTGATACAACACCCCCAGAATTATTCGCCACAATAATAGGGATATTTGTTATGAATATATGAATAACGATCAGCTTAACAGGGCTACCGTTAGCAAGAAGTATGGAAAAATAGATTTGTTTAAGAGCTGAGCTTGCAAAGTCACCGAACAAGGAGGCCGGAATTATGGTATTCCGTCCGACCAATGCCCGGGAATGCATCACAAAGGTTACATGTGCCTCTTTTTAGAAATCGTGAATCCGAATCCTTTTGCAATGTGCCTACATACCTTATTTATAGAGATCACACTCAATGTAGTTCTTGATAAGTGTTGCCAAGAGATAAGCCCTTATCCCCTCTAATTTGGGATAAATTAGCTAGTACTTGTGATAAACTAGCATTCCTTCACGTCTATCCGAAGAATCCCACTACAAGTAAGCCACTTGAAGCCTTCTTATTTGATATATATCCGATTATATACATGAAATATGTGTATATGTCAGAATTATCCTCAAAATAGGTGTATTTATCCCTTAACTAGTGGATAGTGGATAAAGGATAGCTTGAGTACTCCAAGTCCATCTCCAATTCGTTCTCCTAGAAACAAGGAAGAAGAATCTAACATAACTATGCTAGGCTTCTGCCCAAACGGAGGAAAGAACTCGGAACACTCTCCGGGGTATTACTTATGAAAGACCTTTCGGAATATTGCTTATGGAAAGAACTCAAGGTGTACACATTATAAGATGGTGTAAATCTCCTTGTTCGGAGTTGTGTATTCCCTTGTATATATATCACTACATATAGATTCAACTTGGAAACTTAATATTTACAGAATAATACATAATATATAATTTAGGAAGTTGCCTTCTCTAACACACACCTGCAGTCAAAGCGGGAGGAGTATGAACACTCAGACTGGACCTGAAATCAAGGAATAGATGTCGAGGAAGAAAGATATCAGCCTACTGGGAAAAAGAGAGAACATAAAGAACTCGAACACGGCCTAAGGCACCCTGTTCACGAACAATTTGCATATCCATCTCCACATGTTTCATCCGTTGATGTTGAACAGATTTATAATCCAACAAGATTCTGCTAGACTGCATAACTAATTTTAGGGCGTGTAAATACTAATACTGAAGTGCACTAGCCAGGCTACTGTTGGGCCAACTAAGCGAGCCATAACTCCACAATAATACGATATTGTCCGCTTTGGGCTGAGCCTGCACGGCTTTGTTTTTTGGGCACCTCCCAAAAGGTGGAGATTGTTACAGATCGTTTCAAATCTCGCTCTGATATCACTTGTTGGGCCAGCTAAGCGAGTCATAACTTCACAATAGTACAATATTGTCCGCTTTGGGCCGAGCCCTCATGGCTCTGATTTTGGGCACCTCCCAAAAGGCCTCGTTCTATTGGAGTTGTTTTGGCTGCTTATATTCCAGCTTTCTGCCCCTCCTTCCACAACCGATGTGGGACAACTCCTAACAATTATGATACAATGTGGGATCTGTTAGGAGTTGTCCATCGTGGAGGAGTTTGAGGTGAGTAATTTGATATGTGGATGATTTAATATTCACAGGCAATAATACAAGTTTGATCGAAGCTTTTAAGCAGTCCATCATGAAGAAGTTTGAGACAAGTGATTTGGGTCTGATGTCATACTTTCTTGGCATTGAAGTAGAGCACAGAGAAGATCGAATATTCATATCTCAGATGTTGCTGTATAATCCTGTAAGGACTCTAGTTGAAGTTGGCACAAAGCTTACAAAGAAAGGGAAAGAGCCACTTGCAGATCCAACTTATTTTAAGCAAATTGTTGGAAGTCTCAGGTACCTTGTACCATACTTGACATTTCCTATGAAGTTGGTTTTATTAGTAGATACATGAGTCACCACAGCGGTCTCACTTGCAATAGCCAAACACATCATGCGTTATTTAAGAGGTACTCACGATCTTGGATTATTTTATTCTTCAACTGATAAGAGTGCACTCATAGGTTTTTCAGACAATGACTGGGCTGGAGATTTGGATGATCGTAAAAGCACTTCTGGCTACTGTTTTATACTTGGCAGTGGCTACTGTTTTATACTTGGCAGTGCAGCAAGTTAATGGTCATCGAAGAAGCAATCTACTGTCGCTCTCTCTACTTACGAAGCAGAGTACATTGCTGCAGTTTCTAGTGCCTGCCAGGCTATTTGGTTGACAAGTTTATTGAGCCAGATGCATAATTTAGTTAAGGGAACTTTAAAGATATTTGTAGATAACAGATCTGCAATTACTCTGGCCAAGAATCCAGTTGCTCATGGAAGAAGTAAGCATATTGAAATTAAGTATCATTTTCTTAGGGAACTAGTTGAGTAAAAGAAGGTTGAATTGGTGTTTTGCAAGTCTGAAAATCAAGTATCAGACATTCTAACAAAGCCTCTGAAGTTTGAAGCATTTGTTAGGCTGAGAAGCAAGCTTGGTATTTGTTCTATAGAATCATGATTAAGGAGGAGTGTTAGAGTGTAATCCTGATTTGTAGGAGTACAATTTGAATAAGTCATGTTTGTAATATTAGTTCCTGGATTTGTTATAGTAGTGAGTGAAAGTGTGACTATTTTTATGGTCCACTTTGTTAGTGATTCTGGTTGTTATTTCTTATCTGCATGTTGTCTTATATAGTCTCTAACCAACTAGCTTTGATTAATGAAAAACTACGTCGCTTTCTTACATAACTTATTTCTCAGCATAATTACTCTTATTTTACTAACAAAAGCAATTCCACAAAATCAGCACATCATTTAAAGTACAGATATGATCTTATTTGAATCCAAAATAGCTTTAGTTTAGGATCAGTTTTGATTCTGCAGTAATTAATTCAGTTTATTATACTTGTAAATATCTCCTCTAATGTTGCCTGTAATTGCGTTAGTAGTCTGATATATATTGAACATTATACATCAATGAGATAAAAAGGAAAACACATTTCTACAGTTACATTTTCATCAATTTAAGAACTAGACTTTTCATATATGTCTGGTTGAAGGAATAAGAAGCTTGAAAAAAGCATCTGACCTCCAAATCCACATAGAGCTAATTGGATTTTAAATTTTAAATAAAGTGTAAGGTGAGTCCTCATATGTGTTTAAAGGCCTCACATGGCATACTGAGTGAAAGATGCTAACTCTACTAAACTTAGTCCACCTTATGGGTTGACTACTTGACTTGTGAGCAAACTCAGTAGCATGGATCAATTCTTTTCGCAACATTATTATGATTCCATTATAAAGATCTCTACTTAACTAAATTCTTTGTGACAGATGCTTGTGTTGGCTTAAAGTGACAAGGTTTCAACATTTTATAGCTGGATCATGATCTAGTTTCATTACTAACCTGAAATATCTCTTCATATTTCAAGCATTTATCAATACGTCGAAGAGAGTTTCACTCCTGGCGGGGAAGCTTGCCCTCAGAATTAAGATTGATAGTTTTTTTTTAAATGCGGGAAGGCTAAAGCTCTGGCAGAAAGGGGTTATTTGCTTCAGAGAAAAGAGATATATGGTATGCCTCACCGGTTAATGATGAAAGAAATTCTAAAAAGAAAAAAGTCACATATGAAAAGGCCTTGAATCAAAGTTGTTGTTTCGACACATTTTAAGCATGTTGCTAACTTGCTATTAGAATTCTCTGATGATTCACTTTAAATACGGTGCAACTGATCAAAACAATCGAACATAAATCACATTGGTTCAAGGCCTATTCATATGCTTAAACAAATTTTCAAGTCTAAATCAGATGATAAAGAAAATCTTTTGAAACTGTATAAAAAGAAAATTAAACAGTTATCTAAGATGACAGATGTAGAACCAATCTAGAAAAAGAAGTTTCTGTATCCACAACTTAGTCAGTTACAAGACTTGAACCCCTATTATTTTACATTTCACGCTCAATTACATTACAACGGTTTACACAAAGATAGAGGAATTAATTAAATGACTCCAAGAATGGTTACATTTGAAGTGGTTTTAAGTTGCCTTCCTTCATGATAAAACAATGCCCTCTTATCTGCACAAGAAAATAACTGGCAGCAATCTTATTGTGGGCATGTTTGACTGAGAGCCTGTTTGGCTGAGCTTAGGACTTATAAGTTAATGCGACTTATGTGATAAGTTGGAGCTTAAAATATCTGTTTGGGTAATTTTGACTTACTAATGACTTATGAGTTACTAAAAATAGAATAATAAAATTAAAAATAAGAGTGATTCATGGGTAACTTATGTTTTATGGGTAATTTTTATCCAAAAAAAAGTTTAAAAAAATTAAGTCCCTGAAAAAAGTACCTCAGACTAACTTCTGGCTTTAAGTCAGTTTCTGGCTTATTTCTGACTTTAAGCCAACTTCTGGTTAAATTACACAAACAGGCCCAGACAAACAGGCTCTGACCTTATATTGCAAAAATGAAAAATGAGGACTTATTTTGAGAAAAAATTTCACATTTACATACTGTTTTTTGGCATTAAGTATTTAAGAGGAATTTAATATTCCTTATTTGCAGATATTAGTAAACATTTACATACTTTTTCCAAAAATAAATGACTTGGTTCTGAAATATATGCAGAAGGGACTTGGTTCTCAAACTCCACAAGTGCTCTGTTCAAGTGCACAATCTCAACCCCCCTTCTCGTCCCCCAGGTGCACTTCTGATGTTTTTCATCAGGCTTGATGGCAACCTAAATGAAGCCCCGGGTCTGGGGAAGCAAAGACATACAAACAGTATGTATATTTGCTATACTCCTACGCATGTTTCATGATCAGATGAACCCGTGCCTAAAGCAAATGGCGGATTTATAACAGTTCTTTACGAGATAGTACTAAATGTGTTCTCTAAGAAATGATACTAAATACCTTTCTAGTAATTTTGCACTTAGATCTCCAGAATGTTTCAAAATTCATTAACCCCAGTGGATTCCAAAATTATACCCCGATATTTTGGGTTGAAGAAAAAAGAGACCTTAATAATCATCTGAACTCTGCCTAAATCCACATAAAGCTAATTATAATCACTTATAAGGTAAACTTTCATATGTATTCAAAGGTAATAAATCTTACGCCACTGGAAGAAAATTTGCTCCAACCTACATGCTTCGAATGGCATACTGAATTAATAATGTCAACTCGACTAAACTCAGTCCACCTTCTGGGTTGACACGTGATTTAACTTAGAGTAGCACAGAAGATCGACTTCTGACATTATGATCAATTCCTTCCACAAAATTATAAGGGTTCTGACTGATCCACCAGCAAAGGTATGATGTTCACTCAAATAAATTCTTCATGACATATATGCTTGTGTTGACTTAAACAGACATGGTTTCGATATTTTATAGCTAGACCATGATCTAGTTCCATTAATAAATCATCTGAAATATTTGTTCAGATTTCAAGCATATTATTTTAAAATTGTATTTTTTACACATTTTAAGCATGTTGCCTAGTTACTTCTAAAATTCTCTAATGATTCAATTCAATTATAGCAACTTATTAAAATAATTGTGCATAAATCACATTGGTTCAGGCACCTAGAGAGATTTTTTTTTTTTACCATCATGTAATTATGCGTACATCTAATACTTCTACTGCAGGGGCGGAGCCACCCACAGGCCAGCATGTGTAGTGGCCCACCCTGAAATTTTAGATAAAATATTTAGTTAAATATAGTTCTATGGATCATGTATCAGTTCACCCATATTTCTCTTACAGAAATTACTGTTGATTCTGTTCAGGTTTATATTAATTAGAAGGCGTGCGATATTAATGTTACATATGGCTTGTGGTTTACAAAAGCAATCATATAAATGGACGACTTGTGATTTCATTATGTGTATTAAAGGTTAAAACAGAATTTAGTGTGGAAAAGAAATGGTTTAACAAATACTGCCTCAAAAAGAATCTGCGTTGTTATGTTAGCCTAGCCCACTTTCAGTAAAACTCCTAGCTCGGACCCTGCTTCTACGTGTACTGTGAGTTATATGATATATCCTACAATATGTTTTTATATCTCCTCATAACCGATGCATGAGTATTACAAGACATATTTGTGGAACAACTGTTGGTATATATGCACTGTAAAGCAGGGAGATATAATATAAAACTAGATTTTATTATAATCAACTTATTCTTAATTACAATTAAAGAGATTCTTATATAACCAACATCTAAAAAGTAATAAGGTAATAATAAGGTAAACTTTTCTCAAAAGAAAACTGATATATAATGCAATTATCCATTAATATTATACTAATATAATGATATTATATATGTTAACTTCCCCTCAAATTTACGTTGTTGAACCGAGAGTTTGTCAAACAAAAAACAGAGCTATTAAATCCAAAAGCCGCAAGCATCCACATGACACAACAGAGAATTAAAGTAAAAATTGCAATTCAAGCATATCCAAACCGCAGGCAAAGTCAAGAAACACCCTGTAAGCGAGCGAACAAGAAACATCCATGTCATACATTAACCAACTAAAACTATTTTAAAATTCCTTTACGAGTGCAACCAAAACGAGCTCAAATACAAGGTCTACTTCGAAGCCTAAGTATATTAGTACAGGAAACAATTTGCACAAACTGCCAGGTCAAAGCTCTGTATCCTCTGCTTACCGGACAAAACAGGAAGCTGAGATATGGTACGAAACCAAATCCCAACACACACATATATATAAACAATTGCTCAAATACAAACCACTAAATTAAAAACTAAAATACAAACCAAGAGAAACTATACCTAAATAACATCACCCACTCCCTATATGTCATCACCCACCCCCTATATGTCATCATCCACCTAGGGCCCACCCTCGCCCCAACTCAATCCACCCCGGCCCGCTAGGTCCTCGCCAAGACTCCGCATAGGCCCTGGACAAGCTCCAGCCTTAAAAGCAAAAACTTAGCCCCACCATGGTCTCACTAGGCCCGGCCCCGACCCTACTAGGCCCCACTTAGACCCCGTCTAGGCCCATCTCGGGGTCCATCCCCGGTCCCGAAACCCCTACCATTTTATTTAATTGCATTGGTTTGTATTTTAATAGTTTGTGTTGGAGTAGAACCTTATTTATATATATATGCAGGCAAGTGATCAAATACAAATCAAGAGAAATTAGTCCTATATTTAGTCTCACTCTCATCCTACTAGAGCCTCACCAAGGCATGTCTTGAGCTCCAGACAAGCTCAAGAACCAATATTTAGCCTCTCTCTCATCCTACTAGGCCCTACCTAGGCCTCAGCAAGTCCCCTGGTCCATCTTCAGGGTCCACAAACCTCCTCATCCTCTTAAAAAGACTGGTTTGTATTTTAGTTTCCATTTAGTAATCTGTACTAGAATTCAAGAATCTAATTCCTAAGATATATCAAAAATAAGTAAGTACAGTGTTCCCATTAATTATACCTACTCAGATAGATTTCCAATTATAAAAACTCACATCCAAATTAACACTCTTAGTTGAGCATCAGTAAAACAGTAAAAAAGTAAAAAAGTTGCATTCACACACCAACCCAAGAAAAACACAAAATTACAGCTCAGGTAAGTTTGGGAGTACTAGAATGATACCTGGGACCAGATCTTGATGGCCAAGGCCTTAATCTTCCTCATGAAGTAAGTGATTACTGTTGAGACGCTGATGTAATATCGGGTTTTGCGGCAGGAAAGATGATAGATTAACCAAAATAAAAACAAAACAAAAGGCAAAACTACGTCGAACTTCTTCCAGTGAAACATCGTTGATGTCGGAAATGTAAGAAAAATAAGTTGGAAACCTAAGACGTCGGAGCCTGAGCTGCTCACGTTAGCTTTTGAAACAACGCGGAAAAGAAGAAAAGCAAAATGGTTGTAGCAAATGTTAGTAGCGATGCCCGCCCGGGTCAGTTCTCGGATTTTTATTGGGAATTTATCAAATATACTATTTTTTAGGATTTTATTTGCAAAAATACCATCTTTCTAAATTAATTGCATATTTACTAAACTAAATTTCTAAATTGCAAATATACTACCCCCTCCCCCTGCAACTAAATGCAACCTCATATGCAACTGAATGCCTGATTTCAAGTTCCACTTTTCAAATGTTATTTTCGACCTCATCCTTCGAATATATATATATATATATATATATATATATATATATATATATATATATATAGATTCTGAAAATCTGGTCGAAAATGACATTTGGAGACTGGAACTTGAAATCAGGCATTTAGTTGCATTCAGTTGCATTTGGTTGCATTCAGTTGATTCTATTTTGATCTAATGGCCCCGCCAGGGGCACCCATACATCAGTTGTAATTTACAGTTTTCAGTTGCATTTTGCTTATGAGATTGCATATTCAGTTGAATATTGCCCCTGCGGGGCCTGCAACCCAAATCCACCACATTATCACCTCACCCTAAAAAAATTCAGTTGCTCATGAGGTTGCATTCAGTTGATTCTATTTTGATCTAATGGCCCCGCCAGGGGCATCCATACATCAATTGTAACTTACAGTTTTCAGTTGCATATATATGAGATCGATTGCATTCAACCATATGCAACCTCATATGCAACTGCAACTCCTGATTTCAAGTTCCAGTTCTCGAATGTCATTTTCGACCTCATCCTTGGAATCCATATATATATATATATATATATATATATATATATATATATATATATATATATATATATATATATATATATATATATAGGGGAGGGTTCTGGTACAAACTTACAAACTTACAAACTTTTTTTGTTCAACACATATATAACTTGAGTTCAACATTTTTTTAACATATTTTGTTGAACATCGATTAAAATAGTGGTGGAGAAGTACATAAACCAATTTTTAAAGATAAGAACTAAGGTAAACATGTTATATAACTAATATTTATGTTTCTAGACCCTACCCAAACCCCAGAGGTATAGTTTAAACATATTTTTAGATATGTTCAACACAATGATAATTAGTGTTCAACACCCGATGTTGAACCCCAGTTATAAATGTGTTGAAAACGCGATTTATTTATGCGTTATTTTTAAAAATTGTGATGTTTTTTGAAAAATTTTCAACATGGATACTTTATATAACTAAGGATTAACACGATGGGAGAATAAAAAAAAGTTTGTAAGTTTGTAACTTAAAAAAGTTTTCATTTGATCCTATCCCTATATATATATATATATATATGGATTCCAAGGATGAGGTCGAAAATGACATTCGAGAACTGGAACTTGAAATCAGGCATTCAGTTGCATGTGGTTGCATTCAGTTGCAGAATGGAGGAGAAGTATTTTTGCAATTTAAAAACTTAGTGTAGTAAAACTGCAAATAGCTATTCTTGAGAAAAGTAAATTTGCAAAAATTTACTTTTTCCTATATATTTATGAAAAAACCCCTTTTATTTACTATAAATTAACTTTGTTTTAAAACCGATCATTAATTATCGATTAATTCTTATTTCTTCGTAACTCGCTGAATTGATTAAATCTTCGATTATTATCTGATTAATATTTGATTAATTCAATTGTTTCATCGGGCAAGTCTGATTCTCGTTTTTTATCACACTGATTATTAACATTATTTTCAACTGATTATATTTAAGGAAATTTATAAAATATTCATGTTTTCGGATTTTTTCTATGGGTACATTCGAAGTTATAATTATATTGCGAGTTAAATGAGGCCGCACCTTATTTTGAACATAATTTCAAAAATATTTTGGATTTTTTTAAATTTATGCTAAAGATGATTATGTACATTTTTAATATATTTTTTTAAGCCACTAAGTAATCTTTTGCTGCTTCGAATTTTAATGGTGTGTCAGAATTTGCAACTGAAAATATAATTATTGAAAATATATATTTCAACATCTATATTCTCTTTTATAATTAAAATGTGTTCCGTTCATGATGAGTATTTTTAGTATATATATATCAAATAATTTTATAATAAATAGTTAAAATATATAGTCAATTATTTTCACAATCAAGGTGGACACACAAATATCAAGAATATATTTAAGAGTAAACTATTTAAATAAAAGAGGACATAAACAAAGGTCGAGAACAAAGTTCACCTTTTATCAACCAAATACATTTATCCATGAAGTTCTTGTACCACTTTTTTCCCATGGGAAGTTATTTGTTGCATTGGACAAGCAATTGTCACGCTAAATATAGTAAATTTAATAATAATATAAAAAAATTGTATGATCTCGTAGTATTGGTTGAGACTATAATAAAATTATATAAAGTATTAGAAATATTTTTGTAATATAAAAAGTAGATTTAGTATTTTCAATTTTACCTCAAAAATTTAAACTCAAATATTGTCTTATCTCAAATAAATTAAGGACATTTTCGGAACTATTATTCATTTATTATCAATATTTAGGTTCATTAATGAAAAGGCAAATTTATTGTATAGATATATCATTGATTTTACTTAATTTATCATTTTCCAATTATTTTATCTATGAACTTTTGAAATAATAAAAGAAATTACGTTTATTTTTATTATATAAGTGTTAAAATCTTTAAACATATTCATTAATAAAAACAACAAAAAACCTGGCATCGCGATCTAATCACACAGATTATAATGTGATAAAATTCATTTTTACTATAATTTAAATAATTTGTTTGTAACTGAGATTTATTTATGCATGTCCGTTCAAAAATATATATTAAAAATACTTACATATTTTGATATCTACATTATTTATTCAATCTAGAAAATCTCATACTAGCCGGATGTAAAATATATAAAATTTTGTCCGGACGTAAAGTTAGGGACGTATTCAATTCAATTTTAATGAATTGTTTTAATTTATGAATATGAAAATTTACCAAAACTACCACTTTTTCTAAGTTTTTTTGCGATTTTACTATCTTTTAAAAAATATTTACAATAGTAAGATCTGCAACTAGATGTAATTAGATGCAATTTCAATTAATTGACCCGCGTGTGTTGGAAGTATGGTTGTATCTAGTTGCAAGTATAGTTGCATTTGCTTGCAACAGGTTGCATACAGTATCTATGTAAATATTTTCAAAAGTTTGATATTTTTGCAAAATATTTGAAGAAAGATGTAGTATTTTTGTAAAAAATATTTTGGACTTAGTATTTATGAGAAAACTCCTTTTGATTATATGCGAATTTTTATAAAATGTAACAGAATTAATATTGATTTTTAGGATTTAAGAACAGTACTTCAAAATCACATGAATTTCAGTCAGATTTCAAACAACTTTTTTTGATAACAAAGAATCAATTCATTAATTAAAAGCCATACGGCATCTACAAACACAATCGAAATTGGACAGACGCTGAAGAATATCGCTGTTGAATCCTTCCTTCTTGGAGAGGCAACTGAGCGATTTGAAGATGATTTGAATATACACACTTGTTTCCATCTGATTGGTTTTCACCTGAGTGTTCTGAACAATCGACCATAGATGCGATCCCATAATAACCTTCAAATTTGAATCAAATCCATGCAAATCATGCCGATCTATAACCTCGGTCATGAAGAACATCAAAACACACCAAAACAAAACAAACCAACTCTCACGAGAAGGAGAGACAAACAAAACCCAAATAAATTGGGAACTTATTGAATGAGAAATAAGATTTCAAAACAAGAAAACAGAAAAAAAAGAAATTGGGGCTTTCCACCAGTGAAAACCGATGGAAGCCCCTTCAAAAATCTTTAACGGAGATAGACAATCTCAAAAAATCCATCATTTGATGAAGTTTGAAAAAAATTCATTTAATGAATTTTAAACAATTCTCAAATGAATACCATCACATTTTAAGCATAGTATAATATTCAGATCGAATATCACCCGATTTTGTAGTAAAATATAAAATCTCAATCGAATACCCCAAAATTCTGATTTTTTTTTAAAATCCGAGTTAAATATCTCGAATTTCATGAATAAACAATTGAATACACCCCTTAATTTCTTATTCAAACTCGTCAATTTCTCTCGAACGACGAACATAATTAGTAATTGTTTTGATCATTTTATTTGTCCTTGAGATCATTAATTTCTCCTGCAACAGGAAAAATAAGAAATTATTTTGATTGATATCTCAAAACAAACCAACCATATTTCCACTCGGAGATGGCATGCTCCAAAGAGACGCGTAAAAGATGCTTTTAGAGTATTGCAGGAAGACGATGGGCAATGAGTATAAAGCGATAGGAAATACTTATCAACGGCCAAGGAGTGAAGAACGAAGATGAAACCGCGTGTCACAACAAAAAGAAAGACAAGAGGCATTGTGGATGTTTGAGAGAGCTTTTCTACCCGACGGACATAAGTTAAAAAGTAAAAAATATATATATTCAAATACATATAAATATATTTTACTCAGTAAGTTTAACTAACTTCTTAATTTTAAACATGATTTTTTGATTTAATTTAGAGTATCTCATTATTATCTGCTCAATAATTTCATATTATTTGCTTTTCGTTTTCAGTATTAATATTTTCCGTAAATTCAAAAACATGGTCAAACATCATATATGTACTATTTAAAACCTCCTCGATTCTAGTCTTTTGTATACGTTTACTGTTTACACAAATTTCGAGACTTTTCTAAAGTATAGTTTCATAAAAAAATTTCAAAAATTGCCAACAAGGTGTTGGTGTGGTTGTAAAGCTCTTGTACCTCCTTGCGGGAGGTCGGGAGTTCGACTCCCCACATGTGCGTGGCAAAAAAAAATTCTAAAAATTTATTTGAACAAAATTTTAGATGTAAAATTTTTATTCAAAAAAAGAAAAATTTAAAGACATATTATGGAATTATACATTAAAAAAGTCCTAAAAAACGTGATAAAAAATAACGTATACAATTTAATGAGATAGAGGGAGTATAAACAAATTTTAACTGTGAAGTCAAACAATAACATATATTTTATTTCTTATGTCCCTCTTAGTAGTTTACATATGAGAGGGAGATGAAGACCAATGCACTTCATATAATAAACTAAACAGACTCAAAAAATATTTAAAGTAAATTACACTTTGGACCTTATAATTACGAGTCCTTTTCGAATTGGTCTTAGACATTTTTCGTGATAGAACACACCCCATTATTTAATTCGCTTCGCTTTTGCACCCTTTTGATCATCCGTAATTTGAGTGGAGCGTTAGCATTAATAGAGCCAAGGGTATAGTAGTAAAAACAATTAATTATCTCCCCATGTTTCACCTTCTTTCTTCCTCTTCCGGCACCGCAGTAAGCGCCGGCGCCTAGGCAACCATCAACAAACAACAACCATCACCATAACCTTTCGCCACTGCACATCTTCCACTTGAACCCTCACAATATCTCCCTCGTGTCCAACCGCTTCCTATTTGCTAGAAAAGCGACCACGCCGCCCCTTCAGCCACTGGAATTAGTGTCACCCTGCCAACCTCCGATCAATCCTTCCGACACATCTAAACAGCCAAGGCACAATCAATACGCAAGCATACAATATCGAAATCAAACATACAATTCATACATATAGCTCATCTCTTTTTAATTGACCGGAGAGGATTATGAGATTGTGAGGAAGAATAAGAAGGGACTTATTGATCGGACGACGGCCGGACCGCCATCGCGACTAGGAGTGAGCACGGTTCGGTTTGGACGGTTTTGGAGGTCCAAACCGAATCAAACCGACTTTTTCGATTTTGAAAATTTACAAATCGTAACGAAACTGAATGTTATAAAAACTAATCCAAACTGAATTGATTCTTAACGGATTGGTTCAGTTTGGTTTCGGTTTAATAGCAAAATATTAAAAAAAAATTGTACACTTTTATTAATTTATAATTCTATAATAATTGTAGGTGCTCTCTTTTTTGTTACTTAACAAAATAGTTAATAAAAGATAAAGGTGAAACTTGTATCTCTTCGATATAAATAATTTTAGGTGCTACTCTTATACATATTAAAATAAATAATTTATTTTATTTTAAAACCGAAACAAAATATTTTATTAAAAGAGAAAAATAAGAAAGTTTGATTATTAATGAAGAGTAAATAAAATAAAGATGGAGAAAAAGGGGAAGACTAATTTTAAAACGAAGAAGTATTTATAATACTAATCAACATTCGAACACTTAAATACCTAAACTAAATATATGAAAATATTAATTATATAACATATGTGCTAACGGTTCGGTTCGGATATTTCCGTCGGTTTAAAGGTGAAAACCAAAACCAAACCGAAGATTTTCGATTTTCTAATTTTTCGGCTTTTTAATTACCAAAATCAAAATCAAACCAAATCGTGAAGAGACCGAAATATTCGGTTTGGACGGTTTGGATCATCACTCGTTTCACTTAATTATGCTCAGGTCTAATCGCGACAACGCCATCGTGAGAGCTTTTATATCAAATAAGTGTAAATACTAAAAAATATATACAAATACATAAGTTAAAATATTACTTTTCATTTATAGCTAACTTCTTATTTATACCTTTTTAAATTAAGAGAAGCGGCTTCATTGTTTTAACACCACCCTTTCATATTAATTAATATAATACATAGTTATTTGATTCGCTATCTAACCAACACTACACTTCATATTAATATTATTCAGATTAATATAATGATTTTATTCACTATCCAGCCAACATTACAGCCTGATACTCTCAGTAAATAATACTACTTCCATCTCAAATTAGATGAGCTAGTTGACTTTGAGCACGCAACTTTAGGTGCATTGACCGTCTACTTCTGAAATTTATTTTTTTATTTTTTTCTTTTGTAAATGAAGATTTCATATTTTAATTTTTATTTGTAAAAATAAAATTTTAAAAATAAATCATGTAGCTATGCGGTCAATGAACTTTAAATTGTGTGCCCAAAATCAACAAGATATCTGATTTGAGATGAAGGGAATATGTAATACGAGAACCAACAAAGTTAGGCACCTTCTCGCCCATTGATCTCCTTGTTGGTATCTTGAGTGTGAATAATTTGTTTTGAAAGTCATTTGTTTTGTTAACCTCTGGATGAGACTAAATTAGCTGAACCATACGTCATGCAGGGGGTTTGTTGAAGTTTGCAAATTGCTGGACGACGACTGAGTATCTTTTGGACGACCCGGCCGGCCGGCCTTTGTACAGTATCTGGATGGTTAAGAAAAACATATCATATGTACACACTTTCTAACCTTGTGTTTTTTGATTTTTATGAACTTTAAAATTTATAATTTATAATATTTTTATATAAATATAGCATATAGTCTTTATTTGCATACTTATAAAATATTTTGATTATATTATTTGTTTATCCGGAAATTTTATTTGTCATATTTTCACTCATCCATAAATTTGATTCAGATTTAACAAATGACCTCTTAGTAAAAATATAGAATATAATTTTTTGTGTTTGGCATAGAATTGTGGAGTAAAATAATTTCAAAATCTAAATCATATTTAGATATTATACGATACTCCCTCAATCTCACATGTATACAATGAACAACAGGAGGTTGACACATATTTAAAGACTCCGTTAAATTATAATTATATATATTATTTTTAATTTTTTTCTTCTAAATAAAATTATATGTTTAAACTTTAACTAAAAAAAGTAGAAATAAATTATGAAAATAGATCTTATCAAAATATGTCTCGAACATAGAAAACCGTATACAGTTGAAAGAGGCACATAGAATATATAAAATGAAATATAGAGTGATCTTAAAAGTCTTCACCACACTTTTGCGAAATTAGGGATGCCACTAAATCCATCGCCAACCCATGGTCCTGTCCTGCTCCTGTACAACAGATTTAAACCTCAACAATAGATAAATAAAATGCTTTAATAAAATAAAAAAAATATGTGAAGAATATAATATATAATATTTACCACACCAAGGTGAAAAACAATGAAACTTCAACATGACCACAGCCATAGATACACAATTTATGGGACGAAGTCTCCACCAACAGCAGATACTACAAATTTAAGGAATTTAAAATCTCATTACAAACATTTACACACCGGGCACTCGGGCAGGGTATTGTAGAACATAAAATTTATAATGCACATCTTTATCATTGATGTAATATCTTACTGCAGCTTCAATTTTTGGACAAACCCCTTGCTCACCAACCATTGAATCGTTAATTAGATCTATAGCTTGTCAATCCGTAGCACCACCAAGGCACATCAACCGCGGTTTTTGAATCTTCTTTTAATTCTTGAGCTTGTGCGGCCAGAAAAACGAAGCCAACCAGGTTTCCAAAGCCCATAATTAACAATCCATGAACTGTGTCTTCTGGGTTGTATCTACGGAGAAGAAAAAAACAATGCGCGTCCACAACGAAAACAAAAAAGAATAAAAAGAGCAACGCAAACCACCTGCCAATTATCCAGTTCTTACTCCACACTGCAACAGGCCTACACAAAGCAAGAGAAGCGAAGAATTAGGAGAGATAGATTACCCAGTGTACTCGGGTCAGATATTAATTCAGGTAAGGCCAAATGATTAATTAGTACTCATACCAACTTCCAAAGTAGTTAGAAGCAGAAAGGTTATATATTACTTGACAAGAATACTCTAGGCAACATCAAATCACAAAAACAACTCTCATAAGAACTTCAGCACACAATAATACAATATCTGATTGATTGAGAAATTATTCACTAGTACTTAAAAGACTCCTCAAAGTTTCTGAGATTTGTATTGTTGGAAGAACGCCTTGAAATAATTTTGTACACCTAGTATATTAATGGTTCTCCAGCTACCCATGGTTACAACACAATATCAGTTTTTTCCCTTTAAATCTCTGATCATTTGCATTTCTCTTTCACTCTCACCCATATTTGATTTTACTTCCACCAGAGTTGACTAGAATAGCCACTCCTACCCAGTATCTCAATACCAACTATGTTCCAATCACTGCCTACCTGGTCCAGTAATCAAATACGTCACTATTCATCTTGCACACTGCCCAACTTACAGTTTATTCTGACTTAAACATCACCAGTTCTTGTCTCCCTGCTAGGTTTTCTTCAAAAGACCTCGGTTCATATGATTATTTTAGCGTGTTCGGATGTGGCAGAAGCCTAATATTGTTCTGTCACAAAAACTGAATGGCACCCACATGGAGGATAGTAATGGTGTCATTACAACTTTTGGTTCCATTCTTCTTTATTAAGACTTGAACAAGCCAGAGAAGAAGGGACTTGGTATCTATACTAAACAAGTTGCAATACCTTTCATTCACTAGGCCAGATATTTCCTTCCTTTTTTCCTAACAAATTGACCAAGTTTACGCACCTTCCCAGTAGCAAGCTGTTAAGCAGTTGTGTTTTCTAAAGCATGGTGCATCATATTGATTATTTTTTGCGCGAACACAGAAAATGAAATGTCCAGCTTCAGACTCCAATTGTGCTGGCGATCTTTCACAAACATCCTCTACAACGGGCTCTCAGAGTTGGAGCCAGCAACTGAAGCTACAGTGCACCAAATATGATAGCTAAATATATTGTACCAACTATAAAAATAAACTCATCAAATATGAGAACTGTGTTGTTAAATCAATAAAATCAAACGTAATATAAGATCACAATAGTGTGTGTGTGTGTGTGTGTGTGTGTGTGTACAATCTACTGCAAAAATAGAAGTGTGGAAACTGTTGAACTGCTGAAGTTAAAAACAAAGAGGAAGGGGGGATGAAAGGGAAGGAAGCCGGGCTAGTTTACAAAGATGATAGTGCAACAAAAACAACTCGCAAGAGAAGTATCAATAGAAAAGGAAAGAAAAAAAGGTTGATCATGAATTAATAATTTCAGCAGGGACGGAAAAACTCCAGAAAGTTTGTGGGATTTGTATGAAGTGAGACCTATGTAACTGAAAGAGAAATAATAATAATAATAATAATAATAATAATAATAATAATAATAATAATAATGATAATGATAATGATAATAATATAATATAATATAATATAATATAATATAATATAATATAATATAATAAATATAATACAATATAATATAATAAAATAATAATAATAATAATCCATAGATGATAAGCACAAGTGCACTAAAATTAGATTCAAAATTAATTACAATAGTTAACATTCTACAAAGACATAGTAGTAAATAATAGTAGTAACAACTAGAAATCTAGAATAAGTCAATATAGCAGTGGTGAGAAAATGATAAGCCTCAAGCTAAGATACTTAAGCCTATCTCTTATAACTCTATGTATAATATGTCCATTTTTTATTACTATGTACATATAAACCTGGCTGAAGTAAGACATCTAATGTTATGCTAGTTAAACCAGCCACTCCGACCAGAAATCTCAACACCAACTATGTTCCGATATGTCACTCTTTATCTTGCACACACCCCAATTTACAGTTTGTCCTTGCTTAGGTAAATGAGTTGAACATCACCAGTTGTTCTTGCCTCTCTGCTAGGTTGTTTCCTCTGAAGACCTTGGTCCACCGAATTATTGTAGATGTGGCAAAAGCCTAGTGGTATAATTCATTCACCTATTGCTTCCACTCCTCTTTACGTATAGTCATGGTTCTAAAAATCCCCGATTTGGCCGATTTATCCCCTGTAAGGCGCCTTCCTGATTTGGATTTTAAAATCCGATTAATCATTCTAAATTTTCTTAAATGTCATGGTATGTAGTAAATTAAACTAATATATCAAATATTATTATAATATTATAAAACATCCTATTTTTGATCTGATCATCCGATTAATCCCTTATCAACACCTCCACTGATCAGTCCTAGTTACCGATTTTTACGACCATGCCTATAGTAAGAGTTCTCGACAAATTACAATATGTTTCATTCACTAAGCCAGATATGTCCTTTCATTTTCTGCGAACAAATTGTCGATGTATATGCAGCGTCCCACCAGCAAGGTGTTAAGTAGCTGTTCTTCATCCAAAGCATAGTGCAAAAAATATCATCTATTCAGACTCCGAGGTCTTCGAGGCTTTCAGAGATGGAGCCACTAGGGACATACTATTTTTTAGATTAAGACTAAAGGATTCGTGGGATTTAAGAGGATATCATATAATGATATGCTAAACATGTGTGACTAATATACAAATAAACTGATTAAATACGAGAAATTGTTAGTAGTCTGCAAAAAATAAAATTGTGAAATATCTCAGGTTATACATAGATCCTGGGATCAAAGCATAATAAAAAAAGCTGAAATCAAGTAACACAAACATAAACTCTGAGAGCAAAGTGATGAAGTTAATTGAGAAAAGAAAATAAAAAAGATAATTGAACCTTTGTTCATAGTCACCGTGTTGCCTTGCAGATCCTTTATGGAAATCTGATGATTTATTTGCTTTCATACCTGGTCTTCTTCTGCTTCTTGTGCACCACCTAATATTGCTCTACCCACTTTCCTCGAAGGCTCCTAAGATGTGATACTCTTTATAGACGGCAGAGAAGTAAGGTACGCCATTAGATTTCAATCAATTCGACGGCGGAGATTACAGATCGACACATGTGTCTACATCAGTTATCAGCGACTATATTTTTTCTTCGCGTTCATCGAATACTAACAGCCGCTACTTTGGGCATATTTTCCGCGAAGATACTGTCTAATTGTTTAACAAAATTCTTATAGTGTCTCTATCCCAACCAATTTCTACAGTTTTCTAAATGTCCCATCAAACTATAGCTCCAAAGAACTTAGACCTGTAAGAGCATCTCCAAGAGCCTCTTCATTTAGGCTCCTAACTTGAGATTTGATGAGAGAGAAGCAAAATGTTGCTCCAAGAGACTCTTAGGTGGCTATTAAATCTTAAGAGCCTCTTGTTTCTCTCTCCTCTCTCCTCAAAGTTAAGAGCCACCACATGGCTCCTAACTTATTTTTTCACAATAAAAAAATCCTTCCCTCCAATCAATCTCCATCGTAATCCTTCCCTCCAATCAATCTCCATCGTATTGTTGGAGTTTACACTCTTAATTTTGTCCTAAATTACTAAGAGCCACATTTTTTATATTATATTTAAGAGCCAACAAGGAAGCTCTTGGAGATGCTCTAAGGGGTTCGTTTGGTTCGAGAATTGGTATCGGATTGGAATTAGGAATCGGATTAAGCTGGTATGGATTTGAGGTATCATATCTGATATCATGTGTTTGGTTGAGTGTTGGATTTAATATATACAATTTTTATAAAAAATAAGTTATTAATATATATATATATATATTAATTAAAAATATTATTGAAATTATTATTGTCATATATTTTTACATCATTTATTTAATTTTGTATCAAACACTAATATTTCATTATTTAAATAGATAAAAAAAATAAAAAAAAATGCATCTCATACCTCCAACCCATATCCACCTTCTCACTTGGGTATCAAAAACTCACATCTTGGGGGTTTAAGATATGAGTGGTATCAGATTTTATTTTTCCCAACGAAACACCTTGTATGGGTTTGGAATGCACAAACCCATACCTGATTCCTGAAACCCATGAACCAAACCACCCCTAAGATGAATCATTTCTAGTTTGGGTCCAGGTCCACAGCATATGTATGCTGTGGAGCTGTTAAAAAACATACAGGTTTCTGGCCGTTTGATGCATATCCAACAGTCAGGATTAAAACAAAGTTTTAATATGTCCAGCGCTTTTTTAGCGCTGGACGGAGGAAACCTGTCCAGCCCTAAAAAAGCGTTGTACATAGGAAAAATTGGTTTTTCCCGTCTAGTGCTAAAAAACCGTTGGACACATATTAAAATTTTGTTTTAATCCTGACCGCTGGATATGCATCCAACGCCAGGAACTTGTATGTTTTTTAACAGCTCCACAACATACATATGCTGTGGACCTGGACCCTTCTAGTTTTTCTTCTCTTTTAATGTGATTTTTATTTTACTATTTTATTTTTCTATATTAAAAATCAATATATTCCATCAATTCAAATATTTTTCATTCACTTTTTCACTTAAACCATACTTGAACAGATGGTTTGGAGGGAGGGAGGGAATAAGAATACCAAAACTTTTGATGGTACACATTTGACATTGAACAGTAGATTTTTTTGAAAAGCAAAGTATAAAATTGTAAGATTATTTTTTTTAAATAGGACAAATTATTTTTTTTAAAAGTAGATTCTTTTATATTTTTTTTAAAAAATTGCTCTTTTTGAAAATTATTATAAATTTCGTTATCAGATCTCACTAAAAAATATTAATTTTTTTAGGAAATTTAATAAAAATGGCACTTTTTCTAAAAATTTTCACGATTTTACTATCTTTTGAAAAAATTACAAAAATATTAATTTATTAGAAAATATTTACAAAAATATGGTATGCAACCAGATGCAACTTAAGTTTATTGGCCCGCCAGGGGTTGAAAATATAGTTGTATCTGATTGGAAGTACGGTTCTATGTGTTTGCAACAGATTGCATATAATATTTTCGTAAATATTTTTATAAGTTTGATAATTTTATAAAATATTTAAAAAAGATGTAGTATCTTTGTAAAAATAATTTTGTACTTAGATATTTACGAGAAAAATCCCTTTTTTATATTACAAACAATTATCGGTTATAAGAACACATTTTTTTACAAACACTTTCTCAACAATTTCAATAAAAGGATTTTTAATACTATGTTAGTACAATATATCCAACGATTATTTTCAAATCTTTTTAAAAATTACCAGTTCCATATACAACATATTTTTAATAAAATCTTAAATAACTTTCAAATACCTCTGTACAACCTCTGGTGTGTAAAGAAATATGTTCGTTTTCCGTTAATTTGAAAAGTTAGTGCTCTAAAGTCAAATGTATACATTTCTTTTGGGGAAAATGTTTGCTTTGACAGTTGATTTTGGAAAAGTTAGCCAAACGTTAAAATAGTCCGATCTCGCATCTCTTGGAGGGCGTAAAATGATCCGGGTGATCTTGGGTACCTCTCTGCTTAAGTACCGAATTATATTATTTTTAGGTTGTTCAGATTTAAGTTCGGGATCATTTTATTCAGATATAAACCGATCCCTGGTATTTGAGATTTGGATCTGAAACGGATATGATCCAGTATCGTATTTTCTATTTTTTAACCGGGTAGTTTATGATCCATCAAATATGAGCCGGATATGATCCACTAACATTAAATATCATTATTATTTCAGTTGTTCAAATAATCATCATTTAGTCTAAGTAAACATAATATTATAAGTATAATGATTTTAAATTAAAACTTATAGTTATATGTTGGTATATAACATTTATTAAATATATATGAATATAATAAGCATGATCACATTAAATAAATCATATTTTATGAAGATATAAACTTAAAAAAGATATTAAAATTTTATAAAATGATGACTATTTACTTGCAAATATGATGGTGTTAAAATATAATATGTATATGAGTTTGAAAAGAATATGAACTGTGGATCATATTCGGTTATTCGGGTAGAACCACATTATGAAAATTATATGAGACTGAATCTGAGCGGGTATAGGTGTGCTCGTATTCGGGATCATATATTATACGGACTTAATTTTTACGCCAGATTTGGATCGTTTTCAAAATGGATATGAGACATTCGAGCCGAATATGAGCCGAGACACCGGATAGTCCGTATCGATTTACAACCCTGCTCTCCTGTGCGTTTTGTGCGCTGTGTTTGATTTCATTTAAGAAATATTTGTTTTTTTAAGTTAAAAATTTATTTATAAAATGAAAAAATGTTTAAATTATGTATATTTTTTATATATACAATTTATTAGGTATAAAAATATGAATATAATAATAAAGTATTATATCATCTTATAATGATTTTATATATTTTTATAAAATCAAATTTTTAAAGAAGAGTCAACCAATAAAGTTCGGATTTTCTAACATATTTTGAAGAAATTAGACTATAATTTTTCGCACAAATGATACGAATAATCTAATTCTAGTTTATAAACCAGAAACTAGAAAAAGAAACATCTGTTAAACACGCCCGATAACTTTTTAAGACAAGATGTACATTAAAATAATTACTTTCAAAATATTACTCTATTGAATAAAAATAAAATATTCAAAATTATTAAAATTCATGGATCGTTTTCAAAACGGATATGAGACATTCGAGCCGAATATGAGCCGAGACACCGGATAGTCCGTATCGATTTACAACCCTGCTCTCCTGTGCGTTTTGTGCGCTGTGTTTGATTTCATTTAAGAAATATTTGTTTTTTTAAGTTAAAAATTTATTATAAAATGAAAAAATGTTTAAATTATGTATATTTTTTTAGATATACAATTTATTAGGTATAAAAATATGAATATAATAATAAAGTATTATATCATCTTATAATGATTTTATATATTTTTATAAAATCAAATTTTTAAAGAAGAGTCAACCAATAAAGTTCGGATTTTCTAACATATTTTGAAGAAATTAGACTATAATTTTTCGCACAAATGATACGAATAATCTAATTCTAGTTTATAAACCGGAAACTAGAAAAAGAAACATCTGTTAAACACGCCCGATAACTTTTTAAGACAAGATGTACATTAAAATAATTACTTTCAAAATATTACTCTATTGAATAAAAATAAAATATTCAAAATTATTAAAATTCATGGGTGAAAGACTGCAGTCAACTTAACATTTTTATGTAATTAGATTTTTCAAAGTAAAACATACTTTCATCGCCATAATACATTTTTTTAGTGTTTTTCATAACTGTCAGTGTAATACAAGTATGCTTGGAAGAAGTTCAATTTATGTTATTCATGCCCCAGACACACATCAAAATGACAGCAAGAATGAAGGACTGCTACTGTCAAATGGTTGACAACAATACTACATAATACAGACAGTTGCAGGTCACGACAGACAGTTTGTATCTGACAACAACATTGGATGAAGCTCCACACACAACAAGTTTTCGCTCGCATGACAGCATGAGTTGTCATTCCTAAC
The DNA here is from genome assembly GCF_001625215.2 of Daucus carota subsp. sativus. Lineage (NCBI taxonomy): Eukaryota > Viridiplantae > Streptophyta > Magnoliopsida > Apiales > Apiaceae > Daucus > Daucus carota. The sequence goes on from NC_030389.2 coordinate 2,417,062, forward strand.
AGAAGCGTACTCAGGAAGTCACTATCATTCCAATCATTGTTTGACAGCAAATTCTGATGTCTTTATGTCACTGTCATCGGAGATTGGATTTGATCCTTCATCAAGTCAACTCGGTGGCAGATAAAGATGTTCAAGGTTCAGGGATGCTGCTGAAAGCTGTTTTTGTAGCACACCTGCAAAGTCTACAACAAAAGCTCAAAGATACACAAAAGTAGTGGACAACCGGCTGAAAGGTGTCAAGTCACTATCCACTGGAATTCGCAAAGTTCAAAATAGAATGTTCCTAAGTTGCTTTTCATACGAAGTAATATCTGTTTGATTAGCATTTTAGGAAAGTCACATGGGCTATAATCTACAAGTACCCGCAAAAGCAAAATCTACTTGTAGACTTACAGAACCCGTGATGACTGTGATATGTTTACTCTGATAAATATATAGGAAATATCACATTCTGTAAAGAGCAAAGCACGCAAGAGCAAGAATACTAATCTGTATCTCTTGAGAATAACTGAAGTTCAGAAACTCTTTTTTGAGGTTGTAGCAAAACAACGAAATAAATAAACCATTTATTTTGTGAAGTTAAACCACTGTGTTCTTCATTGCTTTCATCAATATCTACATGTAAAATTAAATCTTTTATTTGTTGTTGAATTAAGATTTGAAATTATGAGTATTGCATTGAACCCCACCTTCTACAATACATCCCAGAACTCGAATCATTTTCTATTTTTTAATATTTGAGGATTGCATAATTTCTCAAGCAAGTTGAAAAAAAACAGGATGCCAACATAATACTCACGAATGATTATGTTTGTTTATTAAAGAACCTGACTCGAATCGATTTAGTTTGCTAGCGAGTTTGAATTCTAATAAAATTTTGTTTGACAAGGAATTTTAGTTGAACCGATTTTTTTTATGTTCAACTCATAACTGAATCGTAGTGAACTCCTCAAATTTAAATAGCACTCTTCTTCAACCACAGGCTAATGGATATAGAGTGACTTCCAAGGTAAAGTCCCAACCAAACACAGTTAAGATGTTCGTTGATGCAACTAGTTTTGAAGATAGGTTTGAAGTTGGTTTCGGAATGGTCACTAAAGATTTAAATGGAAGATTGATAGAAGCAAAAGTCTTGACTAAGTCAGAGTGCATTAGCCCAGTTCTTGCGGAGGCCCCCTTGAGCTGGATTGATCAGAAGAAATGGTTATCAATTACCCTGAAGTCTATTTGCTTGGTTGTGGTTCAAGCCATCAGGTCTGCAACTTCAATGTGGTCTCATTTTGGAGCGATTATTTCAGAATGTCAAAGTTTTATGCAGCGTCTAAACAATCTTCAATTAATATTTGTCAAACGGTCTGCAAATATGATTGTCCATCATCTTGCTAGGGAATCGTATTTATATTCAAGTCGTAGTTTTGATAGGCCGTTTATTCCTAACAACATTCAAGCTTGTATTGAGATAGATTTTTTTTTTTTTGACAGAGTATTGAGATAGATTTAAGTTAATAAAATATCTAGTTTTTCGTCAAAAAAAAAGTTTTTAATTTTATTATTGGTTTTTTCTATTATATCTCTTGGGCATACTTTTTTCTTGTACTTACTAATTTTATCATGTTTTTTTAAATTAATAAATATTCGATAAAAAATTTATATAACATAAAAAAATATACATTGAATTTGTTCACAAACAACTCGAAATCGACTCGATGAATACAAGTTTGAACAATATAAAACGGTCCAATCTGCTAAACAATCAAACCAACTTAAATTTCAAAAACTTAGCTCGCATCGTTTACGTACATTATATATATACTCCCTCCGTCCTCCCTCCGTCCACCAGATAATTTATATTTACTGTTTACACACATTTTGAGATTTCTATAAAATATTGTTTAATAACGTTTTTTAAAATTATTTTTTTGAATGAAAGTTTAAACATAAAAAACTTTTATTCAGGGGAAAAATTTAAAAAATATTCTAGAACTATATTTTATTAGAGCCTCGAAATGCATGCCAAAAAGTAAAACATAAAAAACCTGCTGGGATAGAGAGAATAATATAAATTGAATTATAATATAAACAATTATAACAATAAAAATGAAAATATTGTATGATTAGAATACAATGGGAGGTGATCATTTATGTAATAAAATTTATATTGTATATAATATAAATTTTAATTATTTATAATAATTTATTCAAATATTTTATCAACTCTTTAAAATATATAAATTCTAATATTCATATTATTTAAAAAGGTTTTAATAGCTCTAAAGTCGATTTTAAATAATTATTCAAAATTATGATTTATTTTAATATAAAATAAAATTTTCTTAAATACATTCAATTATCAAAAAACAATTTCAAAAATACAAAGTATACGAAATACATACGAATTTGATAAGTTTTCCTCATTTTGGATTTTATTTCGGCCCTGTTTGGAAGTTAGGGGTTTGGGACAAAATTAGTGGTTTGATGTGTTTTAAAAATTTAAACACTAAAACTCGTTAATATTAGTGTTCGCTAATTAACAGAGTTAAAGAGAGGTTTGAATTCAAAAAACTAATTTTGAAAAAATTATTTTGAGTTGAAAATTTTATTTTTTATAAAAAAACATATCAATCAACTAATTTACCGAACAATCTTACAAAAAACAGTTAATTCAATAATTAAAATATCAAATTTAATCTTCTAATCAAAATATATAATTTAATCCGTTAACCAATAACCGAATAATTTCGAAAGAGGTCCTTTGCTTGAATCGATTGGCTTTCAGTCCGGTTCAAAAATTATACTCTGCAAACTAGATTTGCAACCGCGTTTAACCTCCTCGTTACCCCCTTACCCGCCAGCCGCCCATATCGGGCCCCGAATTTCTCGTTCTCTTACATTTCCCAAAATCAATGATGTTTGGTCCGAAGGAATTTTGCATGATCCCACCTGTTATAATGTTTCAAGCTTGTTGTATATACTATTTCTACTGCAACAGAGGCATGTACTATTACCACGGATCAAACGTGATCAAGAAGATTAAGGATTTGATTGAGAAGATCTGGTCTGAGGTACTTTTACAGTAACTTAATCTGTACTTTAACTTTAATTTTTATCTTAATTTATTGTGTTTCTTGACTTTGTGTGTTAATGCATCTTGATTAACTGTCTATGCTAGCAGCTCATGCTATAAAACTAAGACTGCCCTATAGTTTAGTTAATTTGAGATCTTGTGAACCCGGGGACCTCGCGCAGATTGTCCTAAATCCCAATTATATCTGCAAGGATTATGACTTATGAGTTAAGAACAAAGCCACCATTAGAAGATTTATGGTTATTATGTCTTTGTTTTTCCACCGTTTCTTCCCTCTTGCCTTTCAGATGTCCCGGAAGGGAGTATGTGCAGAGTGCCAGAGCCTCCCTTCTGTCTTCATAGGAGGATTATGGGATACAAAAGTAGTCTAAGTTACGGATGTCAATTGGGTCGGGTCGAATCCAAACCCGGATTTTTTAACCATACCTGAACCTGATTCGACGGATTTTGGATCATATTCGTGTATACTCGAAACCCGAATTTTTTCTTGATTTTATATGTATATCCGAAACCCGAAACTCAAACCCAAAATTGAAACCTGAGAATTTGAATTGATTAATACTTAACCATTAATCTTCAAATACACTAACATTCCCTGATATGCATGATTATACATCACTAACATTTTAAATACATCAATTAATAACTATTTTTGAGGAAAAATTACACACATCTCATAACCACACATTGAATGTTTATAACTGTCTCACTTATTTTTCGGCTATGTGGAAAACGATTTTTGATTGATAAACTACTGATGTATCATAATATACACATCTCATAACCACACATTGAATGTTCATCTAGAAAAATTTCGTATGAGCTCATCTGCCTTCAGAAACTCATAACTTTTGAATCTTTTCCAAGAACATATTACTTGTTTTAATTCCAAATTTTATTGCAAACTGCTAAAATATGGAGGTTTTTGATTTTGGTTGGACAAATTTTAACAAGCATAATAATGTGGGATTTGTGATTTTAGGGTTGGGGGGGCTTCAGACATGTAAATTAGAATCCAGGTGGAGTTTTGGGACCATTAATGGGTACAAGAATTCTGTGGGATGTAAGAGAAGTCGCATGAATTGTCCATGTAAGGAATTGGGTATTATTTAGGGAGCACAAGCAGTGAGTAGATTCAGTCCAACTTGTGGGTTAGAACAACTAAAACCTTTAAACAACTTGACAATGTGTTGTGAAAGATATTTATATCTTATTGAAGTAGTTGGATTGTGCATTCAAGGCAACTTGAACAGTTGACATAAGAATTTACTTGATACACGTTTCAGCAGAGGAGATGTTTGTAATGACTAGCTACTGAAAACATAAAGATGCAATTAATGTAGCTAAAGCAGATCAAATATAACCCGATCAACAACACAGGATCTTACTGATATGCAAATTAAGGTTGAAGTTTATAGCATGATGATGTAAATAATTGAAACTAACTTTAAATCTTTCCTCTCTTGACAAAAAGATCTATCAAACAAATAAGAATTGCAGTTTATTAAATATGTTAATGTTAAAATCTGTTGGTGGGAATTGATCTTGTTACTCGCTATGTGCCGGGGTAACAGCTCCACTACGGAATTAAGAGGATACCTGCTTTGAAGTTGCATTGCTAATGAAAAGCACAGAAGTTGAGCATAGGTTTAGAACACTAGAGGAACTTTACTTTGTTAATAATGAAACAATTATGTTTGACAAAGCCAAACCAGCACATTGGTGCATGCCACGTTATCGAGAATATTGGTATGTGACTATAAATTAGCAACCCTTAAGAAAATCATCTATGGACTGTAGTTAAGCACGTAGTCTCGTAGAGCTTACGTGGTTAAATGTTGCTAAAATTATGACATATACCACAGTTAAAATGAATAAAATCTAACTTTAAAATTGTAAGATATATGGACTCGTGCGTCTTATCATTATGATATAAAGAGATAAAAGGACTGATAAATGCAAGCAACTAAAGATCCACACTAATCTATGATAACATTAACAGATTGAAAAGGCTTGATAAAAACTGTTATCTCACGTACCTGTATATGATTGAAATATATGAAAATGGGACTTAGTTCCACCAAACTCTCGCTCTACTGTTTCTCTATTTAGAATTGTCTTTCTCTGCAAGGTATAACATCTGTGCTCTATTCTTCTTTGGTTCTGCATCTAAAAACCTGTATCTAGCTTTGAATTCTAGTGTTTCTGCCTTGGTTCTTACTCTAAACTATAAAAACCAACAAAAATAAACTGAAAACTATCTCAGGAATCATTGATTCCTGACAAATTGGAACCAGAGCTGTAAATTATAATCAACTACTGCTTCGTTTGTTTTGTGCAAATTTAGGCGAGTTGAGTGAGCCAAGAAGTTCAGAGATCTCAGTTGAAAGTTCAGAGATTTGTTCATATCAGTTTATGTGCGCTGTTCCTTGGTTTCTCTCACAGAATCCATGTTGAATCTGTGTTGCTTCTGCTTGCTGACGCTCGTTTGGATCTAATTAGTTGTTATCAGTTGTGTACTTGTGTTAAATAGAGAAAAGTACAAGTAGCAAATTTGGTACTGTTTTGTTGAAGTACAGTATCTAGTTGAAAGAAAATATACATTATTTTTTCGAGGTTAGGGGGGGCTCTAGCATCCCCTAGCCCCCCTCTGGTTCCGCCACTGGGAGTAACTAAAGCGTGATTGTTGTGTTAGAACTGAGGTGTTGGTGAATCGTGAAAGTTTTTGTGTGTGGGTTGACTTGTTGTGCAAGTTTTGGTGTTGTGAGAGTTATGAAGGTATTGAGGTTGTGAGAAGTGAAGTAGTGTGTTTACTGTACTGTACAGAGGTGTGAAGTTGAGAAGTGTACTCTTTTTGTAGCATACTTAATAGTTTTACTTGTGGTTGATATGGAGGAGAGGACAAAAATAGTATATCACTAGTGGTTTTACTTGTTCCTCAGCAGTGCTTTTCAGTTGTGCTTGTTTGATCTGCTGGTTGTGTCTATTAATGCGATATCAGTTGTTAAGTTGTATTGCTTCAGTACTTGAATTACTTGGATAAGGCCGTGATTGTGTGTTGAATTAATTGTTCATTGTTGTTTGGAGTTGATTTGGTGTGGATCAGTTGTGTGTGAACATGTGATTGGCTGGAGTGTTGGTGAATCAGTAGTGAAGGATTGTTTATAGTACTGTTGTGCTCAGTCTTTGTAGTGTTATGGCTTATTTGTACAATTTAGACTATGCTGAAGTATCAGGACCGGAAGATAGAGCCTATAATGCACTTATGCATGATGTACAACAGAAGTTTCTTCTGCACAAGGAGCGTACCCACTCTAGATTACAGAAGATAGAGGAATGATTGAGGTGGCTATGCAGAATTTGAGGCTGATGAAGGGTATGAGATTGAAAAATCAAGACAGAGGATGTTATTATATGTAACGAGGGAAAACATGATGAAATTATGTCTTTTCAAATGGTTAAACAGGAGAGATTGCGTCATCTCAAGCCTGTATTTCCAAACTTTGAAGTAGGATCAGGAGTCTGTGAAGCTTTTGGCTCGGGAAACAAGACAAGAGAGCGGCCAAATCTTACTTAGAAAAATGTTGATTAGAAAGTGGAACTTATAGATGCACGAAAAGAATATGGAAGTATTTATGGACCTTGCACCTGCTGCTTGGGAAACTTACATAGGGTAACCTATCTATGATGAAGAACCTAGGAAGGTCCAGGAGTGCAGAGAATGAGTTCATATTAGCAGCAGCCCTAAAAGGGGGTGACCCAAACTTTTCTAATTCCTCACCATGTGAAATCACTAGTGAAAGATTAGAAGAAAGTGATGATCCATTTGCACACATGCAAGTGACCACTCAGAGCAAGGAATATAGTTGTAAATGCAAAGTTTAACACCTAGCCAGGTAGAAGAGAGGATGACTGAGGAACTATGCCCTTACTTCACTGAAGTTGAGAGACCTCAACATTGTTGCAAGCAAGTCTGTCATTTCATGATGAGACCGGAAAGTCAAATTCCAAGCATAAAATTTACCAAAGCTAACAAAAGCCGGGTACTTGTAGGTTCAGAAGATGAGGGTCTTAATTGACATGGGATTTTTAATTTCAGATGAGAGTGCAGGCCATAAAACTGTGGATGAAGCTTACCAGAAAGCTAAAAATCGGATAGATCATGTTGAGGTGGCTAAGGGCAAGGATAAAAAATGTGGAACTTAAAATTGCTTAAGTGAATGATCAAAGGAGCTGGGCAAATTGTCAAATAAGGAAGTTGTTTACGATTTGAAGCCAATGCTGGAATTTGATCCGGGTGGTTATGTGTAAAACACCAATTCAATTGGTGTTACTAAAATGTTTGAAGGATAAGACATGAAGTGACACTTGATGAAGTTGCCAAGTCAATCTCAGCTGGCAGTCAACCTGAGTGTCGGCAGGATCTTAGTTTTGATTTTCTTGCAATAGAGCAGAAATTGGAGGAACCTTCTCACTTGCAGAACATGTTTATCATTGAGCATGGGAATTATCTAAATTACAAGGACAGAATATTCAAAAAGTAACTAATGGGTTTGATAAACTTGTTGGCGAGATTAATCAGAAGCATGTTGACTGTATGATAGTCGAGATGAGGGTGATAACCTATAATAAGTACAGGTACATTGTGTTGAGCTCAAACTGTCGATTTATTTTCGAATTTAACATTTTATTTTTAAGACTGATACAATTTCTGAAAACGGTGTTTCAAATGAGACCGAAAATTCGAGAGTGTCCCGGATGATATTGGTGTGAAGTGAGTGTCCAATTAGATAATTAACCCATAATATTTCATTCTCTTCTCTTATACTCAATTACTACTGTATCTTGTACTACACTCTATTTTATATATATATATATATATATATATATATATATATATATATATATATATATATATAAAGTGGTCTCCATAGAACTTTACTCATATATATATATGGAAAGGAAGATGACTGATGCTTTATTACTGATAAATTAAAAAACTGAATCTCCTAATTTGCCCTAAACTTTTAGCAACGTTAACGATACTATTTCACGGAAGGGTACAAAAAGTGGCGCCAAAAAAACCAAGAGGGTGGACACTGCAACTATCAATATCAGGACATAAAGTGCATTTGGTAAATAGCAATGGGTTGCATTTTGCAATTAACTCTTATTATCTCTTTTGTTTTTCCATCCCTCCTTCCCTCTTGCCTTTCAGATGTTCCTGAAAAAATTATGTGCAAAATCTTCCGGCCAGTTTTAATGGTATTGGGTTTTTTATTAGAGGGCTGTTTCTTTGGGGTGAGTCATTCCCTAATTCCGCATGAATTGACATCTGGAATTGGTATAACTATAAGTATTCTTGCTAAGTTAAAAGTTGTGGGCTGAGTAGTTGTAGAGGAGTGTCATCTGGCGGATTTCCTTTGTAGTCCAGTAGAGTATTAATAATGAAATAGTTACTAAATTAGTAAAAAGAAGTAGATTCGATATGGAAACCTATATGCTCAGATATCATGTTGAATTTATTGTTTTTTGTTGTATCTAGAATGGTTCTGCATCTATATGATTTGATAATTGTCATACTTTATTTTTTTTCAGTTTTGGAGGAACAGGATAAAGTGTCTGGAAGTTGTATTTCAGCTATCAATGGTAGCTTTAACTAGCTTTCTTTTAAAAGACACACATACATGGACCGCTATCTGGATAGCAAGTAGTGCAATATTTGCCATTCTTTATAGCTCTTACAAGGCCTGTGTGAAAATGAAGAGAGCTCAACTTATGCCACCTGTCAATAGGAGGTATTACCGGGTTCTGGGATACCAGGTGATTCCAATTCATATAATCTACAACGTTGCGAGTCATTGGAATCCAAGAGGTGTTGTAATCGACACATTATTAATTGTTGTGGGGAATGAAGATGTTGTGGTTCCAAATGTAGCAGAGGTACTGCAGGATTTAGGGATTCAATCTGTTCCACAAGCTAATGCACCGGAAGTGACAGTACAAAGAGATGGGAGGAATCAGTCTGTTGCGGACACAAGTGTACCAGAAGTTGCAATACAGAGGGATTTGGAAGATCAATTTGTTGCACATCCACCAGAAGTGGCAAAGAATAATGACGGGGGAACTGAATCTATTGCAAATGCAAATGTTCCGGAAATTGCAGTACAGAGAGATGTGGATGATCAATCTGCTGCTGGTGAACCAGAAGTGCCACAGAAGGATGATGAGGAGAATCAGTCTGTTGATAATGAATATGCAACGGAGATCGTTATACAGAAGTATGTGGAAGATCAATCTGAATCTGATGCAGGTCCATCCGAAGTGGCACATAAAGATGAGGAGTATCATGATTTGCACATGCAGATGTAGATACACCGGAAGTTGCTGAGAATCTATGTTTGTTAATACTGATTTTGTAGAATAACTGGGCTCCAGTGGTCTTCTTTGCTCTTGCTAACAAGAGGTAATATATTTGTATATAATGTCATATATTTCTTGCACTAAGACAGACGAATTATATGTTATTAAAGTATTTCGGAGCCATGCTGGATATTCTATTTTTACTCCATTTGACAGAAGTTTACAGTTCAGCCTGGGTTCAGGATGGTTGTTTTTGTTGAAGTCTTGTTTTTCATCTTCTTTACTGAAGATATTGCACATCAGTTCCAGTGCAATACAATCTGTAATATAGATTGTTTCGAAATGGAATTCTATGACGCTTTACTTCTTTATCCATTCCAACTGTTATGATTACGTGCTCCTTATGTTATGTAATGGAGGTCAATAGATTTAAGTGCTAGTTCTTTTTTGAAACCAGTTGCAGTGCTCTTTGCGATATGATTTGAAGTCATGAGCTCCATATAGGAAGAAAAAGAGTTGTTTATGATATGTGACTAGATACATTGTTTTCTTGGAACATTATTTGCGTTTTTTCCCCCACAAATTAAGTGTCATTTCCCTCATTTTTGATGAACACAATGCATATATTATATGGATTCCAGTATGCAATATTATAGTTTTTGCTGGCATTCATTCAGGGAATGAGCAAAGCTGGAGAGCTAGAGTGTCATTTCCCTCATTTTTGATGAACACAATGCATATATGGATTCCAGTCTGCACTATTATAGTTTTTGCTGGCATTCATTCAGGGAATGAGCAAAGCTGGAGAGCAAGATGGGTGTAAATGAAGAGAGCTTAGCTTCCTACAGCATCATTAGAATCTCGGAGGAGCAACAATACAGTTTGGTTTTTCATGAAAGAGATTTTTTAGTCTAGAAACAGGGGTTTCTCAGTTAGCAACGTACCATTTGTACACTTACAATTGCCCGTGTTCTTAAACGGGAAGTCTATCACATGAAATTGATTGTAGTTATTATTTTTTATTTTGTATAGGAATAATTTACTCAGGTAGTAGGATCCTGATGGTTATGGCAGTCCTGTATCTGTTGTGAGGCTTTTGCCTTCAATGGAAGTTGCTTTCAATGTTGGCAAATACAATGATAGAGTAAGCAGAAACTCTAAGTTATGCCAATCATTAGCTAAATTGAGCTATCTTGCAATGTTGATGTCCACTGAGCTATATAACTCTGCTAATATGATTGCTAGGTCATATTCAACTCACCTAAGACTTGGATGGAATCATATCGATAAAGATATACCTAGAGGGAGAACCATTTCAAAACAACAAGTTCCTACAAGATAACCGAATAAATGATAAGCAACAGCAGAAGAAAGTTTAAAAGTGTCACCACAAAGAAGAGAGAAATACAACACTTGATTTGCGAAACACACAAGTAAATTTCTAAGAAGACAGAGTAAAGCAGTCACATATGAACAACTCTATTGCTCCTACTTTGAGCTCGTGACTTGAAATTGTATCACAAATGTGTCTCACTAGCAATGCAAGTAACAGTTGAATTAGATGAAAAGGCCAGCATATAAATTACAGGTTTTCATATCAAAACAATCTATATTTTGTATACAACAGGTAGTCTTGCCCTGGAATTGATATCTTCAACATCTTCATTGAAGAAGATGAAACACGTAACTACAACAAGATAACCATCCTAAAGCCGGGATGGATCCTACACTTGTTTTAAATAGAGTACAAAAAACATGTTTATGCCAGCAATTACTTACAGATATGTATCTCATCCTGTTAACAAGAGGAAAGGGAGGCTGTTGGAACCAAATATTGAGAAAATCAGCACCAGCAATGGCATTAGCACGCATCAGCGCAACACATCAAATTTCAGCATCCTATACCAGTTGTACATTAGCATCTGAATATGATTGACTCTCCGCATCATCCCTCTAAATCACTTCTGGTGGATCTGCTGCAACAGGCTGATTTTTCACATACGTCTGTCGAGCATCTGCAACAACTTGATCCTCTGATTCCCTAGGCACCATTTCTGCTACATTTGCATCTGGAACAGTTGGATTGTCCACGTGCGCAGGTAGGGCCACAAATACTTCATTCCAATTGCGTGGAAAGGTGGGGTCAGTTGAAATTGGAAGTAGCTGGTTCTGGTCATCAGGCGTCACATAATGTCTTTTACAACAAGCACTCAAGATTACTATTACGCTGCTTACAAACACAATGGCTACTTTTATAGCAGTTGCAACAATTTTCCAATCACTTTCAATGTGATGCTTTTGAAAATGAAGCTCCATGAAATACGTATAAGCCAGGAAAAGACATAACAGAGGAAGTAGAAATTCAAAAGCATGAGTTATAGTGAAAAACCAAACTTTCTTATTGTTCCTCCTATTGACATAGTGACATGTTCGAGTAAGTTGAGCTCTCTTCATTTCCACACAGACCCTAAAGCAGTAACAGAGAGTAATAAAGACTGCAAAGCCTGCAATCCACCAAACATTCCATGTATTTGCATCACCTAGAGCACAGACACCTAAAGCTGCTAATGCTAGCTTAAATACAACTCCCAGGTTCTCAACCATGTTCCTCTTGAGCTGGGGAAAAATAAGAAAGTCAAACAATCATATGCGAACACAGATGTACAACCAATCTGGGAAACATTATAATTTATTAGTCGAGCATTCTCAGGTAACACCTGTCAAAATAAACTATTTAACTGAAATATCTCCCACAAATTGTCTCAAATGGAATGGCACGACATAGACAGACTTTAATTTGTGGGGCATATGTGTGGATCATATTATTTGGGAAGATACCAATTACACGCATGACACATCAGAATCTGGGGAAGTTTTAAGACATTTTTTGGATTCTATAGCATTTTCTTAACTCATTGAGGAACTAGTAAGTAACTACTTTACTGATTAAGTAACTAAGAAATAGCCTACTATAATCAGTAAGCATTCCATTGATAATACCTATCCTTATAGATCTCCAATAATAAAAACTGTGTTACAAGCCTTCCACTTATAGAAACCTTAGTCTTAGACTAATAGCCATGTTTGTTTGGAGGTAATTCCCGTATTATCACCCTATTTATCTCAATTTTAAAAGATTATAATCCCATGAATTCATATTCTTGTTATTTTTTTAGTTCATTTCTGTGAGATTATAATATCCCCTATAAGAGAAGATTTAAAATCTAAAGAAAATGCTCACAATTTATCATAATCCCACGGAAATGAATGAAAACCAACGGAAATGAATGAAAACCAGACAATCCTATCAGATTATAATTCCTTAAATTAAAAAAAAAAATAGCTTCAATATCATGGATTATAATCCTTATATCTTCAAACAAACATGGCAGCAGTAAAAGAGTATAATTCGCAAGCAGATTAAGACAAAAATTACGTACGAGGTTAAGAGTAACCAGAAAGATACCTCAGACCAGATTTTCTCAATCAAATGATTAATATTCGCAATCACGCTTGAGAAACTACAATAATATCTGCTTTCATTGCAGGACAAATAGTATATACACCAAGCTAAGAACAGTACTACAGGTAGGATCATAAGGAATTCCTTCCAATCAAACATTTTTTATTTTTGAAATCCAAGACAACGGGAATTTCTGACCTGATTTTGGGCAGAAACTCAAGGACATTGTTGGCGGCTGCAGCAGTGAGAAGGTTTTTATAAAATATATTTCCTTTTTTCCTTTTCTTTTGTCCGGTATTTAAAGCCTGATATAAAATTTTCGGTTTTGTTTTACGAAATTTCAGTTGACTATATTAGAATTATTTTTCTTTTTATTGATAAAATTAGAGAAGTAATATTTTGAACAAATATCATGATAATTTAAATAAGACTTGAAAGAAAATTCTGATTTAGATGCATTTTGTTGTTTAATAATATATTTTAAAATATACATAATTTATTATGGTTTAAAGACTCAATTATAGAAAATAATTAAACTTTTGATATGGCTTGAGTACATGTGACGACACTAATTAATTAGAACCTACATTTTAATTTAATTTAAATAACTTCTTGTCGATAGATATTATAAATTTTCGGACATGTAATAATTAATGAATTATATGTGATATATAAACTACATCTTCAAAAATGCTATGTAAAAGTATTTATTATATTAACTTAAGCAAAAATGAGAGAACTCATTTGATTATGCACTTTTACGAGTTATTATAGTAGATTTAGTAATCACTTTAGTAAGCTTATTAGTAAGTGATATAAAAATTAAACTCTTCCGTACGGTAATTCTTGAATCAGATATGTAGATTTTAATAATATATGTTTTATATTTACAGATTCATATATACTTGATCATTTAATCATATATGATCAATCATGTAATTTATGATAATTGTCATTATTTAACTAATTTGTTGTCGTATAGAAAATAGGATAGTTAATATTTATTCAAGTTGGTAGGGATAGTTAATACTTATAATGTGTTGTGTTAATCATGGTAGGGATACAGTAGTCACAACACGATTTGTTCTTATTTTATGGATTATCTTGTAATGTGTTAATCATTAAAGATGACAAAAATAGTTGTTACAACTCAACTTATTCTTATATTATGAGACTAAAATGAATTATTATAAGATATCTACATTTTTAAAATTGTGGTGAGAGTCAAGTCAAATTATAAAAATAACTATATGATGATGTCCTCATGATGTAAGAAATTATATCCAATGACATGTTTTCACAATTTTAAAACCTCTTGCTAATTGTGTAGAGTTGTGTTCAATATGACTCTTGCGCAATTTAGTTATTCAAGCAAATGCAAAGATACATAGCACTTGCATGGATTTGTGGATTTGTTAATCTGCTTTTGTTAATATGAGACAAATAAAATTAATTTATAATATGTAAATTGATTGAGAGCTTTTTTATATAAGAAAAATAAGTCCACGTGGATTCCAAATCCTCGTTCCGCCCCTACTTCTAACCAGGTTGATAGATCACCGCTCTTCCTTCGCTATCATGATCCATCCCACGTGGATTTCAAATCCTAGTTCCACCCTGCTTCTAATTAGTGGATGACTTAATACATCAAAAGATTTGATTATAGAAAATGATTAAACTTCATCACATTTCTGGGATCGAATCGCTTAATTAGTACTTTAATTATAACTATAAAGATGGACAAAGAAGAACTGCAAAAAAAAATTGGAATAAATATATTAAAAGGTGGCGCATTTTAACGGAGGTTATAAACGAATACAAGCGACACGTCACAGTTATTCTGAAAATCAAGTTCATTAGAATGCATAAGAGCTATATAAATATGAAAATAAGAACTCAACTTTTAGATTATTGGAGGTTGTTGAAAGATGAACCAAAACGGAACACAGTGCATCCAAACATAGCTAGGTTAAAAAGAAAGCTAAAGTATGCGGAAGAAACCCATGTTCTATCATAGACGTTAGTGATTTCGAGGTCGATGAAGTAAGACTGATTGGTCAAAAGATGGCAAAGAAAAAGAGCAAAGAAAGAAATGACACGCATGCTAAGTCATGGAGATCAATGAACGAAAAGCTTTTGGCCTGAAAAATTAGTGTCTATAAGAGAAAAAAGTAAAGAGCAAAGGATTACAAAATACATAGATTACAAAAAAGATTAGGAAAGAATTACAAATACATGGACCACATTGGCAACTTCTATAGTTGCCCGCTAGTGGAGTGTAATTTTCAAAAAGATTTCCAAAAATGATATGGAGGAGAGAAAAAATAAAGAACTAATATATGTAGTGAGTTGACAAAGTTTGATTACTATTTTGACAACAATTTTGGTAACTTTTATCTCTGTTAGAGATGCTTTAAGTACAACAAATAAATTAAGAAAGTTAATTTCATTGCAATTTATATAGCTATAGTGTAAATTTATTTCAATAATAAAAATATTTTATAAATTAAATTTGTTCATTAATTATTTATTTAATATATTTTTAAAATTAAAAAATTACAATGCTCTTAAATATATTAATTTATAAAGTTTTATAGTAAATACACTATGTCATTATTACATAATTCAAAGTTGTGTTTGACCTATGAAAAAATTTTGGTTGGGCTAAAATGCATACAAGTTAAAGTAAGTTTGTTAATACTCATTTCTGTCCGCCCTACATGGATGATCATGATAAGTTATAGGCATTTATTAGACGAAAATAATTAATTATGTTAATTAAATTTATTAATCTATAGTACCAATTGATATGGATTAAATATGTATTGTTCATGTTGGAGCATCTGCTGAGGTTGTTTATAATTGTCGGCTAAACTGGACTTACAACATATTATATTAATTAAATTTACTAAATTTGTAAAACATTTTGTTTCGATGATATTGGTTATATTCATTGGTTATATTTTAAAACTAATATGTTATTATTATTTCAAGTTATTATATATATAATTTATTGTTTTAATATGGTAACTGATGACGTGTAAATTGTTACAAATCTATAGTGGTGATAAATATAATCGTATATAAGAGCTTGACTATAATTATAGATAAGCAGAGAGAATGGTTCAAGTGAATCATAGACAAAAGAAGATTATAGTTTGAGTGTGATATTTACGAGAGATTATCTATATTTTTTATTTTTCATATGCCAACTCTTCTCTAACCAAGCATTCTCCATCATAGAAAAATATTAATTTATCAAGGTTATTAATCGTAAGAGATTTTATTACGGGGATGTTTGGCCGGCACTACTTCCGGCTTCTTTCAAAACAAGGCCAACTTTTACTTTTCTTCACCCGTTTGTGTGAAAAGTCGCTTATAAAAAACTGAGAATGCTTGCTTTTTTTTGGAGGACTTCTACTTATTTTCCACACAGTTTATGCATTATAAGTCTTAATTTACTTCTCACTTCTAATCAACTTCTTTATTCTAAGTAAGGAACTTTTTTTTTAAAATTATCCAAAGGACCCCTATATTCGAAAGTATTTCAATTCTCAGTTAGTTCACCTGCCGCGCGGGACTTTGGCTCTTTGACACAAATTAAAAGATTCCGAACCAGGGTGCGATGAGATGAATATTATTTACAGGCTTACAGCTAGCTTTATTGTCTCGCCTGCTGTCGACTCTTTCATGGTAACCTTGGCTACATTTCTTCGTAATTTCTAGCCTCGGGGAAACTTGACGAGTCTGACTTGTAATAAAAAATTATATTTAGACTAATCGTCTTGTAATTGATTTCGTACTCCGCTCTTGTATTCTTCTTATAAGTGAAGCCAGAATATGAAGCCAGTAGGCATCTAAAGAAATTAGAATAGAGATAGATCATGATAAAACTTTTAATCAACCCCATCAAAATTAACCTCTTCAAGATTCGACTACGTCGGTAATCATCTTTCTGGTGCCATGGCAATCAACTTCAGGCGCAGCTTTCGTGATTCTGTGAACCTGGTTGACAGAAGTAAGTCTTAGATCTTTGAATATATATCCTGTATGTGTCTTGTTATTCTTGCAGTTTTTTGACCACTTTTGTTTGATCAGGCTCAAGGTGGACTAAAGAGAAACGCGATCAGTTTGTTGATTGTGTAACACTTTGGTTTGTTATGGATAAGGGGGAGATCTTGAGCAAGGTACTTCACTACTTCTGTTGATAGTTATATTCATATTTGTGAAATAATTTTTTGTTCACGAAATTATTTGAAGTCATGACCAGCTGAGAATTTGAAGAGTGTATAGTTTTTGTTGTGTGTTGGTATATCAATTCTAATGTAGAAGAATCTGTCGATGACTTGATAGGGTATAATTACATGCTACCAAGTACCAAGTATGATTTGTGGTAAAAAAATTGGTCAATTTGACAATAAGCAAAATTAAACATGCATAACTGTGTGAATTTGGGACCGAGCTAGGGAAATAGTAAAGTTTAGCTATACGTCGTATAGCTATTATTATAGTGAAGTTGTGGGATCCATCAAGTTAAAATTGTAATACTTTATTGTATTTACGAAGAATGTTGAAAGTTGTGATGTTTTTTAACATACTACTCGAGAGATGACGGAATTTTAATTTTTGTCGTAAATCGATAACTTATGACGGATTTAAGCCTAAATTTTTGTTGTCAAAAGGCAGTTTGTTGTATGTTGCACTGTCAGTAGTGTGTTTTCGTATAATTAAGTGTTGTAAGTCCATCTTCTTTACTAAATACTCCCTCTGTTTTGATTTATTAGATGTTTAAGGTTGTTGCGCAGGTATTAGGAAAATTAATTGAAATAGTTAAATTGTAATTAAAAAGGCATCATTTTACATTTTTGTAACAACTGATTATAAATACTAATTCATACTAATTCATCAAAAAGTCAATGCGAAGTTTGTAAAGTGAGATGTTAAGGTTTAAACCCTAAAAAGGGTATTTATTGAGTACTGATAAATACTGAATCCTGATTAACTTGTAACTTCCCATCTTGAATGAGAATGGATTTGCTTACGTTTCACAGTGCTTTATATATCTTTTAGGGCTCATTTAGAGCACTCCAATATTCTTTATAAAAATAATAAAATAAATAGTTCTTATTAAATTAATACATTTAATATTGTGACAACTCTGACACGACTCTTCATACTTGCTCTCTATAAATATTTTATTCTTATACGGGAGAAAGGTTGAAGATAGAATCGCAAGATAGTGAATAGAATTGGAAGGAAGTGAATATTATATTCACAAAAATAACTTAAGAGTACCTAGATATTCTTGACAAAATAGAAGAGATAAGAGTCTCTTACCTTCTAGGATCCTATTTCCCGAGCACACGCCATCAAACCGTAGACAGTCGAGTGAAACCCAATCCACGAAGAAGTACTAATTTTAGACATCTTCTTAAAATTTGAAGTTAAGAGTCTATTGTAGATTTCGAAGCTTTCAAATTTTTATCATATATATAACTTAACTTGCTTCTTCATCCTTCGAAAATATTGCAGTAAACACTTCTTTTTTCCAGATTGGTTTTATACTGAATTCTTTAAAAATCCTGCAGGAACTTGTACGGTGTTTTTCTATTTGTTTTATATCTGTGTTTTACAAGATTGTTTATGTGCCTAAATATGATTTGCAGTGTGTTTGGCTGTTATAGTTCAGCTAGCAATCATAGTTATCAATAGCTTTCTTTTAGGGGATGCAGTGTTGTGTTTTCGTATAATTAAGTGTTGTCAGTCCATCTTTTTTACTTGATATGTTACATATATTATATATATATTACTTCCAGGTTCCAGCAGGTAATTTAAAAACAATCTACCTCTCTGTACAACACATCTGGCACAAATGGAATTATAATGAAGGCTGTATTTTAAAGCCTGTTGGTCCTTTATTAAGATTCATACTAATTCATAAGACAATCAATGCGAAGTTTGTAAAGTGAGATGTTAAGGTTTAACCCTAAAAGAGTATATATATTCATTGAGTACTGATAAATATTGAATTGCTGATTAATTTGTAAGTTCGCATCTTCAATGAAAATGAATTTGCTTAAGTTTTGCAGTGCAGTGCTAGCTTTATCTTTTACTGTTCATTAGAGCACTCCAACAGTTTGTTAAATCATTCTTTTATAAAAATAATAAAATATATATATTATATAGCTCTTAGTAAGTTAATATATGATGACACGACTCTTCATACTTGGTCTCTATTAATATTTCATTCTTATATGGGGGAAAAGTTGGCGATAGAATTGCAAGATACTGGATAGAATTGGAGGGAGTGAATATTATATTCCCAAAAGTAACTAAGAGTATTTATTAGAACTTCTAGGATTTTATTAGAGAACGAATTTTAGACATATTCTTTAAATTTGAAGTTAAGAGCCTATCGGAGATGTCGAAGCTTTCAAACTTTTATCATAACTTGCTTCTTTATCCTTCGAAAATATTGCAGTAACACTTCTTATTTCCAGATTGGTTTTATACCGAATTCTTCAAAAGTACTGCAGGAACTTGTTCATATTGGATTTATATCTGTGTTTTTACAAGATTGTTTATGTGCCTATATATAATTTGCAGTGCGAGAAGAACGTGGCTGTGTGTCTGGCTGTTATAGTCCAGCTAGCAATCATAGTTATCAATAGCTTTCTTTTAGGGGATGCAGAGGTTTTACCGAGATGGAAAGCTACCTGGATTGCAAGGATGTCAATATTTGCCATTTTCTTTCTCACTTTAAAGATTTGCGTGGAAATGAAAAGATTCAAGTTGACATGGAGGAACAATAAAGAAGTACGGGTTTTCATCATAACGCATGTTCTACAGTTTCTGATTCCTCTGTTATATTTATCACTAGCCTACGCTTACTTGTTGGGGGTCGATACGACTAGCCATCACATGAGAAGTGATTGGAAACTGAGTGCATCTAGTATCAAAACATGGATTCATGTATTAGGAAGCCTGCTATCGTTCATCGGGGCATTATACTATTGGACACCTGATGACCACCAATGTATAATTGCATTCGCAACAAATGTGGATAATTCATCTGTTGCAGAAAATGTATCACATGTGGTGGTACATGTAGATGCAGGGAATCAAGCTGTTGGAGATGCAAATGCGGAGAGTCACCCTGTTTGTGTGGAGAATCAACCTGCTGGAGATACAGC
Organism: Daucus carota subsp. sativus; assembly: GCF_001625215.2. Classification (NCBI taxonomy): domain Eukaryota; kingdom Viridiplantae; phylum Streptophyta; class Magnoliopsida; order Apiales; family Apiaceae; genus Daucus; species Daucus carota. The sequence continues at coordinate 2,437,166 of NC_030389.2, forward strand.
TTTTGAAGTGGCGATAAACATGAATGTGGATCAAACTGTTGGTGCTGCAGACGCAACTTGTGAAGTGGCGGTAAAAATACCTGTGGATCAGGTTAATTTGGAAATGGTGGCACAGAATAATGCGGAGAGTGAACCTGTCGGTGTGGAGAATGCAGGAACAAATTTGGAAGCGGTGGGACAGACGAATATGAAGTATCAGGCTGCTGCAGATTCATCGGTAGCAGCAGTGCAGAGCAATTTGGAGAATCAACCTGCTGCATATGCAAAATTGGATGTGGTGATGCTCATCAATAGCGAAAATCAACCTGTTGAACATGCAGATGTGGAAGGGGTGGTAAGGAAGGATGCGGAGGAGCAACATTTTGCAGATGCAAAATTGGATGTGGTGATGGAGAACAAACCTGCCAATGCAAATTTGGTACATGTACCATGATACAATTAAGAGTAAGTATATATAGTGGTGGTTGAACTTTATCTATTTCTTCATTTTGTTGGCCGGAATTTTAAATTTGTAATAGAATGGTTATATATTGTTTTAATTCGTACAAAAGATAGCTAAGGGCCACTATTTTGAGATAAAAAGTTTAGTTAGCTAGGTTTTCGAAACATATATAAAAATAATGTCTCGCCATCCATTTTGAAATTCTAGACACTAAAGTGTAAAAATGGATAAAGTTCAATCATCATTTTACATTTTACATTTACTCTAGGATTAATAATAAATTGGTTTCTTGTTGTGTGTATTTACATCTCTGTAGGTATTAGAAAATATGGAATGTATATATTAATAAATGGGATTTTCTATGGTGTGCCCAAGGGCACACAATAGTCCCTAACTCCAATAAAAATAGCTCTTTTTGATTGGTGGGTGAATAATAAATGTGAATGGCCCCCCGCATTCACATCAATTCCACCAATCAAAATAGCCCATTTTATAAAATTTAATGTTTATTGTGTGCTCTTGGACACACGTTAGAAAGACCGTTAATAAATGTATGCATGGAAGAACCCTGTCTAGCTAGAAACTGCAGTTTCCATATTGTTGAATACAAGTTATGAGAATCCATTCTCCGTTAGTTGGGAATTTAGTGTTTGGTATTTCTTAGTCTCTCCCTCTCATCGAATTCTATATTGGTTTACTTTATATTACTCCTGTAATGTAAAGCATAGTTCTATCATTTATCTTTCAAATTTTTTTCTTAATAAAAATTTAAATACTAATTTTTATTCAAAAAAAATATTTAAAAATAAATTATAAAATTTTAAGAGTATTAAAGTGCGTCCAACTTCGCGTGCCTCGATATATATAATTCATGGGGACGAGAAGATATTATTGTTGTGACAGTACTCCTAATTACTAAATACTAACTCTCCTGTTCACTAGTTTTTTTTATCTTTACCCTAATATTATATAATTAGTGTTCCTAATTACTAAATACTAACTCTCCTGATTAGCGTAGACTTATATACTCTCTGGTTTTAGTTTAATTCTTTTTGACATTTTTACATTATATTAAGATATTAAAAGTTTATATCTAAATATGATGAGTTGTTTAAAATTTATATTAATAGATACTCCCTCCGTCCCTATTTATCTGTCCACTTTGAAAGTAAAAATTTGTCCCTATTTATCTGTCCATTTATACTTTCAAAACTAATTTAATGATAGTTTTTCAAATATATCTCCATAATTTCAATTTTCAAGGCTTGACTTATTTAAAACTTGGTTGAATTCATGTTTTCAAGACATAAAGTAGGGGTATTCCACCATTTTCAAGATATTAATTAGAGGTATTTAATGAAAAAGTTTATACAATCAATTATTCCTTGGTATGTGTTTTTTTTTCCAAAATGGACAGATAAAAAGGGACGGAGGGAGTACTTTCTTATCACAAAGTAGTGGTATTCCAAAGCAAACGTAGAAAGTTTGTTATGTTCTACTTCTTATATTTAAGGTATAGGCCATTTGTTTTTATTTAAATGTAGATAAAATCAATAAGGAAAAAAAAATGAGAGTAATTCATAGAATTGTACAAGTGACTGTTACATTTTTCTAGGCAATGAATATTTTACACAGAGAGAGGGCGATCTCAAGTATTCTAATAAAAGTTGGAGACATTAACTAAAATTTTCCGCATGTTAATGCACACTGGAATTCGTGCTTGACAATTTTTCTTTTTGTTTTCTCTATTTTGTATAAGAATACAACTTTTCGTGTCATAAAAAACAAAGAAAAGATCATAAATATTCGTGCAAGAAGTAGATGGCTCATGTGATACACAATAGAGATGGTATGAGATTCAATACGGGCAGGAGCTTGTGAAATCCATTATAATTGTCATCATCCTCATTATGTTTAAAAATAAAAATTAATCAGATCTAATGGAATTGCAACACTACGAAAATTGTTGACTTCAACATGGACAACAAAAATGATAATCAATGATGAACGAAGTGGAACACTTACAGAGATGTGCGCGCTGAACTATTGTATTATGAAGAAATATATAAAACAAATTCATAATTGATGCCCATAATTATAGCTGTGGTCCATATTTTATACTGTATATCTAACCTTCATTAACTAAACATGATTTAAAATCTAAAAACTAATAAAAGGAGAATAATAAGAACTGTTAGATTAAATATAATAAATGGCTAAGATGTTAGTTTACAATACTACAACAAAAAATGTGTTCGTACAAGGAACTTTACTCTATTTACATAATACTTTCGATTTATATATTATATATTTTGTTTGAGTTGAAATTATATAAGCACAGGCCATACATGTTTCCAACAACAGAAGTGTCACTTTGCGATTATTTTCTATTTTTGAGGAGCATTTCATATCAAACCTAGCATCTCATATGACTTGTTTGGTTGACACTAGTACATAATCCAATCTTCTTGGATCATTGAAGCAGTTTTAAGAACCTTTCAGTTGACTCTTAAATACAATATATATATATATGGGTCGAGTTCTAGGGAGACTCTTCGTATTGAGAGACCTAAGAGACTCTATCTAGACCATCCGTTAGTTAGTATTTTTATACTATCTTGAATACATCTCACAATGGCAATACGGTAATTATTCGTATTAATGGAGGCAATATTTTATATTTCAAATATTTCTTAGCTGTGTATTTATGGAAGCTATTAATATGCTTTTATGTAGCGATTTAATGATCTTTTCAGATTCGGAAAGAATATTTTGTGCATTTTTTTATAGATCGAATAATCTTCTTATATTTGGAAATGAGATATTGTGCTCTTATTTTTGAGATTGAATTATCTTTTCAGATTTGGAAAGAATATATTTACTCAATACTATAGCTTGGATCACTTTATATAGCAAACATGATAATATTAAAAATTAATAGAACACTTGCCAGAATAATATTAAAAGCACTCATATAAATAAATTTCTTAAAGAACACTCATATAAATTTGTATTTGTCCTAGAAGATTATGTTATTTTCAAGAACACCTTAAGGAATCTTCTAATCAAATCTTGCCATCTTAATAAAACAAGATTTTTGAACGCGGAATTCTTTATCGCCCGTCTCAGGAACACCTTTACGAATCTTATGAAAATAATTAGTAGTGTAATATAAAAAGGTATTAATTAGTGAGTAAAATATACTATAACGGTAACGAACGAATGAGATTTTCTACTTTAAATCAATAATACAGGATATTTTGCGGATACTACAAGTAGAACCTTATTGATATTATTATAATTTTTATTTTAATATTAAAAAAATTATTCTTATCAGTGACATGAACACGTTATAAAATTTTCATATAAATAAAAACGTTAAATCTTTAATAGAAACTTTTAAAAACTCTTTTCACCTTCCCGAAAACTCCAGATAAATTTTCTCACATTTTTAATAATAATAAATTTATGAAACATTAGTTTGAATCTCTATTGAAATATTTATTTATTTATATTTTTTAACATCAATATCTAAAATTTTATAAAAATATTGACAACTTTTAATTGATGGTAAAAGACATTGTTGATTTTATTATGTATTGAAAATTATTAAAACTAGGAATTAAACTTAAATTAAACAAAAAAATTTAATTCACAACACCGCCTTCAAGAACACATTAAGGAATCTCTCAATAATATCTTCCCACCTTTCAACCACTTTTCTATTTTATTAAAAATAATACAAGAGATTTAATCATGAAATTTTCATCATGTGTTCAAGGAACACCTTGAAAAATCTTGTAAAATTAAATTAATAATTTGATATGAAAAAAGTATAAATTAGTAAATAAAATATGGTAATAAATACAAGAGGTTTTGCAAATATTACTAGTAGAACTTTGTTGGTATCATTGTAATTTTAATTTTTTTAAATAATAATATGTAATTGTTCTTATTACCTTCACGAACAATTTATAGAATCTTTCGTATAAATATTTATGAGCAAAACAAATGTTGCTAGATCTCTTATATATTAGAACCTTAGTATTTGAGAACTCCATAATGAATCTCCATATTAATCACCTTAAAGAATCTCCTTAATGTAATTTTTTTTAAAAAAAACACGTATTTTTATTATATGACTACGTAACACCTTAAAGAATCTCTAAAAAAATATTTTATAATAAGATTCGTTTAAGTGTTTCACTCGCCTTATGAGAATATTTTATAATTGTGACTACTTCACATAATAATATTTAATAATGTGGATTAAAAATTTAAGATTTTCTTAGGTGTTTCGCTATGTATCTTTATTATAACAAATAAAAGAAGGACAATTAAATTAAAATATCAATATTTAATATTTTATATAATTTTTGTACGATACAATATATATTATGGTATATTTTAGATAAATTTAACTTGCATATTACATTATTAATCGTTTTGATATAAAATTTATGTATTTTTCCGATCAATATTATTATTTTTCAGTTTTATACTTTTTTTTATATTTCTTTACATTTTCACTTATCTTATAAAAGACTTATTTTGGTGTTCAACCGTAAAAATTTATTTAAATATTATAGTATAAGCCTTAAAAAAAATTGTAGTACAATATTCAATTATGGGTCTACTTATGAACTCAACGGAGAACATTAATCGGAACACTAATACTCTCTCTCGTGTAACTTACAGAGACATATTTTGGATTCAATGACCACCTTAAGAACACGATCACTTAACTGAACAATTTAACTTAGTCATGTCGCATCAACTTATTAGAAAATGGAACTGAAACAATTATAAGGTAAGTAATCAATGACATTAATGAAGATATAAACTTTGTTAAGAAAATGATATATCCAAAATCTAAACCACTTAAAGATGGTAACGTATGTTATGCAGACAAGATTTATTGCAATCTTGTTAAATATGGTAATAGAAGATTTGTGTTTAATGTGTATGTAGAAATTGTATTATTTTCTTTCCACATACTATCCTTATACTGTAAATCATGTATTAACTACCAAATACTTGTTCATATTCATGACCACAAGATTGAATAATATCCGACGGTTAGATATATGGTCTCTCGGGTCTCTCCCTGAGCACCGGTCTCTTTTGAACCTCCCCCTATGTGGAGGGTTACTCCAGTGAGAACTTTTTAAAATGAGAACCGTGAGAACTTTCTTAATTTATCATATTTTAATTAATCTAAACATCAAACTAGTGGGTACCCAATACAAAAAATGTATATAAAACTATTCTCTCCCTAACTAATCAAAAAAAAAAAATTCAAAAAAAAATTCAAAAAAAAAGTCCACTGCCACGTCATCAGTGATTTTTTTTGATTTTTTTATTTTATTTTTTTTCGGCTAGCTAGGTGGAGACCTTAATGATATACATTTTTTGTAAAGGTGCCCCTGGCGGGGCCCTTCAAATGAATGAGATATTGATAAATTAAAAAAGTTCTCACGGTTCCCATTTTAAGAAAGTTCTCATTTGAGCAAGTGCCTATATATATATATATATATATATATGTGACTCTTTAGAAAGTTTGTACACAATTAACAGAGTCATGTCAGTTCCAACAATACTACTTATACACTGTTTTTATACTATATTTTATTAATATATGAACTAAAAAAAATGGAAAAGTGATGGATAAATAGAAGAGAATGAACTTTTTATTACTAAAATTAAGTTAAAAACATAAATGAGAGAAGAGAAAGTATGCTCTTAAGTCTATAAAAAAACCTCTTAGAATCTCTTCCAACTCTATTTGAATCATCATGACTCTTTATTTTTTTACCTAAACAGATATAGGATATAAAAGAGACTCGGAGACAGTCTTACATGCTCAGACAAATCACAGCCTTTTATTACACACAAATCGAATTATCGATAGCCAGATATGCAACTACTAACACATTATTATTACACACGGAGTTCCTGAAAACTACAGACAATTATTAGCCATCAAGGCAGAAGGACCAGATTAACAAGGTCCCAATTTGACAACACGAACTCCATTGCAGTGAGCCTCAGCACATCCGCAAGTGTAGGTGACTCCGTTGGCGCCGCAGACTGGATCGGCTCTAAAACACTGAATATTGCATGGAGCGGCAGGCTTAGTCACCGGAGAAGACCCTGGACAGAGCTTAGAGTCATTGATCTTTGAAGTTCGGGCGGATTGGACGTCTGGAGGAAGAATAGTAATAGCCATGATGGTGATAAGCATGAGGAGAAAAATAGACTTTGGGGAACTCATTGTTATTGATAGCAGTAAGAGTATTACACAACTGGTTCCTGAACTAGTTGGAGTAAATATGAATTGTCTGCTGTCGGCTAGATCTGCCGGAACTTTTGACTAGCTGCCAGCTTAGCATTATCCATATATACACATACATGATGTATATGTATGAGTTATTATCATGTTGTCTATTTAACTTAAAAATTAAAAACTCATGTATTTGCGGATCTCAAGTAATAATGTATAACAAATGGACTGTGTATTTGTAAACTAATTAAATAAGGTTTCAAAATAATAAGACAGCGGCTTAAAATCTTCTGGGTCACGTTCTCTTATGTTATTATTTCCTCGGTCCCTTTTTAGTTTTTTTTTTTTGATAATCCGAAAAAAGATAAAAACAAGAAGCGAGTTGGCTTTACACATGAATAGCCCCACTCGGAGAAACAACCAACACAGACAAGCACCAGGAAAACAGAAGAAACAAGAACAGGTCCCTTTTTAGTTGTAGGTTCAAATTGACAAAAATTTGATTGAAATTTATTATTATTTTATCAAGTAAAAAAAAAATATGTCACCGAAAATAACTTTTAATCTATTTTAAAATATAATTTTCAGTTTTTTAAAATAATGAAAGAGTGACTTATATAATTTTTGATCAAATATTAGTCAATTTCTTCAATAAAAATAAAAATGTGACAATTAAAAAGGGACGGAGAGAGTAATTGATAAGTTCATCGAAACCATCAAAACATAATAATTCATTGATATAATTGGAGTCCTAGTTATACTTATAAATTGAGTGAATATCTGTTCTGTTATGATTTGAGATTTAGATTTTAATTCTGTTATTATTATATTTTTCCTTTCTTATAATTATCGATGAAACTAAGGGGCCTTTATTTAATGATTAAACGGTTCATTTTATAGGATAGAAATCTCGTATTCTGCATTAGCAATTATATTTGTGTGAAAGGAGAATCTTAATCCGATAAATCAATTTTTCATATCTCCTTAAAATACTTATTAACATACCTCTCATTTCTATTCTTGTCCACCATCAAACACCCGGTAAATCAAATTTTATTTATATATTTATGTTAAATTTAATTTGTACACTGACCTAATCTTTGATTGATTATATAGCACTCAAGTTTTGTTTAAAACAATTAAGTACTAAAACATATTTTTAAAATAAATTAACAGAAAAATTCTAATATTATAACAAATGTAACAACAATATTATGGTACATTACATATGCTTGATAATAGATACTTTAACGTGATTTTGTTGTCTAAAATTTTTATATTTTTAAATAACGAGTATATTCAAGTGATTTTTTTTGATAAAATCAAAAACTGACTAAAATCATAATATTTATATATCTTTATCAGAAACAAATGCGATTTATTTCTCGATAATAACAAAAGTCAACTCCGTTAAGTTTTTCCTGGATAATGGTCAAAGGTTCAAATCCGCGCAAGTTAGCGTACGCGTAGTTTAGTGGCACTACATTAAGGCTTCCAGTTCCAAAAGCAGATATAGTTGTTAGCCAAATCTTGCAAATGCCGAGAGTCCGATTAACCGCGGAGATTGCTATGAAAGGCGACACTGTCAAATTCAGTGGCCAGAGGTCCGTGCAATTTATTTTCAGATTATTTCTCTCTCACTCTCTCTCTCTCTCTCTGTTTTTTTTTTAAATTTTAAATTTGACTCAACAGTTCCTCATTGTTCTGCTTTTCATTGTGAATTTGTGATAATTCCTTGAGCTGGAACTTGATTTATGGTCGAATGATCTGATTTTCTGATTTGATAATCAGGAAATCAGTATAAGAATCTTGGGGATTAATTTTTGTGATTTAGTACCAGTAGTGTTGTTTCTTTGTGTTTAGTGGAATTCTTTCTGCTTGCATAAAATCTCGAAAAAGTGAATAGGTCTTTGATGGGGGACTTGAATAGGGTTGTATTCGATCGGGATTCTTTGGCATTTTATTTGATTTAGGATTTCCGGGAGTATTCAATTTGGATTTTGAAAAAACTCGAAAAATATTGTGGTATAAATTCAGGATTTTAATGTCCGGTTTGACATTGTTGTTACAGACAAGAACAACAGTTTTCTGCAGAGCAGGTGAAAAACTGTTTAGTAAATCTAAAATAATTATGAATCTAACTATGCAAATATCAAAAGAAATTACCAAACAGTAATCTGATTCGACAACAATTCCTTTTTTATACCAGCATTTTTTCTAACAGAATAGTATCAGATTTTATCGGCACTCCCAAAAAGACTGTAATAATCTGGCGGTATGAGTCTGAATATCCTTAAATATCTGGTGATATTTTGATTCCGGAAGTTGATATTATTATTTATCATATGTTTTAAATCAGTCAAACTTAAGTACCCTGGTAATCTATCACTGCATATTTGTTAACTTCTCTTGCTTTGTGTAGGCCGGTTGCAACATGGAGTAAGAATTGGATAATTGGCAGGTGGATTGCGTTGGTCTTTCTAGTTTTTTTTCTAATGGTAGTGGACATACATTGCTTTGGTCTTCTCCGTAAATATAACCCAGAAGACACAGTGTATGGTTTGTTTATAATGGGGTTAGGAAACCTGATTGGTTTGGGTTTTCTGGGTACACAAGCTCAAGAACTAATTCAAGATGCAAAGACCGTAAAGGATGTTCCTTTCTGGTGTTACGGCTTGGCAAGCTCTAGATCTAATTGAAGAATCAATGGAAGACCGGGCTAATATCAAATATGTCTTTCGTGATGTAAGACATATTATTAATATGCATGTTAATAAATTAAGCTTGTTTTATCCAAGTGTCTTAGTTGAATAGAAATTTCGTGTTTTAAATTGTTCAAATAATTGAATGTAGAATTCATGAAACTGATTTATATTACTCACCCTGTTATATATATATTATAATTGCGTATTTGCTTATTTATTGATTGTTTTCTAATTTTCTATTATCAAACTGTTTTAATATCTTATCAGTTGTAAAAGGTACACACATTCAATCAACGGGGTGAAGCCAATCAGGTGCTGGCCAATGGCTGATGGTCGTGGCTACTGGCTGAGTTGAAATACCTGGTTATCCGATTTGACTAGTGTTCAGTTGCGATGTCTATTAATATCCTTTAGGTTCTGCTAACCAATAGATTTTGAGGACATCACTAATCTCACGAGTCTTGGCCTATCGGTTGTACTAAATGTTAATTGGCAAGTCAAAGTGTTGTTCCTGGAATGCAACCAACTAGGTTATTAGAGTTCAACTGTTTGTGTGTTGAAGTGAACATGCACTTGCTTAATAGTAGTGCACCTTTGGTCGGGAATTACAAATAGTTGCTTATTATCTTTTGAACTCGTATCGAGGACATCTCAGTCCGGCTTCCTCGGGGTTAAAAGTTATTATGTTAAAAGAGTGTACATGTCATGCCTCAGTGAGATCTATCACCATAGTCTTGCTTGTCACTTCTCCCTTTATGAGATGCTAAAAACTTTCTTGGTGCTTCTTGTGAGAGTCTTGCTATCTTAAGCGAACTACATGAGAGTCTGGACTCTCTGACTTGAACTGGTAAATCTCTCATGTTCTTTGAAGAAATTAAGCACAGATAGGCTGTTGATGTGCAGTGCAACCCATTCACTCTGCTTTTGAAATGCTGCCTGTTTCTCCTTCATATTGTAACAATTACAAACCCTTCTATGTTGTTCGGAATGTCAGCTGTTTTCAGTTCATTTTTGCCAATACTGGAACCTATGTTTGTCTTCACATAACTATGTGGAGACTTTTTATAGTCGTGCTATCATTAAAATTTACTTCTGGAAAAATTTCTGTAAAGTTGGATTTGTTTTAGCCATCAGTGAGTGACATGCAGGATCAGAATTGTGTTTAACCAAATTCACTACAAGGCTCAGCAGTAGCTGCGTTGCTAGCTCTGCCTTGTCCGAATGTGAACTGCATTTCTTGGTACTGACATGTTCACTTTTTAAAGCCGATCTTTCTCTGGCCTTCTCTTCTACAGTCAATTAATTACTTGCATCAATCAATGAATTTAAATTTGATGGAGCTGCTAAATTTTCAGACAGGGTATTTTTGGGAAGCTTTTTTGGTGACGGATTCAGGGGCATGAGGGAAGCTGGATGGTTTGTACTAGCAATGGCTTGGAAGACCTAATTTATCAAAACCCTATTCATCAGGCTCAAAATCAAGAGAGTCCGCATGATTTGATATGAAGTACAAACAATGGCATGTATTATATTCGCATAGCTGGTAACAGACATATGGCATATTGATCAGAACTTTTTGAAGATTGAGCAAAGTTGAGCTTTATCAATGGCTGAGTTGGACCTGTATCTTTACTCTTGGTACACATGATAGAGTAGAGTTTATTACTAAGCTAAATTAAAACGTGCATTAACTGGTAGCAGTTTGACCAAAGGTTAGCCTGACTGAGTGCCTCTTTAGAAAATATATGGACTATCTTTCCGCATGACTATATTTTTTGCCGATGAGATTAGATCTTTAATCGCCGGCTTGTTTATGGCAACCAGATTGCCAGTCGTTGCCAATCTGGGAACTTAAGTTTTGGCCTTCCTTCTCGGTTCTGTTGAAATTCATGTTAAGTTGGACTGTTTTGTGCAGTTGGAGATTGATTTGCAGAATAATGATTGTGTTGCCAACTTCACTGTAAAGCTTGGTAGTGTCTTTATGCCAACAAACGGCATAAAGATCTAAACTTGTTAAAGATTGAGCAGAGTTCTAATAAATGCCTCAAGCATGGATTACCATGGATTGACCAACATGGTTTACCATGGATTGATGGCATGATTCGAGGTTAAGTTGAAGTGAACAAATAAGCTGAATGTACTCTAATTTTGATGTCCCAGATGATCTATTTGAGGATGGGGTTGGGGTGTTTAGGACATTCATCTTGCAGTCGTCTAGCATTTATTTCTCGGCAAATTAAAGTAGGTTTGTAGTGCCAGACTCATAAACACCCAAGCATGCTTGCTCAGCACTGTCAACAGTGGTCATGTGCCTAGCAACCCCTGTACTAGTATGTGAAAGGATTTCAATCCTGAAATGCAGGGGGCGTAATCATCAAGAGGGTAGAAGTTCATACAAAATGAGGGATGAGTGACTACAATGTGTAGAAGAACAAGATCCCTAGTCTCTGCCCCAGAAATGCAAAGAAGGCACTAAGCATGTTCCAGCTGTTGCAACTGCTTCTCAGTATTAGCTTGATTTTCTTTGAGTCGAGATTGTACACCGTCCTTCGTGGTTTCTGTGTTAGTGATAGACTCCTTAAGCAGAAGATCGGTTCTCCACATCCCTCTGCACCTCTTCAAATACATTTTCATTTGCAATAAATTGATTCTCTGCATCCTTCTGCACCTCTTTTGATACATGTGCATCTGCAAGTGTTAGATTCTCCGCATCCCTCTGCGACCCTTCTGATGCATTTAAATTTGCAAATAGTAGATTCTCCATATCCCTCTGTGACGCTTTCGACACATTTGCATCTGTAAGTGACTGATTCTCTTCATCACTTTGTGGCTCTTCCAATACATTTGCATCTGAATGTGAATGACTCTCCTCATCTTCTAACCAGTCTGATATACATGCATCTGGATATGAGTGATCCTCCAAATCCAATCGTATCCCTTCGCGTAAAATTAAACTACCAAAACAGAACTTACAATAGGCTACTAGATATATATACTTAGGCTAACATTCCAGAGAGGGACTCCTTGTATGGAGTTACATAGTGCGCCACTATAAATCATCAATTTTATTATAAATTCTGTTATAGAATACATATAAAACGTGATTCTAATATAGAATACTATAAAATAAATCTATTTTAAGTAATTTAACACTTAAAATTTGATTAAAAAAGGTATATTTTCGAAACTGATTCTACAACAGAATAATTCTGGATGATTATTATTCTGTTATAGAATCATGTTGAGATATGGCATAATTTTAGATGATCTTTGGAATAAAAAAATTGTATAACTTCGTTTTCGGTTTAATAATCAAAATTTGCAATTATATTTCATAAAAAATATAACAGAATATATATTATGTATATATTTATAATGGTGTGCTACGTAACTCCATATAGGAGGGTATGCTATGGAGTGCTACCTTATATACTTATACTCAGTTTCCTTACAAGATACCACAGTTGGAGCAGTGGCGGCCTCCCAAATAACAACTCAATACAATCAACATACCCCTGGAATGTTCACCTCCTCAATATCAAGCCTTCTCTATTTCAGTGTTCCCAGTTCGCCTTCTCTTTTATGCAATGCAATCCCTGTTTCACCCTTTCGGCCTCTTCAAGTGTACAATATATGAGTTGTTGGTTCTTTAGCTGGGCTGGTAGTGGGACTTCCGTGACTTGAGCCCGGCTGATTTCTTGCAGTATGAGTGATCATCCACATCCACTTCTATCATCTCCGGTGCAAATGATTGATCCTCCACATTCTGTCCCAGTCCCAAAACATGATTTGCAACAGATTGATTCTCCATATTTGTTTGAATCGCGATTATCTGATTCTGGTCATCAGCTGCCGAATAACATATTTTGCAAGCACCCAATACTAGCAGGCTTCCTACTACAAGAGTGAACATTCTAATACCAACTGCAACCATTTTCCAATTCTTTTCTATCCCCATCAAATAATCATATGCAAGTGAAGAATATGAAAGAGGAATTAAAAACTGTGAAATATGTTTAAATATGAAAGCCCAAACTTCTGCATCATCCCGTAGAGCAACTTGGTCTCTTTTCATTCTTACGAAAATCTTAATCGAGTGATAAAAAATGGCATAGGCTGCAGTGCCTGCTACCCAGCCAGCTTTCCATCTTTGTGCATCCCCTTCTTCCCCTAAAAGAAACTTTGCTATAATTATAATTGCTAGCTCAAATACAATTTTCTGATACTCATCCATGGTTTCCTTAGACTGCAAAAATATAACAAACAAATTATCAGGAAAAAAAAAGCTGTAGAAAAGTTCTTACATGTATTTCAGTAGAAATTAGGACAAGAAACTCGGAAACTTGAAATCAGAGCCGGTGATCAACCTGTGCAGTCAGCCCAACTGCACATGGCCTGAAATTTTCAGGGGCCCTGATTAGTCCAGGCATGCTATATATATTAGATAAAATGAAAATTAATTTTAGGAAAAACAAAAACCACTCATAAAAATAGACACGCACAGCCACAACATTTTCACTAAAAGGGTCCAAAATTTATATAGTGAAATTATTTATATCGTGTATATATTGTTTTTTCAATAAAAGGGCCCAAAATTTAAATTTAGCACAGGGCCTTTTCTTTCATTGAGCCGGGCCTGCTTGAAATGATTGCATCCTAAGATACATGTAAATTGTTGTGCTAAATTTGAAATCCATGATTGGATTGGCGTCGGTTTAGCTATATATGAAGTGATAGAAGCTTAAAGCTCATGCTTAAAACTGGACCAAAAGTCCAATGCCTGAAACTGCTTTAACAATCTACATACAATAAGAAACTTGTACATGTTTCTTATAGGAATTGGAGAAGCATCTGCAAATTAGAGCCATTACGGTGCTATGATCTTTTTCACCATAAAGTTTATATTCATGTCCGATGAAACAATGTAGCCAATTTGATCCAAAACAAATTTATTGTCAGCAACTCAGGGTAAAACCCTAATTATGGGATGTTAGTATGTGGTGTATGAGCTAGAGACCAGAAAAGATCCCTTGTTCTTGATTGTCTAGTTGTCTACTGACGTGATTCAATTCGTGCAATGTATGTGTAAGAACGAGAGCCTTTTTTTATATTTTGAAATATACGTCTAATCAACTTTCGTCAACTAAGTACTTATACACCATCTCGAAGGCCTAGTTGTAAACCCACATACCAACATCCCTCAATACAAAACCCCAGTAATCAAACCATCTGGAATTTCCTTACCTATCGAATTTCTAATGAATCAAGATAACCATTTGTTCCGGTAAAATTAGAGTCGAATAATCAATGAGAAAGTCAAACATGCTAACTCACAAGGCTCCATATGCATCTATCTGTTTTACAGATCCCCTTGGGCTTAAAATAATATAAGCAACTTAATTATTAAAGAACATAAACAAACAAAACACACAATTAAACTAGTTATCAACACACAAAACAAAGCTGTAGGATGATAGCAACAACTCTAGCTATCTTCCCATTTTCAGGTCTTGAATACAAATAAACCTCATACATATGTATAACAGGTACGATCGAAGCGAATCGAGGATCATGTTCTTAAGTTTCCAATACCATATTTAGCTATTTAGCACTTAGGTTAAAATACATTACATGAGCAAGCAGAATCAGTCAGAGTCAGTGAGAGCATACACAAACTAAAGCAATTACAGTAAGAATTCTGACCTTGCTAAGTTGACTTCCGCTAGGTCACCGGAGTTGTCGACCACTGCGTCGAGATTATCTGGCCAAAAAGGGAAGGAGAGTCCCAGTAGGGTTTCCTAAGAAGCCAAGAAGGAAAGTTCAGTATAATAATACGCGAAAAGCACACGGCATCCGGTAAAATAATAGTATTTGTCTCAAGAGAGTGTTTTATTCCGCGGAGTTTCCAGGAAATGTTTACTTATATTTCACAATATTTTATAAATAAAACAAATTATTTAAAAAATAGTTATTCAACTAATTATATTGTATATAAAATTTTGAATAAAATATATGAGTCTCTCGTTGAGTTGGTGACATTAATAGAATATTAATAAACATGTTAATCAACTAAATTTTTGTAGAATATATGAAATCTCGGTGTCGGGTTTAATATAAATTTTTTTTAAGATATGATACAAAGATTTCATATATTCTACTAAAAGTTTTTAATAAAATATTTGATAATTTTTTTAATTTTATTCTATTAAAATTTTTATAGGATAAAATATTTAATTTTATTTAACATTAGAATATAAACTATTTGATAAAATTAAAAAAATTTAATTTGATAAAATTTAATTTTATTAAATATTTTAAACATGTTATGATAGATATGTCATTAATTCACTTTACAATGATTTCTTAATTATTTATTCTCTATCTGAAAATAGACTTCACATTCTACAAAAATATTTTCTTTAGAAGAACCCGACACTAAGGTTTCATATCCATAGGCTAAACACTAAACATTTGATTGGTCAGTCGGTGCTTGACTGAATTATGCGACTACTTATTTAATCGATTGTTCTTTTTAATTATAATTATATATCTTATTTATATTTTCTAACTAAAAAAACTTAATTTTCAAAAAATAATAATATTGGATAACATAGCAACTACTCTTTTTAACTAAAACATACAAATTCCAAAATAATATTTGAAACTTTTTCCTTACAAGAGTACTTCCTCCTCGTCACTTTCTTTAGGTTATTTTTTGATAGCATTTTGAGATTTTTATAATACTCCCTCTGTCTTATATTACTTTTTGGTGCATATTTGGAGGCTCGTATAGTTTCATAATATTTTTTTTAACTTTTTTATGGTGGATAAAAGTTTATGGAAGTATGGTTAGGAGTGGTGAATAAAAGTTTATGGAAGTATAGTTTATAAGTGTAACAGCCCGATTTTTCGGACTATTATCATTCTATCAAATAATAGAAATTCCACATTTAATCCATAAATAATATAAAGAAAATCACCTAATATCATAAATCAATCTCTCAAAAATCCCAATTCTGAAACATAAACTAATATCCTTCATGGAGACGCAGCTCCTAAAATAACTGAAAATAAAATATGATCACTATTATTAGACTCTAGCCCACTCCAATCAAATCCAACTCCAAAGCCTTGCCAATAACATTAACCTGAAATTTGTAAGTCGTGAGCTACACAGCCCAGTAAGAAAACAAATTCGACTAACAGACCAAAAACTATCAAGACTTGCCATTGTTCACAATTTCATAACCAAAAATCATAAACCAATATTTCATAAAGTAAATTCCACAGTTCGCTAGGCCACTAATACCCGGTGGCACGGTATCATTGGTTCATAGGTGTCAATAATGCGCCCCTTACTAAGGTATCATAAATTGTGCCAAGCACGCCCTAGTAAGGTATCATAATCTAGTTCCGGAACTATACGCAATTACTAACAGGTTCATAATTCATAGCTAGCTGGGAATTTCTTATATCTAAAATATTTTCTCAATCCCAAACTTTCATAACAAAGCAGTATAAAGCATTTGAAACAATTTTGAAAGTGCGAAAAGTAATCTTACCTTAGCAAAACAATCACTTATAACTCGCAGCACTGAGCCCTACACAGATTTTTAATCATAAAATAAAGGATTATCAGTCTACTAGACAATAAGAATACAATCTTTTTAACCCTATGATTTCTAACAGTACACCAGTAAGGTTTAGGACTAGCATATATTTTAACCCTGCCCACCTGGCCAACACTGATACTGATATTTATATAATCTGACACTGCCCAACTGACCAAACCTGATATCCAAGCAACAGGAGTAAACTATTACTTTCAAATAAATTAAGAACTAATAAAAATCTCTATTCTTTTGTTTCCAGAAAACATCTTATATAAAAATATTTTAATGTACACAAAATCAATTAAATGAATAAAAGTAGTTAAATAATTTAATTGTTTCCAAATCAAAATATATAATAATTAATACATGGTAAATAAATATTAAAAACCTTTGCCAAATACAAATATCACTGGTAACACATTTTTACACATACACACATATTACTGATGCATAAAATACACACATATATAATTCTTAAAGTCATATAAAAAATATAATAAATTAAATATAATAAAATATAGATTTGAAGAAAACCTTTTTCCTGTTACAAAACACTTATTTTCAAAAATATAAGTAACCTTCATATATATATAACGGTATGAGATACAGTATACATTAAGAATATAACCAAATAGAGAATAATCTTCATTTACATAACGATATCAGTACACAATCAGAATAACAGAGAGAATAACAGGAGGGTTTGAAAACGTACTGTACATAACCTATTTTTTACCTATCAGTATCACTACACAACACAATCAGAGATATCAGTATAACTACACAATTAGAGAGAATGACAGGAGGGTTTCAAAACATACTGTACGTAACCTATTTTTTATATCACAGCTTCATCAGTATAGAAATATAAAGAAAACACAACGACAGTAGAGAATAACAGTAGGGTTAAAAGAAAGCGTACCTTTTGTGGTTAAAACCTTCACAAGGCTACGGTATATATAAGCTATAACCTATTTGTTACGTAAAAGATATCTTAATTAACAGTACTAATCATAATAAGGATAAACCTTACGTATTAAAAATAGGATACGGATGTTTACTCTTTTTAAAACTAAAACCACATAAATATTAATAAAATCTTATAAAACAAACATTAATAAAATCTTATTAACAACATACTTTTAAATCTTACACAATAAAATACTAATAATATCTTTAATAATAAAATAAAATCTTGCAATTTAAAATACTTGCATCATAAAGTACTAATAAAATATTGCACAATAAAATACTTTTTTAAAAAAAAATATTTATACACTACATATGTATACACATAACAATTAAATATAAAAATTACGAATATTACATTCTACCCTCCTTAAAAAAATTTGGTCCCCAAATTTACACCTAAAGACATACATGTAATGTACTCTTAAAATAAAATAAAAATAGGGAAAATCTTACCTTAATTTTCTTTCGGTTCGTGTTGGTACACTCGCCCATAATTTGGACCAAGTAAAGCCGCTAAGGTTGCTTTGTTCCCATTGTCTTTGTCTCTGGTTGGGTCACGTTTTGGACATTCAGCAACTCTATGTCCCATCTCACCGCAACTGAAACATGCTCCTGTGTTCCATCGGCAGTCCTTATCCAAGTGATTACGACCACACCTTGAACATTGAAGCTTTCCCCCTTGATTCCCCTTGTTTGCATTTCCACCCGTTCCTCGATTGTTAAACTTCTTCGACGATCCAGTACCATTAAATCCTCCTGAAGGCTCGCTTCGCTTCTTAGTTTCTTCATCTTTCTTCTTTAATGCCTCGACCATGCCCCTTTCAACCACTAATGCCTTGTTAAGTACTTGCTCATACGTGGTTAACTCAAAATTTGCAACAGCATGCCTAATATTTTCTCTAAGTCCTTCCTCCAATCTTCTAGCCCGACTGATCTCGTCAGCAACTAAGGTAGGAGCATATTTGGAGAGCCTCGCAAACTCTGCTTCATACTCTACTACCGTCCGATCTCCCTGCTCAAGCCTAATGAAATCCCTCTCTTTTTGCACACGAATAGTTCTTGGAAAGTATTTATCTGTCAATGCCGTCTTGAATCTATCCCATGTCATCGGATCAGCATTTTCCTCATTCCTCCTTTGCTCCATCAGCCACCAATCATATGCACTGCCCTGTAATTGATACACAGCTAAAGTAACCTTTTGCCCATCATTACTTCCCATCAGTTCAAATGCCTTTTCCATCTCTTGGATCCATTTTTCCACAATAGCAGGGTCAGTTGCACCATCAAATGTTGGGGGGTTCAAACGCTTGAATTCTGACACAATACTTCGTTGAGCTGGTTGTTGATTTCCAACAAGTGTTGCCAAGGTTTGCGCGAGCTGGTTCAACATATTTCCACCTTCATTATTATTGTTATTGTTTCCACCGCTCCCGCTGTTGTTTCTGTTGTTGCGATTGTT
Source organism: Daucus carota subsp. sativus (assembly GCF_001625215.2). Taxonomy (NCBI): domain Eukaryota; kingdom Viridiplantae; phylum Streptophyta; class Magnoliopsida; order Apiales; family Apiaceae; genus Daucus; species Daucus carota. Next base: position 2,456,640 of record NC_030389.2, read on the forward strand.
AGCACCTCCACGTCGAGCACTCATGATTCCTTCAAACAAAAATAACTATCTATAATATGGACCATAATTATCAAGAAGGTAAATATATTCATACTCCAATAAATGAAATTCATAAAAATGTCAAAACAATAATACTAAATTTATTAATCTAGGCTCGAAATAGGCCATAAAATGTGTCTTCAAACAATACCAAATAAAAGCTAGACCTACACAACTTGATTTTTAAGAGAAACAATCCATAAACCAAACTATCTAAATAATAAACTAAATTTCTTCTAAAATCTCAGTCACCCTTGCTCTAGTCGTCGCGATTGCTCTTCGATGCCCTTGTAGAAAATCCGTGGTGATCCTCTTGATCCATGCGGGACATCGCGATAATGGCCATCGACAAATAAAGTTTATTGAACGTTCGGAGGCTCTAGTATCCCTTCTTACTATTTCCAGCACTCTAGCAGCCTTATCTTTTTGATGTCGGCAGTCCTTAAGATGGTTTATGTAAGCTGTGTAAAGAACATTATATTTCATTTCTAAATTAAACTTTGCTCCCTCAGCTTCTTCTTCTCTAAGTTTGAGTTTCAATTTTAGTAATGCATTCTCTCCCTTTAACTTGGCTATCTCATCATCCCTACATGGCTGACACACAACCTCGGGAAAGGAAGATTCCTTAACCGAGTCCTCACTATCATAATCGGGTTGAGGAGCATCCTCATCTATATCGAGTGAAATTACAGATTCAATGTCCTCCTCGGGGTCTTCCTCAAAATCGTCCTCAAACTCTTCATCCAGACCCCAAACATTGTCATTATCTGCCATCTACACAAATTTTAAAAACGATATATTAAAAATTTGTTTCTAAAGATAATTCTTTATCCCTAACGACATAACTTAATCCTAGCAGATAGTCTACAGGAAGCTAACCTAGGCTCTGAATACCAACTGTAACAGCCCGATTTTTCGGACTATTATCATTCTATCAAATAATAGAAATTCCACATTTAATCCATAAATAATATAAAGAAAATCACCTAATATCATAAATCAATCTCTCAAAAATCCCAATTCTGAAACATAAACTAATATCCTTCATGGAGACGCAGCTCCTAAAATAACTGAAAATAAAATATGATCACTATTATTAGACTCTAGCCCACTCCAATCAAATCCAACTCCAAAGCCTTGCCAATAACATTAACCTGAAATTTGTAAGTCGTGAGCTACACAGCCCAGTAAGAAAACAAATTCGACTAACAGACCAAAAACTATCAAGACTTGCCATTGTTCACAATTTCATAACCAAAAATCATAAACCAATATTTCATAAAGTAAATTCCACAGTTCGCTAGGCCACTAATACCCGGTGGCACGGTATCATTGGTTCATAGGTGTCAATAATGCGCCCCTTACTAAGGTATCATAAATTGTGCCAAGCACGCCCTAGTAAGGTATCATAATCTAGTTCCGGAACTATACGCAATTACTAACAGGTTCATAATTCATAGCTAGCTGGGAATTTCTTATATCTAAAATATTTTCTCAATCCCAAACTTTCATAACAAAGCAGTATAAAGCATTTGAAACAATTTTGAAAGTGCGAAAAGTAATCTTACCTTAGCAAAACAATCACTTATAACTCGCAGCACTGAGCCCTACACAGATTTTTAATCATAAAATAAAGGATTATCAGTCTACTAGACAATAAGAATACAATCTTTTTAACCCTATGATTTCTAACAGTACACCAGTAAGGTTTAGGACTAGCATATATTTTAACCCTGCCCACCTGGCCAACACTGATACTGATATTTATATAATCTGACACTGCCCAACTGACCAAACCTGATATCCAAGCAACAGGAGTAAACTATTACTTTCAAATAAATTAAGAACTAATAAAAATCTCTATTCTTTTGTTTCCAGAAAACATCTTATATAAAAATATTTTAATGTACACAAAATCAATTAAATGAATAAAAGTAGTTAAATAATTTAATTGTTTCCAAATCAAAATATATAATAATTAATACATGGTAAATAAATATTAAAAACCTTTGCCAAATACAAATATCACTGGTAACACATTTTTACACATACACACATATTACTGATGCATAAAATACACACATATATAATTCTTAAAGTCATATAAAAAATATAATAAATTAAATATAATAAAATATAGATTTGAAGAAAACCTTTTTCCTGTTACAAAACACTTATTTTCAAAAATATAAGTAACCTTCATATATATATAACGGTATGAGATACAGTATACATTAAGAATATAACCAAATAGAGAATAATCTTCATTTACATAACGATATCAGTACACAATCAGAATAACAGAGAGAATAACAGGAGGGTTTGAAAACGTACTGTACATAACCTATTTTTTACCTATCAGTATCACTACACAACACAATCAGAGATATCAGTATAACTACACAATTAGAGAGAATGACAGGAGGGTTTCAAAACATACTGTACGTAACCTATTTTTTATATCACAGCTTCATCAGTATAGAAATATAAAGAAAACACAACGACAGTAGAGAATAACAGTAGGGTTAAAAGAAAGCGTACCTTTTGTGGTTAAAACCTTCACAAGGCTACGGTATATATAAGCTATAACCTATTTGTTACGTAAAAGATATCTTAATTAACAGTACTAATCATAATAAGGATAAACCTTACGTATTAAAAATAGGATACGGATGTTTACTCTTTTTAAAACTAAAACCACATAAATATTAATAAAATCTTATAAAACAAACATTAATAAAATCTTATTAACAACATACTTTTAAATCTTACACAATAAAATACTAATAATATCTTTAATAATAAAATAAAATCTTGCAATTTAAAATACTTGCATCATAAAGTACTAATAAAATATTGCACAATAAAATACTTTTTTAAAAAAAAATATTTATACACTACATATGTATACACATAACAATTAAATATAAAAATTACGAATATTACAATAAGAGTCTCAAAATATTGCAAATAATGAACGTTAACTGAAATAAGGGAGTATACTTTATAAGAATTTCAAAATGTTATATGGTTAAGAACCGACACAGAATTAAATTGTCCAAGTGGCAGGTGGTGGCTGACATGGCGGGATCTTATTTTCCAGCAAGTTTATCATATGCCCTCCACTTTCTGGGATTGCTTTATAAATTGCATGTTCACTTAGAGCATCTCCAATAAGCTCTTGATTTGAGCTCTTAAATTAAAAAATAAAGAGCAATGCCAAATTCTGAGCTCCAAGAGACTCTTTAAAAACTTAAGAGTCTCTTCTCTCTCCTCAATTGTAGGAGCGCTCTTAACTAATATTTTATATTTTCTTTTGTCTTTTTATGAGTTCAATGTACTTTTAATAATATAAAAATAAATAAAGAGGGGATATAAAGAACAATTGTTGGAGTACATGTACACTAAATTGCTAAGAGCCAATAATTTATATTATATTTAAGAGTGATTCTAAGAATCTAAGAATCTATTGGAGATGCTCTTAAAACTCTAATTTTTGTCTCTGTCAAAAAAAAAAAACTCTAATTTTTGTCTGTTTGTTGTTCGGCCAACTTTATTGTTGTCATCGGAATGGGAGAGGTCACTACAAATTTAAAATCACAGACGACCACAATTAACATTCTTGCATATTTATAATTGTACTATATACTGTTAATATGTTTTTCTCTTATTTTTTTAGACCTATAGCTTTGGGCTATAGGTCTAAAAAAATAAGAGAAAAACAGGAAGATTATGTTTGCTATGATGATGCAGGGGCTATGAGGGAGTTGGGTGAATGTGAAAGGGGTACCGGTGGCTGGGCGCTTGTTGCTTGTGATGCCGGTGATTGATGAGGCAGAAATCAAAAAGGGGAGGTGGATCAGGGCAAAGACGAGTGTGGGAAGGCTTTGCCTGGCGAGGTGGATTAGGGAAAAGAGGAGGGTGGGGAAGGCTTTGTCTGTCGAGGTGAATGGGGGAAAAAATGGAGAGGCTGACAAGGATGGTGATGGTGACGGTGACGTGGAGGCGAAGGATAGTAACATTCAAGGATGGTGATGGTGACGGTGACGTGGAGGCGAAGGATGATGACGGTGACGTGGTGACATGGAGATGCACTATCACTTGAGGTAGAGAGGAAACATGAGAAAATAAATATCTGTCACAAAAATATGTAGAAGATTATTCATAAAATCCATCATCTGAACCTAAATTCTTATATAATTATTTACATACTATAATTTCCACTACATACAGAAACGGTCTTCGTATCATCGATCAAATATCTTAGGGGCAACCTTGAGATGTATAAAATTATAAGCAACTAAACCAATGAGCACTATAGCAAAATATAAATTCAAGATTTGTATAATGACCTAAGATGAAAACATAAATACAATGTATCAGTCTCACTATTATTGAGATTTGGCAAGGAAATAAGAAAAACTACTGAGAATAACATAATAGAACAAAAACAAATAAAGTAAAAAAAATCTTCACAAGCATATGATACATGCTAACATAGTTCTAGCAACATAGTACAACAAAAATCAAGTAAAAATTAAAATAAGCATAGTAAGTATATATACCATGTGATTAGCCAAATTATTCATATTATAAAGTTCACCTGGGTGCATGATAATCAATTAGATACATCATAAATCATATAGACACAGGCACATATACATATTAACCTATTCAAAAGACTAATCAATTGAAGTTTGACTATTTTGACTATTATAAAATCACACCAAACTAGTTTTAAATTTTTTTGTCAAACAAGTAATGAAAAAAAAAATTAAAATTAATATTTAGAGAAATATTATTTTTAAAAGTAATTCTTAAGAAAAATATTACTAATACTATACCATGAACTCATGTTGTGCAACAATATAAGTCCAGTTCCTAATTAATTGTTTGTAACTGCACGCAAAAAACATGAAAAAAGGCATAGTGAGTTAGTGACATATTAATACATCAAAAAGATAATATAAGTAATATCATATAATCATGAGCAATCAAAAATTAAACAAGTCTATCACTTTCTCTCAAATTCATTATAATTCCGATTCACTATAATTACTCATGACAATAAAAATTCAAGTACTAGTTCAAAAAACAAGAGTAAAAAAAAATTATCTATAAAAGACTTATATAACAATTATCTTTTGAAGGATTTGACCCTCTCATGTGAAATAATCAAGTAATCAAGTCCATATACGGATTAATATCTCAATAAAATACTTACATTACACAAGGTTGATAAAATAATCTTACCTTCAACCGAGAATAGTGAGCAATTGCTTCAAAGTTTTTTGACAAAGGAGGCTCTACACAATCCTTCCTCATTTCTTTTAGATTGAGATATTGTTGGTTTCCGCCGCCCTTATAGTATGAGGTACAAACCCTAATGAAGGGTGTTATGTTATGGGCCCAATCTTTAAAATATTGGTTTTATTGGACCACAATTAAGATCTACAGCCAATAAGCCTTATCCATGTCGTATCTCCGGTAAAATTTATTTGATCCATGTGTGATCACAGTGTCGTTGTTATTCATTAAACGGTCTGCTAATATGGCAGCTCACGAGCTTGCTCGAGTGTCATATTCTTTTCCAGATCGCGTTTTCGATAGGAGTTCTGTTCCTATTGGTGTAGAAAATGCTTTGATTGCTGATTCATATTAATAAAATTCTCTTTGTTCGTCAAAAAAAAAAAAAAAAAATTTAGAATTATGTACTAATTATGGGTCATGCTCCAACAAGTAAATTATATCAATCTTTTTTATAAATTAAAATTTATGACAATATATTTTAAAGATTATTCTAAACTTAAGTTCATAATAATATTTTTATACATTCCAATAAATATAAATAAAACATAATAAAATTTCATTCATAATGTTGGATGAAACTTAAAAATTTACTAAAGAATAAATAAAAAAATTAGTAAGAAATATTAATATAGATAATGGAGGATAGGTTGATCCATAAGGTATATATGATAAAATTTTATAAGTTTAAGGTACGGGTAATTGAATATAGAGAAAATTATATAAAACATAATATTGACGGTATAAACATGACCTGGGCTTCTGCCTTCAATAATTAGTAATAAACATGTAACATGTATTTAAAAACATACATTTAATAATTAGTAATGAACAAGGAGAAATAGAAATTTTTTTTAAACTATTCCCTGTTTATGTAAGGAGTAAGTATATATTTCAATGGTATCTCTCTCACTCTCATAATGTGGTGATAATAATGTGGTGATAGAGTTTAAATTTGTCAAATACAAAGATGTACATGTATTTAAATATTTGGAAGAGGAATGTAAAGCTTGAGAAGCAATCTCCGATTTATGTTTCTGTGATAGATACTGACTTAGTTTGCGGCATAAATTTAATTACCTGTTAGTAATATAATGATATTTTGCCATATTTGTGGCACCTTATAAGGGCTGCAATCTATTTATATAAATCAGATAAATATATTCTTAGATAACCTTATGCTTTTGGCGAAATAGAAATTTGCAAGCTATTTACAAGTACTCCCTCCGTCCCAAATTAACTGTCTAGTTTGACTTTTTGATGGTCAATTTGACCCAATTTTGACTGAAAATTAAAAATTATTCTTTTACAATTTTACAAAACTGAAAAATATATTCTAAAATAGATTTGATAATCTTTTCAATGATATATATTTCATAATTTTATTCAAATATTTAATATACATATTTTTCAGTCAAAGTTGAGTCAAATTGACCATCAAAAAGTCAAACTGGACAGTTAATTTGGGACGGAGGGAGTATTATATATCCTCCTACATATAACAATGTTGACCAACACTATGCTTGTCAGCTGTCAAAGAAAGCTTGGCGGATTCTAAGCGGATCAGCTTGGCTGTGAACTCGAAACATTAGCAAGCCACTGGAGCAGCTCATGTACTTCAAAAGTGTCGTCGACATAGTACTTGGCCTTGCTAGGCTTCTGCTCCACAATTCAGAAATAGATTTCCGGAGCATCAGGGACCACCGCAGATCAAATAATTTCAAAAGTACCTTCGAACATGTCTTTGTCTGACCGGTCTTCGTAAGAAAAGTGGGAACACAGTTGAAATCATCCAGCAGTCTCTTAGCAACCTCCTCCTGTTCATTAACATCTATATCGACACTTAGTAAACCAACATAAAAAAACCACTATATCAGGTGAAAATCCATCATTTAATTGCAATAGAGGTGAGTCTTCATCGTAATTAAAGCTCCAGTCCTCGGTTTCCCAATCCTTTTGTGCATGAAGGGGCAACATATTTGACACGATGATAATTCTGACATCCGTAGATGAGGTACCATCTGAATCCACATATTTGACACAAGAATTAGTCCCAGTGTTGAGGTCCCCGAGAGCCAAGTTTGCAAAATTCATACGTGAATTTGTATCCACGATCGATTTATTTCCAGATAAGAATATGATCTAATTATATCCTGTAAAAAGAAAACACAAGAGCTCCCTAGAGTTAGACAAATAAATCTGATGGCGTGAACATAAATTCTTCTACAATACTGTAACATAATTAAAAACCGAAAAGATTATTGTACTATAGGCCATGATAATTGACGTTGATATGCTCTCTACCCATAATCATAACTTTTTGCAGATAAAAATGATATATATCTATATATAGAGTGTTGTTCCACTACAAACCATCTTATTCTACAAACTACAAACTGCAGCCCAACCCAAACAAATTACAGCCCAGCCCACTAATATTTTTAACAGCCGCCCACCTTTTCCAATTACAGCCTAATATACACATTCTATACACACAAAACAAAACACGCACTGTAGTTCATCTTCTTCATCTTTAATGTGCGACGACATCATGTACATCGTCACTTTCCATTCATCTCACATTACAATCAATTTATTAATATATCCGAGCTATCTCCAATCATCAATAGCACTATATACAAATCACTAACTTATTAGAAGGAATCACTAAATTTTGTAACACAAATCACTATTTACCAAACCAAATATCACTAAATTTTACAACGTATATCACTATTTTCTAAAGCGAATATCACTAATTTGTAGAGAAGAAATCATCGATTTTTATAGATATATTAACAGTTATATCAGAATTTTAACAATGTTAAAATTCATAATCCATGACTGAGCTCTAATCATTCTTGAGAGAAAGATTGTTAAAAAAAAATCTAGGAATGGGAACATAGATGAGAGAGATAATCATGACCGGAAAAGAAAAAAGATGGTGATGACAGAGAAAGGATGAAGATGGTGATGGCGAAGAAAAGATGAAGATGGTGATGATGGGAGAGGTTGAGCAAAGGTAATAATGGTGATGATGAAGACAGGAGCAGTGATGGCAGATGTGCGGAGTTTGAAGAAGAGAGAGAGAAAATGGGGTTGGTGAGAGACATGTGGGTAAAGTAGTGGCGACGTGGAATGAGGGGAAAAATCTGGGCAGATTTGGGGGGACGGGGGGTGGCTATGCTGGGTTGAATTAGCGTGTGTGAGTGCCTTTAGTAATTTAAGGAGTTTGAATAATGATTTTTAGTTTTTATTTTAAGATTGGTTTGTATTTGATCATGAGCCTATATATATATATGTATGTATGTAAACATGATTTATAATGGAAAGATGAACACAAAAGCAGAAGCTAAACGAGTTCGACACGGCTGATTATTTCCATATATGCATGCATATCGTTGTCACATGTCAGAAGGTGTGAACTTCTACAAGCTAAAAGAAACATGCAGCAACACGAGTAAAACACTAGGACGACACGAGGGAGTTTGATCTGAAATGAGGCATAAATTACCACATAGTATAGATTGTAATGATCGCATCGCAATCTACAAATTACATATAATTAACAATCTCAACGCACCTTTAACTGAAAATCAGAAACCTAGCTCCTGCAAAAATAAATACATCAACTGTGTAATTACAAAATTATCATGAAAATCACAAAAAAAAACTACAGAATGTTGCTTCAAAATTAATATCATCCACCAACAAACTATAAACTCCACAAGATCAACTATTCAAGTCACCTGAGTGAAGATCAGCAACCTCTTGCAAAACAAATCAGAGAAAAACACAATTAATAGTCACGACTGTGATAATTGAGTCATAAATTCATAATGGCATGATCGTGATCATCAGTAAATTTTCAGCCACTTAAACAAGCTAGAATACAACAAGTTTAATAATATACACCAGTATTTAAGCAGCTGAACTAGCTGGAGTTACGTTGATTACCTTAAAGTATGAAATGTGTTGTTGTTGGATAAGAGCTTGAGAGGGGTAGGGGTGCTTTTATACACTTTTTGGAGGTTCCCTCTTAGTCTAGTCGCCCTTGGTTTTCAGGTTTATTACGATAATGCCATTCGACATTGTAGATTAGATTTTGATAACTTGCTCAAGTGATGTCAGTTGGAGATAATAGAGATTGGGATGAAAAGTCGAGAGAAATAAAAGTTGGGGATATATTTCAAGTTGTAAAACTCTCAATCAAAAAATTTAATGATACATGTTACATAAAAATGAGACGAAATTTCTCATTTATCATGTATAGGTTCATAATTTATAATTTTGCTTCTCAAATTAACTATATTTTTAATGCTTTGACATATAATCCATATCTATCTTTACATACATGAAATCTGTTTTTTCTTTGAAATCAGATATTTAAACAATTAAATGGGTATATTTATTTGAAATCGAGCATATTAAAGTTCCAATGAATAGAGAGTTAATCTGAACATAAAATTTAAATTCAACAAATACAAAAATAATGATTATATAAATCTCAATCATATGACATATTGTCATCGGTTTCCGGCATGTAACTTGTGTTGAGTGACATGATATTGATATACGGATATTTAATATTTATTATATAGTCATATAAAGTATATTTATATATGCATGCACAGATAGATTGAAATACATAGAGATATGAATGAGAAACTTTGAAAAAGAATTAAGTAGGTGGAGACTAGGGAGTTACTAAGAAACAACATGAATGCAATCTTTCTAACATGAGACTGCATGCTAAGTGCATTTTTGCCCCTACTTTAAATTCGGTTTTATCTCCTTTTTGCACATAGTGAACACATGAGGGATGGGAGTTAGAGATAGAATGTATACGTATATAGATTGAGATTTTACAAGTGTTGTGAATGGATGAATATTAACTATCAAAGACTCTTATCTATTTGATTCATTTTACAAATATATTGATATGCTTAAATAATATTTAGTTACACATTTTATTCAGAGTTTCTCATTTTACTGAGTAATAATTATGCATGTATAACTAGTTGTAAAATCGAATAGTATAAAGAGGAATGTAGAAGTAGATAACGATTATATGATTCGGCATTGTAGATTAAATTTTGTTAACTTACTGATGTTAGTTTGATATACTAGAGATTGTGATGAAATCAAACCCGAGAAAAATAAAAGTTAGGGATATATTTCAAAATTTAAGACTCTCACCTAAATAGTGATGCATGCTATAGATAAAATAAGACGAACACGAACTCATATATATTGTGTATACTCTACACTCTAAACAAACTATTTTAAACCTCTTACATCTAACCATATCTATTATATACATAAGATTTGTTTTCCTTGAAAATTAAAGATTTAAGAAATTAAATGTGTATATTTATTTAAAACTGAATGTATTTAAAGTTTCAATTAATTGATACTTCATATGATGAAAATAAGGATTAACTTCGAAAAATTCTGTACCATAATGATTAAGAAATGTCAATCATGTGACATATTGTCATTGGTTTCGGATATGTATCTTGGATATAGAGATATGAATGAGAAACGTTGAAAAGGAGATGAGCAAGTGGAGACAAGGGAGTTACCAAGAAACAACATTCATTATATTTGCTAGCTATACAACCTTTATATTTTGATTTGTTTATATTTTGTTTGAAGCCCACTAATTTTGTTTGAACCCCGTTAATTATAAAAGTCCGTATAAAAGCCCGTGTACCGACCGACCAAACTTTTAATGTTTCGGCTTTAATAGTATAGTATATATAATACAGTATACATATGATCATATGTTTTTTATTAATTCAGGTCCATGTAATATCTTATTGCTTTTGATATATGTCGATGCATGTAATTTCAAAAATATGATCTATGAGATAACGGGTATTCCGAATCCATTTACAGTCCTAATAGTTGTACTAGCTCTGAGAGCATAACAAGTCCAATGCAATTATGTAAAATACAATTAAAGAAGAAATTTAATAATTGGAGTCAACTGGCTTAATAAAAGTAATCATGTCAGTAATATCAAAATTAAACATCTTCGTGAAACTCAAGTTGTCAAGGCGTCAAGCAGCATCTTCTCTGTATCAATGTATGAATGTAGCTCTGTTGGTGGTGCTGTGCATATATAAAATTTTGCTAAAATAACTAACTGACTCTTTCATATTTTCACATCATCTATCTACGTCTTTCCCAGGTATTACATGAAAGACAATATTTGTTGAATAAAATTAAATTTTATTAAACATTTCAATTTAATTCTAATATAAAGATAACAAAATTGAAAATAGGAGTACAATTCTTTCGTGGTTTCCCCTAATTAACTTGTTTTAAACTTTTAATGGCTTTTTGTGGTGCATAAACTGATCCTTAGAAAACAACATGGGAGATACACAAGTTATGCACATAACTTCTTCCCACCAGCTTCAATGGCATCTTGTGCGGCCTTCCTCTACCTCAATTTGTACCTCTTAATGTCAAATATTCAATAATAGTTTTCTAAGGTGGTACTTCATCAACAACCCGGCCTGTGTCATAACACTCAGAATGCATCTTAAAGGGTCGAACTTGTTGTGCAAGTGATGGGATATCCAAGCTATTCCTAGCCCCACCATTATACTACTTATTTCAAACATAGAATCTTGTATATGATAATCATGACTAGCACCAAAAGTCATATGAATGAATAGAATAGATGTTATTAAAAGTTTCTAATGAGTCTTGAGTGACTTGTGTTCTTTTAGATCCCCTATAGTAGAGTCATCCTATGAATAAGAGGGATAATATACAATAAATTCCGAAAAATTTCTCTTATTTTGATTCATGTGGTAATTACCAAGAATTAGCTCTCGTACATGCTCGCAGGTATTGGTAGTATGCTTAAGTGAAAGAAACATCAAATTGGTTATTGAAGATTTCAGATAAACCACATCAACCATGGTCATGTTTTTGTCTGCAACACCTCGGAGCGAAGTCATAATAAAACAAGGCCAAGAAGTTCCCATCATAATTTCTATATAAATGAGTGCCTTGTCCTAAGGGGACTTCTTGGAAGCATTTACAAAAAGTTCCAATTGTTAGAGATCTTGAAATAATCATCGTTAGGCTTAATAAGAAGTATACTCTTATCTTTTCTAATCATTTTAATGGGGATAATATTATTGGACGATTGTCATAGATTGTCCCTAATGTTTAAGGATTCTAATCTTTAATATATTATCCCCATTAAAATGATTTGGAAAAGATACCAATATACTTCTGATTAAGGCCAACAATGATTATTTGAAGATCTCTAACAATTCGAAACTTTTATAAATGCTACCAAGAAGTTTCTTTAGGACAAGGCACTCATTTCTATGGAAATTATGATAGAAACTTGTTGGCCTTGTTTTATTATGACTTCGCTCCCGGGTCTTGCAGATAAAAACATGGTCATGGTTAATGTGTTTTACCTCCAAAATTCAAAAAAAAATTGACGTGTCTTTCACTTAAGCATACTACCAATACTTGTGAGCATGTACGAGAGCTAGTTCCTGGTATTTACAACCGGAATCAAAATGAGAGGTTTATTAGAATTTGTTGTATATTATTGCACTTATTCATAGGATGACTCTACAATATGGTATCTAAAAGAACACAAGTCACTCGAGACTCATGACAAACTTTCAGTAACATCTATTTTATTGATTCATATGACTTTTGGTGCTATTCATGATGATCATATACAAGAGTTAGTGTTTCAAATAAGTAGTAATAGTGGTTCTAGGAATAGTCTGGCTACCCATCAAATGCTCAACAAGTTCGAACCATTCAGATGCACTTAGAGTGTCATAGCACAGGTCGGGTTGTTGATGAAGTACCACCCTAGAAAGCTATTATTGAACATCTGACACTAAGAGGTACAAATGAAGCCGAGGATGGCAGCACAAGATGACCTTGAAGCTTGTGGGAAGAAGTTATGTGCACATCTTGTCTATCTCCCCTGATGAGGATGTTGTTGTTGCCGAAGGATCAATTGATGCATCACAAAAAGCCTTTAAAAGTGTAAAACAAGGTAGGGGAATACAATGAAAGAATCAGGGAACGAATTTTTTCACTCCCCATGAATTAGTTGTTTCTCTACAAGTGGCACTTAAGAGTGCAAAACGAGGCAGGAAAGTATGAGGATAGGGTTGTTTCTACTAGGCAGGGATTTGTTGAAACTTTATAAATGGTCCTAAGGAAGATTAGAGGAAGTAATAAAATGCCATAGAAGAAGCGGTAATAACCTAGATTGTGGGAGGAAACAAGGAGCAAGTCTTAACTTGTTTTTTAAAGAAACATATAGTATGGGGGTACATGTTGGATGCAATAATTGCTAAGTTTTAGTAGTTCAAAGTCTTTGATGTTTAGTCTCATTATATTTTATTCTGTCATTCTAGTTCGGTCACTCTTGGTTCAAGTAAAGGTTTGAATTGAGTATGTTTTTTTTTAATAGTTAAATATTTTATTTTAAAAAATAACGTGGGATTGTTCCTATTATTTATTAAGATCTTATAAATTTAAATTTGGGAACTTCATTAAGGTTTGGGACATGTTTAAAATAAGATTTACTTAATTATTTGAATTATTTGATATTAAATGAGTTAAGTAAGTGTTAACTTGTGTTGTGATGTTAGGACGACATTGAAGTATTTAATTTATATAATTCATGGACTAAAAAATATAAGGATGTGATTATTTATTTGAAATACAAAACACTATTCCTTGACAAAAGTTTCTTTTATTCAGGGATTATTCCTTGAAATAAGATAAAAATACGTTTTACCACAAAGGTGGATGCAATTGGGTAGGAGCTATCAAAAAAATTCTCAAGAAAAATATATTTTAAAATTAAAATGTGAAGACAACAACATTTTGTATTAATTATTATGATCAATGTGTTTTGCTGGATTTGATATATTAATGTACTTTTGTTGTTATAAGAATACCACATATACTTAATTTGAAATTTAAAGATGTAAAATTTAAATTGACCATTTCCACCCATTCAAATTTATTAAGCTAGATTATGTAATCCACCAAACATTCTCATGACCTAGTTCTTCCATAAACCTCAAACATCCTCAAAGTTTGATATTTTTCTTTTCTATTCTAACTCGGACCTAGTTCTTCCACAAACCTCCTAACATTTTGTAAGCCAACAACAAATTTAACAAAAAGATTGTCCTCTATCTGTTTAGGGATGGGTGAAAGGTGTCACATTATATATCATATTACTAATATATGAATATTTGATGCATGTATCTTATACCTTATGATAGAAATTGGAGAAAAGGTTACCTAAATAGTTTCAAGACGGGGGAGTCTAGACACTTTCTTCATATATCTATTCCGACGACTGTTGGTCATTATGATTAGATGTAAGATTCCCTGTCTGTGTATTTTTTGTTTTACGTCCCGTAGGTACAGGGAATAACCTGGATACCACATCACATGTGCAACAAGTTTGACTTAGTAAGATGCACTAAGTGTGGCACAAAGTGGGTTGCTGATGAAACACCACCCTAAGAGACTATTACTAAACAACTAGCACTAAAAGGTACAAAATGAATCAGGGAAAGCTGTGCAAGAAGCCCTTGAAGTAGAGAAAAAAAGTTATGTATAGATCTTGTTTATCTCCCATGACCCGGAAGATGATGTTGCTTAAGGATCGGTTGATGTACCATAAAAAACCTCTAAAAGTGTAAAACAAGTTACGAGAATATCATGACGGAATTAGGTTACCAATGTTTCCACTCCCTAAGAATAAGTTGTTGCTTTATAAGTGGTACTTGAGAGTGCAAAACGATGTAGGGAAGGTCACTAAAGAATTTGGGCATGGATGTTGCTACTTCATCAGGAGTAGTTGAAACTCCACAAATGGTGCTCAGGAGAGAGTAAAAGGAGGGGCAATGCCATAGAAGAAGTTGTAATAATGTAGGTTTTGGAAGAAAACATGTTCAAAACTTTGAGAATGTTCAAACTTTCAAATTAATACAAACTTAAAAAATAATAGAGATCACCCCATGTTATTTTTGAAAGCAAATATTTGATTAATTAAGCAAAACATAATTCAAACACTTATTAGAACAGGGAGAAACCAAACCAGACTAACTTTTAATGCAATATGACTAAATATCTAAGACCGTAATAAATTAAATTTAAAGCAAATACTAAAACTTAGCAATTACAGCATCCAACCAGTACTCATACATTAAGTTCATATAAAAATAAGCTAAAGACTTGCTCTTTGTTTGCTTACATAACCTACGTTTATTATGGCTTCTTCTAACATTTTTCTGTCTCCTTTTTGCCCTCCTGAGTTCCAGTTATGGAGCTTGAATTAATCCTATGAAGTAGCACATTCGTGCCCAGATTCTTTTGTGGTCATCCCCTACCTGGTTTTTGCACTCTAATTAAGGGGCATTTTTAGAGCAAAACCTCATCCTTGGGGAGTGAAAACATTCGTACCCTGATTCTTTCGTGGTTTCCCCTAACTTGATTTAAAATTTTAATCGCGTTTTGAGGTGCATAAACTGATCCTTAGACAACAACAAGATCCTGATCATGGGAGATACACAAGTTATGCACATAACTTCTTCCCACCAGCTTCAATTGCATCTTGTGCAGCCTTCCTCTACCTCATTTTGTACCTCTTAATGTCAAATATTCAGTAATAGTTTTCTAAGATGGTACTTCATCAACAACCCGGCCTGTGTCATAACACTCAGAGTGCATCTTAATAGGTCGAACTTGTTGTGCATGTGATGGGATATCCAAGCTATTCCTAGCCCCACCATTATACTACTTATTTGAAACACAGAATCTTGTATATGATAATCATGACCAGCACCAAAAGTCATATGAATCAATAGAATAGATGTTATTAAAAGTTTTTCTTGAGTCTTGAGTGACTTGTGTTCTTTTAGATCCCCTATTGTAGAGTCATCCTATGAATAAGAGCGATAATATACAATAAATTTCTCTTATTTTGAATCCTCTGGTAATTACCAAGAATTAGCTCTCGTACATGCTCGCAGGTATTGGTAGTGTGCTTAAGTGAAAGAAACATCAAATTCGTTATTGAAGTTTTTAGATAAACCACATCAACCATGGTCATGTTTTTGTCTGCAAGACCTGGGAGCGAAGTCATAATAAAACAAGGCCGAGAAGTTCCCGTCATAATTTCTATATATATGAGTGCCTTGTCCTAAGGAGACTTCTTGGAGGCATTTATAAAATGTTCCAATTGTTAGAGATCTTGAAATAATCATTGTTAGGCTTAATCAGAAGTATACTCTTATCTTTTCTAATCATTTTAATCAGGATAATATTATTGGACGATTGTCATAGATTGTCCCTTATGTTTAAGGATTCTTATCTTTAATATATTATCCCCATTAAAATGATTTGGAAAAGATACCAATATACTTCTGATTAAGGCCAACTATGATTATTTCAAGATCTCTAACAATCAGAAACTTTTATAAATGCTACCAAGAAGTTTCCTTAGGACAAGGCAACTCATTTATATGGAAATTATGATGGAAACTTATCGGCCTTGTTTTATTATGACTTCGCTCCCGGGTCTTGCAGATAAAAACATGGTCATGGTTAATGTGCTTTACGTACAAAATTCAAAAAAAAATTTGACGTGTCTTTCACTTAAGCATACTACCAATACTTGTGAGCATGTACGAGAGCTAGTTCCCGGTATTTACAACCGGAATCAAAATGAGAGATTTATTCGAATTTGTTGTATATTATTGCCACTTATTCATAGGATGACTCTATAATATGGTATCTAAAAGAACACAAGTCACTCGAGACTCATGACAAACTTTCAGTAACATCTATTTTATTGATTCATATGACTTTTCGTGCTATTCATGATGATCATATACAAGAGTTAGTGTTTCAAATATGTGGTAATAGTGGTGCTGCTAGGAATAGTCGGGCTACCCCATCAAATGCACAACAAGTTCGAACCATTCAGATGCACTTAGAGTGTCATGGCACAGGTCTGGTTGTTGATGAAGTACCATCCTAGAAAGCTATTATTGAACAGCTGACACTAAGAGGTACAAATGAAGCAGAGGATGGCAGCACAAGATGACCTTGAAGCTAGTGGGAAGAAGTTATGTGCACATCTTGTCTATCTCCCCTAATGAGGATGTTGTTGTTGCCCAAGAATCAATTGATGCATCACAAAAACCCTTTAAAAGTGTAAAACAAGTTAGGAGAATACCATGAAAGAATTAGGGAACGAATTTTTTCACTCCCCAAGAATTAGTTGTTTCTCTACAAGTGGCCCTTAAGAGTGCAAAACGAGGCAGGAAAGTATGAGGGTACGGTTGTTTCTACTAGGCGGGGATCTTTTGAAACTCCATAAATGGTACTAAGGAAGATTAGAGGAGGTAATAAAAGGCCATAGAAGAAGCCGTAATAACCTAGATTGTGGGAGGAAACAAGGAGCAAGTCTTAACTTGTTTTTTAAAGAAACTTATAGTATGGGGTACATGTTGGATGCAACAATTGCGAAGTTTTAGTAGTTCTTTGATGTTTAGTCTCATTACATTTTATTCTGTCATTCTAGTTCGGTCACTCTTGGTTCAAGTAAAGGTTTGAATTGAGTATGTTTTTTTTAATAGTTAAATATTTTATTTTAAAAAATAACGTGGGATTGTTCCTATTATTTATTAAGATCTTATAAATTTAAAGGTGGGAACTTCATTAAGGTTTAGGACATGTTTAAAATAAGATTTACTTAATTATTTGAATTATTTGATATTAAATGAGTTAAGTAAGTGTTAACTGGTGTTGTGATGTTAGGACGACATTGAAGTATTTAATTTATATAATGCATGCACTAAAAAATATAAGGATGTGATTATTTATTTGAAATACAAAACACTATTCCTTGACAAAAGTTTCTTTTCTTCCGGGATTATTCCTTGAAAAAAGATAAAAATACGTTTTATCACAAAGGTGGATGCAATTGGGTAGGAGCTATCAAAAAAATTCTCAAGAAAAATATATTTTAAAATTAAAATGTGAAGACAACAACATTTTGTGTTAATTATTATGATCAATGTGTTTTGCTGGATTTGATATATTAATGTACTTTTGTTGTTATAAGAATACCACATATACTTAATTTGAAATTTAAAGATGTAAAATTTAAATTGACCATTTCCACCCATTCAATTTATTAAGCTAGATTATGTAATCCACCAAACATTCTCATGACCTAGTTCTTCCATCGGACCTAGTTCTTCCACAAACCTCCTAACATTTTGTAAGCCAACAACAAATTTAACAAAAACATTGTCCTTTATTTGTTTAGGGATGGGTGAAAGGTGTCACATTATATATCATATTACTAATATGTAAATATTTGATGCATGTATCATATACCTTATGATAGAAATTGGAGAAAAGGTTACCTAAATAGTTTGAAGATGGGGGAGTCTAGACACTTTCTTCATATATCTATTCCGACCACTGTTGGTCATTATGATTAGATGTAAGATTCCCTGTCTGTGTATTAAGTGGGTTGCTGATGAAACACCACCCTAAGAGACTATTACTAAACAACTAGCACTAAAAGGTACAAAATGAATCAGGGAAGGCTGCGCAAGAAGCCCTTGAAGTAGAAGAAAAAAAGTTATGTGTACATCTTGTTTATCTCCCATGACCCGGAAGATGATGTTGCTTAAGGATCGGTTGATGCACCATAAAAAACCTCTAAAACTGTAAAACAAGTTACGAGAATATCGTGACGGAATTAGGTTACCAATGTTTCCACTCCCTAAGGATAAGTTGTTGCTTTATAAGTGGTACTTCAGAGTGCAAAACGATGTAGGGGAAGGTCACGAAAGAATTTGGGCATGGATGTTGCTACTCCGTCGGGAGTAGTTGAAACTCCACAAATGGTGCTCAGGAGAGATTAAAAGGAGGGGCAATGCCATAGAAGAAGTTGTAATAATGTAGGTTTTGGAAGCAAACATGTTCCAAACCTTAAGAATGTTCAAACTTTCAAATTAATACAAACATAAAAAATAATAGAGATCACCCCATGTTAATTTTTGAAAGCAAATATTTGATTAATTAAAAAAACATATATAATTCAAACACTTATTAGAACAGGCAGTAACCAAACTAGACTAACTTAAAATGCAATATGACTAAATATCTAAGACCGTAATAAATTAGATTTAAAGCAAATACCAAAACTTAGCAATTACAGCATCCAACCAGTACTCATACTATAAGTTCATATAAAAATAAGCTAAAGACTTGCTCTTTGTTTGCTTACATAACCTACGTTTATTATGGCTTCTTCTAACATTTTTCTGTCTCTTTTTTGCCCTCCAGAGTTCCAGTTATGGAGCTTAAATTAATCCTATGGAGTGGCACATCCATGCCCAGATTCTTTTGTGGTCATCCCCTACCTCGTTTTTGCACTCTAATTAAGGGCCATTTTTAGAGCAAAACCTCATCTTTGGGGAGTGAAAACATTCATACCCTGATTCTTTCGTGGTTCCCCTAACTTGTTTTAAAATTTTAATCGCTTTTTGTGGTGCATAAACTGATCCTTAGACAACAACCACATCCTGATCATGGGAGATACACAAGTTATGCACATAACTTATTCCCACCAGCTTCAATTGCATCTTGTGCGGCCTTCCTCTACCTCATTTTGTACCTCTTAATGTCAAATATTCAATAATAGTTTTCTAAGGTGGTACTTCATCAACAACCCGGCCTGTGTCATAACACTCAGAATGCATCTTAATGGGTCGAACTTGTTGTGCATGTGATGGGATATCCAAGCTATTCCTAGCCTCACCATTATACTACTTATTTGAAACACAGAATCTTGTATATGATAATCATGACTAGCACCAAAAGTCATATGAATGAATAGAATAGATGTTATTAAAAGTTTCTCATGAGTCTTGAGTGACTTGTGTGTTCTTTTAGATCCCCTATTGTAGAGTCATCCTATGAATAAGAGCGATAATATACAATAAATTCCAATAAATTTCTCTTATTTTGATTCCTGTGGTAATTACCAAAATTTAGCTCTCGTACATGCTCGCAGGTATTGGTAGTGTGCTTAAGTGAAAGAAACATCAAATTCGTTATTGAAGTTTTTAGATAAACCACATCAACCATGGTCATGTTTTTGTCTGCAAGATCTGGGAGCGAAGTCATAATAAAACAAGGCCGAGAAGTTCCCGTCATAATTTCTATATAAATGAGTGCCTTGTCCTAAGGAGACTTCTTGGAGGCATTTATAAAAAGTTCCAATTGTTAGAGATCTTGAAATAATCATTGTTAGGCTTAATCAAGTATACTCTTATCATTTCTAATCATTTTAATGAGGATAATATTATTGAACGATTGTCATAGATTGTCCCTTATGTTTAAGGATTCTTATCTTTAATATATTATCCCCATTAAAATGATTTGGAAAAGATACCAATATACTTCTGATTAAAGCAAACTATGATTGTTTCAAGATCTCTAACAATCCAAAACTTTTATAAATGCTACCAAGAAGTTTCCTTAGGACAAGGCACTCATTTATATGGAAATTATGATGGAAACTTGTCGGCCTTGTTTTATTGTGACTTCGCTCCCAGGTCTTGCAGATAAAAACATGGTCATGGTTAATGTGGTTTATGTACAAAATTCAAAAAAAAATTTGATGTGTCTTTCACTTAAGCATACTACCAATACTTGTGAGCATGTACGAGAGCTAGTTCCTGGTACTTACAACCGGAATCAAAATGAGAGATTTATTAGAATTTGTTGTATATTATTGCACTTATTCATAGGATGACTCTACAATATGGTATCTAAAAGAACACAAGTCACTCGAGACTCATGACAAACTTTCAGTAACATCTATTTTATTGATTCAGATGACTTTTGGTGCTATTCATGATGATCATATACAAGAGTTAGTGTTTCAAATATGTTGTAATAGTGGTGGTGCTAGGGATAGTCTGGCTACCCCATCAAATGCACAACAAGTTCGAACCATTCAGATGCACTCAGAGTGTCATGGCACTGACACTAAGAGGTACAAAATGAAGCAAAGGAGGGCAGCACAAGATGACCTTGAAGCTAGTGGAAAGAAGTTATGTGCACATCTTTTGTATCTCCCCTGATCAGGATGTTGTTACCTAAGGATCAATTGATGCATCACAAAAAGCCTTTAAAAGTGTAAAACAAGGTAGGGGAATACCATGAAAGAATCCGGGAATGAATGTTTTCACTCTCCAAAAATGAGTTGTTTTTCTACAAGTGGCACTTAAGAGTGCAAAACCAGGCAGGAAAGTATGAGGGTATGGTTGTTTCTACTCGGCGGGGATTTATTGAAGAAGCGGTAATAACGTAGATTGTGGGAGGAAACAAGGAGCAAGTCTTAACTCATCTTTTAAAGAAACCTATAGTATGGTGTACATGTTGGATGCAATAATTGTTATGTTTTAGTAGTTCAAATCTAATTTATGGTCTTTGGTGTTTAGTCTCATTACATTTTATTCTGTCATTCTAGTTGGGTCACTCCCGGTCCTAGTAAAGGTTTGAATTGAGTGTGTTTATTTTTTTTAAATATTTAAATATTTTCTTTTAAAAAATAACCTCGGATTCAAATAAACACCTCAATAATTGTAAAAATTGGTTTGTGTGCATCTCTCTAAAAATGCAGTTAAAATGGGAGAGGAGGAGTATAAGTTTATGAATAATGTAATAGATGGAATATGATATATAAGAGGTTTGAGGTTATAATGATTTATTAGATATTTTATTATATAATTGAGGTAAATTAATAACATATATAGTGGTCAACATACACAATAAATAATATTTTATGTGCTTGACGCCCTCATCTCCCTATTATTGTTAATCTAATTCCCTTGTAATAATAAAGTTAAATTCAATATAAGAAGTCACAAAAAAATCAATAAAATCACCTTTTCACCAAATATATAAAATTAAATCTAAATAATTATTTCATTCAAGGTACATATATAGTACGACTTAATAAAAAATAATAATATACTTATGAACAAAATTCCATGCATAAGTATGATATTAATTATTTACTAATTTAGTTTCATTTGATGAGGACCGTATATGTAAACACCTTTAATGGGAAGGAAAATGATAAATCAACCATAAGTATCATAAATACATGGACAATCTAATATTAAATAGTTAGAAGATTGGCCATGTTCCTCTCTTTTCACGAATGTCTTAACTCATCATTCAAACTAAATCAATAAATTACATATATATAATAAAACATATTAAATAATTTATTAAAAAAACGAGGGGGCACAGATTTATATAAGAATTTATCTCACAACTATCTTTTTCAAAAAATTGGATGCTCTAAACTTAATAAAAAAGAAGCATTTCTATAGATAGAATTTATACAAGGATTTATGTAATAAAATATATATTTTCTTTAGAATGTGAAATTGTGAACATTCAATCATAAAGAATCATATTTATGAATAAAATAAAATTATGTAAATCCATGAAAATATGAGACAACTTTCCACCATAAAATTGTTAATGTTTGGAAAAAATATGATATATCACTATAGTTAGTCAGTTAGATGATACAAGTTTACCTTTGACTGCTTTAATTTTATTTATTACGCAGTATGCCTAAAAAATCATAAATTAGGTCTATTATAATACTAGAGGGGCCTACATATATGGTATATATGTTGTCTAATACAAAACTTTTCTAATCTGAAATAACAACAACAAAAAAAAAGCACTTTTCCTATCTAATGTTAGGCACAAATTAGGAAGGAAGAGAATAATTATATATGAAATATTTTATGTTAAATGTTACTAGAGAAAAGAATAAAATATTATTCAATGAAAAAACACACAAATACAGTTTGCAAATGTTAAAGGTATATCCCTTTTAAAAGGAGATACTAGAACAAGATGCACTATCACTTGAGGTAGAGAGGAAACATGAGAAAATATATATTTAACACCAAAATATGTAGAAGATTATTCATAAGATCCATCATATGAACCTAAATTCTTATATAATTATTTACATACTATAATTTCCACTACATAAGAAACCGTCTTCATATCATCGATCAAATATCATAGGGGCAACCTTGAGATGCATAAAATTATAAGCAACTAAACCAATGAGCACTATAGCAAAATATAAATTCAAGATTTGTATAAAGACCTAAGATGAAAACATAAATACAATGTATCAGTCTCACTATTATTGAGATTTGGCAAGGAAATAAGAAAAACTACCGAGAATAAAATAATAGAACAAAAACAAATAAAGTAAAAAAAATCTTCACAAACATATGATACATGCTAACATAGTTCTAGCAACATAGTACAACAAAAATCAAGTAAAAATTAAAATAAGAATAGTAAGTATATATACCATGTGATTAGCCAGATTATTCATACTATAAAGTTCACCGGGGTGCTTAGTTCCTCACACAAGTCCACATGAAAATCCTGTATATAAGCATGATAATCAATTAGATACATCATAAATCATATAGACACATGCACATATACATATTAACCTATTTAAAAGACTAATCAATTGAAGTTTGACTATTTTGATTATTATAAAATTACACAAAACTAGTTTTAAATTTTTTTGTCAAACAAAAAATGAAAAAAAAATTAAAATTAATATTTAGAGAAATACTATTTATAAAAGTAATTCTTAAGAAAAAAATTACTAATACGATACCATGAACTCATGTTGTGCAACAATATAAGTCCAGTTACTAATGAATTGTTTGTAACTCCACGCAAAAAACATGAAAAAAGGCATAGTGACATGAAGTTCTTGAACCGGATCCAAGGAGAAGAACATATCAGTACATCAAAAAGATTACATACGGTAATATCATATAATCATGAGCAATCAAAAATTATACAAGTCTATCACTTTCTCTCAAATTCATTATAATTCCAATTCACTATAATTACTCATGACAAAAAAAATTCAAGTACTAGTTCAGAAAAACAAGAGTAAAAGAAAAAATATCTATAAAAGACTTATATAACAATTATCTTTTGAAGGATCTGACCCTCTCATGTGAAATAATCAAGTAATCAAGTCCATATACTGATTAATATCTCAATAAAATACTTACATTACACAAGGTTGATAAAATAATCTTACCTTCAACAGAGAATAGTGAGCAATTGCTTCAAAGTTATTTGACAAAGGAGGCTCTACACAATCCTTTCTCATTTCTTTTAGATTGAGATGTTGTTGGTTTCCGCCGCCCTTATAGTATGAGGTACAAACCCTAATGAAGGGTGTTATGTTATGGGCCCAATCTTTAAAATATTGCTTTTATTGGGCCACAATTAAGATCTAGAACCAATAAGCCTTATCCATGTCCTATCTCCGGTAAAATTTATTTGATCCATGTGTGATCACATTAAGCCATTCAATTGTATTTATTTAGAATTATGTACTAATTATGGGTCATGCTCCAACAAGTAAATTATATCAATCTTTTTTGATAATTAAAATTTATGACAACATGTTTTAAAGATTATTCTAAACTGAAGTTTATAATAATATTTTTATACATTCCAATAAATATAAATAAAACATAATAAAGTTTCATTCATAATGTTGGATGAAACTTAAAAATTTAATAAAGAATATATAAAAAATAAATAAGAAATATTAATATAGATAATGGAGGATAGGTTGATCCGTAAGGTATATATGATAAAATTTTATAAGTTTAAGGTACGGGTAATTGAATATAGAGAAAATTATATAAAACACAATATTGACGGTATAAACATGACCTGAGCTTCTGCATTCAATAATTAGTAATGAACATGTAACATGTATTTAAAACATACATTTAATAATTAGTAATGAACAAAGGAGAAATAGTAAAAAAAAATTAAACTATTCCCAGTTTATGTAAGGAGTAAGTATATATTTCAATGGTATCTCTCTCACTCTCATAATGTGGTGATCGAGTTTAAATTTGTCAAATACAAAGTTGTACATGTGTTTAAATATTTGGAAGAGGAATGTAAAGTTTGAGAAGAATTCTCCTATTTATGTTCCTGTGATATATAATGACTTAGTTTGCGGCATAAATTTAATTACCTGTTAGTAATATAATGATATTTTATTTAAAGTATTATATATCCTCCTATATATAACAATGTTGACCAACACTATGCTTGTCAGCTGTCAAGGAAAACATGGCGGATTTTAAGAGGATCAGCTTGCCTGTGAACTCGAAACATTAGCAAGCCACTGGAGCAGCTCATGTACTTTAAAAGTGTCGTCGACACAGTACTTGGCTTTCCTAGGCTTCTGCTCCACAGTGCAGAAATAGATTTCCGGAGCAGCAGGGACCACCGCAGATCAAACAATTTTCAAAGTACCTTCGAACATGTCTTCGTCTGACCGGTCATCTCCAATGCAGAGGATGAAATCAGGGATCCCGTCATTGCCGACCATTGTCGAGATTACTTTTTGTGTGACCAAGCCTTTGCTGACATCCTACATATTTTAGGTTGCTAGTTAAGTAAATTATTGTACAATATATTTCCCTTTTTTAACCTCTGCAAGTTCGTTGGCAATGACGTGCTTTAAATGATCGGATAACTCCTTTGCCTGGAAGGATCCGAAATCATGATCTGCGTCTTAATAATGCCAGACCAAAGCACTTTCCTTGACTTCGATGGTGGAACCATCTATGGCTTCTGTATACAAATTCATTATATGTTCCACTATCGCCTTCCACTACAGATCCACAACAAAACTGGATTGCCATTCGGACGTCTTCTTCCACCTGCAAGCAAAGACAATTTTTTCAGAAGTGCCAATAAAAATGGTCTCTAAGAAGTTTGCAAAAACAAAATATACCTTATGAAGTAGCCGTGTTAAGCAGCTATTCCTAGGCCTTCACATGGAGCCAGCCACTCGGTTAAGGAATTTCTCCCTCTTCCGCTAACTATACACACTGTGTTCTTAGGATCATCACACAGAGTGTTAAGAGCAGGGACCACTTCATGGATGAGCTTTTTATTTGTTGAGGAATGCGGAACAAGGGTGCCATCAAAATCTATAAATATAGCCCTCATATTTGTCCTCTTATATGCAGCAACTATGGTTTAGAAAACAATTTCTGAAAATCTAAGGGGAGGGCAGCAACCTTGAATGTGAAACCCAAGCCCATACCCCAGCATTGATGATTGTAATGATCAAGACAAGCTCTCTCCATGCTCTACATGAAACTGCGAGCCCAATATGCCACATCATGAGACTGAACATAGCTATAGTTCTTCTCATGTCTTAGTTGCCTTGAAGAATCATCCATGGAGACCGCAGAACGCATAGCCTCAGCAACAGAACTAATATCCCATGGATTTATTCTGATTGCTCCACTCAGCGATGGAGAACAGCCTACAAATTCAGAAATAATTAGCACACTTGTTTGAGGAGAATGTGAGATAATTCCCCTAGCTTCATCCATAGTTGTAGAGCCCTGCCTGAAAATAATATACATGGGAGGGACTAGATTCATTCCATCTCTTACAGCATTTACTATGCAACATTCTGAGGCAGCATAGTAGGCACTCTTTTCACATTGATCAACTGGTCGATCAATTAGAATCACTGGTTGATAACCACAAGAACCATAAATATGATTAATCCTGTTAGCAGTTCCATACGCCTCCCTTCTCACTTCCTCGATGTCCTTTCCTGAGTGTCGGGCATGATTGATGATTTGAACGAGAACCACAATATCTCGCAAGTTTTCATACTTGCTCAATAGTTGTTCAAATGCTAATAACTTGAGACTTATTCTCTTGAATAAGTCCATGTCGTCTACGCCAAGAATTACATGCTTCCCCTTGAACTGTTCTTCAATTTCCTTGAATTTCACTGCTGTAGAAGGAAGATTCAGAACATTTTCACCTTTTTCCAAATGAATTCCTATAGGCAGAATCTTGATATACACCGTGCGACCACTGTAATACAGCCCGATTTGTCCTCGCTTGGACTTATAGTCCAGTCCCATCATTCGACTACAACATGAGAGGAAGTGGCGAGCATAATTAAAAGTATGAAACCCGATGAGATCACAGTTCAACCAACTCCTTAAAAGGCCTGCACTTACAGGAAGTGTTCGATAGATCTCTGATGCAGGGAATGGACTGTGGAGAAAGAATCCAAATTTGGCCCTGTGGCGCTTATTCCTCAAGAACATAGGGACCACCATGAGGTGATAGTCATGAATCCGAATATAATCCGTCTCAGGATTTGCCACTTCCAATACTTTGTCTGCAAATATTTTGTTTGCAGAGATTTAAGCCTGCCACAGCCCTTGATCAAATCGGTCACCATGCTTTCCGCTCATTGGGAGCATATGATGGAATATAGGTCATAGATGGTGCTTGCAGAAACCATGATAGAATTTCTTCAAGAGGTCATTCGTAAGAAAAGTGGGAACACAGTTGAAATAATCCAGCAGTCTCTTAGCAACCTCCTCCTGTTCATTAACATCTATATCGACACTTAGTAAACCAACATAAAAAAACCACTATATCAGGTGAAAATCCATCCTTTAATTGCCATAGAGGTGAGTCTTCATCGTAATTAAAGCTCCAGTCCTCGGTTTCCTAATCCTTTTGTGCATGAAAGGGCAACATGTTTGACACGATGATAATTCTGACAGCCGTAGATGAGGTACCATCTGAATCCACATATTTGACACAAGAATCAGTCCCAGTGTTGAGGTCCCCGAGAGCCAAGTTTGCAAAATTCATACCTGAATTTGTATCCATGATCGATTTATTTCCAGATAAGAATATGATCTCATTATATCCTGTAAAAAGAAAACACAAGAGCTCCTTAGAGTTAGACAAATAAATCTGATGGCCTGAACAGAAATTCTTCTACAATACTGTAACATAATTAAAAACCGAAAAGATTATTGTACTATAGGCCATGATAATTGACCTTGATATGCTCTCTACCCATAATCATAACTTTTTGCAGATAAGAATGATATATATATATATATATATATATATATATATATATATATATATATATGGAAACATGATTTATAATGGAAAGATGAACACAAAAGCAGAAGCTAAACGAGTTCGACACGGCTGATTATTTCCATATATGCATGCATATCGTTGTCACATGTCAGAAGGTGTGAACCTCTAAAAGCTAAAAGAAACATGCAGCAACACGAGTATAACACTAGGACGACACTAGGGAGTTTGATTTGAAATGAGGCATAAATTACCACATAGTACAGATTGTAATGATCGCATCGCAATCTACAAATTACATATAATTAACAATCTCAACGCACCTTTAACTGAAAATCAGAAACCTAGCTCCTGCAAAAACAAATACATCAACTGTGTAATTACAAAATTATCATGAAAAGCACCAAAAAAAACTACAAAATGTTGCTTCAAAATTAATATCATCCAGCAACAAACTATAAACTCCACAAGATCAACTATTCAACTCACCTGAGTGAAGATCAGCAACCTCATGCAAAACAAATCAGAGGAAAGCACAAGTAATAGTCACGACTATGATAATTGAGTCATAAATTCATAATGGCACAGTAAATTTTCAGCCCCTTAAACAAGCTAGAATACAACAAGTTTAATATTATACACCAGTATTTAAGCAGCTGAACTAGCTGGAGTTATGTTGATTACCTTAAAGTATGAAATGTGTTGTTGTTGGATAAGAACTTGAGAGGGGTAGGGGTGCTTTTATACAATTTTTGGAGGTGCCCTCTTAGTCTAGTCGCCCTTGGTTTTTAGGTTTATTACGATAATGCCATTCGGCATTGTAGATTAGATTTCGATAACTTGCTCAAGTGATGTCGGTTGGAGATAATAGAGATTGGGATGAAAAGTCGAGAGAAATAAAAGTTGGGGATATATTTCAAATTGTAAAACTCTCAATTAAAAAATTTAATGATACATGTTACATAAAAATGAGACGAAATTTCTTATTTATCATGTATAGGTTCATAATTTATAATTTTGCTTTTCAAATTAACTATATTTTTAATGCTTTGACATAGAATCCATATCTATCTTTACATACATGAAATCTGTTTTTTCTTTTAAATCAAATATTTAAACAATTAAATGGGTATATTTATTTGAAACCGAGCATATTAAAGTTCCAATGAATAGAGAGTTAATCTGAACATAAAATTTAAATTCAACAAATACAAAAATAATGATTATATAAATGTCAATCATATGACATATTATCATCCAGCATGTAACTTGTGTTGAGTGACATGATATTGATAAACGGATATTTAATATTGATTATATGTTCATATAAAGTATATCTATATATGCATGCACAGAGAGATTGAAATACATGGAGATATGAATGAGAAACGTTGAAAAAGAATTGAGTAGGTGGAGACTAGGGAGTTACTAAGAAACAACATGAATTACATTCGCTAGCTGCAATCTTTCTGAAATGAGAGTGCATGCTAAGTACATTTTTGCCCCTACTTTAAATTCGGTTTTATCTCCTTTTTGCACATAGTGAACACATGAGGGATGGGAGTTAGAGATAGAATGTATACGTATAGAGATTGAGATTTTACAAGTGCTGTTAATGGATAAATATTAACTATGAAAGACTCTTATCTATTTGATTCGTTTTACAAATATATTGATATACTTGAATAATATTTAGTTACACATTTTATCCAGAGTTTCTCATTTTACTGAGTAATAATTATGCATGTATAACTAGTTGTAAAATCGAATAGTATAAAGAGGAATGTAGAAGTAGATAACGATTATATGATTCGGCATTGTAGATTAAATTTTGTTAACTTACTAAAGTACCGATGTCAGTTTGATATACTAGAGATTGTGATGAAATCAAACCCGAGAAAAATAAAAGTTAGGGATATATTTCAAAATGTAAGACTCTCACCTAAATAGTGATGCATGCTATAGATAAAATAAGACGAACACGAACTCATATATTGTGTATACTCTACACTCTAAACAAACTATTTTAATCCTCTTACATCTAACCATATCTATTATATACATAAGATTTGTTTTCCTTGAAAATTATAGATTTAAGAAATTAAATGTGTATATTAATTTATTTGAAACTGAACGTATATAAGTTTCAATTAAATGATACTTCATATGATGAAAATAAGGATTAACTTCGACAAATTCTGTACCATAATGATTAAGAAATGTCAATCATGTGACATATTGTCATTGGTTTCGGATATGTATCTTGGATATAGAGATATGAATGAGAAACGTTGAAAGGAGATGAGCAAGTGGAGACAAGGGAGTTACCAAGAAACAACATTCATTATATTTGCTAGCTATACAATCTTTATATTTTGATTTGTTTATATTTTGTTTGAAGCCCACTAATTTTGTTTGAAGCCCGTTAATTATAAAAGTCCGTATAAAAGCCCCTGTACCGACCGATCAAATTTTTAATGTTTCGGATTTAATAGTATAGTATATATAATATAGTATACATATGATCATATATTTTTTATTAATTCAGGTCCATGTAATATCTTATTGCTTTTGATATATGTCCATGCATGTCATTTCAAAAATCATGATCTATGAGATATCGGGTATTCCGAATCCATTTACAGTCCTAATAGTTGTACTAGCTCTGAGAGCATAACAAGGCATCAACCAGCATCTTCTCTGTATCAATGTATGAATGTAGCTCTGTTGGTGGTGCTGTGCATATATAAAATTTTGCTAAAATAACTAACTGACTCTTTCATATTTTCACATCATCTATCTACGTCTTTACCAGGTATTACATGAAAGACAATATTTGTTGAATAAAATTAAATTTTAATAAACATTTCAATTTAATTCTAATATTAAGATAACAAAATTGAAAATTGGACTACAATTCTTTCGTGGTTTCCCCAAATTAACTTGTTTTAAACTTTTAATGGCTTTTTGTGGTGCATAAACTGATCCTTAGACGACAACAACATCCTAATCATGGGAGATACACAAGTTATGCACATAACTTGTTCCCACCAGCTTCAATGGCATCTTGTGCGGCCTTCCTCTACCTCAATTTGTACCTCTTAATGTCAAATAATCAATAATAGTTTTCTAAGGTGGTACTTCATCAACAACCCGGCCTGTGTCATAACACTCAGAATGCATCTTAAAGGGTCGAACTTGTTGTGCATGTGATGGGATATCCAAGCTATTCCTAGCCCCACCATTATACTACTTATTTGAAACACAGAATCTTGTATATGATAATCATGACTAGCACCAAAAGTCATATGAATGAATAGAATAGATGTTATTAAAAGTTTCTAATGAGTCTTGAGTGACTTGTGTTCTTTTAGATCCCCTATAGTAGAGTCATCCTATGAATACGAGCGATAATATACAATAAATTCCGAAAAATTTCTCTTATTTTGATTCATGTGGTAATTACCAAGAAGTAGCTCTCGTACATGCTCGCAGGTATTGGTAGTTTGCTTAAGTGAAAGAAACATCAAATTTGTTATTGAAGTTTTCAGATAAACCACATCAACCATGGTCATGTTTTTGTCTGCAAGACCTGGGAGCGAAGTCATAATAAAACAAGGCCAAGAGGTTCTCGTCATAATTTCTATATAAATGAGTGCCTTGTCCTAAGGGGACTTCTTGGAAGCATTTATAAAAAGTTCCAATTGTTAGAGATCTTGAAATAATCATCGTTAGGATTAATCAGAAGATACCAATATACTTATGATTAAGGCCAACGATGATTATTTCAAGATCTTTAACAATTCGAAACTTTTATAAATGCTACCAAGAAGTTTCCTTAGGACAAGGCACTCATTTCTATGGAAATTATGATGGAACCTTGTCGGCCTTGTTTTATTATGACTTCGCTCCCGAGTCTTGCAGATAAAAACATGGTCATGGTTAATGTGATTTTCCTGCAAAATTCAAAAAAAAATTGACGTGTCTTTCACTTAAGCATACTACCAATACTTGTGAGCATGTACGAGAGCTAGTTCCTGGTATTTACAACCGGAATCAAAATGAGAGATTTATTAGAATTTGTTGTATATTATTGCACTTATTCATAGGATGACTCTACAATATGGTATCTAAAAGAACACAAGTCACTCGAGACTCATGACAAATGTTCAGTAACATCTATTTTATTGATTCATATGACTTTTGGTGCTATTCATGATGATCATATACAAGAGTTAGTGTTTCAAATAAGTAGTAATAGTGGTGGTGCTAGGAATAAATAGTTCTGGCTACCCATCAAATGCACAACAAGTTCGAACCATTCAGATGCACTTAGATTGTCATAGAACAGGTCGGGTTGTTGATGAAGTACCACCCTAGAAAGCTATTATTGAAACACTAAGAGGTACAAATGAAGCAGATGATGGCAGCACAAGATGACCTTGAAAGCAGATGATGGCAGCACAAGATGACCTTGAAGCTAGTGGGAAGAAGTTATGTGCACATCTTGTCTGCCGAAGGATCAATTGATGCATCACAAAAAGCCTTTAAAAGTGTAAAACAAGTTAGGGGAATACCATGAAAGAATCAGGGAACGAATTTTTTCACTCCCCGAGAATTAATTGTTTCTCTACAAGTGGCACTTAAGAGTGCAAAACGAGGCAGGAAAGTATGAGGGTAAGGTTGTTTCTACTAGGCAGGGATTTGTTGAAACTCCATAAATGGTACTAAGGAAGATTAGAGGAGGTAATAAAAAACTCCATAAATGGTACTAAGGAAGATTAGAGGAGGTAATAAAATGGCATAGAAGAAGCCGTAATAACCTAGATTGTGGGAGGAAACAAGGAGCAAGTCTTAACTTGTTTTTTAAAGAAACTTATAGTATGGGGTACATGTTGGATGCAATAATTGCTAAGTTTTAGTAGTTCAAAGTCTTTGATGTTTAGTCACATTACATTTTATTCTGTCATTCTAGTTCCGTCACTCTTGGTTCAAGTAAAGGTTTGAATTGAGTATGTTTTTTTTAATAGTTAAATGTTTTATTTTAAAAAATAACGTGGGATTGTTCCTATTATTTATTAAGATCTTATTAATTTAAAGGTGGGAACTTCATTAAGGTTTGGGACATGTTGAAAATAAGATTTACTTAATTATTTGACTTATAAGATATTAAATGAGCTAAGTAAGTGTTAACTTGTGTTGTGAGGTTAGGATGACATTGAAGTATTTAATTTATATAATGCATGCACTAAAAAATATAAGGATGTGATTATTTATTTGAAATACAAAACACTATTCTTTGACAAAAGTTTCTTTTCTTCAGGGATTATTCCTTGAAAAAAGATAAAAATACTTTTTACCACAAAGGTGGATGCAATTGGGTAGGAGCTATCAAAAAAATTCTCAACAAAAATATATTTTAAAATTAAAATGTGAAGATAACAACATTTTTGTGTTAATTATTATGATCAATGTGTTTTGCTCGATTTGATATATTAATGTACTTTTGTTGTTATAAGAATACCACATATACTTAATTTGAAATTTAAAGATGTAAAATTTAAATTGACCATTTCCACCCATTCAAATTTATTAAGCTAGATTATGTAATTCACCAAACATTCTCATGACCTAGTTCTTCCATAAACCTCAAACATCCTCAAAGTTTGATATTTTTCTTTTCTATTCTAACTCGGACCTAGTTCTTCCACAAACCTCCTAACATTTTGTAAGCCAACAACAAATTTAACAAAAACATTGTCCTCTATTTGTTTAGGGATGGGTGAAAGGTGTCACATTATATATCATATCACTAATATATAAATATTTGATGCATGTATCATATACCTTATGATAGAAATTGGAGAAAAGGTTACCTAAATAGTTTCAAGACGGGGGAGTCTAGATACTTTCTTCATATATCTATTTTGACGACTGTTGGTCATTATGATTAGATGTAAGATTCCCTGTCTGTGTATTTTTTGTTTTACGTCCTGTAGGTGCTGGGAATAACCTGGATACCACATCACATGTGCAACAAGTTTGACTTAGTAAGATGCACTAAGTGTGTCATGGCACAAAGTGGGTTGCTGATGAAACAAACACTACCCTAAGAGACTATTACTAAACAACTAGCACTAAAAGGTACAAAATGAATCGGGAAAGGCTGCGCAAGAAGCCCTTGAAGTAGAAGAAAAAAAGTTATGTGTTGAAAAAAATTTGTGTACATCTTGTTTATCTCCCATGACCCGGAAAATGATGTTGCTTAAGGATCCGTTGATGCTACATAAAAATCCTCTAAAAGTGTAAAACAAGTTGCGAGAATATCGTGACGGAATTAGGTTACCAATGTTTCCACTCCCTAAGGATAAGTTGTTGCTTTATAAGTGGTACTTCAGAGTGCAAAACGATGTAGGGGAAGGTCACTAAAGAATTTGGGCATGGATGTTGCTACTCCGTCGGGAGTAGTTGAAACTCCACAAATGGTGCTCAGGAGAGAGTAAAAGGAGGGGCAATGCCATAGAAGAAGTTGTAATAATGTAGGTTTTGGAAGCAAACATGTTCCAAACCTTAAGAATGTTCAAACTTTCAAATTAATACAAACTTAAAAAATAATAGAGATCACCCCATGTTATTTTTTGAAAGCAAATATTTGATTAATTAAAAAAAACATAATTCAAACACTTATTAGAACAGGGAGTAACCAAACCAGACTAACTTAAAATGCAATATGACTAAATATCTAAAACTGTAATAAATTAGATTTAAAGCTAATACTAAAACTTAGCAATTACAGCATCCAACCAGTACTCATACTATAAGTTCATATAAAAACAAGCTAAAGACTTGATCTTTGTTTGCTTACATAACCTACGTTTATTATGGCCTCTTCTAACATTTTTCTGTCTCCTTTTTGCCCTCCCGAGTTGCAGTTATGGAGCTTGAATTAATCCTATGGAGTAGCACATCCGTGCCCAGATTCTTTTGTGGTCATCCCCTACCTCGTTTTTGCACTCTAATTAAGGGCCATTTTTAGAGCAAAACCTCATCCTTGGGGAGTGAAAACATTCGTACCCTGATTCTTTCGTGGTTTCCCCTAACTTGTTTTAAAATTTTATTTGGTGCATAAACTGATCCTTAGACAACAACAACATCCTTATCATGGGAGATACACAAGTTATGCACATAACTGCTTCCCACCAGCTTCAATTGCATCTTGTGCGGCCTTCCTCTACCTCATTTTGTACCTCTTAATGTCAAATATTCAGTAATAGTTTTCTAAGATGGTACTTCATCAACAACCCGGCCTATGTCATAACACTCAGAGTGCATCGTAATGGGTCGAACTTGTTGTGCATGTGATGGGATATCCAAGCTATTCCTAGCCCCACTATTATACTACATATTTGAAACACAGAATCTTGTATATGATAATCATGACTCGCACCAAAAGTCATATGAATCAATAGAATAGATGTTATAAAAAGTTTCTCATCAGTCTTGACTGACTTGTGTTCTTTTAGATCCCCTATTGTAGAGTCATCCTATGAATAAGAGCGATAATATACAATAAATTCCAAAAAATTTCCCTTTTTTTGATTCCTATGGTAATTACCAAGAATTAGCTCTCGTACATGCTCGCAGGTATAGGTAGAGTGCTTAAGTGAAAGAAACATCAAATTCGTTATTGAAGTTTTTAGATAAACCACATTAACCATGGTAATGTTTTTGTCTGCAAGACCTGGGAGCGAAGTCATAATAAAACAAGGCCGAGAAGTTCTCGTCATAATTTCTATATAAATGAGTGCCTTGTCTTAAGGGGACTTCTTGGAAGCATTTATAAAAAGTTCCAATTGTTAGAGATCTTGAAATAATCATCGTTAGGCTTAATCAGAAGTATACTCTTATCTTTTCTAATCATTTTAATGGGGATAATATTATTGGACGATTGTCATAGATTGTCCCTTATGTTTAAGGATTCTTGTCTTTAATATATTATCCCCATTAAAATGATTTGGAAAAGATACCAATATACTTATGATTAAGGCCAACGATGATTATTTCAAGATTTTTAACAATTCGAAACTTTTATAAATGCGACCAAGAAGTTTCCTTAGGACAAGGCACTCATTTCTATGGAAATTATGATGGAACTTTGTCGGCCTTGTTTTATTATGACTTCGCTCCCGGGTCTTGCAGATAAAAACATGGTCATGGTTAATGTGATTTACCTGCAAAATTCAAAAAAAAATTGACGTGTCTTTCACTTAAGCATACTACCAATACTTGTGAGCATGTACGAGAGCTAGTTCCTGGTATTTACAACCGGAATCAAAATGAGAGATTTATTAGAATTTGTTGTATATTATTGCACTTATTCATAGGATGACTCTACAATATGGTATCTAAAAGAACACAAGTCACTCGAGACTCATGACAAACGTTCAGTAACATCTATTTTATTGATTCATATGACTTTTGGTGCTATTCATGATGATCATATACAAGAGTTAGTGTTTCAAATAAGTAGTAATAGTGGTGGTGCTAGGAATAAATAGTCTGGCTACCCATCAAATGCACAACAAGTTCGAACCATTCAGATGCACTTAGATTGTCATAGAACAGGTCGGGTTGTTGATGAAGTACCACCCTAGAAAGCTATTATTGAAACACTAAGAGGTACAAATGAAGCAGAGGATGGCAGCACAAGATGACCTTGAAGCTAGTGGGAAGAAGTTATGTGCACATCTTGTCTATCTCCCCTAATGAGGATGTTGTTGTTGCCGAAGGATCAATTGATGC
This sequence comes from Daucus carota subsp. sativus, assembly GCF_001625215.2. Lineage (NCBI taxonomy): Eukaryota > Viridiplantae > Streptophyta > Magnoliopsida > Apiales > Apiaceae > Daucus > Daucus carota. The sequence goes on from NC_030389.2 coordinate 2,493,900, forward strand.
ATCACAAAAAGCCTTTAAAAGTGTAAAACAAGTTAGGGGAATACCATGAAAGAATTAGGGAACGAATTTTTTCACTCCCCGAGAATTAGTTGTTTCTCTACAAGTGGCACTTAAGAGTGCAAAACGAGGCAGGAAAGTATGAGGGTACGGTTGTTTCTAATAGGCAGGGATTTGTTGAAACTCCATAAATGGTACTAAGGAAGATTAGAGGAGGTAATAAAATGGCATAGAAGAAGCCGTAATAACCTAGATTGTGGGAGGAAACAAGGAGCAAGTCTTAACTTGTTTTTTAAAGAAACTTATAGTATGGGGGTACATGTTGGATGCAATAATTGCTAAGTTTTAGTAGTTCAAAGTCTTTGATGTTTAGTCTCATTACATTTTATTCTGTCATTCTAGTTGGGTCACTCTTGGTTCAAGTAAAGGTTTGAATTGAGTATGTTTTTTTTAATAGTTAAATGTTTTATTTTAAAAAATAACGTGGGATTGTTCCTATTATTTATTAAGATCTTATTAATTTAAAGGTGGGAACTTCATTAAGGTTTGGGACATGTTTAAAATAAGATTTACTTAATTATTTGACTTGTAAGATATTAAATGAGTTAAGTAAGTGTTAACTCGTGTTGTGATGTTAGGACGACATTGAAGTATTTAATTTATATAATGCATGCACTAAAAAATATAAGGATGTGATTATTTATTTGAAATACAAAACACCATTCCTTGACAAAAGTTTTTTTTCTTCAAGGATTATTCCTTGAAAAGATAAAAATACTTTTTACCACAAAGGTGGATGCAATTGGGCAGGAGCTGTAAAAAAAATCTCAAGAAAAATATTTTTTAAAATTAAAATGTGAATAGAGCACCATTTTTGTGTTAATTAATATGGCCAATATGTTTTGCTGGATTTGATATATTAATGTACTTTTGTTGTTATAAGAATACCATATATACTTAATTTGAAATTTAAAGATGTAAAATTTAAATTGACAATTTCCACCCATGTCAAATTTATTAAGCTAGATTATGTAAATCACCAAATATTCTCACGACCTAGTTCTTCCATAAACCTCAAACATCCTCAAACTTTGATATTTTTCTTTTCTATTCTAACTCGGACGTAGTTCTTCCACAAACCTCCTAACATTTTGTAAGCCAACGACAAAAACATTGTCCTTTATTTGTTTATGGATGGGTAAAGGGTGTCACATTATATATCATATTAATAATATATAAATATTTGACGCATGTATCATATACCTTATGACAGAAAATTGGAGAAAAAGTTACCTAAATAGTTGCAAGACGGGGGAGTCCAGACAGTTTCTTTATTACATTTAGCACTTACTCCATCCGTCCCATTTTAATTAACTGCCTTTTTAGAATTTGATTGTTGTGCCAAAATAAGTGACTTTTTCTTCTTTTTCATACACTATTTGGTAGGTGAATTTCAAATTTGCCCCTCATTCATGCAAATAGTAGTTTAGTTTGACTTTATAGGGTAGCTATGTAAAATTATTGGAATAACGAATTTTCTATGGTGTGCCCATGGGCACACAATAGTGACTGACTTCCATGAGAATACTAACTTTTGATTGGTGGATGAATATTAAATGTTGATGGCCCCCTGCATTCACACCAATTCCACCAATCAAATTAAGCCATTTTCATGAGAGTTGGTGCTTAGCATGTGCCCATGTGCACACACTAGAAAAACCGTTCAAATAAACACCTCAATAATGGTAAAAATTGGTTTGTGTGCATCTCTCTAAAAATGCAGTTAAAATGGGACAGAGGGAGTATAAGTTTATGAATAATGTAATAGATGGAATATGATAGGAGGTCTGAGGTTATAATGATTTCTTAGAAATTTTATTACATAATTGAGGTAAATTAATAACATATATAGAGGTCAACATACACAATGAAGAATATTTTATGTGCTTGACGCCCTCATCTCCTTATTATTGCTAATCTAATTCCCTTGTAATAATAAAAATAAATTCAATATAAGAAGTCACAAAAAAAATCAATAAAATCACCTTTTCATCAAATATATAAAATTAAATCTAAATAATTATTTCATTCAAGGTACATGTATATAGTACGACTTAATAAAAAATAATAATATACTTATGAACAAAATTCCATGCATAAGTATGATATTAATTATTTATTAATTTAGTTTCATTTGATGAGGACCGTATATGTAAACACCTTTGATGGGAAGGAGAATGATAAATCAACCATAAGTATCATGAATACATGGACAATCTAATATTAAATAGTTAGAAGATTGGTCATGTTCCTCTCTTTTCACGAATGTCTTAACTCATCATTCAAACTAAATCAATAAATTACATATATATATATATATATATATATATATATATATATATATATATATATATATAATAAAACATATTAACTAATTTATTAAAAAAACAAGGGGGCACAGATCTATATAAGAATTTATCTCACAACTCTTTTTCAAAAAATTGGACGCTCTAAACTTAATAAAAAAGAAGCATTTCTATAGATAGAATTTATACAAGGATTTATGTAATAAAATATATTTTCTTTAGAATGTGAAATTGTGAATATTCAATCATAAAGAATCATATTTACGAATAAAATAAAATTATGTCAAATCCATGAAAATATGAGACAACTTTCCATCATACAATTGTTAATGTTTGGAAAAAATATGATATATCATTATAGTTAGTCAGTTAGATGATACAAGTTTACCTTTGACTGCTTTAATTTTATTTAATTATGCAATATTCCTAAAAAATCATAAATTAGGTCTATTATAATACTAGAGGGGCCTACATATATGGTATATATGTTGTCTAATACAAAACTTTTCTAATCTGAAATAACAACAACAAAAAAAGTACTTTTCCTATCTAATGTTAGGCAGAAATTAGAAAGGAAGAGAATAATTATATATGAAATATTTTATGTTAAATGTTACTTGAGAAAAGAGTAAAATATTATTCAATGAAAAAACACACAAATACAGTTTGCAAATGTTAAAGGTATATCCCTTTTAAAGAGTGATACTAGAACAAGATGCACTATCACTTGAGGTAGAGAGGAAACATGAGAAAATCAATATTTGACACCAAAATATGTAGAAGATTATTCATAAGATCCATCATATGAACCTAAATTCTTATATAATTATTTACATACTATAATTTCCACTACATAAGAAACGATGATCAAATATCATAGGTGCAACCTTGAGATGCATAAAATTATAAGCAACTAAACCAATGAGCACTATAGCAAAATATAAATTCAAGATTTGTATAAAGACCTAAGATGAAAACATAAATACAATGTATCAGTCTCACTATTATTGAGATTTGGCAAGGAAATAAGAAAAACTACCGAGAATAAAATAATAGAACAAAAACAAATAAAGTAAAAAAAAATCTTCACAAGCATATGATACATGCTAACATAGTTCTAGCAACATAGTACAACAAAAATCAAGTAAAAATTAAAATAACCATAGTAAGTATATATACCATGTGATTAGCCAGATTATTCATACTATAAAGTTCACGAGGTGCTTAGTTCCTCACACAAGTCCACATGAAAATCCTGTATATAAGCATGATAATCAATTAGATACATCATAAATCATATAGACACACACGTATACATATTAACCTATTTAAAAGACTAATCAATTGAAGTTTGTCAAACAAGAAATGAAAAAAAAAATTAAAATTAATATTTAAAGAAATATTATTTATAAAAGTAATTCTTAAGAAACAAATTACTAATACGATACCATGAACTCATGTTGTGCAACAATTTAAGTCGAGTTCTAAATGAATTGTTTGTAACTGCACACAAAAAACATGAAAAAAGGCATAGTGACATGAAGTTCTTGAACCGGATCGCAAAGAGAAGAACATATTAATACATCAAAAAGATTACATGCGGTAATATCATATGATCATGAGCAATCAAAAATTAAACAAGTCTATCACTTTCTCTCAAATTCATTATAATTCCGATTCACTATAATTACTCATGACAAAAAAAATTCAAGTACTAGTATAAAAAACAAGAGTAAAAGAAAAAATATCCATAAAAGACTTATATAACAATTATCTTTTGAAGGATTTGACCCTCTCATGTGAAATAATCAAGTAATCAAGTCCATATACTGATTAATATCTCAATAAAATACTTACATTACACAAGGTTTATAAAATAATCTTACCTTCAACAGAGAATAGTGAGCAATTGCTTCAAAGTTATTTGACAAAGGAGACTCTACACAATCCTTTCTCATTTCTTTTAGATTGAGCGATGTAGTTGGTTTCCGCCGCCCTTATAGTATGAGGTACAAACCCTAATGAAGGGTGTTATGTTATGGGCCCAATCTTTAAAATATTGGTTTTATTGGGCCACAATTAAGATGTATAGCCAATAAGCCTTATCTATGTCCTATCTCCAGTAAAATTTATTTGATCCATGTGTGATCAATTGTATTTATTTAGAATTATGTACTAATTATGGGTCATGCTCCAACAAGTAAATTATATCAATCTTTTTTTATAATTAAAATTTATGACAACATATTTTAAAGATTATTCTAAACTGAACTTTATAATAATATTTTTATACATTCTAATAAATATAAATAAAACATAATAAAGTTTCATTCATAATGTTGGATGAAACTTAAAAATTTACTAAAGAATATATAAAAAAATTAATAAGAAATATTAATATAGATAATGGAAGATAGGTTGATCCATAAGGTATATATGATAAAATTTTATAAGTTTAAGGTACGGGTAATTGAATATAGAGAAAATTATATAAAACACAATATTGACGGTATAGACATGACCTGAGCTTGTGCCTTCAATAATTAGTAATGAACATGTAACATGTATTTAAAAATATACATTTAATAATTAGTAATGAACAAGGAGAAATAGTAAAAAAATTTAAACTATTCCCAGTTTATGTATGGAGTAAGTATATATTTCAAAGGTATCTCTCTCACTCTCATAATGTGGTGATCGAGTTTAAATTTGTCACATACAAAGTTGTACATGTGTTTAAATATTTGGAAGAGGAATGTAAAGCTTGAGAAGAATTCTCCTATTTATGTTTCTGTGATAGATAATGACTTAGTTTGCGGAATAAATTTAATTACCTGTTAGTAATATAATGATATTTTATTTATTGTATTATATATCCTCCTATATATAACAATGTTGACCAACACTATGCTTGTCAGCTGTCAAGGAAATCTTGGCGGATTTCAAGAGGATCAGCTTGGCTGTGAACTCCAAACATTAGCAAGCCGCTGAAGCAGCTCATGTACTTCAAAAGTGTCGTCGACACAGTACTTGGCTTTGCTAGGCTTCTGCTCCACAGTGCAGAAATAGATTTTCGGAGCAGCAGGGACCACCGCAGATTAAACAATTTTCAAAGGACCTTCGAACATGTCTTCGTCTGACCGGTCATCTCCAATGCAGAGGATGAAATCAGGGATCCCGCCATTGCCGACCATTGTCGAGATTACTTTTTGTGTGACCAAGCTTTTGCTGACATCCTACATATTTTAGTTTGATAGTTAAGTAAATTATTGTACAATATATGTTCCCTTTTTAACCTTTGCAAGTTCGTTGGCAATGACGTGCTTTAAATGATCGGGTAACTCCTTTGCCTGGAAGGATCCGAAATCATGATCTGCGTCTTGATAATGCCAGACTAAAGCACTTTCCTTGACTTCGATGGTGGAACCATCTGTGGCTTCTGTACACAAATTCATTATACGTTCCACTATCGCCTTCCAATGCAGATCCACAACAAAATTGGATTGCCATTCGGACGTCTTCTTCCACCTGGAAGCAAAGACAATTTCTTCAGAAGTGCCAATAAAAATGGTATCTAAGAAGTTTTCAAAAACAAAAATATACTTTATGAAGTAGCCATGTTCAGCAGCTATTCCTAGGCCTTCACATGGAGCCAACCACTCGATTAAGGAATTTCTCCCTCTTCCGCTAACTATAAACACTGTGTTCTTAGGATCATCACACAGAGTGTTAAGAGCAGTGACCACTTCATGAATGAGCTTTTTATTTGTTGAGGAATGCGGAACAAGGGTGCCATCAAAATCTAGAAATATAGCCCTCTTATTTGTCCTCTTATATGCAGGAACTATGGTTTCTAGAAAACAATTTCTGAAAATCTAAGGGGAGGGCAGCAACCTTGAATGTGAAACCCAAGCCCATACCCCAGCATTGACGATTGTAATGATCAAGACAAGATCTCTCCATGCTCTACAGGAAACTACGAGCCCAATATGCCACATCATGAGACTGAACATAGCTATAGTTCTTCTCATGTCTTAGTTGCCTTGAAGAATCATCCATGGAGACTGCAGAACGCATAGCCTCAGCTACGGAACTAATATCCCATGGATTTATTCTGATTGCTCCACTCAGAGATGGAGAACAGCGTACAAATTCAGAAATAATTAGCACACTTGTTTGACGAGAATGTGAGATAATTCCCCTAGCTTCATCCATAGCTGTAGAGCCCTGCCTACAAACAATATACATATGAGGGACTAGATTCATTCCATCTCTTACAGCATTTACTATGCAACATTCTGAGGCAGCATAGTAGGCACTCTTTTAACATCGATCAACTGGTCAATCAATTAGAATCACTGGCTGATAACCACAAGAACCATAAATATGATTAATCCTATTAGCAGTTCCATACGCCTCCCTTCTCACTTCCTCGATGTCCTTTCCTCAGTTTCTGGCAGGATTGATGATTTGAACGAGAACCACAATATCTCCCAAGTTTTCATACTTGCTCAATAGCTGTTCAAATGCTAATAACTTGAGACTTATTCTCTTGAATAAGTCCATGTCGTCTACGCCAAGAATCACATGCTTCCCCTTGAACTGTTCTTCAATTTCCTTGACTTTCACTGATGTAGAAGGGAGATTCATAACATTTTCACCTTTTCCCAAATGAATTCCTATAGGCAGAATCTTGTTATACACCGTGCGACCACTGTAATGCAGCCCGATTTGTCCTCGTTTGGACTCATAGTCCAGTCCCAGCATTCGACTACAACATGAGAGGAAGTGGCGAGCATTATCAAAAGTATGAAACCCGATGAGATCACAGTTCAACAAACTCCTTAAAAGGTCTGCACTTACAGGAAGTGTTCGATAGATCTCTGATGCAGGGAATGGACTGTGGAGAAAGAATCCAAGTTTGGCCCTGTGGCGCTTATTCCTCAAGAATATAGGGACCGCCATGAGGTGATAGTCATGAATCCAAATATAATCCGTCTCGGGATTTGCCACTTCCAATACTTTGTCTGCAAATATTTTGTTTGCAGAGATATAAGCCTGCCACAGCCCTTGATCAAATCGGTCACCATGCTTTCCGCACATTGGGAGCATATGATGGAATATAGGCCATAGATGGTGCTTGCAGAAACCATGATAGGATTTCTCCAAGAGGTCATTCGTAAGAAAAGTGGGAACACAGTTGAAATCATCCAGAAGTCTCTTAGCAACCTCCTCCTGTTCATTAACATCTATATCGACACTTTGTGAACCAACATAAAAAAACCACTATATCAGGTGAAAATCCATCCTTTAATTCCCATAGAGGTGAGTCTTCATCGTAATTAAAGCTCCAGTCCTCGGTTTCCCAATCCTTTTGTGCATGAAGGGGCAACATGTTTGACACGATGATATTTCTGACAGCCATAGAGGAGGTACCATCTGAATCCACATATTTGACACAAGAATTAGTCCCAGTGTCGACGTCCCCGAAAGCCAAGTTTGCAAAATTCATACGTGAATTTGTATCCATGATCGATTTATTTCCAGATAAGAATATGATCTGATTATATCAAATTATTGGTGACAACTCATAAAGTCTCTAAGCCAGAGCATATGAAAACTAGAATGTGTTTTTAGTTAACACTGAATTAGTTGCACCTCATAATCAAAGTACTACTCCCTCCGTCCCAAAAAGAGTGAACTGGTTTGACTTTCACGGAGATTAAGAAAAATGTAGTAAATTTAGTTGAAAAGTAGGTAAAGTGGTGGGACCTACCAATATTTAATAATAGATTTGAGATAGTGGAGGAAGATAGTGGGTGTAATAGTGTTTATATTATTATAGAATGAAGATAGTGGAAGAAAGTAGTGGGTGTAATAGTGAAAAGTAGTGTTCAAAAATAGTAAGTATGGTAAGTTCATTCTTTTTGGGACGTCCCAAAAAGGAATAAGGGTCACATAAAATGGGACGGAGGGAGTATATGTTACAAAGTGTTTCTTGGTGTATATATTGGAAGAAAAATTACTATTAGATGAAAGATATATTGTTATATGTGAATCCCATAAGAATTATAAATACAAAATAGTACACTAACTTTTATGAACAATTGAACGTAATTCCTCGTCCTGAAGCACCATACTTAAGTAAAATAAACCATGTTTTATTAATTATACATGTCTTGAATAATTATAAGCATGTCTTATTTAAGCATGTGTGAATTCTCATGTTACATAAATATAATTTTATTTGATGTGCACTAACCTTTCTCATAAGAATTTTTAGTTAATTTTGCAGGAGCAAATCCTTATTTCGATTATGATAATGAAAGATATGAAATTTAATATTTATATAAAGTACATAGCAGATATTCTCTTTTTAAGAAATAAATTATTACAAGCAGCATAAGGTGCAAGGAATGATACATTAAAACAGAATTATTCACGAAGGCACTTCCTACCATTTGTTGTCAAAAATTTGCGCACAAGATCAAAATGCACTTTGGGATATTTGCTAATTTTTATCATCATATTGTGACGATGGGGAGGCATAAATGATATATACTTTTATTTTGCAAAAGTCATGTATACTTTTTTCTTCACTAGCTAGGGTTTTTCCCACGGACTTTTTTCTAGTAAGATTTTAAGAAGGCATGATATTAGTTCAAGTAATCCAGGGAGTGTTATGTAAATAATTTATTTAGGTGACATTTGACTAATTGGCTTGTGGATGACTTTGTGCTTTAAATTTCTCCCATTAATGTGAGAGTCTTGACCCTCCATTATACTTGTAACCTATTTTCATATGTCAATAAGAACAATACTCTTGTTTACTCTCTATATAATTTTTATAATCTTATATATGTTGGGATAATCTTAAACTTAAATTTTAAGTAGTTAATTTATTTGGTTGTCCTGCTGCAAACTGAGTCTATAACAGCAGATAACGTTATGAAGAAGTTGCATGCCTTTAGGAGAGTAGTGGAATACCATGCACTGGAGTGAAAACAGGAGTGCAGTTTCATAGTTTATCTAGTTTCTAGTTTATAGGTATTTCTGGTGTAATGCAGTATATATATCTTCAAGTCTTAGCCAAATAAAATACCCTGAGTTTAGCAACTATCTTCGTTTCCTTTAAGTTTTATATGACACACACATTGCAAATTAACAGATTTTCCAACAATATATATTACTATATAGCAAATTATGAATTTTATGAATTCGGTAGAAAGATTATATATTCCCCGTCAGGTCTCGTTTTCTAAGATCATATACTTTTGTAGAGTAACGTTGAAAACGACTTCATGAGATGAGTCATAGAATTTTTAATAATTTAGACGGACACTAAATTATTGTCGTGCAGTTTTCTGCTCTCTTCCTGGTATTAACAATAGAGCCTGCAGGATCGAGAAATCTCCAAAAGATGGTCCGAAGACTTAAGAGATATAATACAAAATGGTGGCCGGACATTTTTTATTCAGCCCGACGTAGATAGGGATCGAGACAAGTGAAGTGACTCCCTCGGTCTAAGTTTTCCAAAGTTCATTTCCCTCTTTCTGTATTTTGATTTTCTGGTTTTATTTTCTTATTACTCATACTAGCTAGCCTTCAACTCAATGTGAAGTGGGAATATAATACAAAATTTCATATAATAATTTAAATTCTAATATTATTATATTTTATATTAAAATTTAATCAAATATTATTAATTATTAATTACATTTTATTTTGAAGATATAGTTTTATAATACTTTTTTATATACGAAATTTACCAAGTATACTACTTTTTGGATCCTATTTGCAAGTATACTACCTTCTCTGAATATTTTAAATCTTATTTACAAATATACTTACCTCCACTCTCCGTCCTCTCAAACCCACCAACGCCACCGGTGGAGATTTCGCCGACTTCGGCCTTGGCACGCCCATGCTCCATACACATAACCACACACCTACTCCCACCTCCTTTTCTCGCCTCACGACTCCGTCGGCAACGCCGACGTGAGTGCGGCCAAACCTTCAACCCCTCCCCCCCCCCCCTCCATTACTCGTTCTCTGCAGAGGACTACCGCCTGGAGTCGCCATGGTGATGACACCGCAACGGACCCGGCTTCTCTCCGCAATACAACCAAACCCCAAACTCTATCTAAACCTCGATCAATCAATTCAATTTGAAACTCTGATTTTACTCTATAAACCCTAAGTTTATAAACAGGGGAACTAGCTTTTGAATATACATGTGTATATAATGATTCACACCGTTACTCAGCCAACAAACACCGGACTCGCACGACTCAACACAACAAATCTCAAACACAAACAGCATCGCCAGGATGCTATGGGGATTATGAAGGTTGTTTTTTAGCTGATTTCTAGTTTGTTGTTTTAGTTGCGTTTTAGGTTGCAATGTTCATATTAGAATTGGCTCCGCATTGCAACTTATTATGCAAATGAATGTAATTTTCAAAAAAAAATTCCCAAAAGTTGCATTTCTGGTTGTATAAGATTGCTAGCCGTCGCAGTGATATGATTGCATATGCAACCACCGTATTTTTGCAAATATTTTTAGGAATATAGTACTGTTACAATTTTTATCAAAAAGTGATATTATTTTTGAAAAAATTCTTTTAAACTTGATTATGTTAAAAAAAACCCATTTATATATTATAAATGGGTAGTAGAAATTATTTTTTCTGATCTGTTATAAGTATTTTTTTTATGTTAATATATGTTTTTGATAGTGATTTTATTTTTTTATTTTTAACTGATCATAAATTGATTTCATTTTTTTATATCTTCATTTATAGGAAGAATATATTATTTATCTTATAGTAGTTGCGTTATAAATTCATGTTTGTATTGGAGTTAAAGACATTAGAGATAGAAAGATTCTGATTTTGTCTCTTATTATATATATACACACATATATTTTGATTTCTAATCTATAAAATATGTGTGTGTGTGTGTGTGTATGAGAGAGATTTTAAAATAAACAAAAAAAGAGTAATAATATGATAACATTATAATTACTGTACTTATTTATTTTAACCCTTGATAAAGTCCATTTTACCGGCCTGTTTATGATTAACATAATAACATTGACTTTATAAATAAATAATTTTTCATTGGATGGTTACAGCTTCCTGATTCTTTCTATCTTCTACTGCCGGTATCTTCGTGCGTTATAATGTTAAGATTAATTCCAGTAATGTTGAAAATGATTTGTAATATAAAATAATAATTATTACGATTTTTTAAATTGAACTTATATTTCAATAAAGTTTATCCTAATTGATAGGGTGAGAAATGTATAATGAAAATTGCAGGTACATTAATTAATTTTTATTTTATAAGAATGTGTTTTGTTTGAAATATTTTGAAATGTAAGAAAATTGATGGGTGTGATTGGGTAGAGTAACATTTATGCTATGTGTTCAACTGATATTTTAATAGATTTCATATAATTTATGAATTTTATAAATTATACCCAATTTTAATTCTATTTGAATTCTCGATAAAATATCATAGAATTGATTAGAGTCCGGGATTTAAATGCCATACTTCAAAATCGTTTGAATTTGAATGGGAATTCAAATATCTTAAATACATTGAAAAATCTCACATCATTTTAGAAAGTCCAAAAAAACTAATCAATATTTGAATATCATTATATTTTGATGAATTTTAAATAATTCCAACCGAAAATCATCAGATTTCAAAATATAATTTTGAATCATAATTGAATATATATCACCAGACTTTGTATCATAATTATCATAATTTAAATAATCTAATTAAATATCCTAGAATTTGGTACATTTTTAAATATACAGATTAAATATTCTCAAATTTTATAAATAAAAAAAAATTCCAACTAAATAAATTCTTAGACTCGCTTTTAATTTGTAATCTCTTCTACTACAACAAAACAGGGTTTTTACAACGGAAATTAAGACGCTATTTCATCGTACTTTATGACAGACTTTTCTGTCATTTTGGTCAAATAGAAAGTTTACGACTTTACGACGGAACCTTCCGCCGCATGTAAGTTGTGGGCCCAAGATCTTTGTTTGGACAATTTTTATCTTACGACGCACTGTCCGTCGTAAGTTCACTAATTTACGACGGAATGTTCGTTGTGGGTCTTGGTTTTTTGTTTGAACAATGTTGATTTTGCGACTAAATGTTCGTTGATAGTTATGTTACAACAGAAGTAATGTATGAACATCCGTTGTAAGTTTGGGGGAAACTGGAAATTCCGTCGCATGTATGTTGTGGGTCCTCGTCCTCGGAAATGTTATTCTCTACTTCCAAAGCTTCCGGCCCAAAAGCATTCCTCAACATCTCATATTAATCATACACATCTTCGTGTTCATTCATTTGTTCATTTCTCGACCCGCTAGAGTCGCCATGATAGTGCCATGTGGTATAACTCTCGAGAAAACCGGTTGCAAATAAGTGAAACTCGACATCAAGAATTAGTTGATTTAATTAATTGGTATAGATATTATTCATGCATATATAGATGTCTTATGATCGAAGTTGGATCACTCGACGAATAATTCCCAGTGGTTATGGATTTATGGATGAATATACTGAGGGGGTTAAATATTTTTTGGCTTTTGCGAGAAGCAATTCTACAAAACATCTAATAAGAAGATTTGGATCATGATGTTTTGTAGAATTGCTTCTCGCAAAAGCCAAAAAATATTTAACCCCCTCGGTATATTCATCCATAAATCCATAACCACCGGGAATTATTCGTCGAGTGATCCAACTTCGATCATAAGACATCTATATATGCATGAATAATATCCATACCAATTTCAATATGCATATAAACAAAAATACATACCAACACAAATAAAACACATATAAATATTAAAGAATAAGTAAAGATTCATCATATACTTACATTGATTGGAGTGATGATCGTTGTTTTTGTATCATATTTTGTGTGAAATCGTAAAAAATTTAAAATTAAAATTTAAAAAAAACATGAAAAATGTGTAGGGAAGAGGAAGTATAATTTTTAGTTTGTAAATTCCTTATAAAATCCGCCAACACTGCTAGTATGTTCATAAGAAAAGACCGGGAATTTACTTGTTTAGTTTCGGTGGGAATTTAATTCCAGGTTTCTAGATTATGTCAAAGCGCGTTAAGTTATTCCCACCAACTATGTTACGTGAGTTCTGATGTGTCCTACGTCCCACCCATTTCTTTACAATTTTTTACACTATTTGACACGCATTTTAAAGCGCATATAAAACATAGTTCCATAATTTATTTTTAAAAAAAAATTTTGTATAAAAATTTAAACAACAAATTTTTATTTATAGGAAAAAAAAATTCCAAAATAATTTATCAAACTACATTTTACGAGAGTATTAGAATATGTGCCGAGTCTGCGTTCCCAATATAAACGAATGTGGGTGACGGAGGGATTACTTTATCGGATACGCTGGATTGTCGTATGTGTACAGGTAAGTAAACGGTGGAATGTCGTCGGTGTTGTTTTGTGATTGGATCGTAGTTGGTAGTGCGTCATGGGTGACATAACTGCTGAATTAGTCATGTAACTCGGTCCCGCTTTGAATTTGAAATGTAACCATAAAGTTCATTTATAATTTTGAAAGAAACTACCTTACAAAAAAAAAAATTGAAAGAAACTCCGGCGTCATTACATCATTTCATGCGGCTTGAATATTGAACATTTGCTATTGAATGATTCTTACCGTATCTCCGAAAGCTATCTAATTAACTCTAAAATATAAAATAAATAATGTGATTCTCAGTAATTTAGTATTCCCTCCATCCCATTTTAAGTGTTCATTTTGCAAATTTCACACATCTTAAGAAACAATTAATGTGATGTTTTTATCATTATCTTCACACACCTATTCACCTTGGTTTTTATAAATATTAATTACGTATAGCATCACTCCTACTTGAATACCGTGTATTTGACCTTTCTTCACTTCAAATTATACTATACATTCATATTCCCTACATTAATGCATTAATGAATTTAGGAAAAGCTTGTTGGTTGTATTTAATACTATATTGGAACTAGTAAAAAATTGCATGGGTTAAAGAGTATGACACATATTTTGGGAATTTTTTTTTTGGCAAAGTGGACACTTAAAATGGGATGGAGGGAGTACAAAGTTAAAAGTGTAAACTCGACAACACTCTTTATATTTTTTGTGTTTGTCTAGTGTGTGCCCATGGGCACATGCTAAGCACCAAATTCCATAAGTTTGGTGGATTTTTATTGGTGTGGTTGGTGAATTTGCAGGGGTCCACCATTATAAATAAGTAGGAACCCATAAAAATCCACCAAATCTATTGAATTTGGTGTTTAGCATGTGCATATGGGCACACACCAGAAAAATCGATATTTTTTCCCTATTTTATATTTTATTCATATTGGGCTCCACTAAGAAATTTTTTATTGTGAAAAAATAAGCTAAGAGCTATGTGATGAATCTTAAATTTGAGGAGAGAGGAGAGAGAAATAAGAGGCATTTAGTGATTTAAAAAGCCACCAAAAATTTCTTGGAGCAAATTTTTTTTTATCTAACTCAAATTTCAAGTTAAAAGTCTAGATTAAGAGCCTCGTAAAGATACTCTTATGACCTCCCATCACCGATGCTTGTGTGCATTTCTGCGTGCACACAGATATTACCTAATCATAATCTTTCATCTAAATAAAAAAAAATCGAATGTTAGCACGTGTCCATAAATATACACTTAGAAAGATTTATATTTGATATACGTCTTAAACAAAATTGACATACTAAATAACAAATTTAATTTGTAACTTTTATGTATATAAAAAAGATGGAGAAAAATGTTTAAATTCAAATAACAACTTATTATTTATAATAATATTTAACAAAAGAGATATGATATATATATATATATATATATATATATATAAACCTTCACTATATATAAATAATTGGATATTCAAAAATTGCACTAGAGCACGGTTGGATAGCTTATGTGGTTAAGAATTTATTTTCCTGTCATTCCAGGTTCTAGATTCAACTCTGATTTATTCTGGAGATTTTTAGATAATATATTTATTTGTAAGGTTATAAGTCAAATTTGTAAAAAAAGAAAAAAAAGGATGATACTGGATACGGTAGCGTATTGAATAAATCAAAATTTTGTTGAAATGGATGAATGTAAAATTTAAAAAGTATCAAAGTAAAACAAACTTAATTCACCGATGTGCCGGCAACAAGCAACAATATAATAATAGTGTACTCTTCAAATACAAATGAATCAATTAAATAGGCAATAATTACGCCGCATAATATTATTATACATACAAACTCAGTGACCTGGTATATAGTATAAAATACATGTTGATGTCAAACTAAAATAGATTTAGCAAATATGACAAAGTAAATATTTAAACAAATTGAATGAAATAATAAATTGAGTATTGTATGTGAATTTAAAAATATTAATAGGTAAAAAATCACTGAACTTATGATCAACTTGCGACAAAAAGTTTGCAAACAGATCATAAACTAAATTTAACTTGCAATAAACTAATTAAACTAATAAAAAAAACATTTAGGTAACTCCCGTTACCACAGCCGTTACGTAAGTTGACTTTAACAGAATCTGTCAAAAAATAAAGAATATGATAAAAATTGGAAAAAAAAGGAAAAATTAAAAAATATATAAATTTTGATTATTTTTTTGCAAAATCTAAAAATATTCTGAAAACTTCAAAAAATATGAAAATTTTGAAAAAACTTTAAAAAATACGAAATTTTTCGAAAAAAATGAATTTTTGGAATAAACAATGTTTTGATTTTTTCGAAGTTTTAAACTTTTTTCAAATTTTCATATTTTTTCAATTTTTAAAAAAACAAAATTTCTATATTTTTTTGAATTTTTTTCAAATTTTTTTGACGAATTTTGTTAAATTCAACTAATATTTAACCGATGTACTAGTAGCAATTATTTAAATTCAAGTTGCCCTATTAATCCTAATTTAAAATCACTATATGATTTTTAAACAATATTTAAATGTAGAGGAGTGTACACGTATCTCAATTCTAATACTAATTTTTTTCCAAATAATTTGGCAGAGAGATGACATAATTTTTATTGGGCGCAGACACAATTTTTATTGGGCGCATACATAAATTTTTAATATTATTATTTTAAATTGGATTTGATGTGCATATAAGGAGTCCCATTGTTATTAGTGTGAGTTGAACCAATCATACGTTATTAATCAGATTTGAAAAAAAGATTGAAAAACACTTTTTCGAAACCAGCATTATCTTTACATTTATCAAAATCATTTGTTTGACTTAATCCACTTATTTTAAAAATGTATTTATGCATGATTTTAATATTTAAAATGGGTACAAATCTAATAGAATTCCTATCATATTTTTCCAGACTAAAAAATCAGTTTTTGAATCGAGGTGAAATAATTTGTTTTGGTCCGATCAGCTTAAAAAAATCGAATATCTTTTATATAAGAAATCTATAGAGTAAAGTGTATCATGTGTATTTGTACTTTAAGTGAGAAACCACTTGCAATTCACCGTTCATAGCCTGCAGATACAGTTTATGCAATCCCATCTATAATTCTAACAGACAAAGAGGTAAAAGAGCCATTATAGAGGTGAAATTACACAAATACTCCTTTGTCTGTTAGAATTATAGGCAGAATTGCATAAACTGTATCTCGTTATGAACGGTGATATGTATGTGATGATTTGAGATTTGAGAAGTTAAAAACATATAGTGGTATAAGATTTGAGAAGCTAAAAATTCTCATTTTATTTATTAATTTTTCTAAAACTTTATTTTATAAAAATATATAAAATATATTTAAAGGATCATTTATAATTAGTATTATTAAATATTTTATACATAATAATTTGTAAATGTCAAAAAAAATTATATAGATACATAAACTGAGAATAAGTTTTCACAAATAAATCATCTCATTAGTTGGTGCAGGTTGCAAGATAGCTCCAGTATAGTTGCTTGAAGTTTGCTTTCTTATTTTTTTTCTAAGATATTCTCGAGTTGAGTCACAGACTCATTGTCGAACCGAGGCCAACAGAGCTATCCAATCATGCTCACTCTCAGTATTTTCTTTTTGTTCATCTTTTTGTCCAGAAGAGATGAAGTAAATCATTTCATTTAAGATAAGCCACAGACCCGAATATATGTGATCAGAAATGGTTAAATTTAAAAAAAATACATGAAAATAGGTAATCCCTCCTTTATTTGACTTTTTAATTTTTGATCCCGTAACTAAAATATTATTTGTAAAATTTTTTTCAATGAAATTATTTAATCCTAAATTTAATTTATAAAAATACTTTTTAATTATTAATATGACGACCCGTGCAAGCCAAAGGTAGATGTGTCATAACATTTCTTACAGTTTTGTCTAGAAATGATTGACTAAACTAAATTCATTAGATATTTTTTATAATGTTGTCCACTTATATAATGATTATATTGGTCGGTTATATTAAAAAAACATTTTTTATCATTTTAAATTATAATAATTAAAGTATATTATTTTAATGTGATAATATTATATATATATATAATATAAATTAAGTGTAATTAAAAATAGAAACTTTGTATATACTCAAAATGATGGAACTTATATATATCATCTAACTTTCTTATTTTTGATATGTCATTTAAATTTTTAGCTAATGAGTTCGTAACTGATCATCTGTCAAGTTACTGCGGTTAATTCCGTGACGGAGTGATTCACTCCGCATTCTATGATCTCAAAAATAGTATAATAAGTAAGACTTTGTCTTTTGGCACAATTATAAAGACTCGTAGTCCTATTATATAATAGAGCGCATACACAACATGGTTAATGCTGGATTGAAAACTCAATTGCTACTTTCTCAAAAGAAAACGCAATTGCTGCAGACTAGCATCGCCGGAAAGAGGAGCTGGCAGAATTACAGAGAAGACTCGCAGGATGGCCATGAAAGCAAGCCAGCAGCTATACGAATCCCTCAACGGATCTGCAGAAAGTGAGACTGGAAAGCTTGCTGAAGGATTATATGGTCAGAGGTGAACTGTTATTTACATCTTATTTTGTTTTTCCATTATGGGTCTAGAATTGATAATTGACACTGAAGAAAGATTAGGCAGTGCTCGGATGATAATAGATATCGTTATACTAAATATAACATGCTATCATTAGAGTAACCATTGAAAACCTTTAGCTAAAATATGAGTTGAAATACTAAAAATAAAAAATTTACGAAAAATTCATACTCCAATCATACCCAGCTGTTGTCTTATAATTTTAGTCAACCTCCTATGGATGACTAAATTTGTCGAACGTCTACAGGTCTGTAAAAAATCTGTAGGAAGATTGCACTGTAAAAAATCTGTAAGAAGATTGCACATCATTTATTACCATATTAAACTGATATATTCTATTTTAACAATCTAAAATATTAATAACATACTATTTTTAAATTACAGCCGACCAATATAGCAAATACCACTTAAGCAAAATGTCTTTATAGCCAACACTGTTGTAGATGCTCTTAGTTATGTTTTGCAAATAATATTCTAATATATTAAAAATAATGATACATTGTCCGAGTCCCCAGCTTCATTTGTAATAAGTTAGAAGTAACTTAAATATTAGTTAGAAACTAAATTAAGCACAGAAGTCAGTTTGAGATACTTTTTCAATAAATTAATTTTTTTAAAAGTTTTTTTTGATAAAAATTACTCATAAGACATATGTTACTCATAAATCACTTTTATTTTTATTATTATATTTTAAGCTCACAGTCTATTACATATGTCAAGTCAAGCTATAAGTCGTAAACTCCGTCGAATGGGCTCGTCGTCAACTATGTATTTTTTTTATATATTTTCAGGATGGAATGCATATTATGTTGTAACATTGTAAAATATGATAAAAAATAATTTGCTATACACATTATTAAAATATCTTCATTTCAAAGTTTAACCTCTAAATATTAGTATATTAGATAATATCTTTGAACTAATATAATGTAGGTCATTATATAAAAATGAACAACTTTAGAAGAAGAAAAATTATGATATCTCATATTTATTATAAATTAAAATTTAATTGATTCTAATTTTAAACTAATTAGCCTTTCAACATGAACAATAATAGCATCTAACATGTCGAACAATAAATATATATTTTAAATGCAACATGATTTTGTATAAAATTTATTATACAATATACACGTGCACAACGATTATATTCTGGATCATGTTCAGAATTTTATAATATTTCATATTTATATTTTGTATGAGCTTTATTGTTAGATGTATAACCTTACCAAATCATTTTTTTTATTGAAAATGTAATATTACGATAGTTTTTTATTGAAAATGAAATATTACGATAGTGCTCTTTGTTTTTTCTAAGGTGTTCCGTTCGAGCATAATATATACATAACTTAGTATAATGACTAGCTACAAAACAATTTTTACATAAAAACTAAAATTAGTATAATTTAGTAATATTAACTTTAGAAATTAGTGATTTGTATTGCAAAAATTGGTAAAAATCTTCAGATCTGTGTTTGTTATTGATTCTGATGGTGGAGATAATGGAGGTAGTAGACATGGAAGGGGGCATGGAGGAGGCGGGGCGATAGAGGAGGTGGGGGATGAGACGACAGAGGTGGGGCGGAGGCATGGGTTGAGATGGGACGTGGGTAAGGGTTGAGATGGTAGAGGTATAACAAATGTGGAGGTTGAGATGGCAAAAGGAGTTGAGATGGCGCGCGACGGTAGAGGTGGCGTTGGCCGAGATCGAGGTGAAGACGATTTTATGTGATAAGCTTGAAGTTTAAAATACCTGTTTAGGTGATTTTGACTTAGTAATAATTTATATGTTAATAAATATATAATAATATAAATAAAAATGATTTATGAGTAACTTATGACTTATGAGTAGTTTTTATTACAAAAAATATAAAAATTAAGTCATTAAAAAAGTATCTTAAGTTAAATTATAACTTTAAATCAATTTTTGACTCATTTCTAATTTTAAACCGATTTCTGATTTATTATACAAATAAACATTTTTCAATTTGAAGTTAAAAAAAGATTAAAACCGTGATTTTATGCCGAGACAATTACTTTAGTGTAGATCACCTTGTCTAAAGATGTTCTAACGAGAAAACAAGGACCGGGGTCGTTTGGATAAGTTTAAAAAAGTGCTTCTTACTTTGAGTAAAAAAGTGGATTAAAATTGAGAAGTAAATTAAGATTTATAAGTGATTAAATCATTTGCAAAAGAAGTAGAAGTGCTCAAACAAAATTTAGCATTCTCAGCCTCTGACTTTTAGCATAAATGAGTTAATAAAATTAGAAATCGGGTTTTTTGGCAAAAAAAATTCAGAAGTCTTGGTTCCCAAACAGGCACGCAATTTTGACACACTTTGTTGAAAGGTGCACTGGACACAATTTGTTAAAATAGTCCAAAAGAGCACAATGCGGTTCCGTTTTGCACCTAATAAAGGGAAAAGCAGTTTGGATACATTTTTTTCTTTCACATGAAACGCAATTGCATGTACTTTGACACAAAATATCGGGCCCTAAAGAGTATTATTCCTTCTCAGCTTATGTTAATAATGTTTAGTACATGTCTTTTTGAGAAAAATATTTGTTCTGAAATACTCATTCTTCTCTCGTTTCAAAATAATTAGTTTACTCAGAAGAGACATGTACAAAGGCCCCTGAAACGTAAAAATGTATTCCCTTCTCTGTTTTTTCCTTAAAAGATTGGTTGATTTATATTTTCTGATTCTGACTCGCCTGCTTATCATGCTTCCTGCAGGAATGTTGCAGTATGGAGTAAGAACTGGATAGCTTTCAGGTATGCTGCATTGTTAGGCCTAGCTTCTTTTCTGTTGATCACTGACATACAGTGCTGTCGCCTCCTCTTCCTCTACGACCCCGAAAACATATCTTACGGTTTATTCCTTATGGGAATGGGAAATCTTATCGCTTTTGGTGTCTTGGCTGCACAAGCCCGAGAACTCATTGATGATTCCAAGACTGCAAATGATGTGCCTTGGTGGTGCTATGGCTGCACCAGCTCCAGATAAGATTGAAGTTCCATATTTCATAATGTCCTTCCCTTGGCGGCGTGGCCACTGATGCCCAACTCAAATGCTAATCGAAGATCTAGACATTGTAAACGCGCTTTTTAAATCCTAATTACCTCCTGTCCTGTTTTTCCTTGATAACGGAAATGTGTTATCAGTGTCCAGTGTTTCTCAAGATCGTTAGATTTGTTAGGCATTTAAAAGGTGGAATGAAGCGGTGTTAGTTTGTGTTTGGAAATTGTTGTTGTTAGGCCTCGTCATTGTTGAGTGTCATTATTCATGTTTTTTCGGGTCCTCTGTAAAATATTCATTGCTTAATGTAAAAGTTGTTCTGTTAAAGTAAAAATTCAGTGGCTATAAGAGTAGTTCATAATGCAGATACTTTTCTTGATACATGGAGTCTTGCTCGAATAGATGATTCTAATTATCCGGCTACTGCAGCAAATCATGCTGTAGTAGAGTGGTGGTCTAAACCTGAAATTGGCAGCATCAAGTTTATTTGTGATGCTTCTATTTTTAGCTCTGAAAACAAGTTTGGAGTTGGTTGGTTGGCCCGTGATCATAATGGTGTGTTGTTAGAGACTGCTGCTGATGTTCGTGTAGGGAGTGTGGAATAGCAGCTAAAATGGTATTAAGGATTAAGCAATATGCTTAAGATCAAAATATTAAAGAAAAAGCAGGGATGTAGATCTGCAGATGGCTACTGTTTTCTTCGTTTCCAATCTCAGGCTTCATTATTCTTAATTCATTTACCTCGCGTGGCTGTACACATGCAAGCACAATGATTCTACGACAGTCTTGCTACATCAGGCCAACTCCCATTCATTTCCGTTTTAATCACAGTTCCTCCTAAGCAAGGGTCAATCTCCTGGAAGAATTATCCAAGTCAGTGTCGAGTCCAGTTCCACTAAAAGCTCTGTTATGCTGAGTTTCTGTTAAATACTCTTGAGTTGACATAGTGTCAAGCAATGGTTATGCTCCTCGTTCTTCGCTCCATTCCATGATTATTCTAACCTCATTCTCTTTACCAGCTCGCGTATCACATCTTAAGAACATGCGGTGCAAACATACATAAATAGCCTTCATCTTGATTCTAAAAAGCTGGTTTTTTATATATAGTTTAAACTCCTCTTGTTGATCATTAGCTTGTCTGATATAATTTCACTGACATTGCTAAGAAGGCCAAGAGCTCCTCATTTTCCCTCTTGCTGACACTAGATTTCTTTTTTACGTGTTATGACCTTGATATTGAAAATTTTGCAAATTCAACGAACTGGTTTTTGCAAACTTCATGTAGAAAAATTTACTGCCCACACTTTCCATATTAAAGCGGTTTATTTTGCGAAGTAATTGTTGAGAACCGGCGCATCTAAAACCTTAAGGTGTTAGAGGAAGGTCCCAGATAGATCTTATGCTATATTTCAACAATAATGCATTTGCTTTTGCTTGCTGGAATTGCACGAGTCCACACTTTTAGCCATCTGCATTTGCTGGCCATTTTCTCACACAAAATGATATCTGATAAGCAGAGACCTGTAGCATTTATTGAAATCGTCATAGCCTCAATGTTGAATATTGCAGATTGCACGAACTGTTGCAAATCTGGACATTCAAAAACCTCTTCATTAAAACAGCTGCAACTTTATTAAAAAATATACTACAGGATCTTTCTATTTGCCAGATGAAAGCAATTTATTCTGGGAAGTTGGCACCCAGTTAGATTCCAGAGTTTTTCCTTGTGTCATGATTGCTTTTAATCGAGTATTCATATAGAACTATAAAACTTATAATTAAGTATTCGCATGAAACACAAGCTTGCTTTCTAAACTTCTACCTCTCTCTCCACAACTTCTTCGAAGTGCTTCTGTTTTTTTACACAAACATGTCAAAAAAAACAGAATCACGCCTTTTATTAAACGATGCTCAGCTTCTTCATTTCCAACATGCACTCAATCATCACGAGTCACTCCGAGAACCAGAGAAAAAGTTTGGTCTCGGTGGTAACAAATTGTTTATTTTTCCTATTTCATGAAGCTTAATCTAATCACTCAATCTACGGAAAATTAATGAATAAGCTGATCCCCCAGGAGTTGCCAGCACATGTCAATGATGTGGAGAGTCCATAATTTGCAGATGCAAATCGACCAGAAGTATCACTACAAATGGATGCTAAGAAACGCTTTGGTATTAAGAGTCAGTCAATTTGTAAACAATACTTTGGCACGGACCAATTCAAAGCGTGTGTGAATTAAAAAAAATGGAATTCAACTCATGAATATGATTGTTTTTGTTGTGCTCTTCTGATTCATCTTCTTTGTTGAAATTGTTCTGCATTACTATTCCAGTTTTAGAGAATTTTAGAATAGGTAGGAAGAATGGAGATTACAATACACATTACACATAGATCAATTATATAACATATACAATAAAGGGGGAATAATAACAAAATTGTTTGAAATATGTCACATTCAAACATTTGTAAACAAATGATTTTCCTTCAAAGGAGACACTTGCTCAGAGTAAGCTTTTCTGACGAATTTCATAACCGGCAGATCACTAAAATGTCGTACATGTACATCACGAAGTCCGATCTCATTCCAGTCTGGTCTTGGATCTTCAATGAGCTGTGGAGCTCGCCAACCCGTAACACCAGGAAGGCACATTGTATGCGCTCTTTGCATCTTGAATTAGTTCTTGAGCCTGCGAACCTAGGAAACTAAAACCGACCAGATTCCCAAGCCCCATTATGAACAAACCATAAACTGTGTCTTCTGGATTGTATTTACGGAGAAGATGGAAGGATTGTATGTCGACTACCAGTAGAAAAAAGACTAGAGAGACCAACGCGATCCACCTGCCAATTATCCAGTTCTTGCTCCATTGAACGACCGGCCTAGACAAAGCATTAAAGTAAACACATAATGAGAGTTAGATTACAGGGTTACAAACCTTTGACTTGTATCCGGAAAAAGACATGTTACTGATCAAAAATTTGAACTTCAAAGAAACTAATCGTAGTAGTTAACATTAAAATGTAATCCCTCAGTCCTCTTTTACATTTCTTTTTTTGGAAAAAAATTTGTTCCGAAATACATGTCCTTCATTTTCTCAAAACAACCTTTCGAATGTATTTCCAAAGAATCTAAACTACAATTTTCAAATGTCCACATACACACAACCGATTTAATTCAATGGGCAATTATCAGGGATATACAAAAAAACAAAAAACTCGACTAATACTTTTT
This sequence comes from Daucus carota subsp. sativus, assembly GCF_001625215.2. Lineage (NCBI taxonomy): Eukaryota > Viridiplantae > Streptophyta > Magnoliopsida > Apiales > Apiaceae > Daucus > Daucus carota. The sequence continues at coordinate 2,518,644 of NC_030389.2, forward strand.
TAAGATACATGAATTTTTTACATGGACGTATAAAAGGGGACCGAGAGACTAACAGGTAAGAGTAAGCTGTTTAGTACTCATATACAGGGGAAAGACTCGAGGCAGCATCAAAGACCCATTCAGCAGGTTAGTTGTACAAAAATTTCTTATTTTTTCTTCTGATAAGGAGTTTTTCACAGCACAAAGAATCCCTTAAGAAAGATTTTCAATACACAAAATGAACAATATATATATATACTATCAGAAAATATAAAACATGAAGGTACCCAAGTTATGCAAACAGAAAGACATGTAGTTGAAGAATGAGCACCTCTTGCCACTGAATCGTTCAGCTTCTCTAGGAGTTCTGTGTATCGCGGATCCCTTAGCCACATCAGATAGTCTTTTTGCGTTCATAGCAAAGTCTCTGGCAGTTGTTTCCAGCACAAAACTTGCTCCACTTATATAGCATGTAGACTCTGTATTTTCCGCTCACCTTCGTCCTGTATTTCCCTTTTCAAAACAATATTAATATATATTTGATATTAAAACAAAAATATTAAATAATTTAATATAAAACAAATATTTATGGTTTTTTAAATCCCGAAATCTAGAAGTTGATTAGAAAAACTGAATCAAAACTAAAAAATTATGTGTCACAAATTTTACGGTTGGATGGGAATAAAAGGTAAAATTTAATAATATTTAACAAAAAAACATACATACAAAATGAATAATATATTGATGTCGTGTTACGCGACCACGGCCCTTTGACAGCTACTGCGCTACGTCCATGGTTTGACGTCTTGTGATTTGTTGAACCGTAACGCGGAGTATTATGAGAAAAGGTCATACCACGTTATACCATCTTCGACCCATGACATTATTTACTGCGAAAATTACATTAATTTGGTGTGAAAACTACGTCATTTCAAAATTTCACTTCAATCCATTAATACTATATCATTAAAAAAAATCTTTTACAAATAATGGAATATTCTCCCTTTATTAAATTATTTATATTAATATTTATCAATATTATTACTTAACATAAAATTTTAACAAGTTAACTAAACAAGGATTTCAAATAATTATAAATTCATCAACCAATTCATCAGCGCAACTTAATTGTATGAATTCTCGCGCTCTTCCCATGCAGATCAAGACGTTGGGAAGTTCAAAATGAGCTTTCTTATCTTTGATTTATTATATTTATGTTTGTAATCATTATATTGTGTATTTTATTTTTGAAAAATTTATTTAAAAAATAATTTTTTTATATAAGAATATAAATTTATTGAAATATTAGAATAAAACAAAATTGTGAATTAAAATATAAAAGAAGAAAATTTATAATGATTATGATTGAAAATAATAATTATAAGATAAAAAAGTGTAATGAGACATAGAAGGAATAAAGTTGTTTTGTTTCATAAGTGTGTGAGTGTATAGTAGGAATTTTCAAAAACTCCAAATTTGGTGGTGTAACAGTTTGGTGTATTTTTTTTTTCATAAATCAGCTCAAGCATTTCATTTCATCCTCATTAGGGATGAGCAGAAATCGAATCGAAAATTGAAACTGAACCGCAATTCACAAAAATCGTAAGAAACTGCACCAAGTAAAACTATATCATATAGAAACGGGACGGAATAAAAACTACACCTATATTTTGGTTCAGGTTCTGGATTTTAAATAAAACCCCAATGAAAATTGAATCAAACCACATTAATATTTATATTATATATATGTATTATATATATCTAAATATATTATATATGAATAAAGTGTATTATAAAATATAGATAATTTTAGGTGGAAGAAAAACATATTTCTACTTATTTTTTCAAGATTTTAATTTCTGATCAAAGAATATATATATGCTAAATTTTTATTGATTTTTTTTTTAAAATAATGTATAAAAATATAAAAAAAATTACACCTCAAATCACATATAGGTAGTCAAAGCGAATGTTTTTGGGAGAGAGGAAATATATAATTGAAGGTCTCGTGGGGATCGAGTGAGAAACATCTCATGATATTTTCGTACGTTAAAAATGTTTATTTAAAGTTTTTGTTTTTGATAAATCAGTTGAAGCATTTCATTACATCCCATTAGGGATGTGCATGCATAAACCGAATAGAAAACCGAAATCGAATCACAAACCGGAAAAATTATATGAAAGTATACCAAGTAAAAAATAGAAAGCGAACCAAATAATACTACACCAATACTTTGAATTTGGTTTTGGTTTCTAAAATTTAAAAATTAAATAAAAATCAAAACGAATCGCAACAATATTTATATTATATTTATGTGAATTAGGGTTAGGTTTACTAGTACGGCTAAAATGATTACTAAACAAAAACTTGTTTGGATGAATTTAAAATAGCTACTTATGACTTAGAGCAAGTCCAATGAAATGTTATCGGAAGTGCTATTTCTATAATATAGCACAACTTATAAAACTCAGCACTCCAATACAATGCTATATGAGATGTTAGAATATAATCCCTCCGTCCCTTTTTAGTTGTCACATTTCTATTTTTGTTGGTCAAATTGACTAATTTTTGACCAAAGATTACAAGTCACTTTTTCATTCTTTTAAAAAACTGAAAATTACATCTTAAAGTAGATTAAAAGTTATTTCCGATGACATATTTTTTTAACTTTTTCAATTGATAGAATATTAATAAATTTCAGTCAAACTTTGGTCAATTTGCCCGGCACAATACCAAAGGTGACAACTAAAAAGGGAGTAATAATGCTATACTTGGTTCTATATATAGAACCAAGTATACATCTACTTATAATTGCCACATGGGCAATGCAAGTGAGAATTAGGAAGGAAATGAATATAAAAATAATTTTGATTTAATTTTTTGTATTTATGTTCGTATTTTACATCTCTTTGGTTCTATTTTAAAACGAGGCATTGGAGCATGAAAGTTATTTTAGCATCAATATGTATTTTTGATTTCATATTATGACAATAGTTACATCTATTCTATTTTAGGTTTAGCATTGGACTTGCTCTTAGCGTCACAAGCATGTAGGGCTATAATTCGAGTCGGTAAGTCGAGTTTCGAGCCAAGCTTAATTCGAGTCAAGTTTAATCGAGCCGAGCATAGCCGAGCCGGCTCGTTTGGTTAATCGAGTTTAAACCTCTACCTGAACTGGATTCATAAAATTTCACGGGTCGAGTCGAGCCGAGTCGGCTCGTTTATATGTTATTAAAAAAACAAATATTTTGCAATTTAGATCGAAAATAAGAACCTGGGGCCCGGCGAAACAGGCTCATGCCTTCCGTCAGCTTTTCGATGAAACTACCTTTATTCAAAAAAGAAAGAAGAGAAATGAGAACTCTCTCCTCCACAACTCCCTCACCATAGATGTATTCGTCCAGCTAATTTATAAGTTGCTAATTTATAAGTTAATTTTGAAACCCGATGGAACCAGCTCTTCGTCCTTGGAACCGATGCTGTATACTCCGTACCAATGATCACTTCATCGATATCATCGATTCGATCAGATTGATTGCGATAATGATCATTATTAACTTGATGAGGAACCAGATCGAGGTATTTCTTTCTAGTGTTTTTTGTGGATTTTTTTGTGTGATTTTGTATCTTTTTTACTACTAACGGTCGTCTTTGACTTTTTTAGTCATGGGTCAAAAGATAACTAAAGAAAGATAAATTTATTCAAACCGTAAAATTTGAATTTTTTTGTGTGATGATAATAATTTGGTAATTTTATTGATAGTATGATTTTTGTACTCCTTCCGTCCCACTAATTTTATTACGAGGGACTGATTCCGTTGAATGTTTGTATTTCAGCGAGCCATCGGAGGTTTAGCTGGCTTTCTTCTAGGGGATGCACGGAGTTGGGAAGCTAGCTTTACGGTAGGCGTTGCAATATTTGGCATTAGCTGTTACTGCCTGAAGGCCTGCGTGGAAACTGTGAGAGCTCAACTTCTTCGAGGTATCAGATCCACTGACAAGGAAGGATTATAGAATTTGGTCTGGTGCTGAAATCTTGTTCATTCTTCTGATATTAGTATCCACGAACTAGTGCTAGCTAGACCCGACAATTATGTTAGGATTATAGAACACGATATGAATTGAATTCTTGATGTTTTATATCACGTTCGTAAATGTTATTTTGTAGTATTATAAATGTGATTCAAAATTATACCCTCATTTTGGTATATATATGTTTTAAAATAATTTTAATTTCAAATTTATTTAATGGAAAATGCTAGAGACCCAAAAAATTATGCTAAAATTCTTTCCCAAATGATATGTCGAAGTGTGATTGGTTCTTTTCACTCTCATGAGACTTCTCAGAGATTTATCAATCATCCAATCATAGTATTCCACGTGTTTGCCACATGGCCCACATCATTCGATAAAGATTTTTTTGGATTTGGGATACGTAGTATTGCCCTTGTTTAAGGGCTCTTTATCCTGTAAGATTCGTGCGTACATGGCCGGGTCTAATGCTAGACGTGCTTAAAGGAGTTAAGAATTTAGTGCAAGAGAATCTGCAGTTGTAGATTATAGATTTCATATGGAAACTTATGGAGCCTAACTTTATCTATGCAATTGGCTGACTTTACAAGGTAGTACTCCTCTGTTTCGTAAACTGAAGTTTGTGTTTCCGTCTTCTTTAATTAGATGTTGCATATCAATTCTTCTGGTATGCAATTACATAGTGGATTGCTGTGCTGAATCACAGCCTGAACTGTTGAAAATTGAGTGAAGTTTGTATGCCTACTACTGTACTTTCGTAAACTAAAGATGTTTGAGGCTCGAGTAACTAACTGTTATGGCCAAATTTGGCTAGGCTGTTAGGCCGGATATGTATCTAGCTGGACTTAAGCAAGTGTTGATAGGTGTTAATAGATGTTCCGATAATCTTGAGAATAGGTAGGAAAAATGGAGATTACAATACATAGAGATCAATTATATAACATATACAATATAAGGGGGAATAGTAACAAAATTGTTTGAAAGATGTTACATTCAAACATTTGCAAACAAATGATTTTCCTTCAAACTAGCCACTTGCTCGGATTAAGCTTTTCTGACGAATTTCATGACTGGCTGATCAGTAAAATGTCGTACATCACGAAGTCCGATCTTACTCCAGTCTGGTCTTGGATCTTCAATGAGCTCTGGAGCTCGCCAACCCGTAACACCAGGAAGGCACATCATATGTGTTCTTTGCATCTTGAACTAGTTCTTGAGCCTGCGTACCTAGGAAACTAAAACCGACCAAATTCCCAAGCCCCATTATAAACAAACCATAAACCGTGTCTTCTGGATTGTATTTACGGAGAAGATGGAAGGATTGTATGTCGACTACCAGTAGAAAAAAGACTAGAGAGACCAACGCGATCCACCTGCCAATTATCCAGTTCTTGCTCCATTGAGCGACCGGCCTACACAAAGTAATAGTAGTAATTAGTAAACAAATAAGGGAGATAGATTACTGGTGTACAAACCTCTGACTTAGCATCTGAAAAGGACATGTAACAAGTAAAATTGTGAACTTCAAAGAAACTAAATGGTTAAGTCTTGGTCATTACTCATTAGAATCTACTTGCAAGTTGCTAAGAATATAAGTAATATACAGGGGAGAAGATTCGAGGCATCAGCATCAGAGACCCATTCAGCAACTAAATTTTTTGGAAATTTCTTGTTGTTTTCTGATAGGCAACTTCTTGGGAAATTTATACAGCAAAGAGAGATTTTCAGTACACATAATGAAACAATATATGATCAGAAGAACCGGGTGATGTACAATTTCTAATTATTTACTCCGTCTATCCCAAAATCATAGTCGTTTTGACTTATTTTTATTTATAAAGAAAATCTGAAATAATATGTGCACGTATGTTTTTTTTACAACTCAATTCCGTGAAAAAAAAAAATCAAACGACTACTGTATTGTTCTGAACAGTGAGAGTATTTCACGAAACCTATCTTGGTAAACAAGATCAAACGCCACAATAGTTTTCTGAAACATTTCGTGTTTTGTAAAACAGAAAAGCACATCTTTCGATCAAGATCATATACAAATCTAAAAACACGTTGATGATATAGTTCAGACAAAAGATATCAAGACACACATGTTATGCATAGAGAAGTTTATGCAGTTCCAAATATGAAGAAGAATATTGAGCACCTCTTGCCACTGAATCGTTCAGCTCCTTTCAGAGTCTTGTGTCTGCTAGACTCATTAGATTTTGCTTTCCCATTCATAGCAAAATCCTCTGGCACTTGTTTGACAATCTTGGTAGTTTTATCTTTGTGGTTGTCCAAGTGAGCGGCTCATAAGTTATACTAAAACCTTTTAGTTAATGCATTTTCCACTCACTTTCCCACTACTCAAGTGCGAGTGTGCGACGCACCTTCACATTCGCTTTCATATTTGGCTAGTTCTATGTTAAAGCAGTAGAATATTAAATGCTGACTTCAACGTGCATCCCGCGTTTTCAGTTTAAGTTTTTTTTATATGTTTGTTTTAATTAATAATTGAATTCGAGTAGAGTATTATAATATTTTATAAAATAATATTTTCTTCATCTCATTTTTGACATTTTTCTTTACAAATTTTACATACACTAAACAAATTGAAAATGATATCCTTGTAGCTGTTATTTTATCTCAAAATACAACTCATCTACGATTATGTAGGTGATAAATCTTTCGTCTGGAAATTCATGGAAGGATTCTGTAGTAATACGATCCGCTAAGCCTTATTTAGCCACCACAGGAGCAACGGTTCATAGCCATTATGAAAAATTCCTTTACGAAAGAGATACATTAGTTACATTTATATATGAAGTTCCTCCACCGAACTGTAGTACGGAATCATCCCAAAGATCTCGGTCAGAGCAGGCATATATCAAACCTGAATATCCCGAAGCCACGAGTAGAACACCGGTCAAGGGGAATAGAAGCATGTGGTCACCTTAAACAAACGTAATGCACATTTATTTGACCATAATAAATAAATTATATATTATTTGACCATAATAAATAAATTATATATTAACAACCACTTTTTATCTAGATGGTGGGTTTTTATTGGTTCTCATTCCATTAATAATAATGGCCGCAAAAATCTACACCAATAAAAATCTCTGTAGTTGTTAGTGTACGCACACTAGAAACACCCCTTTTTTATAATCAAATGCATTTTCCTAACCAAAGGACAAGAAACTTTTGGTGTTAGTGTACATCAAATTTTAAACCAAAACATGGAACGTTGAATACCTTCTCGTGTACGCAGAAGTCCAAACGCGTCTACTGCTGGCATGTGTTTAAACTTTAAAGAGTTTCATATGAGAAGTTGTACCACATAGATTGGGGGAGGCATAGATGAGTAAGATAACTTTACAGGTATTAGACTTGTTGAGAGGTGACTAAAACAAATCTCTACAGGCTAGGCGCAAAACGGGCAATATCATGCTATCTTATCCTTCTACCAGAAGGGAAACTGCAATTGGATGCCGAGAATTACTCTGCTGAATATGTCAGCGTTGTTATCAATTTAGAATATCTGGTTTCCAGCGGTTTCTATTTATGGTGCTGAATGATTCGAGAGGGAAGCAAATTCCTATCAGGAGTTAATATTTTGTGTAAATAATATTCGATATACTTGAACCGGAAGGGTATCCACTTTTTACAAATGGGAAAGTTTGTGTTTTCTTAAAGTTAGGTGTTGATTTCCATCTTCTGTAATGAATGTATCTCATGTATGAGTATAGCGACGAATGTTCTGTGCCAGACTTTAGCTTTACTACTGTATTTTTTTTTGCAATTGATCATCTCACGAATTTCAGACTACTGTGTCAGGGATGCTATGAAAAGTTCATTAATTATTAGACAACATGTTGAGCCTAAACAAGTAATCATAGTACAAGGAACAAGAGATTAGAACAACAAGGCTAGATATCCTCATGAAAATAGTAGCAATAAGAGATTGCAGCAATGAACATTGAATGGCCAAATACGTCTTTTTAGGTTCATATATAATCACTTATTTTCTATACTTGTTGTATGAAATTAGAATTGATTGGCTCTCTGCTTTCTTCAGAAATTCAACTATTCAAGTGTCTTGTTCTTTCTAGATTGTTATGCAAACCTAGGTAACTGATATGCAAACCTGTGATACTTTCTTCTTGATCAGTAGAGAAAGATATGTTATTTGAAGTTCCTCTTTCAGAAATCATGTAGAAACTTTCTGTTATTTCTAGATTGCTTATACTTGTTTTGAATTTCATTGCTTAATCACTTTTTTCAGTATAAGAGAAAGAGGTGGAGTATCCGAATGTTATATATAAACTAGCAATGTGGGCTTAGGCTAAGCTTTTGATAGGGGATGCAGATATATTAAAAGTTTGCTGGATAGCAAGCTTTGCGACGTTTGCAATTTTATGCTGGAAAGAAAGAGAGATGAAGGTACTCCAACATCACAACATGTCACTCCGAGGAAAAATTAAAGAGTTTGGTTTTCCGCCCTAACATGTGTTTTAGAGGTCTCAGGTCCTCTGTCTTATTTTGGACTAGCTTTTGCCTGTTACACGGAGCTTGATCCAAATAATCATCCCACAAAAAAAAAATTGGAAAACGAGAGATGAACCTGATGTAGATGCAAATCCCGCAGAAGGGGAACGGAGGGATGTAATTTTGAATAATCGGTCTATAAATGCAATTGCAGCAAAAGCGATACTCATACATCTGGATTATGAATATGTTGCAGCTGCCAATGCACAAAAAGTGGCAGTACACAGGGATGATGTAGGGAGTCAATTGTTGTTGCATATCCAGCAGGAGTGGCATTACTGATCGATGATGTGGAAAATTAATCATATGCAGATGGGAATCGACTAGAAGTGGCACTACAAATGGACGCTGAGAATCACTGTTGCAGACGAGGTAATACAGATTGATGATGCGGAAAATATACTACAAATGGATGCTGAGAATCTCTTTGCTGCATAAGTGAGCGTTGGTACAAATTCAGAATATCTGGTTCCAGCAGTCTCATTAATGCACATGCTATATGACCCGAGTTCTGGCTATTCAGAGTAAATATTTTTGCACCACAACAATTAGAAGAAGGGTATTTGTTTATATGATTTTTTTGAAATTCTGTCTGAATATACATCTATTTTCTACCCTGTTTGATACAAGTTGAGGATCCTACACCGCTACACGGCTCAAAGTTGGTAGATTTTGAATGCTCTCGCTACTGTAATTTTTGTGCGAGTATCTTACAAAATTCAGACTCCTCTCTCTGTCAAGGAGGCGATGAAAAGTTCTCAAATTACTAGATTATACGTTGAGCCTAAACATTGCAAAATTTGAAGTTCAGGTACTACTGTTGTAAGGTCTTGGTGTAAAAAGTCCTCAACTCAGCTAGTTGGTGTATTAATGCAATGCAATCTTTAAAATTTCTAATACCTCATTGCAGTAATCACTGAAGATGGGAGGGAACTGCAGTATGCTGCAGCCATCATATTCTGATCTGAATCGGGATATAACTAATTTATTCTGATTACAAAAATATGTACACATGGGAGGTTGCCACGTGTCATTCAATTAGTTAAGCTCTATTAATACTTGACCATCAATTTAATTAACTATCAATAAAATTAAATTGAGTGACTAATTTTTTTAGAAAAAATCCAATTTAATAAAGAACTAACTTATAACTCGTGTCATCCACGGGTGATTTATAACATTTGTTTTTATCGTCTATATTTTAAATGTATTTAAAATACAAACCGATGCTACTGACTAAATTTGAAAATGTTTTGATTTAATTGATGATAAAAAAGTTATTAGAACACATTATATATTAAGGAGACACGTAGAATAATACCGAGCGGTTGATAAAACTCAACTGGATGAGGAGAAAAAGTATTTGTAAATATCTCATCTTAAACAAATCGCATAATTCTGGAAAGAATATTTATTTTTATTTTTTTTAAAAAAAACACATAAAGCTATATCACGTATTCTTCGAAAAACCAATATCATAGAAAAAACCGGAATCCCCGGTCACAATAATACCATTAAAAGTTTGCATAGTTTTATATACAAATTCAAATTTAAAATAACAAATTGTTTAATACTTATTCAACCATGCCCTATGATGAAATGGCCAACTTTAATTTGTTGGTTACTTTTTTTTTCAAACCTTTTTTATTTTTGCCGAATTTTTTTTTTCAAACCTTATTTTTTGTAATTTTATTACTTTTGTGAAAAATATTTGAAATACGGAATTTGTATTCCATCCTTTTGCCAGCTGGCCGCTAGCAGTCAGTCTTCCGTAAGGCATGACGGTGCATAAAATAGAGTCGGGTTACTTCCTTATTAAGTGAACCTGAGGCTTAAATTGTTTTGTCTCAACCTCAAGTGTGTGTTAACGGGCCATTGGGTTTCTAGAACTGTACTTTTAGACTTATTTGGAAAATTTTAGAGATCATAAGCTATTCCCTCCATCCCGGCTAATAGTATATAGAGTTAATGACACTTTGTAACCCGTAAATTTGCTTCAAATCGCAGTTTAGTACTTAAACTTTAAAACGTGTCAATATGCACCCTAAACTTAACATTCCCGTGCAAGTTGTAACCCCTAGTCACTATTCCGTTCAAATCTACCGTTAACTTTAACTGTTTGAGCGGTAACTGTGTGTATATCAGTTTCTAACAGTTACTTTATCCAATGTGACCCCTCAAAAATTATGTATTATATTTTGAAATTATTTCTGAACATACACAACGATGTAAAAAAAATTAAAATAATTTTAAAAATATAAATTTTCAGATTCTAAATCTAGATACATATTTTTAAAATTATTTTAAATTTTTTTTACATCGTTGTGTGTGTTCAGAAATAATTTCAAAATATAATACATAATTTTTGAGGGGTCACATTGGATAAAGTAGCTGTTAGAAACTGATATACACACAGTTACCGCTCAAACAGTTAAAGTTAACGGTAGATTTGAACGGAATAGTGACTAGGGGTTACAACTTGCACGGGAATGTTAAGTTTAGGGTGCATATTGACACGTTTTAAAGTTTAGGTACTAAACTGCGATTTGGAACAAACTTAGGGGTTACAAAGTGTCATTAACTCTAGTATATATTAATATACGGGTTTTTTGGTTTTTAAACGCGATTAACTGAAAAATTAAATGGCTAACCGGTTTTTTATTATTTAATAATTTTTTATTATTATTAATAATATATATTACTCCCTCCGTCCCTTTCAATTGTTTACATTGGAGGGAGACACGGAGACCAGGACAATGTATAAAAAATGAGTAAAGTTAGATAAAAAGTGGGTAAAGTGGTGGGACCTATCAATATTTAATAATAGATTTGAGGTAGTGGAGGAAACTAGTGGGTGTAATAATAATTTTTATTGTTAAATACTCCCTCCGTCCCCTTTTACATGTCCACTTTGAAAAAAAAATTATCTCAAATTACTTGTCCACTTCTCTTTTCAAAGCAACTGTTTTTATGTTTTTTCAAAAAGTAACAACTTCCAATGTTTGACTAGCACATATATATACACAACTCTATCTAATTCATTACATTTATTAGGGATATGTATGAAAACAAGATATCCAACTAACATTTTCTTAAGATGCGTTATTTTTTCAAAAGGTACAAGTAAAAAGGGACGGAGGGAGTATGAGATAGTAGGGGAAGATAGTGGATGTAATGATGAGAAAAACTTACTATTTATAGTAACGTAGAGAAATGAGAGGGACATCCCAAAATAGTAACCGTAAAGAAATGAGAGGGACAGAGCGAGTACTTATTTACGGACTGTGATTTTATTATTCGTGTTACAGATACTGGTGGTACTCTAGAAGACAACTGTGTTGGCTAAGCCAGCTGTTATACAGCTGTCAGCTGAGCTGTCATCCAGCTGTGCAAAGTCAGTTACAAAGTTTGTTAGTTAGTTGTTTGTTCTGAAAGCTTCTAGGCTCTTCTTTCTATCTGTATAAATAGCTAAGCAGAGTTGTAATGTTCAAGCAAGATAATCAGTTTTACACAGTCTAATAGAAAAGTTTGTTTTTGTTGGCATAATTGTTAGTTTCTTGCTTCTCCATTTGCTAAACTGACATGGTATCAGAGCTATGTCGATCGTTATCTCTGGCAATTCAGTGTTGATATGACTCGCTCGTACGCTTCAGCTGTTCATCAACACTCAGCATCCATGGCGACTACAGCTCCATCACCTACAATTGATATCAATCATCCTTATTTCTTGAGTTCATCTGATCATCCTGGACTCGCATTAGTCACTGAAGTTTTGACTGGAGAAAACTATCACGCTTGGAATAGATCGATTCAGATCGCGTTGTCTGCCAAGCTCAAGCTTGGATTCATCGATGGAAGCTTGATCAAACCTGCAACTGATGTCAATCAGATAACTCTCTGGACTCGTAGTAATGATCTGGTAATTTCCTGGATTCTTAACTCAATTAACTCTGAAATTCGCAATTCTGTTGTTTACATGAAGACTGCGAAGAAAATTTGGGATGATTTGTCAGCTAGGTTTTCACGAACTAATATTCCGCGATTGTTTGGTTTACGAAAAGATCTAGCTGATCTTAAACAAGATACACTGTCTATTTCTGCGTATTTTACAAAATTCCGCTGTTTGCTTGAAGAATTGGACACTTTGTCACCAATTCCTAAGGACTGTGTATGTGACAATGTGCATAAATTGGATAAGTATGAACAATTGGTGAAATTGAGCCAGTTTCTTATGGGATTGAATGAGCGATATACGAATATTAGGGGACATATACTGCTGTTGTCTCCACTGCCTGATCTTGCTCATGCTTATTCAATGTTGCTACAAGAAGAAAATCAGAGAGATTTTCACACTGACTCTCTCAGTTCTGAACATACTGTGATGAATGTCAAGTTTTCACCAAACAATGCTGGTAAGCCTAAGTCTAACAGGAAGGTTGCTGATCCTTCTCTGTTCTGTGATCACTGCAATATCTCTGGTCATACTCGTGATAAATGTTTTGTACTACACGGTTATCCTGAATGGCACCGACTTCACGGTCAACCTAAGCCAAAACTCAGATCTGGTACTGGAAAAAGGCCTACTGTCACTGCAAATGCTGTTATCACTCCTACTGCTGCACTGGAGAGTCCACCTGGTTTATCTCATGATCAATATCAACAGTTGATCAGCTTGCTTCAAGCACAACCTAAACCTCAAGCGTCTCTTGCTCCTTGGATTCAAGATCCTCACTGTGCAGGTATATCTTCTGCTACTGTATTTGCCAACACTAGTCAAGTTACTACTTCAATGCACACCTGGATCATTGACTCAGGAGCAACTCATCACATTACACCACATTTGTCTTTGTTACATGATGTTAGTGTGATGCAGTCTGATATTCATCTTCCAAATGGTCAAATTTCCAAAATATGTCATTCTGGAAATGTCACTCTGCCATCCGGATTACAACTTAATCAAGTGCTACATGTACCTAACTTTCATTGCAATTTACTCTCTGTGGCTAAGCTAACTGCAGATAACTCTTGTTCCATATACTTTTCTGGATCTAAATGCATTATGCAGGACCTTCTTTCGAAGAAGGAGAAAGAGATTGGTAGCTATGATGGTGGTCTCTACAAGCATCACTACTCTGCAGTTTCTTCAAATACATCTACTTCAGATTCAGTTTTTAAGTGGCACCACAGGCTTGGTCATCCCTCCTCTGCTGTTATGCAACACTTGGCTAGTATTACAGGTTCTACTAGTACTACATCTGATTTGTTTCATTCCTGTGATGTCTGTCACTTAGCAAAACAGCATAGATTACCATTTTCTACTAGTACATCACAGAGTTTAGCTCCGTTTGAGTTACTACACTGTGATGTGTGGGGTCCCTATAGGCATTTTACTCATGGTCGATGTAACAAATTCTTAACTGTTGTTGATGATTTCTCAAAGACTACTTGGATATTTCTGCTTGTTGATAAGTCTCAAGTGCCTTCTCTCATTTCACATTTCCTTGCTTATGTTAAAAATCACTTTGTTGAGAATACTGTTAAGGTCTTACGCTCGGATAATGGGACTGAATTTGTCAATAAGGAACTTCAAAATTGTCTATCTGCTTTGGGGATTATTCATCAAACAAGCTGTCCTCATACACCCCAACAAAATGGGGTGGCTGAGAGAAAGCAGCAACACTTACTCAATGTTGCCCGTGCATTGAAGTTTCAATCACACCTACCTATCTCTTTCTGGGGGGATTGTGTGCTAACTGCAGCACATCTTATCAACATATTACCTGCAAAATCTCTGAATTTTAAGAGTCCTTATGAAGTGTTATTCAAACAATTACCAGACTACTCACTGCTTAGAACATTTGGATGTTTATGTTACATCTCAAATCTGCTTCCAACTCCAGACAAATTTGCACCCAGAAGCATCAAGTGTGTTTTCTTAGGGTATCCGTTCAACAAAAAGGGGTACAGAGTGATGGATTTGGACACAAAAAAATGCTATATATCCAGAGACATCATATTTGTGGAAGATTGCTTTCCATTCCAGCAAGTACAATTACAACCTACTACTGTCTCAGACTCAATACCTATGTTTCCAGCATCTGATCCACTGGTGTTTGAACCAGATAATGATCAGATAATACCTGCTGTACCTGAGTCTACTAATCCCAGTTCACAGTCAAATTTGGATACTGACATGCCAGATGCTCATAGAACTACTACATCACATCCAGTTGTCAATAACAGACCGTCAAGAAAGACTCAAATACCAAAAAGACTACAAGATTGTGTGGGTCTACCATCCAATCTTAACTCCAACCTGTGCACTACTGAGGATTCAAATCCTTATCCTATTCAAGCCTATCTCTGTTATGATGCTTTCACATCCACTTACACACAATATATGACTGCTACTGCTCAGGAGTCAGTTCCTTACACTTATAAGCAAGCCTCCACAAATTCAAACTGGCTTAAGGCCATGAAGCTAGAACTTGATGCCTTAGAGAGTAATCACACCTGGGAACTGGTACAGAAACCTCCGGATAAGCATGTAGTTGACTGCAAATGGATCTTTAAAATCAAGTACCTACCTGATGGGTCTATTGACAGGTACAAGGCACGTCTTGTAGCCAAAGGGTTTACACAAACTTTTGGTCTCGATTACTTTGAAACTTTCTCTCCTGTTGCAAAAATGACTACGGTCAGAGTGCTGATTGCTGTTGCTTCCACACAAAACTGGCCTATAAATCAGCTAGATGTCACCAATGCATTTTTGCATGGTGACCTTCATGAGGAAGTATACATGAGAGTTCCTCCTGGCTACTTTGCATTATCCACACATTGTTGTCTTGATCCGGCCACAGATACCTCCACTCTTGTTTGTAAACTGATCAAATCCATCTATGGCCTAAAACAGGCCCCAAGATGCTGGTTCACAAAGTTTTCAAAAGCTCTGCTCATATATGGATTTCGTCAGTGTCACTCAGACAATAGTCTTTTCACTTTCAACAAAGGACTGGTCTTTATTGCTGTTTTGGTATATGTTGATGACATCTTGATCACGGGTAATAACAATGATACCATTTCTCATGTCAAGTCTTTTCTAGCTACACACTTCAAGCTAAAAGATCTTGGCCCCTTGAAATACTTTCTAGGAATCGAAATTGCTAGATCTTCTGCAGGCATTTATTTGCATCAGAAGAAGTATACACTAGACATTCTAGCTGATGTTGGTCTTACTGATTGTAAGCCCTCCAAAATACCCATGGAACAAAATCACACTCTACAGAAGAGTGAAAGTGCATTTCTAAAGTCTCAAGATGCTTCATTATACAGAAGGTTGGTTGGACGTCTCCTTTACCTAACTATCACTCGACCTGAGATTGCATATTCTGTTCAAGTACTCTCACAATTTATCACACAACCCAGAGCAGATCACTTAACAGCAGTGTTTAAAATACTGAGATTTGTCAAAGGATCTCCAGGCCAAGGTCTCTTCTATTCTGCTACAATGCCTTTAAAACTGACTGCATTCTCAGATTCTGATTGGGGAGGAGATCTGTTATCTCGTCACTCCTTAACTGGATACTGCATTCTATTTGGCTCATCTCTGGTTGCCTGGAAGTGTAAAAAGCAACACACTGTATCCAAGTCCTCAGCTGAAGCTGAGTATCGCAGCATGGCGGATACTTGCTGTGAAATTGTTTGGTTGCTAGCCATATTCCGCGTATTTGGCTTCAATAGTCTCACTCCTGTTCAGCTACATTGTGACAATAAGTCTGCCCTCTATATTGCCTCTAATTCTGTCTTTCATGAGAGGACCAAGCATATTGAAATAGACTGTCACATTGTACGAGAGAAGCTCCAACTTGGTATTATTTCCACACTGCACATACCCTCAGCTCATCAACCTGCTGATATGCTAACTAAAGCACTATCATCTGGTCAGCTTTCTCTACTATGCTCCAAGCTGAATGTCTGCAATCTTTTCCAGCCATCCACCTTGAGGGGGGCTGTTACAGATACTGGTGGTACTCTAGAAGACAACTGTGTTGGCTAAGCCAGCTGTTATACAGCTGTCAGCTGAGCTGTCATCCAGCTGTGCAAAGTCAGTTACAAAGTTTGTTAGTTAGTTGTTTGTTCTGAAAGCTTCTAGGCTCTTCTTTCTATCTGTATAAATAGCTAAGCAGAGTTGTAATGTTCAAGCAAGATAATCAGTTTTACACAGTCTAATAGAAAAGTTTGTTTTTGTTGGCATAATTGTTAGTTTCTTGCTTCTCCATTTGCTAAACTGACAATTCGTTGTTATCTGGCGTATGGATTACAGAAGTGTCAATTACATAGCTTCATTCGAGTCGATCTGCCTCCTTGTTAGAGTTTTACTACTGAACAAAACAATTCAAGTTATGACTTATGAGACCTGGTGGCTGACAGGAGTGTGTTCATTGCAATTCCATGAGATAAAACACAATTCACAACATCAGTATTTGCTTACTTTGGACAAGTGAAGTTGTAGAAGTGTGTGC
Organism: Daucus carota subsp. sativus; assembly: GCF_001625215.2. Classification (NCBI taxonomy): domain Eukaryota; kingdom Viridiplantae; phylum Streptophyta; class Magnoliopsida; order Apiales; family Apiaceae; genus Daucus; species Daucus carota. Next base: position 2,535,723 of record NC_030389.2, read on the forward strand.
GACTTTAATTTAATTGCTCGTATCAAACATAAGATGTATTAGAAACGAGCCAGCAATTGATTTGAATTTTGGTTATATATTTTGATTTTCGGTAATAACCGAAATAATAATTTCGGTTTCGGTTGTTAACCGAATACATATTGGTTCGATTTTCGGTAGCTAGTACCGAAACCGAAACCGAAAAAAATTCAGTTTCGGTTTCGATTAACCGAATGCACACCCTACTCACACGTAGAAGACCGAAACACAGCAGCCAGGTGGGGCGGGGGCGCAGAGGGTGAGAAAAGGAGCCACGCCATACTTAGATAAGTTTTCATACATGTAAGATGTCCTCACCCACATATGTCCCAAATGCGACAATCTAGGCCATAAAAGAAGAAGCAGGCTGATAACTCCTTTCTTCGTCACTGGCCCAATACACTGTTCCGGGAAGTTTAGGACAAGACCTAACCTGCAAAACAACGCAACACGGGGGGTGACATCCCGTGAGGCGCCTCCGGCGTGATAATCAGTGATCGGAATATGCTTGACAAGTTAGGGAAATCAGAGAGTTTTCACTCTAAATATCTGGTGCGAGATGCTTTTTAGGGAGAGTTTTGAGAGAGAATTTGCACTTACCTTCCTTTTTGGTTGGGAAGCCTTTTATATAGGCCCGTGACATCCCATGAGGCGCCTCCGGCGTGATAATCAGTGATCGGAATATGCTTGACAAGTTAGGGAAATCAGAGAGTTTTCACTCTAAACATCTGGTGCGAGATGCTTTCTAGGGAGAGTTTTGAGAGAGAATTTGCACTTACCTTCCTTTTTGGCTGAGAAGCCCTTTATATAGGCCCTCACTCGCTACTGTAGCTACAGTGGCGGACGCGGGTCCATACCTACTCCCCAGCATGGTTGTCTGTTTTGGTGCAACTACTGTCCTTTCTTCTGTCCTTTAGGGATTTGTGCATGCTTTTTATCCTATTTGCCATGTACTTTGTAATGATGAGATTTGCTTTGGGATGTCCGCGTACTATAGCGTAGGGCGGACACTGTAGCGGTCGTTGTAGTATGGTACCATATCACGGGCTAACTACTGTGAAGTTTATGTGCAACCTTGTGAGAAGAAGTGATGCAATCGAATATTCCATAAATCCATGAAATGATGACTAAGAGGTTTGAATACACGGGTCGCGTTCAAGAGAGAACCAATTATTAAAATAAAATCATAGAATCACTAAAGTTCTGCTGCAGAACCCTGTATTTTTTATAGATTTTCAGGATTTAAATCTAAATACATGGTTTTTTTTATCGTTGTGTGTGTTTAAAAATAATTTCAAAGTATGATATATAAATAAGACATTTTTTTCATGTGTCCCTAACTAATACTAGAATTAAAGTAGTGATTCTAAGAATTATCTCCCTAAAGTTCTCTCTGGAACATGACCCTTGACTACATATGTGAAATTGTTACTCCCTCCGTTCCTCCCATTTCTTATCAAATGAGTTGGGCACGGAGGTTAAGAAATATGTATAAAGTAGTGAAAAAGAGAAAGAAAAGTAGGTGAAGTGGTGGGGGCTAGGGGTGTAAACAAACCAAACTGTTCGTGAGCTACTCGAGATCGGCTCGTAAAATATTCGAATTCGATTCGGTAATAATCAAGCCGAGCTCGAGTTCGAGCTATTTGAATGTTTTACCGAACCGAGCTCGAGTTTCAAATTACTCGGCTCGTAAGGTTCGCGAGTTTTATCGAGCCTCTACTATTTTTGAATTTTTTTATTATAAATATATTTTTACAAATATATTTAATATTTTATTTATAATTTATATATTTAATCGAATCGAACTCGAGCCAAATCGATCATATTTTGAGTTTTTGTCAATATTTGGTGACCCGCTTCGAGCTTTCGAGCCGAACTCGAGCCTATCGAACTGTTTACGAACCGAGCTTCGAACTTGAAATTCAAGGCTCGATCGAACTCGAACTCGAGCTCGAGCCCCGAACTTTTCAATCGAGTTCGAGCCGAGCCTGACAGTGTTCGACTCGGCTCGGCTCGATTACACCCCTAATGGGGGCCATTGATTTTTAATGTATAAGAAGAAAATAGTAAAGTAAAAATAGTGTGAAAAGGAAAGAAAAGTGGAGAAGTGGTAGGACCTATTGATTATTTTTGGTAAGTTTTGAAATGTAAAGAATTGGATGAGACACCCCAAAAAAAAAGTGTAAAGAAATGGTTGGGACAGAGAGAGTAGATTTTAATTCTTTTTGAATAAATATTTTTATTCAGAAAAAAATTGCAAAATTATTAATTTTTGCTATATGGTCAAAGTTACTAGAATTACGTGTAAAAAATCAAACGACTTATATAATGCACTAGAGGGAGTATACATTAATGGACATATATTCGACACGTATTTTAATACTCCCGTGAAATATAATTTTATAATTTTTTTTTATTTTTCTGAAAAAAATTACTATATTTTATGAGAGCATTAAAGTGCGTCCGTAGCAGTGAAACAAAACATATAAAATTGAAAATTATACATAAATACATTTCATTAATGGACGGGTTTAATAACAGGCAAGAATATATACCTCACTAAATTTTTAATATTTATTCATCATTTTAAAGTTATGAAATATTAGATGTATTTTCATAAAATTTAAAAATATACCAATATTTTAAGAAATTTGTTTGACGTCATGGCCCATGACGTCATGACTCATGGGTCGATATAAAAAGTCAGCAAAATAACACAGAAAAAGATACTCTATATAAAACCAGGAGGAAGTAAAAACTAGTATATTCTAGACTACTTTCAAAAAAAAAAAGCTACATTCTAGACGAAGGGAAGGTTTTAAGCATTGGTCAACAAGAAAGTGTGAGTATAAAAATGCACCAACATGCTATCTGACTCTCATACTCTCACACGACTACTTTCAGAGGACAATTAGTACTTGTTCTTAGTTTCAAAGCTGTTATACAACCAACACAATGATTTACTTGGTGGAGCTTTGCTTGATTGTAGTTCTTGTTTTAATGTTGTTAGCTTGGAGCATGTACTGTCTATGCAGCCATCAGGGCAGAGACTTTCATCATCGCATGATTTTGAAGATCAAAAATTTGGCCCGGAACTTCTGGTTTGATGTATGTTTCTGTTTACTGCACTACTAAATTTGTTTATGCTTTGTTTCTATTCGATACAATTTTATTTGATGCGGTTTCATATGGTTTTTGGTTGGATCCGATTTCTGCTTGTTGGAATCTTCAAAACCTGAGATTTAAAAGAACGGTGGATTTTTCCGATCTGATTCGTCCTACGGTCCAAAATATTAATTCAGCTGCCAAATAATTCATTTTTTGATTTATTCGGTTCAGTTAAAACAGAGAGGAGTATACATGTGGCCTTAATTCAATAGAAACCTATCTATTATACCTTTCTTTGCTGGGATCAAGAATTTTTGTTAAATGACGAAATCTTTTCTTTAAATTATGAATTTATATTCAAATATTAAGCTTGCAAGTAGTGGATTAAAATCATGGAGGAGAATTAAGGTCATACACTTAAGATAGGGAGGGAGTGAGCGCCCTTATCTCGGACAGAGAAGCTCAATTCTCATCAATTCCAGCTCTAAAGATTGTTGCTTTACCTTATAAGCGGAAAAATGGACGTATTTCAGCTTATAAGGTAAATTATAAGCCCGACCAAACACCATTCATCTACTGCTTATATAGTTGATACACATTTCTAAGAGTGTTCAAGTCGTTAGCTACAATTTTATACACTGGAGCTGTCGATAATGGCTAGCTGCTTTTAGTTTGTTTTTTAGTATATTAAGTCATGGGTTTGATATTAAACCTATGATGCTTTGCTTCTTGATTTGTAGAGACTGAATTGCTATCTGATGCTTCTCTTTCTTTTGAAATCAGGTTGAAAGGTTGTGATATATCTTCTAATAATATTGCTTAATCTACCCTTTTCAGTTAAAGAAACATATGGTTGAATATCTCAATGTTGTATACAAGCTTGCCCTCTTCGCTTTAGCCAAGTCAGTATCAGGCCATCCAGATATATGGAAGGTTTACTGGATGATAAGCTTTGCAACGTTTGCCATTTCGTGTTACTGTCTAAAGCTCGTTGTGGAAAGAAAGAGAGCTCAACTTACTCCAAAATCACAATTGCTCACTCCAACCGACAGTGAAAAAGTTTGGTTTCTTACTGCAACAGATGCTTTAGAGTTTCTATTTCCTCTGTCATATCTTCGACTAGCTTTTTTCTATTTCATGGAGCTTAATCCGATAAATCATTCCATGGAAAAGTATGGGGATACACTTGCACATGCTACAAAAATAGGTATTGACGTACTGGCTGTCGTGTTGATAGTCATCAGTATTACTGAGATACGACGCAAGGCAAAAGTGGAGGATCAGTTTGTTGTAGATCCAACAGAACTGGTAAAGGGGGATGCGAAGAATGAATTACCAGTGGTACAGAAGGATGTGAAAAATCAATCAGATACGTATGCAAGTCGACCAGATGTGGCACTTCAAATGGATTCTGGGAATCAATCTGTTGAAGCCGATGATGTAAAACGACAAGATGTGGCAATAAAAATGCATTCGTTTGGAATCATTTTGTTGAAGAGTCAATTACCAGAAGTGGTACAGAAGGGTGTGAATTATCAAGAATATGCATATGTGAGACGAAAAGATGTGGCGCCAATGTATTCCTTTGGATATGTTGATCCACTGGGAGTGCCATTATATGTGGATGATGTGGAGGGTCAATCAATTGCAGTTGCAAATCAACCAGACGTGACTCTACAAATGAATGCTAAGAATCACTCTGTCGCAGATGCAGATCCACCAGAAGTGGCAATACAGATTGCTGATGTGGAAAATCAACCAGAAATGTCACTACAAATGGAAGTTGAGAATCACTCTGTTGCAGATGCAGATCGAGTGGCAATACAGATTGATAATGTGGAAAATCAACCAGAGGGGGCAATATATATGGATGCCGAGAATCACTCTGCTGCATGTGTGTGCGTTGCTACCAATATAGAATATTTGGTTCCAGCAGTGTCTATTTACGATGATAGATGACGGGGGAGGGAAGCAAATTTCATATTATCTGTCCAGAGTTAGTATGTTTTGTAAATAGTATTTGATATTCTTGCACCGGAACAAATTAGTAGGATATCTGATTTATATAATTTTTGAGTTTCTGCCTGAACATATCCATTTTCAACGCTCTCTGTTACAAGTTTAGGATCCTATCGGGAATATGGTTGTTTTCTTTAGAATATAGATAATTTTGATATCAGAACAATTAATGCTCGACTCCTCTGTCCATCCTAACTGTTAATGATTATGCGCTTCTTGTATTATGTGATGTAGATTAATTCATCGCAGTGCTCGTTAAATACAATTGTGAGTTGATTTGAAGGTGAGCTCCAGGTAGGAAGAATCGAGTTGTTCATGATGTGTATCTGGTTTGCTTTGTTTTTCTGGAAACTACTTGTGTCTTTTGAAGCTTCGTCATTCTTGTCTATGGCTTTCTTGTTTAGGAGATAAGTAGAGTTGTAAAGCGAGGACAGCAAACTTGCAATATTTGAAATTCAGTTGCTCCTGTAGTAAGGTCTCTGGTGTTTCGATGCAATGCAAGCTTTAGATTTGTAATACCTCTGTCACAGTTTCTGGCTCGAAAACATTGCTATAATTTACAGATGACTCAGAGGGAACCATCAGCTAAAACCTACATGGCACAGCTTCTGAATTAAATTGGGATATAATTGATTTTAGAAAAATAAATATATATTTTCACCAGCTGGTTGGATCACATGACTGTATACAATTGTTAAAACTTAGTACAAGGTATAGATATAAAAAATGTGGAAGGTATAATTTAGGATGTGTATATATCTTTGAAGCAAGATATCTGTCATATAATTTATTACTTTATCGATAAATAAAGATAACAGAAGTATGAAAAATGGTGAGATTTACCTAAGCAACTTCCATATTTTGTGTATTCATCTGTCTTCACCTGACAACATGTCTGTCGAAAATTCACATAAACATCACTAATCGTCTCCCCGACATGCCTCTCATACACTTCTGCCCAGTTGCTCCTCTACATGTACACGTCCAAAGGAGTCTTGTTGCATTAACATATGTAATGTTTGTATTTATTTATTTTTTTGCAAAAATGTAATGTTTGTATTTAAAATATAGAAATCTTGTCTTAAATTTTAGCTTTGGTAGGTATTTGAACATTGTGGGGTAATCTGCTTGGACTCTAGTGTTCCTTATGTCCTAAAGTACAAACGGGAAGAAATATTATGGTTTTGCTGGTATGGTGACTGGAAACTGCTACTGCACTGGTCTTTTAGGTTTTAAGCTCAAAGGTTAATCGGCCTAAAATAAATGTCGGGGCGTCAATACTCATGTCTCTGTGTCGAGTGTCTGACACGAGTACTCGAGGCAAAATGAAGAGTCAGTGTAATTCCCACTTTTGAGCTGCTCTTTAAGAACCCCTGGTAAGTCATTGTAACATAACGAGCATATCCAAGCTAATAACATGCACTCACTTATGCGGTTAAAGAATCAAAACAATCAACCAATTTTAGGCCTTGGGGAAGTCTGCGGAAGTTGATATTTACAGCTAAACCATCGAGTGTGTTCTTCCTGGAAAAAGCTACTCTCTTCGGTGTAGGACTGAGCATTCGGTTCGGTTAACCGGTTAACCGAATACGAACCGAAATTACCGAAATATTTTGGCTCGGTTAACCGAAATTACCGAAATTACTGAGTCTTCGATGGTATTTTTTTTTTTTTTTTTTGACAATGAGAATAAATCTCAACGAGAAACAGCAATTCACCGTGATAATTCTTTCATTCAAGAAAGCTTATTATCTAACCGTCGGACATGCAAGATGACCGGGAAAATTTAGACAATAAAACTTTAATGTCCGAAAAGAAAACCGGTCTTCTTCCAAGAATCCTGAAAATAAAACATGAGAAACAAGAAAAATATAAGTCGATATATTTAACAGATTACATCAAAATATTCACACAATCATGATAACTCATGATTGAGACAATTAAGCTCTTAATTAAGGCATAATAATAAAATATTAATATCCTTAATTAAGACACAATTAACGCCCTTAAATAAGGCCCAATTAACGCCCTCAATAAAGAGGCACAATTTACGCACTCAATAATTGAGGCAAAATTTACGCCCTCAATAAAAAGGCACAATTAACCGGGCACAATTACCGCCCTCAATTAAGGCACAATTAGAGCGCTTTCCTTTCTGAAACCGGATCCGATCCTGAAATCACCGTCACCACCACCATCGGCCACCACCGCTATGCTATCGGTCAAGTTACCTCGTCGTATGCGAAGCGAACGAAGCGTCTCGCATGTAACACGAAAAATCGCCAAAAACACCAAAAACCAAACAAAACACAAGGATTAAACAAGCAAACAAATACCCACAAACAAACATGATTAAAGTCAACACCTTTCACAATTCCACTCAAAATCATGAGAAAAAGAAAGAATATTATAAATAATTGTAATAGAAGAGCATACCAGTTGGGCCATGAGGAACCCCATAGGATTTGAAAGTCGGAGCAGCATCATGTGTTTGTGTTCGGATTTGAAACCCGTAGCAGCACACTTCTGATTTTCTCTACATTATCAGTTTTAGATGTATATTTCTACGAGTGTCTTTACCATGAAAGCTCAAGAAGACATCCCAGCTGCTAGGTGGAGACGAAGAAGGAGCAGATAAATGAAAAAAATGAGAGAATTAAAAATACTGTTGTGGACTAAATCTCATTTTTAGTCTTCGATGGTATTGGGCCTATTGGCTATATTGGTCGACTATAATTTAAAAATAGTATGTTATTAATATTTTAGATTGTTATAAATAGAATATATCATTTTAGTTTGGTAACAGGTGATGTGTAATTATTCTACAGATTTCTTACATATTCGTAGCGGATCGATAAATATAATCATTCATACGATGTTGGATATAATTATAGACAAGGGTGGGTATGGACGTATGGTTGGAATATGAATTTTCGAAAAGATTGACTATATATATATTTTTTTTGGTATACCAACTAAATTTTTGGCTAAGTGCTCTTTATGGAGATGCTCTAATCAATGTAGTGCAAACAGTTGTTTCAAGTTATGGATATCATAAAAGTGGAAGGTCCAGATATTACTCCCTCCTTCCCAATTTATGTGAATTGGTTTAATTTTCACGGAGATTAAGAAAAAAATAATAAATGTAGTTGAAAAGTGGGTAAAGTGGTGAGACCTATCAATATTTAATAGATTTGAGATAGTGGAGGAAAGTAGTGGATGTAATAGTGTTTATTTAATAAAAAGAGAGTATAAAATATAGAGGTAGTGAGTGTAATAGTAAAAAGTAGTGTTCAAAAATAGTAAGTATTGTATGTTCATTCTTTTTGGGACGTCCCAAAAAGGAAATGAGGTCACGTAAAATGGGACGGAGTAGTAAATAGATTTTAATTAGTTTTTGTCAGGATATGTAGATATCTTAAAGCAATAATTTATTACATATTCATAAATATACAGCTATCCTCTTATAAAATGTCCAATGCAAGTAGCTAGACAGCATTAATAGAAACAATAACAAAATCAAATCAAGTAGAACCATTGAAGATGGTGAGATTTACCTCTGCAACTTCCATTTTTTGTGTATTTGTCTATCTTCTCATGACAACATGTCTCTCAAAATTTCACATCAACATCACCAATCGTCTCCCTAACCCGCCTCTCATACTTCACTGTAAATCAAAAGACGATGATCTGGGGTACCACAACTTAACCATAAATCAACTGTATACGTGGAGTTTTCGTGATAATTTCTGGGATACTACTTTATTTTGGTGTAATTTTTGGTACAACAGAAAGCATGCAGGGTTTGATGTGTACAACAGACATATTAGATGTGATAATACATGTTATTATGAGGCTAGGATTGATGGTTTTTACCTGAGCAAAACCCAAGAACCAGGCTCATGGCAGAAAATAAGCCCATGGAATAATAGTTCCATGCCTTGACTATAGAATAATCAAAGTAACGGATTTTCTAGTGTGTGCAACAACCGCTTTCTAGTTACCGGTGTTACCAATGGTTGTTTATCTATATATGCTAACAATGCACAATAGGTATAGCTATTTGCTCAATATATAGACTGCTTGAACCTTCAATTTTTATCGTTTAGAAATCTTTTAAAATAGGTTATCGGCCTTTTCATCCTAAAAAATGCCAAAGAGATAGATCTCTTATTCCTAAATTCAGTCCTTTGTTTCGTTTCCAACAAGACCCCATTCTTCAAATCCGTGTCAGTGAAAAAAGGGAAAAACCATACTGTGTCCAAGTTCAGGAAGTGGAATGTTATCTTTCTCAGACGGTCTCCCATTAATAACTAGTAAAACCCATCATATAATGTCCATGCACTAAGAGTTGGGAAACGAAATTCCAACAATTTTTGTTTGATACCTCCTCCGTCCTATAATACAAGTCTCTTGCGATAAAACTACGCATATTAACAAAACATTAATTAGATAATAATTTGTCACTTGTACCCTTAATAAATACATGAATGTAGATTTTTATTCAACACTCATTATTAACTAAAAATAGACAAGTATTATGGGGAAAAAATTCTTTGAAAAGAGACTACTATTGTGGGATCGAGGGAGTACCATTTTTCTTCTCCTTTCATTTCAAAATATTAGTCCTATTTATCATTTCACACATGTTAAGATATCGATGTGTTTATTTTTAGTACTCCTTAATGATCGTAAACCTTGAAATTAAACCACCTAAGTGTATTTATTAATATTATAATGATGTGGTATTATAGATCATGTTTACACCATTTCGTTTTATAGCATTAAATATTTGTTACAACTACTCGATTTTGGAAAGACACTCTCAAAGTTAAGTTTTGAAATGTTGTATTAGAAAAAGAGTAGGACGCATATTTTGATAATTTTATTTGAGTTATTAACCAAAAAACCCAATCAACTTGTCAAATTTTTGCCAAAAAACCTTTAAACTTCTGTTTTTTTTGACAACCCCAATAAACTTTATTAAAAGTATAAAAGTAAATACAAAATAAACCATGGTTAAATCTACCAATCTGGCTTGTCATGTATCTTTCACTGATTTGTATCTTTTTATACACGTGTGTGCCACATAGCGCCTAGTCATTAATAGGATTAATTTTTAATATGATATTTGTTAGTTTAGATTTAAAAAATAAAATGAAAACAAGTGAAGATGTGTGATATTGGCAGATTATTGTAAAGACAGAGGTTGATGTTCGAAATAAATTAATGGGGTTATCAGAGGGTGTTTGAAAAGATTAGCAGATGGGGTGTTATTTCAGACGTCATTCAACACAAAATTAAGGAGATGGAACAGCTTTTTATGTTTTCCTGAGTTCACAGGTTTGGTTGTGGTGTTTCACGCGTCTAATTTTTATAGAGTTTTAGGGGGTGTTTGCTTGGAGTTGCTCGAGACTATTGATTGGACAGAGTATATGGTTGAATTCAGAGTTCCCATTCTGCTGCTTAATGTGCTGCAAGGCTGCACCTGAAGCTTGGTTAATTGTTTATGCTCGAGTAGCTAAGTAAAAATTTCACAAATTAATATACACCATAAGATACATATTTTCTACACAGAAAATCAACCATGTAGAAACGAGGTAGATGAAATGCCTGGCTGAGCCTTCAGTCGACGGCAGAGCAATTCTCAGTCTGTTCATTGTTTGAATGAGAACATGGTACTTTACTGTCTTAATGAGCGGCTGATTAACCATCTTAAAGCTGATTTTATTGATCAACCATCTTAAAACTGATTTTAGTGATTCTGATATATTTTTCAGTTATTTTTTTGATTAATTGTAATCAATTTGCCACATAATATGTGATGATCATGGTTAGTCCACATGAGTTATAAGTAACTCTAGTTAAATCTTTTTTAAAGATTTAGTAAAGTTTATTGGGTTTATTGGTGAAAAAAAGATTTAAAGGTTTTTTGGCAAAAAAATAACAAGTTAGTTGGGTTTTTTGGTTAATAGCTCATTTTATTTCGACAAGTAGGACTAATATTTTGAAATGGAGGTAATATCTTTACGTACTCTTTATCTTATGTTAAGTGCAATGCAACTATTAACCGCAGTACCTTCAATTATATAAATTCGATGTTTTGATTTACTTTTACTGGTATTTGTTATTTTTGTTTTTTGTGTGGGGATTCAGATGGACCATGCATGAGTTCAAGACGTCAATTTTGAAGATTTTGCCGTTAATGCACAAATTCAAGAAATAATTTTTATATCAATAATAATTTAATGAATATAATTTGAATAAAATCCGATCTAGAGGACATGAAAAGTTAGTGACGAAACCCCAAGACGTGATACTACATACTAGTTGTGAAGATTGTTAGAGAAATTGTGAGTAGGGGCTCGATCTCGTAAGTAGCATATATTTTTTGGACTCTATTTCTCGTAAATTTTATTGTTGCATTGCTTATGATTTTTATTATTGGAATTTATTTATAATATATTTTAATGTTCAATTACAGGTTTCTTTATTTGAGTAATTTGGAGAAAAATAAATAGGATAATTTTTTAGACGAAGCGGTATTTATTAGTGAACCTAAATTTTGAGTTCCACAAATTAGTAGCAGATTCTACCTTGTGTGCGCGACATTGATAATATCATATTTAATCATTGGTGGTAATCGAAAATTTACACAAAGTAGTCTTACAATTGGGCCAAAGTATTTTTAATCACAAATACTTAATCCTAATTTGTATATATCTCGAATTCTAGATATGGTAATTAGCATCTTTCTTATATCAAATCAAAATCCATTCTAAAATAGTATCTATATCAAAAGGAAATATAACCTTTTTTTTTTTTTTTTGCCACGAGGAAATATAACCTTTTATGATAAAGAAAATATAGCCTATTTAAACAAGAGAAAGGTGGTTGTGCTGTAAATTTAATCCTCAAAGAGACCTGGTAAGAAATCTCTTCGAATTGTGTTTGTGCTGCTATCTATGGCTTTGTCTCCAAATTATGTTTTGTTTTCGTGTGTTCAAATCATCTCGGGACTATGTTTATGTATTAAAATCTACGGTTTTTCTAATGTGTGCCCAAAGGCACACAATAATCACTAAATTCTATAAAAATGGCCTATTCTGATTGGTGAAGTTAATGTGAATGCAGGGGGCCATTCTCATTTATTATTCATCCACCAATCAAAAGGAGCTATTTTCATTAGAGTTAGAGACTATTGTGTGCCCTTGAGCACACCATAAAAAATCCCTAAAATTTATGGTAAACTCTGCTATGGTGTTTGTGTGGTGAAATCTCGAAATAGTGTTCGGATTCTCTGATGGGAACCATGAATTTTAGTAATGATAAGGTATTCTTAGTGCAGGTTATAACTTTAAGTATTTTAAGGCCAGTTCACTAAGTTTAATAGATCATACTAAAATTATGAAGGATTTGAATATCATTACAATCTTACCACCTCAGTTCTCGTTTCAAGATATTTGTCCACTTTTTCAAAAAGATAAAATAACTAATAACCCACGAAAGTCGAGTCCAGCACATATATTACGAAACTGAAAAATCTCGAAGATTGGATGTTATGGAGTAATTTGGTGGAAGGAGTTCATGTTATACGCACAGATTTTATATTTTTATCTTGATTTGAGTTTTTTTTTTTGCTTGCTTATACCATGCAGCAGGGGCGAATAGATGGATCCATCTCGAGGAGAAATTGAAGCCCTTCAGAGCGAGAAAGAAAGGAGGTTCAAGGCATGGGAGGCTCGTGAAACAGCAGCTTACAATGCCCGTCTAAGAGGTGCTCGTAAGGCTAAGGCAGCTGCTGATAGAAAAGCAGAAAGAGAGAAGCGTGAGAAAGATGAGGCCGAGAAACTAAAAGCAGAAAAGATTAAACTTAAGGAAAGTTTTAGGAAGAAAATGGCGGAAGCTCGGATAAAACTAGACACCAGAGTGCAAGAAGCCTATTCCAAAGCTGATCGTGCTAGAAAAGAAGCAACACAATGCCTTGAAGCAGACCTAAAGAAGGGGGATCAAGATGCTGCCAAAGCAAAGGCCAAGTCAAAGGCGAAAAAGGACAAGATCTCACCTCTCGTGTTGGTTCTTAATTACTTGCTACCTTGCTGCTGTAAAGTCCATAAATACAAAGGAGAAATTTAGTAGTGTCCAAACAACTTATAATATCGTTACCATCAGTTTGTTAACAAATACTTGCTGCTGTAAAGTCACTACAAGAATTTCCAATACTGCCAACAGAAATTACTAACGAAAACTAATCCGTTGGCAGTTACTAACGAATTACTAACGAAACTCAAATATTTGAAAAGTCAACACGGTCGTGACTAAATTCCAACAGAATACCAACAGATATTTACCAACGGAATATTTTGTTGGCAAAATAGGAGGGAAAAATGCCCGCCAAAACTTACCAACAGAAATGCTAAGGGATTTCTATCGGAATTTGACCTACAAAATAGTAAGGGAATAGCAACCCATTAGTAGCGAATTACCAACGACCTAGCAACGGTTACAACAAATTTTATTCTGTTAGTATTCCGTTACTACTTCGTTATAAAAGTAAATCGGTTAAACTTATATCCGTTACCTTCCCGTTAGTAAATGCAGTCCTCAAATTTAATATCGGAACCTAACCAAGAGTAAATGCAGTCCTTTCTCACTTTCTAAACCACTCGTTCAACTGCTTATCTAAAAAAACCACTCATTCAAAATTTATTTTCTATTCATTTTTCTTCCTCCCATCTTCTGATCATATACATCGGCAACTTACTCTTCTCAATACTCTAAGCAAATCAAGACATACGTTACTGAGGTTAGCTAGTTTTTTTAATTATTTTTTACAGCAATGAAAACATGTTTTTTGAGATTGTTAAGTACATCATTATTATTTTGTTTAGATTCGGTAATTTAACTTGCAAATTGTTTTAGTGACTCCTGCTGTAAATATGCAGTACTTAGTTTTTTATACTGTTTGTGTTTGATTATAATATGCCGGTTTCTTCGTTGAAAAATATGGTATAGGCACCGTTTTTTTCTTGTTAATGTATGAGTGGTAGTGCCAAGCGTGGGTTTGCTCTTGGTCAGTAGTTTTTTTGTCATTATATATATATGTAGTAGTACTTTTGTGTTGGGTTAAGTTTAGTCTTCTGCTGCTGCTAGGCGCGCAGGCGCAATCTCTCAGAAAAGTTTACACTTTTTCAAATTTTTGGTATCCTATCAGACATGTATGGTCTACTTTCTGTACGAATTGAATGTCCGAGACTTATTATAACATTAAGCGCTTACCAAAAAAAATGTATGTCCAATTAATTTGAATAATTTTTGTCCATCTGTAAAATTAATCCTATAAATTTGCAACGGAAATATCCCTTTGTTTGGTTCAAATATATGTGCTCACTGTAAAAAATTAAATTATGTATGGATTTATATATACACATTTTAATTAGTTATGAAAATGTATATATTTTTGTAGGTTACCAAAAAATTAAATATGGATAATGATCGAGGTTGGATGTATCAAAGGATCGATAGTAGAGGATTCTTAACTCCGGCTTTTGTAAATGGGTTGGAAAATTTTATGCAATATGTTATATCTCGAGAAGAGTCCATGGATGGGACAAATATTCAATGTCCATGTTTCAAGTGTGAGAATCGTAAATTCTGGAATGCTGAGACAGTAAAACTGCACTTATTGAAGAAAGGGTTTGTAAAAGATTATTATGTGTGGGATCGACATGGAGAGCCATATATTGCTAGACAAAGTGGAGAACAATCCTCCACACATTACTCCAATACCCAAGGTAGAAGAGATGATGACAACTTAATGTACAACATGGTGATGGATGTTGCTGGTCCAAGTTTTGATCCGGAGATTCCAAATACAGTGGAGTATGCATCAAGGGTTCGAATTATAGCGAGACTTTTAATGATTACTTTGGAATAGTTGAAGAGATTTTGATTGTCGAGTATCCACGCTTTCCAGTGAAGAAAACAGTTTTGTTTAAGTGTGAATGGTTCGATCCTACACCAAATGTTGGAACAAGAATTCATCCACGTTATAACATTGTTGAGGTGAATAAAAGAAAGAGATTGCGTGTGTACGAACCATTTGTACTGGCAATGCAGGCCATGCAAGTCTACTTTTGTAATTATCCAAGTCTTAAACGAGACAAGGTTGATTGGCTAGTTGCATGCAAGGTAAAGGCTCGATCACTTGTTGAACTTCCTCAAGCCCCAACATCACATCAAGAACCGTTCCAAGATGATATCCCTACACATCTAACTGATATTAGTACGGATGATATTCCCACACATCTAAACGACGAAAGCGGAATTGGAGTAGATTTAGATGATGGTGATGAAACTTCGGAGGAAGAAATGGAAAATGAATCCGAAGAAAATGGATCTTCAAGAACCGAAGATAGTAATAATTGTGAAGATGAATATATTAATTCTTCCGAATAATCCGTTTTAGTTATCAAGTATGTAATTTTTTTAACATAAATTATAATATTATAATATTATAAAATTATAATCATAATTAAGTTATAAGATATGTGTATATAATTATTGTTAAATAATTATGTGTGTGTATATATATGTTATAATTATTTTTATATTATTGTAATTTTAAGTTATTGCGAATATGCAGCATGTTAGGTCGAGTCTAATAAATTAATTGTATTTTGTGGAAAATATAAATATAGGGTAAACAGAGGATTGGGGTTGGAGACACAAACAAACTAGGGTTTTTCTCTGCTTGTAAGGAGGCGGCGACTAAGAGTCTGAATCGAGCGGTGAATGACATCGAATGAAGATGAAGAAATTGGCAACTATTTTATCTGTATGTGCTTATTCATTTACCTCTACATGTGTGTATCTATGTAGTGTTTATAGTCTATCTCTATCGCTCTTTTCTTCACTATTTTCTTCAATTAATTGAGCTTTGTGTATGTATTTTCTTCGATTAATGGAGCTTTTTGTATGTATTTTCTTCAATTAAAGTAGCTTTGTCTTTGCTGATGTTATTAACTTGAACTTTGTGATATAAAATGGATTGTGTTGGTTTAAGTAGTTTATATCTTAGGCTCCTCTATAGTTATTCTACAGACCAACCTGTGAATACCTGTACTTGTGCAACTTCTTGGTCACAAATTTTAAAAGACCATTTTTTCCATTGAAGTTAGCATGGCAAGCAACATTGATACAGTTAGACAGAGATCTGAACTTGAGTCCTGGACCCTCTCCCTCAGTCTGTTTTTATGTAATACTAGTCTGACAGTCACATTTAGTTTCTTTGTATGCTCCCCATGACATGTTTTAGACTATATGTTAAATTCTTATGGAAGCAAATTGGTGTTCATTGCTGTAAACACATGACTATGTTCTATTGCACTGTTTGTTTTTTCGTGATGGTTAAAATTTCAGGTATATTAGATTTAATAAACTTGTTATTTTTATCAGCCCATGACTAATGATGGAAGCCCTGATGAAGAGGGTATTGGTGCTAAAGGTGTTGGTTTTTCTCAATATGCGAGTCCAAAGAAACGCAGCGGGGTTGCAACTGATGGGGGTGTACAAGACTGTGATATGGGTTGACAAAAAAAGCCAACAAACATATGTGAGTTATTTAAATTTCCATATATATGAGGTTTTCTTATATGCTTGCTGGAAAACCAATAGTTTAATTGTTTTAGGGAGCTTCTAATTTGCACTTTGTAGTTGTTAAGAAGTCTATTTGAATTTTAAACAAAATAAACAGTACTGCATGCATGTAGTAAATTACCAGCGCTGTGTTTGATGAGATCAGGTTCCTATTAAGTCTATGAAGAATGTTGTGTTTGATGCGATGGTCAAATAGTAATTTTGTAGTTAATTATCAACCTTTCCGTTTTCATCTTGCCATCTTGAGATTTTTAAGCTTATCTCTGGCTAGTAAAATCAATTGCCTATAAAGAATGTTGTGTTTGATGAGGTTGCTATGTGTTTTTCATATTTTTTTGGATTGAATGTGTTGTCTAGATTGATTTCATTGCGTTACTGGGACAACTCTGTTTGTAGATTAGACATAGACATTTATGCAGCATCCTTATTTAAGTTCTGGGAAATATCGCATTGAGGTTGTTTCATTTAGTTATCCAATTCTGGGAAACAAGGTTATAATTTTGAAGTTTTTTCTTTGAAAAATCTGTTTAGTAAGATTTTTGGCGAGTAATATTGTTGCTTGGCGCAGGAAACATTCCTGACACTTTGTGAGCTTCATGAGAAAGCGGGAGAGCCGGTTGATAAAAATGCAATATTTCTTCAGGCAGCAGGAGGGGTTGACAAGAAAAAGAGGGTGTATGGAGTTGGTTCTTCGCAAAGTCTCTTCTATAGGTCAAAGACTATTCCTTGCAGTTCATCTTTTGCCGATGCAGAAAATCAAAAATTGCAGGAGGAGTTAAAAGTGATGAAGGAGAAAATGAAAGCAATGGAGAATCAAATAGCCAAAATTCTCGAGGCTACTTCTGCCGCTGCCCAAGTTACTCAGTCCCCTACCACGCCTAACACTGATCTAGATAGCGAGAATGGTGTAGAGTAACTAGAGTAGTAGCTATGGTGTATTTAGTATGTTCATGTGCTGTGGTGCAGTTGACTATATTATGATCTAGGACACTAAGTGCTGCAAGTCTAACATTTAGCTATGGTTAGTTCAAGCATAAGTACAGATTATGCTGTTTTTGGATATATTACTTTTGCTTACTATCGGACGGGTTGAAATATTAGTACAACTCTCATCCTATTTTGGATCAATGAAGTGTTAATTGTATGAAAAAGTGTTGTGTTTTATTTAGATTTGCATTTTTATAGATATAGAAATTGAGAAATTTATACTGTAATATAATACCATAAATTTTAATTTTATAACGAATTTATGTCGAATGTTTGGTTAATGATCTTAAAACTACCATAGTTATTCTGTCAGTGTTCTGTTACTAAATTTAACAACGGAAAATTCTGTTTGTTTCTTGTTACTAATTTAATAACAGAGATTCTGTTAGAAATTTGTTACTAAATTAACAACAGACCATGGGTTGGTAATTTGTTGCTAGAATTAACAACCGAAAGTTCTGATAGTTTTTTGTTATTAGACTAACAACAGATGTTCCGTTAGTAGATTGTTGCTAGAATTATCAACGGAATATTCTGTTGGCGAGTGGTGTTTTTTTGGTTACTTTGCAAAGCAAGATGCTGTTATTAATTTGTTACTATTCCGTTGCCAACTTAGTTACGGACACTTAATCGGTTAGCAAGGTGCTTCCCAACGACGTTTACTCTAACGGTCCAGTTGGGTGGGTATTCCGTTAGGAGTATCTTTTACCAACCGAATTTCTTAATTTGCCAACAGAATTTGTCGTTGGCAATAATGAAATTTCTGGTAGTGAGTCCATAAATACAAAGAAGTATTGCGAACTCCTTATATTTATGTCCATTTGAATTGCATGAACAGGGGCTCATGGTCCTCCTTATATTGATGACCTTCTAAGATTAGATGTTTAGAATTCCTTGTAACAACTAAGTGTTGGAAGATATATTGTTTTTACTTTTAAAACGAGTCATTATGCTCCCGCTATATAGCTGTTATAGCCGTATATATATAGGAGTGTGTTCGGTACAAACTTACAAACTTTATACGTTCAACACATATATAATTTGAGTTCAATATTTTTTTATTATATTTTGTTGAACATCGATTAAAACTGTGTTGGAGAAGTACATAAACTAATTTTTCAATGTAAAAACTGAGTTAAACGTATTATATAATTAATATTTATGATTCTAAACCCTACCCACACCCTAGAGGTATAGTTTAAGTATCTTTATAGATATATTCAACACAATGATAATTAGTGTTTTACACCCGATGTTGAATCCTAGTTACAAATGTGTTGAATAGGGGTGAACATAACCCAATCAAACCGCCCAAACCGAACCAAACCAACCCTATTTTAGGCCGATTAAACCGACCCAATCAAAACCGAAACTTGAATGGTTTGATTTTCGAAAAACCCGATTAAATTGGGTTGGGTCAGGGTTTGACAAATTTTAACCCTTAACCAACCCAACCCAACCCGATTATAATTAAAGGCTTATTAATAAAATATGTTAATTTGATTTAGTCTTTGATTTACAAATTGCATTGTTTATTGTTGTGATTTATGAATTAGTAACATAAATGCATTGGATTATAACACTCACTCTCGAGGACATGCAATTTCTACAGAATGTAACTTAAATAGAAGCAAGTTCTTTTTAAGTCCATAAAACTGAGATTTGTATTTGTTTTTGTGTTGAGTTCGAAAGGCCATGGTGCCATATAACACTCCCAGTGTACCTCAAAATTTTATTTTGATAACCTTGAGCAAGTATATGACTGAAGTTCTTACCCTCTTCCATTGACTAAAGTTTCAATTTGATAGGTGATAAAACCCAATTAACCCAACCCGATCCGAACCAACCCGACCTATAGATTGTAGGGTTGGGTTAGATATATATTTTTGGGTAATTGGGTTAAATTTTTAATAAACCGATTAAATTGGGTTGGGTCGTTTTTTACCTCCAACCCGACCGACCCAACCCGTGTTCACCCCTAGTGTTGAATGAGCGATTTATTTATGCGATATTTTTAAAAACTGTGATGTTTTTTCAAGAATTTTCAATATGAATACTTTCTATAACTAAGGATTTAATCATATCCCTATATATATATATTTATGAGTGAAACTCTTTTCAATTAATATATTTTCATTTTACAATGGATAAAAATATTCACTTAATTTGTTTGACCTTACTCTTGCTACATATTATATTTAAAAAAGATATTATTTATAAATTGTACACAAGTTAAAATTTTATTAAATACTAATTAAATATTTATTTTTGATTTATCTTTCAGAATTTTATATTTATAATAAATCTTTTAATTGATTTTGTCCCAAAAATAATAACGAGGCCCCCTGCATGCATACTAATTTTCTAATTAAAATCAGCATTTAAACTAAAACCATTCAATTTAGATATTTAATAATAAATTTATGAGTTTTTTATTATTTTAATATTCTTAATTAAAAAGTACAATAAATAAAATTAATACATTATATGAGTAAATAAAATATTAAATATACTTGATAAATATGAAGATTTGAATTCTTTTATTAATAAATAATATTGTCATGATAATAGTGCGTTGTGTATAAAAGTCTGGATATATATAATACACTATTTGTTCATACTAGCTGTCAACCACAACTATCGTGCATTAAATACACGTTAACCTGAGGGCACATGTTAAACAACCCCTTCATTTAAATTTGTTATATAACATCTCAAACGGGTGATTGTAGCATTAAATTAAGATAGTGTTTGGGAACATATATTTCATTTCAAATTTCAGATTCCAAATAACAAACATGATTTAAGATGTTATTTCAAATTCTCAACTTTATATTAGTATTTGAATGTCCAGCATTTCATCAACCTCTACTTTTCAAGAGGCTAAATTATTTCTTGGAAAAAGTAGTCTGAAGTAAAGTAAGTTAGGGTGTAATATTGATTAAGACACCCCTTTGAAATGTTACATTCATCAATCTGTGAGACTCTGTAGATGCTTTATTATGACTCAAAATCAATGACACAGTACTAATACCATGCTATACAAGTTAAACTGCAAGGAATATAATATTATATAGGAAAAAAAATCAAACTTAGAAGGAGTTGTGGGCTCATCCTCCTTCCGTATCTGAAATTTAAAATTTTTCGAAAATTTGGATATTTCACCCTAAAAACCGAATCGAATATACGATTCAGAGTTTTTTTTTTTATAAATTTCGATCATTACTTTTTCTAAAACAGGATAACGGCAGGTGATCACTTGTTGCCACTTCCTGTACTTGAACCTCCACTTCCGAGAAGAAGTCTGTCCATGCATGATTAGCTAAGCCATGGTCTAATCTCTCTTATATCCATCAAACCACAATTAGTTATCGTCTCCGTAACACCTTTCAATAATAATCTTGGGTGTTCCCCTCCCCCTCTCTTCTCATCCACATATATCATGTCATTAAAATCCTTGATGATACACCATGTTATTGCGGATTTTTATGCCAATTCAGATATCATACTCCACGACTCCCTTCTTCTATCCCTCTCAGGGCAGCCATAAAAACCAATATATCGCCATCGATCTGCCGACTTGATCATGTTCCAATAGACCACACACAAAACAAAATGTGCTTAATCGCTCGTACTTAAAGTTATTCCAACTCCAGGTGCCTCTTCTCTTTTAATCTTCATCCTTCACTTTAAAGGCATGACAATATCCATAATTACCCTGATTCATACATACATTTTTCATGCTCTGTTAACAGTTGAGGAGTCTGTTTTTATGGATACACCGACATAATTCCTCATACTTTGCAGTATCTTGTCTGAGACAAAACCTTGCGGGAGGTCATATATTTGCACCCATATATCCATTTTATGCAGCTTAACAGCGTCCGGGGCTTCATTTTTTTCCAGTTTGGGAAAGATCAACAAGCTCTGCTCGAAAGTCCAAGGGCCACCATCCAAAACTTTCTATAAATACAAGACATGATATAATACAAAAGAGTAGTGTTGTGCCCCTAGACTGTGTACCTCCATCTCTTCCTTAGATCTCTAGAGTGATTCAAGAACGTGTTGCATTGCAGTCAAGATCATTTTCGAAAAAATGAGGCAATCGAGGTGGGTTTATCGGATTAATATTGCGCCGCGATTGAATTTCGAGAATACTTTCCGAATTTTTCTTTGATTTGATGAGAGAGATGAAGGAAAGAGGTGTGGTGGAATTTGGGCTTAAGGATAAATGACGGAAATGTAGAAATTGAGGTGTGAGTTTGGTGCAGGGGTTGGTATTTGGATTTGTAGAGATATGAAGCCATTAAGATCGAGAGATTTGATTTGGTTGTCTAGTATTTCAATATTTAGGAGGTTTAATGACCTTTTAACCCTCAAAGTTTGGAGGGTTGTTCCGGTGCGGCCTCGATGTTTCAACATGCCAACTAAGATACCAGAAGCAAGTCGATTGGAATATTGTGGCTTCCCTAGAACATAGTGCATACCTACAAAATTGCTAATATCGTGGTTAATTACTAACATATATGCTGTCTAAATTTATACATAAAAAATTTACGTGTTTACCTTTTTTGCCCTCAAAGTTTGGAGGGTTGTACCTTTTAACCCTTTTGCCCAAAATTTACCCATATAAGGGTTAAAAGGTACATTCAGGAAATTTGGAGGGTTGAATCGAACAAGTTGAAACGTCGAGGCCGTATCGGAACGACCTTCCAAACTTTGAGGGCTAAAAGGTCGTTAATCATATTTAGAAATAAGACATGTTAATTATGTATTCTTTCAATTTTAAGAGCGCGCAAGCGCAAAAATATTTATGCAATATATTATATAATCAAATATGATTTCAAGTATTAAATTTTTGAAATCGTATTTGTAATTGATTTTCGTTAATTTTGATTGATAGGTTATAAATATAGTTGAAAACGTTGAAAACTTTATTAATTTTTAAAATTGTATTTTTAGTTTATTCTGGTTCATCGTTTGTAAATATGATTTGCAAATCATATTTTTGAAATCATTTTTTAAAAATTGACAATTTAAAACAATACATTTTTATGTATTTTTAACATATTTTAAAACTTGAATATTTTTGTAGAATGCCAATTTATATTATACTTTTTTTTTACCGTAGATTATATTAACAAGGGGTGTATTCGATTGAGATTTTATAGATTTTTTTTCCATTAATGAAATTCGAGAGTATTCGATTGAAATTGTTTCTTGGGATATTCAATTGGATTTTAAATTATGCTACAAAATCTAATGGTAGTCAATTAGGATTTTAAATTATACTTAAAATTCGAAGGTATTCAATTGAGATTGTTTAAAATTCATTAAAATCTAATGGTATTCAAATGCTGATGGAGATTTATAGATTTAATAAAATGATAAATTTTGTGGATAGTGAATTCTTTAGTATATTTAAATTTTTTGAAAACCCATCAAAATCCATGAAATTTTGAAGTATTATGCTTAATCCTAAATAATCGATATCAATTATTTGACTTTCTATCAAGAATCCGCATAAAACTAATTACATACTATTTATTAAAATTCATAATAAAAACAACTTATTAAAATCCAAATAAAATACACCCTCTAAATTCAGAAACACGTGAGGTTTGATAAAATATGCACCTATCAAAATTAGAGAGGAGTGCACATTTTATTAGGAAGGTCTTTAGAATCCGGTATCAAAGATAAGTAAATCATCCTTCATTTTTCGTAAAAAAAACTACTTTTTATTTTATTTAGGAGAAGGATAATTCAAACCCCTTTCAAAGTCCAAACAGGCCCTTAAATCTTTTGAGCTGCAAGCCTGCAACAGGGGTTTT
Organism: Daucus carota subsp. sativus; assembly: GCF_001625215.2. Lineage (NCBI taxonomy): Eukaryota > Viridiplantae > Streptophyta > Magnoliopsida > Apiales > Apiaceae > Daucus > Daucus carota. The sequence goes on from NC_030389.2 coordinate 2,559,347, forward strand.
AGGCTTTTAGCTCAAATCAGGGTTTAAGACTTTGCTATATTCCTTTTCTTAAATTTCAAAGTCATGGAACTCAATTTTCAAATTAGAGATTTTTGTTATCTGGGTTCTTTAAGATTTTCAATTTTGTCAAGTGGGTCAGTAGAAAATTTTGATCTTTCTCACCACAAATCTCTCAGTTTGATTCACCACTAGTGTGTGTATATATGTAAGTATATACACTAATATGATACTGAGAAAGCTTAAATTTGATGGATTTACTAAAACAGTAAGGCAATTTGGAGCCTGCCCTTTGGAAGTGAATACTAGGAATCTTTCAAGCGAGCATAACACTTTGTGTTTTTCGTTAGCTGATCAGCTTATTCGTTGCGGTTCAGTAGCGTCTGCGCAGAAGGTTGTGAGGAGAATGATTAATAATTGTTTGACAGTCTCCGAGGCATGTTCGGTTGTGGATTTTGCAGTTAGTAGAGGTATGGAACTTGATTGTTGTAGTTATGGTACCCTTATAAGTAAACTTGTGAATTCAGGTGAAATGCGGATGGCTGAATCATTGTTTGTAGATAGAATAAATAGTAGATGTATTGATTGTAACGGGTCTTTGTTGAATTTGATGGTAGTTTGTTATTGTAAACTAGGAAAAATAGAGGAAGCGAAATCAGTGTTTGATAGGCTCGTTTCAGGGTTATATGTTTTGGATAAAGGTTCTTGTTTTGCTCTTTTAAGAGAGCTTTGTATGGGAGATAGAGTCTTGGAGGCATTTGATTATTTCCGTAGGATAGATGATAAAGGAATTTTTTTGGCATTTTGGTGTTATAATATTCTGGCTGATGGATTGTGTTATAGGGGTTACTTGGATGAAGCTATATGTCTTTTTGATATGATGTGTCATAGAGGGATACGACCTAGTGCTTATTTTTGCAAGTCATTAGTGTTTGCCTTTTGTTCAAGGGGTCGGATTGAGGTGGCTGAGTTGTTATGTATGAAAATGGAGTCTTTTGGTTATGTTTTGGACAAAACTATGTACACTTCCGTAATTCGTGAATATTGCAGGAGGAGGAAAATGAAAATGGCCTTAAGAGTTTTCTTTAGGATGCTCAAGATAGGGTGTGAACTGGACACCTACATTTACAACACTTTGATATACGGGTTTGGTAATTTAGGTAGGTTTGATGAGTGCTGGGCGTTGTGTAACCAGATGGTGGAATCGGGTTTAAAACCTGACACTGTGACCTATAGTGTTATGATAAATAATTACTGTAAGAAAAAGAAAGTTGATAATGCACTCACGATATTAAATAGAATGAGTCATTCTGGTCCTTCACCATCAGTCCATTGTTTTACAGTCCTAATAGATGCCCTTTATGAGGCAAATAGGAATGTTGAGGCCGAAGAATTGTACATCAAGGTGCTGAAGAGTGGGGTTACCCCGGATCATGTTTTATTTTTTACACTGATGAAGAAATGTGAGAGAGGGAAATGGCTTCATCTTGTTCTTATGATTTTACAGGCAATTGCAGAGAATGGCTGCGGGATTGACATTTCATCTTCATCCATATCGGGTAATTCAAGATCTAAGAGTGACTTGG